>NC_133387.1:116265352-117515352 GCF_047511655.1 Castor canadensis
CTATAAAAGTATGAAGGGTTTTTTTTTTTTCATGTGGAAGCATTCAGTGCCCTTAGCCACCATGAAGAATAATGGATAACACACTATTACAGAGTGTATTTAAAAAAGGAAGAAGTTTTTTATTTCTGTTTTTTCTAAGACCGGGTCTCTCTGTGTTGCCCAGATTGGTCTCAAATTTCTGTGCATACGCAGTTCTCCTGCCTCATACTCCCAACTAACGGGGACTACCTTGAATCCACCACCAGGGAAGGAATTTTTTTTACCTGTTAACCTTAACCCAACAAAGAGCTTTTCTACCTATGATTTTTGATCAGGAGTGGGAAAATGTTTAGCAGCTGTCTCTTGCATGTTGTGCTCTGCTTCACCAGTGATAGAGCAAAGCAGTCTGAGCCCTTTGCCAGGCCCAGTTCACTTTCTCACCGGCCTCAGCCTCAGGGAGGATAACAGGAGGGTGAAGACCTCCTCACATTTGTTCACAAAGGCAGAGCTGAGCTGGATAGACTGTTCCCCAACCACTTTGTGTGCATTCTCCTCAACCCATGTCATGCAGGGGCCTTCTTTGGCTTACCTTTTCCATCTAGTTCATCTCTGTAGTCTGCCTCCCAAGAGCATCATCATGAAATTGTCTCCATAAATGTATTTAGAAGGACTATTCGTGTTCCTTCCAGAGGTGGGGAGATAGGGCAAACAAAACAGAATGCGCCTTGTTGTGGGGAGGCCTGTGGCCCTTCAGTGACACGTGTTTATACATTCTTCATCTACTTAGCAAATATTTTGTGAGCACTTGGCCTATGTGTTGGCACTGTGTTTAGTTAGCCACTAAGCATGTATGTCTTAATTAGGTTGTACAGTGGTGATAGAGTTGCAGCCCCTGTCTTCAGGCTCCTGAAAAAGAAAAAGGCAGCAGTGTCAACCCAACAGTGACTACTGACCTTTGCTCTAATAGAAAATGTACCTACTACAAAGCCCAAAACTAAAAACCGAAGTTTAAAATCCTTTTTTCTTATATTTATACATTCAGATTGTCTGTGGAACTTCAGAAATATGATAGACATTTTCCATTTATCTGTCTTTTACCTTCGTATCTGACCTTTAATAAACTCTTAGTTTCCTGTAATGTGTCTCTCCCCTCACTTTTTTTTTTAATAACTTAGAAAAGTACTTTAAAAGAATGTGGCTATGTTTTCCTGTCTGCTGTTTGTTGTACATTAATATTTTAACCCTTGTTTTTCTGTGGAAGAAAAGCTATCCAGTGGGAAAGTATGCTAGCTACTCCTATGAGGTCTGCAAAGATTCTTATTATCATAGAAAACAAAGGGAAAAATGTTTAATTGGCTATATAGCAGGTAGGGATAATCTGTTAATTCCCTTTGATCCATCACAGGCAAAAAGGAGAGAAAGAAATCATGAGGTTATACACTATCAAGGCTGTTCCTAAACAAGCAAAAGAAGTCCTGTAAAACTTTATAATTAGACTTTTGGTGTCATTGTTGATCTTGTTTTTGAGACCTCTGTGTGTGTATGCTGTGGGATAGTATAAGGCTTATATTGTTGATAGTTGGGAGAAAGAAGAGACATACTACATTAGTTTCCTAGGACTTATCTAACAAGCTACTAGAAATGTGGCAGCTTAAAACAATAGAAATTTATCTTCCCACACTTCTAGAAGCCAAGAAGTCCAAAATCAGGGTGTCAGCAGAGTTGGTTCTGTTTAAAGACTCTGGGGAGAATTAGTGTGCAATTATTTATAATACTCTGTGCCTTGTAAGTAACAGTTGTATTTGTAGTTATTTCTCCTTTTTCATACTATTTTTGGGGTGCCTTTTCTCACTGGTATTAGTTTTGCTACATGTTTATCTTATAACATATTTCAGGGGAAACATTTTTATGAAGAATCTCAGTGCTGGGAAACAATGTAGGTCCAGGCCACATCCAGCTGTGTTCACTACTGCCCTCTTCTGGCTCCCCAGAGTGGCCCATCTGCCATCAGAAAGGTTCAAGGAGACAAGGCTCACATCACCTTCCAGGCTCTGCCCAGCATTTCTGGCCCAGGAGGCTCCTGCAAAGTGGAGAAGCACAATGATGAGACAGGAAGAGGAAGGAACACTTATTTCCTCATATTCAGTTATTAATGAACTGATGCAAGGTAGAAGGAAGATCCCAGCACTGAATTCCCACAGAGGGAAATCCAAAAGTGGCAGTTCCTCCATGTTTTTATAGTGCCCACTCTTGTTATTAAGAACACCATTTACAAATTCAAAATCATAGCCGAAGATAGTAGTAAAAATCTCATAAATATGACAAGAACACAGAGTAGAGGAAAGAAACCACAAGGAAAACAATTTGCAGTATGTAGGAGAGTGAATATAAATGTGCTAAAAGTCTCTGTATGCAGAAAAAAGATAAACAATTTGTATTAAAATAATAATCCAAATATATGCTGTTACTTAAAAGAGACAGCTGAAGAGTATGACATGGAAAAGCAAAGAAGTGGCTAAATGAAAGGTGATATAAGAGTCACATGGGAGGCAGGTACGGTGACTGACATCTGTAATCCTAGCTACTTAGGAAGCAGAAATCAGGAGGATCAAGGTTCAAAACCAGCCCAGGCAAAAAGTTTTTGAGACCCCCCCCATCTCAATCAGTAAAAGCTGGGTGTGGTAGTAGACACCTGCCATCCCAGCTATGATGGAAGAGTAAGTAGGAGGATGGTGATTCTGGCTAGTCTGGGCATAAATGCAAGGCCCTATTTAGAAAAATAACAACAGAGCCAGATGGGTGGCTCATGCCTGTAATCTTAGCTACTCAGGAGGTTTGTGACTCAAGACCATTCCGGGGCAAATAGTTTGTGAGACCCTATCTCGAAAATACCCAACACAAAAGGAGTGTTGGAGTGGCTCAAGTGGTAGAGCTCCTGCCTAGCAAGTATGAGGACCTGAGTTCAAATTCCAGTACCACCAAAAAAGTAAAAGAAAAAAATTAAAAGAGCCACATGGGAGAACTTGTGGAGAAATCTTCAAAGAAGAAAAAGCATCAGAGGCTGTTGCCTCTGCAGGAACAGGCAGCTGTGGCCTGGGCCACAGTGAAGGCAGGGTGGTAGTGACAACACAGCAGGTACAGGTTCATTCTTGGTCTTGAGCCTACAGGAATTGAAGGGTTAGGATGAAGAGAGGGGCATGACCTTCTTGTGACCCAGGTTTTCCCTCTATTAAGAGCATTGCTATCAGCATATGTTAGGAGGATCAGTAGACACTGAGAAGTGCCTCACTATCGCTGCTCACACTGTAGCTGAAGACACACGTGGTCCTGCAGAGCTTGTTACACATGCAGGCACTCCTGCTCTGCCAGACCTACTGAGTCACAATTGTGTGTAGACATGATCTCCAGGTAATACAGAGTGGTGTCTGCACAGAGAAGTTGTTTGATAAAGAATAGAAAAGTGGCAATGGGTTGAACATTAAAAATGCTGTGAATCTTTAAATTTGCAGGACCATCGTGGAATTTAGTCCTCATCTCTATTGTAGGAATGTGATTGCTGGCTTGTAACTTCTAACTTCTGGCTTATAATCAGGATCTGCCCTGTGGAATACCACAGATTTCTTTTATTAGCATAGTCATTTTTTCCTTTGCTTCTATTGTAAAAAATCAGTAATGAGGAAAACTGTTTCTTTACTCAACTTCTGATTTATACAGTCAGGAAAGAAAAAGAGAAAAGTTTTGGTGGGGGGATTTCCTTTCCAACATACCTTGTTCACAAAGTTGGTCTCTGTCTTTTCCTGTGAGACATTAGAAGGGGCTGGATACCTTAGAACCAATGTTCATGTGTGTCTTCACTGAACTTCAGCTTTTTAAGCCTTCACACATTAGCCATGCAGGGCTGGAACTCCTCTCTTTCCCCCAAAGCATTGGAGGGGTTTTTTTTCTGTAATGAGTAATCCATGCTCCTCAAGATCGAGTATACAAGGTCTCCTAATTCCTATCCTTAAGCAGTATATAAAAATATGTAAAGCAAAAACTCGAAACTATAAGGAAAGAATAATGAAAATTACAGGGGTCTTGGGGCTTTGCTTTTAATTTTGATCAAAATATAAAATAAATGGTGTATTTATTAAATTTTGCACTACAGAGCAAATCTGAGTGAGTTAAAGCAGTAAATTGCATTACCTTGAATTTGGGACTAGGATGCTGTCAGTCCTGTAGCTAACTTCTTGCCTCTCTGACTAATCTTGGGAAAGTTACTCAGTTTCTCTGAGCCCTGAGCTCCTGAACTATGAGGCTGGGCTCTTAAGGATGCCTCTTTCTCAGGGTGTTTCCATGTGATGTGACCATACACCATGCTCAGCACAGGGCCCATGAGAGTCAACACTCAGTGAACAGCACAGTTTCTACCACTCGTTTTTTAGAAATCTAAAAAGGAGCATATAGATATTCTGCTCCCATGTGGAAGGAAAAGGGTGCTTTCTTAAAATAGGAATTGTCAAAGATAGGTATGCCATGGACCCGAGGTCTGATCTTTCTCCTCCTCATTGCACATTTGTCTGACTCAGTTTCCCCATCTCAGTAAGTGCATCTCTGTTCTTCCAGTAGCTAAGGATAAAAGCCTTAGTGTTATCTTGACTCTTTCTCCCATATACAACTCCACTGCTGTCACCTCTTATTGAGATTTTCAAAAAAAGCTTTCTAACTGGTCTTGTCTTTTTGTGTTTACCTTCCCCTCCTTCTCTCTATTTTCAATAGAGAAGCCTGAGTCAAATCCAGAAGTCAGAGTTTCTGCTCCCAGTTGTCATAACAAATAGGTTACTCACCTCCCTCATAGTCAGTCTACCAGGTGTGGTGGTATACAACTGCAATCCCAGCCACTCAGAAGGCAGAGATATGAGGATCATGTTTCAAGGTCAGCCCAGGCAAAAAAAAAAAAAAAAAGCTAGCAAGATAGCAAGATTCTATCTCAAGAAAACATGCCAGATGTGGTGCATCATGCTTTTAATCCCATCTGTTTGAGAAGTGGAGGTATGAGGATCATAGAGGGTGCCCCAGGCAAAAATGCAAGACCCTATGTGAAAAATAACTAAAGACAAAGGGCAGGGGGCACAGCTCAAGTGGTAGAACACTTGCTTAGCAAGCACTAAGCCCTGAGTTCACACCCTATTACCACCAAAAAGAAGTACTTTCTGTGGCCAACAAGGTCCTTCCTCTCTTCCTCTCCACTCCCTCCATCCCCCAGTAGCTGCCTGGCTCATTCTGACCTGTGACCTCTTCCACTGCAACTTCCTGACCCATTCCACTCCTACTACACACTTGCCCCTTATTTTATTCATAGGCCGTCATCTAGGGACCTCATGCACTATTGGAAATGCTTCTTCATCTACCCTTCCCCCACTTATACATGGTGTGCTCCTCCCTCACCTTGCCCTGTGTGCAGAGTACTCCTCTTCCTGGACACATATTTTTATTTTTGCTAGTGGTAACCAAAGAGCATACTGTATGTTTTTCTTTCTTTAAAAGAATTTTATTATGACATATTCATTATATAGGAGGTTATTCATAGTGGCAATTTCAATTAGGCTTATATTGTACATTAGTTATATCACCCCCAATATCTCTTCCTGCAGCCCCCTCCCCACCCCACTAAAATTCAAGAAGTTTCTTTGTTCTATTTCATAGAGGTGTATGAAGTTCATCAACCATATTCCCTTATTTTAATCTCCTTTATTCACCCTCCCTCTCCCACTAATACCACCCTCCCCACACTCACTGTACCTATTTTACAGTCCTGTCTTTCATTATTAATATTAAGTTGATGTTCAAATGGGGGTTTTCAGTATATCCTGCTGTGGGTATACTTTACTTTGGTCAGTTCATTCCCTTCCATTGCTCTCCCTTATCCTTTTACCTCCCACCCCCCCATTTTTCAACAGCTTTCAATACACATCCTTATATCCTCTACCTTCACAGATGTTATGTTTTACAGTATTGGTGATGTTCTGTCATTATCCTTTGCTTTCCCTCCTTCCCTGTGTTTCATGGAGTACTTACACTATTACAAACATGTACTATATATGCATTTGTATGTGATCATGTTTGTTTTTGTGTATATGTTTATCTTTTGGGTCTGTCTTCCATGTATTAAAGAAAACATGTAGCCTTTGTGTTTCTGAGCCTGGCTTACTTCCTTTAATATGATATCCTCCAATTGTATCCATTTACTTTTTAACTATATGTCATTATTCCTTATGGCTGAGTAAAACTTCATTGTGTATCTATACATTTTCTTGATCCTTTGTAGGGCATCAGGGGTTGTTTCCAAAGTTTGGCTGTTGTGAATAGTGCTGCAGTGAACATCTGTGTACAGGTATCTCTATTGCATTCTGACTTTATGTTCCTTTGGGTAGATGCCCAAGAGCAGTATCCCTAGATCATATGGCAGTTCTAGCTTTCCTTTTTGAGGAATCTCCATACTGCTTTCCAAAGCGGTTGTACTAATTTGCATTCCCACCATAGTGTATAAGGGTTCCTGTTTTGCCGCATCCTCGTCAGCATTTGTTGTTATTGCCCTAGAATATGGCCATTTTAACTGGGGTGAAATGAAATCTGAGTGTTGTTTTAATTTGTAGCTCTTTTATAACCAGGGGAGTTGAACACTTTTTCATGTATTTACTGTCTGATTATAAATCTTCCTTTGAGAATTCCCTGTTTAATTCATGTGTCCATTTCTTCATTGGGATGTTGATTCTTTGGGGGTTGAGTTTTTTTGGGTTCCTTGTAGATTCTGGATATTATTCCCTTATCAAATGAGTAGCTGGGAAAGATTTTCTCCCATTCTATGGAGTATCTCTTGAGTCTAGTGACTGTTTCTTTTGCTGTGCAGAGGTTCTTTAGTTTGATGCATTCTCATTTGTTCAGTCTTTCTCTTAGATGCTGAACCTTCTGAGTTCCACCGAGAAAGTCATTCCCTATGCCTCTCTGACGCAGTGTGTTTCCTACTGCTTCCTGGAGTCGTTTCAGAATTTCAGGCCTTAGGTTAAGGTCTTTGATCCACTTCAAGTTGATTTTATTACAGGGTGAAATGTATCTAGTTTCAGTCTTCTACATGTGGATATCCAGTTTTTCTAGCAACATTTGTTGAAGAGGCTGTTTTTTTCTGTATTGTGTGTTTTGGGCTCCTTTGTTGAAGATCAATTGGCTGTAGATGTGTGGGGTTATGTTTGGGTCTTCTGTTTTGACCCATTGGTCTTCCTGTCTGTTTTTTGTGTTAATGTGTTGCGTTTTTATTGCTGTTGTTCCGTAGTATAGTTTGAAGTCACATATTGTGTTGTCCCCAAATAACACACTGTATGTTTTTCCCCATTACCCTTCTTCTGTCTCCCTAAACTGCATACATGATAAGAACTGGAGAATTTCTCCCATTTTTATGGTTTTTTTCATTGCTACATCTTTAGTCTCCAACAACAGTTGTAACACTCAATAAGAATTCAATATTTGTTGGATACAGAAATGAATAAAGGAATCAGTGAAACTGTAAATACAAAAATGTATGCAGTTTATGTTAAACTGCCACTTAGAGGTGTGCCCATAGCGTTTTTCTTTGTTAAAGTTGAAAATATGAACGCAATTGAGAATTGCACTTTCCTCACAAGGTCCAGATCTTAATAGAATAAGCTCACAGAAAGTAGGAAGAGGCAAATTAGGAAAATATAAATTAAATATAGAATGTAAAAACAAACTTGTAAATTTACAAGTTAGTGTGTGGTAAAAAGCAATAAAATAAATGTCACTGCATGTCCCACCCCTTGATTAATCTGTAAAGGTGAACAAACAAAAAAAAATTAAATTGCAGCAGATCCAAAGGAGTTTAAAAATTAAGAAGTATTCATTAATTGGAAAACCTTAGTAAGATGAGAAAGAAGTTTTCAAAGAGATGCCTGCCTGAATGACTCTATGTGGAGTTTTTGTTGTTGTTTGAGGGGGTTGTTTTTGGTTTTGGCAGTACTGAAGTTTGAACTCAGGGCTTTGGGTTGCCAAGGAAGCACTCTACTAGAGACGTACATCTAGCCTTTTCTGCTCTGGTTATTTGGGACATGAGTCTCACTTTTGCCCAGGCCAGCCTGCACCATAGTCCCCTATTTATGCTTCCTGTCATCTCTGGGATGACAGGCACACATACCTATGCCCATCTTCCCCACCCCTTCCACTGAGAGGGAGTTGTGTAAACTTTTCTCACCTGGAGTGGCCTGGAACCTCTATCCTCAGAATCTGAGACCAAGATTGCAATAGCTATCTACACTTGGCTATTTGTTGTTTGTTTTTAAGAGAGGATCTTGATACATAGCCCAGGTTGGCTTCAAATTCACAATCATCATGAGTCAGCTTCCCGAGTGCCTGGATTACAGAGGTGCATCACCATACTCAGCTAACTCGTGTAGTTTTTTAAAAACTTAAGTTTATGAATGTGTAAACTACAATAAAGCTTAGAAAACTATGGAAATCTACCTAGTTCATATTCTAAAGCTAGTGTAACTTGGAAAACATCAAAATAAAATTATATTGATTCCTATTTAATAAGCACAGATCAAAATCTAAAAAATGAATGAGACAATATGTCAAAGTGGTAAACTATCATTACCAAGCATTACCTTTCTCCAAGAGAACGAGTAGTTTAATGTTAGTTAAACTGTAACATTATAAATTATATCAAAACAGTTGTTATCTCACTAGATGCCAAAAACTGTCAACAAAATTCAATATACATTGCTCATCAAAACTCTTGCAAGCCAGGCACTGGCGGCCCACACCTACAATCCTAGCTACTTGGGAGGCTGAGTTTGGGAGGATCACAGTTTGAGGCCAGCCTGGGGAAATAGTTCTTGAGAACCCGTTTCCAAAACTAATCAGAACAAAATGGACTGGAGATGTGGTTCAAGCAGTAGAACTCCTGCTTTGCAAGCATGAAGTCCTGAGTTCAAAACCCAGTTCCACCAAAAATAAATAGTAATTTAAGACTTTTCTTTTTAAAATTTATATGAAATTCTGCATATTTGTGAGCAGAATATAATACATGTAGATAATGCATAATGATTAATTCAAGATAGTCAACATTTTTCCATCTCCTTAAGCAGTTATCATTTTCTTGTGTTTGGCACCTTCTCATACCTCCCTTTTTGTAAACTATTCTCTTTCTTTGCTGTAGAACACTAGAACTTATTCTTCCTATCTGTTTGATGTCTCTCATCTGCTCCCCCTTTGTCCCTTTCCCCTTCCTTTTCTAGCCACTAGTGACGACTATTCTACTCTCCACTTCTATGACATCACTTTTTTAGCTTCTGTGTCTAAATGAGAACATGCAGTATTTGTCTTGCTGCACCTCACTTATTCCAATTAGCACAATGTCCATTAATTCCATCCTTGTTGCAGCAAATGGCAGGATTTTCTTCCTTTTCAGGCTGAATAGTATTCTATTGTGTATATTTATCTTTCATCTCCCAGTGGACATCTTATCTTGGCTATTGTGACTATTGCAGCAATAAACAGGCGGCATGCTAATTTAATTTCCTGTGGATATATACCCAGAAGTAGGATTGCTGGATCATGTAATGGTTATATTCAGTTTTCAAAGGAAGCACCATACTGCTTTCCAAAACACTTTTTCTTAATATAGTAAAGATGTAGAATATAAGTGCCTTGAGAGTGCCAGAGGCAAATACCAGGTTTTCTACTATATTTTCCTGTGTTGTCAGTTATGCCTTGAGAATAGGAAATATTCAGTAAATAATTGTTGACCAAACTAAGTTAATAGTTTAGAACCACTGCCAATATCACATTTAATAAAACACATTGTGTTTTTATTTAAGTATTCCATCAAAATTGGAATGCCCCACTGATACTAGTGCAGACTACATTAATCCCTCAGTTCTCTCCCAGCCAGTGCAAAATTCAGTGCTCTGTTTGCTCCCTGTACTCTCCAAGGCATTCAGGAGACACACCTCAGTTTGGATGCTACTGCTCCTGGGCCCACAAACTGTAAAGCTCCCTGTAGCCAGCAGCAGCTTCCACTACAGAAAGAAAGGAAGCTTCTGTATTGAAAGCAGCCCAGAAATAGACAACAGCACTTCAAGAGATTCCATCTAGTTTTCTGAGATCTGAGCAATGCTGGATCAGGCCAGGTACCCTAACTAAGCACATGGTAAATGCTTGACTATTGTGCCATACCCTCAGTCCATTATACTGGCACTACACTGTCCTGCCTAAACATTGAGAATACTCAGTTGAAAACCTACAGGCAATTAAAATTTCTAACCAACAATTTGACTTCAGATATACAAATCTCAACAGAAAAATATAAGAAATAAGAAGAAAAACTTTTAAAGGCAACAAGATTCTTCCAAAATTCAACAGTTCAGCAAAACAAACATTAACAATAGTAGGCACAACACCTGCTTAGCAAGTGTAGGTCCTAAGTTCAAACTCCAGTATCACCAAACAAAAATAAAATAGCTGGAAGAAATCTCAGACAAAAGATTGAAAAAAAGTGATCATAAGATTATCAGCGTAATCAAAAAAAGACATGGTTAAATGCCTAAATTCCAAGAGGCCTTAAAAGAAGAAATGAATGAAATAAAGAATACAGGCTGGTGGAGTGGCTCAAGTGGCTCAGATGGGAGAGTGCCTGCCTATCAAGAATGAAACCCTGACTTTTGGCCCTCGTACTGCCAAAAACAACAGCACCCCTCCAAGGTATAGAAATTATGAAAAAAATTGAAATTCTAGAAATGAAAAGCTCAAATAAAATACAAAGTTCACTTGAAAGTGTCTCTAGTATACTGTATCAAACTGAAGACAGAATTTTAGGTCTTGAAGGCAATGTAGACATATTAGAACATTCAGATTAAGATAAAGAATAAAACTGAAATATAAATGACACAGGCAAGACTTTGGCACACCACTAAAAGACCAAACCTATGAATCATGTGCGTAAAAGGAAAAGAGGTGTCAGCTGAAGGCATAGAAAACATTCCATAAAATAGGAGCAGAAAACTTCCCAAATCTTGAGAAAGAAATGTTCATCCAGGTATAAGAGAGTTTTAGGACTTCAAACAGACAAGATCGGAAAAGATCTCAAATCTGTAACATTAGATTCTTTAGAACAAGTAAAGAATATTGAAAGCAGCAAAGGAGAAGCACTAAGTCATCTATAAAGACAAACCCATCAGAACAACATTTTTCAACAGAAACTAAAAGCATGGAGTGCATGGAATGATACATTTCAAGACCTGAAAGGAAATAACTGCCAGAGAATAAGGTTTTGTTCTCATAATGCTTATTTGTGATATGGAGTTTACTAATTATGATTTTTAAGGTGCTTCTGATTCCAGAGTCTCATGCCATGGAATCATGTACATGTTTTGGGAAAGGTCTTTAAAATTCTCTTTCTGATGCTCTGTAACACCTGCCTAGTCTTATATGCCTTGCTTGACTCTGTGGATTTCACACATTTGATCAAGGTATCCTGTTTCACTTCCCTAAGTGAGTCTCTCTGCCTCAGTCAGAACTGGGTCCATCTTCTCTCAGTTGTCCTTCTGTGTGGGAGCCTGAGTCATCAACTTGGTCAGTGTCTTGTCAGGTGTATTACTTTTAGCTAGATAAAGCAGAAATCTGGCAGAGGTCTGGATTGTGCATATCCTCTGTGAGAGCCACTGCCTCTGGCTAAATTGGTGCTATTTTTTCCTTATCTTGTGGGAGAGGCTTTAACTGTTCCCAACAAGGAAAGAGTGCCTGTCCCTGATGCCCTGTACTCTTAACCACAGGCTTTACAGCATGTTCATACCTGCACTTGCCATATTTTTCCCCACAGAGTTCATGTTCTTAACTAATACATAATTTATCCACCTTCTGTCTTTTCTGATTCTTTCACATTCCAAATGCTGCTCTACCTCCAGGTTCAAAGATTTCAATCCCATTTTATAAGAATTGGCAAATTTGGAGTATATGCCCTTTTGTTGATTCCTACAAAATCCATGAGTTGGGACTCCAGCATGAGTGTGAATGGCCACATCAGGGCATTATAAACACCACCCAATTCACATCCCTATAGAATGCCTGCCCCCACACTCACCTGTGACACAGTTGGGGCATCTCCTCAAGCTTCTCTTGTCTTCAGGAATAGCAGGCTTGGTACAGATTGCAACCACTTCCTCCTGTCATAGCAGGAGCAAGTGTGTCTCAGTAAACTAATAGGCACACTTCGCACAACAGGGCAGCGACAAAGCACAAATCCAAATCCTCATTTATCACTTCTTCAATCGTTCAGCTTCCATGTCTGTGGAACATCTGCCATGTGCGAGGTGCTTTTCTGGGCTCTGAGGCAACCAGAGTGAATCAATCCTATGCCACCCTACCTGATCCTTGCATGCAGAAAGTTCAAAAGATCATACTACATTGTAGCAGGGGCAATGGTATTGACACAAGTATGTTTGTACAGAAGAGGATAGGTACCTGTTAGAGCCAGAGAGGGGCTGATAGATCCTCAGTGGTGGCTTCATGGAGATGGTGGTTTCTGAGCTGAGACTTAATGTAAATGGGAATTAGCCAGATCAGAGGCTGAGGAGGATGGTGGTGTGCAAGTGTGCAGTATGGTTTGTGTGTTTGGTATTTGGGAAATACTTTCTAGTGAGGCCCAGGAGAGAGAAGGATGCAGGCAGTGTGGTTGTTGTGAGGAGATAAAGAATGAGGCTGGACAGTGTGAAGTGAGACTGAACTCTGAAGTGGGCAAGAATCTGACTTTGAAGGGCTTTTACTTCTCAGGAGGTTACACAGCCCAGTGAGTGACTGGGTGAGTTTGGTGTCACCCACCAAGAGTGGTGTTGAGTATAGGAGGAGAAGCAAGCCAAGTGATGGGAGAAAGAATGAGTTCCATGTCTGCTGTAATGTGTTAGGACACCTGCCTCAATGTTGAGATGTTTCCTGGGCCAGAGACAGATGTGAAAAATCAAGAGGTGGACTGTGATTCACACTGAGAACATAGGCAGTAAGGTCAGTAGGAAGCACAGAATCCTGCCCACACTAAGTCCAGGAGAGACTGGTTGTAGAGGTGGACCTCATGGAATAGGAGCTTCCCTGGGAATTAGGGTGAGCCTTGTTGCTGGCAACCTCTCCATTTTTCATGGGCCAGTTGCCCTCTCAATCTGCCTTTTTCCATTCTCTTCTGCCAACCAGATTCTTCTGCACCTGAGAATAGATTCTCACCTCTTCTCTTCACTCATGCTGTGCAGTCAGCTGGGGCTGAAAGTGGCAAGGTCATGTCTAGGAAGCAGAAATGCCTGGCTATCCCTTTGCCAGAGGCTGTTGGTGGAATAGTCCCATGTAGCAGGGGCCATTGTGTGTTAACATCTTTACCACATTGTCATTAATTTTAACTAAACGTGGAGTTCCTTCACAAATTATGTAGACATGCTGGTATTAAGGACCAAAATGATTCTAGCATCATCTGGAAACAGGATATGCAGCCCTGTGTAAGCTGGGTCATGACGGTCCTGTCAGTAGTCAGCCTTTCATCATTGAATGACACTCACAGTATGGTCTGCATTCTTCTCTGGTTCTCTATGCCTCTTTGTCCTAGACTTCTTCCCCCATCCCATTGTCCTATTGTGAGACACCCATGTGATAGTGCAGAGTCCAGTTTCCCCTCCACTACTGGGTTCATGTGTTGTTTTGCCACTGATTAGCAGTCATGTGATATTGTATATCACTAGACCTAGACTTCTTCAAGAAATATATGTGCACTATTCCTCCAACCCCTATCTACATCCTACCTGCCTACAGACTGACAGGGGTACCTTTTCTAATATTCTCCTCTTTGTCTCCTGGGGAAACAGTCTTCCTGTAACTCCAGCTTCTTCATAGAATCCTCTGTGTTAGCTCAACCCATAAACTATCCAAAGCTGCTTGGTTTCTTTTCTGGAGTATTTACACATTCATTATTCTATATTATTATCCACATGATCCAAGTAATCAAACCAAAAAATAGGCTATAAAACCACAGCTCAGAGTTAGGGCAGGTTTGGGACAGGGTTACCAACCAGTTCCCGCATGTCTGCATCCCCAGTGTCTAGCACCTTGGCCTGGAACTGGGATGTCACCCTGAGTCTAGATCCTTAGCCTTGGAGAAGAGGATCTCTGGCGGCATCCAGGGGAAATAAAAATTCCTAACTTGCAGCTAATAGAGTCTTAACCCCAGTTCTACTGCCAGCATGACCCTGGAGGTTGTTACCCTGACTGTGACCTTGGGCCCACCTTGCTCCCTGCTCCCATAAGATGCTAACTCAGAAGATAGCCTGGAGACCTTACTTAAGAAACAATCTGTAGCAAAGTGTGTTCAGAGTGGAGGAAGCTGGGGGGCCAGAAGCTACTCATGATAATGCTGAGTTCAGTCAGGAGACCAGGTTGTTAACTTCAGTTCTTCCCATAGGTAGGGGCACAAAAACATGCCCGACTGTGGCATAGCTTCCTCACCCTTAGCTCTGCACACCTTCCCTTGCTGATCTTTCAGCACATGCTTCACTGGGTCTTATAGAGCAGCCTTGTTTTCAGCATTCAGGGTTCACTCACCAAGTGCCTCCTCCTATAACTGCCTCCTCCCATCATCCTCTTGTAATTTAGCGTGCTCTGGGGGTTGATGTGTGTCAGTGATCTGCCCCTCCAGTGGAGTTGAGGTCCTTAAGGACAGGGCCCCCATGTGTTGTTCTTGCTTATTACCAAATGCAGGTGCCCACTGTCTCTGGGCATGTGAGTCTCGATGTGTATTGGTGGAATGAATAATGTGGCAAAAATCTTGTCACTCCTGCCTGGAGTGCCAGGGGTGCCAGATGATAGGTTTGCTCTTTGCACTCACATGTGGTTGTCTGTTTTTCAGGAACCCAGCAGCCGGGGCCACCATATTACACCGACCCTGGAGGACTGGGGGTGAATCCTGTTGGGAACACCATGGCAATGGCTTTCCAAGTCCAACCCAATTCACCCCAGGGAGGCACAACCTATCCACCCCCTCCTTCCTACTGCAACACACCCCCACCCCCATATGAACAGGTGGTGAAGGACAAGTAGCGGACCCTGCCAGTGAAGGTGGAGAGGCTGGATGGGCCTTTCTCAGGCTGTCCTCATCCCCATGGACAATTGCTTCCAGGGGCAGTCCAAGGGAAAATTCCTCTTTGATATCTTCAAAGCAAGCACAGCTTCCTTTCAAGTTTCCTGTGGAGGACAATATTTGAATTCACACTGTGTCTTCTCTGTTGCTTCTGTTTCTGACTTGGTTTCTGATGTAGTCTGTGCTCTCTGGAAGTGTGGTGACAGTCCCTAAGGGTTGGCATTCTTAGGGTGGCATGACCTGATCCTCAGGGGAGAGGCAAAGAGGAGGAGAAGGCAAAGCCTGCGTGTGAGGGGGAAAGGATGGAGGGGCTCAGCTGAGTTGGGTCCAAAGGCCTACAGAGTGGCTGTCAGCTGCCCCAGCCCATTCTTCCAGAAGATGTTAGAGGAATGAACAGAGTGGAACAAGCCCTTTGACACTATTCTGTCTCCTCACACCCTGAAAATAGGCTTCCCTCTACATAGAGAAGAGTCCAGTATGTGTCACTTCCACTGCAAGATGAAGATAAGAATCAGGCCCAAGTTGTACATCTGCAGCTATCTGAAGCTCAGTAAGCAAAGACGTGAGAAATCACTTCTGGCCCCAAACTGAGACACTGCATTTTGTGAGCTCTTGGTCTGACTTGGAAAACAAAAGTTTCCCCCTTTTTTAGTGCATTCATGGAGGCGTGTATGTAGTGTGTCCTGTTCTTGGAGATCAGATGAGGACTGTGTCCTTCCTGATGTCATTGCTCACAGGGCTCCCACACCCGTCTCCAAGGGAGCGCTGAGGGTGGCTTGACGAACACTTTCAGGGCAGAGGGACACATCTGCCTGGAAAGTCACGTCTACCATTGAAGGGAGAGAGTGTGGCCAAGATGGCTTAGTAGGGCACAACCAGCTTTGGTGAGCCTGATTGTGTGGTGGTGTGTTTGAGAAACCCACCGAGTTTGTGCTGGGCTCTGAAGTGAGGGAGCTTGCTGAGAGAAAAAAGGAAAAGTACTGACTTGGTTGCACTGACCATGGAATCAAGATTAGAATAAATATGTGGTTGTAGATGCATATCCCCAGGTAAGAATCATAGCTCACCCCAGGATCTTAAAAGTAGTCAAGGGCATTGTTGACAGTGAGTGGGAAGTATTATTGCTCTGCGTAGTAGTTAGTCACATTTATGTGTATTTAAACTCAGATTAAGACCTGACTTTGTCATGTGTACTAAGAACAAAGCAGCATAGCTGAGAGACCTAGATTACTCTATGTAGTATTGTGGGGAGCGGGAATGGGGGTGGGGGAGGTGTTTATTTTTAAAAGAACGAATCAAAGCATTTTTGCAAAGTTGTCACTCATTGAACTTGAGCATCCAGACATCTCACTGGAGTGTTTCATCCTTTCACACCAAAAGGCATGGTATCCATGCTCTGCTGGGGGTATTTATATGGGTTAGAGGGTGAGGAATAGGGATGGCATTTGAGAAGCTATGTAAACTTAAACGATGGACTTCTAGGCATTTCCACAGAAACACCCAGGAAGAAACAAAGACTTTGGACACAGATGCTTCCACATGAGTCAGTGACTACTCTCCTGCGACCTCTGGCTTCCTGTCCTTGACTGCAATACTTCCCTATGCTCAAGTCCTTGTTTTAAATGAGACGACAAAGCACAATGTCTGCTGTTTACAACCAAGATAAATACATGGGTCCAAACATTTATTCTCTCTCCAGGTCATTTGTTTTACATTTTTAACTTCAGTTTCTTCCTTTAGTTTTTAAAATAAAGTACACTCAGAGCTGCCCCTGAAATGGGATCAGGGTACAGCTGAATCAAGGCACCCAGTGTCCATGACTAAATTTTGTTTATCTTTTTAATAGCAAATAAGAAATGGAACAACTGGTAGGGCTCAGCAATTTTATATTCCCATATCTGCATAAGATAAATTTTGTTTCCCATTAACCTGGGTTAGAATCTCGCCGAGGTGAACACTGGCGCTGCCTGTGGAAATTCCACTTCTGGGGACATTTCCTAGACATTCTTGTCTCCTTTATGCTGCTAGTGGGTCATGCCCACCTCTTTGAGCGGTTCAAGTTCCTGTGTGCTAGAGTCCTGTAGAGCAGACCTGTGCATGCTTTTCCTTGACAACACTTGGCTCATGTCTTTTGCTCTCTTTTGGTAAGGTCCTTGTTCCTTTGTATTCAGAATAAAAATAAATTTGGTCATGTGCTTTGATTGCTTTTCTGGGGGATGGGAAAGGGGTAGAGATGATGTTTCTAGGGAGAGAGGATGTGCAGTAAGTCCAGTCATGAGTTCATCCAGGAGGCGAGTTGGATGGATGATGTTCCTAATCTAGGCAGAACTGAAAAATTAGATGTTAACCAGGAATATATGGTACTTTAGGTTCACCAACACGTTTTCAAAAATCAGGTTAAGGAAAATGTTGTCCAAGGCAAATGGGGAGGAAGAAGTTGTAAACTTATAGCTGATACTGACACCAGTTAACTGGGATACCGCTCTGTTTTTTAGTAGGTCAACCTTCACGTTTAAATCCCATTCCAAAGCCAGCACAGTGTTGTCCACACCTGTAGTCCCAGCTACTCAGGAAGCTGGGGCAGGAGAGTCACCTGAGCCCAAGAGTTCAGGGCTAACCTGGGCAATATAGTAATAATTCATCTCAAAGAGGGGAAAAAAAGAAAGAAAAAATTCCCACTCTGTATAGTCAGAAATTGTATTTCTATTTCTCAAAGATAATACTGAAAAGTATAGTTGCCACAAAGGAGTGTTTTCTCGTTTTCCTTCTTAAAACACTTGTCCTCAAATCCTAAGCAAGACAAAAAAGGCATCTCAAAAAAGGCATCCTTTGACAAAATTATGTCAATATTTTATTTTGAACTTTCCCTTCAGTGGACCCAAGCTTGGAGTCTGTGCATCGTGTCCGTCCCAGGGAGGTTGACAGACCATGTTGGTGTATAAACACCGTAGAAGCATCTTAGTGCTGTGCAATCCAGCATTTCCCGAATCAGTAGACCATGCAATCGTTTTTATGAGGCTGGGTTGAGCACAACTGGAGGCAAGCACTACCCTTTCTGCTCAGCCTTTACTTGAGGATGGCTGTCCCAAGAGGCAGAATAAAAGAGAAAGTCAGTGCCCCGACTCCTTCTGTACTCTGTGGCAGGCAAATCTGGATACTTGAGAACACACTAGAGTTTCAAAGGTCTGCTTTTATCTGTGTATTATTTTGACCTATTTCTATCTTTAAAAAGAAAATTGAGATCAAACTAATTTGGGGCACAGGCATAGTCCCAAAGTAATGGGCTGTAAACTATATATGAGAGTAGCTGGGCACAGTGGGGCACTGCTGTAGTCCCAGCTTTTCAGGAGGTTGAAGTGGGAGGAATACTTGAGCCCAGCAGTTCAAGACTGGCATGGGCAACACAGACTCCCATGCCCTACCTCCCAAAAAGTCAACAAAAATACAAGTTTCTGAGCGTTTCAGTCCCATACCAGTCACCTATTTGACTGCAAAACAAAATGTTATTTTCCCACTTTTAGACGTTTCATCATTGAGTATTTAATACATATAGAAAGGCCGAGAAAAAGTTTACAGTGAGTACCAATAAACCCACTACCTAGATTCTGAACTATTCTTACTCTTTTAAAAATCATTTAAACAAGCAATGTTCTTCCTCTAACACATTTTTATATGCTGTATTTTAAAGCATTGATAGTTCCTTTGACCTTGGAATAAGCAAATAGTCCATTTTTGAGCTTAAAAATTAGTTTATTCTCAACTGCAGGATCCACTCCCTTTTTATTAGTCCTGGGCACAGTTCTAGTCTAATTTCTCCAAACACTGCCTGTTATTAGTTTAGTGTCACTGACAAAAATACCTGAAATGATCAACCTAAAAGGAGAAAGAAAGACTTATTTGGGCTCATTTCAGAAGGTTCAGTTCTTGGTCAATTGATCCTGTTGCTTTGGGCCTGTTTTAGGTAGCATAGTACATCATGGTGGGAGCATGGGGCAAAAGAGGCCAAGAAATAAAAGATGGAAAGGGCCTGAGTCCCATATCCCCTTCGAGGACATTCCTCAGTTACCTAACTTCTTCCACTAGGTCATACTTCCTGAAAGTTCCACCAAGTCCCTATAGCACCACAGGCTGAGGACCAAGCCTTCAACATAGGCCTTTGGGGCACAAGTGCTGTCTGAGCTCCCAGATACCTGTACTAGCAGGAAAGTGTTATCTTCCTCAGATCTGCAGTCCCATGTGATGCTTAGGCCTCACTCAGTCCTTAGAGCACAGACTTGTCTCCAAGTTGGTGTGGTGCCCCTGCAGCTACTCTTGTGCAGTACTTTGCATGCACACCTGTGGCTGCCTGGACCTCACCTTGGTACTTAGCTGGATGGTTTGTCCTGGGGCCATCCAACAACCCATAGTCTAGGTCTGGCAATCATTCTAACACACCTTCCCTTGAAGCCCCTCTAATACGTTATCTGTAGCACAACACAGGTCTGTTGATACACGTGAGAGATTTCTAAGACACTGTACTCTGGCTGGGAAGGGGTCTGGTCTCAGCAGATATGCCCATCTTTTGTACCCCTGGGCTATTTGGAGGCAGGCTGTAGGATCTAATGTATTTGTAATGCCCTTTCTATGGAGTATTTTATTTAACAATGTTTTAGTTACTCTCCAGCACTTAACTACATGTTTTGAAGAAAAATTGGCCACTTTAATTTGTTTTGTATGTGCACCTTCAGTTCTACTTGATAGGAATGTTACAGGACAGGTTTGATAAATCATTCAAGACCCTTCTGGGTTGGACAGGAAGTAAGTCAGAACAGGTCTAGACATTTGTCAAGCATTGCAGCCGCCTTGGGAAGGGAGGACACACAACTGTTCACCTTCCCCCAGAAAAGTGAAAATGGGTCAAGGATCATAACAGCTGTCAAAACAGTGTAAGAACAAAAATGTTGACTGATTTCTGAAATAGGAGGTGGCAGGTGGGATTGATTGATGGAGAAAACAGATCAGATAGGATAGAAGCAGAGCCTGTGTACCCAAAATGGTGGCAAAGGAGGGAAGAACTGCTCCTTAGAGACACCTTGCCCCTGTATGTAGAGAGCTGGCTTCAGGAACTGGGGCCCTGAGCTTGCTTCTTCAAATTGTGTGCTTTGGGTGATAAGGCTCCTATATGCGTGCTCAGAGATGAGCTGCTGGCATCGTGACCTCATTTTAAGAAGTGGTTTAAACATTTTCTAATGTATCAGTTAAAACATTCATAGCCCAGGACTCCTGTGGCTATGAATCCTTAGATCTTTCTGCTATACTTTGGATCTAGAATATCTTCCCGAAGCCTAAAGGCTTGGTCCCCAGTTTACTGTCGTTGAAACTTTTTTTGTTGTTTTTTTGCCATACTGGAGTTTGAACTTAGGGCCTCATGCTTGCTAGGCAGCGCTGTACCACTTGAGGCACTCCAACAGCCCTGTTTTGTTTTGTTTTTTTGATATATATATATATTTTTTTCTTTTATTATTCATATGTGCATACAAGACTTGGGTCATTTCTCCCCCCTGCCCCCACCCCCTCCCTTACCACCCACTCCGCCCCGTCCCTTTCCCCCCTACCCCCTCGATACCCGGCAGAAACTATTTTGCCCTTATTTCTAATTACGTTGTACAGAGAGTATAAGCAATAATAGGAAGGAACAAGGGTTTTTGCTGGTTGAGGTAAGGATAGCTATACAGGGAGTTGACTCACATTAATTTCCTGTGCGCAACAGCCCTGTTTTGTGTTGAGTATTTTCGAGATAGGATCTCAAGAATTATTTGCCCTTGCTGGCTTTAAACACAGATCCTCCTGATCTCTGCCTCCTTACTAGCTAGGATTGCAGCATGAGCCACCAGTTCCCAGCTGTTGTCACTGAAACTTTAAGAGGTGAGACCGAGTGGAGATCTTCCAGTCATTGAGGTCATGACATTGCAGAGGATACTGGGACCCGAGCCTCTTCTCATTCGTTTCTCTCATTCCTGGCTGTGAGGCGGATGGCTTTGCTCCACCATGTGCTACTGCCACAATGGTGATGGAGGAGTCCAGGGCATATAGGGTTAACTGTGAAGACTGGAAGGCGAGAGAAGATCCCAAACTCTCCCAGACTGCCCTGAAATGCCCCTTTCATGGTTAACACTTCAGTTCTTGTGGTCTCCTGCATTCTGCAAGGTGGGGAAGGGACCATAATGGCTTCAACCAGTTCTGAAGGCACAGCCAGTATATCCCACTTGTCACCTGTAGTAATCTTTTGGGTATTTTTCACTACTTAAGGCTTCATGACTATGACTTGCATCTTATACATGCAGTTATAACAAAGTGAATTATGGGAAGGAACAGGCACAGCCACAAATCCATTATATAACATCTGGCTAATTACCCTAACCACACCTGTAGGAATGCTCAGGTTTCTCCCACCACCTGATCTGAGCCACATAAAAGCCAGAGAGACCACAACCCTGGGCTCTTGAGCTGTGCTGCTCGAACCCCGGTTCTACCTTGATGGCGTTACTTTTATTTTCCACTTTGAATAAACTTTGCTGCTTTGCTTTGCACGCCTTGTCTCTCGGATCAGTTCTTTGTGGCTCCAGACAAGAACCTAGACCCCAGTGACAATGTGGCGCCTCACCAAGGCCCAAAACTATAGGGCTGACCAACTATGAGCCAAAACCTGCAGAACTGTGAGCCAGAATGCCTTTTATCTTAATAAGTTGGTTATCTCAGACACTTGCTACAATAATGGAAAGCTGCCTCACAATTGCAAACAAGGTCATGGGGAGAACCTGTGCAAGTGGAACCTCGGGACATGGGAGAGAGAATGACTCAGTCCCAGTCACCATTCCTACCTTGGCACTAGAGGAAAGAAACACAGCTCTCTGGCCTCCTTCCTGACCTCTGTGTATGTCTAGATGGCTTTGCACCCTTTTCCACAAAGGATCATCTATTTAGAATGCTTTGTAATAAAGTAATAATCTTCCATTCCTCTTTTTGTCACATAGGAGGGAGAGAAGCTCTTTCATTTTAACCTTGAAATATTCTGACATGAACTACACCATCCTTTGTGCTTAATCAACCAAGTACTTCTCAGGGAAAATAATCCTTAATAGTTTTTGAATTCTTGTTTTACTCCATTCAGGCTGCTAAAAAAATACCATGGACTAGATGGCTTATAAACAGAAATTTATTTCTCAGAGCCCAGAGGCTGGGAAGTATAAGATCAAGGTGCCAGTAGAGGTTGTGTCAGCCTAGAACCTGGGGACCTAGAGCTCCCTGCTCTACTCCTGTCTCTCTACCTTCTCTGGGAGGCAGACCTCCTTTCCCTCTGACACAGGTGCAGGTGTAGGGCTTTGCACTCCAGTTGGAGACGGGACATGGGCACAGAATGCCCTAAACCAGGTCCAGTTAGGTAGATGTTCCTGAGGTGCCCATCTGGACCATCAGCCAAAAGAGCGCCAGGTGTATTGAGAGGCACAGGCACTATGATGTGCTGGGACTGGTGTGCAAATCCAGCTTCTGGATTCCTGGGACCTCTGTTTCTTCCCTAGAAGTAGGCAGAGGGGCATACAGGGGTAGCGAGGATTGAAGAAGACCTGGCTGAGCAGATACAGGGCAGAGTTGGGGGGTGGGGGACACCCGTGCAGCTCCAGAACCTCTGGTAAGGCCCCAAGGGTGCTGACCAGGGTGAAGGGCCACCGGGAGGAGCCTCAGACAGTGATCCTTCTGGATCACTGGGATGATAGGTATACTAACATACCTGGCTTACTTTTGCCTGGGCTGGCCTCAAACCAGTCTTCCCCATGTCTTCCTTCCAAGTAGCTGGGATTACAGATGTGAGCCACTGCACTCAGTCCAATGTGTTCATAATTGAATGGAGTATGGGGAGGTGGTGGAAACTGTAGAAGAAGAAAATAGGTCACTTGGGGTAAGCTCTTGGGGACTATAGTTTGTCCCCAGCCCCTTTCTCTCTCTTACTCTGGTTCCCTGCTGCCATGAAGTGAATAGTGATGCTCTGCCACACTCTCCTGCTGCCATGATGTTCTGCCTCACCACAAGCCCATAGCACTGAAGCAATCCCATCATGGACTGAAACATCTGAAACTATGAACCAAGGTAAATCTTTCCTCCTTTTAAATTGTTTCTCTCAGGTACACACAGTGTCATACTAACACATGAGAGAGAGAAAATACAAAACATAGCATGCACTATGTATTTATGAAATACATGTGAACATAGCACTAAAATATATATAGTTTATGTAGCATTAAATATACACACATATGACATACTCCATTAAATAAACATTGAATGAATGTGGCAAATAGAGGTTCCCAACCTCATCAGGCAGCTCTTCTCTTGACTGGCCTTCAGTTCCCATTATCAATGGCAACCTCAGAGTCCAGGGGCAGACTCATCCTTCTGCTTTGAGGACATGCAGACCCCACTGGTTCTTTTCAGTGTGTGAACGAGCCCCAGACCCAAGCAACATCAGAGTCCTCTTCACAGTTGTTCAGCGAACAAGCCTTACTCACCATAAACACTGCAGTCAAAGCAGCTCTGTTTCCTCATCTGAATCAGGAGTAGGACTAACTCTAGGGCCCTTTGGTTTTTCCAATCTCCCCTCCTTACCCCATTTTTTGCCTGTCTATTCTACAGATAGCTACATATCATATTAATTTTCCCAGTCTCCCTTGCAATGGGTGGAGGTCATGTGACATAGTTTTGGCTAATGAAACACACACAGAACACTACTCTGGGACTTCTGGGAATGATGTCCCTCTCTCAGCTGGGTGTCGTGGCACACATTGTAATTCCAGCACTCAGGAGGTTAAGGCAGAAAGATCAAAAGTTTAAGGCCAGTCTGAGATACATAGTGAGACCCTAGCTCAGTTTTTTTTCACTTTTTCATAAATTGCACTGAAATTGCTAGCATTACCACATGCCTGTTCATTTTGCTTTGATCACTGATGTGATAACTGGAGCTGCATAAGTTACCCTGCAAATAAGAGGGAAAGACCAAAATAATCACAGAGATACCAATTTTCATATTTTTGAACTTCTGAACTTTTGATTCCATTCTTGGTTTTCTACCTGAAAACACAAATGTCCTACCACATGAGATAATTTTGAGAATTATGTGATGTAGTTCTTGTAAAGGCTACAGTGACTAACATTGTTAAACACAAAATGAAAGGTTATTTTATGCTTGGTAGTAGTAGTTGTAGTAATACTAGTACCAACTGATCTCATTTGCTACAAGATCAGCCTCTGCTGCTACATAGCTCTCAGTGACTTTGGGCAAGCTGTGAACTTTTATTGGCCCTGCATTCCTCAGCTAAATCTATTTTTTTCCCTAGTAATCATCTCCTATCACAGGATGTACTGTCCAACCTAACAGGACCAGCAAAGGATGTCGGGACTTGGGAATAATATGGTATTTCTAAATCACATGTTCACAGTTACCAACAGTTCCCTCAGAGTACCCTGGATGTCCCAGAGGGGCCTCTTTAGGGGCCAAGTGTGACCTAAAAGGTAGTCATGCCAGAATGTCTCACCTGGAGGCTTCCAGAGCAGTGCTGTCCAGAAGCACACTCCATAATGGTGGAGGCACTTTGTGTTGTATCATCCAACACAGACACAGTAGCTACATGTGGACCCTGGGCACCTGATGTCAGTCGGTAAGACCAAAAAATTGAATTTTAAATGTAAATTCATCTTCATCAAGTTAGCTTAACTGCCTATATACAGCCAGTGGCTACCAGATTGGACAGCACAATTCCAGAATCAGACCTGACTGCCAGTTTGTAGGAACTAGGAGATAGCAGAATGAAATTGGAAGTTGATACTATAGAACAGAAGCAACAAAAAGCAGTTTGAGGAGATTGTTCTAGGGTAGAAGAAAACAAAGAAATAAAAAACATGAACCTAGGTAGGATGTTGTTTGAAGAAAGAGCCAAACTTCTGAGTTGATTGGTGAAAATGGAATATGCCTTAGATACAACATAATTGTTAGCTTTTTCAGGTGTGATTGTGCAGATTATTTTTTGAAGATTCATAGGAAGTATTTAAGAGGAAAGGGTCACAATACTTACAAGTGACACAGCAGGGGTGTGCGCATGTGAACGCGGAGGGGGAGCACACGCACATGAGAGAGTTAAAGTAGATCCAGCACAATGGTTTCTGTTCTGTCTTGCATGACACCTCTTCCAAGAAAGAAAGCACATAATAAATTGAGTCAGATAAAGATTTCCAAGCAGAATGTTAAAGATGATGTCTGGCTTCTTGTTCTTTATAGTAAGCTGTGTGAGAAGAGAGAGAAGTTAAAGAGGATGATTAAACATAGGGGAGTTAGGACTTGTTTTGAAAATTTTCAGACCCTTAGATGGCAAATAGTGGTAAAATTAAGAATGGCTTCTAGGCAAATATAGAACCAAGGGTGCTGTTGTGGGTTGGTGTCAACGGTTCTTGCCTTCACAGGCCAAAGAATTAGTTCATGAGGCAGTGAATTGACTCGTGGGACAAGAAGGTCGATACACAAAGTAGGATTTATCAGAGAGAAAGGAAAGGCTACAGCTAGAGCAGTGTAGCGGAGCCTGGAAACTGGCAGCTCCCTGCTCAGGTGAAGGCTAGGGCTTCTTATGGATGCTTTAACTCTGGGTTAGGGTAAGGGTTGGATGGGTTCTTTACATAGGCTGTGGATGTGCACGCAGAGCTCTCTTTAATGAGCTAGTCTGTTTGTTTCTTATTGGGGGGAAACAGCCTTGTGAGCATTCTGTTTATCAGCTCCATGGCAGATATATGAGACCCTGTATCTCCTCCTCAGGGTGCAGGGCTCATAGTGCTCTCCATGGGGGATGGGATATTGACTCACCTGTCCTTTAGTTCCCGAGAGCCAACAGTGCCATCAGGAAAATATGCTATGAGATCATGGATGTAGGTATAAAATCTTTTGTTTTACTAAGAGAAAATGTTGGAGGTGTCACAGACAAGTGTTCAAATGAACAAAAGGGCTTCCATGGAGCTGAGCAGACTGCTGTGGGATGAGCACAGGTCTGAAGGCTGCAAAGGGGTGAGTGCATTTTCCAGATGGAGGGCTATAAATTGGGTATCCAGCCTCCTAGATGACCTCAGTGGCCCCTGCCTCCTGTGCAGTCACTAAGCACACACTGCAGAGGTGATGGCATGCAGCTTCTGGTGTTTGGCCATAAAAGTTCCTGCCCTGGACACTCTTAGATCCTTGCGCTGGAGACCCCGGTTGCCATGTCCTCTCAAGAAGCTCCCATGAAAAATGCACAGGATTGAACAGCCTCCCCAATCCCTCACCGAATTCATGTCCTTCCTGGCCTCTCACAATGTTAAGAATAGTCATTGCAGATATAACAAGTTAAGATCATACTGGGGTAAAATGTGTCCATAACCAATATGACTGGAACCCTTAAAAAAGAGAAGACATATGGGAGAATGCCCTGTGTTGATGAAGGCAAGTTGGAGCAACATGTCTGCCAGGCAAGGAGTACCAGGGGTTGCTGGCAAAACCAGCTACTAAGGTAAAGGCAGGGGACAGATCCTCTTCCAGAGCATTCAGAGATAGATGGTCTTCCTGACACCCAGATTTCAGATTTTTAGACCTCAGAATTGTGAGCATAAATTTGTCATTTCATGCTTCTTCACTTTGTAGTGCTTTGCTATGGCAGTTCTAGGAAATGGATGCACAAAAGAATGAGACCTTCTGTTGCCAGCAACACCAAATTGGCAACCCAGTGGTTAAGCCATCTTGGAAGTGGTCCTCCAGGTCCAGTGACATTGTGGCTTCTAATTCATAAAAGACCTCAAGCAAGAACTGCCCAGCTGAGCTGCTCATAAATTTCCAGAAACAGATATGTTTGTTATTTTATTCCACTAAATTTGGGTGGTAATGTGTTGCCAATAGATTACTAATACTGCAGGATCTTGGGGGAAGGTCACACAGTGACGTGAATAAATAAATTAACTTCATTTTACCATATATCTACTGTGGTCTGGATCTTTGGTGGTGGTTGAGAAGTGTGTTCTGAGTAACTGAGTGAAGTCACAGAAGGTAGGTTGGGAAAGGAGCATGGCGTTAGACATGGTTGGAAGGCTGCCAAGTGTACTGGACCCAAATTCTCACACCTCTTGGCTTTTCTACTTTTCTTCCCAAGATGCTGCCACTTTTCTGCCCACCCTTACCCTTGCTATCTATCCTAATCCTCCTGTCCAAGAGCAATGTTCACACAGTCTTTTCTAGGACATTGAATTCCCATGATCCCAATCTCAGTAAGATCCTAGTTAGTGGAATTTTCAAGGACCACAGAAGAGCAGAGATGGAAGTAATGAGCTCTTACGTGCTCATCACCAAGCATCAACATTGTGAGATCACAGCTGATCTTGTTTCATCTGCATACCTTCTGGCCCTTCCTGGATTTTTGACAATGAATCTGAACTCTCCATTATAAGTATTTTAGCATGTAACATATAAAACTTAATCAAAATCAGCAATAATTATTTATTATCTTTACAGACTCAGCATCTACATTTCTCTTGATTATCTGTTATTAAAAAACTGTATCAGGATCCATTAAGATTTATAAAATAAAAGTGATTCCTACATCTCTCAGAATCTCTAGGTTTCTCCTCCATTTCTCTTTTACACCTTTGCTATTTTATTTTCTGGAAAGAAACCAGGTAATTTATCCATAGTCTGGAATTTGCTGACCGCATTCATCTTTATGGTGTTATTCCACATGTTCCTCTGCTTCATGCTGTATTTCTTGTGAACTGGTAGAGACGCTTGATCATAATCAGGTTCTTTTTTCTTTTCTAAGGTGGACTTCAGCAGTGGTGCATATTTCCATCAGAAGGTACACAATGTCTACCTGCCACCAGAGAGACATTGATGGTAATTCCCTAGAATCATTAATTAATTATGGGACAAAGCAGAACCATCTACATACTTCAGTTCTTTCAAGTTGTTTGATAAGTTGAAACTCTGAGAATGGTGCTTGTTTAAACAAGGTGTAAAGGAAACTAAAGCTCAAATGCATGACTTAATGCTGACTTAATCTTTTTGCTGCTTCCCTATTCTGTCCTGTAAACTCCAGATGTGGGAATGGCACTATTCTAAAGGCTTTCCTTTTTCCATTGTCTCACCCTTCAGTAAGAATGGAGATTAGTTTTGTTTTTATCTTTGACCTTGAGATATCTTATAAACTCCAGCCTTGTGGAACCTGTGCCCCACAGCTCAGTAACTGTATGAACTTGAGCAAGTCCTCTAACCCTGCAGTGCCTTGTAGGCAGTAAACTGTGTCTGAGAAACCCCCACACAGGAGTCAGTGAGGCCGAGTGGGTTAATTGAATAGGATGATGCTTACTTATCAACAGCTTTGCACAGTGCCCAGATCAGTAAATATCTGGTATTATTATATATTAGAAATGAAATGTACTCAAGAGTTAAACTCATTAAATGTATGAAGGCCTAAAATAAAGACTGTGAAGAATCCCTGTTGCTATATCCCTTGAGTAGGCCTTTGGGAACATCACCGATGACTCAAACTGTGCTAATTTTAAATTAAAACCACATTTCTGCAGCATCTAAGTAAGAAGAGCTGTTCTCTGAAGGAAGCAGTTGTTATTCCCAAAAGAAATAGGAAGGTGGTACTGGACAGGTAGAAAAAAACCAATAAAAGCTAGTTTATCTGGGGTGCCATCTATAGAAGCAATCAGTTCCATTATTTAAAAAAATGCCCTAGAAAATCATGTATTAGACACGTGCACTGTGTCTGGAGTCTTACTCAGATTATTTTATTTAATCCTCCCAACCACCCTATAAGACATATTGAAAATGGCAAAGCTTAGTTGGAACTCAGAGAGTCTGATGTCAGTCACCATTCTTGTAGCCTCCTAAAACATTGATTGGGTTGCTGAATAAATTATCTTCATCTCACTAAAACAGTTTAAGTTCTCAATTTGTCTCTAGGTGTGGAATGGAGGAATTTCAGACATCAGCATAATCTGTTACTAGGACCTAACAGTTCTTTTCTTTCTCCTCCCTCCCTCCCTCCCTCCCTTCCTTCCTTCCTTCCTTCCTTTTTTTTTTGTGGCACTGGGGTTTGAAGTCAGGGCCTCACACTTGGTAGGCAGGCACTCTTACCATTTGAGCCACTCTGACAGCCCTTTTTTGTGATGGTTTTTTTCAAAATAGGGTCTCATGAACTATTTGCTTGGGCTTGCTTCAAACTGTGATCCTCCTAATCTCTGCCTCTTGAGTAGCTAGTATTACAGGGATGAGCCACCAGCAACCCAGCAAGACCTACTACTTTTCAAATTGAGGGAGGTAAGTAGGGAGAAGGAGAGATAGCATTTTAATTATTCTTACAGTTGTACTGTAAGTCATTCCCTTTCTCTTCCCTCCTTCTCCAGCTACCTCCGTTTGCTTTTCATATCCCTAAGGTAGTTCTCAAGAGGTAAGAGAGATACAGAGCCATCCACAGATACTTGGGGGGCTGGAGGGGAAAGACAACTGAGAAACTATGGTATCTTGTAAGTACTAAATGTTCTTAATTTGTGAATTTTTCTATTTGACAAAATAATAGGCTTTCCATATAAAACAAAAATCACAAAATTAAGATGTTAGCAAAGTAATTCAATACAAGAGAAGTAAAAAAACCAAACAAACCCAGAATGTCTGGGAGTGTTAGTGCTTGCCTTACTCCCTAAGCATGGTTTCAACACATGGCAATCAATGATGCTTGATAATAGTGATGAGGGGCAGAGGGATGTTTAAGTGCTGCTTAATGCTGGGTGTGTAGTAGTTACTATGGCACAGGAAGCATCCCAGGAAAATTACTAAGATAATTTTGAACCCTAATGGGCTCAAAAATACTAAGCCAGTCCCTGGCCCTTGAAGCCTAGTTAGGATCATGAGGCAGTGAGTCTGTTTGTGGGCCTGGGGGAACTTGTGGCCAGGCAATTTGGGGCTTCCCCTACCCTAGGTCCCCTAGTGTTTAGGTATGGTCTGCCCAGGTGTTTTCTCACAGAGATCATGGAATGGAGAAACTGAACACAACCAAATGGAGAAGCCCAGAAGCAGAAGAATGGGTGACCAATGACTGAGCAGAGGGAGGAGGTGGGAGGTTAACCCTGAGCTCATAGCAAGGTACACACTAGCCACTATCAGCTAGCAGAAACCAGGTCAGAGGCTGATCACTTTGATGACAGTAGGAGATGGGGACAAATGGGTTTAGATCCCAGTCACCTGTCTAGATGCCTTCCCCCACCCAGCACAAAATTAACTGCTCATTTCTTGAAAAAGAGGGTCTTTGACCCAAAGTGAAGGTGTAAATGCTATCCTTGGGGTAGGGGCGTGACTGGAGATAGAACATTTGCCTAGCATGCATGAGGCCCTGGATTCTGTCCCCAGCAGGTACACATAAATGCCACCATGATATAGAGGGCCTCCTACCTCTCCTTACTTGCATCCTCCTACCACCTTGCAGTTAGGGGTCCTGGGTTGACTCACAGGGACTGGGGAATCCCAGAAGCTAACTCTAGAGGTTCCCCACCTAAAAAAGTCACCAGGACCACACCACAGGGACATGACTCATCCATGGCCAGAGCCTCCAATCCATGCCAGCCCCCACTTATAACTATGTGTAGCCTTCTGCTGCATGGGGGCTCTGTGCTCTCTTACTATGAAAAAGAAATGAATATATATGAAAGATAAATATTTATGGATTAAAACTAAAGTCAACAAATAGGAAACAGCAATTTAGATACACTAAAAAACAAGCTGAACATGGCTGGAAGAAAACACAAAGCTGTTGACCAGTCTCAGTTTATGACCAAGTTGGCCCTGGATGTTGCCATCTTCCCTTCCAAGCAAACTGCCTCCGATGCCAGAGGGCCCCAAGAAGCAATCAGAGGACCCAAAGGCAGACCTGTGTTTTCCTGAAGCAGGTCCCTGGACTCACAGTGTCACTATCATTCTGGAACACATTAGAAATACAAATTCTCAGGCTCTACCCATGCCCTCCTGCATTACTTGCCCAGTGGTTTGTGTTTTAGAGTCCTTGCAGAAACCTCTGAAACGTGCAAATTGGAGGACTAGCCCATCCTCCTGGGCAGTATTCATACTGTCTCTTCTTCTTTCTTATCCCAACACCTCCTCCGCCACCACCCTCACTCTACAAATGCTGCCTGGCTCATTCCTACCTCACTGAGAAAACTGAAGCAATCAGAAGAGAACTTTCACAGCTCCCACCACCCACCAGCATATGTTAACCAAAGTCCAATCAGATGTTCATGCTCCCATCTGAAGCTTCCACTACTCAGGCACTAGTTCTCATCCCCTCTTCGTACCTGAGGACATCATGCCACCATTTCTCCTTTTTTGTCCTATACCTTTATTTATTTATTCACTGCCCATTTGAAAAATATAGCTTCTTGATCCTATTTCTCTGACCAGCTATGGCTGCCTCTTTCTTCTCTTTTACAATAAAACTCAAGTGTTGTCCACACTGCTCACCAACTGACCAATGACCTCCAAGATAAATCCTACGGTCAACTCTTACTGTTTAATCTTATTTATCACAAGCATCTGAAACAGACGTTGGATCACACAGACAGTTACACAGACCCAAGGCTCTGTCTTCAGCTCCCTCCTTCTGTCTTTACCCTCACTTCCTTGGTGATCTTAGTTGGATTCAATTGAGGCAGGATAAAACGGAAAGTGATGCATGGGAAACAGGAGCCAGGAATTCAGAGATAAACTCTGTGTTAAAGAATAGCTTTATTAAAAGCACAAAGGCACCATTTTATTTGCTTTAATCCTTATATCCCCTAAATAAGCTATGACATTTAGTAAAAAGGGAAAAAGAACATTTCTCCTTCTCTGACCTTGCCCAAATGATGCTGAGACTGAGCAAGGATATCTATGAGAAAAGTAATAAAAACACTTGGGAAGATGACTCATTTGATCACAAATCAAATGTTTGCAAAGAAATAAATCTTTGAGCTCAACTTATAAGACAGAGTAACAGCAAGAATGATGGAATATACTGGGTGTCCAGAACAAAGGGGAGCACTCATTCCACTGCAAATTAGGACAAACCCCCAAACCCACTTTTTCACTGATGTTAGAGCACTCATTGCCCATGTCTGGGCTGTGTACTGTCTTTCCTTTGCTCTGCTTTACTAATAAATTTTCTTGTTCTCTACTTCAATATGTCCTAGAATTCTTTTTTTGTGACAATGCTACCCAAGGGCCAGGTGGAAACCTCTTCCCTTTTGGAGCCCTCCTCCCTGGAGGAGGGTTCTAGTAATAGTTGTCTGGAGACTTTGCTAGGTCCTACATCATCCAGACAAGAAGTTTCTTTTCTTTTATTCTCTGCTTCTGTGTGTGGGGATACCAGCTCTCCTCAAATATCACTCCTCTCTCTCCTGATTCTTTCCTCTGCATGCTGAAGATACATGCCAGCTTTTATTGAACCTCTCTCCCCCAAGATAGACACTAAATTGCTGCACTCCACAGGCATGAAATGAAGTAAACAGACACTAGGACTCCCTGACCTTCTCAAGTTCTATGGCTTACTCTGCTACCATTTTTGTTCAGTCCTTATCTCTGCTGCTTCCATATGGAGGCAAATCCCAATCTCCCTCTGAAACTGAATATTCTGAACTTTATCTTCTCCCTAGATACAGATACAGGGCCAAAAAAATGAGTGGAGATTATATCCCTAACAGTGTCCCTCTAAGGTTTATTAAAATGGAAAGATTGTGAGGAGCTGGGGATAAAGGGGAGTCCTGCCTGTACCTTGTCTGGTGACTAGCAAACTCTCAGGTCTCCAAAGGCTGGCCAGGCAAAACTAGGGTCAAAGACATGGAATTCACGTGAAAAACTGGCCGCTTCCTGGTCTCTTGCCTCTACTCACTCTGTTTATCAGACTGAAAACATTACTGCAGCACCCTTCTATACAGGTGTTGTTTTCTATCCAGATCTGCACGTGTGACCTTCTCCCTAAGGATACCTAAGGAATCCCATGCACCTGTGTTTTCCTTCTGTTCTCCCATAATTATTCATGCACATTTTCCATTTTCTTTTGAAAGAAAGCTTGCTTTGGGAGTAAGTTATAAATTGTCTGGCTAACTCAGACAATTAGGGTTATTAGCAAAAATCTTTACGTTGAAATTTCTCAAATTAGGAAAAAAAATGTTTTAAACACATGCCCTTTGTATATGAAACTGCAGCTACAGAGTTGATACACAAGGATCTTTGACTCTTCATGTATTCTCCATCTTGTCCACTTTTTTTTTCTCGCTTGTCCTAAGATAATTTTGCTGTTCAAGGTAATTTTAAAGTTTTGTCTTCTAAGCCAGACTTAACTGGAATGAAACATTCTATAACTCTTAGGCTCATGCAAAACCAGGGGAAAAAAGGAAAAAAAAATACATAAAAGAGTCTTTTAAAAAAAAAAAATCCAAGCAGAGGATCTCATGGAATGATGCCCCTCTCTGGTTGCTTCTCTGAGAAAATAGCCAGGATTGCTTGTAAGAAGAGGCTGTAGAGGGCAACCATATAACTTTAATCAAATACCTCTTTATGTAAATATGATTTTAAAAATGAAAGATAAAATTTGAAGGAAAGGGGAGCCAAACTCAAACATTTTTTAAGGTTAACAATCTAAATTTTATGTATTTATCCAATTCTCTCCAGGGTAATTAAAAGGTTAAATATGGTAAGTTTCAACAAACACAAAATGTTTAGCACTGCCAAAACCAAACTTGTTCCTTCTGTCTAAGAGTGCTTTTAGTTTCTATTTGATAGGGAACAAGAAGCTGGCTCCATTCCCTGCAGTCTCTTTAAGAGTCTTTTTGGGAAAAGAGGTTGCCCGCTGGGGTTGAGGGGAGGGATACCTCCCCACCAAGATTCAGTACCAATCAGACAGGCCAACATTGTCTATTCTGAATAGACCGGCATTGTCTACCCTCAGTGGTTGTATGAGCCCCTATACTTATCCTAAGGAAGTGTTTCTCTTCTCTCCTTTCTTTTTTTTTTATAAAGAAGATTTCATAATCTGAAGGTGAGGAAGGAAACACTATTAACATTACTGAAATTTCTTCCTTAGGTTGTATACTAAAGAATTGGAATTTTAAGGAGACAAAACTCAAGGTAAAAAGTTACTTTTACTCTACAATAATGTACGGCCAAACCTGATATATTAGAAACCCTAGAATTGGGCCCTTGGCCTGAGACTCCAAACACAACTTTAGTAATCTAAAAATAAATAAAACAAAACAAAGTAAGCCCTTGAGGAATAAGTCACAACAAGTTGGTCCTGGAAGGAGGAACAGAGAAAAGGGTCCCATGCAGCTGCTATAATGACATTCATTTTGGGTCCCTCCCTTTCTTTCCTTCTCTGGCCTACATCAGGTGCTTCTTACCAAGCCCTTTGAGTTCATTTAAATTAACTTCAGCTTCTTCCTTTTGTCTGATAGGAACTCTGTAACTTGATGTTGACAAAAGGGATATAAGACTCAAAGAAACCAGCATATTTAAAGAGATAGATTATGATTTAGACAAAATTAAAATGTGCCAACTCTTAGTGTCCCTTAAAATAAGTTCTAGCTGACTAGTCTATTTACAATTATAAACCTATAGAGGAAAAATGATTTATCTAGCAGTATACTCTATATTAATGTAATTATTTTTCTGTGTCTATAATTTATGTACATTTGTTGGTCTGACTATAATGTCCTAAAACAACATTGGGCAAAACGTATCCTACCCCTGGAATTCCAGAAAATAACTGATTAGCTACTTGTGGCCATTTCATTCTTACAATTTTGTTTTGTTTTTACGTGCTTAAATAGACATTCTTGGTATGTCTGCTGCCTCATTGAAGAGTTAATTTTTGGGGCTGGAACATGGCTCAAGTCGAAAAGCGCCTGGCTAGCAAGTACAAGACTCTGGGTTCAAACCTCAGTATTGTCACAAATCAATAAAACAAAGAGTTAACTTTCAAGGTTTGGACTAAGGGACCAACAAATAAAGAAATATAAAATGAATGAAAATGTATTTTTAAAAAGAAAGGTAAAGGATAATGCTTTTGGATAAGGACAGGTTTTATAAAGTACAGTTTTTTGTTCTAAAGGGTCTTCCCAAAATGGGATAGAGGAAAAACAAAGGTAGGGGGGCATACAAATCCAGAGGGCTAAAAATTTTCAAAAGCTTCTGAGTAGGTCTTAAAAAGAATATAAAAGATGGAGCCTGTGTGTGGTTAAGGTGGCTATAATTAAAAAGTTATTCAAAGAGTTTTCTTAGTTCAACTTAATACACTGATGCAAAACCAAAATGTAATTCTATGTCTAGTATGATTGGTTCAAACGTTATCATGCTATTTAAAATAGTAATCTGTGAACCATCCACCACTGTCAGTCCCTAATTCTGCTTTACTTTCTCCCCTATCATTTATTATTTTGTAACATATTAGAAAATTTGCTTATTTTTGTTTACTGTTTATGAACCCCCCACTAGGTTACAAACTCTAGATATCTTTTCCTGTTTTGTCCAGGAACAAATTATGCTTAGAACAGTGCATAATTTTTATTAAGAACTTAATGAATATTAGCTGAATAAATCAATGCCTTCAGAAAGATATTGCAACTAAAAAATAAAACTAAAAATAAGAATATTATATAAAATATATGCTGAGAAAAATTCCAGAAAAAAGAAAAAAAGAAAAGAAACACCAAATAGGAGGATTAAAAGATAAAGTTGAAGTCTCTTAAAAAGTAAAGCAAAAAAGACAAAGAGTTATAAAATAGTAGAAGAAATCAGGCACCAAAACCAAATAATAAGTGTTCAAGAAAAATAAAAAGACATTAGAGGGGGAAAAGACCATTCAATAATTCAAGAAAATTTTCCAGAATTGACTACCTGGGAGGCTGAAATCAAGAGGATTGTGATTTAAGGCAAACCTGGGCAAATAGTTCTCATCTCCAAAATAAGCAGAGCAAAATGGACTAGAAGCATGGCTCAAGCGATAGAGTGCCTGCTTTGCAAGCACAAAGCCCTGAGTTCAAACCCCAGTACCACCAAAGAAAAGGAAAAGAAAAAAAATTGTCTAGAATTGGAAAGGCCCACCAAGAATCCAGGTGGTAGGCCCATTATCATGACAGGTGAGGAAAAAATTCTACAACTTGCAAAGCAATTACACAAATCACAAGAGCACAAAGAAACAGAATTACAGTGGTTATGAAATTCTCAGGGACAACACTATATGCTTGAAGATAGTACAATGCTTTGAAATCCCAGTAGGAAAGGGATATCCAATGAAGAATTCTACAAACAATGAAAATATGATTTAAGTATCTGGGCAGAGTAAAGACATCTTTCAGGCATGCGAGATCTCCACACTTACCTCAGAGGAGATGAGGGAGAGTGTGCTGCAGACACACAGTCCTTTTTCTGGCACCAGCAGCCTCTGGAAGGGCTCCTGGGGTACCAGAGGGGTGCCTCTTGCTTGTCAGGAGAAGGTGTGCAGGTGTTTTCCTCATATCTGGGGATCATACCTATTACCCAGCAGTCGAGCATAAAGCATTTGTTAATTTTGATAAAGCCTCCCTCTAGGAAATGGTTTGAAAAGCTCACCTTGTCAGTTCTGGGAACTGTTAAGAATATTTATGTTATGAGTGAATGTATGATTACATTGTTTGATGCAGGTTTTATTCTCCTATGGTTAATATTTTAAAAAAGCAAGCTAAAATCCTTAACAATATGTGACCAGCACTGCATTTGATAAGCAATCTTGTAAGAGTCACAAGTCTATCCTATACAGGTGGAAGTGGAAGAGGGAGGTGGCATGGAATCAGAACGATCTCCCTGACAACCTAAACAAAGTCTAGAGGAGCTGAGAACTCAGCCTGTCTTGGATTCTGAGTAAGCCTGAAATTGTGGCTGGGACATCCTTGCTTCTGTGGCATTTTTTCCCATTTAAAGACTTGGGGGCAGTGACAGGCTTGCGCACGCGTGCACACACACACATACACACACACACACATACAGCTGGCTGCAAGCTATGGGCTGCAGGCAGAGCAGTAGACTGTGGTGAAATATGTTTTTTGTTTGTTTTTGATTGGAATATAATAAATTACACATAATAAGGGGTTTCATCATGACATTTCCAGACATGTACCTACCTACTTTGATTGTATTCTCACCTCCTCTATTACTCGTTCTTACACACCCTCCATTTTTTTTCCTTTCGCCTTCCATCTCTCCAGTGGTTTCTCTGTTTTCATGACTTTTTTTTTCCTTTTCTCTTCCTTCTCCTTTTTTCTGTGCTGAGGACCAAAATCAGGGCCTAGCACATGCTAGGCAAGCAGTCTACCAAGCTACAACCCCAGCCCCTATTTTCTTTTGTTAAATTTGGTTTGTCTTTCCCTAGCTTCCACAAATGAGAGAAAACACATGATACTTGTCATTCTGAGTCTAGCTTATTTCACTTAACATGTTGATCTCCAGTTTCATCCATTTTCCAGCAAATGACTTAATGTCATTCTCCTTAAGTACTTAACTCTTATGTATATAAACCACATTTTGTTTATCACATTTTGCATCCACTGATGCACCTAGGCTGACTCCATAATTTGGCTATTGTGATGAGAGCCATGATAAACATGGGTGTGCAATTATCTATATAGTAAACCAATTCTGATTCTTTTGGTTATACACCCAGAAGTGGCAAACCATGGAGTTTTGAAGCTGAGGAGAACTAGGCTTTCATCCCACTACTTCAGCAAATGAGCCTGTTTCCCTACATAAGAGCAATATACCAACATTTTCACCTCCCCAATATAGAGCCTTTACATGCTTTTTCCATTTTAATCCTTCCAGAAACCAAATACAGTAGATATTATCATTGGCTTGATTTTATAGAAAAGATACTAAGGCTTAGGAAATTGCTTATGTTCACACAAGAAATGGTTGAGCTGGGAGACAAACCCAAGCATCAAGATTCCAGCGCCTCTACTCTTTACCTATATTACCCTGGGATAGCTATAAAATGAGAACACTTATTTACCCTCTCTGTAAACCACCTGCTTCTTGAGGGCAGGGACCTCATTCACCTTTATGCCCACAAGCCATCACTCTGCCAGCATGGGCTAACTGTAATTCGTCTTTGGTCTCACCCCCCCCACCCCATCCCTCGCTGTTACCTGGAATGACACTGTTCACCCAGAAGCTTAGTGCCCACACCTCTAACTGCATAAGAGCCATCTGGGATCCTGTCAAAGAAGGACCAGCCCTCAGTCTATGCTCCAGAAAGTTTTTATCAAGCAAGACTGAGAGTTGCATGACAGAACTCATGATTTTTCTTGACATGTGCTTAGCACAATGCCTGGCATGCTGTGGTGTTAACAAACACATACTGATGAGATACTCAACCCTCATATCTCTAGATGGCAAAGAGAAACAGTAATAGTAGTACTTGTGAAGCAGACTCAACTCATCTCATTATAGTCCCAGCCATCTGAGCTCACCAAAGCTTAGATCTAACTCTGAGGAGCCCAAGTCTTGGTAAAACTGAAACATAAAAGAATTCACAACCTTGTTCTAATTAGGAGGAGCAAAGAATGGAGTACAGCCTTCTAGAAGCCCATTGGCCAGTTCAGAGAGGGTTGTAAGCTGTGTAGCCTGGACCTCCACTTCCTGTTCCTCAAGCAGCCAAGTACCAGGCAGCAGGTAGAAGCTGGTAGGTACTCGGGGATAAGACAAGTTGGAAATGACAACTGGCTCCCCTCAACACATTCAGAAGCAGAAAATTTGGGGCATACAGGTGGTAGCTTCCATTGTAGGAGCATGTCAGTGAGCATGGTACCTCCTGAGTCCAGATTCCCCTGTCTTGTCCTCTGTTCCTGCTCAGAATCCCAACATGCCAATGTACATTCTTTACCCCACAATCTTAACACTTTTACCCTTTGGGGGTCATAGACCACTGATGACAGGAACAAAAGAAGAAGACCCATGTGGATCCTGGAGGTTACCTTCTATCTCAACACATAGAGGAAGAGGTATTGAATTGTTATTATGACTAGCAAGAATATCCAGGGTCTGAACCCTGGCTGATCCACATACTAACTGTAAGACCCTGGGGAAGTCCATCAATTTCTTATTTGTAAAAAAGTGACAATAGAACTTACTACCTCCCCACATTATCATGAAATAAAAGGGCCTGTCACAATCCAACTCAACATATGTGATTATAATCATTATCATCTAGGTTTCAGAAGGACTTTTGGAATAAAAGAGTGCATGTATACAGACCTACAACTAGAACATCGTAAAAGGAGCAACTGCCACATTTTCTCACAAAGAAAGCTTCAGAATAGTTATTAGTACTCTTAACCCATATCATTTGCAAGTAGATAGAAATGAGAACAAATGAAGATTTCACAAGTGACCGCCACAAAAGTGTCTTTTACTAACTAAACCAAAGAATCCCAAACACTTTTTTGGACATCAACTTTTTTCCTTCAGATTTCAAAATGGTACTGTGTAAGTATACATTTAAAAAACTTAGACACGTTTCAAATAACACAGTTGTGAACACAAACAAATCCAAGAACGAATGTAAGATGTTCTGAAATCTGATTTCAAATTATTATCATTTATAATTATTAAACAGCAACCTATAAACTCTTGGTCCTTGGGAAGTGCATGCCATTTTTCATCTGCCTCTAAAGGATTGAGAACTGGGGCTTTTGTCATACAGCAGCTCATATAACAGACAGAAAAGGATATGGGTTAATGCAGAATCACAGAACTGCACACCTGTTAATATCTAGTAAGTAGGAAGCTGTCAATCCAGCTGGATTTAAAAAAATTATAAATAAAATTCCCTCCATTTACTCTATGGGTATTTTATCTTTCCCTCAGCAGTTTGGTCAGAAAGACTAGTTATTAAACATGCACAAAAGTGAACACATACAGAGAGACACCCAGATAACCAAAAGTCATCCTCACTGCCAGCTGACGTGGACACCGTGGGCCAGCATTAGGACCCCATGAGCTTCCTCCACTCAGAGAAGGGCTGCACCAGAGAGCCCCAGGGGCTTCCCCTGAGAAGTCAGACAGGCAGGGCCTCATGCTAAGCTTTGTCACATACCATTTTTGAAGTGGGAGGTAGGTGGACAATATGTTGTTGGATGAGATTGGATAGCACCTAAGGTCTTCTGGGTTTCCCTCAGCCTGTTTATGACAGCTGATTCTGGTTCAGGTGATTGGGGGGGGCGGGGCTAGACTATGCTGTTGAGCAGTTCATTAGTAGAACCAGAAAGTCAGTTAAAATATAATCATGAGGACTAACAGAAAAGTCATCAACATAATGAGAAAGAAAATAATGACTCAGAAGCAAGAGTGTCTGTAATAAGGGCATTTAGAAATAAAGGGTCAGATGTTTAGGGTGCCAAATCCACGAATAAGTTTCAGCAACACCCTAAAAACTGCACATTTGTGAAGGAGATTTGTTTTCTAAATTGATATAATAATTTTCTCCTTTACAAAAAGAGTGAAAATTGGGGCCGATACTTACACAGTTCTCTTTATCAAGGACTAGACCATTCCAGAGTCCTGTCTTGTCTTTTATGACACATGCCTTACTTCACATGTCAAGATGTACTTAGAAAGTCCTAGACCACTTACATTATGCTGACCAAAAAACCCAAAATCTACGTGATAGAATTACTGAGGATATACTAATCCAAAAAATAAAAATAAAAATCAGAAAAGGTCACTCAGATAATGCTATAATTTTCTTGCTTAGAATATTATGTTTCCCACATACATAAATTCAGACTAGTACTGTTAATTTTATCATCCAAAAGTGGACAAAAAGTAGGGAATGTAATTCCAAATTTATACTTTGATCACTTACTAACATTTTGAAATAAATTTAATTGAAGGGACATGTGTCCATCTGGATTTTATCTATCTTATAAGTTATCATGTTGATAAAATTAAGATGGAGTCTTTTAATAATACATATCTGGGTAAATGTTCTAGAATTGTCAACGCTTAGTTGTGTGGTCATTAAAAGTTACTCTTGGCATCATGGAGTCCATTCCCCAGGATAATGGCTGCCTTGGCCTGCAAGAAGCCCTTTGAAATTTGCACAATTCTTGAAACTTCTGCTGAGAAAGGGGAGCCCTAATAGAGGTACTATGTGCAGCAGCAAGACATAAAGAGGAAGCAGTGTGCAACAGTGCCCTCCACAAGTGTTCTGGCAAATGCCCTCTTGCCTGCTGTTTCTCTTCACTTTTGAGAGTGGTCTTCCCTCATGCTCTTCTGAAAGGTGCCTATGAAAAATGCTGACAAAGTATTCTCACTAGGATATCACCCTAGATTCTCTTTCTGGTGTTTAAAAGAGACATCACCTGCCTGTTCCCTTGTCTGTCAATAGAGACAATGCCCTCCTTTATATATTATATACAGAAAAGTGTGGCTGCTGCTCAGCTGGTGAGAGCTCATGTGAGGAAAAGGGCTTTCCATTTAGAACTTATCCCTACAGACAACAAACACCAAGAAACATGCATACTACAAGAAACCTGTATGTGAAGAATTCATATTTTACACCAATGAAGGAAACACTGTCACAAAATGTTGATGGAATGCTCTAACTTCAGGGTCTTTGCAACAAAAGAGGGTCTGTGAAAGTGTTTGCTTTTTATTATCTTTCAATATTCACAACTGGTTCTGTGTCAGGCACTAAGCAATCTGGTTGCTTTTGGTCCAATGCGTATTTCAGTTGTCTTTTTGCACCTTTTTAATCCCTCTCTGAAGAGCCAAGTTCAAATGCTGGAAACCTTGATGTCTCTGGCACCAAGATGTCGGAGAGAAAGTGAACAGCGCCAGCCATGCCTGCAAAGCAAATGTGCATCTTTTAGTAACAGCACAGGGTAGTATCTAAAACAAAGTAGTTTTCAATTATTTCCTCTACAAGGGGCTATAAAGAGATGTGGTAAGGCACCAAAGACATTTAAAAGTGACTTCACTAGGCAGGGTGCTGTGGCTGTAATCTCAGGAGGCAGAATCTATAGGACTGCAGTTTGAGGCCAGCCCAGGAAAAAAGTTAGTGAGACCCCTGTCTCAATTAATAAGCCAGGTATGGAGATGTACGCCTGTGGTCCCAGCTATATAATAAACCATAGGCAGGAGGATCACAGTCTGAGGAGAGCCCCAGGCAAAAATGCAAGACGCTATCTGAAAAATAACTAAAGCAGAAAAAAAAAAAGGTGGGGAAACTGGGGATGTGATTCAAGTGGTAGAGTTCCTTCCCACCAAGCAGGAAGTCCTGAGTTCAAGCCCCAGTACCACCAGAAAAATAATAGTAAATAATTTTTAAAATGTCTTCATTAAGAAAGAAATTCTTATGTTAGCATCCAGCAGGTTTTCTTCTTTATTTTGTTTATTTAAAACACTGGCTTGGGGACTTTCACCTTACTTCTTAAAGCATTAACCAGGTATTTCAGCACAGCTATCAAAGAGCTCTGGATGTAGGACTGGGTATGGCTCAGGGGTAGAGCACTTGCCTAACATGCACAACGTCCTGAATTCAAGCCCCAGCAACACAAAGGAAATAAAAAAGATACTGCCAACTATGGTATTTTGTTACATAAAACTTTCCCTCTCGGGGATTTTATAGTCTCAATATACTGTTTTTAGGCTCTCAGAAAGTAATTTCAAACAAGTGCTGTTTGCCTTCATCACAATCCCCATGCCACATAAGGGCAGGAGTTAAGCCACAGGCTTCATATGTGACTGATGGGAGCTTCTAAAGGATGGGAGTAAGGAAAGCTCCTCTTCTACTTAGGCCACTAGGCCCTTGTCCCCACCTCAGCCAGAACAATTCCTCCTTCCTAGGATTTCTTTTTGCTTAGTTTTTCTTTTGACATAAAATTCACATACAACCAAATTCACAAACCTTAAGTGTGCTTCCCTAACAAACCCGTCAAGGTCTGAAATGTTCTACCACCAGGGGGAGCTTCAGGTGTCCCTCTGCAGTCCATCTGTAGCCCACCTCAGCAAATTGCCAGCAAAACTGCCTTATAGGAGGAGTTTTGTTAATTTTACAACTTGGGAGTTTTGCTTGTTTCAGAACTTGTGGAATTATGGTTCCTGAGGCTGTTTTCTCCACTCACTCAGTGTTTCTATGATTCATTCATGTTTTGTATATGTTCGTAGTTGGGTTTTTCTTATTGCTGAGTACTGAATTGTTTCCCTATTTTTCTGCTAGAGGACATTTGGATTGTTTCTAGCCTTCCCTATAAGTTTTGTTTTATATGAAACAAGTGTTCTGAAAGTTTATTTTAAAAACCTGAAAACCAATGACCTATTGGAACCCATTAGAAACAAACAGTGACCCCCTAATGCCTTTGGGAGGGCCCTAGGGAGGCCATAGCCCATGGAAACAAACTTTGCTTCCAGGTTTGGTGAGTGAAGCACCATACCTCTGGATAGAGCCTTTAGCAGGAGTCAGGGCTCTGGGAGGGTCATAGGTGAAGCCACCTGCAACTGATGGCTTCCCTCGCCTGCCACACACACTGCTAGCTCCATATGCCAGGTACTTAGTGAGGCTCAGTGCAGAGAGATGACCTATTAACTTTCCACCCACTAGGGAGCTATACATTCAAGGACTATAACCCTCTGGGGCTTTGAGGTTGCTACTGTAAACTTGACTTTATAAATCTGAATGTTCTTTACTTTAGAGTTCAAGTATTAACTCTGTCATGTGAATACACTGAATTTTGTTTGCTTTTTGAGACTGGGTCTCACCATTTGACCCAGGGTGGCTTCAATCTTATGATCTCCTGCCTCAGCCTCTAGAGTGCTAGGATTATACGTATATGCCACCAGGCTCAGCTAATACACTACACCTTTATGACATAGAAAACTAAAATTTTTATCTTGAGAAATATTTTCATTATGATTTCTTTGAATATTAAAAAGATATTATTCTCCAAAAGATCTGACAAATATTCTATTTTATGCTCATATTTCTAGTATGTGATTTAAAAAATTACCAGTATCAGGAAATAAAACAGGTCATATCACTATGGATGATTCAGATATCAAAAGAATAGCAAAGGAATACTAGCGACATCTTTACATTCTGGATGAAATGGGCCAATTTCTCAAAAATTGATAACTCCTATAACTCACCCAATATGAAAAAAGATAGCTTGAAGAGCCCTATAACTATTAAAGAAATTGAAATTGTTTTAAAGCTTTAGAAAAAGAAATCTCCAGACCAAAGAATTTTTACTAGAGAATTCTATCAAACATTTAAACTCAATTAACACCAATTTTTCCACCAATTAATGCACAGTTTGTCTTAGAAAATAAAAAAAAGGACACTTCTCAACACACTTTATTAGGTTAGTATTCCCCTGTTATCAAAACCAGATAAAGAAGATGCAAAATAGGGAGAGTAGAAAGCAATATTCTTCATGAATACAGATGCAAAAATCTTTAACAAAACATTAGCAAGTAGAATTTAGCAATGTATAAGAATCATACAGTATGACCATGTGTGTATTCCAGAGATACAAGATTGTCTTAATATCTAAAAATGAACCAATGTAATCCACAATATTAATAACCTAAAGGAGAAAAAATATGATTTCATCAATTAGTAAGAAAAGGCATTGAAAAAATGTAATAATCATCTACTTGATTTAAAAAAAATATTCCATTTATTACTTCTTTGTGGCTGAAAGTAATTAAAACTTACCAATTTATCACAACACTAGTATTTGCTTTGATTTCTGTGGCTTACAAGTTAGTCAGCAAACATACACAAATGCATAAACATAAAAAATATTTAGGTCTCTCTATAGAACTTGTATTTTTTTTTTTTTTACTGAATTATATTCTATCAGTCCATCTGTGGCAGACTGTTAATTATTGTTGCTTTTACTGATGGTCCTGTTATTACTATTCTTTTCCAGACTTTCTTCAATATTCACTTTTGTTATTTCTTCTAATTATTAATCTTCCTAACTACTGATACTTTTAATTAGTTATATTAATACTTCTTTATATAAAGAATTAAATATATGTAGACAACTACTCAAGCTTTCTCTGAAAACATTAGTATTATACACACAATATATTACAAGTGAAATACAGAGAGTAAACTTACTATTGAGTAGCAAGCCTTATTCTAGGTGCTGTCTGCATGTGTACTTCACAAAAGATCTAAAAATACTTGGAGGACATTCACAGGAACAAAAAATAGGCAAGATAAAGAAACTCTACCATGTTCAGCAATAAGCTAATCTTGATCAAGCTAGATCAAATGCACTAGTGCTAGTCCTCAGAGAGAATAACCAACTTCATACACTTAAATGTGTAAATCTATAGTTCGTTTCTCACTCCTACCTTCAAAGAGGGAATAGGGTCTGTCAGGAATACGGCACCCATGTGCTCCGTAATCTAGACACCATTCTGCAAACTAAAAAGAAAGAAATTTCTTTTTAAAACTAGAGGTTTCATTAGAGAAAAGGCAATGAATGAGATACCGCAATGACTTCACAAGAATCAAAGGAGGCAGGTTCAGTAGTAGGGTTTCCAGCAATGGCTTGTGACTGTACTGCAGGGCCACCTCTCCTCAGCAGGCTGACACCTGGAGAGTTAGGCACCTCTCCTTGTCTGTTTCCTCATCTGTAGGTGGTATCTACCTCAAAACATTGTGGAGAAACATAGAAAATTGTGACAACTCAACAAGTCTATCCCTTCTCCTGCCTCCTGTTTCTTTAGTAACTCCAAATCCTTGCTCCATCTGAATAAAAAGCCTGAAACTGTCTTCAGACATGGCTCCTGGCTCCCCCTGGCTATCTTGCTGCTGCTAGGAAACTTGCAGCTTCTGCCTTAACCAGCACTAATTTCAGTTGCATTCTGAGAAAATAAGCTTAAGCTCAGCTCACTTCTCTTTCCTTAGCATCTTACTCTACTGCCATATGTACTAACTCTGGATCCCTTTTATCTTAAAATGCCTCAGTTCTTAACTCTCAGCACTCAGCATTTCCTTTGAGGTCCTTGACCCTTTCTTTCCCTGTCTCTTCAACAGGTTTTTTGTTTTGTTTTGTTTTGTTTTGTTTTGTTTTGGTGATACCGGGATTTGAGATCAAGGCTTTGTGCTTGCTAGGTGGGTGCTCTACCACTTGAGTCATGCCACCAGCTCTTTCTCTCTATCATAACAACCTTCCATTTTTTGTTAAACTAACATAATTTTGTCACTTGTATCTAAGAATCAGTAAAATAATACTTAGTCTGCTTTCTACTTTCCAAATTTGCTCACTTTCTAGGTTACTTGATGTACCTGGTTTTCTTAGAAAACAGGGAACACTCAGACATTTCTCTCTTCTTATTTAAAAAAAAAACTGCACTTAATTCTGTGTGTTGTACATCTCATGTATGTCTAAAGATTGTTGGTGTATAGCTCAACATTTCTCCATTAATGATTAAGCAGCAGTGTGAAGAAACCTAAACTCTGCTTCATCCTTCTCACTAGGTCCTGAGTGATCTTTCCACAAGATGAATGTCAAGATGGACCCCATCTTCCAAATCAGTATTCAGTGCTGGCTGATTATTAAAATCACCTGCAGAACTTAAAAACTATTGGTGCCTGAGCTCCCTCACTTAATTGGTCTAGAGTGGGGGGCCCAGAGATTCTCAGGTATAACCAAGGTTGAAAAAGTGCTCACTATCAGAGAGGACTCTAATTTTCTTTGGCCTTTGTCTACTTGTTTGACTTTGTCCTTCCCATGGCATCCCACAACCCTGAAGTGTTCAGTTTCCAGAATCTCTAAGCTTTTTCCTAGCTCTGTGACTCTGAGAAGCTATTCTTCCTATCAGGAATGTATTCCACCTCCATAGGCCACAACCTTCCTGATCCACGTGAGTAATTCCCTTTGAAAAGCTGGCTGTTTCTTAAACCCTCATGAAGCTTTCAAGTTCTATTTACTTAATTATCTAATATTATAAAGGCTAATGAAGCCTGTAGAACCCTGCTGCTTCCCATCTGTTTCCAATTCTTGCTCTGCCCCTCCCCAAGATTCCAACCACCATGAACTTCATATGGTCCCCAGGGGTACCTTATGTCTCTCAACAAACAGTTCACTGTCTTAAACATCTTTCCTGTCCCTCTTTGTTTAACTTCTAGCTGCCCTCAGGTCTTGGTCTGGCCATCACTTTCTGAACTCCCCTGACTGAGTTGGGCCCTGCTCTCTACAAGCTTCACAGCATCCTCTGATCCTCTCTGTGAGTGTGGGCATCATACAGACATGTATGTATTCTCAGGGACACCAACAAGGAGGAGTCCATTCTATATGAATTGAGAAAAGGCCTTGTAACACATAACAAATGTAACAGATATTCATTGTCCAAAAAGTATAAAGAACATGCCAGTCAAAATGCCTCCATCTATCAAGGACCACTTGTAAACATTTTAGTGTATTTTCTTCCAATGTTTTTTTCTGTGTACATATAATTTCAGTGTGTAAAATGTATATAGTAATAATAATACTAGCAAGCATTTACTGAGTCTTGTTTTGTGCCATTCATTTTCACATACTGAAAACATTTAATTATGTTTCTATTTGGTGCCACACACTGCTTATGGCACTGATATAGGATAGTGACCTAGACAAGAAAGATCACAGAGCTTTCATTTTACTGGTATAACCCACTCAAGACATGAGCCAAAATATATAATGAATAACTGATGGGCCCTTCCCTCTGGTAGTCCCAAAGGCCCCTTCCTAAGGATGTTATAGTTAAACTAATTCAAATGACAAATAGTTGTCATGCAAATTGCAGGGGAAAGAACATTTTTGATGAAGGAAAAAGCTAATAACAGTGCAGTGGCATAAGTGTGATTTACTCCATTCTGTAGGAAGGGAGAACAAGTGTGGTTGCAGTGTAATGGGCAAGAAAGTGGTAAAAGATGAATTGATGAATGTGGACAAGTAGGCAAGTGTCAAGGAATGCAGGGTTCTGTAAACTTGGGGAGAGAAGCACAGGTTTGATTTGCAGTGTGATGGGAAACCATTAAAGGATTTTAAGCAGGGACAATTGCAGATGATCCTCACATTATCTCAATTAATTCCTCTTGGAACATACTTAGTAGTCTAAGTAATAATCTTCCTCCATTTTTACAAATGAGGAAACTAAGGCTAGAAGACAAATGTATCTGAAGTCATAAAGCTAACAGACAGTACAGATAGTAATTGTAACCAGCCAGTATGATTCTAGAGCTTGTGCTCTTCAGAGGTCATTTATATTTGTTATCCACACTTTATGTACAAGGACACCATGGTACAGAGAGACCAGAGACAAGGCTGTTGCAGAAGAAACTACAGATTGGAAGAAACAGGTACAAAGAAGGAAGAGAAGTTGTGTTTTTGTATTCTGAACATGTTCTAGAGTGTTCAGAAGTTGTTTCACTAGGGGTGTCCTCACCTTGCAAGCTCGATAGAGGTACTTTTTGTCCTGTGTGAGATGGTAAAGGGACAGGAAAGAGTAGCCATTCCCAGCAGTCCCATGGCAGATCCCATAACCCTTCCGAAGCAGACCTCGCTGCCAAATCACATCACTGCACTCCATAGCCTCTTTCAGGTATTTCTCCTCCTTAAAAATCTGGGCAATGAAAAACCAAAGCAGTATTAACAAGATGTTAAATATGTTCCCTTCTCCTTTCTTGTTAGAAAACTACATGGCATTAGGAAACCTGAAATGCAATTGAGGGTAAAATAAACAAAATACCACCAGCAACATGGTACATAGCACCTTACAATCTTAATCTATTAGCCTTTTCCCCATCTTCCCATTTTGTAGTTTTGCAGAGGTAATTCTAAAACTTACCTTAAAATTTCTATTAAAGTTATCATGTCTCTTTGATGTTTTATGTCAAATAAACATTCTATATTTCTTGGAACAAATGTTGTACAACTCTAAAACCTTTTAGAAGACAATCAAAGGATAAAAAATTCTACATTATCCTGTTGTAAGAACAAGAATTCCCCACATCATGGGTAAGGGCACACATCAACAATACCCTGACAGTTGCAAAGACAAACATGCATAGTGAGGGTAATGACCAGCAAGAGGAAGCTGTATGCTTCCAACCCCCTAAGCTCCTTCTAAATTTTCTTCACTCTCCTCTCACATTTCATTTGTTTCCCTGGCCCTTTTCTCAGAATCTGTTATTAATAATTTGCACCTGCTTAACTTATGTCATTCTAATATAAATCCATTTTGGACAATGAATTAAAAGCACAAGGATCATTAGAGATATTGATCTACTTGGGTGGCAAATAGGATCCATCTATTAGTGACTGAGGATGAGTAGCAACTTCCTGGGCACTGGGTTGAGAAGAGTTCTAAGGCTGCATGGGAGAAATGGCATGAACTATGATCAGTGTCTGCAGGGTCAGAAGGGGAAAAGCACATCTAATCACCACATAGATTGTTCAAAAGCTAGGATGCCAGAATCAGAAGCAAGACAAGTGGATATGGGCTCTAGTGTCAGACTGAGTCTAAATATCAGTTCTGTTACCTTTTAACCTTGTGACCTTGGACAACTCACTTACCTCTATGTCTTAAGTTTTCTCAACTATAAGAGCATAACATGCCAGACATGGTGGCTCGGATCTGTAATCTGACCTACTCAGGAGGCAGTGATTGGGAAGACTGTGGTTCAAAGCCAGCCCAGGCAAAAAGTTTGTGAGACCCCATATCAACCAATGGTTGGATGTGGTGGCAGGTCTCTGCCATCCCAGCTATGCGGGAAGCACAAATAAGGAGAATCACAGAAAAATAGCTTCCAGACTGAATCACAGATTCATCTTATGCACATTACAGCAATAATAATTTAGCCAGAAAATCCATTTACTTATCCACATTCCTTCTCCCAAATGATACATTTCCCTTGAAGTTCTAGGACAGGTGTGGAGAGAAAACAATGCAAAGGAAATCACAAGGGATCTGGGGCCAGTAGATTCAGGTTAGAGACCATGGGCATAACTTCTCTGAAACTGTTCACTATTACAAAATAGACTGACCCTGACATGACCCAAATGTTGGAAACAGAGATGGGATTTTGGGCAATAATTTAAAATATCTTTAAGGATGAAACACAAACTATATTTACCCTCAATGAAGAGTTAAGAACTCTCAGAATAGAAATGTATATAAAAATAATAAAAGAATAAATAGATATGCTAGACCTAGAAAAACATCATTGGGTAGAAATAAAATTCACAAGTATGCTTTCTAGCAAATAGGACATGACTAAAGAATTTTAAAACCTGTTGAAATCACCATAAGCAAGGGACTAAGGTGGAAAGAAGAAAAATAGAGGAGATGAACCAATTTGGGTTATAATACATATATACAAGGAAATATCACAAGGAAACTCCCCAAATAGCTATCTTAAACAAACAAAAATGTAATTTTGTTTTTTATAATAACAGAAAACAGGAGAGCAGAACAGGTCCTGCCTGGGGAGTTGGTACCAGTGGGAGGGGGTAGATGTGGGGATAGGATGTAGGAGGGTGAATATAGTAGGAAATACTATGTACTCATGTATGTAAATGGAAAAATGAGCCCTGTTAGAACTACTCCAGGAACAGGGGGAGGGCAAAGGGAGGAAGGGAGAGGTAAAGGAGAATGATGGAAGGGGTGAATTCAAGTATGACATATTGGTAAGAAATTTTATAAAGGCCACAATGTACCCCCACTTAGCACAACAATTAAAAAATTTTTTAAAAAGAAATTATTGGTGAGTATGAAGTTAGATAAGCACAAACTGTCCACTTTGAATTGCAGAGAAGAAAAAGAATCTTGAAAATAAAAGCACTAGGAATCTATGAAAAATAGGTGAACCATTTATAAAACGTAAAGATATATACCTACAAATTCAAGAAGCTCAGGGGATCTCAAGCAGCAACATGGTAAAGCACTGAAAACCAAATACTAAGAGAAAAGTCTTAAAAGCTTTCAGAGGGGGGAAAACCACATTATATGTAAGAAAGCACTACAATAGATGACTAATTTCTCATCAGAAAAAATAGAGGCCAGAAGACAATGGAACAGTGTTTTTAAAGAACTGAAAGGAACAAAAAGAACTGTCATCCCATAATTCCATATCCAGCAAAAATAAGTCTTAACAATGAAGGTGAAAAAAAGGTAAGACTAAAATAAATGAAAATCAATTTCTTTTTCACCAAACTTGGACTATAAGAAATGACAAAGAAAGTTCTACAGACTGAAGGGAACAGAAATCTGGACTTTGAGGAAGGAATAAAGAACACTGAAAATACATGCAAGTAAAATATACGCAAATAAATATCAACACTTCTTTGTTCGTGTTAATTTTTTAAGATACTCAGGACTATTTAAAGCAAAAAAATACAACACTTATAAAGTGAAAACATATGACAGATAAGAGTATAAAGAAGTATACTAAACAGAACTATATGCTTACTAGTGTCTCACCTTTTTCTTTCAATGCTAGGGAGGGAATCTGGGTTCTTGCACATGCTAGCAAGTACTCTACCACTGACAACATTCCCAATCCTGGTTTCTTTATGTGAAGTGATACAATGTTAATTATCCACAGACTGTCAAAAGGTAAGGATATGCATGAAATCCCTATAGCAACCATTAAAAATAAAAATGTACAAAGAGTTATAGCAAAAAAGTCAACACAGAAATTAAGATGGAGTTCTAAATAATATCTAACAAACCTCTCTTTACCTCCCTAAAAAAAGGCAGAAATGAAAAAAAGGGGGAAGGGGGACAGGAGGGAACAAGATATATAGACACCAAATGAAAAATTGACAGGCATAATCCAACTACATCAATGACTACACTACATATAGATGGACAAAACATTCCAACTAAAAAGATGAGGTTATTAGATTGGTTATAACACATGTCCTAACTATAAAGATAAAGATAGGGAGTTGGGACAAGATGACAAATTAGGAACATCCACCATTTTGATTCTGACTAAGAAGAGTCAGGTAACACAGGAAAGGCTAAGTTCTCAAGAGAGAAAGAGAAAGAGAAAGAGCATCAGAAGTTATAAAAGAGGTAACAAGATGGCAGAAAACCATAGACAACCTGATGTGAAAGAAAAGCAGCAAACAGTTTTAAGCTCATCCCCACCTTATAAGGAAAGGGAAGAGAAGCTGAAGACACCATCATGAGGTAAAACAGATGGCCCTAGTGATAGATTCTAGCTTCAAGATAAGACCACACCTCTCACAAGCCTTAAGCCCACTGTGGGGGTTTTATGAGGTATGGAATGCTAACCTTGGTGAAGAAAGACATTGTGTCACTTCCCTAAACTTGCAGGGTAATAGCAAGGCACCACCTTGAGAAAGCGCTTATTGTTTGAGACTGAGATACTCTGGGAGTCTGAAAACAAGGAACACTTATGGCTTAGGGTATATTAGGACACCCTGGAGCACAGTCTGGGTGGGAGACAGCCAAGAGAGTTGGGCAAGGATGGGGAGTAGGTTTGATACCACGTAGGTAAGTTCAAACTGTGAGGAACTCTGCAAGCAGAGTAGGGCACTCTGGTGGTTGGAGGCCTCATCCTTCCTAGACAGGTGTGAGTCCCTTTACCTTAGGCTAAGTTGGAACAAAGCGCTGAGCATGAAGCTGGCTTCATATTCAGCCTCCACGGCCTGCCTCCTAGCTGTTGGTTTACTTCTGGATACCCCAGAGCTCTGTGCTCAAACTCACAAAAACACATAAATCCCAAAGCCTCCTTCCCCAAACAGGAAGATTAAATATCAGGCACATTAAAGCACTGAGACCTGACCCTGGGAACTGCATCCTGGCATGTGTCTGCTGACCAGACTAAGGGTCAAAGTGAACTTCTGAATCACAAAACTTCCACAGTCTTTTCATTCATGAGTGGAGGTGAAATGCTGGACTAATCTGTTAGCATTGAGGCACAGGCATCAGTCTTGCCCAGCCTGTGCAAAACTCAGTGCTCTCTAGCTCTCCTTACTCTTTAATGGATTCAGGGATCACCCTGAAGGGTGAACAACTGGTTTCTCTGGAGACATAAACTGGTGGGGAGGGGTGTATGGAGTAAATGGGAACTAACACAGACCACAGGCTGTAGAGCTTCCTGGAGCCAACAGCAGCTCCCAAATAAAAAAAAAAAAAAGAAATGAAGAGAAGAGAAGCCTCTACAGCAAAAGTAGCCCAGAAGCAGACAACTGACCCTTCAATAAGAGACTCCAGCTAGTTTACCTTGATGTGAGCAGTCCTAGGATCAAGCCCAGTGCCCTAAGCATTGGGAAAATGCTTGGCTGCTGAGCTATATACCCCAGTCCTGTAGTAAGAAATAGCACTTCAAACTGGCTACTACACAGTCCTGTCTGACCACACAAACTATTTCAACTGAACAATTACAAATGATTAAAACTTCTAACCTTGTGCTAGGGTGTGGCTCAAGTGATAGAGCACCTGCCTAGCAAGTATAAAGTCTTGAGTTCAAACCCCAGAACTGACAACAACACAACACAACAAAAAACCTTCCAGCCAACAAATTGGCTTCAGATGCATAAATCTCAACTTAGAAACATAATACGGAAAAAAGGCAATATGTCTGCTCCAAAAGTCAAATGTTCCACAATACAGGGTTTGAATGACAGTGAAGTTGATAAAATTTCAAACAGTGACCTCAAAAGAACAATGGCAAGAATGGTCAATGAAATTAAAGAGGATATGTATAAGCACCTGAACTAATTCAAACAGGATACAAATAAAAAGCTGGATGGCCTCAAAGAGAATTTAAATAAACAGCTGAATGAAATAAGGACAATGCAGGATATGAAATAGAAATTCAATAAAGACATAATAATATGTCTTTATTATATAATAATACTCCTGAAATAAATCAAGTTGAAATCTTGGAAATGAAAAAGTTCAATAACCCAAATAAAAAATTCAATTCAAAGCCTCACCAATAGAATAGAGCCCATTGAAAATAGAGTATAAGGACTGAAGATAAAGCAGAGGAATTAGATCAATCAGACAAAGACAAAATACTAATAAAATATAAACAGAACATACAAGAGCTTTGAGACACCTTCAAAATACCAAAACTATGAATCATGGGTATAGAAGGAGAAAAGAGACAGGATGAAGGCATAGAAAACATACTCAACAGAACAGTATTAGAAAACTTCCCCAATTTTGGGAAAGAGAGTTATCCAGGTACAGGAGAGATTCATAACACCAAATAGGCAAAGTCAGAAAAGAAGCAATCCTAAATATATACTTAAAATACTAAATATACAGACCAAGGACAGAATTTAGAAAGCTGCAAGAAAGAAGTGACAAGTCACACATAAAAGTAAATCCATCAACAGAATTTCCAACAGAAACTCAGGGCAAGGAGGGCATAGAATGATATATTCCAAATCCTGAAAGAAAATAACTGGCAACCAAGATTAATACACCCAGCAAAACTATCATTATTGAAGAAGAAATAAAAACCATCCACAATAAACAACTGAAGTAATTTATGACTAAGCTTCAGCACTACAGAAGATACTTAAAGGAATCCTACACACAGATAAACACAAACAAAAAATTAAAACCATTCCCTCTAAAATCAGGAACCAGACAAGGATGCCCACTATCTCCACTCCTATTCAACATAGTACTGGAATTCCTAGCCAGAGCAATTAGGCAAGAAGAAGGAATAAAAGGAATACAAATAGGTAAAGAAACTGTCAAAATATCCCTATTTGCAGATGACATGATCCTATACCTTAAAGACCCAAAAAACTCTACTCAGAAGCTTCTAGACATCATCAATAGCTATAGCAAGGTAGCAGGATATAAAATCAACATAGAAAAATCATTAGCATTTCTATATACTAATAATGAACAAACTGAAAAAGAATATATGAAAACAATTCCATTTACAGTAGCCTCAAAAAAAATCAAATACCTACGTGTAAACCTAACAAAAGATGTGAAAGACCTCTACAAGGAAAACTATACACTTCTGAAGAAAGAGATTGAGGAAGACTATAGAAAGTGGAGAGATCTCCCATGCTCATGGATTGGTAGAATCAACATAGTAAAAATGTCGATACTCCCCAAAGTAATCTACATGTTTAATGCAATTCCCATCAAAATTCCAATGACATTCATTAAAGAGATTGAAAAATCTACTGTGAAATTTATATGGAAACACAAGAGGCCACGAATAGCCAAGGCAATACTCAGTCAAAAGAACAATGCAGGAGGTATCACAATACCTGACTTCAAACTATATTACAAAGCAATAACAATAAAAACAGCATGGTACTGGCATAAAAACAGACATGAAGACCAGTGGAACAGAATAGAAGATCCAGATATGAAGCCACGCAACTATAAGCAACTTATCTTTGACAAAGGAGCTAAAAATATACGATGGAGAAATAGCAGCCTCTTCAACAAAAACTGCTGGGAAAACTGGTTAGCAGTCTGCAAAAAACTGAAACTAGATCCATATATATCACCCTATACCAAGATTAACTCAAAATGGATCAAGGATCTTAATATCAGACCACAAACTCTTAAGTTGATACAAGAAAGAGTAGGAAATACTCTGGAGTTAGTAGGTATAGGTAAGAACTTTCTCAATGAAACCCCAGCAGCACAGCAACTAAGAGATAGCATAGATAAATGGGACCTCATAAAACTAAAAAGCTTCTGTTCATCAAAAGAAATGGTCTCTAAACTGAAGAGAACACCCACGGAGTGGGAGAAAATATTTGCCAACTATACATCAAACAAAGGACTGATAACCAGAATATACAGGGAACTTAAAAAACTAAATTCTCCCAAAACTAATGAACCAATAAAGAAATGGGCATGTGAACTAAACAGAACTTTCTCAAAAGAAGAAATTCAAATGGCCAGAAAACACATGAAAAAATGCTCACCATCTCTAGCAATAAAGGAAATACAAATTAAAACCACGCTAAGATTCCACCTCACCCCTGTTAGAATAGCCATCATCAGCAACACCACCAACAACAGGTGCTGGCGAGGATGCGGGAAAAAGGAACCCTCTTACACTGTTGGTGGGAATGTAGACTAGTACAACCACTCTGGAAAAAAATTTGGAGGCTACTTAAAAAGCTGGACATCGATCTACCATTTGATCCAGCAATACCACTCTTGGGGATATACCCAAAAGACTGTTACTCCAGAGGCACCTGCACATCCATGTTTATTGCGGCACTATTCACAATAGCCAAGTTATGGAAACAGCCAAGATGTCCCGCCACTGACGAATGGATTAAGAAAATGTGGTATCTATACACAATGGAATTTTATGCAGCCATGAAGAAGAACGAAATGTTATCATTCGCTGGTAAATGGATGGAATTGGAGAACATCATTCTGAGTGAGGTTAGCCTGGCTCAAAAAACTAAAAATCGTATGTTCTCCCTCATATGTGGACATTAGATCAAGGGCAAACACAACAAGGGGATTGGACTATGAGCACATGATAAAAGCGAGAGCACACAAGGGAGGAATGAGGATAGGTAAGACACCTAAAAAACTAGCTAGCATTTGTTGCCCTTAATGCAGAGAAACTAAAGCAGATACCTTAAAGCAACTGAGGCCAATAGGAAAAGGGGAACAGGTACTAGAGAAAAGGTTAGATCAAAAAGAATTAACCTAGAAGGAAACACCCACGCACAGGAAATCAATGTGAGTCAATGCCCTGTATAGCTATCCTTATCTCAACCAGCAAAAAACCTTGTTCCTTCCTATTATGGCTTATACTCTCTCTACAACAAAATTAGAAATAAGGGCAAAATAGTTTCTGCTGGGTATTGAGGGGGGGGAGAGGGAGGTGGCGGAGTGGGTGGTAAGGGAGGGGGTGGGGGCAGTGGGGAGAAATGAACCAATCCTTGTATGCACATATGAATAATAAAAGAAAAATGAAAAAAAAAAAAGATAAACACAAACAGGAAAAGACAAATAGATTAACAAGTGAATATTAAAAAAAACAAACATCACAAAAACCCAACAAAATGACAGGAAATACTATATACATTTCAATACTAATACCGATCATTAATGGTCCTAATTCTCCAATCAAAAGATAGATTGATGGGCTAGATTCAAAAGCAAGACCTGACTATTTGTTACTTATAAGAAATACATCTAAATGACAAAGACAAACACTGGCTTAATATGAAAGAATGGGTAAAGATTTTCTGAGCAAATGGATTGCAAAAGCAGGCAGAAGTAGTTATATTCATTTCTGATACTATACACTTCAAACCAAAGTTAATCAGAAGAGAAAAAGATCACATCATATTAACAAAGGCAACAATCCTTCAAGAGGCAATATCAATTACATATATGCACCAAATGTTGGCATACCCAATTTCATTAAACAAACACAACTGGAGTTACAAGTACAGACAGACCTCTAAGCACAATAATAGTGGCAGACTTCACTCTCTCCAACAGACAGGTCATACAGACAAAAAAAGTCAACAAAGAAACTTGAGAACTATTAGACCAAATAGACATAACAGATATTTATAGAATATCTCATACAATATCTGCTGCACAATACACATTCTTCTCAGTAGCCCATGAAACATTCTCCCAAATAGATAATATTTAGGACCTAAAGCAAATACCAGAAGAAAACAAATAACTGTCTATATTCTATCAGACCACAATGAAATAATAGTAGAAATCAATAAAAAAGAAACCATGGAAAATATTCAAACACATTAAGCCTGAACAATACATTCTTGAATGACCAGTTAATCACCAAAGAAATGAGGGGGGAAATGAAACACTCTTACAATCTAATGAAAATGAAAACACAATTTACCATAACCTGTGAGCATCTACATAAGATGAGATCAAATAAACAGTCTAATGATGCACCTCAAACTCCTAGAAAAATAAGAACAAGGCAAAGACAAATTAGCAGGCAGAAAGAAATAATAAAGATTAGGGTAGATACTAATGAAATGGAGATGTAAGAAATACAAAGAATCAATGAAACAAAAAGTTGGTTCTTTAAAAAGATACATAAGATTGGTAAACCCTTAACTGACCAAAAGGAGGTAAAAGACTTAGGTTAATAAAATTAGTGATGAAAAAGGGGGTTATCACAACAAATACCAATAAAATCCTAAGTATAATTACGGAATACTTTGGAAACCTATATTCAAATAAACTGGAAAATCAAGAAGCAATAAATATCTAGATGCATCTGACTTACCAAAAATGAACTAAGAGGATATAAGCCACTTAAGCAGACCTATAAGAAGCAGTAAGATTGAAGGAGTGATAGCATCTCCCAACAAGGAAGTGAATCCAAGAGTAGATGGATTCACTGCCAAATTCTACCAAGCCATTAAAGAATGAACAATAATGCTACTAGAACTATTGAATGAAATAAAAGGGCAGTAATATTACCAAACTCATTCTATGAAGTTGGTGTATCTTGATACCAAAACTAGACAAGATCACAGCAAAAAAAGAAAATTATAGACCAATTTTTTTGATGAACATAAAAGTAAAAATTCTCAATAAAATACTTGCAAACCAGCCAAGCACTGGTGGTTCACACCTATAATCCTAGCTACTTGGGAGGCAGAGATCAGGAGGACTGCAGATAAAAGTGAGCCTGGGCAAATAGTTGGAAAAATACCACCTTGAAAATATCCAACAGAAAACAGGGTTGGCAGAGTGGCTCAAGGTAGCATCTGCATAGCAAAAGTGAGGCCCTGAGTTCAAACCCCAGTACCGTTAAAAAAAAAAATTGCAAACCAAGATCAACGACAACACATTAAAAAGATCACACAACATAATCAAGTTGATTTTATTCCAGGGATGCAAAGATGGTTCAATACACACAAACCAATAAATACCATACAGTATATAAAAGAATCTAGGAAAAAAATTAATCATCATCTCAATAGGTACAGAAAAAACCTTCAACAAAATTCAACATCATTTCATTATAAAAGCTCTGAATAAACTAGGAATATAAAGAATATAAGTCAACATATTAAAGTTTTTTTTATGACAAACCTACGGTCAACATCATACTAAACAGGGAAAAACTGAAAGCATGTGCTATATATAAAGTCAGGAATGTGACAAAGGTGTCCACTCTCCCCACTCTTACTCAATGGAGTAATGGAATTCCTAGCCACAGCAATACATCAAGAGAAAGAAATAAAAGGCATTCAAATAGGGAAAAAGTAAAACTCTCCCTCTTTGTAGATTATGTACTCATATACTAAAAAGACCCTAAGATTCCACAAAAAAACAAAACAAAACAAAAAACCACACCTTCTAAATCTGATAAGCACTGTTGGAAATGTATTAGCATACAAAATGAATGTGAAAAAAAATCAGTAGCTCCATTAGATACCAACAATGAACAGGCTGAGAAAGCAATCAGGAAAGCAATCCATTCACAATAACTTCAAAATATATAATAAAGTCAACTGAGAAGATGAAAGAGCTCTACAATGAAAATTACAAAACCTTGAAGAAAGAAATTGAAGATACCATAAGATGGGAAGTCTTTTCATGTTCACAGATTGGCAAAATTAATATGCAAAAATGGCTATACTATCAAAAGCAATCTACATATTACAGGCAATTCTCATCAAAATCCCAATGTCATTCTTCACAGAAATAGAAAATTCAATCCAAAATTCATATGGAAGCATAAAAGACACCAAACAACAAAAGTAACTCTGAGGGAAAGAGCAACAGTGGGGATATCAGAACTGGACTTCAAATTATACTAGAGAGGCATAGTAACAAAACCAGTATGGTACTGGCTCAAAAACAAACATGAAGAAGATAGAACAAAAAAAAGGACTCAGAAACAAACCCACAAAAATAAAGCCATCTTATTTTTGACAAAAAGAGCCAAAAACATACACATTGGAAAAAAAGACAACCTCTTCAAAAAATGGTGCTGGTAAAACTGGTTATCTACATACAGAAGACTGAAATTAGACTCCCATCTCTCATCCTGCACAAAAATCAATTTAAAATGGATTGAAGATCTTAAAGTAAGTTCTGAATCCTGAACACAGAGAAAATGAGGGAAGATATAGGCATCAGCAATTATTTTCTGAATAGGACTCCAGTTGCCCAAGAAATTAGAGCAAGAGTAGACAAAAGGACTCCATCCAATTAAAAAGCTTCTGCACAACAAAGGAAACAATTGTCAGAATAAATCTCCCTCAGAATGTCAGAAAATCTTCACCAGGTATTCTAAGCTAAAAGAACTAAACAGCAAAATAAATGGACAAATAAACTGAACACACAGTTCTCAGAAGTATAAATTGCTAATAAATACATGAATGAATGTTCAACATCCTTAGCTATAAAGGAAATGCAAATCAAAACTACACTGAGATTTCATTTCTCCTCAGTCAGAATGGAAATCATCAAGAAAAAAAAAAACAACAAAAAGTGCTTGAAAGGATACAGGGAAGAAGGAACCCTGATATACTGTTGGTAGGAATGTAAACTTAATGCAAACACTGTGGAAATCAGTATGGAAGTTAGTATAAAAGCTAAAATTAGACCTACTTTATGAGTCCTTTGACATATATCCAAAGGAGTGTAAACCAACATGTAAAAAAGATACCTGCATACCATGTCTACAGCAGCACTGTTCACAAAAGCCAAGTTTTGGAATCATCCTAGGGGGCCAATAACCAAAGATAAAGAAAATGTGGTATATATACATGAAGGAGTATTATTCAGCCCTAGAGAACAACAAAATTATGTCATTTGCAGGAAAATAGATAGAACTGTTGATCATTAGTTGACCAAGAAAAACCAAGCTAAATGAGCCAAACACCATGTTTTTGTTCATTTGTGGAACCTAGACCTACTTTTAACACAGAATCTAAGAATTACATTTATATCACTAAGAATGATTTTTATATGGTTTTTTTGGGTCATCATTTCCAAATATAGTTTTATTTGGCCAGTGTTGGCTAAAACCACATAAATTGCTAATGATCTAGAAGCTAGATTTTGCTACAATCCACTATCACTCACAATTTACTGTCAGATAGTCAAGAACTGAAATAGATTTCAGTGAAAGGGTCTAAAGATGTAATTTGTTAGAAAATCCTTTACAATTTACAAAATTCCAAATACAACACAAAATATTGCTAAAACCTTGATATTTTCTCAAGACTACCTAAGATGCCATATATAATAATAAATAAGCAAATAATATTTCTTCATACACAGAAGATATACCCTAACTAAACATTAAAACATGATTCGCATCTACATATAAGGAAAACAAATTATATGAGTTGACTCAACTTATAATTTTATCTGTGAAGCTGAAGGATAATATTTTTTTCAAATACTTAAAAACTTTATGCCTCTATAGGTATACTTGAGGAATTTATGAGAAATTGTTAGTTTGTTATCACATGCAATTTAAACATTTCTTACTCAATTTTAAGATGTAGGTTAATATAGAAATTTTAAAATTTAAATCACTATTACTTGAAAGAAAATGTGGTCTACACCTTTGTTTATCTAGCTTTGGTCTGACCCCACTGCTCTTGCCTCAGTCACACACACATTCCACAGTCTACTCAGTGAACAGGACAGAGGTTCAGAAAGTACAGCTCATATCTATATATCTCGTATATATAGATATATATATACGAGATATATATCTCATGTATATCGATATCTATATATATGTTTAGACAGGAAAATTCCTAAACATATTTTCTATAGGTCATACTATGAAGACATGTTTTATCCCTGACTGTACACCCACATTTCAAATCACCACTGATATTTTCCTGCACCCAGAAAGTCTAAATACTCCTCTCCCTACTCATGCTCAAGAATCTTAATGTAGAGGAGAAAATTAGTTTTGAAAGACTAGATATGGAATCTTACCATCTTTGACTATATTCTTTCTAGATGAGAGAAATTTCTCTTTTGGAATCAGCAGGGCAGAGGAAGGTATTCAAATGGAATTCTGAACAGAATTCCTGCAGACCCTGCAGCTGGTCTGAGTCATTGGTAGCATGTCAACAGTAGAACTTTGTGCCGATTGCTCACAATAGAAACAGTGGTGACTGTTTACAGGGCTGAAGTCATGATTGCTGATCACCTGCAAACTGTCTACGTGGGCTATTGTAGGAACAAAGTGGCAAAGTAGTCCCACAGCAAGATCATCAGCCACCAGGAACACCCAGCTGCAAAAGCTAATCCACTTTAAGGTGAAAGGGGAAAAGCGGTTTGACAGAAGCTTGAAAAACAGTTTTACATCTGCTTTAAATGTCACAGTATTCTTTTTTTGTACTGCCAGTGTTATGCTTACATCTTACTGTTGGACTTAATAATATTAAAGATATCTCCTTGTAACTGAAATTGTAATTTTTCTGTAACATTAAAATAGGAGAGGCAGTGATTTAAAATAGAATTCTGTTTTAATTTAAAAGCTAGGGTAGTGTTAAAAGATGATTGCCCCCCACCTTCTCCCTATACACAGGGAGGTGAACAGTTGGGTGAGCTTAAAGTACTGAGACCGAACTCCAGGAGCTACATCTTGGTGATTATTAGCTGCCAGACAGAACTGAGAAGTCCAAGCCCAGGCTTTTAGAATAATGTGATTTCCACAGCCTACTCCTCCCACCCACAGGGAGATGAACTGCTGGACGGTATCTGAGAGCACTGAGACCAGCAGGCAGAGTACATTGGTCCCTCAGTTCTCCTATTGCCAGTGTAGAACTCAGTGCTCTGTTTGCTCTCTCAACTCTCCAACACATTTGAGGGGCACCGCCAGCTTGGATGCTGAGGACACACAAACTGGGGAGTTTGTGGAACAAGCAAAAACTGCCAGACCTACAAACTATAAAGTTCCATTCAGCAAGCAGCAGCTTTCAATATGCAAAGACACGGAGCAACCAGAAGCAAAGAACTGATCTCCTACAAGATACTAGTTAGTTTTCCTTGATACAAGCAGTGCTGGGGATCAGGCCTGATGCTCCAAGCGCATGGATGAAGGCTTGACAACTTAGCAATAACCACCCTGTCCACATGCAGTGTTGACAAACAGCACCTCAACTCACTATACTGTCCTGCCTGAAAACTGAGAACACAAGTGAAAGACGTGGGTAATTAAAACTTGGCCTTAGATGCACAAATCCCAATACAGAAACATGAGAAGTAAGAAAAAACAAGGCAATATGACTCATGCAAAACTCTATAACTCCACAGTAATAAACTATAACTATAGTGATGTAGATGAAATCTCAAAGAATTTTAAAAAACGATCAGTGAAATCAAACTGGACATGAAAACACCTGAATGAATTCCAACAGAACTCAAAGAACTAAACAAAAAAAAAGGACACAATGCAGGACATGAAAAGGAATCCATTAGGGACACAAAAATACTGAAAAAAAAGAAAGTATGTTCTGGAAATGAAAACCTCAGCAAGTAAAAATACTCACTTGAAAGCCTACCCAGTAGACCATATCAAATTGAACACAGAATATCAGGACTTGAAGACAAAGCTGATGTATTAGAAGATTCAGATGAAGATTTTAAAGAAGAAGTATGAATAGCACATTCCAACCATTAAACATGAAACCTAGGAATCATAGGCACAGAAAAAGAAACATGAAAACATTCAATAAAATAATAGCAGAAAACTTGAAAAATCATGAAAAAGAGATGGTCATCCAGGTATAAAAAAGGCTTTTAAGACTCTAAACAGACAAGACCAGAAAACAGCAACTCCAAAGCATGTTGTAGTTAAAACACTAGGCACACAGAACAAGGAAAGAAATTGAAAGCTGCAAGAGAACTGCCAAGTCACCTATAAAGGCAAAGCCATCAGAATAACAGATTTCTCAACAGACTTTAAAAAGCAAAGACATATTTCAAGTCCTGACAGAAAGTAACTGCCGACAAATACAAATGTACCCAACAAAGCTATCTGTCCTAATCAAAGGTGAACTAAACACCTTCTAATATAAACAAAAAGAAAGGAATTCATGACCACTAAACTGGTGCTGCAGAAGATACCAAAAGGAATCCTACAAAAGAGAAATATAAATGCAACCATACAATATGGTAAAGAATAAATCTCACTAGAAGAGTAGATAAGCAAATAAATGCTAGAATCAAACATGATAAAAACAAAGCAATGGCAGGAATTACTACATACTTTTGAATAGTAACTCTGAATGTTATTGGCCTCAATTTGCCAATTAAAAGACACAGGCTGCCAGACTGGATTAAAAAATAAGACCTGAACATAAAAACATATATCACAGAAAAATCAGTCCTAAAATTAATATGGAAACAAAAGACTGCAAATAGCCAAAGCAATCTTGAGAAAAAAAAGAAAAGAACAATGCTGGAGGTATCACAATACCTTCAAATTATAAAAAGCTATAGTATGAAAAATAGTATCATATTAGCACAAAAACAGACATGTAGACAAATGAAATAGAAGATCCAGAAACAAGCCCACACAGCTGTAACCATTTGATTTTTGACAAAGACACCATAAACATACACTGGAGAAAACACAGCCTCTGCAACAAATGGTGTTACAGTCTTGTAGAATACTGTAACACTGTACAAAAATTAATTCCAAATGGATCAAAAATCTTTTTTTTTCTTTTATTATTCATATGTGCATACAAGGCTTGGGTCATTTCTCCCCCCTGCCCCCACCCCCTCCCTTACAACCCACCCTGCCCCCTCCCTCTCCCCCCTACCCCCTCAATACCCAGCAGAAACTATTTTGCCCTTATTTCTAATTTTGTTGTAGAGAGAGTATAAGCAATAATAGGAAGGAACAAGGGTTTTTGCTGGTTGAGATAAGGATAGCTATACAGGGAGTTGACTCACATTAATTTCCTATGCGTGTATGTTACCTTCTAGGTTAATTCTTTTTGATCTAACCTTTTCTCTAGTTCCTGGTCCTCTTCTCCTGTTGGCCTTAGTTGCTTTTAAGGTATCTGCTTTAGTTTCTCTGCGTTAAGGGCAACAATGCTAGCTAATTTTTTAGGTGTCTCCATCAAAAATCTTAATGTAAGACCCAAAACTTTGAAACTACTACAGCAAAACCCAGGGAAAACACTTGAAGATATAGGCTTGTTAACAACTATATAAAACTCCAGTTGCTCAGAAAATAAGAGCAAGAATTGAAAAATGGGTATAAACCAAATTAAAAAGCTTCTGCACATCAAAGGAAACAATGATCATAATCAAGAGACAATGTACATAATGGGAAAAAATCTTTGCCAACTGTTCACTTTACAATAGGTTATTATTATCCATAATATATAAAGGGCTCCACAAAGTTAAAACCCAAAGAACAAGTGATTCAATTAATAAATGGGCAAATTAATTGAACAGACAGTTCCAAAGGAAGTTATACAAATGGACAATAAGTACAGGAAGAAATGTTCAACCTTAGCTGTAATGTAATATTTACCCTTAGCTGTAAAGTAAATGCAAATTAAAACAGCATTGAGATTCCATATCACACCATTTAGAATAGTAACCAAGAAACAAAAAACTAGAAATACTAGCAAGGATGCAGGGAGGAAAAAGGAGCCCTTATACTCTGTTGGTGGGAATGTAAAGTAGTGCAGCCACTGTGGAAATCACTATCGAGGTTCTTGAAAAAAAAAAAAAACAACCTAAAAATAGAACTACCATATGAACCTGCTATATTACTCCTAGGCACATATCTGAAGTAATGTAAGTCAGAATAAAATCAAGATACCTGTACTCCCATGTTTATAGTGTTACTATTCACAATAGTTAAACTATGAATCAGTCTAGCTACCCGTCAACTGATGAATGAATAAAGAAGCTGTGGGGTGTGTGTGTGTGTGTGTGTGTGTGTGTGTGTGTGTGTGTGTGTGTGTTGGGGTATTATTCAGTCATAAAGAAGAATGAAATTATGTCATTTGCAGAAAAATGGACCGAACAGGAGATAATCATGTTAAGTGAAACAGGCCAGACTGAGAAAGACAAATATTGTATTCTCTCTCAGATGATGAATCTAGACCTAAAAAAGATGAATGACACAGGTATAAAGCAGGAACTGTTTGGGAGGTGAGATTTAGAGACAGAAGTTGAAAGGAGAGGGTGAAGGGATGGTGAGTATGACTGAAGTACTTTACACGCATGTATAATGAATCCTATTAAAACTTTTCAAAGCAGATAAAAGATGAGAAAGAGTAATAGAGGAGGTGATTTTGTCCAAGTACATTATGCATGTATGGACATATCACAATTAATGTATGCTAATAACAAAAGAAGATGAATTATTAAGTTCCTCTAATCTTCAAAGAATACACTTCATTGCATTATACTCTCAACTAATATTGTCAAGTTTGTGAACCATTTTTGAATGCCCGTATTTTATGTTATTGAATATTTCTAGAGTTCTAATTGAAGGAAAAGCAGAACGTTCTTAGAAAGTAGCCTAATTATCTAATTAATTTTTCTAAAGAATCTATTGTAGTTAGTAGCAAAGGGAAAATAAAATTGATACAGGTAGCAGTTCTCTTGTTGTTTTCTTATAGACATATGAATTCTACTCCATTGATTATATCCATCTCTTCAGAACAAGGAGAGACCTTACCAAAATACTGTTTTGAACAGAACAATCATTGTGGTTATAGCTGTATACTTTTATTGATATATGGACAACATCCCACAAACATCAGCTAATACAAGTAAAGATGAATTAAATGAAAAATAAAACTGTTAAGAACCACTGTTCCTTCAAGCTATATAACAAGTCCTAGTCTAGGAGAAAAATCATTACCATTGTTAATATTGTGCCAAAATATTTCTATAGCCTAGTGGAACTAATCATTGAAAGTACTTCCTATTTTCTTATAATACCACAGACATATAAAAATCTCATCACCAATCCTATCACTTGTGAATAATTTTATAACGATTTTAAAAGCCCTGAATAATTATAATATAGCAATGAAAGCTTGTTCAGGCAAGAGTATAAAATGACAATATATATTAAAAATATTTGGTGGTAATACTGTCCACCACTTCACTGGGTATTCATTAGAATGAAAATCATCACTATCCTTTCTTATGTTTTCTTTTACACATGCATAGAAACCCTATTGAAACACACACACACACAACCTGCAGAGCTAAACCATCGTAGTGATGACCAGTGAAATAAACTTTCCATTTATTTTGTAAAAACATTAATTCTAAAAGTTTTTTCACATGCAATCAAATAGGCTTACTAGAATCAACCTAAAAGTTTGCTAGTGAAAAGTGAAGCCCTGGGCCCTTGATGCTTGTGATAATAGCTGATACTGACCTTATATGCCTGCATGAGCATGTGGATGACACCCGGGGCACCATGGCACCAGTGGACTAATCGATCAGTTTCATTGCTTAATGAAGATGGATAATTCCCAGATCGGAATTTTTTGTGACGCACATAATCAATACTGGGTTTTACCATTTCTGTCAAGGTTTCTTGGTCCACTTTTGCTGCTGGCTTAAAAGAAACAAATGTAAAACATTTAACTGAATTTTGTAAACCATTATATCATGGATAGCCTAATAAAGCATCAATTATTGGAATACTGAGGAAGATACAAAATTACAACTCAATTACCTGTTTTTTAAGTCTTTAGGCACACCTCTTTTGTTTCAACTCTTTTTGTTATTGTTGCTTTTGTGCTATTGGGGAAATGAATGTGAACCCAGGGTTTTGCTTGTGCTAGGCAGGTGATCTAGACTGAGGTACCTATATCGCCAGACCAGTTTCAACTCTTTGAAATGTTATCAATGTTATAATGTATTGAATGTATTTTACCTTTTCTTTGATGAATCAGGACCATCAACTTAATATAAAAGTCATCCTATACTGAGACTTGATTGAACCTCAAGTGAACCCAGAACTACTAAAGATTTTGTTTTGTTATTTTGCTTTGTCTAAATAAATACTAATACTTGATTTCCTCTGATGTGGCTCTTGCCTCCTAAAAACACCAAATATACCACTTCTCCCAAATCTATTAACGTTTCGTTACTTCAGGCAAATTATTTAGTCTCAGTTTCTTCACAGGATGATCACGGTTATGAGGAATAAATGAGGAAAAATGCATGCTTTATTTCTTTGTCCAATAATTTGCAGAATAATGTTGCTTAGTGAAAGTACTCATTACATGTTACCTATTAGAATTTATTATCAAATTTATATTAAAATTTTATTATAGGGACTAGGACTAGAAACACGCTTGGAAATATTTACTAATTTTGAGGCATTATTTTTTAAAAGGACTTAAAAACATTCAAAGGGTCTCAAGATATTATACTGCTTCTCATGCAAAATTTGGTGGCAACAGTCAAATGGCAAGAAGAAGCTAAATAAATGTCTGCAGTATTGGTAAGGTCTGGGTAGAAATCAGTCTCTGGTCATTGACTTGATTTTCATTTGCCTTTTTTTTTTTGAGGTACTGGAGTTTGAACTCCAGGTCTCACATTTGCTAGGCAGGTGAGCCACTTGAGCCACTCATTCAGCCCTGTTTTGTATTGGGTATTTTCAAGATAGTGGTGATAAAACTATGCGCCTGAGCTGGCTTTGAACTGCGATCCTCCTGATCTCTGCCTCCTAAGTAGCTAGGATTACAGGTGTGAGCCACTAGTGCCCAGCTTTTCATTTGGTTCTTATGGCAAATGTCCAGAGTATAAATTATAACTGTGAAATAAACTGTTTCTTCAAAGTTCTTACTACCTTATAAAGGCAAAAAAATTATATACATGATACTTTCTTGTGTAAAATAAAATGATCTCATTTCTTGAATGAAATGTTAATTTTACTAAGCACAAAGAAAAGAAATAAGGAATTCAAATGCTTTAAATTTCACTGAAGGAAAACTAAAATATTTACATGTTGGAATTTTTTTTTTTTTTTGCCACACTGGAGTTTGAACTCAGAGCCTTCACCTAGAGCTACTCCACCAGACCTTTTTTGTGAAGGTTTCCTTTTGGGATATGGTCTCACAAAGTATTTGCCAGGATGGCTTGAACTGTGATCCTCCTGATCTCTACCTCCTGAGAAGCTAGGATTATAGGCATGACCCAGGGGCACCTGGCCCACATTAGAAAATCTTTACATGCCTTCTTGACACACACTTAGGGCATTTATTAGATTTTTTCAAACTATAATTCATGAATTATATTTCCAAGACTAAATGTTAATTTAAAAATTACTTTTATAAAGATAATGTATTACTTTTATAAAGACAATAATTTTTTAAGAATATTTATTACAAAGAATAGTAGCTAGTGTTCCTTTCTGGGAAACTGGAAAGGTTTTTTTTGTTGTTGTTTTTAGCAATTTCCTCATATTTCTTCAATATGTCAAAACAAAACAAGCATGAGTCTGTCCTTACTGATTTTAGTCTTCACCTGTGGGCTTCCCTGTGTCAGGGAGATGAGGTTGCTTTGCCTCTTAAAATCACCCAAGAGATTAATTCTCCTCACCATTTTTTGTTATATCCATATTCCCCATATTCTTTACAGATTATGTGTAAATATTGCTTGCTGCTAAGATGAGGAACATTCTGAATTACATATATTCTTTCACGACTTTCAGTTTTTCCTGACGTTAGTAACTTTTTTATGTTTCTATTTTCTTAGCTTTCTTTGAATCACATTTTTATACCCACCAACAGCTCTGTAAAGTCTCTTAGTGTAATTTCCACACAGCCGAATCTACTGTGATTTTTTTTTTTTCTCACCAAGATCTCTTTCTCTTCTCCTTAATTTGTTGTTTTCTAGAACTTGGGTACAACTGCTGTCCTGGGACTTCCACCTGCTAAGTTCCTAGAGCTTCCTTCCTGAAACCCCTTTTCCTGGATCCACGTCTACTTCTTTTCTGAACTTGTTTCTTTGGGTAAATACCATATTCCAGGAGCTTCCTGAGATAGGGTGCAGGGGGATTAAATTTTTGAGACTGTCTAAAATTGTCTTTGTTGTAGTTGACATCACTTTTTCTTTTTCCTTTGGGCAGTACTGGGGATTGAAATCAGGGCCTTGCACTTGCTCTCTATGCACCCTACCATTTGAGCCACACCCCCAGTTCTTTTGCTTTTTTAGTGTTTTCAGATCTGCTCAGGCTGGCCTCAGATCACAATTCTCCAAATGCTGCCTCTGTGGCAGCAGGAATTACAGACGTATACTACCATGCCCACCTTGATTCTGAGAAAGAGTCTCACACTAACTTTGCCCAGGCTGGCCTCAGACAATCATCCTCCTGTCTCTAACTCCAAGTAGCTGGAATCACAGGTGTACACAACCATGCCAGAGCCCCTCTGTTCCACATTTAATTGATAATTTTCTTGGTAGAACTCAATAATGGAAATCAATTTTACTCAGAATGTGGAGGGCATTCCCATTTGTCTTTTAACTTCAATGAAATGGCTACAAAGTCCAATGCCATTTTGATGACCAACTTTATCTCTCTTCTAAGATCTTTAATGTCCAAATGTTTTTACAATTTTTTTAAAAATAAGGCTGTTATATTTTCATTTTTAAGAGCTTTTTATTATTCCTCAAATATTTCTTATTCCTTGGATGCAAGAGCTTCTCCTATTTACCTAAGTACTCTGACTATTAAGTTTCTTTAAGTTTTCTTTTTCTTCCTAGATAATCTGTTTTCTCTTGAGAGTCTCTTTCTCATTTGTTTAATGCTCCAGTCTTTCAAGGTGGAGCCTCTCCTGATATGTCTGATAATTCTTTGGCTGTTAGTCTATATTTTTTGATATACTCTGTGCATCCAGAATATACCTGGAGCATACTAGACTAGCCAAGTGACTGGACAATGTTGTTACCCGGGGCTCTACAGAGCAACAGTCGATATGTTTTGTGTGCATACGGAGATTTATTTGAGAAATCTGCCCGTGCACTGAAGAGACCTGATGAGTCCAAAACCTGATGGGCAGCTTGAGGCTGAAGACTCAGGCAAGAGAAATAATTCAAGGTCACAGGCAGTCTGTGGTAGAACAAAGAAGAGCTGCTGTCAAAGATGAAGTCCGAAGGCAGTCTGCTGAAGAATATTCTCTTGCTCAAGAGAGACAAGTCAGCCTTTTGTTCTGTTTTGACTTTCAATTGATTGCATGAGGCCCACCCACATTATGGAGGGCAATCTGATTTACTCAAAGTCTACCCATTAAATGTAGATCTCATACAAAAATAACCTCACAGAAACATCCAGAATGTATGACCAAATATCTGGACCCCAGGCAAGCAGATAAATAAACATTAATCATCACAGATGGTTAGCTAACTTTTTTTTCCCCCATTTTCATTAGCATATATTGGTTGAACAAAGGAGTTTCACTGTGAAATTTCTATATATCCATACAATGTACTCTGATCAAATTCATTCCCTCTCACTTCCTCTCACCCCAACTTCTTAAACAATTTCAATGTTCTATTTTCTTACATGTATATAAAGTACTTCGATCCTGTTCACCTCCCTACATATTTTCCTTTTGCTTTCCCTATTCCTGCTGGTATCCATTCCCAAACAGAACCTGTTTTATACTCCTGTCCTTCATTTTTAAGGACTAGATTCCACAAATGAGAAAGAACATGTGATGTCTGGCTTATCTCACTTAACATGATGATCTCTCATTCCATCTGTTTTCCTGAAAATGACACAATTTCATTCTTCTTTATGGCTAAATAATACTCTATTGTGTATATATAGCACATATTCTTTGTCTGTCCATCAGTTGATAGACATATAGACTGATTCCATAGCTTGGCTATGTAAACAGTACTGCTGTAAACATGAGTGTGCAGGTATCTGACTGTATGCTGATTTCCATTCCTTTAAATATATGCCCAGTAGAGGTACAGCAGGATCATATGGTAGCTCCATCTTTAGAACTACCTCCATACTGATGTCCATGCTGGCTCTACTAATTTGCATTCCCACAACAGTAGTCCCTTTTCCTCACATCCTCACCAGCATTTGTTTTGCTTCCTTGACGATACCCATTCTGATGGGTGAGACAGAATCTCAATGATGTTTTGATTTGAATTTCCTTTATGGCTAAGAGTGTTGGACATTTCCTCATGCATTTGTTAGCCATTTTTAGATCGTTTTTTGAAAACTGTCCATTCAATTCATTTGCCCAATTATTAATTGTACTATATTACTTTTTTGGTATTTAATTTTTAGAAGCTATGTAACTTTTTTTAATGGGGACTTTCAAATGCCTGTTGCCTATAACTCTTTTACCTGAGTTAGTTGCTTCTCCAAAAAGGAAACATCAGTCCCTCACCTGGGGTGGAGGTGGTGTTGCTCACTGGAGTGAGAGAGAGGTGGGGGGGGGGGCCTGAGGCTATGGCAGAAGGGTGATCACACCATCAACTTATATGACATCCATTCAAGCCACCTGTACTCTCCTCTAAGCCTGGTTTTCTGCAATCAAAAAGAGCTGGTTCATTGCTTCCAGACCTAATTCCTTTTGTCTTGAGCAAGAGTTAAGGGGAGGAATTGTCTAATAGGGATCCAATGTCTCCTTACAGATGTTTGAAGCCTCTCTGTTGCCCCATCTCACCCCCACCCCCACCACCACAGACACATCTGCTGCTGCTTCTATAGGACATGGCACTTAAATTCCTCAGTTTTAAGGGTTCTTCAGGACAAATTGGCTAGCTTCCTTATTGGCAGCCTCCTCTTAGGGCACTTAAATATGGTCTTCTTCTATCCTGGTAAGTCATTTGTCATTCTTTCACCTACCTTCAGTTTACATATTCATAGTATGGGATCTGTATGTCTCATAAGTTCATCAAAAAAATTGAGGTTTCTGTTTTTGTTCTTCCTGGTATTTTGAAAGGATTTTTAAGCAAATTGTCTTTTTCTGCCATTGCAAAAATGGAGTTCTGTTTAAGTGACATTTAAAGTTTTTGAGTATACTTATGAGTTTTACAGCATGCAGTGGACACTCAAACTCCATGACTACACTGTAACACAAGACATGAGTTGGTGGGTGGAAAGGGATGTGTATTCAGGTCTCAAGCCAGCTCCATCATACTGCTTAAAATCTCTGAAAAACCTGACACAAATTTCTAAATAGAATATTTAATAAATAGCATTCCCATGTTCTTCACTTTAAAAGCAAATGAGTGAAAAATTTTGTGATTTTTATTTCTTTCAAAGAAACTTTTTTTGTTTTTTTTCAAAGAAACAAAATCAATCTAAATACCTGAATCTAAACCACACTGGTATGGTTCTCTTATTATTATGTTTCCCCAAAGGAATTATCATCTATAAAACAATAGCATAGGGTCCCAAGTCACTCTTATGACATTTTTCTGGGAAAAACGAGTTTGTACTGGGATGGCTAATTTTATGTGCCAACTTGACTGATACATGATGTGGCTAAATACATTATTTCTGAGTGTGTTTGTGAGGGTGTTTTTATATGGGATTTGCATTTGAATTGTTCATTTCAGTAAAGGAGATGGCTCTCCCAGATGTGGTGGGCATGATCCAATCCACTGTGAGTATGAATAGGAAAAAAGGAGGAAGAAAGAGGAGTTACAACTTTCTGCCAGCCTGTTTAAAGAAGACAGCAGTCTCTTCCTATCCTGAGATTGGTATTTATGCCACCACCTCCCCTGCTGGTTCTTGACATGGACTGGAATTACATTTCAGGCTTTCCTAGATCTCAAACTTACAAATGGCTGACAGGACTTCTCATTCACCATAATTGCATAAAGCCAATTCCTATAATAAATGTCTATGTGTCTTGTGTGTGTGCCTGTGTGCATCATACCCTAACTAATACATCTATGAAAACTACTAACTGTTTAGAATAACAGTGTCATTTTATAATGAGATGGAATTCTGGTTATTTTGGACATGCATGCCTGCCTGTACTGTTAAGAAAATTCACAACTGGAATATATGTATGTTTCACTTTCTACAATTATAAACAAAGACAACTAATTAGCAGAAAAGGAAATTTTACTCTGATTTAGTTATGAATTTCCTGTTTTCCTTTAGCAAGTAGCAGCATGATACAGTAAGCTAAAAAAAGGAATCTGAAGTAAATTTTTTTTAAAAAGTGCATATGAGTGTTTTCGTTATATATTAAAATTATAATCCATGCTACTTGACATACAAGCTTTGTGATCCTATAGAATTAAGAAAAGCCTAACTTAAAAAAAAAAAAGCTGTGTTCCTAACACAGAAAACAGCCTTAGACCAAAAGACTAAAAGCATAGGTGGAAGCTACATTTGGTTTCTGACTGCCTTACACAAGTGTCATCAACTAACTTAGTAACAGGAATGATTGAAGGACAAGACATAACTGTGGCAATAAACTCATTACAAATTTTGAACACTGCTGACAAGTTGGAGACATCTGCATATGACAAATGCTCTGCCTCAGTCAGGATTCAAGAGACCTTCTTTGCTCCTAGAAGGTTTTTCCCCATTAAAAGTCTCTACTTAAATCAGCAGGAGGAAAAGGACAGAAGACAAGTGTGGGTGACAAAAAAACTAATCTGGCACGAAACCAAGTGCCAGATTACAATTCCAATGTACACTTAGGAATTCACTGCTTATGGTCCATGAAACAGAATTTAAACATTTGTGATTTAAAGCAGGGGACTTATTGCAATTCAGCTTGTTAATTTGTACTAAGAATTTCATTTCACATTTGTATCTTATCTAATATATTGTAATGTGGTCATCACAGTATTTCAGTATTGTTACTTACCTGCATTAACATATAGTAGATCCCAGCCATGCCATGGGCTGCACCAACATATTGCTTCCTATGCCACTGATACAGTAGGGGACAGCGCTCATTTTTTCTTTCTTCCCTTGACAAGGTCTTACCTGATTCAATAATAGCAGTGACTACCTACAGAGATAATGACACACCATAAACTTAAAAAAAATTACCTGTATCATATTGTGGTCTAATTAGCAGTAATACATGCATGTGTATGTGGAAAGACAGAGAAGCTAATACAGCTGTTTTTATTTCATAAATTAATAAATGTATGCAAAGAGGAATAAGAAGACAATATCCAAGTAAAAAGATAGTAAGAAGCCTTTGAATGAAAAGTTTACTAAAATCTAGAAAGATTCTTAGTAAAAACTGTTCCAGACTTCTTAGTTCCTTCATAGCTGAAATGTTTCCCCCCAAAGATTGGCAAGTGTGTCTCCAAGACAGGCTGGAAGAAGTGGCTTCATTGACAAGAAGCTAATGGCATAGAGTACTTGTGGCACAAGGGTTTTAGTTAAATCAAAAGTATTTTATGTCTGGAATGAGTATGTGGCAAAGACTCTTACTGTCTCTCATGTCTATGGTCCTCTCATCCTTTTGGTAAAGTACTCTTAAGGTTTAGCTGGGCATCTAGCCACTCAGATAGCAATAGCTAAACACAGTCCTTTGATTAAGTTATGGCAACTGGACGTAAGCAGAAGTGATGCAAGCAACTTCTAACTGGCATCCTGATAAAGGAAGCTGTTTCTTCTTCACTTCCTCTTTCCCTTTTCATGCATATACAGGTACACCTCTAGGATGGCAGAATAAGACAGAAGATGGGTACCCAGGCATATTTGCCTTAAACATATCATGAAAGAGAAAGAAACGTTCTAGCTTTTTGAAAGTGCTATTTGGTTCCAGTAAAAACAGCTGAATCAATTAAGGCTGGAGAAGAGAATATATATATATATTATTTAAGAAGCTGTGCTTCTTCAAGTTTTATGGCATGCTTTTAAAAAATTAATCCTACCTAGAAGGAAAGCCCATGTACTAACATAACTCTATGGTAATAGATAGCTTTGGATTTCTATAGGTTTAGTAACCCACCATACCTCCTTAATAGCTGATTCACACACAGTGCCTGGGCCGATCTCCGTGTTCAGGTACAGTAAGGCATACAAATAACCTGCCCGTCCAAAAAGTAGCTCATCAGGAAGCTCTGACTCTTGGCAGACAGCGGTTCTGTGCAGCTGCAAAAGTCTAACCAACAAGAACAAATCGTTTTGCCACAAATGTCTAAAATACCTCTTCCTAAAACAGTAAGTAACCCTGTCACTTTAGAAATTACTTGTTACTTATTTTTAAATTTAAAACTGATTTTTTTAATGACAACAGCAAAACCCAGAAAACAATGAAAATTTGTCCACTTTACTAATTCATCTTTCAGATGTCAAAATTAATAACAAAGTATCTGGGTTGTAGATGTGCATAGCATGTGGGAGATCCTGAGTCCAATCCTCAACACTGTTTAAAATAGTACAAAAAATCTGCTCAAAATTTCTACCTTTATATTACTCCAAAACATGTAATAGAATAGATTTCACATTTTGAAATCCAGCATGAGAAGAAAGTAATTTAAAATTGAAACAAAAATGGATCTGAAATGTAGGCAATGCTTAGGAATGAGCTTGAGCCATTCTACTTCCCACCAAACATGAACTGACCAGCTTCTGCCAACACTCTAGGAGTGAACCCTGCTTTCTGCTTCCTCAAGACTACAAACTAATGGGTACAATAAAAGTTTATATTTCCTAACTCTTCCCTCAATAATGTAAGCAATGAGTTAAAGGTTGAATTTAGGATTAATTATTCTCAGGATCAAAGGCATGTGAGCTGATTTTCATATACTGAAGGCAACCAAAAAATTGTTTAGGAAAGATGATTAACGTTCTCCCAAGATTAAGGAACTGAGGCTCATGCGTGGATAGAAAAAGATAGCATATAACCCTATACTGCTCAGGATTAACACACAAATCACTTCACTTCTAGAAGAGAACTGTTTGCAATAGAAGACTAATTAAAAATAATTTAATGTTTGAATATCTTTGTACAGCAAGAGCTTCAACTAAGAATTTATTGACATTTCTAATCTTAAAATCTTACCTTGTGATGCATTCCCGGGACTCGCTATCACTTTTGAGTTTATGATAGATCACAGCTCCCACAGCAAGAGGCCCAGCATCACCACAGAGGAAAGTGATTCTGCGACCATTCAGATTTCGAAGTGTCCTCTTTACATAATCCAGAGATCTGAGCAGATAAGCCTGATCACAAGTGACCCGGTACAGCTGCAGGTACAAAAGGGCTATGCCTGGAATGATTTGCCCACCCCAAAAGAAAATGTCATTACCTTTTCTTTTTACCTTCAGGATGTTACTTTGTACTTTCTTCTATATAAACTATTTATTTCTAAAGGAGCAACATCAAAAAATTATATATTCTATAGTTCTTAAAAATAAAAAGCTCCAAAGACACAGAAATCAGCCTAGAAAAATATATAAAATGAGTTGAAACCTATTACATTGTATTTGGCCTGGCATTGTGAATGAATGCCTCTTACTATTAGATGAGAAAACATACCAAAGTCCTACTCATTCTAGTTAATTTTCATTCATTTCAAGACTATATTTGGTCTCCTTTGTATTTTAAGCTAACTTGGATCCTTTCATTTTTAGTTCTCATAAAATAAATCATTTCCTCCTGTATTATCTCAAATTAAGTGATTGCTTCTCTGGATTTTATACCTTCTTTCTCAATTTTCTAATTTTTCAGTTTTCTTTAGTGACATCAGATTGACCAACTAACCAGTGAGGCAAACAACCACTTCCAGAACACCCACATGATGCTGAGGGAGGTAACCAGTACAGTGAGTATAGTCTATCACCTATCCAACCTTCTATTTTAGATTAAATAATAGAACCAAATCTTCAAATGAACCATAGAGGGATCTCTGAAAATTCTTGGAGGATGACCTATATGGCTTCTTAAAGAAGAAGTCTATTTCTTCAATTCAGAAGTCAACATTGGGTGGGGAGGATGCAAGAAGGGTAGTTGGATTTGATCAGTGCATACTATATGTATGTATGGAAATATCACACTGGATCCCATTAATATGTACAATTAATATGTGTTAACAAAAGAAAAACAGCATAACAGTTAAGCAAAAAAAAAATCAGTATAAATAATATATACTTAATAAATATATTGTAAGAAAAAAGATTAAAAGAAATATGATGGTAAGACATGGTTTCTCACGTCTTCTAATAAATCCTTAACACCTTTTAAATTTATTTTTGGAAAGTCCTTTTATCATTACCCATTTCTTTAAAGATGACTACTCAAACAGATCTAAAGCAGCATATTTAGGAGATGAACTGTTTGCCATCTCAAGTCTGTTTCTGTATTCAAAAATGTAACTTTATGTAAACCTAGAGAAAACCCAGAGTTAAAAGCTAAAGACCTATGATTCTGAAACATAGTAATAACAAAAGGCTTACAAATAAGCACTCCTTGACTGGGAAACCTCTAAAAACAGGATGTTGACTGGTTAACCTGAGAACCTAAAAAGCCTATCGTTATGTTTAATGCCTAGGTATTTTACAGTAAGAGGACGAGTAAAAATAAAAAGGTCATCGTGTTTTGAAAGGTTTTGTTGAAAAGCAGATGGGGAAAATGAACTGTGGTAAACAGGCTTGAGAGATATAGAAGTAAAGCATGTGGAGGGGAAGGAGCCCACAGTCCTGTGATTAGGTCCCTGTGGCCCTGAAGTGTGAACTTCACCTTCCCATGCCCCATTAGAGTCCAGGATATCCAGAGGAGGATTCTCCTGGGAGCAGGCTTTTTAAGGACAGAATGCTCACAGATTTCAAAATGGTTCCTCTTCCCCTCCTTCTGCAGGAGGGACAGGGAATTTTTCTCTAATAGTCAGTTTGAGGACTGGTAGAGCTCCTAGAGATTTTGAACTACCCAAGTTAGCATAATGAGGAAGTCCTCTGCTTTTACACTTAAAAAACAGTAACCTGAAGTAACTTGATGTTAACCAGTTTCTTCCTATTGTTCTGTTTCCCTGTTCCCACCTTAAAAAACTCATTGGTCTGCTATTTACATGTGGGAACTGTCAAGTGGTTCTGTAGAAGGGAGCTACCCTGATTCATGAATCACAAACAAAAGCAATTATTATCTACCATTAAATTTGTTCTAATTTAGTCATTTGACACTATTCTAGCATTGGTTCCTGTTGGTTGTAATTCTCTCCATCCACTTATCTCTCTAAATTTTGGTAAAGCAATTTGCCCTATGACCTCACTTCTCTGAAGGATTTAAGAAGAGTTGTTGATTTTTCAGTTTGTTCAACTTTTTACTTGTTACGATGCAGTGGTGACTTCTAAACTCCTTAATGCCTAAGTGGAACTGGGAAGTTTTTCTTTTTTAACTTATTTGTTTTTTTTCTTTGCTTTTTTTTTATTTTTAGTGGTTTGATTTATTGATTTATTGATTTACATATTTAGCAAACAAATGTTGAAACTTTTCTAGACCATGAGGACACTTTGCTTTTAGTGTGCTGGTATACTTCCTGTAATGTCAGCTCCATGTCACTTCAGCTCCTGTGCCTTAAGTTTTCATTTCAGAAATGCTTTTGTCTTTTCTTTTGATTTCCTTTTTTCAGTTCTGCCAAGTCATGCTTCACATGCTCTTATTGTATCTCTTCTCTAAGTCCCTTTATTTTTGCTTTGTGAACTTACTGATCAAGTTTTGCTTCACATTGTAGTGATACTTTCTAATGAGTTTCCTTTTAGTTTTTGAGATAGGGTCTTGCTATGTAACTCTCAACTTATGCTCCTAACCCAGCCTCCCAGAGTTCTTGGGTTACTGGGGTGCATCACCATATCTGGCTTCCAGTGTATTTTCTTTTTGTGCTGAGAAATTTTTATTTTCCTTTTTATTCATATATTTATAGACATAATAGTTATATTTTTTTCTTAAGTGTGAATATGTTAAATTTTTCTGGACCAACACTTAATAGGAAGATTCTTGAGAAGAGGAAAATGGTTAGGTTAGCATTCTCAGTTATCTCAAAGGCATCCTCTTCCTGCTAAGTTATAAACAACAGTTTTGGGGGATGGAGTTGTCATTTTGTGTTTTAATAGATGGTGACTTTTGGTGGCCAGATTTTGTTTCTCATATCCTTTCCTGTTTCAGGAGGGCGCCTATAGTTACTTTTTCTTCTTGCTTTACCACTTCTGCCTTGGAGGTCAGTTCCCTGTTTAGATGTAGTGCCTTTTTGAAGACCTATATTCTTCTCTGTACACTTCCCATGCCTTTTTTCTCTGCCTCTCCCAGCATTACCTGCCCACTTTACACTCAGATGGCCCCACAAAAGTTCCTACTAAGGATGTGACCAACTCCTTCTGGGAATAACTCCTCGCTGATTATTGGGGATAGGTAAGGGGCAGAATAGATTTTGCCACTCTTGGACCTTTTGCCTTTTCTTATCTGCTGCATCACTGTGGTTTTCCACACTTATTTTACATGGTGTTTGCTTTTCACTTGTTATTTGTATGTTTTCTCTGTCTCATAGCTTTACTAAAGGGATAAATTGTGGGTACTGCATTTATTGTTCTTAACCTGTATGTTTTAGGAGAAAAGATAGAAAGGTATGGGTCTAAGCAAATTCCCTATTTCTACCAGAATTCCAAAGCCCTATCATTTTAAACCACTGAAACCAGATCCTCCATGATGGTTCTGTCAGTGATTTAAGATGACAAGAATGAGGATTTTTTTTTTTTTGGCGGTACTGAGGTTTGAACTCAGACCCTTTGCTTGCTAGGCTGGTTCTACCACTTGAGCCACTCCACCAACCCTGGTTTGTGTTGGGTATTTTTGAGGCAGGATTTGCAGACTGTTTGCCTGGGCTGGCTTCAAACCTCTATCCTCCTGATCTCTGTCTTCCAAGTAACTAAGGTTATAGGTATGAGCCCCCAACACCCAGATGAGATGAGGATTTTTCAGAAATATTGATTCCTGATATCCAGCCCCAGAGTTTCTAATGTCACTGTTCTCTTAGTTTATTATGAAGTACTCTCGATGATTCTGATGCAGTCAGTTTGGGACCTAACAATCCGAGGATTAAAAACCCTTTTTCAACAAGAGGAAATGCTGTAAGTAAAAGACTTTTTAGAGAAAACATTTTTCCTTCCAAAAATATTCTTTGTATTTTATTTCAGGTAAACTATAAATATCTAACTTTACTTTTTGGATAAATTCATTTGTAAAATGAGTCCATGTATGTCTGGGTTTATAAGTCTGAAATAATTCTAATATTACTATGTAATTCATAAAAGGAAAATGATAAATGAAACAACACTGAAATGAATAGAAACAGAAATAGAAATTTAAGGTTATCAGGGCCCTTGTGTTAAATTATGCATTGCAAAATCAGGTATCAGTTCATGATGGTGCTAATCTGTATACCTGCCTGTGTCTATGCTATTCATTAATTAAACTATAAAAATTTAGCAAGAAAATATTACAAGTTAGTATATAAATTGGCATTAGCAATTTAATCAGATTTTAGTATAATCCCTGAGAACAGAGATTAGTCTTACTTCCTTTATATACTTCAAATAGTTATTACAATGTTCTGCCTACTTGGTAGAACAGTAAAATTATAAAAACTGGGTAAGGTACATTAATTTTGCAATTACATTTTTGATGTGAAGAATATTACTAGTTTCTCATTTAACTGTTATCACAAAAATTAAAACAAAAACCTTTATGTGTATAAATGAGTCAAACTGAACACAAGCACAGCTTGTGAAACAGAACAGAGAAATTTAGTCAAACTTGTCACAAAGACTAAAGCAACAACAAAAAATCCCCAAACTAACCAACAGACAAACCCTAACTCTAAGGTAAGCTTTCTCTTATTACACATTTTCATAGCTACATATTAGGTTAAATAAATGTTATAAAAATATGATGTACTACATACATCAAAGGTCAAATCTTGCCAGGTACCAGTGGCTCACTCTTATGTTCTTAGCTACTCAGGAGGCAGAGATCAGGAGGATCACAGTTTGAAGCCATCCCGGGCTAATAGTTGACAAGACCCTGTCTCTAAAAAACCATTCCCACACAAGAATAAAAAGGGCTGGTGGAGTGGATCAAGGTGAAGGTCCTGAGTTCAAGCCCCAGAATCACAAAAAAAGGTCAAATTTTCACCAGAAAGCATTTCTTTTGAGATAAAAATTCAAAGCATCTCACCAATGAAGATATAGTCCAGACTACATTTCAAGGGTATAATTCTTTGCCATTTTAAAAGAAAAGAAAATTTCAAAGCCAAGTATCACATCTCATAACCCAAATCAGTTACTCATATCCCACATTCTCACCTGTCCAGCCAGTATAAGCAGAGCAATCATGAGGGTCAGCTGTCTTCAACCCTTCTTCCATTTGCTGTAGAAGATCTTTGATTTTGGTCTGGATCCGCCTTATGAAGTTATGAATAATCTTAAAACCAAAAGATAAGATTACATTGTACAAGCCTGGGACTATGTTGCAGTAGCAGTCAAGGTGCATGAACATATTAGAGAGAAGTTATTTTACTTGGCCATTCTTAATACCTCATTAACTAGAGTCTATCCTTTTACAGGACTAATATTTTAATGAGATAATGCACTTAGGTATTATAACTCGTAAGTGAATCACAAAAAAACAATTTGTAGAAACCAAAGAGGGAAAAAAAGGAAAAAATAAAATGGATTGACTACACAAACATTTAAAATGTCTATAAGGTAAAAAACATTAAAATGGTTTAAAAATTAATGGCAAAGAGGAAATATTTTCAATACTAAATAGAAATAAAAATGAATACAATATGGAAGCACAGCCCAAATTATTGATGTATCTTATACAAAAGAAAAAAAATCAAATGATAAACATATGCAAAAATGTTTGATCACTTGGTGATTAATGAAATGCAAATAAAAACAAGTACTATAGTTTATCTATCAAGGAAATTGTAACAAAGAAATTTTTAAAAATATTAAATCCCAAAGCTGTGAACAGCAAAGGAAAAGGCATTCTTATTCACTGCCGGCAGTCTTTCTCAAGAGAAATACAAAATGTTCTTACACTTGATAGTGTTAGTGTCTTTTCCACCTTTGATGGTTTTTAAAGTATATTATTTGCCATATGAATTGCTGAGGGGGGTCTTAAAATCTGTTATGATTATGAAATTGCTTATTTCTCCCTTTAATTTGGTTTTTACTTCTTCCTTTGTGCATGCTGAAGCTGTTATTAAACATATAAAAATTTATGACATTTTCCTGATGAACTGACTCACTATCAGAATGAAATGTGCCTCTATGAGATTATAGACAAAATGCCTTTATGTTTCTGCATAATTAAGGCTTTCAGGGAAAATTATACTCAAATTTGGGATTCTGGACTTCAACATTAATTAATTCTTAAACTGTAAGAATTAATTTACAACTGCATATATAACAAGAATTCCAGAGAGGTTTGCCCTGGAGTGATGAAAACAGACAATTCTAACTTGGTAAAACTACAGACATTGGGCTTGTCTCTTGTACACAGGGATTAGTGTACATTCCAAAGGGTGAGAGTAGAATGTTTCAATAAGACTCTCAGAAAGGGAAGGGGAGATAATTTCCTTTTTCTCCTTTAAAAGCACAAAAATCTTATTTTTCAGCATTCCTATCTACAATACAGACTTTGAGTATGTAGAATAGCTGACCCTGCCTTTACTGTGTCATCTTACAGGTAATAACAAGGACACTGGGAACCACTTGGTATTTGCTGATAGGTACATAACAAGAAATTGATCCACAAGCTTTTCACCATATATCCAGGATAATATTAATTGAAGATACATATTAAAAACTTAATATTTTCTTTATCTCATCATAAATCTATCTTACATGATATTAATACAGTCACATCAGCTTTCTGATTGGTGCTTGCTTTGCCATCCATTTACTGTCGACCTCTCTGTCTTTATAGTTAAAGTGCACAACGGGCTGTAGTGGCCCACGCTATCATTCCAGAAGTCAAGGAGGATCTAGTGTTCCAAGGTAGCCTGGGTTACCTATGAGTTTGAGGCTACCTTGGACTCCACAGTGAGACGTGCTTCAAATCACCCCCTCCAAAAGTGCATCTCCTGGAAAGCAAATAGTTGGGTCTTTTCTGTTTGCACTGTAGGGGAGGGAGAGATCACCTCACCTGACCATTAGTTTTTATGTGGACTCTTTGAATGGATCTAGGAACTGAATTATTACAAGAGCTGATTAATAAGAGAAAAAACAAATTTCATTAATTTTTTACATACATGGGGATTTTCAAAAGAGAGTTAAGTTCAAAGAAAATGATGAAATCTACATGATTTTATTATTTTTAGACAAAGACTAAAACATTTGTGAAGGCATAAAAAGAGCCAATAGATCTCTGAACTAGGATAGTGAATTCTAGGGATGTTGTTAAACAATATAAGGAAGAAAATAGTACGTATTCAAGTTCATTACCAATTACCAGTCTATAGTAGTCCAGGCTATTTTTCTGCCCTGGTGCTAAAAACACCTCTCCTAAAAAAATCTCTGGCTGGCTGTGTGTAGGAAAGGACAAGCCAAATGGCCCTTTCTGAACTTACCAGTTCCTCAAATGATTTCAGCTTGAAATAATCAATATACCAAGTGGACAGAACTGTCTTTAACTCCTTGTTTGATGTTTATGTTAATTCACTCTGATGATGTCCTTGAGAGTATGTAGCCATTGATTTGGATTGGAGTAACCATTTTATTGCTTTCCGTATGTCATTGCCTGTTCCTCTTTTATCCCTTTCTTGCCTCTCCTCCCACTTTATGGATTATTTGAATATATTTTAGAGTGGAATTTTAATTTTCCTGCTGAGCTTTTAGATATATTTCTTTATATTATTTTTAGTGATTGCTCTAGAAGATACAATGAACATCCATAAGTTTTCACAACTCACTTGCAGTTAGTAATACACCACTTCATGTAAAATGCAGACACTGAACATAAATGTTTGTGTCCTATGCCCATCCTTTCTGTCATAGCTGTTATATATTAAGGACAACATAAAAATGAATCCTACAGCGAATGATAACATTTCGCTCTTCTTCATGGCTGCATAAAATTCCATTATGTATAGATACCACATTTTCTTAATCCACTCGTCAGTGGTGGGGCATCTTGGCTGTTTCCATAACTTGGCTATTGTAAATAGTGCCACAATACACATGGGTGTGCAGGTGCCTCTGGAGTAACCTGTGTCACAGTCTTTTGGGTATATCCCCAAGAGTGGTATTGCTGGATCAAATGGTAGATCAATGTCTAGCTTTTTAAGTAGCCTCCAAATTATTTTCCAGAGTGGTTGTACTAGTCTACATTCCCACCAACAGCGTAAGAGGGTTCCTTTTTCCCCACATCCTCGCCAACACCTGTTGTTGGTGGTGTTGCTGATGATGGCTATTCTAACAGGGGTGAGGTGGAATCTTAGCATGGTTTTAATTTGTAGTTCCTTTATTGCTAGAGATGGTGAGCATTTTTTCATGTGTTTTTTGGCCATTTGAATTTCTTCTTTTGAGAAAGTTCTGTTTAGTTCACTTGCCCATTTGTTTATTGGTTCATTAGTTTTGGGAGAATTTAGTTTTTTAAGTTCCCTATATATTCTGGTTATCAGTCCTTTGTCTGATGTATAGTTGGCAAATATTTTCTCCCACTCTGTGGGTGTTCTCTTCAGTTTAGAGACCAAAAGACCAAAACTCGTATGTTCTCCCTCATATGTGGACATTAGATCAAGGGCAAACACAACAATGGGATTGGACTTTGAGCACATGATAAAAGCGAGAGCACACAAGGGAGGAATGAGGATAGGTAAGACACCTAAAAAACTAGCTAGCATTTGTTGCCCTTAACGCAGAGAAACTAAAGCAGATACCTTAAAAGCAACTGAGGCCAATAGGAAAAGGGGACCAGGAACTAGAGAAAAGGTTAGATCAAAAAGAATTTACCTAGAAGGTAACACACGTGCACAGGAAATCAATGTGAGTCAATGTCCTGTAGAGCTATCCTTATCTCAACCAGCAAAAACCCTTGTTCCTTCCTATTATAGCTTATACTCTCTCTACAACAAAATTAGAAATAAGGGCAAAATAGTTTCTGCTGGTTATTGAGGGGGTGGGGGGTAGAGGGAGGGGGCGGAGTGGGTGGTAAGGGAGGGGGTGGGGGCAGGGGGGAGAAATGACCCAAGCCTTGTATGCACATATGAGTAATAAAAGAAAAAAATGAATCCTACAAGATAATGCTGTTAACTTTTGCTTAAAACAATTACTTCTGTAAACACATTAAAAGGCATAAAAAGCAGAGTGGAAAAGCTGATTTGTATATGTACTCACATTATCTACCAAGTTCAGAGCTCTTTGTCCTACTCCTGAGATGTGAGGAGCTTCCATCAGGTGGCATTTCTCATATTACTGATCTGCTGTGAAAAACTCCCAGTATGTTTTTTATAAATCTGAAAATCTTTACCTTGCCTTAATTTTTGAAGGACAGTCTCAATGAATAAAGAATTCTGAATGATGGCTTCATTCCGGGGGTTTGTCTCACGAAGAACTCCCAAAGGAGAAACAGAAAATTATTTTTCTCCCCTATGTTATTTTCTTGGTTCTTCATATATCATGTAATTGTGTATTATGCCTAGAATATTAATTTGTAGTCTGTGATCCTTCTTGTATTGAATTGCAAATTCTGTTTTAGCAGCAGCTCTGGTCTCAGTTCAGATCTTTGGTCTTTTCCTGAACTTCTCTGAGTCTATTTCAGGCATATGAAGTTCAAATTTTAGTTAGGTACACATTTCTGCATAATGTGGGATCTCTTCTCTTGCTCATCTTCTTCCACACTGTCATTGGCATTCGCTAACTGACTTTCATGAAATATTTCTCTGTAGCATGTAATGCTGTATGACAGCACTTTTCCCACAGAACTTCTTTCATAACTGGAGTCAATCCTCTTAAGCCCTGTTGTTGCTTTTTCAACTAAGTTTATACACCATTCTATTTTATTTTTTATTTTTTGTAGTACTGGAGATTGAACACAGGGCTACCCCACTTTTTAGGCAAGGGCTCTACCACTTAGCTACACTCCCAGTCCCAGATATTCTAAATCTTCTAAATCTTCCGTCATCATCAGCAATGTTCATAATACCTTTACTAAGAGTAGATTCCATCTCAAGAAACCACCCTTTTCTTCATCCATAAGAAGCAGCACCTTATCTATTCAAGTTTTATCATGAGATTGGAGCAATTCAGGACATCCTCAAGCTCCACTTCTAATTACAGTTCTCTTGCAATTTCAGTCACATCTGAAGTTACTTCCTCTACTGAAGTCTTGAACACCTCAAACTTGACCATAAAAGTTCAAGTCAGCTTCCTTCAAACTTCGGTTAAGGTTGACATTTTGACCTCACATGAATCAGTAATGTTCTTGTCGGTATTTAGAATAAAAAATCCTCTCTCCTAAAAGTTTTCAATTTACTTTACCCAAACCCATTAGAGAATCATTACTGATGCCAGCTGTAGCCTTTTAAAATGTATTTCTTAAAAAATAAGAGTTAGAAGTTGAAGTGACTCATTTTTAAAAAAAATTACTCTTTGATCCATTGAATGCAGATGTTTTATTAGAAGGTACGAAAGCAACATTAATCTCACTGTACATCTCCATCAGAGCTCTTGGTTGACCAACTGTACTATCCATGAGCAGTAATATTTTGAAAGGAATCCCTTTTTCTGAGCAGTAGGTCTCAAAAGTGGGCTTAAAACAGTCAGTAAGCCATATAGTAAATAGATGTGCTGTCATCCAGGCATTGTTCCATTTCTAAGCACAGACAGAGTAGATTTTGCATAATCCTTCAGGGTCCTGGGATTTTTAGAATGGTAAATAAGCAAAAACATCAACTTAAAGTCACTAGCTGCATTAGCCCCTAAGAAGAATCTCAGTCTGTCCTCTGAAGATTTTTTTTTCTTGGTGACACTGGAGTTTGAACTCAATGCCTCATACTTACTAGGCAGGCACTCTACCACTTGAGTCACATTCCTAGCCATTTTTACTTTAGTTATTTTCTGGACAGGTCTTGTTATGGCCCCAGAGACCATAATTCTCCTAACTCTGCCTCCCATATAGCTAGGATGACAGATGAGCACCACCACATCCAACTTGTTGGTTAAGATGGGATCTTGTTAACATTTTCCTGGGCTGGTCTCAACTCAGGATCCTCCCTATCTCCACCTCCCACCACATACATCTCTGTCCTTTGAAGCTTTGGAACTGGCACTGACTTCTATTCTCTAGCTATGAAAGTCCTACATGTCATCTCCTTCTAGTATAAGGCTATTTTGTCTGCCATGAAGAGTTATTGTTCAGTAAGTAAGCCAGGCTCAAAAAGTCAAAGGTCACATGTTTTCTCTCATATGTGAATGCTAGATCTGTAAGTTAAATGTATACATAGAAACAGATATGATCATACACATGTACACATACAATATCCACACATCCACCCACCCCCACTCACACACACATGCATATATAGTGAGAGAAAAAATTGCATTAGTGAGTCTGTCTAATGGGGCTACAGGAAGTAGGAAAGGTAAAGAAAATGTTAGAGAATGAAAAATATTGAAATAACCCATCTATATATGAAAATAATACAATCCATTGTAAACTACTGAATATTACGGAAGTATGGTGATAAAGAATGAGTAAGTAACAGGGGGAAGAGGCTAATTTGATTGAAGCACAATATTTATAGACCTAAAGAACCAAAGTAAAATCCCCTGGGACTATCAATATATACCTAAAAAGAAATGAACAGCAGAAGGCAGAAATAGGTCTTTTCAGGGGGTGGGTACCAGTGTGAGGTAGATAGAGACAAGGAAAGGGGGGATGAGAGTGTCTATGGTGGATGTATTTTGTATCCACATGGGAAAATAGAAGAATGAAACCTGTTGAAATTGTTCTAAGAAGGGGGTGGGGGAAAAAGGGAGAAGGATGGAGGGGGTAAATCCAACTAGGATATATTTAGACTCACATGTAAATATCACAATCCCTGTACATCTATTATGTGCTAATAAAATTATATAACAAAAAATAAAACAGGCCATGTTAAAGGGAAGATACTAGCAGGAGGGAAAGGGTAGATGAAGAATGTAAAGGAGGGTGAACATTGTTAAGGTACTTCCTATACATGCATGAACATGGAACATTGAAACCTGTCAAAGTCATTTCAAGAAGGGGAGTGAGAGAAGAGGGAGATTAATGGAGGGAATGAACCAAACCAGGGTATAATAGATGTACATATGGAAATGTCACAATAAAATTAAAATGTTTAAAATATGTATGTATATATGTATATAAAATTCCTAGGTTGAGAGTTCTGTCATGGTAACTATTTCAAAGCATATGCTATTAAACCTGCATTTCTCATAAATGCCACTGGAGTATATTTTTAAGAAATATGATTACTTACTACACTTCCCTTTACCATTTACCAAAATATCATTTCAAAAATCATTCTTTTTCCTTTGCTCTAAGGTACATTTTCTAATTCCCTCATATAAAGGAGACTTGTAATTTGTTCATACTAGATTGAAAGTTTCTTAAAGAAAATTTACTATGCTAATTTATCCTACAAATCTATTTTGAGATTACTGGGCTAAGAGAAATTTAAACTGGTTCATCTCATTAAATAATGGCATTATTATAAAGATAACTGTAACAACTGAGCACTTATTATGTGACCAGCACTAAGTGGTTTACATGGTATTTCAATTAATCTTCTCATAACCCAGTGGCTCTCAGTTTCTTAGAGAGAAAGGTGAGGCTTACTTGAGGTCACAAGAGCTCTAACTAGACTACTCCCAGAGTTCCTGGGCTTCCCCGAGCTCTACTTATCATGCAAACCTTTGCTGAATTCTGCATTAACATTTTACTTTCAGATTTTCAAGGTTTACAACTTTCACTCATTCACATCATATGAAAACAAATAACCTACCACAAAACACTGAAAGAACTTTAGAGGTTTGTATCGCTGAGACTGATTTTTTGCAATTATATTGCAATCAGAAAGATTTTCTTTTCTTACATGTAGGCAACAAAATGCCCAGATGTGCTATAAAGCAAAATGTATGGAAGTAGCTATTAAGCACTGATTACAAAACTCCTTGTAAGGTATTACTACACCTATTATTCCAAATGATGCACTATAAAGTAAGATTTATTTCTCTTTCTTACAATTTTTTATGGTAATAAATTTTAGGACTCAGATGGAAGAGTTTTTTTCCTGGGGCAAGGAAAGAAAGTGGTAGGAGAAAGAGAGAAAAAAAAGGGAAAAGGACAGGCATGCAGACACTGGGTGACAGTTAAGCATACAAATTACCCCAGTTATGCTCTTGAAAAAAAGGCTCAGGAAATTAACTTCTTTAGTTAACGATGTTTTTTACAATATGCTTCATGAGAATAATTAAGGGGAATGATTTATTTCTAAATTTGTCATTTCCTAGAATATGGATTCAGTACCTCTCTGCCTCTTGAAAAGTAAGGAATATGCAACCATTCTCTTTCTAAAGTATTTATGTTCCGTATTTTTAATGAAAAATTTAGTGCTGGTTTGAAGAAATACAAGAGCTATATGTAAAAATACAGAAGCCTTTTAAAAGATTAACAACTTAAACAAAAATCATGACATTAACTTCAAATAGAAGAGAGTATAAAGTTTCAAAATAGGTATTTAATGTAAATAACTCCTAAAAAGAAAAGTGTTAACTTCTGAATAGCTATGCATGCATCAAGCTTTTGGGTTTGAATAATAGTTTAAATGCACCAGGAAAGCCTACTAATAAGATGATTCACATACTCCTAGCACATGCTAGGATTTCGGACACTGTCTAATTTAACCCTCCTGATAATCCTAAAGCAGTATTATCATCCCTGTGGAATAAATGAAGAAACTGAAGCTAAGCAAGAATAACTTGCCTACATTTTTAAAGAGAATAAACTTAGCTTTTTGACCCACAGCTTGTATATATGATGATGTACAAAAAGTCAAAAATGTATATACACAAGCAAATCTTTGTTAGGAGAGGTTGTAATGAACCTTTTCAATTAGAGGACATGGACTGAGAAAGCACATTTCATAAACTCAGATCCCCTAGGCTAAAAACCTCTTGAAAGTAAAATGCGGTCTGATTTTTTTTTTCATTTTTCTTTTATTATTCATATGTGCATACAAGGATTGGTTCATTTCTCTCCACTGCCCCCACCCCCTCCCTTACCACCCACTCCGCTCCCTCCCTCTCCCCCCCCAATACCCAGCAGAAACTATTTTGCCCTTATTTCTAATTTTGTTGTAGAGAGAGTATAAGCAATAATAGGAAGGAACAAGAGTTTTTGCTGGTTGAGATAAGGATAGCTATACAGGGCATTGACTCACATTGATTTCCTGTGCATGGGTGTTACCTTCTAGGTTAATTCTTTTTGATCTAACCTTTTCTCTAGTACCTGTTCCCCTTTTCCTATTGGCCTCAGTTGCTTTAAGGTATCTGCTTTAGTTATACAGATGAAGTCTGTGGACTTGATTTGCTAACACTCCCTTCTGTAAATGAAAATTAATGAAAAAAAAAAAAAGAACCAAAATCCTTACCTAAAAATTATCCAAGGAAAAGGGGATGAGTAGCCTTACTTTTGACAGTAAAGAATTAGATGGTAGTGGGAACATCTATCCGCACTAGTGGTATTTTCAATAAACAGATTCTTACGTAAACTGAATCTACTAAAAAATGGTATTTTTTTCTGATGTTTGAAAATAAACATAGATTTACATAATCAGATTTGTTTCTGTTTTTTTCATTTCAAACTCAATAATGATAGAAAATATTCTAGATTACCCATCCTAAACACACACACCTCAGTTCAATTTGATGTGTGTCATAAAAAGTAATTGATAATCTTGTGCATACTCTCTGGGGCACATATAGCATAAAAGGAAGTTTATAATTGCTGGAAGGAAAAAGTAAAGGATAGGAAATATTTTTCTGTATTTTACTGAAAATATAAACTTTAAAGAAAATTTTCACTATCACATATATCATAATAAAGACAGAATATATAATGATGTGAATAGTGATCATTAACTGAATTCTTACTACTTGCCCACGTAACTTTATGTACCTAGTTACTAATTACATTAGCCACTGAATATTTTCAAATGTGCTAATCCAATTAGCCATTATAACAACCCAATGAGGACAAGGTAGTTATATTACATCTATTATTATTGCAAGCTTTTAACAAACGTATTTCATTACAACTATATTAAAAACTTCAATTACCCTTTCAATTTAACTCTTTACAACAAGTTGATGAAGTAAAAAGGACAAGTTTCTATGTAGTTAAGTAACTTACCCAAATTCCATAGCCAGTAAGTATCAAAAAAGAACAGAGTGATCTAGCCAAGTTCTTTACTAGTAAAGATTCCAGAATGTTTTCAAAAGATGGTTTCATAGTCTCCTCTCCAAAATCTTCCTATTACCCTTCAATGCTAAAACCTTTCCATATGATAATTTGAAAATTGGTTGGATGTTTGAGCCATACTGAAAAAAAAAAAAATACAGCAAAGGAGGGAGAGAGAGGAGAGAGCAGAGAGGAGGGAGGAGGGAGATAAGAGGTGGGTGGTGGTAGGAAAGAAGAAGGAAGAAGAAGAAAGAAGACCAAAGAAGTTCCCTGGGCCTGGGATCTTCTTAAAAAGCAGACTGTGGTTCCTTAGGTCTGGGGTGACCTCTGCATGCCAGACAAGCTTTTGGGAAATGCTGATGCCTTTAATCCGCAAAACCTCATTTTGAGGACAAAGGCTGCAGGATTCATTCCTCTACCCCTTACCCCATGCTGCTTTAGTTCACTGTTGTTACTGGGGTTTGAGCTCAGGGCCTTGTGCTTCCTACGCAGGCACTCTACCACTTGAGCCACAACCTAGGCCTTTTTACTTCAGTCTGTTTTTCAGATAGGGTCTCGCACTTTTGCCAGAGCTGGCCTCAGACCACGATCTTCTTCTACCACCTCCCAAGTAGCTTGGATTACAGTCATGAACTATGACCACCAGCTAGTCTTTTAAGATAGGTTCTAATTTTTTCTCCCCAAGATTGGCTTCAGATTGTAATTCTCCTGTATCTGTCTCTCAAGTAACTGGAATTATCAGTGTGAGTCACTGTACGCATTTTATTCATTTATTTGTTTTTAAGCGATACGGTCTCATTATGTTACCCAGGCTGGCCCAGAAATCTTGGAATCAATTGATTCTCCTGCCTCAGCCTCCCAGATATTTGGGACTACAGATGCTAGGCTCTTTATTTGGATAAAGAAAAAAGAATTGTGTTTCTCTAGGCAAATGAGAAGTGCTGATTTCCTTATGTTCCCAGAATACATTAAGATGTTAAACAAATCTGAAAATGAAAGAGAAATCTACTTTCAAACAAACAAACAACCAAGAAAACTAAATGGGGTTATAAAATAAGATAGTTCCAATAGCTCCAGATTGTGCTGAATTATAAATAGCAAGTAAAAGTTTTCCTAATTTCATTTTTCTGTGGACAAAGTTTCAAAATTCTCAGATCCATCAAGTCTTTCAGAATTGTCTGCTCTCTACCTTTTCAGTCTCAAACCCCATATTACTCACACTCCCTTTTTTCTAGCCAGGTTTCACTTCCTGACCGTCTTCTGATATGATGTTATAACTCTAAAGTCCTTGCTAATCCAGCTTCTTACCCTAGCCTGGCAAAGCCACTTACTCTCCAAGGATCACAGATGGCCATCTTCATCTGAAAAGCCTTCCCAGGTGTCAATTAGTCTCTCTTCTTCTCTTGTGCCTTCATGATATTCTTTGCATATTCTAATGCACTATGGCACTTGTTGCATTATTTTGGAGAGCACACATCCAGCAAGTCCCACTGGCAGTGTCATAGCCATTTCTCTGCTAGCTAATGGGCTATGGCCATGGCCTCCCCAACAAGTTCTAGGTCTCAGCCCTGACTGCATGGCTCTAAATGTCCTAGCATTTACGTTCTTGTGTATCCCTCCACTTGACTAACAGTATATTGTTTCTGAGATTATAAAATGACTGCAGCTTCCATCTTAGGTGCTTTTGCATACAGTGTCACCTTGACCACCCACTCCTGGGGGAAGTCAGCTGCTGTGTTATGAGGCAGCCCTCTGCCAAAGTCTATGTACTGAGAAACTGAAGCCACCAGTCAATGAAGTTGGAAGTAGATTCTCCTAACTTCCCTGCTTTAAGTTGACTGCAATTTTTGAAAGTCCCTGAACCAGAACCACTCAGTTAACCTGTAACATCATAAGGGTCTGCATCCCTGACCTGTAGACATTCTGTGAGACAGTAAGTCACTAAATTCAGGATAATTTACTACATAGTACTTGGTAGCTCATCACAGGAGCCTGTTCCTTGGATATTCTCTGAGCCTAGGCATAGAACTACTCCTTGTACCTAGTGTCCCTATATTTTCTAGAATTCTCTTTACTTCTGATAACACAATCATCCCTCATTACGCCAATCTCATTATGATTAATTACACTTCTTTATATTCATTTTTCCCTAACAAATAATGTGTGGTTTTCATGCCAATTGTACCCTAACATTAGCAAATAAGTCTGATGCTGTTAGCCAGACAATCATACTTCAGGCCTATCGTGGTGGCTCACATCTGTAATCCCAGCTACTCAGGATGCAAAGATTGGAGGATCATAGTTTGAGGCCAACCTAGACAAAAAATTGCAAGACTCCATCTCAACAAACAAGCTGGGCATGGTAGCATGCACCTGTGATCCCACAGGAGGGCATAGGTAGGAGCATCACAGTCTGAGGCTGGACCTAGGTAAAAACCAAGACCCTATCTGAGAACTATCTTAAAGCAAAAAGGCTGGAAGCATGACTTAAGTGGTAAAGTGCTTGCTTTGCACACGGCCAGTGCCAAACCCCAGTGCCACATCAAAAAAAAGGTACCCTTCAAGAACTCCTGGCTTTGGAGCCAAGTGCAGCAGATTACAACTGTAACCCTAGCTAACTAAAAGACAGAGATTGGGAGGATCTTGGTTCAATGCCAGGCTAGGCAAAAAGTGAGCCCTAATCTCAACCAAAAAGCTGGGCATGGTGGTTCACAACTGAAATCCCTGCTATACAAGAGGCATTGGGAGGAAGATGATGTTCCAAGGTTAGCCACAGCAAAAAAAAAAAAAAAAAAAAAAAGACCCTATCTAAAAAAAAATAGCCTAAAAAGCAAAAAGGGTTGGATACGTGGTTCAAGTGGCAGAGTGCTTGCCTAGAAAGTGCAAGCCCCTACATGAGCGTACATATGAAGGAATATGTCAGGGCACAATCAAGATAACCTGCAAACCCATGTTCATGGCAGCGCAATTCCCAACAGCCAAAACACGGAATCAGACTTGGTGCCCATCAAGTGATGAATGGATACAGAAGATGGAATGTATATACACAAACACAAAATAAGAGTATTATTCAGTCAAAAAGAATGAAACTAGAGATCATCATGTTAAGTAAAATAAACTGAGCAAGACAAATATCACATTTTTCTCTCAGAAGCAGAATCTAAACATTTAAAAAAAAAATCAATCACAGGAGTGTAATAAAGGGACTGTTTGGGGACAGGAACCAGCAGGAGGGGGGATGGTGAAAGTTGAGGGTGAAGGAGATGGTGAATATGTCGAAATACTTTACAGACACATGTGTGAAAATAGAACTGAACCTGATAAAAATTGTTTTTAAAAGGGGGAAAGGAATAATAAAGTATAATAAAGAGGGTGAATTTGATCAAAGTAAACTATATGCATGATGGAAATACGACACTGAAACCCCTTTCTTCAACTGTTATGTATGTTTATATCATACATAGGGGTAAACTGAAGGTGAATTTTACTGACTTATACCACACATACATGCAACTAATCTAAAATGAGATCAGGTAAATGAACTAGAGAATACTAGCAAAAAATTTTATGTAATCTTTACTCACTAACAGCACACATTAAAAGAAAAGTATTTAATGCTTTACTTAGAAATAGACAAATTATCCTCTGCTTTAGTTTCCTATGGATGTCACAAAGTACTACAAACTATGGCTTAACATCAAAAATTACTGTCTCACAGTTCTGGAAGTTCTAAGTTCAAAATCAAAGTGTCAACAGTGCACGCTCTTCTGAAACCAATAGAAGAGAATCTTTCTTGCCCCTTCTAGCTTTTTGGTGTTGCTGGCAATCTTTGGCACTGCTTGTCTGGAAGGTGCATTATTTCTATCTCCACCTTCATTATCAAATGATCATTCTCTCTTCCTGTGCATTTCTCTCTTCTTAAAAGGGCACCAATTTGGATTAAGAATTTCCCCTAGTCCAATACAACCTCACATTAACTAATCACATGTACCATGACCGTATTGTGGCTCAAGTGGTAGAGCAACTTGCCTAGCAAGTACAAAGCCCTGAGCTCAAACCTAAGAATGGCAAAAAGAAAAAACAAACTTCCATTTCCTCTTTTCTTTAGCACATAATCATAATCACTGGCATAGGCTGCCACCCGAACTTAGTATTTTAACCGCATAGAGATACCATAAGCCCAACTGGCTATTTGTGGTTTAATTTTTTTTTAAACATAAGTCAATGTGGTGTACATTCAAGATCAAAATCACACTTATCCAAATATAACAGTTAAAAAATATGCAATCTTAGTACTGAGAGCTGGACTAGGTCTCCTTTATGTAAGGTCAAAAATAAAATTCACCTGTTCCTAGTAGAGATGTAAACATCTCTTTACTGTTTTCATGGATAGCATTACTCCATCAAACTATTCTTCTTTCACTAAACATTGTATTAACCTTAAGGAGGCACTGGGAAAAGCCCCAAAGGTAGTATTAAAGAGCAACTAGTAAAAAGTATGAATTATGGATATGTTTTAAATGTTTGCTAGAGATTTTTGTTGTAAGACATTAGAACACTAAGTCATAAATACATCAGATATATGTAAAACTAGAAGGTAGAGAAAAAATTATTGATAAATGAATTCTAAATCATAGGACTTAAAATTGTTACGAGAAAAATGAAGTTAACATTTTTTAAGGCATACTACATAGCAAATCAGGCAGCTAACAGGCAATTTTATATACCTTAATTAGCTCACTAACATCCCTGAGTTGGGAATTTGTTACCCACCGCTTTTAAATAGATAAGAGGTTTTAAAGAAGTTACTTGCCAATGATCTTATATCCAGGCCAATGGTTCTTTCAAAATTACTTTCCTAGTTCTGGTCAACTAGGAAATATAAAATACCTGGGAAGCCAGGAAGGGAAGTGAGACTTGGAGGACATGCATTAGTGGAAAAGACAACCTAGTGACTGTGGTTTTACCAAACTTGAATATGGTTGTACTGATGTTCACATCTTCCTTTAGTTTCACTTTTTCCCTCCCAAGTTAGCATATGTTCAGATTCTCCGTGAAGGATGGCAGAACATGCCACATCAATGTATGCCATTTTGGCATAAGCTAAAAGCACAGAAGGCTGTTCCAAACCTCCCCTTTTCCCCGGAAAGCGTAAGATAAAACTTCCATGGAAAAGATGGTCCACTTATACTAGGACTAGGAGAAAAAAAAACATTATCACCAGAGACAAAAAGTCAAAGCCAAGAGAATTTTATACAAACAGACCTGGTTAAAATAATCACCTTCCTTCAGCCTCCATATACACTGTATTTTAGTTACTTTTCCACAGTTGCCTCTGTTCGGTCTAGTATAAATGCATTTAGGTTTTGCCACTGTCTTTACTTCCTTATGAGGACTCCCATGTCACATGAAAAATAAATTTGTATGTCATTCTCTTGTTAATCTATTTGATGTCAATTTAATCCTCCCGGGCTATCTGAGGACTCTAAGAGGGTAAAGTTTCGCTTCCCATACACTAGTTGCCAGTTATGGGCACAGAGACAAGGCCAGTTAACATGGAGTAACTGTTTATCAGCGATGCTTTTTTGCTGTTTTCCTAGGCCACAAAATCCAAGGAAAGGGGATCAGGGGTTAGGCATCACTCGTTCCCTCTCTCCGAAAAATGGAAAGAACAGGGAGTCGACGTGGTTAAAATCTGCTTATCTAACCGCCACTGGAACCCTGGCAGTCACTCCTGGGAGCAAAGAAACACAGAGCTCCACCAGTGGGTTTCGACAAGCGGAGACCAGCGGGGTCCACCCCGGGTAAAGTGGCTACCACACCAAGGTCCACCGCGTGGCTGACCATCCCGCCCGCCAGCCAGCGCTCACAGCACGTCCAGCCCTGACCCAAGCGCAGCGGGTACGGCGCGCGCAGGTGACGTCAGCGCGCGACCGGTGGACGCTACCATTGTCGGCTCCCCCATCCCAGCGGGACCCAGCCCTGGCAGTGAACTCACCTTTCCGTCCTGGTGGAAAGGGAGGCCAAGCTCGTCTGTGGAAGGCGGGGGACGAGCATAGCCCGTCTCCTCCGCCGCGCCTACCGCGAGCCCCACAGCAGCAGCAGCAACCTCGTAGTCCGGAAAGGGATTGGGGAACGCTCGCTCCTCCATCTCCGCCTCCCCTCCCAAGTGCAGCTTCAGTCTCTTTGACATGGTCTCGCCCATGTCCGCCGCGCGCTCCCCAGCACCCGCGGCACGGCGAGCGGGCGGGGACAAACCTCCCGCGAGGCGATTCGACTGGAGCGAAGCTCTGGAGCCCGGCTCGCTCGCACCCGTCGCCTCACCGAACCCCCGCGGCCGGGGCCAATGGCTTCCTTTAGGCTGGCGGGGCGTGCAGCTGCGTTGCAGCGGGCGTCTTACACACCCGCAACCAACCCTTCGGGGAGGAGTGGGAGCTCTGGCCCGTGGGCGCTTAGAGCCCGCTCACGTCCAGCCCCATCGTCCCCGCGGCCCGCAGAGGCAGCCTGGCCGCGGCCGCGCGCACCGCAGGGCTGGAGCCTCGCGTCCGGAGAGGCTCCTGGTGTCGCCGCGCCTCGCTCCTCTCCTTCGGCGGAGCTCCTGTAAAGAAGAGGTCGCTGTCATTCGAGGTGTGTGCGCTTGGCAGACCAGGGAAAGCGCATCCCTAGACGCGCAGTTTCACCAGCCCCGCGGTGCCGCCCATGTCCTCGGCCTGTGGGGGTGCGCCAGCCACGCAATAACAGCGGTTTAGTTTGATATTTAAAAAAAAATTATCTTCTAAAGAAAAGAATTTCAAAGCAGCTTTAAGCACTGCAAGGAAAGTCTCCCGAGGGAATGGGGGTGAGGTTGGGGGGGGTGGAGATACAGCCCCTCCCATTCCTTACGGTTGGGAGGGGGTGTCTGGAGGAGGAGTCACAGGCCTCTTTTTGTTTTATTTCATTCCCTTTGTCTTGAATAAATGGACATCTTGAACAAGAAGAGTTGTGATGTGAAAGCATACTTGATCATCTAAATATTTTATTGGCCAAATAAATCCCTTCAAGAATATAATTGGCCAGGAGCATAACACGGATCACAAAAGATACACAAGCAAATAGATCTTTGCATTTATATAATCGCAATATATGATTTCATAGTCTTTATTGGTTCTCCGTTCTTCATGCTATTAATTTATAACAAAATTGTAATGATTTCTCCTCCTTGAGGGAAATATGTTATTTCAGTTTTCTTCCATTTAACAAACATTGGTGCTACGTGAGTGAAAAAAATAGGTATTTTTCCTGCTGCCTCAATATCTTCACCAGTAGGCTGTGAGTCCCTGGACCAGGTGATCAGTAGCACCAGTGACAAGGCTGACTCCTGCCACAAGTTTCCCTTCTTGCCCTTTTCCTGATTGTGATCTGGTGACAAAGAGTCTTTGCTTGACAAAACTTCATTCAGACTAAACCTTTGTCTCGGTCTCCCAACTCCTAGGACTATGGGTGTGTATCAGGACACCTGACACCACTTAGTAATTTTCCATTCACTGACTCCCACCTTGTTCCTTGGCCATAAATACCCACTTGAGGTATTTATAATCGAGTCTAATCTCTCTCCACCAGTAAAAAGTCCCAACGCCATGGTCCCTAATTGAGATGATCCTGCATGAAATCTGCCTTACCAAGTTTTAACAGCTGGCATTAAGTACATTTTTCATTAATATTAGTGATAGACACCAGTGGAGGCGCCTTGTGCTTTCACTTGAGCACTCCACCCTAAGCCCCAATAAAAGCACTTGAGCCTTCACTATCTCTCTGCTCCCTTGGTGCTTCCAATCTAGTCCTTTCATGACATGTATTGACTATCTTTCTGAGAACTGTTAAGTACATATAATAAGCTTTTTTCTGTACCTGTCCTGTCCTGCCTCTTGAGGTCACACCTGCCTGGCCACTGCAGAGCAGGATATTAAGCCTTAGTTCAATCAGGAGAAAGTCATAGGAAAAGAGAAAGTGATTGCATTAAGTGAAGGAACTGCTTCACTGGCAACTGTACATTCTACCACCAGGCACACAGGGCCTTGGAGGAATCTGGTGGTTCATGGTCATACCTGTGAGGGTAGTGGAGTCAAATGGTGCCTTCAAAGGCAGAACTCGGGGAGCAAATGCTTCATGAACATCAGAAACATACCATGAGAACCCCCATAAATATTTGTGAGAGGGGCAGTTTTCAAAGAGTGAACCAGTAAAATATGAGTTACTGCTGTTCATATGTTTGTCCACATGCTGGTGGGATCTTCTGTACAGAAAGCAGTGGTAGAGATAAGATCTTTCCCACAAAAGATAGAGTATTTTTCCAAAAAAGTGCCTTCTCCACTCAGATGGCTGCTGCTTCTGATGCAGCTTGAATTTCATTTGGGACAGAGCTTCCATTTATAGAAATGAGCTGGCTAGGTTAACCATCTGATTTCCTGTGTAGATAATGGAGCAGAAACATTCCCCTTGTCTTCCACCTGTCCATCCTCTCATAGGCTTGCTGTGATTTCCTATTGGAAATCTATGTTTTTCCTATTGGAAAAACATCCTAGTTGATATTTTTACTGCTAGGCTTCCAACTGGACCACGGAGGCAGGATTTGACTCTATTGGAGCCACTCCTATTCGTCCAGATGTGAAGAGACTAGGTTTTGTTTGAGAGGACACTCGGATGGTTAAGGAAGACTGTCTCTGCCTCATGGAGACATGTCTGGAGCTAAGCTTGAAAGTAGGCATGTTATGAGGAAAACCTTGTGCCTTTTAACCACATTATTTGTGTACATGTTATCTTGATCTATTTTTCCCTTGATCCTTTAGAAAATATTACTCTAACTTTCAGACTGCTCTCACATGTATCACAGGAATTTAGCCCATCTTGGGTGAGAGCATTAAAGGGAGACAGCTGTGGCCAGTCTACAGGCAGCATGAGGGTGGCAGTAGAAATTAATGATTAGCATCTCCAAAAGGCAGCAAATTTTGAGGAATAGAAGTTGAAGGCATAAAGTTTAGTTGCTCTCCCATAAGGTGATTCTTTATTAATTTGAATGTTTGAGGAGTCTGTCCTAATCATTTAAAGGATAAAGTAGGTTTGCTTTAACCTACCTAACAAGTGGTTTTGTTGAGGAAGGCCGTAAATTGTTTGGTTCTTTAAAAGATCCAAAGAGAAGGATACAAAAAACAGAGGGTTCCACATCTGGATTTTACGCAGGAGAAATGAAAGCATATGCCAATCATAAACTTGTACATGAATGTTCATAACAGCATTATTCATAGTAGCTAAAAGGCATAAACAACCCACATACCCCTCAGATGATGACTGGAAAAAATGTGTATTTACACAAAGGAATAGTAATAAGTAGTAAAAAGGAAGAAAGTATCAATACATATTGCAGTATGTATGAACCTTGAAAGCGTGTTAGGAAAAGAAGCCAATAACAAAAGGAAAAATAATTCTGATCCCATTCATATGAAATGTCCAGAATAAGCAAATCCATTGAGACAGACACACTAGTTTTCTCCAGGAGCTGGGACGGGGAGGAAATGAGGTATGACTGCTTAACGGGTTAGGGGATTACTTAATGCATAAGGTAATGAAAATGTTCTGAGACTAGATAATAGTAATGGATGCATAATATTATAAATGATCTAAATGCCACTGGATTGCATACTTTAAAATATCTAAGATTATGAATTTTATGTTTTGCCACAAAAATTGAAGTATTAATGCATGCTATAATATAGATGAACCTTGAAAACACTGTTGTGTGAATGAAGCCAGTCACAGAAGATCACAGGTGCATAATTATACTTATGTGAAGTGTCCCCAATAGGTTAATCTGCAAAGATAAAAGTTTAGTCATTGTCTGGGGCTGAGGGAGGAAGAATTGGATACTGATGGCTAGGAAGCATGAAGTTTCTTTTCATAGTGATGAAAATGTGCTAAAATTGGTTGTGGTAACAGTTGCATGACTCTGCAGATACACTAAAAATGTTGATTGGCAGACTTTAAATGAGTGAAATATATGGCATATGGATTATATCTCAAAGCACAAAAGATTGACAAATGGATGATCAATACTTGGATAGCAATTTTATTTGTCACCTTTCCATCATTGTGACAAAATACCTGAAATAAGCAACTTAAAAGAACCCATCATTTGGGATCATGGTTTCAGAGATTTCAGTCCATAGTCACTTTGCCCAATCCCTTTGAGCCTGTGGCAAAGCAAAACATAGTGACACAGAGCCATCTTCATAAAAATTATATAGTTTCTTTTCTCTCCTTAATATTGTAGAGATTCTTGCTTATACTTCTTTATAGGATAATATTTTAATGAAATTTCATAGATAGGGCTGTAAAAATAAGAGGATAAAATCCTATCTGCTAAAAAAAAGGAAGGAGGGAAAGAAGGAAGAAAGGAAGGGAGGGAGGTAAGTTAGGAGTGAGGGGAAAAAAGTGAAATAAAGATGAGGGGACAGAATGTCAGGGGATGAAAGTATTTCAATCAGGTTTCTGAAATCACTAAGTTCTTCTCAGTGAGACCAGTTGGGATCCCATCAGCAAATCTTGTGTAATTGTATTTTCTAATGAGCATTAACATTTTATTCCTACAAGTAACCTAAGTTTTAGATGTTAATCTCTCATATACACAGTTTTAGATCTTTTGCCTCACCATCTGTCAGGGAAAGAATTGCAGGGGTAGGGCTGACTCATAGAGTGGTGATTTCATTTAGTCTTGCATTATTTACCTTGCAAAATGAGTATCATGGACATTCTATCAGCTTGGGCAAAAGGCCTGTTACTATTATTTTAGTAAACTTTATTTTCACAAATTCGCTTCTTTTTTTGTTTTGCAGTACTAGGGCTTGACGTCAGGGCCTTGGCCTGTTCAAACTTCTGGGGCATATAGGTTTAACCCCAGCTCTCCGCTGTCACAACCTAAAAAGCAATAAACAGCAACAGCTCTTCCCAGGTTCACTCTTGGCCCCTAAATGGAGGCTAGAGTCTTCCTCCCCCATTCCCTGCTGCCTCTCCCTCATTTTCACTGCTCTATCTTTCCCACCCTTTCCTTCCATTTCTTTCTTTGACGGCTCCATCAGGGACCAGTCCCCACTGCTGGACCCTCCATCCTACACTAGTCTTCAATTTTGGTGAGTTTTCCCCTTCATCCGTGTTTCTCTCCGGTCCTACTGTGGATGTCCTACTGTGGACCACAGAAGCACTGGCTGGACAAGAGACTCCATCTACCAACTGGGTAGACTCACCTATTATTTTCTGGGGATGCCTAGAAAATATACATGCCTCAGAAGCATATCATAGACTATTGGTAGGTAGTCAAGACATCCCTGACCTCTGATATGTCTGCCTACTGGGTAGGACCACTATGGGGATTACTCACCACCTTTTTCCACAAAAATGGGCCAGAAACCCCTGAGGGAGAGTCTGCTGGGAAGTTTCCTCCAAAACTTCCAGACCCTGAGTCTCACAGAAATCTTAAGTCTAAACTGATTTTCTACTGTAACTCAGTCTGACACCAATATAAATTGGACAGTAATAACTATTGACAAAAGTAGGACACTTTCAATTTCCAAATTCAGCATGATCTCAAAAACTCCCTCCAATTCTATGGGAGATGGTCTGAGGTACCCCTATATCTAGGCCTTTGTTTATCTCCCCTCTAGACTTTTCCTCTTGTCAGTCTTGTCCACCTCATCATATTCTCCTTCTAAACAAAAATCCCCCTGGGATGCCTCTGTCTTCCATTAAAAAAACTCCCTCCTCCTCTGACTATACCCAAATCTATTATGTCATCCTCTCCTCTTCCCTCATCTCACAATATATAAAAAATGCTTTAACTTTAAAAATGCTTTTCTCTGAATCTGTCTCAGCCATCATGAAGGTTTCTTTCACCCCTTGTACTCCATAACCTGCTCCTGTCTCCTCTCCTGGACTGGTCATCTGAGTGAGGACAACAGAGACAGAGACAGATAAGTAAAAAAAAAAAAAAAGAGAGAATTGAGTCCTACTCAAATTACATTGTCAATTTCCTTAGCCTCCTGAGTGACTCACATGATCCTAGTACTATAAACATAAAATCAGTTAAAACCCTAAATGACATATAGTTGAGGATTTGAGATACTTTGCTGCCTCAACCTCCTGGATTTTTTTCCTACCTAATGCTAATTTCTAAGTCTGCCTAAACACTTTATTAACAGTTTTCTCCTTTAAGTCTTGCTTTTGAGATGGGCAGTTTTCCCATTGCAGACATGTGAAGGCCAGAAGGGGGATCGGATCATATCCAGGTCACTGCAGGTGGTTACCCTGGGCTGGCCAGTTCACTCTCTTGGCCAAAGCACCATGCAGTGAGAATTATGGACCCATACCCTCAGCCTCATGTATGCATGGGCTAAAGGGACCAAAGACAAAATTTCAATTCTCTGTGTAAAATCCCCATGTATTTAAAATTAAATTTTCAGTTTTCCATTTTATGACATTAGCAAAAAGGCAAAAGGACAGTCTTCCTGAGTTCTGCTATGGATTCAATAAGGCATTTAGATTTTTTTTTCATTAGACCCCTTACCTAAAATTAAGTCTTGAGGGGCTAATTCAATCTACCTTTTTTCAGGCATACTATCACCAATTTCAATGGACATGTAATCCTTTTTACCACAGCAGTCTGCCCTTTTCCCAGACTGTCATACAAATTCTAATTTAAAAAAAACTTTTAATATAAAATAAGAGGATAAACTTGCACACCCTCTCATGCATCCCATGTCTCTTGTTTGGACAAGGATATGGGATGCCAACACCACACCAAGATTAGACTCCCTCAATTTAAAGATTTGGCTAATAACAAAGCTACTGTAGCCCAAACTATTATTAGAGATTATTAAAACAAAACAAAGACAAAATAAAACACCCTCCAGAGGTAAATCTAAAGCCTTCAATATCTAATAGTACACTTACAATTAATGCAATTGTTTATGTGTCATTGTGTAAACTGTGTATGTCTATTGTATGATTAACTTATTGGAGACAAAAATCTAATAGCTATGACAGCAGTCTTATTAAAAGCTGAGACTGATTTAAAATGCTTTCCTAAAATTGACTTACTTCAGCTACCAAGCCATCCAAAATGAATCCTTAAAGAACAGAATGGGACACACCTCAGTCTGCTCCTAAAAATTTTAAAAATAACTGATCAATGTATTTATGGCCACTCAGTTAATTTTCACATTCTTGAGCTTTTGAATCTATGCATGCTTAAATTGACATTTGTGGCATGCCTAATTTAAAACGTTTTACATATGGATGTATCTAAACATCTTTAGGGTGATTCTTATTATAGAGTTAATGTAAAAAAAATTAAAAAGGCTTCTGTTCTCTTCTCTCCCCACCTCTTCTGCTTCTTCTTTTAAGACAAATCAGTTTTTTAACGTTTTATTCCAATCAGATCTAACTAGAGTACAGGCATTATTTTATGGACAATAACCTTAATCTGTTTCATCCTTTGTAAATGTAATTTACACTCAGTTCCTTTATAATTAGATCTGTTAACAAATGGTGTCTTTATAAGTTACTTATTATATAAAAAACAGTTTAAGACTTCTTTTTGGGAAAAAGTTAAAGAAAATAAAAAAGTACTATTAAATAAAAAAAAAGGATTTTATAAGGTTTTGTTCTAATGGAAGAAGGATAAAGACAAACCATCAAAAGGTTCAGAATGTCACATAAAGGTCCTAAGTAGGTCTTAAAAGTATATAATAAATGAAATTTATAAAAGCTTAGGTATGTGATTAAGTTGACTATAATCTAAGAGTTACCTAAAAGATTTTATAAGGTCATGTTAAACTAAAACCTGATTCTTACGTCTATAAAATAACAAGGATATCTTAATATTGCTCTTCTCCGAGTAACATCTCAGAAAAATATAGGGAAAATTTTTATCAAAGTAATTACTTGTATTTTCTGTTAATCTTGTCAGGCTTTAAATACTACAAAATCAGAGTTCACTCACGTATTTGCTCATGCAAAGTTCTCTTAAATGACCACCTTATAACTATGTTCTGTGTCTAGACTTTATCTAAATATTGTACAAACATTTGCAAAGTTAAAAGTGTCAGCTTATGTAAAATGACCACCTAAAGTTCTATTTTACCCAAAAGCATTACATCTAAACCTTTGGCATATAAAATGGTTAATGAAACTTTTGGCAGTTCTGCTGTTTGTAATCAGTAACATTCAGAAACAACCTGCCATTTGGGCAATCATGCTACTTAAAACCTATATTACTAAAAGTAATGGCCTATATTACTTTTAGTTAAATAAGTGTTACTATATGTATATTATGTACTTGTACATTAGAAAATAAGGCTATTTGGGATCACAGGCATTGTCCCACTAACTTGTAAGAGATCTAAAGTTTTGACTTTTGTCAGTGCTGTATACCTATATTCTTACTAGCCAAAATTCTAAGTTTTACTCAAAAAAAAATGAAAAAACAAAAAAAGTTCATCAAGCAGGCATATTGTGTCCATGTGTTCCTACTTGTAACAAGGAGCACTTAGTGTTGCCTCATTAATGCTGTCAGTCAAAATGTCTACAATAAAAATAATAGATGTTCTGACAATTCCTAAACTACTCTTCAGTAATTTAACCCTGGCTATTCTAAGTCTTGCTATTAGCAGTCTGGGTTCTTCTCTGGAGCATTTGCAATCAAACCCCCAAAAATGATTCTAACATTATTTTTCATTTGAGTCAGCCTTGTAAATATTTGATTTTGAAGGCTTTTGGAAACCTTTTAACTGTTGTCTGTTGACATTCTGCAGCATTTTTAAGTTGTGAGGATATCATCTATAGTCCAGACAGAACTAAAAATGGATGCCAGGTAAGCCCACTTCTTCTAAACCTCTTTTGTTGCTTATACTTTAGCCAAATGGGTCTTAATTGGCACTGATTCTCACCTGACCTGCCTGGTCCTTACCCTCCAACGTCAGAAACATCCAGAAAAGCTATTCTGGCACCAAGGAACTTTCATTAATCAAAATGGTTAATTGACAAATTCGTCAGAGGAGACTCTTCAGAGACAGATTGAAGACAGAGGGGAAAAGCTGTCACAATCCAGATGGACTCACCTGTGCCAAAAGGTTTTAAAGAAGTGATCTTACTCAGGGCTACTAAACATCCAAGCCCTTGCAGGAACCTCTGACAGAAGATAAACTCATATTTTATGCCAAGACCTTCTATTTAAGTAAAGACAAATTATTTTTGTGGCTCCAAACTTATCTTTTTAGTAGTCCATGCTCATGGAGTTATTTTCCCTGGGCAGGCTTTTTAACCGGAGTTTTCTGACTTTTACTTACTCTGTATTCTACCTTATAAAAATGTTTCCAGTTTTAAGCTTAAATAACAAGTACTTTTGATTTAGCTGTCAAAAATCTGTCCCCTTCTCTTATATTTGTCACTGGACAAAAGACTTAGTTCCATGGTTTCCCAGGTACTTGGACTGCTTTTATTAAAAGGCACTGACTCACTATTTGGGCCCACAGATTAACTAAAAACAGAAAAACATAACATCTCTCCATTTGTCTGTTGTCTTTTCCTCTGAGCCATTCTCTCCTGCAGCCAACTTGAAGTCAACTAAGGATAGAAATGATTGATGACATCTTTGTGACAAGGGACCGAAACTACCCCCAACAAAAGACTCTACTCAGAATGAAACACTCTTCAGATAACAACTCCAGACCCTCTCCCAGAACCAAAACTGAGGTGGTGACCAACCCAGTCTCACCCGTGGTTGGCACCATTTACCATGCATGCCTTTGTCACCTGCCCCCAGTCCTTTTGTCTACCTAGGCCTGTAGTCGATGTCTGTACCCCAAGATGCCTTGGTTTTCTTTCTTTCTTTTTTTTTATTATTTTATTTTTCATATGTGCATACAAGGCTTGGGTCATTTCTCCCCCCTGCCCCCACCCCCTCACTTACCACCCACTCCGCCCCCTCCCTCTACCCCCCACCCCCTCAATAACCAGCAGAAACTATTTTGCCCTTATTTCTAATTTTGTTGTAGAGAGAGTATAAGCTATAATAGGCAGGAACAAGGGTTTTTGCTGGTTGAGATAAGGATAGCTATACAGGGCATTGACTCACATTGATTTCCTGTGCGTGTGTGTTACCTTCTAGGTTAATTCTTTTTGATCTAACCTTTTCTCTAGTAATTGTTCCCCTTTTCCTATTGGCCTCAGTTGCTTTAAGGTATCTGCTTTAGTTTCTCTGCATTAAGGGCAACAAATGCTAGCTAGTTTTTTAGGTGTCTTACCTATCCTCACCCCTTCCTTGTGTGCTCTCGCTTTTATCATGTGCTCATAGTCCAATCCCCTTGTTGTGTTTGCCCTTGATCTAATGTCCACATATGAGGGAGAACATACGATTTTTGGTCTTTTGGGCCAGGCTAACCTCACTCAGAATGATGTTCTCCAATTCCATCCATTTACCAGCGAATGATAACATTTCGTTCTTCTTCATGGCTGCATAAAATTCCATTGTGTATAGATACCACATTTTCTTAATCCATTCGTCAGTGCTGGGGCATCTTGGCTGTTTCCATAACTTGGCTATTGTGAATAGTGCCACAAAAAACATGGATGTGCAGGTGCCTCTGGAGTAACAGTTTTTGGGTATATCCCCAAGAGTGGTATTGCTGGATCAAATGGTAGATCGATGTCCAGCTTTTTAAGTAGCCTCCAAATTTTTTTCCAGAGTGGTTGTACTAGTCTACATTCTCACCAACAGTGTGAGAGGGTTCCTTTTTCCCCGCATCCTCTCCAATACCTGTTGTTGGTGGTGTTGCTGATGATGGCTGTTCTAACAGGGGTGAGGTGGAATCTTAGCGTGGTTTTAATTTGCATTTCCTTTATTGCTAGAGATGGTGAGCATTTTTTCATGTGTTTTCTGGCCATTTGAATTTCTTCTTTTGAGAAAGTTCTGTTTAGTTCATGTGCCCATTTCTTTATTGGTTCATTAGTTTTGGGAGAATTTAGTTTTTTAAGTTCCCTATATATTGTGGTTATCAGTCCTTTGTCTCACCTATTCTGTGGGTGTTCTCTTCAGTTTAGAGACCATTTCTTTTGATGAACAGAAGCTTTTTAGTTTTATGAGGTCCCATTTATCTATGCTATCTCTTAGTTGCTGTGCTGCTGGGGTTTCATTGAGAAAGTTCTTACCTATACCTACTAACTCCAGAGTATTTCCTACTCTTTCTTGTATCAACTTAAGAGTTTGGGGTCTGATATTAAGATCCTTGATGCATTTTGAGTTATATTGGTATATAGTGATATACATGGATCTAGTTTCAGTTTTTTGCAGACTGCTAACCAGTTTTCCCAGCAGTTTTTGTTGAAGAGGCTGCTATTTCTCCATCGTATATTTTTAGCTCCTTTGTCAAAGATAAGTTGCTTATAGTTGTGTGGCTTCATATCTGGGTCCTCTATTCTGTTCCACTGGTCTTCATGTCTGTTTTTGTGCCAGTACCATGCTGTTTTTATTGTTATTGCTTTGTAATATAGTTTGAAGTCAGGTATTGTGATACCTCCTGCATTGTTCTTTTGACTGAGTATTGCCTTGGCTATTCGTGGCCTCTTGTGTTTCCATATAAATTTCACAGTAGATTTTTCAATCTCTTTAATGAATGTCATTGGAATTTTGATGGGAATTGCATTAAACATGTAGATTACTTTTGGGAGTATCGACATTTTTACTATGTTGATTCTACCAATCCATGAGCATGGGAGATCTCTCCACTTTCTATAGTCTTCCTCAATCTATTTCTTTAGAAGTTTATAGTTTTCCTTGTAGAGGTCATTCACATCTTTTGTTAGGTTTACACCTAGGTATTTGATTTTCTTTGAGGCTATTGTAAATGGAATTGTTTTCATACATTCTTTTTCAGTTTGCTCATTATTAGCGTATAGAAATGCTAATGATTTTTCTATGTTGATTTTATATCCTGCTACCTTGCTATAGCTATTGATGATGTCTAGAAGCTTCTGAGTAGAGGTTTTTGGGTGTTTAAGGTATAGGATCATGTCATCTGCAAATAGGGATATTTTGACAGTTTCTTTACCTATTTGTATTCCTTTTATTCTTTCTTCTTGCCTAATTGCTCTGGCTAGGAATTCCAGTACTATGTTGAATAGGAGTGGAGATAGTGGGCATCCTTGTCTGGTTCCTGATTTTAGAGGGAATGGTTTCAGTTTTTCTCCATTAATTATAATGCTGGCTGTAGGTTTGTCATATATAGCTTTTATAATGTGAAGGTACTTTCCTTCTATTCCTAGTTTTCTTAGAGCTTTTATCATGAAATGGTGTTGGATCTTATCAAAATCTTTTTCTGCATGTATTGAGATGATCAAGTGGTTTTTGTCTTTGCTTCAGTTAATGTGGTTTATTACGTTCATTGGTTTTCATATGTTGAACCACACCTGCATCCCTGGGATGAAGCCTACTTGGTCATGGTGAATAATCTTTTTGTTGTGTTGTTGAATTCAGTTTGCCATTATTTTGTTGAGGATTTTTGCGTAAATATTCATTAAGGAGATTGGCCTATAGTTCTCCTTTTTGGAGGTGTCTTTGCCTGGTTTTGGGATAAGTGTAATACTGGCTTCATAAAACATGTTTGGCAATTTTCCTTCCCTTTCTATTTCGTGGAACAGTTTAAGGAGGGTTGGTATCAGTTCTTCTTTAAAGGTCTGATAGAATTCAGCAGAAATCCATCAGGTCATGGACTTTTCTTTTTGGGGAGACTCTCAATTGCTGCTTCAATTTCATTTTGTGTTACAGGTCTATTCAGGTGATTAATTTCCTCTTGATTCAGTTTTGGATGATCATATGTATCTAGAAACCTGTCCATTTCTTTTAGATTTTCAAATTTATTTGAATATAGGTTCTCAAAGTAGTCTCTGATGATTTCCTGGACTTCCATGGTGTTTGTTGTTATCTTCCCTTTTGCATTCCTGATTCTACTAATTTGGGTTTTTTCTCTCCTCATTTTCGTCAGGTTTGCCAGGGGTCTATCGATCTTGTTTATTTTTTCAAAGAACCAACTTTTTGTTTCATTGATTCTTTGTATGGTTTTTTTGGTTTCTATTTCATTGATTTCAGCTCTTATTTTTATTATTTCTCTCCTTCTATTTGTTTTGGGATTTGCTTGTTCTTGTTTTTCTAGGAATTTGAGATGTATCATTAGGTCATTGATTTGGGAACTTTCAGTCTTTTTAATATATGCACTCATGGCTATAAACTTTCCTCTCAGGACTGCCTTAGCTGTGTCCCATAGTTTCCAGTAGGTTGTGTTTTCATTTTCATTGACTTCCAGGAACTTTTTAATTTCCTCTTTTATTTCATCGATGATCCATTGTTCATTAAATAATGAGTTATTTAGTTTCCAGCTGTTTGCATGTTTTTTTGCCTTTACTTTTGTTGTTGAGTTCTACTTTTACTGCATTGTGATCAGATATTATGAACGGTATAATTTCTATTTTCTTATATTTGCTGAGACTTGCTTTGTGCCCTAGGATATGATCTAATTTGGAGAAGGTTCCATGGGCTTCTGAGAAGAATGTATATTGTGTAGAAGTTAGATGAAATGTTCTGTAGACATCAACTAGGTCCATTTGATCTATTGTATATTTTAGATCTTGGATTTCTTTATTGATTTTTTTGTTTGGATGACCTATCTATTGATGATAATGGAGTGTTAAAGTCTCCCACAACCACTGTGTTGGCATTAATATATGCTTTTAGGTCTTTCAGGGTATGTTTAATGAAATTGGATGCATTGACATTGGGTGCATACAGGTTGATGATTATTATTTCATTTTGGTCTATTTCCCCTTTTATTAGTATGGAATGTCCTTCTTTATCTCGTTTGATCAATGTAGGTTTGAAGTCTACTTTGTCAGAGATAAGTATTGCTACTCCTGCCTGTTTTCAGGGGCCATTGGCTTGGTAAATCTCCTTCCAGCCTTTCATCCTATGCCTATGCTTATTTCTGTTGGTGAGATGAGTCTCCTGTAAGCAACAAATTGTTGGATCTTTCCTTTTAATCCATTTCATCAAGCAGTGCCTTTTGATGGGTGAATTAAGTCTGTTAACATTAAGTGTTAGTACTGATAGGTATGTGGTGATTCCTTTCATTTAGTTGTCTTAGTTGTTTGAAGGTTTAATTGTGTGTACCTAAGTTGAGGTTACTCTCCACTGTCTTGATTTTTCTTTTCCTGTGGTTTGGTGCTGCCTGTCTTTTCATGGTTAAGTTGGGTTTCACTTTCTGTGTGCAGAATCCCTTGATGAATCTTTTGTAGTGGTGGCTTTGTGGTCACATATTGTTTTAGTTTCTGCTTATCATGGAAGACTTTTATTGCTCCATCTATTTTGAATGATAGTTTTGCTGGGTAGAGTATCCTGGGGTTGAAGTTATTTTCATTCAGTGCCTGGAATATCTCACCCCACACTCTTCTTGCTTTTAATGTTTCTGTTGAGAAGTCTGCTGTGATTTTGATGGGTTTACCTTTGTATGTTACTTGTTTTTTCTCTCTTACAGCCTTCAATATTCTTTCCCTAGTTTCTGAACTTGTTGTTTTAATGATGATATGTCATGGGGTAGTTCTATTTTGATCTGGTCTGTTTGGTGTCCTGGAGGCCTCTTGCATCTGTATGGGAATATCTTTCTCTAGATTTGGGAAATTTTCTGTTATTATTTTGTTGAATATATTATGCATTCCCTTCGCTTGCACCTCTTCTCCTTCTTTGATGCCCATGATTCTCAAGTTTGGTCTTTTGATGGAGTTGGTGAGTTGTCGCATTTTCATTTCACAGGTCTTGAGTTGTTTAATTAATAGTTCTTCAGTTTTTCCTTTAATTACCATTTCATCTTTAAGTTCTGAGATTCTGTCTTCTGTTTGTTTATTCTGCTGGATTGGCCTTCTGTTTTGTTTTGCAGTTCTGTTTCATTCTTTTTTTCTGAGGTTTTCCATATCCTGGGTGGTTTCCTCTTTAATGTTGTCTATTTTTGTCCTGAGTTCATTTATCCGTTTATTCATTGTGTTCTCTCTTTCACTTTGGTGTTTATACAGTGCTTCTATGGTTTCCTTTATTTCTTCTTTTGTTTTTTCAAATTCTCTATTTTTGTTGTCTTGGAATTTCTTGAGTGTCTCCTGTACATTTTGGTTGACCCTATCCAGTATCATCTCTATAAAATTCTCATTGAGTACCTGTAGTATGTCTTCTTTTAAATTATTCTTGTGGGCTTCATTGGGTTCTTTGGCATAGTTTATCTTCATTTTGTTGGAGTCTGGATCTGAGTTTCTGTTCTCTTCATTCCCCTCTGGTTCCTGTACTAATTTTTTGCTGTGGGGAAACTGGTTTCCTTGTTTTTTCTGTCTTCCCATCATTGTCTTTGGTGTTGTTACTGTCCCTGTACTGTGTGCAATTAAGTATTTTCTAGCTTGTAATAATAACAATGGTAATATTTAGAATGGAAGGGTGAACTGAGATGGAAAGCAAGAAGTTAAAGAAAAGGGAAAAACAAATAAACAGACAAGAAGGAGAAAACAGAACAAGGAATCAGACAAGAAAGTTTCAAAAGTATAAACAGGGAGCGTTAGTGTACTAATCGACAGTAAGCTGAACAGGCATTAGAGAGACAGAGAGAAGACTGAAAATAAAAAATAAAAAACAGATAAGAATAAAAATAAAAACTAAGTAAATGAAAAATATCTATATATAAAAATAAAATAAAAGAAAATAAAATGAAAAATAGAAAATTTTTTAAAAACCCAAAAACCAAAAAAACCTCCAAGTTCAAATGCAATGAAGTTTCAGTCTTAATAATTTGGGTGTCTGTCTCAGTCTCCAATCCTGGAGATGTTTCCTCAGATGTTGTTCTGTAGTTGTCTCATCAAAGGGGACGCATAAAGTAGAACAAAACTACACACACACAAAAACCCACCAAGTGTCCCAAGTTCAAATGCAATACAGTTGCAGTAAGTTTTTCAGCATGCAAGTGTAATTCAGTTGTTCTCTCATCAAAAGTAGGGAGAAAAAGAGAAAAAACAAAAAAGAGTCTGGAGACAGTTCTGAGAATGGTATCTGCAGCTGTGGCTTGCCTGCCCACTGCTGTCAGCCTGCTGTTTCTGGAGGCGTTATTTATGCAGATTTCTGGGGTGAGCTTAGCACTCACCTGGCCCTGCAGGCTTTGTTTACTCAGGGTTCTCCTCTGCGTGAGCCTCTGCTACAAGCTTTCCCCTTTCCAAGCACACTGAGAAAGGTGACACTGCACCCACTTTCTCAGGCCTGCGTGTTTATTTATAGTTCATGTGGGAAGTGGGTCTCCCCCCCTCTCCTGTGCAGTTTTCCTCCCACCGCCACTTTTACAAGCTTTCCTGCTCCTGATTACTGGGTGGTGCTGCTGCTCCTGCCAGCTGCCATGTTTGTTTACAGCTCATGTGGGAAGTGGGTCTTCCCTCCTCTCCTTTGGAGTTTTCCTCTCTCCACCACTCTCACAAGCTTTCCCACTCCTGGTTGCTGGGCGCATGCCCCTGCTCCCACTGGAGCCTCTCCTGCCCACCCGGCTTGTTTATTTACAGTTCCAGGAAGGATTCCCTTCCCCCAATCTTCAGCACTCAGTGCGCCCCACCCTCTTTCCCACGTGTCTTTATTGTTCTTATTGCTTTTTGGTCAGTTTCTCTTTTTTCCCCGGGTGGAGGTCAGTCTGTCCAGGGGGCTATGCTGTTCTGGCCCAGGGTTGTCTGTGGGAGTATCGTGGTACCGCAAAGCTCACCTTGTTCGAATCTTCCCAAGCCATCTGGGCATGGGTGACTGGCAGCCCAGGGGCCCTCCTTGTTTCTCCGTTTAACATGAAGTGGAGATTCTCAGCTGGAGGTGTGGAGGGGTCAAAGTTTTGCCTCTTCTCGGTGATTTTGCCTGCAAAGTATGTCTCCAGCATCTCTCCAAGATTTCACTATAGGAGGCTCGCTTCCTGCTTCCTCCCTCTAGCCGCCATCTTGGAATCCTCTCCTTGGTTTTCTTTCTCATTCTGTTAACCATTGGCCATATGTATTTAACTTCATGTCTCACCTTACCCTCCAAAGCCTACATTCCTTTATACAGGTTGCCATGCAAAACTATGCCACTACTACTGGAAAAATGTTTCTATTATGTCAACTAGTCTGGGATTGTTCATAACACCTAAGAGACCTGGAAATGTGCCGCCAGCCTCCAACAACAAACTATGGACAGTGGTCTTTCTGGGCTAAATACTCCAGGCTTTCGTCCAGGACACTACCCAGACCAACTCAATCCTGTTCCTTCAACAGGTCTGCTATAGCAGGAAGATCTTGTTTTGATAACCCCTCTCTGTAAGAGATCTCAACACCCCTTCTCAGCAAAAAGTAGCTAAATGAAATTTTATTGTCCCTTTTCCTATCTATCTGTCTATCAAAAGGCAGGAATGTTGTGGCTAACAGGGAGGACAGCCATGTGAGGACAAGAAACCCTCACCCCTTGCAGGTGGCTTACTAGAAACTCCACAACCAACCCCAAAGACTGACAAAGGGACAGTTGTTAACTTTTATCTCTGGATGGGTGCCAAGGACATTTGAGTAGACAGTGACCTAACCACAATTCATCTTTCTTGGTTGCCTAGCAATGATATCCCTTAATGACCTTCCTCGTAGTTTTCCACTAGCCCCTTGTATCTAGCCCAAGCCTGTGTGTGTCATTGAGCTCTAGCTCTCTCACTGGGGTCCCTCTCCACAGGGCTTCTGCCTAAACAATAAACCCTGTGCTGGTGTTTGAGCTGTCCCTCTGCCTCTTCCATGCCTCTTTCATTTCTAACAGGTTGAATATCATGGATCTCATTAATGTAAAGTTTATTATCACCACTAAGGAGGTACCAGTTGCAATACTGGGGTTTTGAACTCAGTGCCTCACACTTGTTAATCGTGAGCCTCTTGAGCCATTCCACCAGCCCTTTTTTGGTTGGGTATTTTTGAGGATTGGGTCTTGCAAACTATTTGCCTGGGCTGGCTTCCAGGTGATCCTTCTGATGTCTGCCTCGTGAGTAGATAGGATTGCAGGCATGAGCCAATGGTACCCACCTGCCAGCAGCTTTTTTGAGCTCACAGATTTTTCAGACATTTTATTGGCAAACATTCTTGTGCTACCTCATGGTATAACAGAAGCAGGCAAGCAAAGAATCAAGATTTGCCTAATTTATTTAAATCTAAGAAAAAAACAACCTGTAAGTTGAATCAAGAGACCTTTTCCCATTGTCATTCCCTGTTCCTTTGAACAAGCTATGTGAACATGATTGGGTATACATGAAGACTGAGCATTGACTTTGCTCTGATTTCTGGGAGAGTTATCCTTAGGAACTTCAGCTAGGCCATGTATATGTCTTCTTGTTATCTTCTCAGTCTTGTGATACGTGTCATTGAGAAGTTCCAGATGGACCCAAGTCTCCTGTAGGTTTGCACAAAGGCATCCTATGTGTCCTCATCATGTTCAACATCAGCATATCAGTTAAATGCCCATATTACATAAGATCCCATGTCTTTGATAGCGGTCAGATGAAAGAAGCAAAAGTAAGAATGGCCTCTGAAGTCAAACTTCTATGGATCATAGCTCTGTTACTAGCAGTTTAAATAACCTTGAGCAAGTTACTTAAACTCTCTGTGCCTCAGTTTCCTCATCTGTAAAATTATGGTAATATTAATAAGGGTTAAATGAGATATAATATTTGAAACTTAGGGCACTTAGTGTATAATAAATGCTCAATAAATTATAGTTTTAAATTTTAATATATAGCATGTTATTAACATATAACACAGCATATTTTTCCCTAAATTTTCATCACTTTCAGAAATTAATGATTCAAAGGTTATTGTAGTCCTATTTTGGTTAGTTTCAATATGGTTTAAGAATAACTACTGCCTAACTCAAGATGATATGGTTTGGGTAAGGTCTGAGTGTGTCCCCCAAAAGGTTCACCATGCTAGAAACTTAGTCCTCAGTGTGACATTGTTAAGGTAGTGAAACTGCACAAGAAGTAAATGTCATATCTGTATAACATAAAAATCAAAATGGCTACAGGCTGGACAAAGATAGAACACAAATCCTTTTCTAACCCTTATAGATTTTTCTGATAGGGGTAACTTGCCACACAGACATATAGGAAGCTTAATCCACCAGAGGGAACAGTTTTCTGGAATCTAACAGTACTTTATAAGGTTTTTATTTTTATTTTTATACTTTTGAATATTTTATTGAAATATGTGCTCGATGACTCTCAACAAATGTTAGCTAGCAGTCACTGCAAATGAACAGGAAATGGGCCCAAATTTTATTTACTATAAATGAAGGGATACTGGTTGCATGTAAAATGAGAGAACATGGGTGGTATCGCTGTATACTGATAGGTCTTAGAGAAACAAAAAATACAGGACACATAGATCCTGAGACCGTGGCAGTAACTCTACAACTGTGTATCAGCTCTTAGTGAAATAATACCTGTAAGTAAACTTTTAGTTGTAGTTGCTAAATGGAAATCTTAACCCCCCAGGTGCTGCCAGGGGGTCATTTTTATCTTAAGGAACCTACCAATAAGTTCATCTACATAAGTGACTAGAACCTATGTTTGCTTGACAACTTTTAGCCATTGTTCCTTTTGGAACAATGGACAATAGTCAAAGTGATCATATGAGTGGTAATTCATTAGTTTTATACAGAGATTGGGAATTATGCATTCTCTACTGTCAGGGTGACTTGTTACATATTGGTTTATTTTTCTATGGAGCATTTATGTATCTAGAGGGAAAGACAAAGAGGTAAAGCATACTTCTGGATGGTCCTTTATCTTCATATTAAAATCTTACTTGATTCTCATTTTTGGGATGTTGGCAACAAAATTCATGTTTGGCAAATTATCTGTTTTTCCCACCATTTTTTTTTGAGAACTGTGGATTGAACCCAGGGCCTCATGCATGATAGGCAAGCGCTCTGCCACTGAGAGCTATATGCCCAGCCTCTCCTTCAATTATTTTTATTTTTTTTTATTTTCTTTTAGTTTTGTTTTTTTCTCCTTTTATTTTATTTTTACATTTACTTACATGTATATTCATTGTTTGTGCCACATCCCCACTCCCTGATTCCCACACTTCCAGGTAGAACCTGTTCTGCCCTCTTGTTCTCCAATTTTGTTGAAGAGAAAACAGGAGATAATAAGAAAGACATATTTGTTTTGCTAGTTTGAAATAAAGATAGATGTACAGAAAGATTCTTATAATTGCTTCCATGCACTTGTGAATTGCAACCCACATTGGTTCTTCTCTACCAGACCTCTTCACTACTTCCTGGTCCCCTTCCCATCGTGGCCTCTGCCAATTTAAGATTACTTTATTTACTCCTCAACAGTGAGCACATCAACCACATTCAAGTTTTAGTTTTCCTTTCCTTTCCCTATTTCTCTCATGTGTGTTCTCCCCTTAGTGTGTGACCCATGTCCAGTAATATTACTGCATTTGTTTGGGTCTATAATCTGCATGTGAGGAAGAACATGCTATTTTTGACCTTCTGAGCCTGGCTAACTTCATTTAAGATGTTCTTTAGTTCAATCCATTTACTTGCGAATGACAAAATTTCATTCTTCTTTGTGCCTGAATAAAATCCCGTTGTGTATAAATACCACATTTTCTTGATCCATTCATCGGTAATGGGGCATCTTAGCTGTTTCCATAGCTTGGCTATTGTAAATAGTGCTGCAATTAACATGGGTGTGCAGGTGCTTTGTCATAACTTGAGTCTCATTCCTTCAAGTATATCCCTGGGAGTGGTATTGCTGGATCATATGACAGATCTATGTTTAGTTTTTTAAGGAGACTCCATATTGCTTTCCAAAGTGGTTGCACTAGCTTACATTCCCACCAGCAGGGAAGAGGGTTCATTTCTCCCCTGCATCCTCGCCAACATTTGTTGTTGGTGGTGTTCTTGATGTTAGCCATTCTAACAGGGATGAGGTAGAATCTTAGTGTGGTTTTGATATGCATTTCCTTTATGGTCAGGGATAGTGAGCATTTTTTCATGTGTTTTTTGGTCATTTGGATTTCTTCCTTAGAAAAAGTTCAGTTTAGTTCAGTTGCCCACTTCTTTATTGGTTTATTGGTTTTGGGGAGTTTAGTTTTTTAAGCTCTCTGTATATTCTGGTTATCAGTCCTTTGTTTGCTGTATAGCTAGCAAATATTTTCTCCCTCTCTGTGAGTGGTCTCTTCAATTTAGAGACCATTTCTTTTTTGTGCAGAAGTTCTTTTAATTTCATGTAGTTCCATTTGTCCATCCTTTCTCTTAGGGCTGATGGAGTTCTACTAAGGAAGTCCTTGCCTATTCTTATTGTTTGCAGTGTATTTTTTGCTCTTTTGTGTACTAACTGCAAGGTTTCAGGTCTGATATTAAGGTCCTTGCTTTGTGTCCTAAGATATGATCTATTTTGATGAAAGTTCCATGGGCTTCTGAGAAGAATGTATATAGTGTTGTTGTTGGATGAAATATTCTGTAGACATCAATTAGGTCCACTTGATTTATGGTGTCATTTAGTTCTAGGAATTCTTTGTTGATTTTTTTGTTTGGATGACCTATCTATTGGTGATAGAGGGCCATTAAAGTCTCACACTACCACTGTGTTGGAGTCTTTTTTTGCTTTTAAGTCCTTTAGAGTATATTTGATGAAATTGGGTGCACTGACATTGGGTGCATATAGGTGATGGGGGAGTTGAGTCATTAACAGTCAGTGTTAGTATTGATAGGTATGTGGTGATTCCTGCCATTTAGTTGTTTTTGTTGTTTAAAGATTTGATTGTGTGCAGTCAAATCAGCGTTACTCTCTGATTGCTTGTCTTCTCTTCTCCTGTGGTTTGATGCTTCCTGTCCTCTCATGGTTTTGTTTGCTTTCATCTTTTGTGTGTAGAATTCCTTGGAGAATCTTCTGTAGTGGTAGCTTGGTGGTCATATAATGTTTTAGTTTCTGTTTATCATGAAAGATTTTTATGGCTCTGTCAATTTTGAGTGATAGTTTTGGTGGGTAGATTATCCTAGGATTGAAGTTATTTTCAATCAGTGCCTGAAATACCTCACTCCATGCTTTTAAGGTTTCTGTTGAGAAATCTGCTGGTATTTTGATGGGTTTACCTTTATATGTTATTTGTTTTTTTCTCTCTTACAGCCTTCAGTATTCTTTCTCTGTTCTCTATGCTTGTTGTTTTGATGATGACATGCTGTGGGGAGGTTCTCTTTTGGCTAAGTCTGTTTGGTGTCCTGGAAGCTTCCTGTACCTGAAAGGACAAAACTGTCTCAAAATTTGGGAAATTTTCTGTTATTTTATTGAATATGTTATGTATCCCTTTGCTTTGTACCTCTTTTCTTTCTTCAGTGCTCATGATTCTCAGGTTTGGTCTTTTGATGGAGTTGCTGAATTCATGCATATTCCTTTTATAGCTCCTGAGTTGTTTGACTAAAATTTCTTCTTTTTTTTCTTTAATTTCTATTTTATCTTTGAGCTCTGAGATTCTGTCTTCCACTTGTTCTAGTCTGCTGGAGTGGCCTTCCACTGTGTTTTTGTTTGACTCTAGGGACTTTTAGTTTCCAAGGTTTCTGTTTGATTCTTTCTTCTGATGTTTTCCATGTCTGTGATCAACTCCTCTTTTATAATTTGTGTGTTCCTCTTCAATTCCTGTATCTCTCTTTTTATAGTATCCTTTGTTTCACTTTGGTGTTTGCTGAAGTCCTCTCTAAGTTCCCTTATTTGTTTTGTTGTCATCTCGTGTTCTTTTGGTTTTGGTATCTTGAAATTTCTTGAGTGCATCTTGTACATTTTGGTCAACCATGTCTGATATCTTCTCCATGAATTTCTCAGAGATTTCTTCTTTGAGGGTTTTTTTTTTTTGTGTGGGCATCACTGAATTCCCATTAGTTATATTTATTGTTGTTTTATTGTGGACAAGGACTAGGTACCCATTTTCTTCATTTCCCACTGAATTCTGTATTGAATTATTTTTTTGGAGAGAGTGGTTTCCATCCCTTCTTCTTCTTCCCATTACTGCACTTCGGGCTGTGGCTCTATATTTTTGGTATGCTAGTTGGTGGATTTGACTGCCTGATTTCTTTCCTTGATTTAATTTTTTGTTGTTGTTGTGGCTGACTTGGTTGTTAGCTAGGTTAACATGCTCTATCTGATCCTAGTCTGGGGGTGCAATTTAGCATTAACAAGTTCACAGGTTCAATGCCAGACCAGTTGTTAATGTATTCTATAGAAAACCCCTTGATGATAATATCTATAAACAGTCTGAAAAAATGCTCACCATCTCTAGCAATAAAGGAAATGCAAATTAAAACAACACTAAGATTCCACCTCACCCCTGTTACAATAGCCATCATTAGCAACACCACTAACAACAGGTGTTGTCGAGGATGTGGGGGAAAAATGAATCCTCTTACATTGCTGGTGGGAATGTAAACTAGTACAACCACTCTGGAAAAAAAATTTGGAGGCTACTTAAAAAGCTAAACATTGATCTACCATATGATCCAGCAATACCACTCTTGGAGATATGCCCAAAAGACTGTGACACAGGTTACTCCAGAGGCACCTGCACACCCATGTTTATTGCAGCACTATTCACAATAGCCAAGTTATGGAAACAGCCAAGATGCCCCACTACTGACGAATGGATTAAGAAAATGTGGTATTTATACACAATGGAATTTTATGCAGCCATGAAGAAGAACCAAATGTTATCATTCGCTGGTAAAGGATGGAATTGGAGAACATCATTCTGAGTGAGGTTAGCCTGGCCCAAAAGACCAAAAATTGTATGTTCTCCCTCATATGCAGACATTAGATCAAGGGCAAAGACAACAAGGGGTTGGACTTTGATCACATGATAAAGTGAGAGCATACAAGTGAGGTATGACATAGGTAAGACACCTAAAAAACTAGATAGCATTTGTTGCCCTCAACGCAGAGAAACTAAAGCAGATACTTTAAAGCAACTAAGGCCAATAGAAGAAGTGGACCAGGAACTAGAGAAAAGGTTAGTTCAAGAAGAATTAACTTAGAAGGTAACACACATGTACAGGAAAGCAATGCAAGTCAACTCCCTGATAGCTATCCTTATCTCAACTAGCAAAAACCCTTGGTCCTTCCTATTATTGCTTATACTCTCTCTTCAACAAAACTAGAGATAAGGGCAAAATAGTTTTTGCCAGGTAGTGAGGGGATAGGGGGGAGAGGGAGGGGGCAGGAGGCAAAGGAGGAGGTGAGGGAAGGGGGGAGAAATGACCCAAACATTGTATGCATATATGAACAAAAAAAAGTCTATTAACTAAAAAAGGAAAAAAAAAAACCTTGGTAACTAAAGAAAGCACCTGGTCCTAGAGCAGGAAAAACTCTACTTTTCATTTGTTGTAAAAGCATTGCTGGGAGAGTTTTGTTACTTTTGAATAAAGACTGTAGATTATATATAAAAAAAAACAGTCTGAGTTTGGGGATGATAGTGGTTATTAGACTAGTTATAGATTATGGGGAATTGATAAGGGTGGTACTAGAAAAAGGAGGAGTGGGAAAAGGAGTTGGTGGGTAGGTTTACAGTTATCGGGGTTGTTAGGTTTTGTGGTCTTTGTGTGTGTTTGGGTGTTATCTGTTGTTATAGGGGAAGGTGTTAGTGTCAGGGATTGCAGGGGGGCTGGTGTTGTGTACAGTTGGTATAGTAGGTTAGTCAGCAGGTGGTAAGTGTGTAGGAGGAAAGGGGAGTGTGGTGACAGGTTGGAGGAGGATGGGAGGGGAATGTGAAGATGGAAAAGAGTGGATGAGAAGGGGCAGAAAGAACAGTTGGGAGGGAGAACAATGGATTGTAGTACTGGAGAAGGAGGGAGTGTGAAAAGGATTATAATGGGAATAAGAGAATAGTGATGATGGAGTTAATAATACAGGAATAAAAAAAGAAAAAGAAAGAAGAAAAAAGATACGCAATAATAAAAGACAGGTTTAGGAACCTGGTTTAGTTCAGTCTATTAATAAAAGTTCTGGAGTTATTTCTTAGGTGTCCAATCCTGGTATTGGTGTTTGAGTGAAAGCTTTGATGTGGTCTTACCAGGTGACTGTCTTGTGAGTGGTATTTGGACCTTCTGTCCACAAGACTAATTGGAGTCATGAGACGAGGTAAGATTGCCACCTCATGCAGGGTGGTCAGAGCTGTTTCCAACAGGTGGCAGCAGAGGTGTTCTTCAGCTGCAGGTCTGATTGGTCAGCTCTTCCCCCAGCAAGGTGAGGCAATTCCGTTTTGAGTGCTGCCCTCTGTCCTGGACATTGGCTCTGGGATCCACCTCCTACCCTGCTTTAGGAGATTAGTTTCCCTCTCTTAGCCTTTATGAATCTCTGTGGGATGCTGGCAGCTCCTCTAGGCAGTTGGCTTGTCAGCCCGCCTCCACTTTCAGCCTTTTCTGTTTTATGGATGTCACTGAGTTCAGTGCTAAGAGCTCAGTTCCTTGCCATGCCTCTGACAGTTCAGCAGTGAGAGTTCAGCTCTTTGCCCCTCCCCTGTTCTCCAGGGCAGGTTCAGCTTTCCACCCCCTACCTAGTGCCAGTGTTACATTACAGTTCACTGTTTATGGCTTTCAGTTTTGCTGCAGGGGCGGTTCAGACCACCCAGGGGGTGTGCTGGATTATTTTCATGGGGTTTGGGGTTGATTCAGGGAGCTGTGCATGGTGCATAATGCTCACCTGTTTCTTCTGCATTTTCACACCAGCAGGTTTGGAGCCAGCTGGCAGGGAGAAATGGCATCCTTTGTTGTAGCATAGGGAGGCTTTCCATGGGCTAGGGGTCCAGGATGTTGCAGAGTTTGATTCTGATTAAAGCTCTGTCTTCTGCTCATTGGGAGAAGAATGAAAAGAAGAGAAGAAAAAAAAGAAAGCAGGTATGGGCTTTTTTTTCTCAGGGCCAGAGCTGGACACACGTTGCTGGCAGTGCCAGGCAGGATTTTTGCAGCTGTTAGGTGCAATTAAAGACTGATTTAAGAATCAGTCTTTGAAGTTTATCCATGCCTGATGTGGTGATGGATATTATTTTGGCTAGGAGCAATCAGAATTACCCAAGCATGTCATGGAGGAGTCTCAGTCCCAAACTTTACCTAATTCTATCCTGCCTCCTTGGGGTTTGAACTCAGGATCTTGTGCTTCTTTCTAGGCAAGCACTCTACCACTTGAGCCACACCCCTAGCTCTAGTTTGCAGTTTCTTAACATCTTAAAGGAGAAGGTAGGTGCAGATAGAAGAAAGAAGTTTACATTGTAGCAGTTCACGGAGGCAAGCAGGCTGAAGGCTGGAAAGTATCCTAAAGAAGTTCCTATGAAAAATCTCCCTTTTATTTTGGTTTCCCATTAACTGTGAGATTCATTATAATTCCCAGTAGTATCAATATTTAATTATTCTCTAGTATGTGGCATTAGACTTCTACTTAAATTCACCTACTGCAAAAATTTGCCACTATTTCTTTACATGTGTGTGTATATATATATCTGTCTTTCTGTCTGTCTATATACCTAGCTTATGTCAAAAAACCTCCTAACAATTAGAAAGATATGTCACCCCATTCCTAAGTGCTTAACATGGCTCTCTTAGAATTAAATATCTACGTAGCAAAATACCATTCTCATAGCTACAAAGAAAGTTCAATGATATCATCTACTAGAGAATTTACACTCAAATTTACCAATTGTCTCAAAGAGGTCATTAAAAAAAAAAAAACACTTGGATACTTGGGCTGGGGCAGGTGGCTCAAGTAATAGAGCACCTGCCTACCAAGCACAAGGCCTTGAACTCTGACCTCAGTACCAAAAAAAAAAAAAAACAAAACTTGAATCCAACTAAGTTCACACATTGAAGGTGGCTTAATAATCCATTAGTTACTTTTAGCTTAGACTTTTCCCCTTGTCTTTTCTTCTTTGGTTTTTTTTTTTAAGGTATTGAAAAAAATCCCAGCCAACTTTCTTTTAAATATCCACATTCTGTTTTTGCCTAATGGTTTCCTCATACTATTCAAGTAAAATATTTCTGGTAAGAATACTAGGTAAAAGTTATTATATATTTCTATTTTTTTTTCTTCTTTTTGGTGGCAATGTCAATCATCTTCTCTTACAATGGAGGAGGTAAACTTGTTCAAAGGTACGTTGTATACATGTACAGAATTACCACAGTGAAATATCCTTATATTATTAATGTATGATAAATCAAAAATTTTAAATATTAATAAAAAATATTTATTGTGCTCTTAGCCTATTTTAAAAATTTTTTTTATTCATTTATTCACATGTGCATACCTTTTTGGGGCCATTACTCCCCCCTTCCCCTTGCCCCCTTACTTTCCCCCCACCCCCCCTCACTTCCAGGCAGAACCTGTTCTGTCCTTAGCTCTAATTTTGTTGAAGAGAAGACATAAGCAATAATAAGAAAGACAAAGCATTTTTGCTAGTTGAGATAAAGATAGCAATGCAGAGAGATTCCTAGTATTGCTTCCATGCACAAATGTGTTACAACCCAAGTTGATTCATCTCTACCTGACCTTTTCACTAGTTCCTGAACCCCTTCCCATATTGACCTATGTCACGTTAAGGTTCCTCTTCAGTGGGGACCTTGTGTTTTGGGTTTCCTACCTATGCCCATACCTGCCTTATGTTCTTTCCCCTTAGCATGTGACCCAAGCCCTACAACATGGCTGTATTTTCCCTAGATCTAAAGTCTGCATGTGAGGGAGAACATATGATTTTTGGTCTTCTGAGCCTGGCTAACCTTGCTCAGAATGATGTTCTCTCGTTCCATCCATTTACCTGTAAATGATAAGATTTCATTCTTCTTCATGGCTGAGTAAAACTCCATTGTGTATAAGTACCACATTTTCTTAATGCATTTGTCTGTAGTGGGGCATCTTGGCTGTTTCCATAACTTGGCTATTGTGAATAGTGCTGCAATTAATATGGGTGTGCAGGTGCCTCTGGAGTAACCTGTGTCATATTCCTTTGGGTATGTCCCCAGGAGAGGGATTGCTGGATCATATGGCAGATCTATGTTTAAATTTCTAAGATGCCTCCATATTTTTTTCCAGAGTGGCTGCATTAGCTTGCATTCCCACCAGCAGTGTATAAGGGTTCCTTTTCCCCCACATCCAACCAACACCTGGTGTTGGTGGTGTTTTTGATGATGGCTGTTCTAACAGGGGTGAGGTGGAATCTTGTGTGTATTTAGATTTCCATTTCCTTTGTGGCCAGAGATGATGAGCATTTTTTCGTGTGCATTTTTTCCATTTGAATTTCTTCTTTTGAGAAAGATCTGTTTAGCTCAGTTGCCCATTTCTTTATTGGCTCATTGATTTTAGGAGAGTTTAGTTTCTTATGTTCCCTTTATATTCTGGTTATTAGTCCTTTGTCTGAGGTTTAGCTGGCAAATATTTTTCTTCCACTCTGTGGGTGGTCTCTTCAGTTTAGAGACCATTTCTCTTGTTGTGCAGAAGCATTTAGTTTTAAGAAGTCCCATTTATCCATCCTTTCTCTTAGTTGCTGAGCTGCTGGGGTTCTATTGAGGAAGTCCTTGTCTATACCTATTACTTCCAGAGTATTCCCTGCTCATTCCTGTACTAACTTCAGAATTTTGGGGCTGATATTAAGGTTCTTGATCCATTTTGAGTTGATACTAGTACAGCCCTAGTACAGGGTAATAAACATGGATTTACTTTCAGTTTTTTATGGAAGGATAACCACTTTTTCCATCAATATTTGTTGAAGAGGCTATCTTTTCTCCATCGTATATTTTTGGCACCTTTTTCAAAAATAAGGTGGGCATAGCTGTGTGGATTCATATCAGGGTCCTCTATTCTGTTCCACTGGTCTTTATGTCTCTTTTTGTGCCAGTACCATTCTGTTTTTATTGCTATTCCTTGTAATATAGTTTGAAGTTGGGTATTGTGATACCTCCAGCATTGCTCTTTTTGCTGAGTATTGCATTGGCTATTCACTATCTCTTGTGTTTCCAAATGAACTTTAGGGTAGATTTTTCAATCTTTGTGATGAATGTCATTGGGATTTTGATGGGAATTGCATTAAACATGTAGCTTGCTTTTGGTAATGGAGCCATTTTTACTATGTTGATTCTACCAATCTATGAGCATGGGAGATCACTCCACCTTCTGTAGTCTTCCTCAATCTCTTTCTTCAGATGTTTGTAATTCTCCTTGTAGAGGTCATTCACATCCTTTGTTAAGTTTACTCCTAGGTATTTGATTTTTTTTTTGAGGCTATTGTAAATGGAATTGTTTCCATATATTGCTTCTCAGTTTGTTCATTATTGGTGTATAGAAAAATCTAATGGTTTTTGTAAGTTGATAGAGGTGACTGTGGGGTGGGGACCAGAGGAGCAGGAGTTGAGTGAGTGGTAGGTTGGATAGGGGAGGGACTGGTGTTGGGTTGCATAGTTGTGGCCATTTTAAAAATGGAAAATAATTTCTCATCTCTTGAATATATAACTTCAAGTTATAGATAACTTCAACACTTGAAGTTGTTCACCAGCACTTTACACCAAGAGAAGGTGGACTTTCAGCCCTCTGACTGTTGAAAGTATTATATTTAACCATTTCTGGAGTGAAACTTTTAGGAATAAGGTTATTGTGCTAATCAGATTTTCATTGTTGCAACAAACAACTAAGGTAATCAACTTAAAAAGAGGAAAGGTTAATTTTGTTTTTAGTTTTGAAGATTTCAGTCCATCATCAGTTGGCCTCATTTCTTTTGGGCCCATGACAACATGGCAAGACCACAGTGGAGGAAGCTGCTCACTTCATGGTGCTGGAAAGCAAACAGAGAAGGGAAAAGACTGGTGTCCCACAATCTCCTTCAAGGACACATCCCTAGGTAGACTAAGGCCTACCACCTTAAGTTTTCATCACCTTCCAATACTCCAAGCTGAGGAATGAGACAATATTATCCTAAGGCATCTTGATATTTCCTGGTTGATAGAACAATAATGCCGCCATTTTATAAATTAGCGGCACCTCATGGAAAATGGAGCCATTCCCTCCCCTTAACAAGGTTTCCCATGCTCCCCAAAACAAGCTCCACTCAAGCTCCACCTCCATCAGGGACCCCTGGTGTATGCGCCAACCCCTTATCCTCCCTCTCCTATAAAAGGCCATGCCTGGCCTGAACCCCTTCCCTTTTGTCCTTTTTTCTTCCTGCACTACCTCGTACCTGCCATTAAACCCTGCCCTTGGACATGAGTTTTCTTTGTGTGGCATTTTTCCTAACACTGGTCCTTTGATTCTGTTGACAGGAATCAAGTATGAACTAAGTCACTGAATTTCAAATTCTTATAAAGAACAGACTTGTCCTTTGAGTTTAGTGGGATCTAAAGCAATGGTTTCCAAAAAGATCATAGAATTTCTTCCGATGGAAAAAAACAGGATTTTTTTGCATGTAATTCAAACCATAATGATTTTATCATTTCCCCCTTCCTTTTTGATGCATTACCTTTCATCTACCTTCCTTAATTTTGTCCTTCCTGATGCATGGATGACACGTGCAGGAATTTCAGGTGCTCAGCCTGCTCTGAGAATGAAAGCACAGACAGACTCTAACAGCAGAGATCAGAAAGATTTATTTGTAAAGAATCTAGTTGTAGAAAAGAGAAGAGAAAGACTGCATATTAGGGAATGCAGGGGGACCTGGAAACCAGTGATCCCCTGGGTCAGGGGTAGGGAGTGGGGTTTTATAGCCTTTTTGCATTGCCTGAGGGCAGAGATGCCTTTCAGATGCAGACAGGTGTTTCCTAGGGAGGAGAAGTGTCTCCCTGACCTCCTGTGGTCTGTCTTTCAAGACCCCCCTCTCAATGGTCACCCTAACTGCTATTAGGAATAGGGACAATGAAGTCTATTCAATAACTACTTCCTACTGACAGGGGGTGGTGAAGGGGCCCACAGCATCAGGGCTGATCACGAGAAGGGTTATCAAGGGGACCATGGTAGTAGGTTTTCATCTCCATCAGAGTCATTTGTAGTTTGATGGATTCTAGGTGAGAAGAAGCAAACTTGACAAGTAAGTTTAAAATGCAAGACCCAAACACAGGCAAGAGAATAATGGCAACTATAGGCCCCAGAAAGGGTAGGAACCATGTCATAGAGGGAAGCTAGGATTTTATGTGATCCCATACCTGTGTAGAAACCTGAGTTTCAAGAGACTGCTCCCGGAGCCACTTAGCCTGTTGGAGAATGTAATCTGCATGTTCCTCTACAATGCCTGAAGTGTTTATATATGTGCAACAGGAAGTATTGGCTATGGCACATACCCCTCCTTGTTTAGCCAAAAGAAAATCTAGGGCCAGGGGGTGGTCCATTACCATACAGGCAAGGGACGACAAAGACCTTTGCATGTTCTTAATGGCAAGGACTACCTGGTCTGAGTTGTCCTCTGCCACTTTGGTTTTTTGCAGTTATGATTGGCAATTACCCCATAGCTGATTCCAGTAGGGCTGCAACCAATGCTGTTATCCCTAAAACTATTAAAGTAACCTCTCTTATTTCTATGGGAAGCTGTTCCTGTTGTAGTTAGAATTTTCCCTTTCCTTCCAGATGACTGCATGAGCATGCAGGATCAGGAACTCATACTTAGAATCTGTATAGATGTTTACTCTCTGTTCTTTTAACAGTTTTAGGTCTTCTGTTAGGGCCACTAATTCTGCCAATTTAGCATTTGTATTAGGAGGAAGAGGACCTGATTTGAGGATGCCAAATTCTGTCACAAATGCAAACTCTGCATGTCTGACACCATTCTTGACAAAGGAACTGCCATCAGTGTATAATTCTAGATCTGGGTTTTGTAAGGGCCAGTTAAGTCAGGTCAGGCAGCATCATTTTTCATAAGTACTTCCTCACATGAGTGTTCAGGATTTCCCTCTGCCTCTGGTAGAAAGGATGCAGGATTTAGGCTCTGATAGCTCTTAAAGTTATTTCTGTCCCTCCCAGAACCTGGGCCTGGTATTTAAGTAGACAACTGTCAGATAGCCAAAGTTTTCCTTTTGAGTTTAAAATTCCCTCTAGGTTGTGTGGGATATAAACCATTAGGGGGTGGTTTAGGATAAGTTTCTGAGCTTCAGGCACTAGAAGGCTTACTACAGCCATTTCTCTAAGGCATTCTGGCCATCCCTAGGCTATCTGATCTAACTCTTTGCTTAAGTAGCCTACTGGCAGGGGAGTGATGCCCCAGAGCTGAGTACCACACCCAAGACAAGTCCTCCTTTTTCATAGACATATAATTAAAACTTGTCTTGTACTGGGAGACCCAGCGTGGGAGCTGTCATAGAGCCTTTTTTAACTAGTGGAATGCATTTTCTGACTTGTCATCCCACTCAATAAAGGGCTGGGTATCCTTCTGTGCTTCCTTAAGGATTTGATATAAGGGCCTGGCTAGGTCTGCAAATCCCAGGATCCAAATTCTATAGTATCCTGTGACCCCCCAAAAGGCCCTCAGTTGCTTTATAGTTTTAGGTAGAGGAAACATTAGGATTGGACTGATTCTATTTTCTCCTAGAGACTTATTTCTTTCTCCAGGACAAGACCTAAATATGTAACCCTAGACTGACACAATTGGGCTTTTTCTTTAGAGATTTTATAACCTCTATCTGCTAAGTTTAGTAAGGACTCAGTGGCTCATGAAATGACAGGTTCCTCTGGTCCACAGAGCAGTAGGTCATTTACATATTGCAGCAGAGTAGCTTGTGGATATTGCCACTCTGCCAAGTCTTGGGTTAGAGCTAACCCAAAGAGGTGAGGGCTGTCTCTGAATCCCTGAGGGAGGACAGTCCAAGTGACCTGTCCATACTTTCTTCTGGGGTCCTCAAAGGCAAAGATAGGTTGACTTTTAGGGTGTAAGGGAATGCAAAAGAAGGCATCTTTTAAATCCAGGACAGAGTAGTAAGTGGTACCTGGAGACATTTGAGCTAAAAGTGTATAGAGATTTGGAACTACAGGGTGGAGAGGCACTACTGCTTCATTGATCAGGCAGAGATCGAGCCTCCATTTGTTAAGTCCCTTCCTGACACTGAGAATAGGAGTATTATATGGGCTGGAGCATTCTATTAGCAGTCTCTATCTCTTTAAGTCTTTGATTATGGGAATTAGCCCCTCCTTAACTTCTGGCTTTAAAGGATATTGTTTTTGCTGGGGAATCCAGGAGGGATCCTTGAGATGAATTAGGACTGGGGCATCTGTTTGTGCCTGTCCCACAGTGTGTCCATCCACCCATACTGTGGAGTCTACTTGTTCCTCTATTAGGGGCAAGCAAAAGTACTCTCCTGGGGGTAAAAGGAGATGTACCCCCAATTTAGATAGAAGGTCTCACCCTAGCAGAGGAGTAGGAGTCTCTGGGACAATTAAAAAGGAGTGACAGAAATGGAAATCTCCCCAGGAGCAGGCTAAAGGCTGAGTGGAATAACACTCCAGAGGCTGGCCTGATATGCCTCGAACAGTAATTTTCTTGGAGGACCTGGGTCTGGGAGAGAAAGGAATAGCTGAGATGCTGGCTCCAGTATTGATAAGGAGGCTGATCTTGTGCCTAACCTGGGGTTCCTCTGCTTTTACAGTGGTTACAGAGCCTGGATGAGAGGCCCGAGGACCTGTCATTGGGTGAGAGTTGGCCTTGGTTCCCCTGGGAACTGGGGACAGTGTGCCTTCCAATGTTTTCCCTGACAACTGGGGCAGGGTCCCAGAGGTAGCTTTCTCTGGGGGAATTCCCTCCTAAAATGGCCTGCCTGTCCACATTGAAAGCATGACCTCGGGTTTGGACTTTGCCCCAGGGAAACCTCTCTGAGTGCTGCGACCAGAGCCTCCTGCTACCTATCCTTTCTCTTTTTCTTTTCCAGGTCCTTCTTTTCTTTTTCTAAGTCCCTATTATAGTATACAGATTTGGCTACATGGACCAACTGGTCTACATCTCTGCTCCCTTCAGCCACCAGTTTCTGAAGATTTTTACAGATATCTGGTGCTGTGTTAGAAATTTATATTTTAGGGCAATTTCCTCTTTCTGTATAAAGCATTCTTAAGTCTCTGTAGGAAAGCTACTGGAGTTTCTAAGGGTCCTTGCTGTACAGGTGTGACTTGGGAGTAATTAAGAATTTTTATCTTGGCTCTCCTTAGACGCTCAAGAATGTCGTGGATGAAATGGTTATGACTCCATTCATCCTTGTCATATTCAGGGTCCCACTTAGGGTCATACATAGGTACTGCCTGATCTTCTGTTGGAATTGGGAATTGAGGTTTCCTTCTAGGTATCCAGTGTCTTTGTCTTTCTTCTCCCTTCCCTCTCCCTCCTCCTCCCCCTCCTGTGAGGGCCCAGTCTGAGACAGGCCTGTAGGGCTGCTTTTATCTAAGCGATAATTGTCTCTAACTGTGACTGCCTGATCCAGTACTTGCTGTTTCTCCAGAGAAACAGCTTTCCAGCTCAGTTCAAAGTTTTGGCATGCTTCTCTAAATGTCTGGATGTATTGATCTGGGTTTTCTGTGTAATTTCCTAAATCCTTTTTTATTTCTTTAAGTTCACTCAGTCTAAAAGGAATGTGAGCCCTATCCCCTCCAAGAATTAACTGGAGGGGGTAGAGTCCTGTGGGACGATGTCTAGTGTGTGAGGTAGCCTCTAGTGTAGAGGCATGGATGGGGACTCCTGATGAAGTAGACTTTTGTCCCCCTATATATTCTGTGAGGCATAGATGCTTTTTATGAAAAGAGAGAGCAAGACCATCTGGAGGCTTTTGCTCTGGAAAGGGGCAAAAATGGAGAAGATCAGAGGTTTTTGCCTTTTAACTGTTTTTTTGGTTTTTTTTTTTTCTTTCCCTGAGGGCAGGCTGTGGAACCTGTTTAACCAGTTAACCTGATGCTTGACAAATACAGTTAAACCTAAATTGGAGACTAGCACTTTTTGGTGCCTATAGAGGTTTTTCCCAAACTCTCTGAAGAAAGAAGCTCACTGCTGTTTAGAGCAAAGGGGGGAGGGGAAACTCATCCTGAACTGCCTGGGAAAGGGGAAGGAGAGGCTGAGGGTTGGGGGAAAAGAGAATTTTCAGGCTCAGTGCATAAGGGATTACTGGTCATCACTGCTTTCCAGATTGATCCTGCCCAAGGGCAGTACTGGAGCACTGGAAGCAAGGGGTGACCTCCACTCTCAGGCCACAGAAACCATGAAGGAAGCATAAGAGATCTGATTGTCTGTTTACCTCGGACATGGCTGGAGGGGTCCGAGACTTAGCTGCCTTTGGAGCCTCAGGGTGGGTCAGGAAGTTGCATCTTCAGCCTTTGGGTGACACTGGGGAGTGCCCCAGCCAGAACACCTTTTTTGGCTAGACAAACTTTCCTTTCCATCGGCTGTTTTTGGACCTCCTCTTAAGTGGGTTAGATCTTGAAAGAGAGAGAGTTAGAGTTTAAGGAGAGGAAAGAAGAAAAAGCCTTGGTGCACTGAAGTTGGGTCCCCCCCATGTAGCATTGGCAGTACAGTATAATCCCCTGTCTGGCCTCTGAGTTCCCTCAGATTGCCTGCCTTTCAGCTGTAATGGGCTCAGAGCTTTTCCTCAATTTCCCAAGGGAGAAACCCTCCTTAACAAGACAGAGAGAGAGAGACAAAAGGTTGACCTGAAAGTTCCGCCATAGCTAGGCCATGGTGGGGGTCTCTCCTGGAAAATAGACTCCACCAGAGAGCCAGATGCTCAAGGTCACATTCCTAGGCAGTCTTTCCCAGTTTGGCACAACCTATACTGACCTCAGGTGACAGCTGGTCCCTTCGTGTGTCACTAAATATAATGCACAGATGACGTGCAGGAATTTCAGGTGCTCAGGGTTCTTGAGCCTGTTCTGAGAATGAAAGCACAGACAGACTCTAACAGCAGTGGTTGGAAAGATTTTATTTGTAGAGAATTTAGTTGTAGAAAAGAGAAGAGAAAGACTGCATATTGGGAAATGCAGGGGGACCTGAAACCGGTGATCCTCTGGGTCAGGGGTAGGGAGTGGGGTTTTATAGCCTTTTTGCATTGCCTGAGGGCTGAGGTGCCTTTCAGATGCAGACAGGCATTTCCTAGGGAGGAGAAGTGTCTCCTTGACCTCCTGCAGTCTGTCCTTCCTTCCTTCCTTCCTTCCTTCTTCTTTTTTAATGCTTCTGGGTTTTATATGTAGCAATTTCATTATCACTCAATTAAAACTATTTTATAGTTTTCATTATGGTTTTAGACCACAATGGGGGAGTGGTTAGATCATTTGGGGGTCATTTTTTAATTGGTTTATTGCTGATTTATGTTGTGGTCATAAAATGGTATCTTTTCTTACAATTCTATGAAATATCATCAGTGTTTTTTTTTTCCTTTGGTTTTTTTTCTTTTTTTGGTAGGTGAGGTACCCACATTTCTATCTCTAGCTCTCTCTATCCATAGTCAGTTTACTTCCAGGCCATTAAACTAAGGGTAGAGACCCTGGAGGTCCAGCTTTGTGGGAAAAGAACCTCTCATTTCATCAAACTTTAGTCAGGCTCTAGGCTTTCTTGTTCTTTGCTTTCTATGCTGCAACTGCAATTGTTTGGTGTGTGACTGCCCAGTTTTCCTTAGGTTGTAAAAACCAAAGCTCAAGTTTATGAGATTTGGAAAATACCTCATGGTAACAACTGGGCACAGTGATGTTTGTCCTCCTGGGTCCCTGCTGTGTCTACACATTGTTATGGGGACTCCCAACTCTCTTACTACCTTGATGGAACTTGTAGAGAGCATAGATATTAATATATGCAAGAGTGGCAGTTGTTTTCAAGTATAAGGGTATAGCTTATGATTTTATTGGAAGCAGATGCCTTGGATACTACTATGCTTTGCACGGTGACCATAAGGGTCTTCATTGCATATAAATGACCAGAGAAGTCATGAGACTTCCAGAGCAGTTATGTTCACAAGGAGGTCAGGGAATAACTAGGCTTAGAGAGCAGTTCAGAGGAACAGGGGAACTTTAAGTTAAGTGACTTTAAGAGAATTGTGCCATTTCATGTGATGTTTATTTCAGTTTAAGTGAGCTTTTAGTCACATCATCTTTAAGCATTTTTTTCAAGCTACAAATATTGCAGAATACTCTGTGGTGCTGTGTCTTTCTCTCCTTTGTCTCTGCATTTGATCAGAAACAAAAGTTGCATCCATTACAAAGAATGAAATTATGTCATTTGAAGTTAGCTGGATAGAATCGGAGATCATCATGTTAAGCAAATTACACTTGGTACAGAAGGACAAAGGTCACATGTTTTGTCCCATATGTGGAAGACAGATCCAAATGATAAAATGTATACATAAATACAAACATGAAACATGACTTCAATAGTTGAGGGATAGATAGTAGGTTACTGGCAATCAGGGAAAGATGGCAGATTCCACATGGCACTGATGCTCTGGGACAGGGAGGGCCCTGCACTTCCATACTTGTAAGCACTCAGCTCACAGATGGGGATTCAGTCAGGGACAGGAAAAGACTGCATAGTCAGAGGGCAATGGAAGCCTAGACAAATTGAAGTGGAGGGTATATCCCACACCAGCTGGGGGAGGAAAGTGAGGGGCCTAAAAGGGGATGTCCCAGAGGACATCAGTGGAGGAGTTCCCTAATTTACTTTCACTTTCTCTTCCCTCAATAAAACTTTGCTAAACCCTCTCACTTTTACTGCCTCTTAATTCTTTATCTGGCAGAGAAAAAGAACCCATAACCCTAGACAGTAACATCTTTGGGGGATCTTCTGGGATATTGAGAGCCACCTACCCCAGATCAGCAACTCAAGGTCAGTATCTACTAGGCCAAACCAGGAGGAGAACACGGAGAGAGTGACCTTTGAGTACCCAGTGCCTTTGTGGCTCCCTCTCTTAGGGGAGTCCCTCCAGTTACAACTAGCATGGCTGAAACTCATGACTGGTATTCCTTTCCCTTTTCATCATAAGTGGCCATTCCCTGCTTCCCCTGACAACAGTGGGCTTCCTTCTTTAAAGATATTTGGGAGCAGAAATTCCCTGCCACATCCCTCCATTTGATCTCCTGTGTTGGATTCCCTTATTCACTTGATGCCTGCCCTTTCCTCTGGGCTATGTGGTGTGACTTAAGATCCCTGGGACCCAGAAAGGCTCCTCCTTTGAGCCTATTGGCTTTAGAGACTGTCATCCTGGGGCCTTTTACTCAGGCAGTGTTATTTAATTGGCCACCTTGGATAATTGGAGAGTGCAAAAGTATCAGGGATATAAGAGGTGGAGAGGAAAGAAGAGACTCAAGCAGGACCACACCAGTAACAGCAACTCAAATCTGGACAGTTCCCAGAGAAACCCTGCTCCTTGGTCACAGATGGGGTGATGGTTGGAGGGGAAGACATTCCACTGTAGAAGAGGTCAAGACCTAATCAGAGATGTCTGACTAGGGGCCTTGACTCATCAGTCCCTTTCTCCTGTCCACAGATGGGCATGAATTCCTCCAAGATCCCTGAAGGATCTACTCTTGCCTGCCTGTTGAAACATTAGAGGAAATCAGACCCTCAGAATTTAAAGAAAAAGGCTCTAATATTCTATTGTGTTGAAGCCTAGCCTAAGTCCACCAGGAGATGGCAAAACCTGGCCCACAGGTGGCAGTATTAACTATAATACCATCCTCCAGTTTGATCTGTTCTGTAGAAAACAGGTAAAATGGAAGTTCCCTTCGTCCAGCTCTTCCTTTACTTGAAAGACCATCCTAAATAGGTGAAAGAACGTAAGGTAGCTGCACAGACTCTTGCTGTGGTCTGCTCCAGAGCCCCCAAAAAAGTTGGATCTCCCCACCTCCCCAGTTTAACTCAAAAAAAAGGATGATTCCCCTTCCGAACCCAACTCTTGCTGCCCCTGTTGGCCTCACTAGCCCAGAAAGGTCTTTATCCTGATCTAAGTGACATGAGAAGAACCCAAATCTCCTGTCCCCCTAATTCCCCATACCTGGGAGAGGGAGGCATCTTAAAGAACAAGGATCAAAGGTCCCATTCAGGGATGTTCCCCATGCAGGCAGTGTGGGGAGAAGAGTTTGAACCTGAATTTGTCCATACCCCCTTTTCTCTAAGCAAATTCAAAGAAATTAAGTGAGCCCTGGGAAGCTACACTGACAATTCAGAACTTCCAACAATTAACCCAGTTGTGCGATATGTCATGGAAGGATATCATGTTATTACTGGAACAGACCTCCCTGGAACAACAGAGTTTTGGACAGGGCAGTAATGGCTGGGAGCAATTAATAGCTTTCCTTCACTAAGACCCAGAGGCAGTGAAGGCAGTTTCCCACAGAGGACAAGGCAGTCCCCTTGAAAGACCCCAAATGGGACTATAAGGACAAACATGATGAATGGGAAGGAAATCACTTTGTATATTGCATACTAGAGGGATTAAAAAGGGCTTAGGTAAAGGCCCTTAAGTATTCCCAGCTGGCTGCTGTCCACCAGGAGGATCTTGACCCCCAGGTAGCCTGCCTTCAATGGTTAAAGTATGCCATCCAGAAGTATGCTAATATATAACCAGGGACACAGGAGGAGGAGATCATCCTAAAGGATAAATTCTTGACAAAATCAGTCCTAGATAGCCAAAGAAAACTCCAAAAACTGGTGGCTGAAGGAGGTCACCATTGGATCAGTTGGTCCAGGTGGCTACTGCTGTATTTTATAATAAGGACCTAGAAAAAGAAAGGAGAAAGGACAAACACCAGGGAGCACTGATAATGGCCATGCTGGTGACTCCAAGCAAAATTACCTCCAGGACCCTGCTCCATCTATAAGGAGAACCACTGGAAGATTTGATGTCCCCAACGCCAGATGGAATCATGTTCACTGCCTCCTGGGAAGCAATGATGGGTCCTGGGGCTCCCATTCAAACTCCTGCAACCACAGTTAAAACAGAGAAGCCCCAGGTCATGCTCACAGAGAAAGATCAGCTTCCTAATTGCTCAAGACATGGTTACCATCTGTTACCTGGTTCCTTCCCTTTCTGGGACCATTGTTAGCTATTCTCCTGCTCCTCATCTTTGGACCCTGCATGTTTAGTCTTTCAGTGAAGATGGTCATTTAGAATCAACTAAACTCCAAATTGTTATGGAGATGAAATTATCGCTGCCAGAGATCCACCACAGTCCACTGGACTGGCCAGCAATTCCCATTCAAGGATATGTCCTGACTGTACTCCTAAAGCTTCCCTGACCAGCAGGAAGAAGCCAGAGCTGTTGTCATCCCTGATCCCAGATGGCAATTACGATGCTATCTGAGAAGGGGGATTGGGGGATAGATAGTAGGATACAGGCAGTCAGGGAAAGATGGTACTTCCATGTGTCTGTTGAATAATAGGGGATAGGAAGGAAAGGGTAAGGAAGAGTAATAGAGGGGATTAGATGGATTAAAATACAATAAATTCACTGGTGAAATACTATGGTGAAACCCTATGAACAATGAATATTCACTTAAGGAAGAATAGTAAACAGGAATGTAAAACATGTCCTGTTAAGGAAAGGATACTAGTGGGAGGGGGAGGGGAATAAAGGGAATAAAAATTGGTGAATATGAGACAGTCCAGAAAATGGGGGGGAGGGAGCAGCTATTGGGACTCTCAGGTGCCATGTAACTTTTCCTAGTGGCAATTGTAAAATCTTAGCAGCTGCAGAGTTCTTTTCAATTGTAAATTCCCTGCAGATGTAAGGTAGGAAGTTTTCAGGCAATTCCACCCTGTCCCCATTTATCTCTCAGTTAAAAGCCCTTTGCTTGAAATAAGATTATTGATCTCACCTCATATATGTAATTAAAATACCTAAGAGCTAGCTTAAATACATACAGAGTAAATCAAATCTTTTAATCGTACCACCCTAGCCCATCCAACAGAGATTGCCCAGATTCTTCCCTCTCTTTGCCCTTTGAACTTATAAATGTCTTTTAATAAAGACTTACAAAAGGACTTTAACAAAGACCCCACTTGGCTGAGGGCCATCACTGCCTTCTTTATGATAACTTTCCCTCACTTTTAATAAATGTTACTACACATCTGTACCATGCTTGGATTCTTTCTACATGAGATATAAAATACTAGGTCTCTTTTGACCAGAGTTTCCAGAGATCACCATCTAGTAACAAATATAGTTGATGTACTTTATATACATGTGTGAGGATAGAACAGTGAAACCTGTTGAAATCATTTTAAGGAAAGGGGTGGAGGGGTGAGGGAGAATGATGGTGGGGATGAACCTAACAAAGGTACATTACAGGCATATGTGGAAATGTCACAATGCAACCTCCTGTACAACTAATATACACCAATAAAAATGTTTTTAAAACAAGAAGCAGAAATATATCCTGAGGGAAATTTATGAAAAAATGATTCAACTACTTTATAACTTCATATCATTTGTTCCACTTCTAGGAATAGTTAACAATGGAATAATTAGACAGGCCATTGTTTGCCCTGCTTTGGCATGGTTCTGTGAGGGAATTCATTACTCTATGAGTAGACTTTTTTCAGAAATCTAGGTTTTACCCAGGCTCTGTTAGTATCATTGCCACTTCAAATTTTGGCATGACGAGGCTTTTCATTGCTGTTGGTCTTGGGGAACCTCAGCACATCCAGTTTGCCCCTTAACCCTGCCCTGTTTGCTGATTTATAGTTTACAGTAGTCCCTGGTCACTTGCTCATTGTTTAAGCCTTCATAGTTCCTGAAGAGTTTCTTCTGTTTTCTCCTGTACTATGGTGTTTCTTCAGTTAAAATTTTCTTAAACAGTCTCAGTTTACTGTGAACCACTGGCAAAAACTCTGAATAAAATCAAAAGGTCCCAACTCAAGAGATCTATAAAACAAAAGGCAGTATCACATAAAGAGGAACAGTAGCATTGATGGCTACACTTCTCTGCTGGAAAGGAATTTGGAATCACTTCCTTATATGGTAAACCAAATCCCCAAATCACAATCATTCTTTGTATGTTTGTCTGTCTTATACCCTCCCTAGCCTGCTTTAAAACTGAGCAATGCTCTTGGTGTCTGTGGGAGCTGTAAACACTCACTCTAAATCACCACTCCTTCGTGTGTTCTCTGTGGAAAACTGGTACCAAGCAAACCATTTTTCTTTTTTATAGAGAATCAATTGAGTTCCCCCATTCCACAATGCCTCCTTTTTAACTAAGTAACAATTGAAATTATGTCCTCAAATATAGGGCATTTAGTCTCTCTCTCCTGCACACAGCACATTCATTTATACACCTAAAATATATTCAATCGATATATTTAAGCAAAGAGCTAAAGTGACCAGTGGGAAAAACAGAAAGAAACCATTTTGTTTCTGTTAGAAAACATTCCAATTTGCATAAGGTATGCTTAAAAAAAAACCAACTTGTTATTTCAGAAAAGGAAAGAATAACAAACCACCTCAATTACAGTGACAAGATATTTGAACCTCTGAATGCTTCTTTATGTAGGGAAAATCCAACATCACTATCAATGACAACAATTATTGTATTTTGTTCATGTAACCCTGGATTCTCTAACAGCAATGATTTGATAAAAGTACAGATTGCTGACTAATGAGTCAATGGTGAAATCCAAATGAAATATAATATAATGAAGCTTGAGATATTTTTCATGTGTTTATTATACTTCCTTTACATGGAAAAGGAAGCCAGTAAAATGTAAGCATTATGCCTAATTTTAGTTAGTTTTTAAAAAGCTACATTAGCAATCAGCAATCACTTAAGCTTTTTTTTTTAATTTTTTAATTTTTAGCGGTACTGGGGTTTGAACTTAGGGCCTGACACTTGCTAGGCAGTAGCTATACCTCTTGAACCACTCTAGAAGCCCTTTTTTGTGATGAGTATTTGAAGATAGGGTGTTGTAAACTGTTTGCCCAGGCTAGCCTCAAACAGTGATTCTCCTGATTTCTGCCTCCCAAGTAGCTAGGATTATAGGAGTGAACCATTGGTACCCAGCCCACTTAAGCTTTTAAAAAGGAAAAATTCCCCACTCAGTAAGCAGTATGAGTCCTGTTAAGACCCTGACTCATGCAGACCCAATTGGCACTTCAATTCTGGCAGTTTGAGGCACTGGAGCAGATTAAAGTTCATTTAGATAAAGAAAACAAATGAACTACACAAAATAAACCATCTCACAGAAACTAACCTTGGTAAAACCAAAATGAAAATGAACAGATAGAGGTACTTCATACATTAAGTTATCAACATATATAAACAACAGATAATTTACAAACTAAAATTTCTCAATAGTTATACAATTTTCAAAATTTGTAATCATAATCACAGAGTAAAAAATCTCTGATTGAAAAATAGCACAGACAAAACATCTTCCATCCATACAGAGTTTTAACATAGAGCCTCACCTTTCTGAAGTTCTACTATTCTATCATTTCTACCATTAAAAATAAGTGCAGAGCCAGGCGGTGGTGGCGTCTTAGCCTGTAATCCTAGCTACTCAGGGGGCAGAGATTAGGAGGATCCTGGTTCAAAGCCAGCCCAGGCAAATAGTTCATGAGAACCTATCTCAAAAACTCAACAGAAAAAATGGCTGGTGGAGTGGCTCAAGGTGTAGGCCTTTAGTTTAAACACCAGTACCACAAAATAAAAAAAGTGCAAAGCCAAGAACAATGCATATAGAGATACTGAGCTCAACCAATGTTAAGGATGTAGAATGGGGCACCAGGAATACATAAGTAAGTGGAGAGTATAGAGGAGAAGATACATTATTTTGTGCAAAGTTTAGCAGTGCCAAACAATAAGGCAAGGAGGTGGTTGAAAATGTGTTCAGAATAAGTGTTAAAATTTATTTAAGTTGTCACATATATTTGTTCATATTTATGAGCTATCATGTGATTTTTGTTGTTGTCATTAGAAACAGGGTCTCACTATGTGAGACACAGGAAGGTCTCATGTGCTCAAGAGCTAGTCCCACTTTAGCCTCCCAAGGAGGTGGGACAGTAGGTGCATTCAATGATGTTTTAGTTCATTTAGGCTTTGGGTAATAATCATTCAGTATAATTAGCATATCCACCTCAAACTTTTATCACTTATTTTCCATTTATTAGAATTTTTTTGGGCAGTACTATGGTTTAAACTCAGGGCTTTGTACTTGCCAGGTGGGCACTCTACCTCTTGAGCCACACATCCAGCTCTTTACTTGCATATTTTCATTGTGTAGAGCAATGAGTTTCATTATGTTTTCATACATGTATACATTTTGTACATTTTGATCATATTCGTCCCACATTATCTTCTCTGTTTCCCATCCCTACTCCCTCTGGTCCTCTTCCTCTTCCCAAATAGTCCACCTTCTAGTATCTAGATTCTGCATACAAGAGAGAAAATATGCAATATTTGTTTTCCTAGGATTGGCTTATTTAGCCTAACATGATGACCTTCAATTATATCAGTTTTCCTGCAAATGACATGATTTCAGTTTTCTTTATGGCTGAATAAAACTCCATATTTTCTTTATTCATTCATCAGTCAATATGGACCTATACTGACTCCATAACTTGGCTATCATGAGTACTGCTGCTATAAACCTGAGTATCCAGGTATCCTTATAGTATGTTGACTTAGATTCATTCAGATATATGCCCAGGAGTGGAATAGCAGGATCATATGGTAATTCTACTTTTAGTTTTTTAGGGAATCACCACACTGATTTCCATATTAGCTACAGTAATTTACATTCCTACCAACAGTATATAAGGGTTCCTTCCCACCCACTGGTAGCCCTGCATCCTCCCCAGCGCTTGTTGCTTGAATTTTGGTGATAGCCATTCTAAATGGGAAAGATGGAATTGATACAGTTTTGACATTTCCCTGATAATTAAAGATGTTGAACTTTTTTTCTTCTTTTTAAAAAAAATTTATATCTTTCTGTAAATCTTTTTTCCCTTTTTATTATTGTTTGCTGGGGGTACATTGTGACATTTACAAAAGTTCTTATAATGTATCATAGTTGAATTTATCCCCCCTCACCCTATTCCTGGAATAGTTTCAACAGGTCTCATTTTTCCATTTACATACATGAATACATAACATTTTCACCATACTCACCCTTCTATACTGTTATCCCCACATCCCCCCACCTCTCAATAGTACCAACTCCCCAAGTAGGAAGTGTTCTACCATCCTGTTTTCTTTTTTTGTAAAAACAAAAAGACATTTTTGTTCATTTAAGATAGCTACACAAGTAGTTTCCTGTATATATATATATAATTATATATTATATTACATATAATATATATTACATTATATATAATAACCTGAGTTGGTTTATCCCCTTTATTTTTCTCCTTTTTTTAGTCCCTTTCTTGTGGTGATTTAACCAGGTTTAAAAATTCTGTATTCATTCTTGTATGTGAAGTACATCAACCATATTCACCTTCTTAACTTCCTTCTTTTACCCTCCTTCTCTCACATGTGACCTTCCCTTAGCATGTTTTTCATAATATTGCTGTATTTGTTTAGGTCTATATTCCACATAAGAGAGAAAATATGCACCTTTGGCTTTCTGACCCTGGCTAACTTCACTTAAGATGATGTTCTCAGGTTGACCAGCGAGAGATCCAAGATGGTGACTGGGACACAGCTGCAGACCGTGTGAGCTCTGCGAACCCGAGACTTTGCTGAGAGGCTGGAGACATGCTTGCTTGAGGTAAAGCACCAGGGAGAGTCCAAAGTACGCCATTCTAAACCTCTAGATCATGGAAGGCTTCTTCACCCCACAATCTCATAAAAGAACAGCAGGCCTGCCAAATCCCTGCCCTGTAGGCCTGCGGAGCTGCTGCTCCCTTACCCCAGTCTCTCTCTCCCTTGGGCCGTGCTGGGCCCCAGCTCTGTGCTGGATCCATGCCCTGCCGAGATCTCTGCCCCTTGGGCCCTCCACTCCTCAGACCATGCTGGGCCCCAGCTTCGCATGGGATGACCGGATCCACACCCCGTTGGGATCCCCACCCTTTGGGCTATGGCAGGCCCCAGCTCTGCACAAGATCCACATTCCACAGGGATCCCTGCCCCTCAGGCCCCCTACCCCTCAGGCCCTGCTGGGCCCCAGCTCCACGTGGGATGACCAGAGCCATGCCCTGCCAGGATACCCACCCCTCAGGTCCTGCCAGATCCTGCCCTGGCGGAATCCTTGCCCCTTGGGCCAGGCACCAGCTCAGCATGAGACAGCTGCATCCTTGCCCTGCTGGGATGCCCACCCCTCAGGCGGAGCTGGGCTCCAGCTCTACAGCTTGCCAGATAACTGATCCACCAGGATCCTGCTCAGACTGCCACTGGAGGGCTCCAAACCTGCCTGAGAGACACACACAGACAGGACTGGATGCTAAAGGAGTAATATCAGAACAACTAAGACTGTAATTCTACTGTTTCAGAACTGGTGATTTTTTTCCCGTTCTTTAAGGGTTTGGATGTCTGATTTGCTGTTTGATCACCCAACATCTCTCCCACTATTTTCCTCTATTCTCCTTTATCTTTCCTTCTTTTCTTTTTTATCCTTCTCTCTTGGTTTTGTTAGTATTAATATTAAAACCCAGCTAGTACTAAGTTACACATAGTCCAGGGACAGAAATTGTACCTAATGGAAATATGGAAAGAAGAAAAAGGTATGGAAACAGTTCTCTCCACAAAAATAAAGTAGTACAGGATTTAGAGGAAAATGAAGAAAATGGATACCCAGATCCAGACTCCAACAAAACAAAGATAAACTATACCAAGGAATCCAATGAAGACCACAAGAACACTCTGAAAGAAGAAATCCTACAAGTAATTAGTGAGAATTTCATAGAGATATTTCTAGACATGGTCAACCAAAACATACAGGAGGCACTCAAGGTATTCCAAGACAACAAAAATAAAGAATATGAGAAAACACAGAAACAAATACATGAAATCATAGGAGCCCTAAATAAACACCAAACTGAAACAGAGATCACCATAAACAGAGAGATAAACAAATTAAGGGCAAAAATTGACAATATTAAAGAGGAAGTAACCCATGATATGGAAAACTGCAGAAAAAAGAATGAAACAGAAATACAAAACAAAATGGAAGTCCATTCCAGCAGAATAGAACAAACAGAAGACAGAATCTCAGAACTTGAAGATGAAATGGCAATTAAAGGAAAAAACTGAAGAACTATTAGTTAAACAACGCAAGACCTGTGAAAAGAATATGCAAGAACTCACTGACATCATCAAAAGACCAAACCTGAGAATCATGGGCATTGAAGAAGGAGAAGAGGTGCAAGCAAAAGGAATGCATAATATAGTCAACAAAATAATAACAGAAAATTTCCCAAATTTAGAGAAAACTATGCCCATTCAGGTACAGGAAGCCTTGAGAACACCAAACAGACCTGACCAAAATAGAACCACCCATTGACATATTATCATGGAAACAACAAGTACAGAGACAAGAGAAAGAGTATTGAAGGCTGTAAGAGAGAAAAAACAAATAACATACAAAGGTAAACCCATCAAAATCACAGCAGACTTCTCAACAGAAACCTCAAAAGCAAGAAGAACATGGAATGAGGTCTTCCAGGCACTGAATAAAAATAACTTCAATCCTAGGATACTCTACCCAGCAAAACTATCATTCAAAATAGATGGAACAATAGTCTTCCATGATAAGCAGAAACTAAAACAATATATAACCACCAAGCCACCACTACAAGAGATTCTCCAAGGAATTCTGCACACAGAAAATGAAAGTAAACAAAACCAAGAAAGGGCAGGCAATACCAAACCACAAGAGAAGAAAAGTCAAGAAAGTAGAGAGTAACATTGATTCAGCTACACACAATCAAACCCTTAATCAATAAAGACAACTATGTGACAGGGATCACCACACACTTATCAATACTAACACTGAATATTAATGGAATAAATTTGCCCCTCAAAAGACACCAATTGGCAAACTGGATTAAAAAGGAAGATCCAACAATCTGCTGCCTACAGGAGACCCACCTCATTGACAGAAATAGGCACTGGCTGAGAGTGAAAGACTGGAAGAAGATATACCAAGCCAATAGACCCTAAAAAGAGGCAGGGGTAGCAATACTTATCTTGGACAAAGCAGACTTCATACTTATATTGATCAAATGTGATAAAGAAGGATACTGCATACTAATAAAAGGGTAAATACACCAAAAGGAAATAATGACTATCAACCTATATGCACCGAACATCAATGCACCCAATTTCATCAAACATACTCTGAAGGACCTAAAAACATATATAAACTCCAACACAGTGGTAGTGGGAGACTTTGATACCCACCTATCACCAAAAGATAGGTCATCCAAACAAAAAAATCAATAAAGAAATCCTAGAACTAAATCACACCATAGATCAAATGGACCTAGCTGATGTCTACAGAATATTTCATCCAACTTCTGCACAATATACATTCTTTTCAGCAGCCCATGGAACCTTCTCCAAAATTGATCATATCTTAGGGCACAAAGCAAGCCTCAACAAATATAAGAAAATAGAAATAATCCCATACATTCTATCTGACCACAATGCATTAAAACTAGAAATCAACAACAAAAACAGCAGTAAAAAACATGCAAACAATTGGAAGCTGAACAACACATTGCTCAATGACAAATGGGTCATTGATAAAATAAAAGAGGAAATTAAAAGTTTCCTGGAAGTTAATGAAAATGAACACATAACCTACCAGAACCTATGGGACACAGAAAAGGCAGTCCTGAGAGGAAAGTTTATAGCCATGAGTGCATATATTAAAAGGACAGAAAGACCTCAGATCAGTGGCCTATAATACATCTCAAACTCCTAGAAAAACAAGAACAAGTCAATCCCAAAACAAAGCAGAAGGAGAGAAATAATAAAAATAAGGGCCAAAATCAATGAAATAGAAACAACAACAACAAAAAACCATACAAAGAATCAATGAATCAAAAAGCTGGTTCTTTGAAAAAATAAATAAGATTGACAGACCCCTGTCAAACCTGACTAAAATGAGGAGAGAAAACACCCAAATCAGTAAAATCAAAATGCAAAAGGGGAGATAACAACAAACACCATGGAAATCCAGGAAATTATCAGACATTACTTTGAGAGCCTATACTCTAATAAATTTGAAAATCTTGAAGAAATGGGCAGATTTTTAAAAACTTACAACCATCCAAACTGAACCAAGTGGATATTAATCACCTGAGTAGATCTATAACACAAAAGGAAATTGAAGCAGCAATCAAGAGTCTCCCAGAAAAGTCCAGGACCTGATGGATTCATGGCTGAATTCTATCAGACCTTTAAAGAAGAACTAATACCAACTCTCCTTAAACTTTTCCATGAGATATAAAGGGAAGGAACACTGCCTAACTCATTTTATGAAGCCAATATTATGCTCATCCCAAAACCAGACAAAGACACCTCCAAAAAGGAGAACTACAGGCTAATTTCCTTAATGAATATCAATGCAAAAATCCTTAATAAAATAATGGCAAATTGAATCCAACAACACATCAGAAAGATCATACACCATGACCAATCGGCTTCATCCCAGGGATGCAAGGGTGGGTCAACATATGCAAATCTACAAATGTAATACAGCACATCAATAGAAGCAAAGACAAAATCTACTTGATCACCTCAATAGATGCAGAAAAAGCCTTTGACAAGATGCAACATCACTTCATGATAAAAGCTTTAAGAAAACTAGGAATAGAGGGAATGTACCTCAACAATGTAAAGGCTACATATGACAAATGGACAGCCAACATCATACTTAACAGTGAAAAACTGAAACCATTCCCCCTAAAATCAGGAACGAGAAAGGGTTGCCCAATATCTCCACTCCTATTCAACATAGTAGTGGAATTGCTAGCCAGAGCAATTAGGCAAGAAGAAGAAATAAAAGTAATACAAGTAGGCAAAGGAACTGTCAAAAAATCCTTACTTGCAGATGATATGATCCTATACCTTAAAGACCCAAAAAACTCTACCCAAAAACTCTTAGACACCATAAATAGCTACAGTAAGGTGGCAGGATTCAAAATAAATTTACAAAAATCATTAGACTTTCTATACACAAACAATGAACAAACTAAGAAGGAATATATGGAAATAATTCCATTCACAATAGCCTCAAAAAAAAAATCAAATACCTAGGGGTAAATTTAACAAAGGATGTGAATAACCTCTAGAAGGAGAATTACAAACTTCTGCAGAAAGAGATCGAGGAAGACTAAGAAGATGGAAAGATCTCCCGTGCTCATGGATCGGTAGACTCAACATTGTAAAAATGGCTATACTACTGAAAGCAATCTACATGTTTAATGCAATTTCCATCAAAATCCCAATGACTTTATCATAGAGGTTGAAAAATCTACCCTAAAGTTCATTTGGAAACACAATTGACTGTGAATAGCCAAGGCAATACTCAACAAAAAGAGCAATGCTGGAGGTATCACAATACCTGACTTCAAACTATTTTACAAAGCAATAGCAATAAAAACAGCATGGTACTGGCACAAAAACAGAAATGAAGACCAGTGGAACAGAATAGAGCACCCAGGTATGAATCCATACAACTATACCCAATTTATTTTTGACAAAAGCACTAAAAATATATGATGGAGAAAAGACAGCCTCTTCAACAAATGTTGCTGGGAAAAGTGGTTACCTGTCTGCAAGAAACTGAAACTAGACTCATGTCTATCACCTTGTACTAGTATCAACTCAAAATGGATCAAGAACCTAAATATCAGACCTGAAACTCTGAAGTTACTAAAGAAAGGAGCAGGAAACACTCTGAAACTAACTGGTATAGGCAAAGATTTCCTCAATAGAATGCTAGCAGCTCAACAACTAAGAGAAAGGATGGAAAAATGGGACTTCATAAAATTTTAAAAGCTTCTGCACAACAAAAGAAATGGTCTCTAAACTGAAGAGACCACCCACAGAGTAGGAGAAAATATTTGCCAGCTACACATCAGACAAGGGACTGATAACCAGAATGTACAGGGAACTTAAGGAACTAAACTCTCCTAAAATCAATGAACCAATTATGAAATGGGCATGTGAATGAAACAGAATTTTCTCAAAAGAAGAAATTCAAATGGCCAAAAAACACATGAAAAAATGCTCACCATCTCTAGCCATAAAGGAAATGCAAATCAAAACTTCACTAAGATTCAACCTCACCCCTGTTAGAATAGCCATCATCAAAAACACCACCAACAGTATGCGTTGGTGAGGATGTGGGGAAAAAGGAACCCTGGTCCACTGCTGGTGGGAATGCAAGCTGGTGTAACCACTTTGAAAAAATTTGGAGGCTTCTTAAAAATGTAAACATAGATCTTCCATATGATCCAGCAATCCCACTCCTGAGGATATACCCAAAGGAATGCAACACAGGTTACTCCAGAAGCACCTGCACACTCCTGTATATTGCCGTGCTATTCACAATAGCCAAGTTATGGAAACAACCAAGATGCCCCACTACTAATGAATGCACTAAGAAAATGTGGTATTTGTACACAGTGGAATTTTACTCAGCCATGAAGAAGAATGAAATCTTATCATGTGCAGGTAAATGGATGTAACTGGAGAACATCATTCTGAGCGAGGTTGGCTAGGCTCAGAAGAACAAAAATCGTATGTTCTCCCTCATATGTGGACTTTAGATCTAGGTCACATGCAGTAATGTGGTTGGACTTGGATCACATGACAAAGGGAGAGCACATACGGGAGATATAGAAATAGGTAGAAAACCTAAAAGATAAAAGCATTTGATATCCCCACTCCAGAGGAACTAATATAGAAACCTTAAAGCGACAGAGGTTAACATGAGAATGGGATCAGTAACCTGTTTAAAGATCAGTTAGAGGTGAATCAACATGGGTTGTAACACATGTGTACACAAAAACAATGCTAGGAATATTTCTGTATAGCTGCCCTTAAGTCAACTGGCAAAAATGCTTTGTCTTCCTTATTATGCTTATGTCTTTTCTTCAACAAAATTAGTGATTAGGGCAGAATATGATATGCCTAGAAGTGAAGGGAGGAGGGTGGTGGAGGGGGCAGGGGGGAGAAATGTATGCATATGTGAATAAATGAATAATTTTAAAAAATGATGATGTTCTCTAGTTCCATCCATTTACCTGCAAATGACAAAACTTCATTCTTCTTTATGTCTGAATAAAATTCTATTGTATATAAGTACTACATTTTCTTAACCCATTCATCAGTAGTGAATGATGAATTCACTTGGCTGTGAATTCTTGGCTGTTTCCATATCTTTGCTGTTGTGAATAATACTGCAATAAACATGGGTGTGCAGGCGCCTTTACTATAACCTGAACTTGCAGTCCTTTGGATACATGCCTAGAAGTAGTATTGCTGGATCATATGGCAGTGGTATTTGTAGTTTTTTGAGGAGCCTCTATACTGTTTACCATAGTGATTGTACTAATTTACATGCCTATCAACAGTGTATGAGGGTTCCTTTTTCCCTCCACATCCTCACCAACATTTGTCATTGTTTGTATTGTTGATGACAGCCATTCTAACAAGAGTGATGTGAAATCTTAATGTGGTATTGATTTGCATTTCTTTTATGGCCAGCATGAACACTTTTTAATGTATTTATTGGCTATATGTATTTCTTTTAGGAAATGTTTGTTCAATTCATTTGCCCATTTATTGATTGGATTGTTTAATTTTTTGATATCTTTACATATTCAGGGTATTAATTCCCTGTCAGATGAATAGCTGGCAAAAATTTCTCCCACTTTATAGGCTTTTGCTTCATTCTGGTAATTGCTTTCTTTGATGCACAGAAGATTTTTAGTTTGATGCAATCTCATTTGTTAGTTCTTCCTATTATTTGCTGTGTTATTTAAGTCCTTATTTAAAAAGTTGCTTTTCTTGTCTGTATCTCAAAGTGTTTTCTTTATACTTTCCTGTAGTACTTTCAAAGTATTAGGTCTTACATTAAAGTCTTTGATCCATTTTGAATTGATTTTTTTGGTAGTACTGGGGCTTGAACTTCAATGGATTTTTGTATAGAGTGACAGGAGTCTAGTTGCAGCCTTCTATATGTGGATACCTAGTGTTCCTAGCATCATTTGTTGAAGAGGCTTTCTTTTCTCTAAAGTAAGTGTTTGGCACCTTTATTGATAATCAAGTGGCTGTAGCTGCATGGGTTTATTTCTGGGTCCTCTGTTCTATTCCATTTGTCTGTGCATCTGTTTCATGCCAATGTTATGATGTTTTTGTTAGTATTGTTCCATAGTATAATTTGAAAATGAGTTTTGGGATACCTTCACCATTGTTCTTTTTTGCTTAGGATTGCTTTGGTATTCAGGGTATTTTGGTGATTCCACATGAATTTTATAATTTTTTTTCTATTTCTGTGAAGAAGGACTTTGGAATTATCATGGGGGTTGCATTGAATCTGTAGATGGCTTTCAGCAATATGGTAATTCTCATAATATTAATACTGATGATCCATGACCATGGAGGCTTTTCCCTGTTCTTCTTCATCTTCTGCCTTCAGTGTTTTATTATAGAATTCTTTTGCCTCCTTGGTTAGGTTTGATCCCCCTACTCTTCTCATTCACAGAGTTGCAGAAAATGCCATCTGACTCCAGAAGCATTTTGTCATTTCTTTACAGTGAATATAGTAAAACTCTCTTTTCTATTTCAACAGACACTCTGCATGATTCTTAATTGTATTCATCACGCTTGCCACAGGACTCCAAAGTTTATTTCTTCCATCTAACTGTAACTGTTTTCATCAACTTCTCACCAGCAGTCTTTCCCTTTCTTTCTCCAGTCTCTGGTAACCATCATTCTACTCTCTGCTTCTACAAAACCAGTATTTTTGGAGTCCACATATGAGTGAGATTATGAGGTGTCTTTGTCTTTCTGCACCTGACTTAAAAATAATGTGTTAAGAATGCTAAGTCAAATGGAAGGTGCTGAATGGACCAAAGTAAAGTATATTCACAGCAGGATACCTTGAGAAACCCCTTTGAACATTGATTTAGATACTAATAAGGAAAGACAGGACTGTAAAATAGGTACAGGGTGTGTCTCTGTGTGTATGGGGTACTTATGGGAGGGGAGAAGGTGAAAAAAAGAAATTAAGGTGAAGGAATATGATTGATAAACTTCCTATACTTATATAAAATAGAACAAAGAAATCTCTTGTAATAGTTCTAAGTGGGGCAGGGAGGGGATTGAGGGGAAGAGATGGTGGGGCTATCTAATCAATGTATAATATAAGCCTATTTGGAATTGTCACAATGAATCCCTCCATGTACAACAAACATACCTTTATAAAAAATTAAAAGGAAAAATAATAGCTTTAAAAATGAATGTTGACCAAAAGGGATAACTTGAATAGAAAATAGAAGAAATAAATTTGCATGCACTTTATGGCAACAAAAGAAGAGGATTGTACTATCACATTAAAGATGAAGTACCAGCTTCTAGTGGTCTGAAGATTTGTACACCAACCATGTCCATGGCCCCATCTAAGCAAGAGGGCAAGACTAGAAGATAAGATCTTGGTGCATATTGGACTCACTGGCAGTCCTTTCAAAACCTGGGATGCAGTCCTTGGCCTGGCAGTCAAATATGTACTGTGCCAGTCTGATGATACTCCAGTGATGTTTTAAATTGAAACTGAGACACTCTTTGGGAGACCAAGACTTGTTTATCCTTGGGGGCTGGGGTGGCCATTTTAATGCATTTGTAAGAGTAAGAAGTAAAGAAGACACACAGGAGGCACAGAAAGAAGAAAACAATGGCAAAGAAATCCTTAAGACAGATGAGAAGTTGGATTCTCAACTTCCCATTATCTTTCTTATGAGTTCCACTTGTTTCTCTTTGTTTCCACTCAAGTTGCTAGAAATGCTGTTCCAAAATGGTGATTAAAGAAACACCTGGGATTCACTTAGCAAAGCAAAAAAGTTTTACTTCTGCAAAAAGGTGCAGCCACAGACCATAGTCTAATAGGCAGAACACACTGAATGGGGAGTCTGCTCAGTTTTTATATCTCATGTAAGTTTGCCCCTCACCCTGATGGCCAGGTTTTGGTTCACAATCTTTGCAATTAGTGATTGTTTGGGATAATGGCAAGGTTTTCTGACACAGTGACATTTTACAATTCAATGAGAGTTATTACTCATGGTTTAGAGCTCAGTGAGAGAGTGATTTCTCAAGGTCCCCTGCAAATAGAGGTTGGGGGCTGACATTTTCCCTACAGTAGTTAGAGGAGGAGGTGATATGGAACTTTAAGATGGTAAGCAAACTGTTTGACATTAGGACGTCTGGTAATAAACAGCTCTATGTTTGATTGCAAGAACCTTGCAGGGTCAAGCAACATTTCACAAAGCATGTTGGCAGCAATTCAGGGAGGTTAGCTAGCATCTTGATAGTGATAGTTATACATTAGCTCTTTTGTCAGAAAAGACCTGACTTTAGTTGATTCTCACAATGTCAAAAAGATTGCCCTTGCATGTTTAGTGTGACTGGGTCTCTTTTTCTATTAGTAGGATTTTTAAATAAATCTACACACATGGACTGGATCCTCTTGTGCATTATTCATAACATCCAGAGGTTGGGTCAGTAACAGCAAGTAACTTCAGTAGCATGCACAGAATTAGCTTATGATGTTCTTCCCACACCAGATAGAAATTTGCATCTTATGGAAGTGCAAATTAGAGTTATTGAGGAATAAATGAAATTGCAAATATTTAGCCCGAAAATGCCAAGATTTTGGTGAGTGTATATGGGGCATGTGTTTCTACATGTATTACATTCAGTGTTATAATACAGTGGTCATCACTGATGGTACTCACATTATGGTTGATTTAAGTCTCTCATCTCAAACTTTTGTTAATAAGCATGTATTATTGTTTTATTTTTAAAGGGACATTTAAGAAAAAAGAAAATGTGCCTAAATTGAAAACTATGTACAATTAATGAGTCTAAATTGATTAAGAAAATGTGTATCTGTAATTGACATGTACTGCATCTGTAACTTTACCTCAAAGTCTGAATACAACGTCACATGGAAGGGTGGATTTTGGGAGCTCCACATATTTCCAAAAGGTGGCAATTAGCCAGGGGGAAAAATACCCCTTCTCCTTCCTAAGAAACATTTGTTCACACAAGAGAGACACCACTCCTTTGACATTCATCCACGCCAAAATCTCCACCCTTGGGCAATATAAAAGGTATAAAACCCGATTTCCAACCTGACCCAGAGGACTACCAGTTTCCAGGTCCCGCTGCATGACCCCATGTGGCCTTTCCTTTCTCCTCTATGCAAACAAAACTTTTCTGACCTTTGCTGCTCAAGTCTGCCCTGATTTCTATCTAAGCAGACCAATGGATCCTCACCACCACCCAAGCTTCCCAGCAGCTCAACCTTGGGAACCACGACAGAACACTTCTTTTTCACTTGAGGTTGATACATGTTGCACCAAACTGGAGGCGACTGCCTAGGAAGTAGCCATGATAATTCAGCACTCAGATGGAGTCTGTCCTCCAGGAGAGCCCCCCACCACCATGGCTCAGCTATAGCAGAACTCTCAGGCTATCTCTCTCTCCCTCTCCCTCCCTCTCTCTCTCTCTTTTTCTCTTTTGCTAAGGATGGTTTCTCCCTCAGGAATCTGGAGAAAAAGTTCCAAGCCCTCTACATCTGTTAATGCAGGCAACCTGAGAAATCAGGGGCTGGCTGGGGGCTTATACCAGATTGCCATTGCCACATGGGTGAAGCTAAATCTCCAGTGCAGCAAGGGTTTTTTTCCTCTCAACTCTCAGCTCCCTCCCTTCTTAAATCCTCTTCCTTTCAGATCTGACACACTAAGGAGGGGGTCCAAAAATGGTCAATGGGAAGGAAATTTTCCCTTCAACGTGCAAGGGTGCTCTGGACAGGCAACTCCCCAGTGGAATCAGAAGGCTAAAGATGCAACTTCCTGAACTGCACTGAGGCTCCAGAGGTGGTTAAGAATCCGAATTCCTCTGCTGTGTCCGCAGCACACAGACGATCATATCTCTGCACTTTCTGCACAGCTCCCATGTGGAGGTCACCCTCACTTCCATTGCACCAGTACTGCCTCTGGCAGGATTGACCTGGACAGCAGTGATGGCTAATAATCCCTCATGCACTGAGCCTGGGAACTCTTTTCCCTCATCCTCAGCTTCTCCTTCTTCTTTCCCAAGTAGTTCAGGATGAGTGGCCACTCCCTTTGTCCTAGACAGCAGTGGGCTTCCTTCTTCAGCCGAGTCTGGGAGAGATCCCTACATGCCCCTGTTCAAAACCCAATCCTTAGACTATGTCCTTAGAAGCTCCCATGTCCATTCCGCAGCCCCCATTTTAATTGAGTACACCAAAAAAGAGTTTCTCTCAAACTTGGGTTTAACTGTTTTTGTTAGGCACCTGGTTGATCTAGTTAAGCAGGTTCCTGTAGTCTCCCCTCAGGGTAGGAAAGAGTGCTTTACCTGGGAGCTATATAAGGAGATAGGGACTGCAACAGTGTTCTCTGTTTTTGTCCATTACCACCAGCAAAAGAACAATGCCCTCAGATGCTCCCTCTCTTATGTCTCAAGGGGGTCAAAAGTCTGCCTCATCAGAAGTCCCCATTCATGCCTCCACAAGGGTCCTTCCTCTGGCCATGCAAGCTCTCTTGGTTGCTTTAAAGTCCCTCACTCACAGGGTTATTTTTAAATCACAAGCCTTCAGCTGGAAGAGGAGAACCAGGTACTTGGGTCACAAGGCAAACAGGCAAAATAAGACAAACAGACCAAAAAATTTATCAGGGTCATGCCAGACAGGTGGCTGCAGCTGAATGTACCTAAATGTCTTCCTCACAACCTTAGCCACAGGTAGCAGTGGTGGGAGAGCATGGGGGAGAGGGATACCCTCTCCCACGTAGAGGAACTCCTCACCTGGAAATGCCTGGGTAAAAGGAGAAAACTCCTCTTAAGGTGATCAATTTTCCCTTGCTTCCCTTTTTAGATGAGGAAATCAAGCTTCCAGGATCCCAGAAGGATTCCCCCCTCCCCCTTGCCTGCTTCCTGAAACATTGGAAAGATCTTGATATAGAAAGTCTTCAACTGAAGCAATTAAAGTTTTATTGCACCTAGGCCTGGCTTCAATATGCTCTGGGAGACCAGGAAAAATGGCCAGAAGTGGGGAGCATAAATTATAATGCCATTCTTCAATTAGATATGTTCTGTAGAAAGCAGGGGAAGTGGACTGAAGTCCCATATGTTCAACAGTTCTTTTTCCTAAGAGACCACCCAGAATAGCTAAGCAAATGCAGGCTTGATACCCAGACCATAGTGACCCTTTGCAAAAAGCCCCCAGACTCCTTTGAGGAACCAGAACCCCAAAAAACCATGCCCAAGGGCCTCCAACAATGTAAAAAGGGGCTACCCCATGACAAAAATTAAATCTCCAGGGGAACCACAGGGGATATATCCCATCCTGAAGAAATTGGTTAATTCCCCCACAGCTCCCCCTCTATACATGAATACATAGCATTCCTATCACATTTTCCTCCTACACCCTTTCTTTATATCCTCCCCTTCCCACTGGTACCAACACCTAGACAGGACCAGTTTTCCCTTCCTAACCTCTGTCTTCGAAAAATGACATTTTTGTTTGTTAAGGTATTTATACAGGGATTTTCATTATCATGCTCCCATGCATGTATGTATTATATCCCAAATTGGTTCATCCCCTCCATTTTTCTCCTTTCTTATGGAGATTTCAACAGCTTTAAAAATTCTATATTCATTCTTGTAAGACCATGTCACCTGCAAATAGGGATAGTTTGACTTCTTCTTCTATTTGAATTCCTTTATTTCTGTCTTCATGTCTTATTGCTCTGGCTAGGAATTCCAAGACTATGTTGAATAAGAGCAGAGAGTGGATGCCCTTGTCTTGTTCCTGACTTTTGCAAGAGGAAATGTTTTCAGTTTTTCCTCATTTTGTATAATGTTTGCTATCGGCTTGTCATACATAGCCTTTATTATGTTGAGGTATATTCCTTCTATTCCTAATTTTATCAGAGTTTTTATCATGAGAGGATGTTGAATTTTGTCAAAGGCTTTTTCTTCATTTATGAGATGATCATGTGTTTTTTGTCTTTGCTTCTATTAATTATGCTGTATTACATTTAATAATTTGTGTACATTGAACCATGCCTGCATCCCTGGGATGAAATTGACTTGATCATGGAGTTTGATCTTTTTGATATGTTGTTGAATTCAGTTTGCCAGTATTTTATTGAGGTTTTTTTTGCACCTAAGTTCATTAAATAGAATGGCCTATAATTCTCTTTTTTTTGTTGTGTCCTTGTCTGGTTTTCAAATGAGTGTTATATTGGCATCATAGAAATTTCGGCAGTGTTCTTTTCATTCCTACGTTATGGAAAAATTTGAGGAGTGTCAGTATTAGTTCTTCTTTAAAGGTCTAGTAGAATTCAGCAGTGAATCCATCAAGTCTTGAACTTTTTGGGGAGACTATTTCTGCTTTAATTTTGTTGTTCATTTTAGATCTATTTAAGTGGTTTATATCCTCTTGGTTTAATTTTGGTTTGTCATTTGTGTGTTGAAATTTATCCATTTCTTCTAGATTTTCCAATTTATTTGAATATTGATTTTTCAAAGTAATCTTTGTCAACTCTCTTGATTTTATTGGTGTTTGTTATTGTTGGTTTTTTGTTTCTAATTTTATTAATTTGGGTCTTTTCTCTCCAGCTACTCCAGATCAATGCCTTATGAGACTTCCTCATTCTTACATTTGATCAAGTCATCCCATTCTGAAACTCTTTCCTTAGGATCTATCCCTGAATAAGTAATACTTACTATGCATTATCTAGATATTCTCTCTCTAAATGTTTGAAAACAAAGCTGAACATCTGAGAATATAAGAAAGAGTAAATAATTACAATTCTAAGAAATACCTTGCATTCAATTGAAATATATTCACACATAATTTATAATAGCATGGAAAATGCATATGAAGAAGCAAACGTGATAAATAAATGAACAAATATATGATATGTAAATAAATATATAATAAATAAACTAAAGCACTGCATACCATAACATTGCATTCGATAAAAGTAAAAGGCCAAAAATACATGTGAAAATGAAAAAAAATAGAAGAAAATAACTATGTCAGGTTTACATATCTTATGGATATTCTAAAAGTTCTATAATTATTTAAAATGAACTTTGAATTTCTTATTTTAAAGTCAGGCTGTAAGTAACAAAGGCAGTGCAGACACAATGATATAAAGTTATAGCTAGAAGGAAACAACATAAATTGTGAGTATAGAAGCTGCTGAGTGGCTTGAAGAATATGGGAGCTTTAATTGTGTGCTTTTCATGTTTCTATAAAAGCACATACTATTTTCACAGTCAGGGGAGGGAAATAAAAGGTGTGAGAAGACCAAGGCAGCAGGTGAGTGAGACAGTTCACACAAACAGGGAGAAGCTGGCCTTACCTGTTGCCATAACCTGTGAGGTGATAACACTGTAAGGAGTAAATTTATGCCTCAGAAGAATGCTGCCTGGATTACATCTAAGAATGAAGGTAGTACATGGGAAAAATGGCTGAGAACCAAGATCATTTTCCATATCCTAACCTCATAATGTCAAACAGTTCAGGTGGGATTTGGGTAAAATAAATAGATCAATTTAGAGTTGTTAGAAGGCTTTGCTTTTCCAACCCATGGAACTTCTGTAAGTCATGGAGATCAGGCTTGTTTCCATGTTTCTCACAATGACAGGAGTCTCAGGAAAATGGTCTGAGCTATGCCCTCTGGGTCCCAGGCTCCCTTTCTACAGAAGACATGTGAATAACATAGTATGAATGTGGAAAAGATGTCACTGCCATCAGGAACATATAAGATCAAACCCAATGAGATACCACTTTAACCCTGTTAGACTGGTTATAATCAAAATAACATAAAATACCAAGTGTTGGTAAGAATAGGGGAAACTAAAAACTACACACATTGCTGGAGAAAATGTACAATAAGACAGCCACTTTAAAGAACTCTTTAGCAATTTCATTAAAAATTAAACTGATTAGCATCATTGTGTGTATACTTCCTGTGGTAGTTATAAGCTGACTTTAAAATGTAGCAAATCCTCTTTGAATGCATGAAAAAGTATCAGTAAATGTCCATACAAAGACATGGTTGTGATGCTCATAGCTGGATTTCTCATAAAAACCAGGAACTGGTATTAAACCTAATGTCTATCAACTAGTAAATACACAAATTGTTGAATATTTATACCATGGGATAGCATTATAAAAAAGGAACAGAATGCTGATATGTGTTACATTATGAATGGTTCCCTAAAGCATTATACAAAGCAAAAGAAGCTGGATGAAAAAAACTATATATTGTGTGACTCACTAATGTTAAATACCCAGAAAATGTAAACTTATCAAGCAGATCAGTAGTTACTTAGAACTAGATGCAGAGGCAGTGCTATTTGCAAATCAAAATGATGAGAATTTCCAGTGATGAAAATGTTCTAAAATTAATTTGTGATGTTGATTGAAATACTTCAGACTTAGTAAAAAATCATGCAATTATTCACAAAGGATGGACTTTATAGTATACAAATTATACTTTAATGAAGTCTTTTAAAAAATAAATGTTATTGAATATCCTTGACAATGAGTGTTCCATATATTTCAAAAGGTTGAAAATAGTGCTTCAAATTCATTCACCATTCATAAGGTGATCATGTAATTGGTCATCTAATCAAGACAGATAAATCTGTGAGATAAAAGTATTTCTAATAATAATAATAGCAACAATAATAATAAACCCCTAGGTGATAGGATTAAGACAAGTAGGCCACGGGAAACCAGAATGTGAATTCTTCTCAATGGGCATTCAGTTGGAATTTAAATGCCTTTATCTAGACTTGCTTAAAGTGGATTATATCATGCAGTTGAGCTAGTCCTTATTTTAGGACAAACTCTTCATGAGTTAGGGGTGAAGAACCCCCTGACCTCTGTATCACACATGGTTCCTTTCTGCTCCCCCAGCACAGAGGACAACTCCAACCCAGTGAAGGATTGCACTTCCTGGCTCTTAATGTTGAGTACAGAGATGAGATGTAGGATGTGGTTCCATCAATAAGCAAGTCTGAAAAAAACTCCCTTCAGAAGTACATCTGTTGAAATGTGCTCATTTTCCTAAGTGCTGTGATTCTAAAATTCAAGGTATTCCTTTATAAGGAAAAATGCTAGCACTGATCCATTCAAACAATATGAATCCACTATGAACCAGGTCCTGGGGAAATGAAGGCAGAACAGGCAAGTCCAGACTTTCAGATGCCCCTGTATCTGCTACGGCAGACAGGACTGGGCCAGGGAAACAGCAGCTTATACCTTCAGCTGCCGAAGACTCTTATTATTCCTCATGTCTTGATTAGTGGGCTTAGCTGGCTTCAAAGTAAGGAAATGCATTAGTACTGGGAAATTGCATTAGGCTTAGAAAAGTAGTAGCTAACAGTTTTTAGTCTTAGAGAAAGCAGAAAACCATGAAAAATAATGTCAACCAGGACACAAACATCTGAATGAACTAATCCCTATAATGAGGTAGTGAGTACTTTTAATACTTAATTCTGCTTTCGATTGTCTACACTGAGGATGAAAGTTCTTTATCTGGGGCTGACATGATTACTTTTGCATTTTCATGGCTGTTGACAGACAAGATTGAGAAGTGATGAGCCTTGACTCTAACACTGGACCCAGGGTCTAATCACAGCTCCACATTATGCCTGTGGGAGGCTGGGGGATCACTCCCATTCTCAGCCCTCAGTATGCTTGTGTCCGTCACACACTGGGGTAATAAGTACTTAATACACAGCGTAGGTATGAGGAGCTATGAGTGGCTGTTGGTAAAGCCCAGAACACAGCACCTGGCACCTATGGAGTCTTACCAACATTGAAAGTATTTTCATTGTGACGAGATACATTTATTTTTTAATTTTAATTTTTTTTGCCAGTACTGGGGTTTGAACTCAGGGCCTGCACCTTGAGTCAGCCTTTTTTGTGTGTGAGTGTGTAATGGGTTTTTTGGTTTTTGGTTTTTTTGAGATAGGATCTCACGAACGACTTGCCCAAGCTGGCTTTGAACCTTGATCCTCCTGATAGCTGCCTCCTGAGAAGCTAGAATTACAGGTGTGAGCCACTGATGCCTAGCTGTGACAAGATACATTTAATGTAAAGTTTACCATTTTAAACATTTTAAAAGGGACTCTTCAGTGATGTGAGACCATTCCCACTGTTGTGCAACAGTCCTCACAACCCTCCTAAACTCCCACCCTCCCTGTAGCAATTTTACTTTGACTCTGAATTAGACTCCTCTAGTATCTCACCAAGGTGGAGTCCTAGAGGGACTCTTTGTGTCTGGCTTATTTTAATGAGAATAACATGTCCACAATTCAACATGTTGATATGTCACTCCTTTTTAAGGAATGATGGTACCCCACTGGATACATAGGTCACATTTTGTTCATTATTCTTCAACCATTCATGGCAACTTGGGTTGTTTCCCCCTTTGGCCATAGACATAGACTATGAGCACAGGACTACAAATACCTGTTAGTTCTTTAATTTTCTTTAAGCCAAATGGCCAGATATTTTGTTCTTTAGTTGTATTTCAGAGAGGTTCTCAAACTTTTTACTGAGGCCTGGTTTGCACTTTGATCTTCCCATGTAGGTGGGAGTACAGATGCACGGCACCATGCCTGCCTTGTTCTTTGAGATAGGGTCTTGCTAACTTTTTACCCAGGCTGGTCTTGAACCACAGTCTTCCCAATCTCTGCCTGCTGAATACCTTGGATGACAGGAATAGATTCCAATTCTATTTCCTTTACTGCTTTGATATATTTTCAAGAACATGTAGCATAAATAAAATGATTTGTGTGCAAAAAAATGATAGCTTTATATATTAATTTCTAAGGGAATGCTTACTACTTACCAAACATTGTACTTGCTAAGTATAAACAAGATGTGGTTTAATTTCACATCATTTTACTTCAGTTCAAACAGAATTTGATTATAGTATATCCTGTAATTCTGTGAAGGTTGCTGATTATTTACAAAAAAAGCCATTTGAAAATATTTTATATTGGCAGTGTCACCACCATGGGGGAAAATATAAGCCAAATGTCTAAACTCAATCCTTTCTTTTTGCTGTACTGTGTATTGAACCCAGGGTCTTGTGCACATCAGGCCAGTGTTCTATTGGGAAGTTTATCTGTAGCCCTTTGTTTTTGTTTTGCGGTTGAGACAGGGTCTCACCATGACCTATGCCTGGGCAGTCCTTGAACTGAGCTCCTCTTGCCTCCTGAAGTGCTGGGATTATAGTTGGGCACTACCAATACCAGGTTGCAATTCAGTTTTTTGCAAAATGTGGCTCTGGTTAGGAAAAATCTTTTCTAATCCTGATTTATGGAATATTTTCCTCATGTTTGGAATTTGCATTGGGTTCATCTTTGTTCTATATCTAATGAAATGACCATATAGCTTTCTTCTTTAACGTGTTGATAAGGATATATATATACTTGAATTTACTTATGAATGTTGAAACAGTCTTGCATTCCCAGATTAACCTTATTTGCAAAGGAGTTCTTATCCTATGGATATATTTCTGGGCCCACTTCCTGATAATTTGTTGAGGATCCCTCCTCTGCACTATGAGGAGTATTGACCACTGGTTTTCTTTTCTTGGAATGCTTTCTCGGGTTTTGGCATCCTGGTGATTTGTTCTAAATAAACTTTGGTAATCTCAAGTAAAATCAGTTGAGAAATGTTCCTGTGGTTTACACATCTGGAATATTTCATGTACAAAATATATTAATTTTCCTTAGATAATTTTTATAATTTATTAATAAAGGTATGCCTTGAGTTTTCTTTGTCAGAAGGTTCTTAACTAAAATTCAACTTATTTAATAGGAATAGGATTATTCACTTGATCTAGTTACTTTTAGTGAGCTACAGTAGGCTGTCTCTTTGAAGAATTTTTTCACTTTATCTGTTGTTGAATTTATGGAGATAGGACTATTTATAATGTTCCTTAGTAGCCTTTGAATAGCTAAAACATCTGCAATGAGTCTTTTTCTTTTATCCCTGATACTGATAATTTGCATGTTTCCCCTTTGCTTTCCTTAGTCAGTCATTTATGAATTTACTTTTTCTTCAATAAATATGGTTAGTTTTTTACTGAGATTTTCTGTTGTTTAATTTCAGCCTTTCTGAAGCTTCCCCTGGTAACTGTCTGATCACTTTCCAGAATCCTCACATTGTTGATTCAGATCCTCCCCTGCAACTTAATGGTTGCTTTGCTGGAAAGACTGAACCCAGGCCTTCTCTCTCAGCCATTCCTTTAGCAAATGTTATTTTTATTTATTTATTTTTAATTTAAAAAAATTTTTATTGTTTTATTATTCATATGTACATACAATGCTTGGGTCATTTCTCCCCCCTGCCCCCACCCCCTCCCTAACCACCCACTCTGCCCCCTCCTTCTCCTCCCCACCCCCTCAATACCAAGCAGAAACTGTTTTGCCCTTATCTCTAATTTTGTTGAAGAGAGAGTATAAGCAATAATAGGAAGGAACAAGGGTTTGTGCTAGTTGAGAGCAAATGTTATTTTTAAAAATACCCAAATTCCAGTGGTTGTTCCAGGCTCTGTGATAGCACGTCTAATCTCTAGTACAGAAGTCCTGAGGGCCCAGTGTTTAATGATCTGGAAATGAACATTTGGTCTGTTTTCCTAAAGCATGCCTGACAATGGCTATCTCTTCCTACTTCTGCACAAAACAGCTTGAGAAATATGCAAGATTCCTTATTTCAACATGAAATGTGTGATTTCCTGTCTCATTTTAACACACAAAATGGAAAGAACAAAATGATGACCATGCTAATTTTGAAAACACATTTTGATTTCAAAATTCAAGACTGTATTTCCTATGTACACTATATTCACATTAGCCAAGATAATCTGGGGTACATATGACAGATGCCAACATCATGTCATTGGATGATGCCCATGGAAGTTTAACTCTGCTATGCCACCTGAGAGGGAAAGTCCAGCTGGTTTCACATTTGACTATAGGTTTGCCAGTGAAGATGTGTGAACTTAAGATGAAATCATTCATAGATGTTGATGTATTCAATGTTTTCTTATTATCCACTTCTGGTGGTAGAGGGAAAGAGTGGTGGTCAGCAGTGGTCATGGGGACTGGGATACTCCCACCACTTGAGAGGTACAATCAGATCTGGGCCATGGCTCTGAAACATCTGTAGCTTAGCTCTAGGACCCAGAAGACCCCCTCCCAGGTATTCCTGGCTAGGGGTGGACTGTGTAGTACCCATGAGGAAACCTAATGATACTTCCTCAGAAAGGACTCCCACACATCCTAGCTTGGTATGGAGCTGGCAAAGGGTCTTCCCATCCTCCCTCACTGGTGACTGGCTGGTTGGGACTTCCCATGATAGCAGCTTTTCTAGACTCCAGCCACCTTCATTGAATGCTATTCTCCCAAGACTGAAGCTTCCAAGAATTTGAAAAGGACAATCCTTGCTCCAAACCTCTTAAGGTAGGTTCCAGGGAGACCTCTACAAACAGTGGGCTCTAGGAACCCAAAAAGTGTTTCCACTGGTCCCTTCTTTTTCACCAGTATACTTGGTCTAGATTCTTCATTCAACAAGTATGGGCTCACACTCCTGCATGCATTGTCACCTCTGATTTTAGTTTCTTGCTCTCCTTAGGCCTCACCTTTTCTGTATGATTAGAGTTTCTCCAGTCTTATACCCCTAACCAAATTGGTGGAATCTGCTACAAGAGGTTTTATGATACAACTTCTAGGGATGATGGGTGTCACTACTGATTGTCTGGACTAGTGGCAGGTCTGGGTTGCTTGGCTCATCGGAAAGAAAGCAGAATGTGGACAACATGTCGAGTTGACCTTTGTAGCCCATGTCGATCTGATGGACTTTTCTGATTGACCCCTCTGACAGGTTCACTTTTCTGATTGACCCCTCTGCCCCAGGTCACTGCAATGGGATTATTTGCAGTCATTGAGGTGAACAGTGTGAGCTAACAGAGGACTTCTCTCACTGTTTTGTGGGGCATTGAGTTTTGCTGTGAGCAAGACTCCCTTACACTCTGTCAGCCATTACAGTGGAATCAGGTACAGCATGAGAAAGGCTTGAGAAGAGGAAGAAAGGACGAGGATCCCTGAAAGACACTGCCCATTGGCACAAGAAAAGAACTATGATAGTTAGCTATGATAGGTGAGTAGATGCCCTGGGGTGCCCATAGTCACAGATGGTGGCCTAGGAAGGCTGTGAATCCTGCTTCTTCTTGGGGATGAAGACACAGGTACAAAGGACTTGGAACTTGCCCAAGGTCTCAGCCCAGACTACTGTCTCTGAGCCTGGACTTCTTCCTGATTCTGTCTTTCTCTTGGTGTCTAGAGCACTGACTTGGCTCACTATGATGAGCCTTTTTGTGTCACATGCATGAATTTTAACATATGACCCTTTAGATCACATAATCCCTACATTTTTGGTGATTTTTCTTTTCTTTTCTTTTTTAGCTGTGCTATAATTTTAAAACAGGGTCTTGTGCATGCTAAGAAAATGCTTTACCATGAGACTCCATCCCCAGCTCCTGATTATTTCTGAAGCATATGTTTTTCCATCATACCCAGAAAGCATCCCTTACAGTGGCTGTCTGGACACTGCCCTTGAAACCAGACTTGTCACTTTATTCCTCACTTCTGCCTATTCATGCCCTAGGGTGAGCAGGTCCAGGGGGTCCCTGCAGCCACTAAAGTAGTAAGAAGATTGAGGAATATCAAGGGTTTTCTCCTCAGTCAGGCCACTCTGTGCACCCTGTGGTCATGTGTTCTGGGGCCAAGGGTATTGGTGACTGTTTGATTCTCCAACTTACTGGAAGAGACCATGATGACCTCCAGAAGTTGAGAGTCCTTGGACTCATGCTGAACCTGGGTATGAGCCAGCCCTGTGAATGGCAGCTGGAACACTCTCATGGTTATTGATCTGGAACAGAACAGAGGACAAGGCACCAAGTCAAGGACCCTAGAGTGGCTCCCAGTATAGAATGGCCAAGGACCCCGTGGAACTATCTCATCCCTGAGCACAAGGCTCACAACTAGGTTGAGGGGTCTTCACTTTCTCCTGATTTCTGAGAGTGGACCCTATGCAATGAGAAGGGGTCTTTCCAAGTAGTCCTAGCACAAGTCTCCCAAAACAGCCTGCTACCTCCTTCCAGGAAGCTTGGAAAGGCCACAGGGATGACAGGATCAATAAGCCTTGGCACCTGAACCATCTGGGGAGGGCAGGGCTGCAAATGACTCATCTGTAGCTGGAAACCCAGCAGCTGAAAAGAGTCATTCCCTGGATGCCCAGTCACATATGAGCAGATCCCATGGTTCCCAGGTTTATGTGACACCAAGAGGCTGACATTGCTGGTCACTTCCATGGGCACTGGCCTGCTGTGGTTCCCACTCTACCAGGCTGGATTGCAATGTTAGCTTCCTAAGCAGCCAGCCTCCTGCCAACTTAAGCAACAGCCCATGGAGAGGTTAAAAGTCATTGCTAACCTTTGATCTAATTACTGGTTGTACCATCTTCCTCCAAGAGAAAGTCAAGGTTCTCCCTGTGTTACTCAGCCTGATCTCTTCACTCCCAGCCCTGCTCCTTCACTTCAGGTCTCTTTATTGCCTGCAGGATGGGCCCTCTGCTCCTTCCTCCTTGGTTGTCAGGCTCTGAGCATTAGGCACTCTCTTCTGTTTGCCTGTTTCTCCTTCCTGAACATGAGAATGTCAACAAGAGGGTAGGGACAGTGGGTAGGGTTCCATGCATGCCTGCAGCCTGACTGAGTGCACTGAGGGAATGATCTGCCATCTGAACCATAAGGACATCCTAGGACATGTTGCCATTGTCCTCATCCATGCTGACACAGATGATGCAACCTTGCCCCTCCTCCTGATGATAAAGAGCAAAGAAGGAGCTGGAGATCTCTGAGATAGGGGACCTGTGGGCACATGTGTTCACCCCAGGGATGGTGGATCCTGATGATGGGGAGGGGCTGCTGGAGGCCGAGATGTAGGTGCTTTTCTGTGAGGATAACTGGAAGGATGACTGCGAGATGTATGGGAGACATTTGCAGAAGTACAGAACTTGCTGTGTTCGACCCAAAGGTAGCAAGCTGTAGAGCTCATGTTCAGGAGCTGGAGCTTTTAGACTCCTGTGTGGACATAGAGTGGCAAAAGTTGGCACTTTCAGGGGAGGGGGTGATCAGGTAGTTATCATTACTTCCAGGTCAACACAGGACTCCAGAATAATGCTTTTATCAATCTCTTCCATGTCAGTGCTGGAAAAGCCAATAGCATGCAGGCTGCATGGGTCCCTGATGTCTCCATTGCTGAGATCAGGACTACACATGACCTGATTGTAGGGCTTGCTGTGGGAGCTGCTGTTCCTGTTTATTGAAGTGTCAGGGTCTTGGAGGCTGAATGGAAGGACTGTATTACTTCATGGACCTCACTAAGTACACATCCAAGTCCCAGTACCCCACTGGACTCAGCTTGGTGCAATGTTCTTGGTTCTTGGACAATGACCAGGATCCCATTCACCTTGCCTTTTGAGGAATCATCCCATTTCTCAAAAGAGAAAACAGATGCCCAGAGATCTGTGGTCACAGGGCAGGTCAAGGGGAGGTGGGATGCCAAAGCCAACCTGACAGGATCCAGTTCCCACTGCCCAGGAGCTTCTCTGTCCCTTCACTATCTGGGCTCAGGCACTTTCACACTCAGTGGTGTCACAGTAGTTCTGTTCCTCATCTTCTTCAGTGTGAAACTGGCTGTCTTGGACCAAGTCTCTAATACACGAGATAGTTTGTCACTATGGCAGGGGTTGCTGTGAGGCCACCAGGAGCCACACTGTCATTTCCACCTAGTGCTTATCTGCAAGTTTGAGGTCCCAGCCTTTATCAGGCAACAATGTGACATTCTTAACAGGGCAAAGGCTACAGGCTCTCAGGAGTTGGCCCCAGATGTGTCCTATTTTCTCTGCTACCAGTGCCTGCCCAGCCTCACCTCTCATTCACAGTGAGCAGCTCCATGTCCTCAAACCAGGCCACAAAATTCTTGCCTGGTGGATAACAATAATGTTCCCAGGCCAACTTCATTATGTAGATGTTTGAGATGACTTGGAATTCCTGGGCCCAGTGAGGAAATGATGGTTACAGGCCTGAGTCACTGTGTGGTGCCTCAGGGACCAGCCTCTGAGCCTGCAATCAACCCTCCTTTCATTCCCACCCATACTCCTTCATGTTCTAACATCTGGGTTCAACAGTCAATCTCAGGAAGTACTCCTAGAACCCACCTCAGAGTCCCATTTTCCTGTGTATGGCCCCTCTTGTTCATATATCAAGAGGCAAGGACAGTAATAAGTGTACCATCTGGTCTACTCTCAAGGCCATCTCATCAGTAAAGGTACATCTGCTCGCCTTCCTGCACATTAATTCATCTCCCATAGAAGACACACAGCAAAGTTGGTTAGTAAATAGGTCCTCCACCATTCAGTCCTCCCTGTCTCATACTGCACTACAAAGAGTGGCCATCAGGGGAGAGGGAACAACACAGCTGGACTGAGCCTGGCTTTCAGTCCTGGGCAGGGCTACATGGGGTCATAGGTTCAGGATCCCTCTTGCCCAACACTCTCTGAGGGCAGGGACTGATGCTTAGAATGAAAAAGTCCTGCTATTCTCATGCTGCCTGACCTTTGAGCTGCAGCTCAAAGGTCAAGCAGCTCTGGGGCATCACCAGGTAAGATGGGTCTACTGGTTAGAAACTGGGCTGCTGTGAAGCTGTCATGTATGCTAAAGCTCAGGGGTAGGTAAGTGGTCCAGCCCATCCAGCCCCTGTTCCTCAGCCCTGTGTTCACTCACATGTATGTAATCTTTCATTTTAGAGTCCAGCCTTGTCATGTCAGTTAGGACCAGGCCCAAGTAGAGGATGGCACCTTTGATGGCACCCTATGACATTGGGTGGGCACAAAAAACAAAGTCCAGAGCCCTGTGATGATTGCCACAAGCACCTCCAGGGCCTCCCAATCAGAATAGTAGGGAATAAGGAAAACTCCTGAGGGCTCCCTTTCTTGGCACCTGGGACCCCAACCTGTTCATTTCCCAGGCAGGTATTCAGCACAGCTCCAAGGTAACTGGCCCTGCCCACTGCCTCTGCTTAGGTTCTGTAGTCCCTGAGTCTGGTGGCTACAGCTCATCTCACTATAAGCTCATAGTAAGATGCCAGCTGTTCAGCGTGCATGAACCTACCTGCCAGTTACCAGAGGTCATATCTGATTAGGCATTTTAGGCAGTAGGACAACACTCAGGTGGGAAGGTTTGCTAGAGTCCCCTTCACTTCTGCTTCTTGGGTGCCCCTGCCCTTGGGCATGGTCACTCACCCTCTCCTTCTGCTGCCCATGGCCTCTCTGGATGTTCATAAACATAGTGGCCCAAGTGGAAATCCCTCCCTGTCAGGACTGAGGATGGAGTTAGTGAGAGCATTTCCTCTTAGCATTTACCACTCCAATTTCTAAACATTGTGCCTGGAGGTATCTTGGTTGGCTGTGCCAGCAGTCCTGACACCTACCATGGCAGGTATATATTAGGTCCCTGCCACAACACTCATTGATATGGCTGGATATGTGGGTCCAAGACAGGTTTATCCTATGGCTGGCTTGTCCACAAGCCATGCTGTGACACTAAATCCCCAAGAAAGCCACTCCCTGGAACGCGTAGCCCACACAGAAGTTGACAGGAACTTGGCTTCATGGTCACAGCATAGTATGGTTTATAGAGGCATCTACCCATTCAACAGTCAGGCTGTTACTACACACCAGCAGGAAGCTGGAGATCACCTCCTCCTATTGCATGCAGCCTCCACAAACACCCTGGCTGCCTCCTCTACATTGTACTAGTAAGAGCCTCCTGTTCCCCAAACTGCACCAAATGCCACAGCAGCAAAGATATCCCTCTTCTCTTCATCTAGATGTGAAAGGTGTAGAACTCTTAAAAAAAACGCTTTCACTTGGGAACTAATTATCCTCACTCCCTGTTGCCTACTGCCATCTGCATTCAGATTTCCACCTACCTTAATGAGCAGCTCTCTACTGAGGTACTTATTGATCTCATGAGACCAAAACTGTGACAGCTTCTGGAATATTTGAAAGCTGCCCCTATAGAAAAGGCAGAGAGAAGGTGACAGTTGGGAAGGGCATGATTGTAAATCCATTTTCTGTTAGTACCAATACTCAAAACTGATCAGAGAAAAGGTTTGCAAATGGTTCCACTGAGCGCTAAGGATGCCTGGGTCTGGAGCAGGTCTTGAACAACAGGGCCTCCAGTCATTTCCACTGAGGGGTACTATTTTCATTTTAATCCAAGAATTCTGTGCCTCATTATAACAACAGGAAAATCTCTCATGTGACTCTGCCCTGTGCTTGGCAGACAAGGATGCCAAACCCTGACACAGATTTAATGACCTGGGTTCATGTATACAGATCTGCCCATCAGCAGCCCCTATCCTCAAGGTTTGCAGCTCGGCTCCTTGAGGGGTGCTGGAAGACCTGGTTCATTTGATGAGTGGAATCAACTCACTTGGAGACCACTTTCCATGTGCTCTTCAGGAGGTGTATGGCCTTACGATGCTCGGATGAAGCTACTGCCTACTCCTGCTTTGTGCCCTGTGGATGAGCCTTGCCTGATGAGATGGGTGGTGGGGAGCTCCAGGGTCAATCAAGGACCAATGGATAAGAAGAGCAGGGTGTCAGCTCAACCCAAGGGCAGAGCAAGAGAAGGGACTCAGTGCTGTGTCTGTGGATGATGACTGTTCATTCAGTGTGTCCCTGGGAAGGAGGGGCCTAGCATCCTTGCAGGGGTTCTAACCACAACCCATAGCTTGAGAGTAGAGAAAGTAGAGTGTGTCCCTAAGCTCCTGAAGCATATCCAGGCCACCTCGATCCAGTGTCCTACCACCTTGGCCCTGTCTCCAGCATCCATGCTCTGGTCCCACGGCAGGTGGTGATGACACAGGTGGCCACACGATGGAAGTGAGTGACAGTGGCATGGATAGTGGTGCCAGTTGTTCCTTGCCTTTCTTGTTCCAGTAGGACCAGATGTAGTCCAGGAAGTGGTTGGGCACCACATTTTTGAACAGCTCCTGTGGTGGTGGTCAGTGTTACAAGACCCTGTCTGAAACTACTTCCCCCTGCCTCAATTTGGATCTCAGTGTTAGAGGCTGGAGATTGGGAAGCTGAGGATATGGCTCCCCCATTTTTGGAATATCTGGGTTTTGTTTACTGACCCCCAAGTACACCCAGTATATGAGTTACCAAAATGAACTGATGCCAGGGAAGGGAGAGTAGAATTTTCTATGAAATCACAATCTACTTTCCAGAAAGTAGCTCACCCTACAGAGCCAAGGTGGTACCTCTGCTCTCCCTAGGTAAACTTTCTGTCTGTTCCCTGTCTGCAAACAGTTTTTGTACAACCAGTGTCTAGTCCTGTGTTGCCCTGTTTTCTAGTACACATCATTCCCCTAATGAGTCCTGAAGCTAAAGAGCCCTTATGAGCAGATAGAGGTTACCCATGGGCCATATTATACGTCTGTTGTAATCCCTGAATCTTCATAGACACTGAAGGTTAGGACCAACTCTACTGTCCAAAAAGGAAACAAGGTTTTAGGTTTAAGCTGTTGTCATGGGATTTGCAATAGTGGAGCTGGGAAATGGACTGGAAATCAGCTCTGGACCAGGTTTTGTTAGGGGAGCCTATTTGGAATTGTCACAATGAAACTCCCCTGTATAATGAACATATCCTAATTTTAAGAACAAAAAAAATTATATAATTCCTTTAAAAAAACAGTGGAGCTGGGATTTGGACTGGAAATCAGCTCTGGACCAGGGTTTTGCAGGTCTGGGCACCAGAGACCAGAAGGAAGCCCACTTGTTGCCTTCTGTGCTGAGACCCTCACAGCATCCATTAGTGTGAACTGCTCTGACACCAGGTGGGAAGGGAAGGCCAACATGGGAGGCTTTTCCTCACTCGCTCTGCTCTCCCTAGGCAGAAGGGTCTCCTAAGAGAAAAGGTGCCAGAGCTGGCTCAAGCTCTAGGGTCTGTGAGCGAGCTGGATCCATTCCTGGGGCTGGTGATGGACATGCTAGCACTTGAGTTGGCTCTTGCTCCAGTGCAGGTTTTAGAGCTGTCTCTGCCTCTGAATCTTGTGATGGCTGCAGCTCTGGATCTGATGATGGTGCTACCATTGGGAAGTGTTCCAGAATCAGTGCTTCAACAGGCTTTAGCACTGGACTTGGTCCAAGACAATGTACTAGAGATGTAGGAGAGATACAGGAGGAAGAAAAGACCCCAACAAGACTGACTTGTGCTGAACCTTTCCAAAAAGAGAGAAGATTCTCCCTGCCAAAGAAGCCCACAAATACGATGTCTTACCAGACTGTGGTCCATACCCTGTGGGTCCCTGGCTCTTCATTACTTCTAGCCAATGCCAGCCCTGGAGCCTCCTGGACATGGGGCCCAGCACAGACCCCTCCTCATGTGCTCTCTGTTCTTTCCTCAGGTTCCTCACCCTCACACTTCATCCTGCAGGGTTCCAGGTGCTCTTCTGGGCAAGGAGAAGTTGGGCACGGAACTCTTCATGTGAGCCAGGCATGTTGAGGTGCAGATAAGCAACTAACTTCTGAGGCAAGGAAAGGCTGGAGGTTGAAAAAAGTCCTCTGAATGGTGCTTTAGCCAAATGCCAAAGATGAAAGACATGGCTCTGGGGTCAGACAGACAGACAGCAGAGTCAGAGGCCTGGCCTGTCCTTCCCAGGCCTTCCCCCAGCACACGTGTGGGAGATGGACTCCTGGGCCTGGCCCTATCAATGCAGAGGCCAGCAAACCCCAGCCCAAGTCCCTGTGGCTATCCAGGCTGTGGCAGTTCAGGAATGTAGGTCAAAGGTGTGGCAGATCTCTTTTCCTCGGGGAAACTCCTCACCCTGTTCTGTGTGTCCTGTGTCCTTGACATCTGCAGCCTAGACTGTCACCTTCCACAATGGCTTGTCCTCCTGTGTGATGTTTACTGCATTTACCTACTAATGGCACCTGTTGTTCCATTCTGCATGAGCCATGTGTGGGCTGTCTTCAAGCTGTGACACTATCCTCTTTGTAGCACAGCTGCCTCCTGATCAGTCATTGAGCCCTCAGGAATCAGCTGAGTTCCCACTACTACAAAGCCAGGGCTTTACACCTTCTATGTGGCTATGATGTGCAACAGGGTTAGCAAGCCTGGCTGTGATGGGCTGTGATGAGGATGATGGATTCTCACAAGGCCAGCTCTGAGGCTCTAACCTCTCCTCTGTTCCCCAGGTTCTCAGGACCCCACCCACAGTGCTCTGTCAGGACAACTCTCTGTCTTTCTTCACCTGCAGGTGAATCCCTAGTCTAAGGCACTCTAGGGGAAATTACAAGATATATAGGACCCACATCTAGCCATCCTTTCCCAAACGCAGCTATTAAAATATCTCTACTCTGGAGACAGGTGCCCTGTCTCTTATCCCAAAACCCACTCACTCTTTGAATTGTTCTTGTGGTCTGCCATCCTCCCTGGAGTAGAAGAGGAAGGAGGTATACCCAGAGGAGGTATTAAAGGAGTCACATCGACTATACCTGCTTATGAAGGCTAGTGTTCCTGGCTGACTCCCCAGCAGGAATGGAGCCAGGGAGGGTGTGGATTTTCCTACTCATGTCACTGAATAATACTAAGTGTCTAGAAATTTGTCCACACACAATCGTTGCTATCTATATATTTGCACAATGAATGAGCCCAACTGGCTCCTTTGCAGATACCTCTGTGGTATTGGGTCTTGAATTCTGGTTAGGGATTCCCCAGATGATATGTGGAACACCTTTACATTTGGAGGTGGTGCTTTGCTCAATGCCTCAGATAAGTAAGGCCTCAGGCAGAGCGCTGTTTCACGGGGGAGGGAAAGTCTCACAGAACAGCTCAAAGACCTGAGCAACAGCAATGAGGGTTGACCTCTGAGTACACCGTTCCCCACAATCAAACGGGTATGATAGCCATGGAGCATGCCCAAGTCCTTGGCAGGATGTGAGAAGTCCTCTATCCTGCAAGGTGGCACTTACCTAGTTAAGAGTAGGTCCAGTGCGTACTGTGTGGTAGCAAAATGTCAGTAAGTACAGAAAGACAAAGATGTATGTGAGTCCCTGAACAGTGCAGTAGGCACCAGCTGTGCCAGTGTGTCTGCTTTGAAGGTCCCCGCCTTTCAGGGGTCTGCCAGGATTGGGCCAACTCATTTGTTCCCTGGGTTCAGAAAAGAGAGAGAACTCAAACATGGTCGCAGAAGGAAACTGGAAAAGATTTTTTTCCCAAGAGAAAGTGAAAACAGCCTGGAAAGAATTTCCCTGCAAACACACACACATACACACACACACACACACACACACACACACACACACACGGGTAAGGGCCTGGTGCTACTTGGGTACATCTGAGTGCTGGGCAGGCCCCCCTTCATCTGCCCTGGTTTGCCCTCAGTCACTTTTGGGATCCTGTGGGAAAATCTCCAGAGATGGCTAGGATGAGGGCTGACGCAGCATCTCAAGACATGGTCATGACCCTCACTCTAGGCTGTCCTGTCGCATGAGCCTTTGAATACACGGAGACAGCAAGAGAACATACTGGCCTCTTCACATTCTGCATTGAAGTGATCTGTCTGTGGCTGTTCTGGAATGTAAGTGCCTGGTTCCTGGATTTCAGGTTCTGCTTTGTCCATTGTCAAGGCAGTGAGGTCATTTCTGGAAGTGCCTTCATCTCAGCCTTTTCCTCACAAAACCTCCCCAAGGATCCCATGGATACTGATTGCCCCCACCCTCAGGCTATGAGGAAAAATGGACACTGTCATACCTGCATACCTCAACATACTCTTCTGGGGTAGATCTGGGTGCCAGTCAGTGCCTTAGATTTTTGGTTTTTAATTTGGTGTGACTGGATTTTGAACTCATGGCTTTGCACTTACAAAGCAGGCACTCTATCACTTGAGACATACGTCCAGTCCCGTCCACCAGCTTTGAGGAGGCAGAGCTGTACATGGAAGAGACCCAGCTCTTCTTTCCATCCAGGTATATGACCTACTGTAAGTTATTGTGCCTCTCAGGACTTCCCTAGTCTCCCTACTTGCTCTGTGTAGATCAAGGTGCTTGTTATAACAAAACAAAAGCCTGAGAACTGAGGTGTTCTTGGGCAAGTTTATTAACATCTGTCTCAGTTTCCTAAATGATCATAATACCTATCTAGATGATTGACATAAAGCCTAAATGAGGAAATGCTTGTACAAGGGCTAGGCTATGCCTGGCACAAACTAAGCCCTCAATAGACATTACCTAATGCTAGTATTTGTACAATAAGAATTTCAGTGACAACCTCTGTTTTGCTAGTCCCTTTTTTCTTTTTTTATTAGCATGTAATAGTTGTACATGGAGGAAACAATGTTGTATTTATACATATCCTTACAATATATCTTTATTAGATTCACCCCTCCACAGTCCTCCTTTTCCCACTTCTTAGAACAATTTCAGTAGGTATTATTGTTCTATTTTTGCACATGAATACAAAATACATCTACCTCTCAGTATGCCGTCCTTTCTCCAACTTGTACCCACTCCCCGAAAGTACCTGTTTTACTTCCTTGTCCTCTGTTTCTAAATGTATATTGATAATTCAAGGAGGTTTTGCCTTGGTATTTCAGATATGTGTATATTAAGTAAGGGAATGTGCCTCGGGCCCCTAATACAGCACCAGGTGGATTCTCTGTCATTGAATAGCCTGTGGATCCACCTGGTGAAAGGCAACATGTAAGGCAGCATTCAGTTCAAGTTTCTGATTTTAAACACAGTCTTTGGGATGAATACAGATGTTCTGAAAAAGGACAAACAAAATGCAATCAATGATGCATCTGGATAGGAGGGGAAAATAGTATAGAGTTCCTTGCAAATTTCCCTAATTGGTCAAATGAAAATAAAACTTGTCACCAGGAAAAGGTAGTCTTATCTTAGATACCTTTTCATGGATTTACCTTTGTGTAGTGAGTGAAGTTAACCTACAAACACTCTTCTGACTTTGCCATACCTGAAGGAGGTTTAAGGTTCTGACTAATTAACATGGATTGGCTGTAGACTAACTTGACTATAGATCTGTACAAATGAATAGCACTGATGCCCTGAGAGCAAAGGGAAGTCATCATAGAAAGCCAGCCAACAACCTCGTTTCATTGCTGTGTTTCTCCAAACTCAGTCAACTTATCAATTCCTACAATATTAAAAGAATGATTATTCCAAGTGGCCAAAAGCATGATGTTTGTCTACCATAGACAGGCCTCCTTTCATTCCCGAGTGAGCAAATTTGAAGCTGCCAGGGTAGATTTGCCAGGAGGACAAACTCTTCTTTGGAATCTGTACACTTTAGAAAAATCATGACTTTGTGCTGCCTTTAAATACAGATAGTCATAGTTTATATCAATAATAACAACTTGTACTTTTAAACCTTACTTCACAGTAATTTGTTGAGGTGATGATATCTCACATAGTTTATCTTTAGTTTTCATGAGTAATCCTTTCCAAATCACACTTCTTTCTGGTACAAATTAACCATTCCTAAAAAATCCAAAAATCTGAGGTCCAAAATGCTCTGAATTCTGTGACATTTTAAGTGTTGACATGTCACCACAAATGGAAAACTCTGCATGTATAGTCTTGTGATGGATCACAGAACACTGACCTCTAACAGTAGAATGTATAGTGTAAAATAACCTCCAGGCTACATGTATAAAGTAGATATGAAACAATGGTACTTGGGATTTTGACTTGTGCCCAGTTCTCAAGATATCACATTATGTAGATATTCAATAATTCCAAAACCCATACCAATTCTGATTCCAATCATTTCAGATAAGAGATATTCTGCTTGTACTGCTTTTCTACATTTCATCATTAGACACCTTAGCATCATCTTTGGATGGTGGGGTGATAAAATGAGCCTTCAGCAGCTCTTCTGTTACTTCTTTCTTAGTTTCCGCTCAGGAGAACTCTTTCCTCCTAGCCACCCTATAAGGGGTGCAATGACAGAGGTGACTCCATTTTGAATGAGAGATGCACTGTAAAAGCAGGTATCTAAAGAGGCCTGGGAAACAACAGGCTTCTCAGAGAAAATACCAAAGTAACAAAATGCAGCTGCACAATCTGGGTAGCGGGCCCCATGCCAGGTTGAATTGAGAAGACTTTCAAGGCCAAGACGACCTAACCAGATGTTCTTGGAATGCTCAGTTCGATAAGGAAAGGGAAGGACAAGTGGCTGAGTTCGGCAAGAAGCTGATTCGACATCAACCAATCACAAATATAGTTTCAAGTTAGAAAACTTGGTCCTGAGCCAGGCAGAGCCATGTATCATTCCGAGACTTCAGCTCTACTATGGCTTTAGCTCTCCAAAGCCTCCTGTCTATGAGGGAGCTTTGCTATCCTTGCAATAAACTGTGTGCTTGTTTTATTCTCAATTCCTGGTCCAGTGTCTTAAAGCATTGACTGCACCAGGACAAGAACTGAGAATCAACAATCCACTATCAACACCACCTCCCGTGACATTCCTTCAACACATTCAGAATTAGAGTTCTTACTGCCAACTTCCCCCTAGTTTAATTCAGCCACTAATGACTGTCACAATGATGTGTTTCTATTGGCTAAACATCTACTGGCTGCCTACTGAGTGCCAGGCACTGTTTTAATGATAGGAAATATGGCAGCAAACAAAACAGCATCTGCCTTCCTTATAGAGTTTGTATTCTAAAAAGGTGAAAGAGATGACAAAAAGTAAGTGTCTCACAGAGAACAGAGCAGAAGAATGAAATAGAATAATGGAAGCTAAAGTGGTACTGACCTGATAGGATATCAGAATCTACAAAAGGAAAAACAAAATCCATCATTTCATACAGGGCCACCATCAGTATAAAGATCTCAAGTCAATAATGCACCTGCTCCAATTAGGGCAGCAGGGGTGGCTGTTGTGTGGAGAGCTGGGACACAGGGTGGAGAGGATCCTGCAGAGCATACAGTGGACTGTGCAAGCCAAGATACAGCATATGGAGTTTATTCTAAGTGTACTGGCTGGCCTGTGAGTGGCTTCCATAGTCATCAACTGACTTAATTTTTAAAAGGTCATTCTGTCTACCATGAGAAGGGAGGGCAAGAGTGGAAGCAGATAAGCCTATCAGGAATATGGTGAGTAGTCTAGATAAGTGAGTCTGAAAGTGGTAATACTAGAAGGAAAGACAATAATTTTTCGGGCAGATTCGACTAAGCTTAGTTTTGGAGTAGATATGGTTCATTGAAAAAAAAAAAAAAACAAGCAGATCCATGAAGAAGCGTCTCCTATTTAGCTTAAGCATCTGGGTTTATTTACTGAAGTAGAAGAAGTGCGAGCAGTTTTGTGTGTCTTTGGGGGAGCATGTTGAGTCTGACATCAACTGTACTCTCAGAGAGGCCAGGATGTGGAATGGACTTAGACCACTTCAGGAAGGTCTCAAACCATGCTTTTCAACCTTGCTCAGGATGTCTGACAACTTGCCTCAAAATAAGTGTATCCACTGCTCCAGAACTGAGAGTTTTAATAACCTTGCAGCAGCCTGCCTGTGCAATGGCATTTCCTCTGTACACCTTGCATTCTAGCCAAGCTAGTTTTTCCTCTGCTCTGTCCCTGTCCCTTGCAGTGCACACATACGTACATCCACCCATGCAAGAGCCCACATTACTGCGTCAGTGCTTCTGCTCACCTGACCTCCCAACCCTTGCTGCACTACTTCTACAACCCAACCTCAGTTTCTCTCCCAGCCCATATGCCATCCCCTTCTTCACCCCACTCACAGTCCCTTTCCCACTCACTCCTTCAGAGAGCCCCACCCTTTCATTATCCTTTCTTCCATTAGCAGTAGTCTTCCCAGTGTAGCTACAGAACACCATGGAAGTAGGCAATAGACTGAAAGTTGGAATCTAGGGGGTGATAAGTACCTGAAATTCAAATGCAACAATAGAATCAGAATAGCAGCTAATATTTTTTCTGTGTTATATTTATTTTAATTATTAATAAATAATGCAACAGATTCAAGTCTGTGTGGAGCTGTTGTATACATTGTTCCATTGGATCCTCACATGAATGTACAAGGAAGGCCACACAGATATTACTTCAGGGAGCTGATTAAGAAACCTAGAGAAATTTATTGGCTTGGCTGAGACCCCAGAGCTGGTTATGACAGAAGCAGATGAACTCAGAAGCATTCTGGTGCTAAAATAACTTATTATGTTAGAATGTAGTTTTAAAAAATAATAAACAGCAATAAAGACCTTTTTCTAATCAATGTGTTAAAAACTAAAAAGGAAGCAGGATATTGGTGGTCATGCCTGTAATCCTAGCTACTCAGGAAGCAGAGATCAGCAGGATCGTGGCTCAAAGCCAGCTCAGGCAAAATAGTTCATAAGACCCTATCTTGGAAAAAAAAACTCATCATAAAAAAGGGCTGGTAAAGTGGCTCAAGGAGTAGGCCCTGAGTTCAAACCAGTACTGCAAGAAAAAAAAAAAAAGAAAGAAAAACTGAAAAGGAAATATATTCCTCCTTATTGCTACTCTGATCTCTATTCTTATTACTTGAAAATCTGGGGAAGGAAGAGTCCTCAGGGAACACCTTTCATGATGAATTGCCCATTTGAGTTAGGAAATTAGTTTACTTGAAGGTTAACCAAATAGGCCCTGGACAGAATCAAAACATTCCCTCCCTTTTACCCATGAGATGCCAGTTCTTCTAAGAACTTCCAGGAGAAAAATGACTGAGGCAGTGATAAGTTTCTATAGGCAACACCCGGCCTGATACTACAGACTGTGATGGTATGGGTCAGGCCCCTGGTAGAGAGAAAGGTGTCTAAGTTGTTGAAGAAAAGTATTTTTGGTGGTTGATCTGATTTCATGGAATCATGGCTCTTCTAAGCCCGAGTTCTTCCTTCCTTAAAGACTAAGATGACAAGACAGGCTAAGAAATGTGTCTTTCCTCAGGTAAGCTTTCCATCCCATATGTTCTTTTGTGGAGTTTGCAGCACCTGGATCACAAACTTAAGGACTCTAGCATTCAGTCAGGACACAAACACGCCACAACAAAGAACCCAAACTATGAATTTGAATGATTAGAGAGTTATAAAAGGACCAGAGAAGAAAAGTAATGCTGCACTGTGCCATGAAAACTCAGCTCAGGACCGACAAATCAAAACAAACAGAACTAGCCACTGGATGTTGAGAAAACATTGTATTAATGACAGTCACAGTACACTGTCTTAAAGATTATATTCCCTGGTCAGACGTCTTAATTTTCCATCTGAGGAAATTGGTAGTCAGTGGAGAAGTAGGAATAAAACCATGTTTCTAAATTGTTAAGCCTGGTGTTTTTAATCCAAAACATGTTTCATGCACACATAAACACTTCATCCTGTGAGCAAGAATAGGGGAGCCACATGGCTTCCATCCCATTTCCCTGAAGGAGTCAAAAAGCAGGGAAGGGAGAAGTGTGACCCTCAGAGCGCCACCTAAACTCCACCCATGCTGCCCTCACCTAAAGACATAGAAAGTTAGCGGCAAAGCCATGACTGCCTTGACCTTGCACTGACACTGAAACAATGTGAGACTGTGCCCCCGACATGGCTGCTCTGTATCCTTTCCAAAGATGCATTTTTCTGTTGTTCTCTCATTACTCAGCTCTCACTCTTGAAAACATGTTACTCTTGTAAAACATGCCGTACCTTAAGCATTGTCTTCAATGAGCACATATGGAATAAATTGTAAAAAGGAACACAACATTACTGTCCCATCACTGGCCTCTGGATTTTAAATAAAACTGACGCAGAACCACAATGTTGAATTCAACATTGTTTTTGAAACAAAAACCCAACAGTAGGTTCACTTGCACATCCTGGTGATCCTGGGACAACTTCTGTTCTCTAATGCCAATCTATGCTTGCACAATGACTTTTCTTCCACATTAAGATTCTTGATGAAATTATATGAGATCTGCAGACATTCATTATTAGGAGACTGGAGTCAAGAACTGAAACTGCTGCAATCAATAAAATATCTAGCAGATCTTTCAAAAAATTTTGATTATCATACTGAAAAGGAGAAAAGGAAGTGTAGGTTTATAATATTGTTTCAACATTCCTTTTGGTTTCCTTTGTAATTTGAAGTTACATCCTTATAGCTCTTTTTCTCCTTTTTTCAATTAACTTTAGATAATTAATTTCTTTTTTCAAAACAATTTTCAGAAGAAGAAGTACAAATAGCCAACAAATGCATGGAGAAATGTTCAATACTATGGCCGTCAAAGTAGTGCAAATCAACATAACACTGAGATTTCATCTTACCCCAGTTAAATGGTTATCAAGAATTAAAGAACAACAAACACAGGTGGAGATGCAGGAGGGAAAGGAATCCTTGTACACTGTTGGGGAATGTAAATTAGTATATTCACTATGGAAAGAAGCATGAAAGGTCCTCAAAACACTAAAAATAGAACAACTATATGACCTGGTGATACCGCTCTTGGGCATATATGCAAAGGAACATAAGTTAGGATACAATAGAGACACTACACACCCATGTTTATTGCAGCACTGTTCATAATAGCCAAGCTATGGAAACAGCCAAGATGCCCTTCAACATAAAGAAAATGATGTCATATACATATATATACGTATGTATATATAAAATGCACTATTATTCAGCCATAAAGAAGAATAAAATTGTGGCATTTGCAGAAAAACGGTTGGAAATGAACATCATCATGTTAAGTGAAGCAAGCCAGGTTCAATAGGAGAAAGGACTCAGGTTCTCTTTCATATGTGGAATCTAGACCAAAAATATATAGAGAAATATATATATATATATATATATATATATACACAAATGTAAACATAACTTTAATGGAAGAACTGTCTGGGGGTTGGAAGAAAGGACAGGGAAAGAGAAAGATGGGGGGACAACCTATGTATAAAGCTCACAAAAGGCAACTCACTGAAAGCTGATGAAAAATAGGCAAGCAGAAGAATCTTCTTATCAGAGACTGCATCATTGTCATTAACAAGAGTGCTAGGTGTCAATTTGAAAATTCAAGCTTTTGAGTAAAAACAAAAGTTTCTGAAACTTGTATCTTCCATTGTGAGCTCATAGTTTCCCAATAGCTAGTAACTTCTTTAATGAGGTCAGCAGTGATACATGACTTTTTGATATGACATAGTCAAATATGTCAACATTTGAATATTGTAACTCAATAATCCAGTGTTTTCCAAATGAGCACTACATTTTATTACAAAGTCATATATGAGCAAAAGATCTATTTAAACCACAAGACAGAACAATTCATAACAATTTAACAGAGTGTGAAAATTTCATAGACATGACTTCAAATTCCACAATGCAACTAACCTTCAACAAACTACTATTTTTGACTTTTGATATAGTATTGAAAAAGAATATCCAAAATTATTCAAAAAAGATATTTAAGAATTCCTCCCTTTCCTGGATTTTCTGCAAATATTTAAGACAGGATAGCATACTGTACCATATTTAAAAGATTTATAAAAATATAAAACTAAATTCCTTTTGAAAGTGCAATATTTGTCATGATTTTTAATGTAATTGGTTCTTATTGTTATTTTTAATTCAGTAATAGTTGAAATTTTTCTTATTAATTTCTACTTCATTAAATGTTGACAGATATAAACCCATAAAAGTTCTTAGGAGTCCTTAATGATTTTTAAGAATGAAAAGGAGGGCTGGAGGTGTTACTAATGTGCACTTGCCAAACAAATGCAAAGTCCTGAGTTCAAATCCCAGCACCACAAGAATTTTTATTTTGAAAAACCTCATGTGCAGGAGTCTTGACACACTTAAGAATTCCTGCATTAGATGAGAAAGAAGGATTTTTTTCTATCCTAAGGATTGCTCAAAAGCAGTAATTAGCTAATGAACTGGGATCCTGTGGAGGGTTTGGAGGGAGCTATGTGGTGTCTGGCATTGCTCAGACTTGTCTGACCACATGGACAACACCGAGTGGTACAGAATGTGTGTCACTCCACACACAAGAGAGCCTTGGAAGCAAGAGCCTTGGCTCTGCCATGTGCTTGTCATATGACCTCAGTCAAGTCTCAGTGCTTCCTAAATCTAACATCTGGTGAGAGTAGTACAGCGTTGTGGTCACTTGCATGCACGCCAATCACAAGGTAGCAAAAATCATCTAACGAAACCTAGCCATGATGAGTTATAATATCCACGTCCCATGATTCCAAATCTGAATAAAGCATGTGACCTAAACTGTTTTTTGAAGTGTTGTGAAATTTCTTTTGATCAATGTAACACACATGTGACTTTAAAGATCACCTGGTACAGTGTGCTGCGCAGGCTCTATTACTATAACAAATACCTGAGATAATCAACTTATAAAGAGAAATGATTTATTTTGGCTCATGGTTTCAGAAATTCCAGGCAATGATCAATTGACCCTGTTGCTTTTGGGTGTCAAGGCAACATATGGTGAAGAAAGTCTGCTTACCTCATGGCCAGAAAGTGAAAAAGGAGAGTAAGAAACTGAGGGCCCACCCATGCCTGAAGGCGCACCTCTAATGACCCAAAGATCTCCCACTACTTCCTACCTCTTAAAGGTTCCACCACCTCCCAATGGCACCAGGTTGGGATTAAGCCAGTTTGGGTCTTTATAAGACATTCCAGATCCAAACAATAGCACATGGAGACACATAAGGCAGCTTGATTACTTCCCACCTACTTCCCTTAGCTCTGCTCTCCAGAGGAAACCACGTGTAATCATTGCTGATTTAATCTTTCTGGTGGCTTCCTCTGAAGTTCTCATTAACAAAATCAAAGAACTATTTCTGGATTTATTGTTATTACATATTATCCATTAACTTTCTACTCTGCTGAAGGAAGATTTGCTCACACCCAATATCTCTTCATAACACACTCATGAGCTAATAATGCACATATCTGTGCATGGTAGTATATCTTCATAAGATTTTTTCAAAGTTCCTTTTGGTTTCCTCTGTAATTTTAAGTTATATCCTTATAGGTATTTTTTCCATTACCTATAATTTATTTTTTTGAAAACAATTCTCAGAAGTACAAATGGCCAAAAAATACATGAAGAAATGTTCAACATCCCTGGCCATCAAAGTAATGCAAGTCAAATGACATTGAGATTTCCTCTCACTCGAGTCAAAATGGTGATCATCCAGAATTCAAACAACAACAACAAATGCTGGTGGGGATGTTGTGGGAGGGGAGAAACCCTCATGAGCTGTTGGTGGGAATGAAAATTATTACAGCCACTATGGAAAGAAGTACAGATGTTCTTCAAAAAACTAAAAATAGAACTACTGTATGACCTGCTGATACCACTCTTGAGCATATATCCAAAGGAACATAAGTCAAGATACAATAGAAACACCTGTACACCCCATGTTTGTTATAGCAGTGTTCACAATAGCCAAGCTATGGAAATAGCCATAATGCCCTTCAACAGATGAATGGATAAAGAAAATGTGGTATATATACCCAATGGATTATCATCCAGCCATAAAGAAGAATGAAATTATGGTGTTTGCAGGAAAATGATAGAAACTGAAGATCATGTTATGTGAAGTATGCCAGGTTCAGAAGGACAAAGGTCACATATTCTCTCTTAAATGTGGAATCTAGACATAAAGTATATACAGAAATATATACACACACATATGTACACACATGCACACATATATCCTGGCAAGTGCCAGGATCTCGAGGGTCCCTGACACGAATGGACCTGAGGAAGGACTGAAGATATGAGACACAGGAAAGGACTCACTCACTCAGGAAGGGAATGATGAGACACATGACCAGAAGTCTGGTGACCTAACTGGCAAATTTTTATTTTATCATCAGACTTTTTAAGCAGTATAAAGCAGGAAGTTATACAATAAAAGAAGAACTTCTATTCCTGGGTAACAATGTCCTCTACCTGAAAAATAATATTCTTGCCCCAGTCTCCTAGGTTACACAAGCGAAACTCGGACCCTCCTAGTATCAATGACGACACGAAACCTCCCTGTTTTCATCTAGCTTCACTTGGTTTCATATACATAAAACTTGGGCCTAGTTGCCAAGTGCATGTGCCCTGTTTCCTAACTTTTCATAAACAAATACCTTCAGGTTAATGTTTCTTTCCTCCAGACAAAGGAGCCACTCCATATTTCCTCAAAACCTCAGTGAGAGACACGGTGCACTTGCAGTCCTCGACCTTGTCAGGATCCTGCTAAGCACAACGACCTTGTTAGATTGTGGCTCATGGCTCCCAACAAGCAAGTGCCCCATGTTCTTAAGCACTTTGTGCTGCCATCTACAACATTATCATTTGTTTCCTTGGTTGGGTGGAGCAGGGTGGGGACAGGCAGTACAGATCTGTAGTCTTCCACACCCAAACAGCCACGGGCCTTATTTAACCCTGCAGATACCTTTGTATGGCTTTTTCATTTATGCTCTCCTTTCATGTCACTAATGTGATGCTTTTCACTCCTAAATGGTGTTTACATTTGACTCTTTCTTTTGACACACACATGCCTACATAACATTTTTATTTTTCAAATTGTGCAGAAATTTCTTTGCATATAGAGTATTGTCTGTGGTATTCAAAGTCCTCTGGAGAGTAGCTCTTTCTAGTTTGCAGTTTTGTATGACAAATGGTTTCCATATCTAATCACATTTTTCATTTAATTTGAGAGAGTGGTATGAGATATATTCTGTGAATAGGACCTCCTTGGGTAAACGGTTTGAGAGAAGCAGGAAAAGCAGAGTCTTGTAAATTTTTTATGATGGATATTTAATTACATTTGGTCTTTGCTGAGACTTTGCATCTTTGAATTTCAGAATCCTGAAAGAGGAGAAACTGAAACAGTAAGAGCCTCTTTACTCTTTATCATTAAGAGTGATTACAGAGCCACCTCTTTTTATACCATGAGACAAGTTTAAGGTTAAGTGAGGAGGTCTCTCAACATTCCCTAAGTAAAAGGTTTGTGTAGATCCTTGAAAAAGCAGAGGCCTCTGCCTGGGCCATCTGAGAACCATGGCTATCATTTCCCTCTAGATGTATTCAAATGGTTCAGGACTTACAACTTGGAGACTGGCATATCCTTTGTATTTACCCCCTAGAACCAAGGATCCTTGACCTGGACTCAGAACCATGTCCAAGGGCCACAGCCTTGGCTAAGAAGGAGAGAGAGCAATTTATGATTTTGTCTAAGCTTTTCATTGTTTTTGTCTAAGTTTATCAGGAATGAGTAGAAGGCCCAGAAATTATCTTTTCCCTAAACAAAAGCATTTTATCAGCTTTCCCCAAATCAGGAATACAGAAAAGAATTGACTATTTCTTTTCCTTTTACTAAAAAAACCACATATTTTCCTTCTCCCTCTGAATCTTTGTCTTCTTGACTCCTCATATGTGTCAGTCAAGAGCAATACCAAAATTCAAATATTTTATGGGCAAGCCGAGCTACCTAAATGTGAGCCCAATTAGAGATCCGAGAGAGAAATTAGGGACCTAGATGGAACCCTTGCCACCAGCATGCCAATATTCTTTTGTACCAAAAAAGTAAAAACAGTTAAAAATCAAAATATCAATTACATTTACTTCTTTTCTTTGATATTAGAAAAACCATGGAAGTCTTATGAAGGTAGAATTCAAAATAAGCCTCAACTGGTAAGATTTCAGGTTCTTTTCTGATTATATAATGGTGCATGGAAAAGTATAACTTGGAAGTATATGAATCATCCACTAAGGGTCTGCATTCTTTCTCTTTGGTTGCTCTTCTTAGAGCACATAGCCAGTACACAGCATCCAAGACTCTTAACTGTCTTCAGCCATAATGTTACAGGAACAAAGCATAAAGGTTAGAAAGGGGTGTGTCTCCTGCTCTTAAGCACAGATGGCAGAGCTGTGCCCAGGTGTCATGTTTGCCCATCTGTCCAACGTACATAGCCTCACCTTTATAGAACATGGAGCCTATTCTGGGTGGCTGAGTGCCCAACTAAAATTCCCAATGTGTTTATTATGGAAAAATGGAGAGCAGACATTGGATATGACCAGCAGCCAAATCCTCTGCAGAAGTGAATTCCATACAGAATCCTTGTCTGCTCAGCAGAGCATGAGTATGAAGATACAAATGGGAAAAATGAAGAGAAAGTGTGTGGGAAAGCCAAGGGCTGAAGCAACCTCACTGGAGAGGCCCAGACACACAGGCTGTCAGGAAGAGAGATGAGAGGGCTGACTCCAGGAGACAATTCAAGTGCAAAAAAATTTAGAGCGTTTTTAATAAAGATTCACAACAGCTCTATACTGACTACCTCCAAACCCCTGCACCTGGTTACTGTGCTATGGAGTTGGGTCTGTTTGGAGGAAGACCTGGAGAGTCATGGGCACCGTGGACACAGGTGGGGACACCTTGGCCCTAAGTAGAAGTATGAGCAGGTGTAAAGGGAACTCCTTTAAAGCACTTAATAATTCCGGGCCAGGCTGCTTGTCTCAAATAAAACAGAGACTCTCCTGTGCTCTGACCCTCCCCGGTGATGGGGGAGAAATAACCAAGATTGCCTCTGCCAGGGGAACAGCAGTGCAAGCCAGGGCTGGAACAGGAAGAGACTAGGGGACATGCAGGCTAGCATGAGAGGTCTTTTGGCCTCTTTAATGGATAATAGAGAGGTGCTTGCCCTCAGAACCTGGCAGGGGGTAGATGGGGAAGATCATGCAGACAAGGAATGAGGATCTAGTACTCACCTCTGCCCCTCCAGTCTCCACTGGACCTCTGGGCTTATCCCAACTCAGCTTCAAATTTCCAAGTGACCTCAGACAGCTAAAGGAAGCTTGGCTCTTTGTAATTGTCTTTTCCATTAAAGTATTTTAGTTCAAAGGGAGAAATATACATGGATGAACCAACTCAGATTATAATACATATATACATGGAAATGTCACATGAGACACCTTGTATAGCTATGTTAAACAAACAAAAATGTCTTTTTTTCCAAAAATGGAGAACAGGAAGGTTTAACAGGTCCTGTCTGGGGATTGGTACCTGTGGGACAGAGGAAGACATAAGGAAAGGATGTAGAAGGGTGAATGTAGTAGAAATACTATGTACACATCTATGACAGTGGAAAAATAGACCTGTTGAAACTATTCCATGAATTGAGGGAGGGTAAAGGAGAATGATGGAGAGGGTGAATTCATCTATGATACATTGTAAGAACTTTTGTAAATGTCACCATGTATTCCAAGTACAACAATCATATGATAATGTTTTAAAAAGAATTTTAGTTCCACCAGTGCTGGGCTGATGTCATTCGAATGTCACTGTCAGGTCTCATCTCCCATGTTATCTTCAAATTCTTGAAGATTCCCCTGCTCCTTACATATCACCAAGTAGAGCAAGCTTGATTTCTCCACCTTGGCATCTGAATCTTATTCCCAGTGCCTGAGAGCCCCTGACTATTGGTCCTCCAACCCTCTGGGTTATTTCTCAAAGCACTCAAGAGCTCAAGAAAAGGGCTTTCCCCAGGGTCTCTCTGTCATCTTCAAGTTCCTGAAATACATATTCAAAAGAGACCCCTAATCTTGACTTTAGAAATGTAACAGTTTTAAGCTTTTGTGTTTCGATTTCCCTCATCCAGTCAAGACAATATTAAAATTGTCTTGACTTAACAGTAACTTAAACAGTAGCTTAAAAGTTTAGCCGCTCAGAATCAAATTTTAATCCAATCAGAAATACTGGCAGAGTACCTAGCAAGGATAATGAAGACTTCTCAAAACTAAAGTTTATTAATTAAATGACAAAACAAATTCCTTGCTTTTTAGTGGAAGTCACTTCTCCTCCGCCAACAACCCCCTTTGAAAGTCCCTAGGAAAATACTGTTTCTAATGGTGAGAGAAGCAAACAAGAGGTTTGCAGAATCAGGGGAGAGAGTTTCAAGAAGCATGGTCTGGATCAAGTAACTTAGGGATGTTGTGGAAGATAGAACTGAAAAATGCCTGCTGAGTAATTTTTATTAAGAAACGTAGCTGGGCACAACCACAGGGGAACTGGCTCAATGGAAAAATGGATCATATTAGCAGGCAGGTAGCTTCCAGAGCACAATAGCACATAGTGGACAAAGCTGAGAATTAGAATAACTCAAGCATGATAGAAGCTGGTTCTTCCATTTATTAACTCTGAGGTCTTGGACAAATAAAAACTTCTCCAAACCTCAGTGTCCTCATCTATAAAACAGACACTTCTGCTTCCTTGCTCGGTAATTGTGAGAATGGAATAAAATGGCACTCAGTGTTGGGTCTGCTCTTATCCATCTTGTTCCTTCAATTACAGCTGCCTGATGTTATGTCTTATCTCACTTATTCACAGTGCCATCCATCCTGTGGTGACTTTTACTGCTAATTTTCCCAGAGGCGAGCCTGCCTTCTGCCTCAGGTGTCCACAGTGTCAGGTGGTTTCAACTACAAACCTCTGTCATTGCCAATAATGAAACCAATCAGCTCTCAGTGCCCAAGGTCTACAAACAGGCCATCCAGCAGGTCTGTGCATATCTTATCTTCAAGTCCTCATCCTTCTTCCTACTTCACCTCACCGCATCTCCCAGATTTCTATGTCTCTCATCCCCTCATGGTCCCTTTGCTGTCCTTGCCACTGTTGGCCCTTAATGGTGATCTTGTCTTCATTCTCAGTCATGCCCCTCTCAGTTTACCCCTTCATACCTCAGAGACTTTATCCAGCTCCTGGCTTTGTTTAAAACTTTCATGTGGAAACTAGCCAAATCTCCATCTCAAGTCCTGTTGCTCTTCCTGAAATTCTAATACATACCTACTGAATATATAAACTGAACATGACTCCCTTATACCCTACTTCCTGTCTAAACAGAAGAATGCAAGACATGGCTCTGTACCTCAGCAAATCTGCAAATGCTATGATGACCTTGCATCATTTCTTTCTCTCTTTGTTGCTTCCACTTCTCTCTCTGTTTAGATATAATTTTACTAGCCTATGGAAAAATGGAAGATAGGGAAATGAACAGGGGAAGAGAAGGGGAATGAAGAAGATGAGCAAAAGGGTGGAAGTTAGGGGATGGAGAAAAGAAAGAAAGGAACCTAATTTTTAGGAGACCCCACACTGGAGCAGGTGCCTCATTAGATAGTTCCTAATATATCATTTGTCATCAGAACACCTGGGTTTGGTTGGTGAGGCTACCAACCAGCTCAGCTCTTCCAGTTCCAAATGTGACTAGAATGTGCTCACTATTTAAATTTCCCTCCATCTGTCCTGGAGAATCAGACACACACACACAGTGCCCATGCCGGGGCACAACCCGGGGTTGAGTAGGGCAGGACATCACGGGCTGTGGAGCAGGTCTCTGACCACTGACCTCCTGTAGCTGGCCCATGTTTATGGTACCAGTCTCTGTTTTCACCTCCACTAGAAGCCAAGGTTCAGATGACCCCTGATACATTCTGGGGTGTGGGTGGAGGGACTGGACCCTGCCTCTAGCCCAGCCTAACTATCAAAGACCCTCACCTCTGGACAGGTACTCTCAGCTTCTGTTTGTTGCATATCCAGCGGTGTGCCAGATGACTTTCATTCACACCTCATCCTCACAGTAGTCCTGAGAAGTGACCAGCGAGGTCACTGCATTCAGACTGCCTGTGCTGCCGAGAGACAGATGCACAGGGAAAGGGGACATTTGTTCTAGTGGGTTGATATGGGAGAGCTCTAAGAGAGGGAATATGTCCAATTTCACATGCTTAATCTCAGTATGGATGGCAATGCGTTTCCATGCTAAAAACATAGGGACAGGAATGTTCAGAGGCTTCTAAGGCCCAACCAATGCTGATGTTTCTCTAGATTCAGTTTTTAAATGATCTTCTACATGTCACAGATAAGTCTAGAGTATCCCATGATGTTTTCATATGCTTTTTAAAGTTGGTGCCCTCAAGTACTCAGTGTTCAGTCTTACAAACTGAGAATGCAATAACCCCACATTAAATTGTATCAAATTTTTACGCACTCCTAATACTGTCTGAACTAGAAACCAAAGTTCTTTAAAAACATCAACAGATTAATGGTGCCCTCTGCTGAAATAATGTGGCATGTACAACACAATGTTTAATCAAGGTCAAGATTTTAAAAACAGCAGAATGATTTATTAGAGGAGCATCAATTCACAAAGAAAGAAATTCCAGTCCTAACACTGCTGACTGGCTTTCTCACAACATAAAAGGGATTTTTCCCAGTTGGGCCTTAGTGGTTGGCTCTGGAATGAAGAGTTTGAATTAGGTCCACAGTGTGCTTCCAGGTTTCTACATAACATAACTTCATCACATGGTGTTCAGTCCCAAGCTCCAGGCAAAGTTTGGAAAGCGGATCCTTTGAAAACTTGGTGTGGAAACAATAAAAATCCTGGAGCCACCACGTCCTTCAGATCAACAAAATACCAGTACTTAATCTTGAATTTTCAAACTCATATGAGAAACCTAGTATGAAGGAGACAGCTGACTGAAATTTCCACATACAAGTATGGACAATATGCTTACCTTCTTTTCCTCTTTTGTTGGACTTTGTAGCCTCACACATAGCAGTTCTCACTCTTCTTCCCTCCTGTCCCCTTGTGCTGTGGGCATTCCATTTGCTGCTGTTTTTAATATTTTCATTTATTGGTATATACAGGTTGTGCAATATATAAAATGTTAGGTTCTTAACTGCTGGTGTCAATGATGGGCATTAGGTTCCATTGAGGTTCTGTCACATACCAGCTGGGCCTTGGGTCATCCATCCTTCCTTGCTTCCTTCCTTTCTTCCTTCCTTCCTCCTCCCTTCCACAACCCTCCCTCCTTCTCTCTCTCTCTCTCTCTCTCTGTCTCTCTTTCTCTTTCTCTCTCTCTCTCTATCTCTCTCTCCTCTCTCCCCCAACCCCTCTTGCTGGTATTGGGGTTTGAATTTAGGGTCTTAAGCTTGCCACTTGAGCCATGTCCTCAGCCTGAGTCTTTATTGCTGAAAAAAGAGGAGTTTTCCTGAGGATCAAATGAATGCAGAATTCTATAAACCTGAAAGAATTTACACCTAGAGTTGATTATTAAGGTTATGAAGCCATCAAATTACCACCTGGCATGCACAGGGAATAAGAGTGTATCACAGTCAACAAAAGAGGAAAATACAAGTTTATGCAAAAAGAAATTAAGCCTTAAATACCAATAGCAATTTTAGCTCAGGCATCATTTCCAAAAATACAGCTCTGTTGAGATGCTCCCAAGAAGAAAGGGGTTGCATGGGAAAATACTTTGTTCCCCTTTAGGAGTTTCACAATGCCTGTCTACAGATATGGCCACAAAGAGTTCAGACTTTGCCACGATTTTGTTTTCATAAATGTTCAATTTTCAAAACTGTTTTGAATTTCAGAATTACAGGTAAGAAATTATGTACCCAATTTTTAAAATATTAAAAAATTTCCAGTCTCTGTTCCTCCTATGTCTTTGGTCTCGTCAGAAGAATTGATCTTTTAATTCAATTTTGGTTTACATAGCTGTTGGAAATTTAGTAGACGAAGACAAAATAATCCTGCCTTATGAACTTAAGGTTAATTCAAGGTTGAAATGTCTAATGTGCAGAAAGTGCTTATCATGTGACTAACTAGGTGCATTAGGGTTTGTTAAATGTGACTACATTATCCCCTGTGATGGAAGGGTTACTTGTGGGTCCAGGTTACCAGGAAAGATCCCTTACCAGAATTGCCTAAGAAAGTAACCCTTTGCCACCAGCACACACCAATATTCTAAACCCTAAATTCTAACTGGTGATATGAAAAGTGTAAGTAACAATGCAAATCATAGGACTGGTTACTTGAACTCAGAACTGAGCTAGAGTATATAGGGTGCTGGATGATGTGAAGCATGTAGAAAGGCAATGTTAACAATTGATCTATCCCTGGATGTCAGATTTTTATTTATCATATAATTATTACTTACTATATAGGTTGAAGAAGGAATTATTCTGTCCAGTGAATATAGTTGATGACCCTAAGTTTTAACTCCTTAAAATATCAACATTTGTGAGAATCTTTTCTCAACCAGTGCACACGTTCTTGTTCTAAGAGCACTGAATACAATATTGAAAGAACCACTGTGCACAAGCGAAGTCATAATCATGTAGGAGTGTATCCAGCCTTCATTTTATTCCTTTGGTTGATTTATTGATTTTTTAATGTCTGAATTGATTTCTATACCACATTATCTTGATCATTGCAGCTGTATGAATTTTAGCAAATTTCAGCAAGTCTTTTTTCCTCAAAATGACTTTGAGCATTCTAGGGTCTCTGCATTTCATGTAAATTTTAGAATCATTCTGTCAGTTTCTACAAAAACTCCTGCTGGATTACTACTGAAACTTCACATTGAATGTATGTACCTATTTAGAAACAAAAAATGATTTGATAATTCTGATACTTCTAATCCATAAACATAGCATATCTTTCCACTTAAGTCTTCTTTATTTTCCCTCAACACTATTTTGGAGTTTTCTGAATAGAAGTCTTACACAATTTTGCAAAATATTGTATGTTTGCATTGCTAGAGGAAATAGAATTTTTAAATTGCATTTTCCAGTTGTGTGCTGCTAATATTAACTCCACATCTATTTTACATATTAACTATGAAGCCTGTACTATTTTATTAGTTTTATTAGTTGTTTATGTATTCCTTAGGCTTCTTCTATATAAACAATCACAAGTCATGATTATAAATAACTGGCCCCCATGTTCTCAGGCTCCAGATCCAACCCCAAGTTCCCATCAGGACAACTACCATGAGTCCACATGCTAGGAGTGCCATAATGGAACCCAGCACCAGGATCGCCCTCATGGACACAGAGACCTGGCCTCCCAGTGCACAGCCAGCTCCTACTGACAGAGAACACCTACAAAATGCTGTGCCTAGTTACTGTGCTATGGAGTAGGGTCTGTTTGGAGGATGAACTGGAGTTGCTGTCTCCTGCTTTTCTGAGGGCACGTGGAAGGTACTGAGACACATGTGTCCAAACATTTCAGAGAGCATGTTTTATTGCAGGGCGTCATGGACATTTGCAGAGAAGGATTCAGTCATCCTCTGATGGACACAGGCTCTAGTCCTGGTCAGAATGTATGTAAATTATTTCCAGCACACACTACACACAGGTTTGATGGTGGAAATGGAGTTCCCAGAGCTACAGGCAGGGGGCAGTGTGACTACCCAGGTTGCCGCATTGTTAATGGTTCTCCTGTACTGATTAAAAGGAAGGACCCACAATTCCAAAGGGCACTTTGCAATTGATTGCCATTACAGTTTGTCGTGGACTTCCTTTGTTGTCACCCTACAATGCTAAAGTCCATTTCTGGCTCTTATGGATCCTCCACGGTTTTCTATTGGAACTAAGTGAAGCATGAGTTTTAGAGGCTCCTTTGCATCACAGCAAGCTGAGGTTTGAGAACTTGGAGTCTTGACTTGAGGAATTAATTGTTGGGGATGGAGAGAGCATTTTAGGCAGAAATAAAACATAAGCAAAGGTACAGAATTAGGGTGGAAGGCCAAAATCAGGATTCAAGAGTAGATGATCTGCAAGGATAAGGATGGTCAGAGGCAAAGTTGGAAAGATCTATGGCTCAGCTGATGAGCACATGTCATCTCAGGTAACAGCTGTGGTTTGGGACTAGCGCCTAGAGTGAGTCTCAGACTGGAGAAAAGGAAACTTTGGTAGTCAATCAAGTGTGCCTGGGGAGAAGAAAGCGTGTGGGAAAGCCAAGGGCTGAAGCAACCTCACTGGAGAGGCCCAGACACACAGACTGTCAGGGAGAGAGATGAGAGGGCTGACTCTGGGAGACAATTCAGGTGAAAAAAAAATTAGAGAGTTTTTAATAAAGATTCATCACAGGGCTTGCAGTGCAAACTCTCTATACTGACTACCTACAAAACACTGTGCCTGTTTACTGTGCTATGGAGTTGGGTCTGTTTGGAGGATGAACTGGAGTTCATGGGCACCGTGGACACAAGTGGGGAACCTTGGCTCTCAGCAGAAGTATGAGTAGGTGTAAAGGGAACTCCTTTAAAGCACTTAGTGATTCTCGGCCAGGCTGCTTGTCTCAAAATGAAACAGAGACTCTCCTGTGCTCTGACCCTCCTCTGGACTTTCCCTGTACAGAGAAGTAAGTGGTGGGGGAGAAATAACCAAGATTGCCTTTGCCAGAGGAACAGCCATACCAAGCAGGGGGCTGGCGCAGGAAGAGACTAGGGGACATGCAGGCGAGCATGAGAGGACTTTCAGCATTGTTCCAGGATCACGGAGAGGGGCTTTACCTCACAACCTGGAGTCTTGTTCCTTCAATTACAGCTGCCTGATGTTATATCTTATCTCACTTATTCACAATGCCATCCATCCTGTCTTGACTTTTACTGCTAATTTTCCCAGAGGCGAGCCTGCCTTCTGCCTCAGGTGTCCACAGTGTCAGGTGGTTTCAACTAAAAACCTCTGTTACTGCCAATAATGAAACCAATCAGCTCACGGTGCCCAAAGTCTACAAACAGGCCATCCAGCAGGTCTGTGCACATCTTTTCTTCAGGTCCTCATCCTTCTTCCTTCTTCACCTCACTGCATCTCCCTGATTTCTATGTCTTCTCATAGTCCCTTTGCTGTCCTCTCCACGGTTGGATCCTAGAGGTGATCTTTTCTCCATTTTCAATTCATGCTCCTTTCTACTTATCCCTTCATACCTCAGAGACTTTATCCATCTTATGACTTTGTTTATAATTTTCATGTGGAAACCAGCCTAATCTGCATCTCAAGTCCTGTTCATCCTCCTAACTTTCTAATACATATCTACTGAATATATAAACTGAACATGACTCCCTTCTACCCTGGCTTCCTGCCGAAACAGAAGAATGCAAGACACGGCCCTGTACCTCACCAAATCTGCAATTGCCATGATCACCTTGCATCCTTTAAATGCCATTCTTTATTCATATCTACCTACAAAGTCTAGTTCATTCTATCTTTGTTACTTCACTTCTCTCTCTATTGACATGTTATCTTTCTGACCCATGGAGGAATGAAAGGAATTGGAAGGGAAGAGAACAGGGGAAGAGAAGGAGAAAGAAAAGGATGAGCAGAAAGGTGGAAGTTAGGGGATGGAAGAAAGAAAGGAAGGAACTTAATTTTTAGGAGACCCCACACTGGGGCAGGTGCCTCGTTAGATAATTCCTAATATATCACTTGTCATCAGGACACCTGGGTTTGGTTGGTGAGGAAACCAGCCGGCTCAGCTCTTCCAGTTCCAGATGTGACGAGAATGTGCTCACTATTTAAATTCCTCTCCATCTGTCCTGGAGAATCAGACATGTGCTATGCCCAAGTCCATGTACAACCTGGGGTAGGGTGAGGCAGGTCTCTGACCACTGAGCTCATGCAGTTGGCTGGTATTCATGGCGACTGTCTCTGCCTTCACCCTTACTCAAGACAAGGATCAGATGACTCCTGGAATATCCCCTAGGCTGTGTGCGGGAGGCACTGGACCTTGTCTCCACTCCAGCCAAACTAACAAAGACCCTCACCTGTTGATGGGTCCTCTCAACCAGTGCACACCTCCTTGTTCTAAGTGCAGAGTACCTAGCAAGGATAATGAAGACTTCTCAAAACAACTTTTAAAATGAAATGGCAAAAGGAATTCCTTGGTTTTTATGGAAGTCACTTCCATTATATAGCATCCACTGAATATAGTATCAAAAGACCACTGTTCCCAAGTGAATTCAAAAGCATGTAAGAGTGCAACTAATTCTGGGCTTTCTGTTTTATTCCATTGGTCTGTTTTTGATTCTCATACCTATACCACACTATCTTGATCACTGTAGATGTATTAATTTCAGCAAAGTTTAGAAAGTTCTTTTTTTTTTTTCAAAATAGCTTTGAATATTTTAGGTTCTTTGCATTTCCACGTAAATTTTTTTAGAATCATTCTGTCAGTTTATACACAAACTCTTGCTGGGATTACAGCTGGAATGTCACATTGAACGTCTATGCCTACTTAGGAATAATTGATATTTTAATAATTCTGATACTTCCAATCCATAAACAGAGTAAATCTTTCCACTTAAGTCTCTCTAATTACCCTTAGCACTATTTTGGACTTTTCTGTGCACAAGTTTTTTGCATTTGTGTTCATTTTTTGCACAATGTTGTGTCTTTCTATTGCTAGAGTAAATGGAATTTCTAAGTTGCATTTTCCAATTGATGCTGCTAGCAATATTATCGATTTTACATATTAACTATAAAGCCTGCAATATTTAGTAGTTGCTTTATGCACTCCTTAGACTTCTTCTGTGTAAACAATGATGAGTCATGATTATAAAGACCTTGAATCAAGTCAAGCCGTACTCACAAATGTTAAGTGTCTGTATAATCTGTTAAGCCCGGAGAAATGAAGGAAAAGAAAATTTAAGCTGCCTCTTTAATATGGTAAAACTTTATGTTTATGTTGCCAACAAGAATGAGAATAATAACACAAGGAAGGTGAATCCTATTATGAAGGCCCTATGGACCAAAGACCCAAGCCCGCCACCATGAACTAGGCTCAAATCTGCCTCATCACTGGGGTGGCCCCACGTTCTCAAGCTGCAGATCCAACCCCACGGTCCCATCAGGGACCTACCATGGGCCCAAATGCCAGGAGTGGCAGAGTGGATCCCAGGATAGCCCTTATGGACCCAGATACCTGGCCTCCCAGGGCAAGGCCAGCCTCTACTCACACTCCTCAGCACCAGGTCATCCCCCATGACCCCAGGCTTCAGGTTTGCCCCTGCAGACACAACCTCTAGGCCTGCTCATGCTGACCCAGTAAACAGACTCACCCCAGTGCATGCTGAAGACAGGTAATTCCCTGGGCCCATGTGCTAAGCTTTCCCTCTTGCTAACGTAGGAAGCAGACCAGTCTGCCCGAGGACTCGCACACCAAGGCTACCTACAGACCCTGCCTGCTGGTCTACCCTGAATCTGGATGGGCTGCATGATGAAAGGTGTTGCTGTTAAAGCTAGTCTGTAAAGAATGGATGAGGTGCCTACTTCTCAAATGTGAAGACACAAGTTCAAGGACATGACTACCACAAATAATCATAGAAACTCTGTATCACCAAAGGACCAGAAGGGACCAGAATCTGACCCATAGAAAGGGGAAATTGTGAACACTAGACAAGGAATTCAAAATGGTTACCTTTTTTTCAATTCCTAATATGTATTTTTTTATTTACTTTTCTTCTTTTTATTAGCGTATATTAATGGTGCAAAGTCCTTTCATTGTAATATTTCTATACACACATATAATGTACTTTGATCAAGTACTCCCCCTCTATTACTCTTTCTTCTCCATCCTCACTCCCTTTTTTAGGTAATTAAATGAGATTTGTTATTCAATATTCACACATGCGTACATTGATCATACTCACCCCTTTCATCCTGCATTTACATTCTTTCCCCTCCTCCTCTTCCCATCCACAACCAGTCCCCTATTTTACACTCTTGTCATGCTTTTTGTAGCTCTAGATTCCACAATGAGAGAGAGTATGCAATGTTTGTCTTTCATAGTCTGAATTAGTTCACTTAACATGGTGAACTCCAGATCCATCCATTCTCCTCAAGCAACATAATTCTACTCTTCTTTATGGCTGAATAATACGTCATTGTGTATACATATCACATTTTCTTTATCCAAAAATCAGTTAATGGACACCTAGGCTGATTCCATAGTTTGAATATTGTGACTAGCATTGTGGTAAACATGGGTGTGCTTGTATCTCTATTGCATGTTGACTTACATTCCTTTGGATATGTGTGAGGAATGGTATAGCAGGATTGTATGGTAGTTGTAGTTTGATTTTTTTGAGGCACTGCATACTGATTTCCATAGTCACTGCACTAATTTACAACCCCACCAAGAATGTATAAGTGTTTGCAGCCCCTCATGTCACTCCCCATGTCTCACCAATAGTTGATGTTTGTTTTCTGGACGATAGCCATTCTGCTAGGGTAAGATGGCATGTCAGTGTCCTTTTGATTTGCATTTCCTTTATGGCTATGGTTGTTGATCGCTTCTTCATGTATTTACTGACCCCAAAATATTGGTCAAAGAAAAACTGAGTGAGCTGAAGAAAGGACATATTGACAATTAAATGAAATAAGAACAATCATACATGAACAATAATATTTTTAAGAAGGTGACAGAAAAAAAATTTTAAAATCAAAACAGAATTTCTGGAGCTAAAGACATAATGATCTGAATGTTAAAAATGCCATGGAAAGCTTCAACAGCAGACTACATCAAGCAGAAGCATCACTGAGTTTGCCTAGACAGGGCAACAAAAAGAGTGGAAAATGAAAAAGTCTCAAAGAAGCCTACAGCTTCCTGTTCTTTAAGCCACATAGTCTATAGTATTTTGTTATGACGGCTCGAGAAGGCTAAGGCAAGGAGTGTGAAGATCTCCAGGTAGATATGTCCTACAGTGACACCCTCCAGTGACTCTGGGAGTTCTGGACAGGATCTGAGATAATCAGTAAACTAAACTCCACATGAAAAAGAATAGGGCCTACTACCACTGCTGCATTGGCATGAGGGGTTTGGTCCCTGCTCTGTGATGTCTGCAGGCTGGCAATGTGGAGAGTACATGGTACCTCTCTGAGGAATTCAGATCTGTTGGCATAGGTCTTGAAGATCATTATGTCAGGCAAGGTTTGGCTCAGACCCCACCTTGTCAATTTATGTCATGATTTCATGAACACTTTGGGAAGAGGGCCTTGCCGTTCCAAATGTGTCAGTAGTGTCAGAGACTGGGTTACAGTCCAGAATTTTCTTCAGGTGATCAGTCTGCACACTAGCCACACTGGAGAAGAACATGGAAAGTGGTCTCATTGGCCTCTGAGCTTCAGGAGGGTAGGGACTGTATCTATCTTTGTTCCCTATTTTCTTCCTACTGCTGAAAGTGGGCATGGCACTTGCAAAAAAGCTACCTGGGCTGATGAGAGGAAATGCTGGGCCTTGAGCAATTCTTGGCTGTATTCTTATTGTTACTTGCTGTAGTTGGGACAGGATTTGGTGCGTTCCTAAGGGAACATGTGTTGGAAGCTTGGTCCCCAGTGTGGCAATGTTGGGAGGTGGTGGAACCTTTAAGAGATGGGACTTACTGCAAGGCAATTAGGTCATTTGGGTTATTGTCCTTGGAAAGGATTAGTGTAGCTCTCATAGAATCTCACTTAGTTCCTGAGAGACAGGTGTTTATAGAAGAGCAACACCGGCCATTCCCTTATCTCTGGCTTCCAGTTTCACCATGTGATCTTTCTCAAACATACTCCCCTTATGATGCCATATGCCCAATGTGACACAACCAAGAGGGCCCTCACCGGAGGCCCTGTCTTCGGAGCTGTCCGATCTTGGATTCTTAGTCTTCAAAATGGTTAGCCAAAACAACCTCTTTATAAAGTATATTAGCATTGAAAAGGAACTAATACATCATAAACACTGCTTCCAGGTTCCAAGCAACAGTGACAGAGTGTCCCATTTATTCATAAACTATGAGGTCATCTGTCCTCAACATGATTCTCCAGTCCTGTAGTTTCCTTCTTAGGGTCATACAGTGGAGCAAATTCTCTGCCTCATCTCAAACATTGCTTTACAGTAGAGCCATGCCACAGGAAGAGGTGCTGAGCACCAAGTGGAATTCATCCTTTTGCCAGGTATGTTATTTGAACATGTTGTTAGTACTGACTGCCCTCTCTCTAGCTTTATAACCATAACTCCCAAGGACACTGCTACCTGTCCCCAGTGATCCTTTCCATTTCTACAATCAATTTTCACTCTTACTTCCCCTGAAGATTATTTCGCAACTTCTCACTGCCCAAACTTCCTATGAATCCACTCTTCTCCTTAGTCTCCATCACCTCCTTCTTCACTGAATATACAGAAGCAATAATTTTTCACTACATGTGCTGAACTTCCTGCACCTGGAACTCTCAGCTGCCTGCTCTCTTCATGGCAGTTGGTGAACTGCCCTTGCTTCTTCCTCAATCAATTCCTCCCTTAATGCCCTGGCCCTCACCACTTCTTGTCAAGTAAAGGACTTTACTCCTATAATTATTTCCACTCCCTCTGGCATCATCTCATCTGAATTATTGCCATAAATGCACATGTTCTAATATTTTTTGCTGGGTAGTCTCTGATTTGAGCAATATAACAAAATACCCAAGATGATCAATTTATAAAGAAAACATGTTTAATTTGACTCCCTTTTGGAGATTCAAGTCCATGATTTGGTGCTCTGGGCCTGTGGCAAGGCAACTTGTTGGGAGCACATGGCAGAACAAAACTGCTCTCCTCATCATCAGAAAGTGATGAGGTCCCACAATCACCTTTCAGGAACAGGCTGAATGACCTAAGATTTCCTATTAGGTCCCAGCTTTTAAAGGTTACAGCAGCTCCCAAGCAGATGACCTCCATTGGTGACCAAGCATTCAACACATGGGCTTTGGGGAATAGTCAAGATCCAAACCATCACCTTTAAAAAGTATGTTATTTGATCTCATGATTCCTCTCATGGTGTTCCATCCTCAATGGCAGCTCCTCTGTGGGAGCTCTTTCTTGGCTCCTCACTGTCTGCACAGAGCTACAGGGCACAGTTCTCAGCCCTCTTCTCTCTTCTATTTATAGTTGTCCCTTTGGCATTTTGGCCAGTCCCATGACTTTATTGGGTTCAACATGCTCATGATTTCTACATGTCTCTTTCCAGTCCCAACTTTGCCCGGGAGATGCGAAGTCAGACATCTCATTGCCTACTAGATGTCTAGTAGTGGGTGTTTCAAATTTAACAAAACCAAAACTTCTTGATCGTGTTAATCACCCAATTATCCCTATGTCAGTGAATGGTTTTCTCATTCCAGAACCTTAAGAATCCTTATTAAATTCTCTCTTTAACATATACCCTACACTTCTTGATAGAACCTATCAGCAAATCATGATCCCTTTGCATTCATAAATCCTGAATGCAACTCCTTCTTACCCTGTCCTGACAGCCCAACAGGCACAGGCTTGCACGGACTGCTCTTGCATGGACTGCTTGCTGGATGACCTGAGAACACCGTAAATCCCAAAGCAGACAGATAGTGAAGGCTAAGCAGGAAGAAAAATCAGACCCACACAACAGCTCTGCTCAGTATGTGGGGCCACAATTAACAGACAACTTATCCTAATCACACGAGGGTAAGCACAAAAGGCGGAACTTGAATCCAAGAAGTCTGTGCAGTCTGTGCTCTCTGCTGGTGCTCAGAGGCTGGACAAGGACTTCATCCAGAACACCTAATGAGTTCATCAGCTAACCCGAAAACCTGGAGTCACATGATGAAAAGATATGAGTACTTAAAATCCTCTCCACATCCACACCCACACATCCCCATGTGACGAAGGTCACACATTGTACAAAAAGAACTGTCCTGCAGACATGGGATTCTAAATTAAATGTCTGGATTCAAGATAGTTGGGAGACTAAAAATACAAATGTTGAGGCCTGAATGATTGAATGAGAATATCTGAGGTGGCATCTTGACTTTTAGAAACTTGTCAGGACATTCTGTAGATTATCTGTATTTGGGAACTATTGTTGTGCAGAGTGGATCTTAGGGTGCATGAAGGAGGAACAGGTAATTGAAGCAGTGTGAGAGCCAACCTCCAGGATGACCTCCATAATTCCTACCACCAGCAATTATTTCATAAAAGTAGGCCTGACTCACATAACCTGCCATATCCTGAAAAAATGCTGATGAGTGATTGATGAGGCCCTGTCACAAAGGGCCATCACAGCTTTCTCCTCTCTCTGCATTACATGCTTTGATGCACCACAGTCAGGGCAGCACTCCTCCCCCTGTACATTGCATGCTACTGCGTGAGATTCCAAACCAGAACTGCCCAGCTAAGCTATTCCTGAATTCTTGACCTATTAAATGGGATGAAATAATGTTTATTTTTCAAACCTGACAAGTTTGGGAACAATTTGTTATGCAGCAAGAGATAACTAATATACTTATAGTTATCAGAAGGCCCACATGAAGGATATTGGCATCTGGGCCCTGATAATTAGAGATAAGTGAAGGGGTACTAGGCAAAAGACTAATCCAGATCAGAAAGTGTATATTTCACTGCAAGTGAAATGAAGGAGGGCAAGTTTATCAGAGCTCAAATTTTCCTCTTTTCCCATGAGAGTAATAGTGTTCCTCTAGGGATGACAAGACTGGCATCAATATGCCCAGTGAAAGGAAGGCTGGAACTCCTGCCGCAAGGTAGACTTGATTCTCACTCACTCTGTCCATTGCTTTCAAGATGGAAAGCACATTATGTTCAACTGAGGAGCTTTACAAAATACTGATGCTCTCATGCAAGTCCCAGCAGCTTTGAACACCTCACAGACATGTTGATGAGGTCACATACTGAAGCACAGCTCCTGCTTCTGAAGGTACTGTCCCAGGAAGCAGCTTGAACAGGACATTTTGCCATTACAAATCTCACTGAACACCCACAAAGATTATGACGTATATGAGTTGAAGCCATTTTAAAAAATTGCTCCATGAGATATTACTATGAGGCTAACCACTGCTATCAATAAATAACTTTAGTATCTGACTGTGTACATGTCGTGAGGTACAGAAAGCTGTGGCCCTTTGTTTTAATATATTCCAGCTGTACAGAGACTCTGACCATGCAGTCATTAAATCTTATCTAGGCAATAATTTAACAAATAACCAATGAATATTGCTGTTTGGTCATCTGTAATTGCGTAGCCACAATAACAAATAATTATTGTAATAACTACTCTTGGTTCTGGTTGCTGAATGAACGCAGCCTTCTGGTTCTTAATGAGGGGGTTTGGGCTGGAGTCCTCTCTAAGTCTTCTTCAAAGCATCTCTGGTGGATGACGCTGGCTGTCAGCTGGCTCTTTTGCTGCGACTCCTTGTGGAACATCTACCTGCAGACTTTCCCTGTGGCCTGGGCTTCCTCAAAGCATGGAGGCTGGGTTCTAAAAGTAAGTTTCTCAGAGAAACCACCAGGATTAGTGGGTCCATTTCTAGGCCAGCCTTGGAAGTCACACAGCATCATCATTTGGTTCATCATGCATTCACAAAGGCCCAGGCTTGAGGTGTTACGGACTCATTACAACTCCTCAAAGTCACATGCTGAAGGCGTAACCTCAGTAGGATGGTATTTGGAGAGGAAGACTTTGGGATTTGGGTAGTTAGGTTTAAATGAGGTCATAAGTGTCTAGTGCTCATTGTGCGGTTACCGTCGCCACTGTATGAGGACACAGCAGGAAGAGGCTATCTGAAAGCCAGGAAGAAAGCCCTCATCAGAACCTGATCATGCAAACCTCTCACTTTCACACTCCAGAACCTGATAAACAAATATCTCCTGCATACTCTGCCCAGTCTCTGACACTTCAATATGGAAGCCCAAGCTGACTAAGAACAGGTGAGAAGATGCAGACTTTGCCTCTTGATAGGAGTGTCAAAGAACTTACAGATAAGTTTAAAAACCTCTTCAGACTCCTGAAGACAATAACACTCATGCGAGTAGAACTGAAGCTAAGAATTATTTCAGGCATTTTATGGATGAACTGGTAGATTTCGTTTGTAATTGTAGTTCCCAGGCCTTTTCATGCAGAAACAGAAAAGTAGAGATCAACTTGTCAGTTTTACTAGCAATGCAACAGAAAGAAATCTCACTTATTTTTTAATTTATTTTTTATTGTTGTTTTACTGAACGTACATTGTGACATTTACAGAAGTGCTTACAATATATTGTAGTTGAATTCAGGCCTTCCATCACTCTCCTTTATTCTCCCTCTCTCCATCCTGGAATAGTTTCATCAGGTCTCATTTTTCCATTTTCATACATGAGTACGTAATATTTCCACCATATTCACCCGTCTACATCCTTACCTTATACCCTCCCTCCTCCCACTGGTACTAATCCCCCACACAGGACCTGTTTTATACCTTCGTTCTCTGTTTTTTGAAATATGACATCTTTGTTGGCTTAAGAAAGCCATAGAGGAAGTTTCCTTGTGACATTTCCATGTATATAGGGATTATACGCTGAATTGACTCATCCACTCTATTTTTCTACTTTCTACTGTACTCTGGCTCTTATGGTGGTTTTAACAGGCTTAAAAATTCTGTATTCATTCTTAATAAAAAGCACATCAACCATATTCACCTTCTTAACTTCCTTCTTTTATCCTGCCTCTCCTGTTAGTGAACTCCCCTTAGTGTGACCGATTTTTCACAAAATTACTTGTATTTTTATTAGATCTGTATTTCAAATTTGAGAGAAAACATGTGGCCTTTGGCTTTCTGAACCTGGCTAACTTCATTTGGGATGATGTTTTCCAATTCATCCATTTACCTTAAAATGACAAACCTTCATTCTTTGTGGGAGAATAAAATTCCACTGTATATAAATACCACATTTTTTTAATCCATTCACCAGTTGTGGCACATCTTGGCCATTTCTATGGCTTAGCTGTTGTGAAAAATGCTGCAATAAACATGATGTGCAGGTGTAATCCTACTTCCATTCCTTAGGGTATATCCCTAGACGTGGCATTGTTAGATCATATGGCAGTTCTATAAACTATGGGAAACTAAAAAGCTTCTAAACAACAAAAGAAATGGTCACCACATTAAATGGGCTGCTCACAGAATGGAAGAAATCTTTGCCAGCTACACATCTGACAAAGGATTAAGAACCATATACACAGGGAACTCAAAATACTAAACACCCTCAAAATCAGTGACCCAATGAAGAAATGGGCAAATGAACTGAAAAGTTTTTTTTTGCTAAGGAAGAAGTCCAAACAGCCAAAAAACACAAGAGGAAATGTTCAATATCCCTGGCCATAAAGGAAAGGCAAATCAAAACCACATTAAGATTTCACTTCACTCCTATTTGAGTGGCTATTTTCAAGAACACAAACAACAGCAAATGTTAGCAAGGATGTGGGGGAAAAGGAACCCTGAAGTTGCTGTGGTGTGGCTCTGTGATGGGATGTCACCCAGTGACATGGCACCATGGTACAGGGTGCCATGCCTAGGGCCATTCAGCATCAAAATTCGGTAATGGATCTCCATGAGCCTCACCAGACTAGAGGTAAGTGAGTCGGTGACATTCAGGAAGACAGGAAGGCAGAACAGGTGACAGGAGGTCCAGGGGAAGTGACAGGCGTGGCATCAGCTATGATAGACTGACGGGAGGATACCTTCCTCAGGACAGCAGGGGGCTTGGGAAATGCACAAAAGGCTCACCAAGGCACACCAGCACTGCCACTGCGGATGCTGGCCTGACATCTTGTTCCCTCGGTAAAGAATGAAAATGGTCCAGGGAAGGCTGAGATGAAGTGGGATAGGGCTTCTCAAGAATCTGGAGGCTGATGCCATGAGGACTCTCAAAAGCAAGGAATCAGCACAAATAATGAAATGATCAGGTACCATTTTCAAGGGGTTATGATGTGTCTGTCAAAAAGCTAAACCCTTTCTCAGGTGGTATTATCCCTATTTTGCTGCTGTAACAAGTTACCTCAAAAGTTTTTTCTTTCAAAATTCCTGAGCTAGAAGCCCAACATTAAGGTGTCAGCAAGTCAGCTCTCTAGGAAAACTCCAGGGAAGAATCCTTCTTTGCCTCTTCCTAGTTTCAGTGACTCTTGGCAATCCATTACCTTTGGACACACCACTCCTAGCTCTGCCTCCATCTTCATGTGGCCATCTGTGTTTCTTTTCCCTCTCCTTCTAAGGACACCAGCCATTAGGTTTAGGGCCCACCACTTTTACCTCATCTTAACCTAATTAATTACATCTGTAAAGACCTTATTTCCAAGTAAGTTCAAATTCTCAGTCCAGGTGGAATGGATTTTGGAAGGTCACTCTTCATCCCCTTACCCTGAGTTTTAGTAGGATATAAGGATTATCTGTTTCCACACTCAATAAGGAGGTTCAGAAATGGAATCTTAACGCACAATGAAGCCACTGTACTTTCCCTGCAGTCCAATGTTGTCTCAGCAACATTTTAACAGATGTGGAGCCCTCTAAGAATGATCACCTCCACTGCCATCATGTCTGAATCAAGAGACAGACAGGAACATAGCAACTGTGCTGTTGACCTGAACTCCTGAAGAAGCAAGTCCTATATCAGTAAGGAATAATGTGAGCAGCACTCAGAGAAAATGAGCTCCTGGGTGGCAAAACAGGTTTCCTCTCCTGGAGGAATAAGCTGACAGGGTCCATGAGGCAAGAGTTGAGGGTAATTTTACAAAGCAGCTGGAGACATGGAGAATCTTCTCAGCCTGCTTACGGAGCTCACCCAAGGTGACACCCCCAACTCCACCAGCACCAGAATTACCAATTGCAGCCACAAACCCCCATGTTTTGCAGTAGGAGCCTGAAGCAGTCAGTGCCTGTGCTGAGCAGATTATGAGCACTAGACATAAGCAAGGCGAGATGTAGCTCAACTGTTTTTCGAAGATGTTTATCTGCATGCGTGGATCGCACAGCTGCTGGCCACAAAAGAGGAAAATGCAGAACAGCTGCTAAGTCTTTTAAGTTCAGAGAAGCAGGAACGCAGGTTTCTTCTGTTACAATGTCACACTCCTCCCCAAGAATTGCTGCTCCACCATGTTTACTGCTGGATATAAGAGACTCACTGAAGGAGGATGGGAGGCTTTTTGCCTTGGGCTTCTGTTTTGGGGATTTTGCTTTGAGGCTTTTATTTTGGGCTTTTGGCTGTTTGAAGTGGGAGGCTTCTGGAAGGAAAAACGATTGCTGAAGGGGAAAGGAATGCTGAAGGGAAAATGAATTGCTAAAGGGAAAGTGCTGGAAGGAGATTGCTGAACAGGGAAAAAGAATTGCTGAAGGAGAATTGCTAAAGGGGAATTGCTAGCAAGTCTGAGGGCCGAGACTTTAAGAAAGCTAAAGAGAGAATTTGGGACAGTGAAAGTCTGCACTGAGAACTTTATATATAGGCTTTAGAAAAGCTAAGCTAAAGAGAACATGGGACAGTGCAAGTCTCAGGACAGGACTTAAGAGTTATGCAAATGCAGTTTTTAGGCTTGGCTGTGCTTTTTGCAAGTCTGAGCACTGAGGCTTTAAGAAAGCTGAAGAGAGAATTTGGGACAGTGAAAGTCTGCACTGAGAACTTTATATATAGGCTTTAGAAAAGCTAAGCTAAAGAGAACATGGGACAGTGCAAGTCTGAGGGCTAAGACTTTAACAGAGAATATGCAAAAGAAAAGCTAAGAGAAAACATGGAGCAGAGTGAGTCTAAGGAAAGAGGGTTTAAAGAATAGTGAAGCAAGGTTTTAAAGAATTGTAAAGGACTAAGGCCTTAAAGAATAGAGAAAAAAAGCAGAGTAAATGAAGAGAATAATAGAGAAAAGAAGCAATGAGGGTTGTGCAGCACCAACACAGCGCCCAACACACCTGATCCCACTCTTTGTCTGTCTATCTACCCTGACTTTTCTGCATCTCCAGTCCCCCTCCTCCTTCCATTAGCCCTAGTTAAGTTTGGTAATAACCTCCGGAGGGAGCAAGAAAAAAACTCGCTCCAAGTGCCTGCCTGGAGAATTCTGTGCTGACTATGGGGACCCCTGGTATTCTAGGGAGAAGTGCTGGAAGGAGTTCCAAAGCTTCCAAAAGGCAAAACTCCTGGAAGGCAAATGGGAGTGTGGAGTGGAGAGTTAATAACTTCATGACAGGCCCCAGAATTGTAAAGTGAGGGAAGGCACACAGCCAGTCAGGGCACTTTTGGCATTAGTGAGCTGAGGCAGTGACTTGTGAGCAACTCTAAATAATCTCTCCTTGGTCCAAAGGCTCCATATGTCTCACAGCATGCAACCAGAAAACATGAATGGAAACAGCACAGGTTTTAAGGAATAAAAAACTACATTATTCCACTAAGCATAATGATGTGAGATCTAAAAGAAATGGGATCTATACAATAGAGTAGAATGGCGGTTACCTGAGGCTGGTGGAGGAGGCAGGACGGAGTGGAGGAAAGTGGGGAAGATGATGGTCAAGAAGCAGAGAGTCTCAGAAGAATAAGTTCCCGAGATTGTTGTATAGCATGGTGATGATAGTAATAAAATACATGCTTCCAAACTGCTAAGAGTAATTTTAAATTTTCTCAACACCACAAAGACATAACTACATGCAGATATGACATGTAACTTAGCTTGATTTAATCATTCTACAGTGTGTACATATAACATCACATTGTATCCCTAAGTTTATGATTACTACTTGTCAATTTAATAGAATTGTTTATTTAAAAATGTTTATAAAGACCTGCTTTTTGCACTCAGCACCTTTGGCCTTGATAAGCAGAGGGGTTTGGGTTTGTGCAGAGTGAATGGCGGAGGGCTTCTTGCTAGGCAGACTCTTCCTGCTGGGTCTGGACTCCATTCCCAAAGTGCCCTAAGGCAGGGCAGACAGGTAACTCCTTGTGCTGTATAGTCTTTGTGATATCAGCGGTAAGCCGCCAAATCAGAACTGGTATCACGAGTTGAATTCCTAACCTGCTCTCAGTCCCTTCAGTTTTACAAGGGAAGCAACCCTTTTGCTACTCCGACCAAATCCTAGTGAAGATCTAAGGAATGAGACAATAAACCAAAAGTTCAACCAGCAGCTTGTTCTCAAAAGAAAAGAAAGGTTCGCTGGCTTTTTTAAAACCTGCTTTAGGTGGCAGGTTCCCAAACACAGGAGAGGAACTAGTTCCACAGGAAGGGACACAGGGTAGAACAAAGAACAGGCCAAGGGAATAGGAGCTCTGGGGGCTGCAGTGCTCAGTCCGTCTGTCTTCTCTGCTGTCCTGTGACTGCAATGTGATCTTGGTGGGCTTCTTTAATTCTCCAGGCCTCAGAACTGTTTCGAGACTCAAAGGAGATCTCCTACAACTTCTGGGCACCATGAGAAGTGTCTTGGAATCTGCATGACCCCAGACAATTCTTTCTTCCTCAGTCCTGTATTCAACTACCACTCTGTTCACATGGTTTATCTTTTCAAGAAAGTTTCTTTGTCCTTATGTCTCTCTGGCTGGACATAGTCATCCTGAGTGGGCTCCCATAATTCTTCCCAGAATGCTTAATACTCCTAATTAGCAGGAGAGCTCAGCCCTGCACAGTCTGACCTGTAGGAGCCCCTGCAGGAATGCACGTGGGGAAGGTGTTCTGGTAGCAGCTCCTGATTATCACCAACCAGGGATTTTCAGCCAGACCCCCTTAGTTGCCTACGGAAGTCAGACTCAGGTTGGGAGTTTGGAAGGAATCTGGCACCCCAGTGCCCTGACCTTCAGAGCTACAACTAGAGAACTCTGTCTGGTGAGAGAAAGAAAGGGGAAGAGTAAGGGAAGTTTAGAGAGGAAAATATAGCAAACCAATCGTGTGTCGACTCTTAGCTGATTATTTCTTCCTCCAAGAGTCTTAGACAGGTGCACCCCTGAGGAGACCCTACAGAGCAGCCCTGGCCCCAGAGCAAGCTTCAGCCTTCAGAGGAAGCACAGACTTTTGTGGGAATTACTGGACAAGGTCTTAGGAGACTGTCCTGCCTCTTACACACACCTGAGCCCAAGTCGGTTAGGGGAGCCTTGGAGAAAATGAACTAGGGAGTGGTAATCAAAAATGTCAAAATAAGTGCACATCATCAATTTCATATGTAGGAATTGATTCTAAGAAAATAGTTACAAAAAGACAGGGGTTTTTTCCTCACGGCATCCTCCAAGGCAAAAGGCAACAGAAAAATTCTTAGTAATCTTCAAGATCTTCTTATTTCATCTGTTGAAGATATAGGTAGACAAATATAAAATCTACATCACAGTCTTAACAGTGAAAAATCCAAGTTTATCATAAAAGATTACAGATTTTTCAGTTTTCTTGAGAACCACTTAGATCCCACCCCTCCACCCCTTCCTGACTTAGTCTTTCAGTCCATTAGGTGGCAATCGAATTGAATACCTTACTCTGGAGTGGGGACTGATGTTGGGGAAAAGGGGTGTTTGGAGATCTAGGGTTGGTCTTTTGTCAATTTGCCAGTCTCCTGCCACCACCTGTTGCAGCTTTCACCTCTTCTGGCTCCCCAGTATTTACAGTGTATAGCTATGCTCAGAGGCTTGCTTTTAGTGCATGTCCTCAGTGACAGAAGACTTTGGTGCCAGCGGTTCCTTAGAGGGCTTCACTGCTGAGGGTCCTGTGTTCACACCACCCAGGTTGGTCCTTGTTCAAAGACAGCCACGTGGAACACCTTAGCTTTTTCCTGGGGTTCCAGCAACTTTTCTCAGATTTAGGCAAGCCAGAAACCTTACACAATGCACTATCCAAGGTTCTTCTGGTCAGATCACTGCTTCCTTACTCTGGGTGCAGGAGCTGTGGCTCCCACTCTGTGAGGAGGGAGTGGGCATGGTGGAGCACACTGGGCCTCTGTGTTCAGTGGGAAGCAGGCTTTCTGGTGCCCATAGAGTAGTGATATGTGGAGCACGGGGTATACCTGCTTGTGGCAGTGGGTTTCCTGGTGCTGAGAAGCATTGGTGTGTGTCCTTCTGGTATCAAAGCTTGTGGGCTGCCTGTTTGTGCAGGGGAGCGGGCTTCCTGGTGTGGAGCAGAGCACAGTTGCAGGGCAGGGCACTGTGAGATAAGAGAAATAATGGCCCTGAGTGTGTGCCTTTTGGCACCAGTGGAAGAGCAATGCCCTGGAACCTGCTTGGGCAAGGTCACTGGTTTCCCCCATCATTTCTGGGTATGGGGTGGTGGGTCTCAGAGCAGGGAGGAGGGTGGTCAGAGCCTCTCTATGTGCTGGGAAGTCAGACTTAGCACAGAGCAGCAAGGAGTAGAACCTTGAGCCTTCAGAGTCTGGAAATTAGGAGTGCTAACATGTTAGCTGGATATTTTTTGTTTGATTTTTCCCCCCACGTAATTAGTTGCTTTTCTCTTTGTGGGCTCAAAGAATGCTCTACTTCTCACTGGTAATGGGACCTGTGGGTGTCCTTTGGGGTCCACAGTGTCTTCCTTCTTTGGGGTACTTAGTTACCACAAGCATTTGGGGATGTCAGCAATCTGCCATCTTGGCCCATCTCCAAACTGTCACTTTTTATATGAAAGGATTCAATAGTTAGATTAACAAGACCTTAAAAACTTCTAAGAGTTTTTCTGTTGATTTTTGCCTTGAAGGATTCTATGCATTCTCGGCCCCTATTTTCTCTCAAGCCCTGCACTCCACCATTCCCACTTGGAGCCATCACTACAGGAGAGCATTTAAGTCTTTATCCATAAACCACTTCTTCCTATCCCCCTTTCTATTACATTCACCAATTAACACTTTCCAAGTAACAGCAACCACAACCTCTCCCTTACTCTTCATTTCCCCTTACACTGTTCACCTACCCATAATCCTCCTTCACTATTTATAGTATTAGTGGTTAAACTGAATTCCAGAAAAATTTTGCAATTTTTTTGTCTATAATCTGTCTATCTGTCTAACTTTCTCTATTGTTACTCCTCCCCCCATTCTCACCCACTTTAACATTCACTGATTCCCTTCATCACATCCCAGTCTTCTTAATCATCAGCTTCTAATACCCAAGCTGCCATCCCTTCCTGCTACATAAACTTCTCAGCTCAAATAACTCACAAGACCTCTTACTCTGTCTCTCTCCCATCATAACCCCACTACCTTTAGCCTTTTGGGACCAGGAAGAGACATTCTTTCTCTAATAGACAATCAAGACACTGGAACAGTATCAATAACTGATCTACATGTGGGATTGCTATAATTTCAAGGCTGCAGTTTAACAACAGTAGAGATTGTTTCCCTATGCTAAGTGGAACAGGGGGTACAATCCAGCAATCTGAGAATAAGAAGCAGAAGAGAATACTATCAATCCTCTATCCACCATCTAGAGATAAGAAAACACATCAGAGGTCAACCACTGTCCAGTCCTTGTACAACACTTCATCAAACCCCAACTACATGGGCACAAGTGATTGGAACTCTATCCCAAAAACAACCTGGATGCATAAATCTCAACACAGAAACATGAAGCAGCAAGGCAACAGCTCCCCCTCAAAAGCCAACTCCACCACTAAGGAGCTAAACAACTGTGAAAAGGAAGAAATATAAAATAATTAATTCCAAAAAATAATAGTAAGAATGATTAATGAGTTCAAAGAAGAAGAACAAAGCTAGTGTCAGATCTGAAAGAGGATGTGATTAAACAATTAAGCTCAAAGAGAATAGAAACAAGCAGATGAATGAAATTAAGAAGACAATGCAGAATGTGAAAGGGGAAATCAATAAAGATATAGAAATCCTGAAAAATAATCAATCTGAAATAAACAGCTCAATATCCCAACGAAAAATTTCAATTGAAAGCTTGGTGAACATGTGGAGCAAGTTGAAAATAGAGTATCAGCAACAGAAGACAAAGTAGAGGAATTAGATAAAACAGTAAAAGATTGTAAAAAATGCTAAGAAAATATGAATGGTTATATGCAAGACATCTGGGACACTATGAAAAGACCAAACATATGAATCATGGGTGTAGAAGAAGGAGAAGTGATACAAACTAAAGGCATAGATAACTTATTCAATAAAATAATAGCTGAAAACTTCCCCAATCTTGTGAAAGAGAGAGTCAACCAGGTGCAGGAAGCTTACAGAACACCAAATACTCAGGAACAAAAAGGAAACACCCCCAGATACATCATAATTAAAACACTCAGCATAAGAAAGCTGCAAAAGAGAAAAGGGAGGTCATATATAATGACAAACCCAGTAGAATAACAGTAGATTTCTCAACACAAACTCTACATGAAAGGAGGTTATGGAAAGACAAATTTCAGGCCCAGAAAGAAAACAACTGTCAACCCAGATAGTCTATCCAGCAAAACTATCCTTCCTAATTTAAGGAGAAATTAAAACCCTCCAAAACCAGAAAAAAACTAAAGGAATTCACAACTACCAAGCCAACACTGCAGAAAATACTTACAAGACTATTACACACAGAAGAAACTAGAGCAAGACAGGAAAATGCAAGAAAGAATAAACCCTTTTGACCAAGCAGACCAATAAGCAAGAAATAGGTAAAAGTAAACAACAGGGGAAGAAAATGATTGGAAACACCATGCACCTCTCAACACTAATACCAAATGTCAACAACTTCAATGACCCAATCAAAAGACATAGAATAGCAGATTGTTTTAAAAGACAAGACCCAAACATATGTTGCTTATAAGAGACTTGTCTCACTGAATAAAATAAAACTGGCTTAGAGTGAAAGGGTGGAAAAAAGTCTTCCAAGCAAATGGACCCCATAAACAGGCAGGAGTAGCTATACTCATACCTACAAAATAGACTTCAGAGTAAAATCAGTAAAAAGAGACACAGAAGGTCACTTCATATTAAATAAAGGCACAATCTATCAAAAGCTAATATCAATTCTTAACATATAGGCACCTAACCTAGGGGCACAAAACTACATTTAAAAACCAAAATAAAACACTAATGAACTTAAGAGCATGGATAGGCCCTAGCACAGTGATATTGGGAAACCTGAATACCTGACTGTCATCCATAGAAAGGTAATCCAGGCAAAAGATCAGCAAAGAAACTTTAGAACTAATACACGTTAGAACAAATGGATATAATTGACATCTACAGAGTATTTCATCCAACAGCCATGCAATACACATTCTTTTCTACAGCTCATGGAACTTACTCCAAAATAGATAATATTTTAGGACACAAAGCTAGTCTCAACAAATTTAAGAAAATTGAGATAACCCACTGCATCATATCAGATCACAATGGAATAAAAACTGACCTCGAGAACAAAAGAAACCACAGAAAATATTTAAAAACATGGAGACTGAACAACAGAGTAGTGAATGACTGGTGGGCAAAGAAATAAGGGAAGAAATCAAAAAGTTTCTAGAATCCAATTAAAACGAAATACAACCTAACAATCTATGTAACATGGCAAAAGCCATACTTAGGGGAAAGTTTATAGCTATAGGTGCCTACATAAAAAAAAAAAAAAAAAACAGACTTCTAAACTAAACACCCTGATGATATACTTTAAGATTCTAGAAAACAAGAACAAACCAAACCCCAAACTAGCACACAGAGAGAAATAATAAAGATCAGGGCCAAAATTAATGAGAATGAGACAAAAAGTATAGAAAGAATCAAAGAAATAAATTGTTGGTTCTTTGAAAAGATTAACAACACAAAAAAACCCTTAGCCAACATGGTAAACTGGAGGAGGGAAAAGAACCAAATTAATAAAATCAAAGATGAAAAAGGAGACATAACCACAAATACTAATGAAATCCAGAGGATCATTAGAGACTACTTTCAAGTACCCGCTATTTCAAGTATTCAAGTATTACTTGAATGTATTCAAGTAAACTGGAAAATCTAGATGAAATAGGTAAATTTCTAGATACATATAAACATCAAAATTGAAGCAAGAAGAGATCAACCAACTTAGTAGACAGATAACAAGCAATGAAACCAAAGCAGTAATAAAGAGCCTCCCTGCAAAGAAGAACTCTGGACCTGATGGATGCACAGCCAAATTTTACTAAACCTTTAAAGAAGAACTAACCCCAGTATGCCTCAAACTCTTCCAAGAAACTGAAAGGAAAGGAATGCTACCAAACTCATTCTATGAAGCTAGCATTACATTCCTTCCAAAACCCAATAAAGATGAGACAAAAAAACAGAATTATAGACCAGTATCATTAATGAATATTGATGCAAATTTCTCAAAAAATACAAAAAGAATTCAACAACACATCAAAAGAATCATGTACTTTGACCAAGTCAGTTTCATTCCAGGCATGTAACGATGGTCCAACATACATAAATCTATAAATGTAATACAGCATATAAACAGAAGCAAGGACAAAAACCACATGATCCTCTCAGATGCAGAAAAGGTCTCTGAAAAATTCAACACCCTTTCATGATATAAGCTCTGAACAAAGTAGGAATAGAAGGAATGTTCCTCAAAATAAAAAAAGGCTATATATGACAAAACTACAGGCAACAATATACCATATGGAGAACAAATGAAACCATTCCTGCTAAAGTCAGGAGTGAGAGTGGGATGCCCACTTTCCTTACTCCTATTCAGTATAGTTTTGGAATTACTTTCCAGAGCAATAAGACAGGAGCAAGAAATGAAAGGGATTCAAATAAGGAAGGAAGAGGTCACACTATTCCTATTTAAAGATGACATGTTCTTATAATTAAAAGACCCTAAAAAGGTCTACCAAAAAAACTATGTGAAATCATAAACTCTATTGGCAAACTAGCAGAATAGAAAATTATTACACAGAAATCAGTAGTCTTCTTGTATACCAACAATGAACAGAATTGAGAAAGAAATCAGGAAAATATTCCCATTTACAGCAGCCTCAATAGTAACAAACTAACTAGGAATAACTTTAACAAAGGAAACCAAAGATCTTTTCAATGAAAACTATAAACCACTGAAGAGAGGAATCAAAGACAGCAGAGGATAGAAAGATTTCCCATGCTCATGGATTGTTAGGATCAACATTATGAAGAACGATGTACTACCAAAAGCAATCTACATGTTCAATGCAATCCCTATCAGAATTCCAATGATATTCTTCACAGAGATAGAAAAGTCAATACATATGCAAACACAGAAGGCCACAAATAGCCAAAACAATTCTGAGCAAAAAATCCAATGCTGGAGGTATCAGAATTCCCAACTTCAAAGTATACTACAGAACCATAACAATAAAAATAGCATGACACAAAAACAGATATAAACCCATGCAGCTGTAGCCATCTGATCTTCAACAAAGAAGCCCAAACCACATGATGGAGAAAATACAGCCTCTCCAACAAATCTTGCTGGGAAAACTGGATATCTACATGTAGAAGACACCCTATCTCTGATCCTGTACCAAAATCAGCACAAAGTGGATCAAAGACCTAAATATAAGGCCTGAAACTTTGAAACAACTCCAGGAAGTACTAGGAAATACACTGGAACATATATGTATAATGAATGACTTCCTCAGTAGAACTCAAAAGGCTCAGCATCTAAGAGAAAGAATGAACAAATGGAAATGAATCAAACTAAAAAGCTCTGTACAGCAAAAAAAGCAGTCACTAGACTCAAGAGACTGGCCACAGAATGGGGGGAAATCTTTCCAGCTACTTGTCTGATAAGGAACTGATATCCAGAACCTACAGGGAACTCAAAAAACTCAATCCCCAAAGAATCATCTCAATGAAGAAATGGTCACATGAATTGAACAGGGAATTCTCAAAGGAAGAGATACAAATGGCCAGTAAATACATGAAGACATGTTCAACTTCTTTGGTTATAAAAGAGAAGCAAATTAAAACAGCACTTAGACTTCATCTGACCCCAGTTACAATGCCATATTCAAGAGCAATAATGACAAAAGCTGGTGAGGATATGGCAAACAAGGAACCCTTATACACTGCTGGTGGGAATGCAAATTAGTACAACCACTATGGAAATCTGTATGGAGATTCCCCAAAAAGCTAAAGATAGAATTGCCATATGACCCAGTGACACCACTCCTGGGCATCTCCCCAAAGGCATGCAAGTCAGGATACAATAGAGACATTGATATTCATTGCAGCACTATTCACAATAGCCAAGCTCTGGAAACAACCCAGATGTCTGGCAACAGATGATCAAGAAAATGTGGTATATATACACAGTGGAGAGATTCCAAGATGGCGACTAGAGGGAGGTAGCAGAAAGCATGCTTCCTAAAGTAAACTCTTAGAGAGATACTGGAGATACATCTGGCAGGAAAAACCACCAAGAAGAGGCAAAACTCTGACAACTCCACACCCCAGCCATGCATAGCATCCCCACTCCACGTTAAAAGGAGAAACCAGGAGGGCTCCCGTGCCGCCAGATGCCAGTTCCTAACCTGCTCGGAAACCACCAGGTGAGCAAATAAGTGGCACATGGCACTCCCTGGGACAAATCAGCATAGCCCCCTGGACAGACTGACCCCCGCCCAGGGAAAAAAGAAAAAAAAACTGAATAAACAAGCAGCTGAAAAAAAAAGACACCTAACAACGAGGGCGGGGCACCCTGAGCTCTGGAGAGAGGGGGAGGAGAACTCCCTCGCATGAACTGAAAATAAACAAGGTGGTCAGAGAAGGCAGGAGTGGCAGCCATGCCCAGCAACCTTGGAGTGGGGAAACCTTGTAACAGTGGCTGTCCTGTGGAAAGCTCCACTGAAGGGGGGGAGGGACACTACTCCACACGAACTGTAAATAAGCCGCAGGAGAAGGTGGGTGTGGCACCCCCTCCCCCAGTGTGCTTGGAGAGGGGAAGGCGTCCAATAGCAGCTAAAGTGTGGCACACTCCACAGAGAGTGGGGCAGGGGCATTTCCCCATGCAAACTCTATGTAAAAAAGGACTGCAATTGCAACAGGTGGGTAGGGCTGTATAATGGAGAAAACAAAAGGGGCATACGACCAGGAGAACTCTAAATAAACAAAGCCTGCAGGGCTAGGTGAGTGTTAAGCTTATTCCTGAGATCTGCAATAAATAAAGCCTGCAGCAGCAGCTGGGTGACAGTAGGTGGCAGGTGAGCTGCAGCCTCAGATAGACATTCACAAAGCTGTCTCCAGACTCCATTTTTTTCCCCTTTGGTGAGAATGAAATTGTATTGCATTTGAACTTGGGATTTTTTTTCCCCCTTGATGAGACAATGACAGAACTATTACTTAGACACCATCACCAGGACTGGATGCTGAAGGACTAGCAACAAATCTATTAAGACTGAAACTTTATTACATTTGAACTTGGGAAATTTTATTTATTTATTTTTTAATTTTTAAAAAATTATTATTATTGTAATTTTTATCTTCTCTCAGTCTCTCTAATGCCTGTTTAGTTCACTGTTGATTAGTACACTATCTCTCCCTGTTTATTTCTTTGGCTCTATTTTTTTGCTTTGTTCTGTTTTTTCACCTTTTTCTATAACTTTTCTTTCCCTCTCCTCTCACCCTTCCATTCTAGATATCATCCTTGTTATTATTACAAATTAGACAATACTGAATTACACACAGTACAGGGACAGTAACAATAGCAAGGGCAATGATGGGAAGATGGAAAAAAGATGGAAATCATTTTTCCCCAATAATGAATTAGAACAGGAACCAGAGGGAAATGAAGAAAACAGATACCCAGATCCAGACTCCAATAAAATGAAGATAAACTATGCCAAGGAACCCAAGGAAGCCCACAAGAACACTCTGAAAGAAGAAATCCTGCAAGTAATCAATGAGAATTTTACAGAGATGATACTGGATATGGTCAACCAAAATGTACGGGAGACACTCAAGAAATTCCAAGACACCAAAAATAGAGAAATTGAGAAAGCACAAGAACAAATAAAAAAAACTATAGAAGAACTGTATAAACACCAAAGTGAAACTAAGAACATGATAAATAAAGAGATAAATGAACTCAGGGTGAAAATAGACAATATTAAAGAGGAAGAAATTCAGGATATGGAAAACCTCAGAAAAAAGAATGAAACAGAAATACAAAACAAAATGGAAGGCCACTCCAGCAGACTAGAACAAGCAAAAGACAGAATTTCAGAACTCGAAGATGAAATGGCAATTAAAGGAAAACCCACAGAACTATTAGTTAAACAACTCAAGACCTGTGAAAGGAATATGCAAGAACTCACTAACTCCGTCAAATAACCAAACCTGAGAATCATGGGCATTGAAGAAGGAGAAGAGGTGAAAGCAAAAGGAATGCATAATATATTCAACAAAATGATAACAGAAAATTTCCCAAATCTTGAGGAAACTATGTCCATGCAAGTACAGGACACATCCAGAACACCGATTAGACCTGACGAACAAAGAACTACCCCACGACATATTATCATTAAAACAACAAGTACAGAGACTAGAGAAAGAATATTGAAGGCTGTAAGAGAGAAAAAATAAATAACACACAAAGGAAAACCCATCAAAATTACAGCAGACTTCTCAATAGAAACATTAAAAGCAAGAAGAACTTGGGGTGAGATCTTCTGGGCACTGAATGAAAATAACTTCAACCCTAGGATACTCTACCCAGAAAAACTATCATTCAAAATAGTTGCAGCAATAAAAGTCTTCCATGATAAGCAGAAACTAAAACAATATATGACCACAAAGCCACCACTACAAAAGATTCTTTAAGGGATTCAGCACACAGAAAGTGTGTAGTTTTGGCAGCACCAAACTACAGGAAAAGAAAAACCAAGAAAGTTGAAAGTAACATCGATTTAGCTACACACAATGAAACCTTCAAACAACTAAGATAACTAAATGACAGGAATCACCACATACCTATCAATACTAACACTTAATCTTAACAGACTTAATTCCTCCATCAAAAGGCACCGCAAGACAAACTGTATTAAAAAGGAAGAGCCAACAATTTGTTGCTTACAGGAGACCCATCTCACTGATAGAAATAAGCATAGGCTTAGGATGAAAGGCTGGAAGAGGAATTTACCAAGCCAATGGCCCCCCAAAACAGGCAAGAGTAGCAATACTTATCTTGGACAAAGTAGACTTCAAACCTACATTGATCAAACGAGATAAACAAGGACATTCCATACTAATAAAAGGGAAAATACACCACAAGGAAATAACAACTATCAACCTATATGCACCCAATGTCAACATACCCAGTTTCATCAAACATACCCTGAAGGCCCTAAAAGCATATATTAACTCCAACACAGTGGTTGTGGGAGACTTTAACACCCCATCAACAGATAGGTCATCCAAACAAAAAATCAATAAAGAAATCAAGATCTAAAATATACAATAGATTAAATGGACCTATTGATGTCTACAGAACATTTCATCCAACTTCTACACAATATACATTTTTCTCAGCAGCCCATGGAACCTTCTCTGAAATAGATCGTATCCTAGGGCACAAAGCAAGCCTCACCAAATATAAGAAAATAGAAATTATACCATGCATTCTATCTGATCACAATGCATTAAAACTAGACCTCAACAACAAAAATAAACAAAAAAACATGCAAACAGCTGGAAACTGAACAAATCATTGCTTAATAAGCAATGATCATTGATGAAATAAGTGAGGAATTTAAAAGGTTCCTGGAAGTCAATGAAAATGAAAACACAACTTACTACAACCTATGGGGCACAGCAAAGGAAGTCCTGAGAGGAAAGTTTATAGCCATGAGTGCATATATTAAAAAGACTGAAAGACCTCAAATCAATGACCTAATGATACACCTCAAACTCCTAGAAAAACAAGAACAAGCAAATCCCAAAACAAATAGGAGAGAAATAATAAAAATAAGAGCTGAAATCAATGAAATAGAAACAAAAAAACCATACAAAGAATTAATGAAACAAAAAGTTGCTTCTTTGAAAAAATAAACAAGATCGATAGACCATTGGCAAACCTGACTAAAATGAGGAGAGAAAAAAAACCCAAATCAGTAAAATCAGGAATGCAAAATGGGAGATAATAACAAACACCATGGAAGTCCAGGAAATCATCAGAGACTACATTGATAACCTATATCCAAATAAATTTGAAAATCTTGAAGAAATGGACTGATTCCTAGATACTTATGATCATCCAAAACTGAACCAAAAGGACATTAATCACCTGAGTAGATCTATACCAAAAAATGAAATTGATGCAGCAATCAAGAGTCTCCCAAGAAAGAAAAGTCCAGGGACCTGATGGATTCTCTACTGAATACTATCAGACCTTTAAAGAAGAACTGATACCAACCCTCCTTAAACTGTTCCATGAAATAGAAAGGGAAGGAAAGCTGCTAACACATTTTACAAAGCCATTATTACACTTATCCCAAAACCAGGCAAAGACACCTCCAAAAAAGAGAACTATAGGCCAATTGCCTTAATGAACATTGATGCAATAATCCTCAATAAAATAATGGCAAAATGATTTCAAAAACACATCAAAAAGAACATTCACCACGACTAAGTAGGCTTTATCCCAGTAATGCAGGGGTGGTTAAACATACGAAAATCAATAAATGTATTAAACCACATTAACAGAAGCAAAGACAAAACCACTCGATCATCTCAATAGATACAGAAAAAGCCTTTGATAAGATCCAACACCATTTCAATATAAAAGCTCTAAGAAAACTAGGAATAAAAGGAAAGTACCTCAACATTATAAAAGCTATATATGACAAACCTACAGCCAGCATGATACTTAATAGTGAAAAACTGAAACCATTCCCTCTAAAATCAGGAATGAGACAAGGATGCCCACTACCCCCACTCCTGTTCAACATAGTACTAGATATCCTAGCCAGAGCAATTAGGCCAGAAGAAGGAATAAAAGGAATATAAATAGGTAAAGAAACTGTCAAAATATCCCTATTTGCAGACAATATGATCCTATACCTTAAAGACCCAAAAAACTCTACTCAAAAGCTCCTAGACACCATCACCAGCTATAGCAAGATAGCAGGATATAAAATCAACATATAAAAATCATTAGCATTTCTATACACTAATAATGAACAAACTGAGAAAGAATATATGAAAACAATTCCATTTATAATAGCCTCAAAAACATCAAATACCTAGGAGTAAACTTAACAAAGGATGTGAATGACCTCTACAAGGAAAACTATAAACTTCTGAAAAAAGAGACTGAGGAAGACTATAGAAAGTGGAGAGATCGCCCATGCTCATGCATTGGTAGAATCAACATAGTAAAAATGTCTATACTCCAAAAGCAATCTGCAAGTTTATGCAATTCCCATCAAAATCCCAATGACATCCATCAAAGAGATTGAAAAATCTCCCGTTAAATTTATTTGGATACACAAGAAACCACGAATAGCCAAGGCAATACTCAGCAAAAATAACAACTCTGGAGGTATCACAATACTCGACTTCAAACTATATTGCAAATCAATAGCAATAAAATCAGCATGGTACTGGCACAAAAACAGACATGAAGACCAGTGGAACAGAATAGAGGACCCAGATAGGAAGCCACACAACTATAACCAACTTGTCTTTGACAAAGGTGCTAAAAAGATATGATGGAGAAAAGACAGCCTCTTCAACAAAAACTGTTGGGAAAACTGGTTAGCAGTCTGCAAAAAACTGAAACTAGATCCAAGTATATCACTATATACCAATATAACTCAAAATGCATCAAGGATGTTAATATCAGACTCCAAACTCTAAAGTCAGTACAGGAAAGAGTAGGAAATACTCTGGAAATAATAGGTAAGGGCCAGGACTTTCTCAATGGAACCCCAGCAGCTCAGCAACTAAGAGATAGCATAGATAAATGGGACTTCATACAACTAAAGAGCTTCTGCTCAAAAAAAGAAATGGTCTCTAAACTAAAGAGACCACCCACAGAGTTGGAGAAAATATTTGCCAGCTATGCATCAGCAAAGGAATGATAACCAGAATATACAGGGAATTCAAAATTAATGAACGAATAAAGAAATGGGCAAGTGAATTAAACAGATCTTTCTCAAAAGAAGAAATTCAAATGGCCAAAAAACACATATAAAAATGCTCACCATCTCTATCCATAAAGGAAATGCAAATTAAAACCACACTAAGATTCCACCTCACCCCTGTTAGAATAGCCATCATTAGCAACACCACTAACAACAGGAGTGGGTGAGGGTTTAGGGAAAAAGGAACCCTCTTACACTGCTGGTGGGAATGTAAACTAGTACAAGCACTCTGGAAAAAAATTTGGAGGCTAGTTAAAAAGCTAAACATTGATCTACCATATGATCCAGCAATACCACTCTTGGGGGTATACCCAAAAGACTGTGACACAGGTTACTCCAGAGGCATTAAGAAAATGTTGTATTTATACACAGTGGAATTTTATGCAGCCATGAAGAAGAATGAAATCTTATCATTCGCAGGTAAATGGATGGAACTGGAGAACATCATTCTGAGTGAGGTTAGCCTGGTCCAAAAGAGCAAAAATCATTATGTTCTCCCTCATATGTGGACATTAGATCAAGGGCAAACACAGCAAGGGTATTGGACTTTGATCACATGATAAAGCAAGAGCATACAAGGGAGGTATGAGGATAGGTAAGACACCCAAAAAACTAGATAGCATTTGTCGCCCTCAATACAGAAAAACTAATGCAGATATTTTAAAGTGACAGAGGCCAATAGGAGAGGGGACCAAGAACTAGAGAAAAGATTAGTTCGAGAAGAATTAATTTAGAAGGTAACACACATGTACAGGAAATATATGCGAGTCTACTCCCTGTATAGCTATCCTTATCTCAACTAGCAAAAACCCTTGTTCCTTCCTATTATTGCTTATACTCTCTCTTCAACAAAATTAGAGATAAGGGCAAAAGAGTTTCTGCTTGGTATTGAGGGGGTAGGGGTGAGAGGGATTTGACGAGGTAGGTAAGGGAGAGGGTGGGGAGAAATGAACCAAACATTGTATGCAAAATATGGATAAAAGAAAAAAGAGGGAAAAAAAGAATAAGTGACATCTTGTGACAATGCCTGTCTGAACATGGTGTGGACAGACCTCCAGTCTCCTCTCCTGTAATAGGAGTTGAATCCTTCCCCATTGATGAGGTTCCTGGAGAGGAGATTCAAGACAGATGGATTCCTTTTGTAAGACGTGTCTTTAGGCAGATGGAGGGAGCTCAGAGGGAGTCCACCTCCTCTCCTTGCATTTCCTATTCCCTAGGTGCCCACAGTTTGGAGTTCAATGTGCCACATTCTGAGAGACATTTCCTCATTTCCTTCAGTATCCTGTTGAAAATAGGGACATGTGTCCCATGGGAAAGTTGTGCACAATGAATGAAGTCATGCATTGAAGTATCATTGTGTATTTAACATTTGTTAAATATTCATTTCTTTATGCAATCCTTCTCTTTTAATAAAGGTCTGGTTTTAAAGACATATGCAAAAAAATCACAAGATGTCAGCGTTAGGAAGGGATTGTAAATCCCCTTGAAGCTTGACTTACCTGTGCCATATCCCAGCCATGTGGTCATCTGGCCTGTGCTTAATTAAATACCTTTAGGGCCAGAGACACTCTACCTGCCAAAGCAGCCAATTTCATTTTGTGCCTGTTTGATTTTTACATACGATTTCCATGGAGTGCCCACCCAGCTGTCAAGCCCCTAGCATCATACAAACACATCTTCCACATAAGAGCTCTTCACTTATTTGAAGATGCATTTTATATGCCCCAACCGCTTCTCACATTACCTAATTCCCCAGGATCACCATTTGCTCATGTTCTCAGCCTTATTACCAACCTAACTCTTGCTTCTGTGTTCCACGTTATATATAATTGTCTAACTAGCATGTGTCTGTCAGAAATAAACACAGTATTTCAGATGTGGGTAAGCAGCAAAGTGAAGAGAAACCATCACGTTCCTCCTTCTAACTTCTATACTTGTGTCAGTGCAGTCTGAGCTCATTCTGGCTTTTTCTGGGACTTACTTCACAGTCATGACTCACACCGAAGCAACTGTTTAACAATTGCACTAAAAAATCCATATCTGTAGCAAAGGTACATATCCCTCCTGCATTTGAGCAGGAAGATATACGGATCAAGATCAAGACTTTACCAGCCAATTTCAACTTGTCAAAACCTTTCTGAAGCCTAATATTTTCCCACAATAAGATGTAATCTCCCAGTGTGACACCCTGTTGTGACTGTGCTTCAGGACTGGGACAGGAGGCATGATGCTGAATGCTTTTACAGCTCCCTGAAAAAGTGATGCACACGGGGAATCAGGATCTCACCAAAGGGCATGTGGAGCACCAAGAAAAAAAAAGGACACTCCATCCAAAGGACATGACCAATTTATACATGAATTAGGCCCTAGGAGGCCTTAGTATTTTCAAAATTGCTTGAATCTGTGTCTTCTCAGATTGGAATTCTAGTTTGCCTGAAATAAATGTAATTTTCTTTGTGTAGTATTTCTTTCAGTATCTTCTGAAATGCTAGTTGTTTAGTGGCCATGAGTTGTTTTAGTTTCTGTTCATCATGGAAGGTTTTTATATCTCTTTCAATTTTGAATGATAGTTTTGCTGGGGAGAGTTTCCTAGTTAAGAAATTGTTTTCTTTCAGTGCTCAAAATAGCTTACCTCATGCCCTTATTGCTTTTTAAGGTTTCTGTTGAGAAATATGCTCCTCTTTTAATGGGTGTACCTTTATGTGTTATCTGATTTTTCTCCGTTCAGCCTTTGATATTCTTTGCATGTTCTCTGTGCTAATTGTTTTGACTCTAATATGCCATGGAGAGGGTCTATTTTGGACTTTTTTTGTTACTTTCTGTAACTGGATGAAAACTTCTCAAAACGTGAGAAAGAGACCTACTGTTATTTTGTTGACCATACTTTTGGCTTGTATCTGTTCTCCTCTTTCAATGCCCATGATTTGCAGGTTTGGTCTTTCGATGGAGTTGCAGAGTTCTTGCATATTCCTTTTGCAGCTCTTCAGTCTTTTCTCTAGGTATTCTTCTGTTGTTTTTTGTTTAGCATCTGCTTTGTTTTCAAGTGTCATTTATCTGTCTTCCACTTGTTCAAGTCTGCTGGAGTGGCTTTCAACTGCATTTTTATTGCCTTAAGGAGCTTCTGTTTCCAGTGTTTCTGCTTGATTTTTTTTGAGACTTTCCATATCTTTGTTAAGCTCCTCTTTCACATTTTCTACTGCCTTCATATTTCATTTCTTTCTCTTTAAAACTAATTTTCATGGTTTCATTCTGATGTTTGTTGAACTTATGTTTGAGTTCATTTAGTTGTTGCTGGGTCTTCTTGAGGTTTTTTTCTGTTATCTCTGGAGTCACTGAGTTGCTTTTTTGGTCCTCTTTAAGCTTCCTAAAGATTTTTGTTATCGTTCTTCTGGCCTCAGCAACTGAGGATTCATCTCTTTCACTGTCCATCAAATCCTCTATTATATGATTGCTAATCTTTTGAGGAGCCATATACCCCTGCCTTTTTTAATTATCCATGTTTCCATTTTAAGATTTGCTCACATGTTGTTGATTAGTTGATTGGGGGTTTTAATCACATATTATCTTTCCATTTGACTTAATTTCTATGCTCTGGCTAGCTTGGTTGTTAGGTAGGTTGTTGAATAATTTCTATTCACTGACCTGGAGGTTTAACTTAGCAATAGCAAATTCACAGGTTCAATGACAAGCCATTTCTTTACACAGTACATAAAACCCTTTATGGCATTATATATAAACAGTGGGTATTGGGGAAATTAAAGTTGTCAGTATAGAGATTAAACTCAGGTAACTAAAATGATGTGCATAGAAGAGGCAATGGGAAGGAGGGGGTGGGAATGGGGCAAGAAGGGGTATGAGGTGGGGGGGGCTAAGGCCCTAATGTGTATAAAGATGTGACTCAGTTTTTGTGGAGGAGGGTGGTATTGTCAGGTATTTCTGAGGGTTGGAAGGATGGGAGTAATGCATAATGTTGGTATAATACTACTCAGTAAGTGTTAGAGTGGAGGAGTTAGGGACATTGGGGAGAAAGGGAGCAGAAGGAGAGGAAGAGAAGGAAAGGGAAGGAAGTGACAAGAAGAAAAGAAAAAGTTGGGGGAAGAAAAGAAAATGGAATAAAGAAGCACTAAGCAAATTCAATTTCAACAGAAGGGAAAAAAGATGTGTGTGTGTGTATATATATATATATTATGTATTGTACATTGTGTAACATATATTATATGTTATATATTATATGTATAGTCCTAATTTCTTCCTTGTCATGAAAAGGATGGGTTTCCTCTGAGTTCAGTGAGTGTACTGTGTGCTTGCCTCTGATTTCTAATCCTTGGGTTTTAGACTGCTAATATTTTTTAATTTATGCTTGAATAATTACAAAGGAGGGATTTTCTACATAAGGTAAATATTGCCATGCTTCTTGGACTCTAATCCAAGTAAGCATGTTGATAATCTTCAGTTACATGGTATTTTTTCTTATTTACTTCAAAGTTATTTGTAATATGGTCAAAGAATATTGACAGTATGATACCTATCCTCTGAAACTGTTGAGATTTGCTCTCTAACTTTATGTAAAGTCAATTTTCCTACATATTACAAATATGCTTGTAAAGAATGTAGCTTAGTGGTAGACCACTTGCATAGCATGTGAGAGGCCATATGTATTTAGTGATCTTGATGTATGGAAAAGAGATCTATCTGATTGGTACTAGAAGAGAATGATAGTACTTCAACTTGTTATTATAAATGTGACACATTGAAAAATAATGCATAAGTAAAAGAATGTAACATTTAACGTACCTTTCCTCTATGCATTGCACTATTGGATAGGCAGATAGGAGAAGAGGGAAATTTGTGTGTGTGTTTGTGTATGTGTGTGTGTGCCTATACTTCAAATAATGGATACTAAAGAAAAGACTGAATTAAAATGTCATCTATTCACTAGTATTAATGAATTAAGATATCCAGTCTTTACTACAAATGTCAGATGACTAAGAGAGAAGAGAGAGAGAGAGAGAGAGAGAGAAGAAAAGAGAGGCACCACTTATGAAGAAATCTTCCAAAGAAAAAAAGAGGACCAAGCCTCTAATTACCTATTTGCAGGAAATATGGAAATATGGAGGAGAGAAAAATATACTAAATGACACCTAAGGTATTCAATCAGAACAATCCATACTGTGATAGACTTCACAGGAAATACTAATTGCAAGGAAAAATAATATGGAGGGGGAATCTCAAAGATTAATGCAAATATGTAGACTTTATTTGGATCCTGATTCCAACAAAAATATTTGACATTTATGAAACAATTGGATATCTTAATACTGATTGAATACTTCATACTACTGATGAAATTAATTTTTCTCAGGTGTGAGAAACATAACTGTTTTTTTAAAAAGAGTCCTTTTCATTCAAAGATTCATACTAAAACATTTCTGGGTGTAGTGGTGTAATGATTTGGATTTACTTTAAAGTGGGGGCAGTGAAATAAGATTTTTCTCGAGATGACAAGTGATGTAGGTGAGTACTGGCTGTATGAGGGTTCATGGCACTCTTCCCTGAACTTTGTATACCTTTAAAATAAAAATGGAAAACATTTCATATGAATCTTGCCCGATCTTAAGTATACTTAAGTACCTGTGTTTCTCTATGATAAAACAAAAGATATTTACCTCCCACTTATCATCCATTACTGCTGTGAGCCACAAAAATTTTTTATGTCCTAATGGCCTACAAGAGCTATGAGCCATCCGAGGAGACCAGGCAAATGATTTTTGTATTTATTCAGACTTTTCTGATGAGTGACTGAAGATGCCATCCTGTGAACTGCACTACTTGCTGCACGTGTTTATGCTAGAGTCTAGATCTGATGTTAGTGGGTGTGCAGCTTTAATGACCCTGTCTATTATGGTTTGAATGTGAAGTATTCCCCAAAAGGCTCATGTGTTGGAAGGTTGAACCCAAGCTGGTGGATGCAATATTGAGAGGTGATTGGATCATTGAGAACTCTGACTTCATCAATGGATCCAGCCATTTATGAATTCATAATTTAGTGACATTATTGGGAAGTGGGGAAAAGTAGGGTGTGATTAGAGAGAGACTAGGTCACTGGGGGTATTCCTTTGAAGAGTATATTGTTCTTGGCCCCTTGTTTTCTCATACTCTCTACTTCATGGCTACCCAGAGGTGAGCATCTATGCCTCACCATGTGCTCATTTAAAAATTTTTATCTGTATGTAACAGCTGAACAGAGGGCTTCACTGTGACATTTACAATATATGCACACAATGTACTCTGTTATGGTTCATCCTCTCTATTATTCTCCCTCTTTCCCCTCCCCTTTATTAAAATAACTTCTACAGTATTCAGTGTTCTGTACTCATACCCAAAAAGAAAATTCATAGAACATATTTACCCTCCTTATTTACCCCCTTCCTCCCACTAGTATCCTCCCCTTGAAATGACATGTTTTAGATTTCTGTTCTCTATTATTTAAGTTTCTGCCCATTGTCTTGGTATTTCACCTGTAAACACTTTAATCAGTCCAATAACCTCTATTACTCTTCCTTATCCTTTCTGCAGTGGTTATCTGGCCTGTGCTTAAATACCAGTGCCAGAGACACTTTACCTGCCAAAGCAGCCAATTTTGTTTTGGCGCCTATTTGATTTTTCTGTGCTTCTTTCAGTGTTCTACCAGTTGTCTTAGTGTCAAGGTCTTAATTATACAAACACATCTTCCTTATAAGAAGTCTTTACTTATTTGAAGACACATTTTACATGCCCCAAACCTCTTCTCACATTCTCTAGTCCCTCAATATCACCATTTGAGCATGTTTCTAGCCTTATCACCAACCTAAGTTTTGCTTTTTGTGTTCCACATTATTTGTAGTTGTCTAACATGTGTCTGCTAGAAATGAACACAATATTCCAGGTGTGGGTAAGCAGCAGAGTGAAGTGGAACCATCACTTTCCACCTTCTAACTTCTATATTTGTGTCATTGCAGTCTGAGTTCATTCTGGCTTTCTCTGGCAGTTACTTCACAAAGTGATGACTCACACTGAAACAACTATTTAATAATTGCACTAAGATCCGTATCTATGTGACCGGAGATGTCACAAAGCTACATATTCCTCTTTCTGCATTCAAGCAGCTAGGTATACAGATCAAGATCAAGACTTTACCTGCCAATTTTGACTTATTGAAAGCTTTCTGAATATTAATATTTTCCCACAGTATGATATAATCTACAAGTATGATAGCTAAGGCTTGACTTGACTACATTTCAGGACTGGGCTAGGAGGCGTGATACTTGATGCTTTTTTATAGACCCTGGAATAGGTGGGTCACACAGGAAGTCAGGTCCTGCATGGCCCTCCCCAAAGGGCAGTGGAGTCCAGAGGAAGGAACACTAATGCACTGTTCAGATGCCCAAAAGGATAAAAAGCTGCTGTATCCAAAGGACATGACCAACAAATCCATGAGTTTGGCCCTAAGTGGCTTTAGTGTTTTCAAAATTGCTTGAATCTGTGTCTTCTCAGGTCCTCTTAACATGTTCTGTTCTGCTCACACCAACTCAACAGATTATTTCCTGTCTGAAACCTCATATTCAGACTGGATTTCTTCCTTCAACTCCTCATATCTAGTGAGCCTTAGTATGTTTGGGACTTTGACCCTCTACTCTACCTGGAGGTCTTTTAGAGTTCAACAGCCCTCCCAGTGCTGCCCACTTTTAAATCAGGGTTCAGAAGACATTCTTCCTATGACTTCTTAACTGCCATTCTCTGTGGGATTCAAGAAACCAGGGACCCTGTTAAGCAAGATATTTTTGACACAGTACTATGAATGCATAAAATAAAACTATTCAATTAAACCAAGTTTAAATGGAATGGTGAATGAAGTGTGGATGAGAACTGTTATTATAGCTCATGAATCAGGGGTCATCTAAGTTTACTGTCTGAGCTCAGAGCCTTACAGGAACAAACTTGGAACTAAAGGAAAGTGCAAAAATACTTCTCAAAGAACATGATGTCTTTGACCTGGATTGCTAGGGCTATAACTGCACACAGATTCCCAAAACCTCATCTAGGCAAGCTGAATAAAGTTCAGATTCAAGGATCTGCATGTAGTCAGTAATCTGTAAAGTATTTATGGGGTACCTGCTATGCACCCAAAATAGTCGGTAAGTGCCCAGAATTTTATTTATTTGTTTCTTTTCTGCTGAATGCACCCTCAACTGAGCTCTGTGGTTGTAGCTCCTGGCCTTATGGAGCTGATGTTTTAGCAAAGTCAGACTTTTAACAGCCTATTACACAGCTTGTTAATTATAAGTGGTACAAAAAGAAAATGCAGTGTCCTTCCCAGGCAGTGTGTATTCCCTAACAGCTTGTCTCTCTGGTGATAGATACCTGAGAAGCTGATCTATAGGAAATGCAGGAGTTGGGTGAAGGCAAATAAGGGATAGGGTGAGCTTTCCAGGCTAAAGGAGCAGGAAGTGCCAAGGACCTAATTAGAGAAAGGCAATGCTTTCACTGAACTGAGAAGGGTAGCAGTGGTACTAGTGGAGTGCAGGAATGGAGAGGAGAGTAGCAGAGACTGGAACCAGTGACCTTGGGTCACACCACGCTTGTTAAGGACTTTGAGGTTTACCCCTAAGAGCATTGGGAGACCATTAGGATTTTTAGCAGGATGGTGCTATCAAATTAGTATGTATAAAAGTCAGTGTGCAGGCATCTGAAGAAAGGTCAGAGTTGTGGCAGGAACAGAGGCCACAAGCTGACTAATTCAAGGGCAGGGAAGAATGGTGGTTTAGAGGCTGTTTCTCTATGCCTGCACCATTGTCATTTGGGACTGGATCAGTCTTTGTTGTGAGAGCTGCCCAGTGAATTGTGGGTGTTCAGCAGTCTTGGTCTCTGCCCACTGGATTCCAGCATCTCTCTCTAGCACTTACAACAACCAATAATATGTTCACACATTGCCAATTGTCCTTTGGGAGGTGTGTTAGCTTCAGTCACTAACAAATACCTGAGATAATCAATTTATGAAGAAGAAAGAGTTATTTTAGCTGACAGTTTTTGTATATTCTGGTCTATGACTGATTGGCTCTGTGATGCCTGTGTCTGGGCTTCACACCATGGCTAAGAACAACAATAGCAAGAAAAGGAGTGGTCATGGCCCCTCTATCCCTTCAGGGAAAAGCCTCCAGTGACCTATAGATCACCACTAGGCAATAGTTCTTAAAGGTTCCACTACTTCCCAATAGCCCTAAACTGAGGATCAATCCTCCACCAAAACATGTGTCTTTCAGGGACAATTAAGATCCAAACCACAGATAGCAGGAAGAAAAACTGCCTATAGTTGAGAACTGCTGGCATAAAGAGGTGAGAAGAGAGGTGAAGAGACTAGAGGAGATTCAAACCGGGAGACTAAAGTGTTGCTCCTCTCTCTAGACCACAGTCCTGAAAATGACAGAAGTTGCTCCCTGATGGCAGAGCTGGCTTCTGCCTTGGAGAAGTTTGAATAACTCAGACTGTGCTCCAGGGCAGTGACAGCATTGTACTCATAGGCATTGTTCCATGTGATCTTCTATGTCACACTATCAAACCCAACCCCACTGGCCTCCAGGAAAAATGGCTGTTTATCTCTTTTGTGCACATGTAATGCCAACTTTGAAGTATTAACAACAGGTTGTATGTTGTTGACCCTATTCTGAAGATCCTGAGAATGCTTTTTGTTGCAACCATCAATGTATGTTAAATGGAGGTGAAACAAGTCAACTTGAAAACTTGTTAATAAAAGTTCTGACAAGGAAAGTGCAACTTGGTCTTCTTCATTATTAACGAAAAGTATATCTCATCCTTTTTCATCAACCCACATGATTGTGTTATGGCTCCTACACTGCCTATCTTGTTGCTTGGGCATGATTTAATTGAAAACTTTGAAAAAGCTGTAAAATTTTACATGGAATAGGGTTGCTAGATGAAACACAGGACTCTCAGTTAAATTTAAATTCCAGATAAATAGCAAACAAGTTTTTAGTACAACTTTATCCCCATTATGACAGGAGACATGCTTGCACTAAAGTATGCATTCTTTTTCAAAATTTCAAATTTAGTTGGGAGTCCTGTGCCTTCATTTAGTTAATCTACCATCTCTCATATGAAGCAGTCTGAAATTTAATCTTTAGCTTTGTAGAAAGGATATTTTAAATGTATTTATTTGCTTCTTTAATGCATCTTTTTTGTTCCAGAGAGGATTTGAAGTGGCTAAAGAAAGTTGTGTGTGTTTTAGGTGACAACTTTGTCACTATGGATGATCCTTGGACAATGATGGAGGTCCCTTCCTGAGGTTGTTGAGACCCATCAGAAAATGAGAGGGCTCCTGTTCTGGAAGACTGTTAAGGCCCACCAATGGCTAATCCTGAGTATTCTTCTATCGCTGGGATCTCTCTCCTCAGGGTACCTATTCTCCCATTGTGGCATGTGAAGTGAAATTTACAATAAATATGACAAGGGGCAAGAGAGGTCTGTCTCAGTTTATTCTCTCTTCTTCAATCCTAAGGAAAAAGGCAAACTCCTCACACACACACAACACACAACACATACCACACACCACTCCCACTCACTCTGATCATGAGGAGTGGGCTTCCAGTGGAGTTTTCATTCAAAGCCAAGATATCCTGGCAGAGAGGTAGAAGGTAATACAGAACAGGCATCATGAGCTAACAAGCTAGAAGTGAATCCATGAGCAGTGGCATCTTTGTGTCATTGTGATATTAGTGCAAACTATCACAAAGGCTTTGAAGAAGTATGAACTAATTAAAAGGGTAAGAAAGCGTGAAGGTGCCTTTCTCATGCTCTTGCTGTCCCACAAACCAACAGTGTCCAGCTGACCCTTCTGCCGGCTGCCCTATCCCCAGCTTTGGTTCCTCTAAACTTTAAAAACTGGCTGAACCCTGGGGTAAAAAATACCACCTGCAACCAAAAAGGTTTCTCTCAGGTCTCAACTTTACCTAGTCTTGATGGGAAGAGAGAAAGGTAGGGACATGGTAAGTCAGTTGGCTGCCCCATGAAGAGCAGACATAGGCAGAGTTTTAGATTTTTCATCATTGTGAGCAATACCTGGGAGAAACAACTTAAAAGTCACGTTTATTTTGGCTTACAGTTTCAGAGGTATCCAGTCCATGGTCACTTGACTCTTTGCTTCTGGGTCTGTAAAGCAGTACACCATGGTGACAAAAGCAGGTAGTGGAGAGTACTACAGAGAAGATGGCAGATTGTTGACAGCCTCCACATTACTAACCCCCACAAAGCTGAAAGAAAACCTCAGGTACATGAATGCAAGGGTAGTTGGTCTGGTTAGTTTACCAAATAAGAGGTTGCTAATATACAGACTTATAAAATCTATAAAAAAAAAATCTCTAAATAATACTTTTTAAATTGTGAGTCTGCCCCAGATGTGTGGGCACCACCAGAAACCTACCCCATCCTGTGCCAACACTACCACCTGAGTTTTGTTGGTGAGAATTCTTTTTTTTTTCCCTTTCTTCCTGTGCCTGGTCCTGAGTAGCCTCTAGTTCACAAGGATCACCCTGAGTTCAAAATATCAACACACAGGACTGAGAGCCTTGTAGGAGCCTGGGGAGTCACTTACTGAGGAGAAAGGGGACAATCACTGATCACCAACCAGTGGATCCCTCTGATACCAGAGAGAGGAGCCTGCAAACCTTTCAGGTGAGCTAGTATATTTCATGCCTGAGAGCCACTACACAGGCCACCTTAGCTTGTGGGAATCTGAATATTGCCCCCAGGAAAAAACTTATGGCCTAATAGACTGAGTAAAATCTCCCACACCTGCCTGGTAGAGAAGAGGTGCCACTGCTCAATGCTCAGTCTGGTAAATCTCTACACAAAGGAAGCATAGTGACCCAGAAGGCTAGATGGCTTGAGCTCAGCTTCTGGAGCATTTGACAGTTGGAAGAAATGAAAGGAATTATATGTGGAAAGAAGATACCAAATTCCTATTTGCAGATAATTTAATTTTATATCTCAATGACCCTAAAAACTGCACCAAAAAACATTTAGATCACCTAAATACTTTCAGCAAAGCAGCAAAGGAAATGGTTACCAGAATGAAGAGGCAGCCCACAAGAATGGAAAATCTTTACCAACTATACATCAAAGGATTAATTTATAGAGAGCTCAAAAAACTAAGCTCCCAAAGAATCAACAACTCAATGAAGAAATGAGCAAATAAACTGATTAGGAAATTTTCAAAGTAAGAAGTAAAAATGGCCAAAACACACATGAAGAAATGTTCAACATCCCTGGCCAAAAAGGAAATGCAAATCAAAGCCACATTAAGATTTCACCTCATTCCTGTTAGAATAGCTATCATCAAGAACACAAACAACAACAAATGTTGACAAGGATGCGGGGAAAAGGAACCCTCATACACAGTTGGAAGGAATGTAAATTAGTACAACCTCTATGGAAAGCAATATGGAGTTCCTCAAAAAACTAAAAATAGAACTACCATATGACCCAGCAATACTATTCCTGGGCATATATCCAAAGGAATATAGTCAGAATACCACAAAGACACTTGCACACCCATGATCATTACAGCATTATTCACAATAGCGAAACTATGGAAATAGCCCAAATATTCTACAATTGAGAATATACATATATATATACATATATATATATGTGTATATATATCAGCTATAAAGAATTAAATTTTGTCCTTGGCAAGTAAATGAATGGAACTGGAGGGAGTATAGTAAACCAAGTTCAGAAAGATAAGAATTACATGTGTTCTCTCACATGTGGAAGACATATCCAAATATAATCCAAATACAATCATTATCACATATATATACATAACATGTTTCCAATAGAGTGACTGTTTCAAGAAACAAAGAAAGGAAGGAAAGAAAAAAGAATAACAGAGTGAATAATATTGAAATATGTCACATATGTGATATATTGAAATATAGTATATTCAGAAACAGTGAAACTCCCTGGGGTAAGGTAAAGGAAGATTAATAGAGGCTATTGGACTAATTAAAGTGTTTACAGGTGAAATACCAAGACAATGAGCAGACAAATAACAGAGAACAGAAATCTAAAACATGTCATTTCAAGGGGAGGATACTAGTGGAAGGAAGGAGGTAAATAAGGAAGGCAAATATGGTCTATGTATTTTCTTTTTGAGTAGAATATGGAACATTGAATTTTGTAGAAGTTATTTTAAGAAGGGGGGGAGGCAAACTCTAAAGTTGGTACAGGAAAGAGTAAGAAGTACTTTGGAATTAATAGGTATATGCAAGAACTTTCTCAATGGAACCCCAGCAGCTCAGCAACTAAGAGATAGCATAGATAAATGGGACTTCATAGAGCTAAAAAGCTTCTGCTCAACAAAAGAAATTGTCCCTAAACTGAAGAGACCACAGAGTGGGAGAAAATATTTGCCAGCTACACATCAGACAAAGGAATGATAACCAGAATATACAGGGAATTCAAAAACTAAATTCTCCCCAAATTAATGAACCAATAAAGAAATGGGCAAGTGAACTAAGCAGAACTTTCTCAAAAGAAGAAATTCAAATGGCTGAAAAACACATGAAAAAATGCTCACCATCTCTAGCAATAAAGGAAATGCAAATTAAAACCACACTAAGATTCCACCACACCCCTGTTACAATAGCCATTATTAGCAACACCACTAATAACAGGAGTTGGCGAGGATGCGGGGGGAAAAAGGAACCCTCTTACACTGCTAGTTGAATGTAAACTATTACAACCACTCTGGAAGAAATTTTGCAGGCTTCTTAAAAATCTAAACATAGATCTACCATATGATCCAGCAATACCACTGTTGGGGATATACCCAAAAGAATGTGACTCAGGTTACTCCAGAGGCACCTGCACACCCATGTTTATTGCAGCACTATTCACAATAGCCAAGTTATGGAAACGGCCAAGATGCCCCATTACAGGTGAATGCATTAAGAAAATGTGGTATTTATACACAGTGGAATTTTATGCAGCCATGAAGAAGAATGAAATCTTATCATTTGCAGGTAAATGGATAGAATTGGAGAACATCATTCTGAGTGAGGTTAGCCTGGCCCAAAAGACCAAAAATCATATGTTTTCTCTCATATGTGGACATTAGATCAAGGGCAAACACAGCAAGGGTATTGGGCTTTGATCACATGATAAAGCAAGAGCACACAAGGGGGGTATGAGGATAGGTAAGACATCCAAAAACCTAGATAGCATTTGTTGCCCTCAATGCAGAGAAACTAATGCAGATATTTTAAAGTGACAGAGGCCAATAGGAGAAGGGGACCAGGAACTAGAGAAAAGGTTAGTTCGAGAAGAATTAATTTAGAAGATAACACACATGTACAGGAAAGATATGCGAGTCAACTCCCTGTATAGCTATCCTTATCTCAACTAGCAAAAACCCTTGTTCCTTCCTATTATTGCTTCTACTCTCCAACAAAATTAGAGAAAAGGGCAAAATAGTTTCTGCCTGGAAGCAAGGGGGTAGGGGCAGAGAGGGAGTGGGTCAGCAGGGGAGGGGATGGGGAGAAGAAGGGAGAAATGACCCAAACATTGTATGCACATATGAATAAAATAAAAGAAGGGGGGAAGAACGAGGGAGAATAATGGAGAGGATGAACCATAACAGAGTACATTGTGTGCATATATTGTAAATGTCACAGTGAAGCCCTCTGTTCAGCTGTTACATACAGATAAAAATTTTTAAATGAGCACATGGTGAGGCATAGATGCTCACCTCTGGGTAGCCATGAAGTAGAGAGTATGAGAAAACAAGGGGCCAAGAACAATATACTCTTCAAAGGAATACCCCCAGTGACCTAGTCTCTCTCTAATCACACCCTACTTTTCCCCACTTCCCAATAATGTCACTAAATTATGAATTCATAAATGGCTGGATCCATTGATGAAGTCAGAGTTCTCAATGATCCAATCACCTCTCAATATTGCATCCACCAGCTTGGGTTCAACCTTCCAACACATGAGCCTTTTGGGGAATACTTCACATTCAAACCATAATAGACAGGGTCATTAAAGCTGCACACCCACTAACATCAGATCTAGACTCTAGCATAAACACGTGCAGCAAGTAGTGCAGTTCACAGGATGGCATCTTCAGTCACTCATCAGAAAAGTCTGAATAAATACAAAAATCATTTGCCTGGTCTCCTCGGATGGCTCATAGCTCTTGTAGGCCATTAGGACATAAAAAATTTTTGTGGCTCACAGCAGTAATGGATGATAAGTGGGAGGTAAATATCTTTTGTTTTATCATAGAGAAACACAGGTACTTAAGTATACTTAAGATCGGGCAAGATTCATATGAAATGTTTTCCATTTTTATTTTAAAGGTATACAAAGTTCAGGGAAGAGTGCCATGAACCCTCATACAGCCAGTACTCACCTACATCACTTGTCATCTCGAGAAAAATCTTATTTCACTGCCCCCACTTTAAAGTAAATCCAAATCATTACACCACTACACCCAGAAATGTTTTAGTATGAATCTTTGAATGAAAAGGACTCTTTTTAAAAAAACAGTTATGTTTCTCACACCTGAGAAAAATTAATTTCATCAGTAGTATGAAGTATTCAATCAGTATTAAGATATCCAATTGTTTCATAAATGTCAAATATTTTTGTTGGAATCAGGATCCAAATAAAGTCTACATATTTGCATTAATCTTTGAGATTCCCCCTCCATATTATTTTTCCTTGCAATTAGTATTTCCTGTGAAGTCTATCACAGTATGGATTGTTCTGATTGAATACCTTAGGTGTCATTTAGTATATTTTTCTCTCCTCCATATTTCCATATTTCCTGCAAATAGGTAATTAGAGGCTTGGTCCTCTTTTTTTCTTTGGAAGATTTCTTCATAAGTGGTGCCTCTCTTTTCTTCTCTCTCTCTCTCTCTCTCTCTCTTCTCTCTTAGTCATCTGACATTTGTAGTAAAGACTGGATATCTTAATTCATTAATACTAGTGAATAGATGACATTTTAATTCAGTCTTTTCTTTAGTATCCATTATTTGAAGTATAGGCACACACACACATACACAAACACACACACAAATTTCCCTCTTCTCCTATCTGCCTATCCAATAGTGCAATGCATAGAGGAAAGGTACGTTAAATGTTACATTCTTTTACTTATGCATTATTTTTCAATGTGTCACATTTATAATAACAAGTTGAAGTACTATCATTCTCTTCTAGTACCAATCAGATAGATCTCTTTTCCATACATCAAGATCACTAAATACATATGGCCTCTCACATGCTATGCAAGTGGTCTACCACTAAGCTACATTCTTTACAAGCATATTTGTAATATGTAGGAAAATTGACTTTACATAAAGTTAGAGAGCAAATCTCAACAGTTTCAGAGGATAGGTATCATACTGTCAATATTCTTTGACCATATTACAAATAACTTTGAAGTAAATAAGAAAAAATACCATGTAACTGAAGATTATCAACATGCTTACTTGGATTAGAGTCCAAGAAGCATGGCAATATTTACCTTATGTAGAAAATCCCTCCTTTGTAATTATTCAAGCATAAATTAAAAAATATTAGCAGTCTAAAACCCAAGGATTAGAAATCAGAGGCAAGCACACAGTACACTCACTGAACTCAGAGGAAACCCATCCTTTTCATGACAAGGAAGAAATTAGGACTATACATATAATATATAACATATAATATATGTTACACAATGTACAATACATAATATATATATATATACACACACACACATCTTTTTTCCCTTCTGTTGAAATTGAATTTGCTTAGTGCTTCTTTATTCCATTTTCTTTTCTTCCCCCAACTTTTTCTTTTCTTCTTGTCACTTCCTTCCCTTTCCTTCTCTTCCTCTCCTTCTGCTCCCTTTCTCCCCAATGTCCCTAACTCCTCCACTCTAACACTTACTGAGTAGTATTATACCAACATTATGCATTACTCCCATCCTTCCAACCCTCAGAAATACCTGACAATACCACCCTCCTCCACAAAAACTGAGTCACATCTTTATACACATTAGGGCCTTAGCCCCCCCCACCTCATACCCCTTCTTGCCCCATTCCCACCCCCTCCTTCCCATTGCCTCTTCTATGCACATCATTTTAGTTACCTGAGTTTAATCTCTATACTGACAACTTTAATTTCCCCAATACCCACTGTTTATATATAATGCCATAAAGGGTTTTATGTACTGTGTAAAGAAATGGCTTGTCATTGAACCTGTGAATTTGCTATTGCTAAGTTAAACCTCCAGGTCAGTGAATAGAAATTATTCAACAACCTACCTAACAACCAAGCTAGCCAGAGCATAGAAATTAAGTCAAATGGAAAGATAATATGTGATTAAAACCCCCAATCAACTAATCAACAACATGTGAGCAAATCTTAAAATGGAAACATGGATAATTAAAAAAGGCAGGGGTATATGGCTCCTCAAAAGATTAGCAATCATATAATAGAGGATTTGATGGACAGTGAAAGAGATGAATCCTCAGTTGCTGAGGCCAGAAGAACGATAACAAAAATCTTTAGGAAGCTTAAAGAGGACCAAAAAAGCAACTCAGTGACTCCAGAGATAACAGAAAAAAACCTCAAGAAGACCCAGCAACAACTAAATGAACTCAAACATAAGTTCAACAAACATCAGAATGAAACCATGAAAATTAGTTTTAAAGAGAAAGAAATGAAATATGAAGGCAGTAGAAAATGTGAAAGAGGAGCTTAACAAAGATATGGAAAGTCTCAAAAAAAATCAAGCAGAAACACTGGAAACAGAAGCTCCTTAAGGCAATAAAAATGCAGTTGAAAGCCACTCCAGCAGACTTGAACAAGTGGAAGACAGATAAATGACACTTGAAAACAAAGCAGATGCTAAACAAAAAACAACAGAAGAATACCTAGAGAAAAGACTGAAGAGCTGCAAAAGGAATATGCAAGAACTCTGCAACTCCATCGAAAGACCAAACCTGCAAATCATGGGCATTGAAAGAGGAGAACAGATACAAGCCAAAAGTATGGTCAACAAAATAACAGTAGGTCTCTTTCTCACGTTTTGAGAAGTTTTCATCCAGTTACAGAAAGTAACAAAAAAAGTCCAAAATAGACCCTCTCCATGGCATATTAGAGTCAAAACAATTAGCACAGAGAACATGCAAAGAATATCAAAGGCTGAACGGAGAAAAATCAGATAACACATAAAGGTACACCCATTAAAAGAGGAGCATATTTCTCAACAGAAACCTTAAAAAGCAATAAGGGCATGAGGTAAGCTATTTTGAGCACTGAAAGAAAACAATTTCTTAACTAGGAAACTCTCCCCAGCAAAACTATCATTCAAAATTGAAAGAGATATAAAAACCTTCCATGATGAACAGAAACTAAAACAACTCATGGCCACTAAACAACTAGCATTTCAGAAGATACTGAAAGAAATACTACACAAAGAAAATTACATTTATTTCAGGCAAACTAGAATTCCAATCTGAGAAGACACAGATTCAAGCAATTTTGAAAATACTAAGGCCTCCTAGGGCCTAATTCATGTATAAATTGGTCATGTCCTTTGGATGGAGTGTCCTTTTTTTTTCTTGGTGCTCCACATGCCCTTTGGTGAGATCCTGATTCCCCGTGTGCATCACTTTTTCAGGGAGCTGTAAAAGCATTCAGCATCATGCCTCCTGTCCCAGTCCTGAAGCACAGTCACAACAGGGTGTCACACTGGGAGATTACATCTTATTGTGGGAAAATATTAGGCTTCAGAAAGGTTTTGACAAGTTGAAATTGGCTGGTAAAGTCTTGATCTTGATCCGTATATCTTCCTGCTCAAATGCAGGAGGGATATGTACCTTTGCTACAGATATGGATTTTTTAGTGCAATTGTTAAACAGTTGCTTCGGTGTGAGTCATGACTGTGAAGTAAGTCCCAGAAAAAGCCAGAATGAGCTCAGACTGCACTGACACAAGTATAGAAGTTAGAAGGAGGAACGTGATGGTTTCTCTTCACTTTGCTGCTTACCCACATCTGAAATACTGTGTTTATTTCTGACAGACACATGCTAGTTAGACAATTATATATAACGTGGAACACAGAAGCAAGAGTTAGGTTGGTAATAAGGCTGAGAACATGAGCAAATGGTGATCCTGGGGAATTAGGTAATGTGAGAAGCGGTTGGGGCATATAAAATGCATCTTCAAATAAGTGAAGAGCTCTTATGTGGAAGATGTGTTTGTATGATGCTAGGGGCTTGACAGCTGGGTGGGCACTCCATGGAAATCGTATGTAAAAATCAAACAGGCACAAAATGAAATTGGCTGCTTTGGCAGGTAGAGTGTCTCTGGCCCTAAAGGTATTTAATTAAGCACAGGCCAGATGACCACATGGCTGGGATATGGCACAGGTAAGTCAAGCTTCAAGGGGATTTACAATCCCTTCCTAACGCTGACATCTTGTGATTTTTTTGCATATGTCTTTAAAACCAGACCTTTATTAAAAGAGAAGGATTGCATAAAGAAATGAATATTTAACAAATGTTAAATACACAATGATACTTCAATGCATGACTTCATTCATTGTGCACAACTTTCCCATGGGACACATGTCCCTATTTTCAACAGGATACTGAAGGAAATGAGGAAATGTCTCTCAGAATGTGGCACATTGAACTCCAAACTGTGGGCACCTAGGGAATAGGAAATGCAAGGAGAGGAGGTGGACTCCCTCTGAGCTCCCTCCATCTGCCTAAAGACACGTCTTACAAAAGGAATCCATCTGTCTTGAATCTCCTCTCCAGGAACCTCATCAATGGGGAAGGATTCAACTCCTATTACAGGAGAGGAGACTGGAGGTCTGTCCACACCATGTTCAGACAGGCATTGTCACAAGATGTCACTTATTCTTTTTTTCCCTCTTTTTTCTTTTATCCATATTTTGCATACAATGTTTGGTTCATTTCTCCCCACCCTCTCCCTTACCTACCTCGTCAAATCCCTCTCACCCCTACCCCCTCAATACCAAGCAGAAACTCTTTTGCCCTTATCTCTAATTTTGTTGAAGAGAGAGTATAAGCAATAATAGGAAGGAACAAGGGTTTTTGCTAGTTGAGATAAGGATAGCTATACAGGGAGTAGACTCGCATATATTTCCTGTACATGTGTGTTACCTTCTAAATTAATTCTTCTCGAACTAATCTTTTCTCTAGTTCTTGGTCCCCTCTCCTATTGGCCTCTGTCACTTTAAAATATCTGCATTAGTTTTTCTGTATTGAGGGCGACAAATGCTATCTAGTTTTTTGGGTGTCTTACCTATCCTCATACCTCCCTTGTATGCTCTTGCTTTATCATGTGATCAAAGTCCAATACCCTTGCTGTGTTTGCCCTTGATCTAATGTCCACATATGAGGGAGAACATAATGATTTTTGCTCTTTTGGACCAGGCTAACCTCACTCAGAATGATGTTCTCCAGTTCCATCCATTTACCTGCGAATGATAAGATTTCATTCTTCTTCATGGCTGCATAAAATTCCACTGTGTATAAATACAACATTTTCTTAATGCCTCTGGAGTAACCTGTGTCACAGTCTTTTGGGTATACCCCCAAGAGTGGTATTGCTGGATCATATGGTAGATCAATGTTTAGCTTTTTAACTAGCCTCCAAATTTTTTTCCAGAGTGCTTGTACTAGTTTACATTCCCACCAGCAGTGTAAGAGGGTTCCTTTTTCCCTAAACCCTCACCCACTCCTGTTGTTAGTGGTGTTGCTAATGATGGCTATTCTAACAGGGGTGAGGTGGAATCTTAGTGTGGTTTTAATTTGCATTTCCTTTATGGATAGAGATGGTGAGCATTTTTATATGTGTTTTTTGGCCATTTGAATTTCTTCTTTTGAGAAAGATCTGTTTAATTCACTTGCCCATTTCTTTATTCGTTCATTAATTTTGAATTCCCTGTATATTCTGGTTATCATTCCTTTGCTGATGCATAGCTGGCAAATATTTTCTCCAACTCTGTGGGTGGTCTCTTTAGTTTAGAGACCATTTCTTTTTTTGAGCAGAAGCTCTTTAGTTGTATGAAGTCCCATTTATCTATGCTATCTCTTAGTTGCTGAGCTGCTGGGGTTCCATTGAGAAAGTCCTGGCCCTTACCTATTATTTCCAGAGTATTTCCTACTCTTTCCTGTACTGACTTTAGAGTTTGGAGTCTGATATTAACATCCTTGATGCATTTTGAGTTATATTGGTATATAGTGATATACTTGGATCTAGTTTCAGTTTTTTGCAGACTGCTAACCAGTTTTCCCAACAGTTTTTGTTGAAGAGGCTGTCTTTTCTCCATCATATCTTTTTAGCACCTTTGTCAAAGACAAGTTGGTTATAGTTGTGTGGCTTCCTATCTGGGTCCTCTATTCTGTTCCACTGGTCTTCATGTCTGTTTTTGTGCCAGTACCATGCTGATTTTATTGCTATTGATTTGCAATATAGTTTGAAGTCGAGTATTGTGATACCTCCAGAGTTGTTATTTTTGCTGAGTATTGCCTTGGCTATTCGTGGTTTCTTGTGTATCCAAATAAATTTAACGGGAGATTTTTCAATCTCTTTGATGGATGTCATTGGGATTTTGATGGGAATTGCATAAACTTGCAGATTGCTTTTGGAGTATAGACATTTTTACTATGTTGATTCTACCAATGCATGAGCATGGGCGATCTCTCCACTTTCTATAGTCTTCCTCAGTCTCTTTTTTCAGAAGTTTATAGTTTTCCTTGTAGAGGTCATTCACATCCTTTGTTAAGTTTACTCCTAGGTATTTGATGTTTTTGAGGCTATTATAAATGGAATTGTTTTCATATATTCTTTCTCAGTTTGTTCATTATTAGTGTATAGAAATGCTAATGATTTTTATATGTTGATTTTATATCCTGCTATCTTGCTATAGCTGGTGATGGTGTCTAGGAGCTTTTGAGTAGAGTTTTTTGGGTCTTTAAGGTATAGGATCATATTGTCTGCAAATAGGGATATTTTGACAGTTTCTTTACCTATTTATATTCCTTTTATTCCTTCTTCTGGCCTAATTGCTCTGGCTAGGATATCTAGTACTATGTTGAACAGGAGTGGGGGTAGTGGGCATCCTTGTCTCATTCCTGATTTTAGAGGGAATGGTTTCAGTTTTTCACTATTAAGTATCATGCTGGCTGTAGGTTTGTCATATATAGCTTTTATAATGTTGAGGTACTTTCCTTTTATTCCTAGTTTTCTTAGAGCTTTTATATTGAAATGGTGTTGGATCTTATCAAAGGCTTTTTCTGTATCTATTGAGATGATCGAGTGGTTTTGTCTTTGCTTCTGTTAATGTGGTTTAATACATTTATTGATTTTCGTATGTTTAACCACCCCTGCATTACTGGGATAAAGCCTACTTAGTCGTGGTGAATGTTCTTTTTGATGTGTTTTTGAAATCATTTTGCCATTATTTTATTGAGGATTATTGCATCAATGTTCATTAAGGCAATTGGCCTATAGTTCTCTTTTTTGGAGGTGTCTTTGCCTGGTTTTGGGATAAGTGTAATAATGGCTTTGTAAAATGTGTTAGCAGCTTTCCTTCCCTTTCTATTTCATGGAACAGTTTAAGGAGGGTTGGTATCAGTTCTTCTTTAAAGGTCTGATAGTATTCAGTAGAGAATCCATCAGGTCCCTGGACTTTTCTTTCTTGGGAGACTCTTGATTGCTGCATCAATTTCATTTTTTGGTATAGATCTACTCAGGTGATTAATGTCCTTTTGGTTCAGTTTTGGATGATCATAAGTATCTAGGAATCAGTCCATTTCTTCAAGATTTTCAAATTTATTTGGATATAGGTTATCAATGTAGTCTCTGATGATTTCCTGGACTTCCATGGTGTTTGTTATTATCTCCCATTTTGCATTCCTGATTTTACTGATTTGGGTTTTTTTTCTCTCCTCATTTTAGTCAGGTTTGCCAATGGTCTATCGATCTTGTTTATTTTTTCAAAGAAGCAACTTTTTGTTTCATTAATTCTTTGTATGGTTTTTTTGTTTCTATTTCATTGATTTCAGCTCTTATTTTTATTATTTCTCTCCTATTTGTTTTGGGATTTGCTTGTTCTTGTTTTTCTAGGAGTTTGAGGTGTATCATTAGGTCATTGATTTGAGGTCTTTCAGTCTTTTTAATATATGCACTCATGGCTATAAACTTTCCTCTCAGGACTTCCTTTGCTGTGCCCCATAGGTTGTAGTAAGTTGTGTTTTCATTTTCATTGACTTCCAGGAACCTTTTAAATTCCTCACTTATTTCATCAATGATCATTGCTTATTAAGCAATGATTTGTTCAGTTTCCAGCTGTTTGCATGTTTTTTTGTTTATTTTTGTTGTTGAGGTCTAGTTTTAATGCATTGTGATCAGATAGAATGCATGGTATAATTTCTATTTTCTTATATTTGGTGAGGCTTGCTTTGTGCCCTAGGATACGATCTATTTCAGAGAAGGTTCCATGGGCTGCTGAGAAAAATGTATATTGTGTAGAAGTTGGATGAAATGTTCTGTAGACATCAATAGGTCCATTTAATCTATTGTATATTTTAGATCTTGATTTCTTTATTGATTTTTTGTTTGGATGACCTATCTGTTGATGGGGTGTTAAAGTCTCCCACAACCACTGTGTTGGAGTTAATATATGCTTTTAGGGCCTTCAGGGTATGTTTGATGAAACTGGGTATGTTGACATTGGGTGCATATAGGTTGATAGTTGTTATTTCCTTGTGGTGTATTTTCCCTTTTATTAGTATGGAATGTCCTTGTTTATCTCGTTTGATCAATGTAGGTTTGAAGTCTACTTTGTCCAAGATAAGTATTGCTACTCTTGCCTGTTTTGGGGGGCCATTGGCTTGGTAAATTCCTCTTCCAGCCTTTCATCCTAAGCCTATGCTTATTTCTATCAGTGAGATGGGTCTCCTGTAAGCAACAAATTGTTGGCTCTTCCTTTTTAATACAGTTTGTCTTGCGGTGCCTTTTGATGGAGGAATTAAGTCTGTTAAGATTAAGTGTTAGTATTGATAGGTATGTGGTGATTCCTGTCATTTAGTTATCTTAGTTGTTTGAAGGTTTCATTGTGTGTAGCTAAATCGATGTTACTTTCAACTTTCTTGGTTTTTCTTTTCCTGTAGTTTGGTGCTGCCAAAACTACACACTTTCTGTGTGCTGAATCCCTTAAAGAATCTTTTGTAGTGGTGGCTTTGTGGTCATATATTGTTTTAGTTTCTGCTTATCATGGAAGACTTTTATTGCTGCAACTATTTTGAATGATAGTTTTTCTGGGTAGAGTATCCTAGGGTTGAAGTTATTTTCATTCAGTGCCCAGAAGATCTCACCCCAAGTTCTTCTTGCTTTTAATGTTTCTATTGAGAAGTCTGCTGTAATTTTGATGGGTTTTCCTTTGTGTGTTATTTATTTTTTCTCTCTTACAGCCTTCAATATTCTTTCTCTAGTCTCTGTACTTGTTGTTTTAATGATAATATGTCGTGGGGTAGTTCTTTGTTCGTCAGGTCTAATCGGTGTTCTGGATGTGTCCTGTACTTGCATGGACATAGTTTCCTCAAGATTTGGGAAATTTTCTGTTATCATTTTGTTGAATATATTATGCATTCCTTTTGCTTTCACCTCTTCTCCTTCTTCAATGCCCATGATTCTCAGGTTTGGTTATTTGACGGAGTTAGTGAGTTCTTGCATATTCCTTTCACAGGTCTTGAGTTGTTTAACTAATAGTTCTGTGGGTTTTCCTTTAATTGCCATTTCATCTTCGAGTTCTGAAATTCTGTCTTTTGCTTGTTCTAGTCTGCTGGAGTGGCCTTCCATTTTGTTTTGTATTTCTGTTTCATTCTTTTTTCTGAGGTTTTCCATATCCTGAATTTCTTCCTCTTTAATATTGTCTATTTTCACCCTGAGTTCATTTATCTCTTTATTTATCATGTTCTTAGTTTCACTTTGGTGTTTATACAGTTCTTCTATAGTTTTTTTTATTTGTTCTTGTGCTTTCTCAATTTCTCTATTTTTGGTGTCTTGGAATTTCTTGAGTGTCTCCCGTACATTTTGGTTGACCATATCCAGTATCATCTCTGTAAAATTCTCATTGATTACTTGCAGGATTTCTTCTTTCAGAGTGTTCTTGTGGGCTTCCTTGGGTTCCTTGGCATAGTTTATCTTCATTTTATTGGAGTCTGGATCTGGGTATCTGTTTTCTTCATTTCCCTCTGGTTCCTGTTCTAATTCATTATTGGGGAAAAATGATTTCCATCTTTTTTCCATCTTCCCATCATTGCCCTTGCTATTGTTACTGTCCCTGTACTGTGTGTAATTCAGTATTGTCTAATTTGTAATAATAACAAGGATGATATCTAGAATGGAAGGGTGAGAGGAGAGGGAAAGAAAAGTTATAGAAAAAGGTGAAAAAACAGAACAAAGCAAAAAAATAGAGCCAAAGAAATAAACAGGGAGAGATAGTGTACTAATCAACAGTGAACTAAACAGGCATTAGAGAGACTGAGAGAAGATAAAAATTACAATAATAATAATTTTTTAAAAATTAAAAAATAAATAAATAAAATTTCCCAAGTTCAAATGTAATAAAGTTTCAGTCTTAATAGATTTGTTGCTAGTCCTTCAGCATCCAGTCCTGGTGATGGTGTCTAAGTAATAGTTCTGTCATTGTCTCATCAAGGGGGAAAAAAAATCCCAAGTTCAAATGCAATACAATTTCATTCTCACCAAAGGGGAAAAAAATGGAGTCTGGAGACAGCTTTGTGAATGTCTATCTGAGGCTGCAGCTCACCTGCCACCTACTGTCACCCAGCTGCTGCTGCAGGCTTTATTTATTGCAGATCTCAGGAATAAGCTTAACACTCACCTAGCCCTGCAGGCTTTGTTTATTTAGAGTTCTCCTGGTCGTATGCCCCTTTTGTTTTCTCCATTATACAGCCCTACCCACCTGTTGCAATTGCAGTCCTTTTTTACATAGAGTTTGCATGGGGAAATGCCCCTGCCCCACTCTCTGTGGAGTGTGCCACACTTTAGCTGCTATTGGACGCCTTCCCCTCTCCAAGCACACTGGGGGAGGGGGTGCCACACCCACCTTCTCCTGCGGCTTATTTACAGTTCGTGTGGAGTAGTGTCCCTCCCCCCCTTCAGTGGAGCTTTCCACAGGACAGCCACTGTTACAAGGTTTCCCCACTCCAAGGTTGCTGGGCATGGCTGCCACTCCTGCCTTCTCTGACCACCTTGTTTATTTTCAGTTCATGCGAGGGAGTTCTCCTCCCCCTCTCTCCAGAGCTCAGGGTGCCCCGCCCTCGTTGTTAGGTGTCTTTTTTTTTCAGCTGCTTGTTTATTCAGTTTTTTTTTCTTTTTTCCCTGGGCGGGGGTCAGTCTGTCCAGGGGGCTATGCTGATTTGTCCCAGGGAGTGCCATGTGCCACTTATTTGCTCACCTGGTGGTTTCCGAGCAGGTTAGGAACTGGCATCTGGCGGCACGGGAGCCCTCCTGGTTTCTCCTTTTAACGTGGAGTGGGGATGCTATGCATGGCTGGGGTGTGGAGTTGTCAGAGTTTTGCCTCTTCTTGGTGGTTTTTCCTGCCAGATGTATCTCCAGTATCTCTCTAAGAGTTTACTTTAGGAAGCATGCTTTCTGCTACCTCCCTCTAGTCGCCATCTTGGAATCTCTCCACTGTGTATATATACCACATTTTCTTGATCATCTGTTGCCAGACATCTGGGTTGTTTCCAGAGCTTGGCTATTGTGAATAGTGCTGCAATGAATATCAATGTCTCTATTGTATCCTGACTTGCATGCCTTTGGGGAGATGCCCAGGAGTGGTGTCACTGGGTCATATGGCAATTCTATCTTTAGCTTTTTGGGGAATCTCCATACAGATTTCCATAGTGGTTGTACTAATTTGCATTCCCACCAGCAGTGTATAAGGGTTCCTTGTTTGCCATATCCTCACCAGCTTTTGTCATTATTGCTCTTGAATATGGCATTGTAACTGGGGTCAGATGAAGTCTAAGTGCTGTTTTAATTTGCTTCTCTTTTATAACCAAAGAAGTTGAACATGTCTTCATGTATTTACTGGCCATTTGTATCTCTTCCTTTGAGAATTCCCTGTTCAATTCATGTGACCATTTCTTCATTGAGATGATTCTTTGGGGATTGAGTTTTTTGAGTTCCCTGTAGGTTCTGGATATCAGTTCCTTATCAGACAAGTAGCTGGAAAGATTTCCCCCCATTCTGTGGCCAGTCTCTTGAGTCTAGTGACTGCTTTTTTTGCTGTACAGAGCTTTTTAGTTTGATTCATTTCCATTTGTTCATTCTTTCTCTTAGATGCTGAGCCTTTTGAGTTCTACTGAGGAAGTCATTCATTATACATATATGTTCCAGTGTATTTCCTAGTACTTCCTGGAGTTGTTTCAAAGTTTCAGGCCTTATATTTAGGTCTTTGATCCACTTTGTGCTGATTTTGGTACAGGATCAGAGATAGGGTGTCTTCTACATGTAGATATCCAGTTTTCCCAGCAAGATTTGTTGGAGAGGCTGTATTTTCTCCATCATGTGGTTTGGGCTTCTTTGTTGAAGATCAGATGGCTACAGCTGCATGGGTTTATATCTGTTTTTGTGTCATGCTATTTTTATTGTTATGGTTCTGTAGTATACTTTGAAGTTGGGAATTCTGATACCTCCAGCATTGGATTTTTTGCTCAGAATTGTTTTGGCTATTTGTGGCCTTCTGTGTTTGCATATGTATTGACTTTTCTATCTCTGTGAAGAATATCATTGGAATTCTGATAGGGATTGCATTGAACATGTAGATTGCTTTTGGTAGTACATCGTTCTTCATAATGTTGATCCTAACAATCCATGAGCATGGGAAATCTTTCTATCCTCTGCTGTCTTTGATTCCTCTCTTCAGTGGTTTATAGTTTTCATTGAAAAGATCTTTGGTTTCCTTTGTTAAAGTTATTCCTAGTTAGTTTGTTACTATTGAGGCTGCTGTAAATGGGAATATTTTCCTGATTTCTTTCTCAATTCTGTTCATTGTTGGTATACAAGAAGACTACTGATTTCTGTGTAATAATTTTCTATTCTGCTAGTTTGCCAATAGAGTTTATGATTTCACATAGTTTTTTTGGTAGACCTTTTTAGGGTCTTTTAATTATAAGAACATGTCATCTTTAAATAGGAATAGTGTGACCTCTTCCTTCCTTATTTGAATCCCTTTCATTTCTTGCTCCTGTCTTATTGCTCTGGAAAGTAATTCCAAAACTATACTGAATAGGAGTAAGGAAAGTGGGCATCCCACTCTCACTCCTGACTTTAGCAGGAATGGTTTCATTTGTTCTCCATATGGTATATTGTTGCCTGTAGTTTTGTCATATATAGCCTTTTTTTATTTTGAGGAACATTCCTTCTATTCCTACTTTGTTCAGAGCTTATATCATGAAAGGGTGTTGAATTTTTCAGAGACCTTTTCTGCATCTGAGAGGATCATGTGGTTTTTGTCCTTGCTTCTGTTTATATGCTGTATTACATTTATAGATTTATGTATGTTGGACCATCGTTACATGCCTGGAATGAAACTGACTTGGTCAAAGTACATGATTCTTTTGATGTGTTGTTGAATTCTTTTTGTATTTTTTGAGAAATTTGCATCAATATTCATTAATGATACTGGTCTATAATTCTGTTTTTTTGTCTCATCTTTATTGGGTTTTGGAAGGAATGTAATGCTAGCTTCATAGAATGAGTTTGGTAGCATTCCTTTCCTTTCAGTTTCTTGGAAGAGTTTGAGGCATACTGGGGTTAGTTCTTCTTTAAAGGTTTAGTAAAATTTGGCTGTGCATCCATCAGGTCCAGAGTTCTTCTTTGCAGGGAGGCTCTTTATTACTGCTTTGGTTTCATTGCTTGTTATCTGTCTACTAAGTTGGTTGATCTCTTCTTGCTTCAATTTTGATGTTTATATGTATCTAGAAATTTACCTATTTCATCTAGATTTTCCAGTTTACTTGAATACATTCAAGTAATACTTGAATACTTGAAATAGCGGGTACTTGAAAGTAGTCTCTAATGATCCTCTGGATTTCATTAGTATTTGTGGTTATGTCTCCTTTTTCATCTTTGATTTTATTAATTTGGTTCTTTTCCCTCCTCCAGTTTACCATGTTGGCTAAGGGTTTTTTTGTGTTGTTAATCTTTTCAAAGAACCAACAATTTATTTCTTTGATTCTTTCTATACTTTTTGTCTCATTCTCATTAATTTTGGCCCTGATCTTTATTATTTCTCTCTGTGTGCTAGTTTGGGGTTTGGTTTGTTCTTGTTTTCTAGAATCTTAAAGTATATCATCAGGGTGTTTAGTTTAGAAGTCTGTTTTTTTTTTTTTTTTTTATGTAGGCACCTATAGCTATAAACTTTCCCCTAAGTATGGCTTTTGCCATGTTACATAGATTGTTAGGTTGTATTTCGTTTTAATTGGATTCTAGAAACTTTTTGATTTCTTCCCTTATTTCTTTGCCCACCAGTCATTCACTACTCTGTTGTTCAGTCTCCATGTTTTTAAATATTTTCTGTGGTTTCTTTTGTTCTCGAGGTCAGTTTTTATTCCATTGTGATCTGATATGATGCAGTGGGTTATCTCAATTTTCTTAAATTTGTTGAGACTAGCTTTGTGTCCTAAAATATTATCTATTTTGGAGTAAGTTCCATGAGCTGTAGAAAAGAATGTGTATTGCATGGCTGTTGGATGAAATACTCTGTAGATGTCAATTATATCCATTTGTTCTAACGTGTATTAGTTCTAAAGTTTCTTTGCTGATCTTTTGCCTGGATTACCTTTCTATGGATGACAGTCAGGTATTCAGGTTTCCCAATATCACTGTGCTAGGGCCTATCCATGCTCTTAAGTTCATTAGTGTTTTATTTTGGTTTTTAAATGTAGTTTTGTGCCCCTAGGTTAGGTGCCTATATGTTAAGAATTGATATTAGCTTTTGATAGATTGTGCCTTTATTTAATATGAAGTGACCTTCTGTGTCTCTTTTTACTGATTTTACTCTGAAGTCTATTTTGTAGGTATGAGTATAGCTACTCCTGCCTGTTTATGGGGTCCATTTGCTTGGAAGACTTTTTTCCACCCTTTCACTCTAAGCCAGTTTTATTTTATTCAGTGAGACAAGTCTCTTATAAGCAACATATGTTTGGGTCTTGTCTTTTAAAACAATCTGCTATTCTATGTCTTTTGATTGGGTCATTGAAGTTGTTGACATTTGGTATTAGTGTTGAGAGGTGCATGGTGTTTCCAATCATTTTCTTCCCCTGTTGTTTACTTTTACCTATTTCTTGCTTATTGGTCTGCTTGGTCAAAAGGGTTTATTCTTTCTTGCATTTTCCTGTCTTGCTCTAGTTTCTTCTGTGTGTAATAGTCTTGTAAGTATTTTCTGCAGTGTTGGCTTGGTAGTTGTGAATTCCTTTAGTTTTTTTCTGGTTTTGGAGGGTTTTAATTTCTCCTTAAATTAGGAAGGATAGTTTTGCTGGATAGACTATCTGGGTTGACAGTTGTTTTCTTTCTGGGCCTGAAATTTGTCTTTCCATAACCTCCTTTCATGTAGAGTTTGTGTTGAGAAATCTACTGTTATTCTACTGGGTTTGTCATTATATATGACCTCCCTTTTCTCTTTTGCAGCTTTCTTATGCTGAGTGTTTTAATTATGATGTATCTGGGGGTGTTTCCTTTTTGTTCCTGAGTATTTGGTGTTCTGTAAGCTTCCTGCACCTGGTTGACTCTCTCTTTCACAAGATTGGGGAAGTTTTCAGCTATTATTTTATTGAATAAGTTATCTATGCCTTTAGTTTGTATCACTTCTCCTTCTTCTACACCCATGATTCATATGTTTGGTCTTTTCATAGTGTCCCAGATGTCTTGCATATAACCATTCATATTTTCTTAGCATTTTTTACAATCTTTTACTGTTTTATCTAATTCCTCTACTTTGTCTTCTGTTGCTGATACTCTATTTTCAACTTGCTCCACATGTTCACCAAGCTTTCAATTGAAATTTTTCGTTGGGATATTGAGCTGTTTATTTCAGATTGATTATTTTTCAGGATTTCTATATCTTTATTGATTTCCCCTTTCACATTCTGCATTGTCTTCTTAATTTCATTCATCTGCTTGTTTCTATTCTCTTTGAGCTTAATTGTTTAATCACATCCTCTTTCAGATCTGACACTAGCTTTGTTCTTCTTCTTTGAACTCATTAATCATTCTTACTATTATTTTTTGGAATTAATTATTTTATATTTCTTCCTTTTCACAGTTGTTTAGCTCCTTAGTGGTGGAGTTGGCTTTTGAGGGGGAGCTGTTGCCTTGCTGCTTCATGTTTCTGTGTTGAGATTTATGCATCCAGGTTGTTTTTGGGATAGAGTTCCAATCACTTGTGCCCATGTAGTTGGGGTTTGATGAAGTGTTGTACAAGGACTGGACAGTGGTTGACCTCTGATGTGTTTTCTTATCTCTAGATGGTGGATAGAGGATTGATAGTATTCTCTTCTGCTTCTTATTCTCAGATTGCTGGATTGTACCCCCTGTTCCACTTAGCATAGGGAAACAATCTCTACTGTTGTTAAACTGCAGCCTTGAAATTATAGCAATCCCACATGTAGATCAGTTATTGATACTGTTCCAGTGTCTTGATTGTCTATTAGAGAAAGAATGTCTCTTCCTGGTCCCAAAAGGCTAAAGGTAGTGGGGTTATGATGGGAGAGAGACAGAGTAAGAGGTCTTGTGAGTTATTTGAGCTGAGAAGTTTATGTAGCAGGAAGGGATGGCAGCTTGGGTATTAGAAGCTGATGATTAAGAAGACTGGGATGTGATGAAGGGAATCAGTGAATGTTAAAGTGGGTGAGAATGGGGGGAGGAGTAACAATAGAGAAAGTTAGACAGATAGACAGATTATAGACAAAAAAATTGCAAAATTTTTCTGGAATTCAGTTTAACCACTAATACTATAAATAGTGAAGGAGGATTATGGGTAGGTGAACAGTGTAAGGGGAAATGAAGAGTAAGGGAGAGGTTGTGGTTGCTGTTACTTGGAAAGTGTTAATTGGTGAATGTAATAGAAAGGGGGATAGGAAGAAGTGGTTTATGGATAAAGACTTAAATGCTCTCCTGTAGTGATGGCTCCAAGTGGGAATGGTGGAGTGCAGGGCTTGAGAGAAAATAGGGGCCGAGAATGCATAGAATCCTTCAAGGCAAAAATCAACAGAAAAACTCTTAGAAGTTTTTAAGGTCTTGTTAATCTAACTATTGAATCCTTTCATATAAAAAGTGACAGTTTGGAGATGGGCCAAGATGGCAGATTGCTGACATCCCCAAATGCTTGTGGTAACTAAGTACCCCAAAGAAGGAAGACACTGTGGACCCCAAAGGACACCCACAGGTCCCATTACCAGTGAGAAGTAGAGCATTCTTTGAGCCCACAAAGAGAAAAGCAACTAATTACGTGGGGGGAAAAATCAAACAAAAAATATCCAGCTAACATGTTAGCACTCCTAATTTCCAGACTCTGAAGGCTCAAGGTTCTACTCCTTGCTGCTCTGTGCTAAGTCTGACTTCCCAGCACATAGAGAGGCTCTGACCACCCTCCTCCCTGCTCTGAGACCCACCACCCCATACCCAGAAATGATGGGGGAAACCAGTGACCTTGCCCAAGCAGGTTCCAGGGCATTGCTCTTCCACTGGTGCCAAAAGGCACACACTCAGGGCCATTATTTCTCTTATCTCACAGTGCCCTGCCCTGCAACTGTGCTCTGCTCCACACCAGGAAGCCCGCTCCCCTGCACAAACAGGCAGCCCACAAGCTTTGATACCAGAAGGACACACACCAATGCTTCTCAGCACCAGGAAACCCACTGCCACAAGCAGGTATACCCCGTGCTCCACATATCACTACTCTATGGGCACCAGAAAGCCTGCTTCCCACTGAACACAGAGGCCCAGTGTGCTCCACCATGCCCACTCCCTCCTCACAGAGTGGGAGCCACAGCTCCTGCACCCAGAGTAAGGAAGCAGTGATCTGACCAGAAGAACCTTGGATAGTGCATTGTGTAAGGTTTCTGGCTTGCCTAAATCTGAGAAAAGTTGCTGGAACCCCAGGAAAAAGCTAAGGTGTTCCACGTGGCTGTCTTTGAACAAGGACCAACCTGGGTGGTGTGAACACAGGACCCTCAGCAGTGAAGCCCTCTAAGGAACCGCTGGCACCAAAGTCTTCTGTCACTGAGGACATGCACTAAAAGCAAGCCTCTGAGCATAGCTATACACTGTAAATACTGGGGAGCCAGAAGAGGTGAAAGCTGCAACAGGTGGTGGCAGGAGACTGGCAAATTGACAAAAGACCAACCCTAGATCTCCAAACACCCCTTTTCCCCAACATCAGTCCCCACTCCAGAGTAAGGTATTCAATTCGATTGCCACCTAATGGACTGAAAGACTAAGTCAGGAAGGGGTGGAGGGGTGGGATCTAAGTGGTTCTCAAGAAAACTGAAAAATCTGTAATCTTTTATGATAAACTTGGATTTTTCACTGTTAAGACTGTGATGTAGATTTTATATTTGTCTACCTATATCTTCAACAGATGAAATAAGAAGATCTTGAAGATTACTAAGAATTTTTCTGTTGCCTTTTGCCTTGGAGGATGCCGTGAGGAAAAAACCCCTGTCTTTTTGTAACTATTTTCTTAGAATCAATTCCTACATATGAAATTGATGATGTGCACTTATTTTGACATTTTTGATTACCACTCCCTAGTTCATTTTCTCCAAGGCTCCCCTAACCGACTTGGGCTCAGGTGTGTGTAAGAGGCAGGACAGTCTCCTAAGACCTTGTCCAGTAATTCCCACAAAAGTCTGTGCTTCCTCTGAAGGCTGAAGCTTGCTCTGGGGCCAGGGCTGCTCTGTAGGGTCTCCTCAGGGGTGCACCTGTCTAAGACTCTTGGAGGAAGAAATAATCAGCTAAGAGTCGACACACGATTGGTTTGCTATATTTTCCTCTCTAAACTTCCCTTACTCTTCCCCTTTCTTTCTCTCACCAGACAGAGTTCTCTAGTTGTAGCTCTGAAGGTCAGGGCACTGGGGTGCCAGATTCCTTCCAAACTCCCAACCTGAGTCTGACTTCCGTAGGCAACTAAGGGGGTCTGGCTGAAAATCCCTGGTTGGTGATAATCAGGAGCTGCTACCAGAACACCTTCCCCACGTGCATTCCTGCAGGGGCTCCTACAGGTCAGACTGTGCAGGGCTGAGCTCTCCTGCTAATTAGGAGTATTAAGCATTCTGGGAAGAATTATGGGAGCCCACTCAGGATGACTATGTCCAGCCAGAGAGACATAAGGACAAAGAAACTTTCTTGAAAAGATAAACCATGTGAACAGAGTGGTAGTTGAATACAGGACTGAGGAAGAAAGAATTGTCTGGGGTCATGCAGATTCCAAGACACTTCTCATGGTGCCCAGAAGTTGTAGGAGATCTCCTTTGAGTCTCGAAACAGTTCTGAGGCCTGGAGAATTAAAGAAGCCCACCAAGATCACATTGCAGTCACAGGACAGCAGAGAAGACAGACGGACTGAGCACTGCAGCCCCCAGAGCTCCTATTCCCTTGGCCTGTTCTTTGTTCTACCCTGTGTCCCTTCCTGTGGAACTAGTTCCTCTCCTGTGTTTGGGAACCTGCCACCTAAAGCAGGTTTTAAAAAAGCCAGCGAACCTTTCTTTTCTTTTGAGAACAAGCTGCTGGTTGAACTTTTGGTTTATTGTCTCATTCCTTAGATCTTCACTAGGATTTGGTCGGAGTAGCAAAAGGGTTGCTTCCCTTGTAAAACTGAAGGGACTGAGAGCAGGTTAGGAATTCAACTCGTGATACCAGTTCTGATTTGGCGGCTTACCGCTGATATCACAAAGACTATACAGCACAAGGAGTTACCTGTCTGCCCTGCCTTAGGGCACTTTGGGAATGGAGTCCAGACCCAGCAGGAAGAGTCTGCCTAGCAAGAAGCCCTCCGCCATTCACTCTGCACAAACCCAAACCCCTCTGCTTATCAAGGCCAAAGGTGCTGAGTGCAAAAAGCAGGTCTTTATAAACATTTTTAAATAAACAATTCTATTAAATTGACAAGTAGTAATCATAAACTTAGGGATACAATGTGATGTTATATGTACACACTGTAGAATGATTAAATCAAGCTAAGTTACATGTCATATCTGCATGTAGTTATGTCTTTGTGGTGTTGAGAAAATTTAAAATTACTCTTAGCAGTTTGGAAGCATGTATTTTATTACTATCATCACCATGCTATACAACAATCTCGGGAACTTATTCTTCTGAGACTCTCTGCTTCTTGACCATCATCTTCCCCACTTTCCTCCACTCCGTCCTGCCTCCTCCACCAGCCTCAGGTAACCGCCATTCTACTCTATTGTATAGATCCCATTTCTTTTAGATCTCACATCATTATGCTTAGTGGAATAATGTAGTTTTTTATTCCTTAAAACCTGTGCTGTTTCCATTCATGTTTTCTGGTTGCATGCTGTGAGACATATGGAGCCTTTGGACCAAGGAGAGATTATTTAGAGTTGCTCACAAGTCACTGCCTCAGCTCACTAATGCCAAAAGTGCCCTGACTGGCTGTGTGCCTTCCCTCACTTTACAATTCTGGGGCCTGTCATGAAGTTATTAACTCTCCACTCCACACTCCCATTTGCCTTCCAGGAGTTTTGCCTTTTGGAAGCTTTGGAACTCCTTCCAGCACTTCTCCCTAGAATACCAGGGGTCCCCATAGTCAGCACAGAATTCTCCAGGCAGGCACTTGGAGCGAGTTTTTTTCTTGCTCCCTCCGGAGGTTATTACCAAACTTAACTAGGGCTAATGGAAGGAGGAGGGGGACTGGAGATGCAGAAAAGTCAGGGTAGATAGACAGACAAAGAGTGGGATCAGGTGTGTTGGGCGCTGTGTTGGTGCTGCACAACCCTCATTGCTTCTTTTCTCTATTATTCTCTTCATTTACTCTGCTTTTTTTCTCTATTCTTTAAGGCCTTAGTCCTTTACAATTCTTTAAAACCTTGCTTCACTATTCTTTAAACCCTCTTTCCTTAGACTCACTCTGCTCCATGTTTTCTCTTAGCTTTTCTTTTGCATATTCTCTGTTAAAGTCTTAGCCCTCAGACTTGCACTGTCCCATGTTCTCTTTAGCTTAGCTTTTCTAAAGCCTATATATAAAGTTCTCAGTGCAGACTTTCACTGTCCCAAATTCTCTCTTCAGCTTTCTTAAAGCCTCAGTGCTCAGACTTGCAAAAAGCACAGCCAAGCCTAAAAACTGCATTTGCATAACTCTTAAGTCCTGTCCTGAGACTTGCACTGTCCCATGTTCTCTTTAGCTTAGCTTTTCTAAAGCCTATATATAAAGTTCTCAGTGCAGACTTTCACTGTCCCAAATTCTCTCTTTAGCTTTCTTAAAGTCTCGGCCCTCAGACTTGCTAGCAATTCCCCTTTAGCAATTCTCCTTCAGCAATTCTTTTTCCCTGTTCAGCAATCTCCTTCCAGCACTTTCCCTTTAGCAATTCATTTTCCCTTCAGCATTCCTTTCCCCTTCAGCAATCGTTTTTCCTTCCAGAAGCCTCCCACTTCAAACAGCCAAAAGCCCAAAATAAAAGCCTCAAAGCAAAATCCCCAAAACAGAAGCCCAAGGCAAAAAGCCTCCCATCCTCCTTCAGTGAGTCTCTTATATCCAGCAGTAAACATGGTGGAGCAGCAATTCTTGGGGAGGAGTGTGACATTGTAACAGAAGAAACCTGCGTTCCTGCTTCTCTGAACTTAAAAGACTTAGCAGCTGTTCTGCATTTTCCTCTTTTGTGGCCAGCAGCTGTGCGATCCACGCATGCAGATAAACATCTTCGAAAAACAGTTGAGCTACATCTCGCCTTGCTTATGTCTAGTGCTCATAATCTGCTCAGCACAGGCACTGACTGCTTCAGGCTCCTACTGCAAAACATGGGGGTTTGTGGCTGCAATTGGTAATTCTGGTGCTGGTGGAGTTGGGGGTGTCACCTTGGGTGAGCTCCGTAAGCAGGCTGAGAAGATTCTCCATGTCTCCAGCTGCTTTGTAAAATTACCCTCAACTCTTGCCTCATGGACCCTGTCAGCTTATTCCTCCAGGAGAGGAAACCTGTTTTGCCACCCAGGAGCTCATTTTCTCTGAGTGCTGCTCACATTATTCCTTACTGATATAGGACTTGCTTCTTCAGGAGTTCAGGTCAACAGCACAGTTGCTATGTTCCTGTCTGTCTCTTGATTCAGACATGATGGCAGTGGAGGTGATCATTCTTAGAGGGCTCCACATCTGTTAAAATGTTGCTGAGACAACATTGGACTGCAGGGAAAGTACAGTGGCTTCATTGTGCGTTAAGATTCCATTTCTGAACCTCCTTATTGAGTGTGGAAACAGATAATCCTTATATCCTACTAAAACTCAGGGTAAGGGGATGAAGAGTGACCTTCCAAAATCCATTCCACCTGGACTGAGAATTTGAACTTACTTGGAAATAAGGTCTTTACAGATGTAATTAATTAGGTTAAGATGAGGTAAAAGTGGTGGGCCCTAAACCTAATGGCTGGTGTCCTTAGAAGGAGAGGGAAAAGAAACACAGATGGCCACATGAAGATGGAGGCAGAGCTAGGAGTGGTGTGTCCAAAGGTAATGGATTGCCAAGAGTCACTGAAACTAGGAAGAGGCAAAGAAGGATTCTTCCCTGGAGTTTTCCTAGAGAGCTGACTTGCTGACACCTTAATGTTGGGCTTCTAGCTCAGGAATTTTGAAAGAAAAAACTTTTGAGGTAACTTGTTACAGCAGCAAAATAGGGATAATACCACCTGAGAAAGGGTTTAGCTTTTTGACAGACACATCATAACCCCTTGAAAATGGTACCTGATCATTTCATTATTTGTGCTGATTCCTTGCTTTTGAGAGTCCTCATGGCATCAGCCTCCAGATTCTTGAGAAGCCCTATCCCACTTCATCTCAGCCTTCCCTGGACCATTTTCATTCTTTACCGAGGGAACAAGATGTCAGGCCAGCATCCGCAGTGGCAGTGCTGGTGTGCCTTGGTGAGCCTTTTGTGCATTTCCCAAGCCCCCTGCTGTCCTGAGGAAGGTATCCTCCCGTCAGTCTATCATAGCTGATGCCACGCCTGTCACTTCCCCTGGACCTCCTGTCACCTGTTCTGCCTTCCTGTCTTCCTGAATGTCACCGACTCACTTACCTCTAGTCTGGTGAGGCTCATGGAGATCCATTACCGAATTTTGATGCTGAATGGCCCTAGGCATGGCACCCTGTACCATGGTGCCATGTCACTGGGTGACATCCCATCACAGAGCCACACCACAGCAACTTCAGGGTTCCTTTTCCCCCACATCCTTGCTAACATTTGCTGTTGTTTGTGTTCTTGAAAATAGCCACTCAAATAGGAGTGAAGTGAAATCTTAATGTGGTTTTGATTTGCCTTTCCTTTATGGCCAGGGATATTGAACATTTCCTCTTGTGTTTTTTGGCTGTTTGGACTTCTTCCTTAGCAAAAAAAAACTTTTCAGTTCATTTGCCCATTTCTTCATTGGGTCACTGATTTTGAGGGTGTTTAGTATTTTGAGTTCCCTGTGTATATGGTTCTTAATCCTTTGTCAGATGTGTAGCTGGCAAAGATTTCTTCCATTCTGTGAGCAGCCCATTTAATGTGGTGACCATTTCTTTTGTTGTTTAGAAGCTTTTTAGTTTCCCATAGTTTATAGAACTGCCATATGATCTAACAATGCCACGTCTAGGGATATACCCTAAGGAATGGAAGTAGGATTACACCTGCACATCATGTTTATTGCAGCATTTTTCACAACAGCTAAGCCATAGAAATGGCCAAGATGTGCCACAACTGGTGAATGGATTAAAAAAATGTGGTATTTATATACAGTGGAATTTTATTCTCCCACAAAGAATGAAGGTTTGTCATTTTAAGGTAAATGGATGAATTGGAAAACATCATCCCAAATGAAGTTAGCCAGGTTCAGAAAGCCAAAGGCCACATGTTTTCTCTCAAATTTGAAATACAGATCTAATAAAAATACAAGTAATTTTGTGAAAAATCGGTCACACTAAGGGGAGTTCACTAACAGGAGAGGCAGGATAAAAGAAGGAAGTTAAGAAGGTGAATATGGTTGATGTGCTTTTTATTAAGAATGAATACAGAATTTTTAAGCCTGTTAAAACCACCATAAGAGCCAGAGTACAGTAGAAAGTAGAAAAATAGAGTGGATGAGTCAATTCAGCGTATAATCCCTATATACATGGAAATGTCACAAGGAAACTTCCTCTATGGCTTTCTTAAGCCAACAAAGATGTCATATTTCAAAAAACAGAGAACGAAGGTATAAAACAGGTCCTGTGTGGGGGATTAGTACCAGTGGGAGGAGGGAGGGTATAAGGTAAGGATGTAGACGGGTGAATATGGTGGAAATATTACGTACTCATGTATGAAAATGGAAAAATGAGACCTGATGAAACTATTCCAGGATGGAGAGAGGGAGAATAAAGGAGAGTGATGGAAGGCCTGAATTCAACTACAATATATTGTAAGCACTTCTGTAAATGTCACAATGTACGTTCAGTAAAACAACAATAAAAAATAAATTAAAAAATAAGTGAGATTTCTTTCTGTTGCATTGCTAGTAAAACTGACAAGTTGATCTCTACTTTTCTGTTTCTGCATGAAAAGGCCTGGGAACTACAATTACAAACGAAATCTACCAGTTCATCCATAAAATGCCTGAAATAATTCTTAGCTTCAGTTCTACTCGCATGAGTGTTATTGTCTTCAGGAGTCTGAAGAGGTTTTTAAACTTATCTGTAAGTTCTTTGACACTCCTATCAAGAGGCAAAGTCTGCATCTTCTCACCTGTTCTTAGTCAGCTTGGGCTTCCATATTGAAGTGTCAGAGACTGGGCAGAGTATGCAGGAGATATTTGTTTATCAGGTTCTGGAGTGTGAAAGTGAGAGGTTTGCATGATCAGGTTCTGATGAGGGCTTTCTTCCTGGCTTTCAGATAGCCTCTTCCTGCTGTGTCCTCATACAGTGGCGACGGTAACTGCACAATGAGCACTAGACACTTATGACCTCATTTAAACCTAACTACCCAAATCCCAAAGTCTTCCTCTCCAAATACCATCCTACTGAGGTTACGCCTTCAGCATGTGACTTTGAGGAGTTGTAATGAGTCCGTAACACCTCAAGCCTGGGCCTTTGTGAATGCATGATGAACCAAATGATGATGCTGTGTGACTTCCAAGGCTGGCCTAGAAATGGACCCACTAATCCTGGTGGTTTCTCTGAGAAACTTACTTTTAGAACCCAGCCTCCATGCTTTGAGGAAGCCCAGGCCACAGGGAAAGTCTGCAGGTAGATGTTCCACAAGGAGTCGCAGCAAAAGAGCCAGCTGACAGCCAGCGTCATCCACCAGAGATGCTTTGAAGAAGACTTAGAGAGGACTCCAGCCCAAACCCCCTCATTAAGAACCAGAAGGCTGCGTTCATTCAGCAACCAGAACCAAGAGTAGTTATTACAATAATTATTTGTTATTGTGGCTACGCAATTACAGATGACCAAACAGCAATATTCATTGGTTATTTGTTAAATTATTGCCTAGATAAGATTTAATGACTGCATGGTCAGAGTCTCTGTACAGCTGGAATATATTAAAACAAAGGGCCACAGCTTTCTGTACCTCACGACATGTACACAGTCAGATACTAAAGTTATTTATTGATAGCAGTGGTTAGCCTCATAGTAATATCTCATGGAGCAATTTTTTAAAATGGCTTCAACTCATATACGTCATAATCTTTGTGGGTGTTCAGTGAGATTTGTAATGGCAAAATGTCCTGTTCAAGCTGCTTCCTGGGACAGTACCTTCAGAAGCAGGAGCTGTGCTTCAGTATGTGACCTCATCAACATGTCTGTGAGGTGTTCAAAGCTGCTGGGACTTGCATGAGAGCATCAGTATTTTGTAAAGCTCCTCAGTTGAACATAATGTGCTTTCCATCTTGAAAGCAATGGACAGAGTGAGTGAGAATCAAGTCTACCTTGCGGCAGGAGTTCCAGCCTTCCTTTCACTGGGCATATTGATGCCAGTCTTGTCATCCCTAGAGGAACACTATTACTCTCATGGGAAAAGAGGAAAATTTGAGCTCTGATAAACTTGCCCTCCTTCATTTCACTTGCAGTGAAATATACACTTTCTGATCTGGATTAGTCTTTTGCCTAGTACCCCTTCACTTATCTCTAATTATCAGGGCCCAGATGCCAATATCCTTCATGTGGGCCTTCTGATAACTATAAGTATATTAGTTATCTCTTGCTGCATAACAAATTGTTCCCAAACTTGTCAGGTTTGAAAAATAAACATTATTTCATCCCATTTAATAGGTCAAGAATTCAGGAATAGCTTAGCTGGGCAGTTCTGGTTTGGAATCTCACGCAGTAGCATGCAATGTACAGGGGGAGGAGTGCTGCCCTGACTGTGGTGCATCAAAGCATGTAATGCAGAGAGAGGAGAAAGCTGTGATGGCCCTTTGTGACAGGGCCTCATCAATCACTCATCAGCATTTTTTCAGGATATGGCAGGTTATGTGAGTCAGGCCTACTTTTATGAAATAATTGCTGGTGGTAGGAATTATGGAGGTCATCCTGGAGGTTGGCTCTCACACTGCTTCAATTACCTGTTCCTCCTTCATGCACCCTAAGATCCACTCTGCACAACAATAGTTCCCAAATACAGATAATCTACAGAATGTCCTGACAAGTTTCTAAAAGTCAAGATGCCACCTCAGATATTCTCATTCAATCATTCAGGCCTCAACATTTGTATTTTTAGTCTCCCAACTATCTTGAATCCAGACATTTAATTTAGAATCCCATGTCTGCAGGACAGTTCTTTTTGTACAATGTGTGACCTTCGTCACATGGGGATGTGTGGGTGTGGATGTGGAGAGGATTTTAAGTACTCATATCTTTTCATCATGTGACTCCAGGTTTTCGGGTTAGCTGATGAACTCATTAGGTGTTCTGGATGAAGTCCTTGTCCAGCCTCTGAGCACCAGCAGAGAGCACAGACTGCACAGACTTCTTGGATTCAAGTTCCGCCTTTTGTGCTTACCCTCGTGTGATTAGGATAAGTTGTCTGTTAATTGTGGCCCCACATACTGAGCAGAGCTGTTGTGTGGGTCTGATTTTTCTTCCTGCTTAGCCTTCACTATCTGTCTGCTTTGGGATTTACGGTGTTCTCAGGTCATCCAGCAAGCAGTCCATGCAAGAGCAGTCCGTGCAAGCCTGTGCCTGTTGGGCTGTCAGGACAGGGTAAGAAGGAGTTGCATTCAGGATTTATGAATGCAAAGGGATCATGATTTGCTGATAGGTTCTATCAAGAAGTGTAGGGTATATGTTAAAGAGAGAATTTAATAAGGATTCTTAAGGTTCTGGAATGAGAAAACCATTCACTGACATAGGGATAATTGGGTGATTAACACGATCAAGAAGTTTTGGTTTTGTTAAATTTGAAACACCCACTACTAGACATCTAGTAGGCAATGAGATGTCTGACTTCGCATCTCCCGGGCAAAGTTGGGACTGGAAAGAGACATGTAGAAATCATGAGCATGTTGAACCCAATAAAGTCATGGGACTGGCCAAAATGCCAAAGGGACAACTATAAATAGAAGAGAGAAGAGGGCTGAGAACTGTGCCCTGTAGCTCTGTGCAGACAGTGAGGAGCCAAGAAAGAGCTCCCACAGAGGAGCTGCCATTGAGGATGGAACACCATGAGAGGAATCATGAGATCAAATAACATACTTTTTAAAGGTGATGGTTTGGATCTTGACTATTCCCCAAAGCCCATGTGTTGAATGCTTGGTCACCAATGGAGGTCATCTGCTTGGGAGCTGCTGTAACCTTTAAAAGCTGGGACCTAATAGGAAATCTTAGGTCATTCAGCCTGTTCCTGAAAGGTGATTGTGGGACCTCATCACTTTCTGATGATGAGGAGAGCAGTTTTGTTCTGCCATGTGCTCCCAACAAGTTGCCTTGCCACAGGCCCAGAGCACCAAATCATGGACTTGAATCTCCAAAAGGGAGTCAAATTAAACATGTTTTCTTTATAAATTGATCATCTTGGGTATTTTGTTATATTGCTCAAATCAGAGACTACCCAGCAAAAAATATTAGAACATGTGCATTTATGGCAATAATTCAGATGAGATGATGCCAGAGGGAGTGGAAATAATTATAGGAGTAAAGTCCTTTACTTGACAAGAAGTGGTGAGGGCCAGGGCATTAAGGGAGGAATTGATTGAGGAAGAAGCAAGGGCAGTTCACCAACTGCCATGAAGAGAGCAGGCAGCTGAGAGTTCCAGGTGCAGGAAGTTCAGCACATGTAGTGAAAAATTATTGCTTCTGTATATTCAGTGAAGAAGGAGGTGATGGAGACTAAGGAGAAGAGTGGATTCATAGGAAGTTTGGGCAGTGAGAAGTTGCGAAATAATCTTCAGGGGAAGTAAGAGTGAAAATTGATTGTAGAAATGGAAAGGATCACTGGGGACAGGTAGCAGTGTCCTTGGGAGTTATGGTTATAAAGCTAGAGAGAGGGCAGTCAGTACTAACAACATGTTCAAATAACATACCTGGCAAAAGGATGAATTCCACTTGGTGCTCAGCACCTCTTCCTGTGGCATGGCTCTACTGTAAAGCAATGTTTGAGATGAGGCAGAGAATTTGCTCCACTGTATGACCCTAAGAAGGAAACTACAGGACTGGAGAATCATGTTGAGGACAGATGACCTCATAGTTTATGAATAAATGGGACACTCTGTCACTGTTGCTTGGAACCTGGAAGCAGTGTTTATGATGTATTAGTTCCTTTTCAATGCTAATATACTTTATAAAGAGGTTGTTTTGGCTAACCATTTTGAAGACTAAGAATCCAAGATCGGACAGCTCCGAAGACAGGGCCTCCGGTGAGGGCCCTCTTGGTTGTGTCACATTGGGCATATGGCATCATAAGGGGAGTATGTTTGAGAAAGATCACATGGTGAAACTGGAAGCCAGAGATAAGGGAATGGCCGGTGTTGCTCTTCTATAAACACCTGTCTCTCAGGAACTAAGTGAGATTCTATGAGAGCTACACTAATCCTTTCCAAGGACAATAACCCAAATGACCTAATTGCCTTGCAGTAAGTCCCATCTCTTAAAGGTTCCACCACCTCCCAACATTGCCACACTGGGGACCAAGCTTCCAACACATGTTCCCTTAGGAACGCACCAAATCCTGTCCCAACTACAGCAAGTAACAATAAGAATACAGCCAAGAATTGCTCAAGGCCCAGCATTTCCTCTCATCAGCCCAGGTAGCTTTTTTGCAAGTGCCATGCCCACTTTCAGCAGTAGGAAGAAAATAGGGAACAAAGATAGATACAGTCCCTACCCTCCTGAAGCTCAGAGGCCAATGAGACCACTTTCCATGTTCTTCTCCAGTGTGGCTAGTGTGCAGACTGATCACCTGAAGAAAATTCTGGACTGTAACCCAGTCTCTGACACTACTGACACATTTGGAACGGCAAGGCCCTCTTCCCAAAGTGTTCATGAAATCATGACATAAATTGACAAGGTGGGGTCTGAGCCAAACCTTGCCTGACATAATGATCTTCAAGACCTATGCCAACAGATCTGAATTCCTCAGAGAGGTACCATGTACTCTCCACATTGCCAGCCTGCAGACATCACAGAGCAGGGACCAAACCCCTCATGCCAATGCAGCAGTGGTAGTAGGCCCTATTCTTTTTCATGTGGAGTTTAGTTTACTGATTATCTCAGATCCTGTCCAGAACTCCCAGAGTCACTGGAGGGTGTCACTGTAGGACATATCTACCTGGAGATCTTCACACTCCTTGCCTTAGCCTTCTCGAGCCGTCATAACAAAATACTATAGACTATGTGGCTTAAAGAACAGGAAGCTGTAGGCTTCTTTGAGACTTTTTCATTTTCCACTCTTTTTGTTGCCCTGTCTAGGCAAACTCAGTGATGCTTCTGCTTGATGTAGTCTGCTGTTGAAGCTTTCCATGGCATTTTTAACATTCAGATCATTATGTCTTTAGCTCCAGAAATTCTGTTTTGATTTTAAAATTTTTTTTCTGTCACCTTCTTAAAAATATTATTGTTCATGTATGATTGTTCTTATTTCATTTAATTGTCAATATGTCCTTTCTTCAGCTCACTCAGTTTTTCTTTGACCAATATTTTGGGGTCAGTAAATACATGAAGAAGCGATCAACAACCATAGCCATAAAGGAAATGCAAATCAAAAGGACACTGACATGCCATCTTACCCTAGCAGAATGGCTATCGTCCAGAAAACAAACATCAACTATTGGTGAGACATGGGGAGTGACATGAGGGGCTGCAAACACTTATACATTCTTGGTGGGGTTGTAAATTAGTGCAGTGACTATGGAAATCAGTATGCAGTGCCTCAAAAAAATCAAACTACAACTACCATACAATCCTGCTATACCATTCCTCACACATATCCAAAGGAATGTAAGTCAACATGCAATAGAGATACAAGCACACCCATGTTTACCACAATGCTAGTCACAATATTCAAACTATGGAATCAGCCTAGGTGTCCATTAACTGATTTTTGGATAAAGAAAATGTGATATGTATACACAATGACGTATTATTCAGCCATAAAGAAGAGTAGAATTATGTTGCTTGAGGAGAATGGATGGATCTGGAGTTCACCATGTTAAGTGAACTAATTCAGACTATGAAAGACAAACATTGCATACTCTCTCTCATTGTGGAATCTAGAGCTACAAAAAGCATGACAAGAGTGTAAAATAGGGGACTGGTTGTGGATGGGAAGAGGAGGAGGGGAAAGAATGTAAATGCAGGATGAAAGGGGTGAGTATGATCAATGTACGCATGTGTGAATATTGAATAACAAATCTCATTTAATTACCTAAAAAAGGGAGTGAGGATGGAGAAGAAAGAGTAATAGAGGGGGAGTACTTGATCAAAGTACATTATATGTGTGTATAGAAATATTACAATGAAAGGACTTTGCACCATTAATATACGCTAATAAAAAGAAGAAAAGTAAATAAAAAAATACATATTAGGAATTGAAAAAAAGGTAACCATTTTGAATTCCTTGTCTAGTGTTCACAATTTCCCCTTTCTATGGGTCAGATTCTGGTCCCTTCTGGTCCTTTGGTGATACAGAGTTTCTATGATTATTTGTGGTAGTCATGTCCTTGAACTTGTGTCTTCACATTTGAGAAGTAGGCACCTCATCCATTCTTTACAGACTAGCTTTAACAGCAACACCTTTCATCATGCAGCCCATCCAGATTCAGGGTAGACCAGCAGGCAGGGTCTGTAGGTAGCCTTGGTGTGCGAGTCCTCGGGCAGACTGGTCTGCTTCCTACGTTAGCAAGAGGGAAAGCTTAGCACATGGGCCCAGGGAATTACCTGTCTTCAGCATGCACTGGGGTGAGTCTGTTTACTGGGTCAGCATGAGCAGGCCTAGAGGTTGTGTCTGCAGGGGCAAACCTGAAGCCTGGGGTCATGGGGGATGACCTGGTGCTGAGGAGTGTGAGTAGAGGCTGGCCTTGCCCTGGGAGGCCAGGTATCTGGGTCCATAAGGGCTATCCTGGGATCCACTCTGCCACTCCTGGCATTTGGGCCCATGGTAGGTCCCTGATGGGACCGTGGGGTTGGATCTGCAGCTTGAGAACGTGGGGCCACCCCAGTGATGAGGCAGATTTGAGCCTAGTTCATGGTGGCGGGCTTGGGTCTTTGGTCCATAGGGCCTTCATAATAGGATTCACCTTCCTTGTGTTATTATTCTCATTCTTGTTGGCAACATAAACATAAAGTTTTACCATATTAAAGAGGCAGCTTAAATTTTCTTTTCCTTCATTTCTCCGGGCTTAACAGATTATACAGACACTTAACATTTGTGAGTACGGCTTGACTTGATTCAAGGTCTTTATAATCATGACTCATCATTGTTTACACAGAAGAAGTCTAAGGAGTGCATAAAGCAACTACTAAATATTGCAGGCTTTATAGTTAATATGTAAAATCGATAATATTGCTAGCAGCATCAATTGGAAAATGCAACTTAGAAATTCCATTTACTCTAGCAATAGAAAGACACAACATTGTGCAAAAAATGAACACAAATGCAAAAAACTTGTGCACAGAAAAGTCCAAAATAGTGCTAAGGGTAATTAGAGAGACTTAAGTGGAAAGATTTACTCTGTTTATGGATTGGAAGTATCAGAATTATTAAAATATCAATTATTCCTAAGTAGGCATAGACGTTCAATGTGACATTCCAGCTGTAATCCCAGCAAGAGTTTGTGTATAAACTGACAGAATGATTCTAAAAAAATTTACGTGGAAATGCAAAGAACCTAAAATATTCAAAGCTATTTTGAAAAAAAAAAAAGAACTTTCTAAACTTTGCTGAAATTAATACATCTACAGTGATCAAGATAGTGTGGTATAGGTATGAGAATCAAAAACAGACCAATGGAATAAAACAGAAAGCCCAGAATTAGTTGCACTCTTACATGCTTTTGAATTCACTTGGGAACAGTGGTCTTTTGATACTATATTCAGTGGATGCTATATAATGGAAGTGACTTCCATAAAAACCAAGGAATTCCTTTTGCCATTTCATTTTAAAAGTTGTTTTGAGAAGTCTTCATTATCCTTGCTAGGTACTCTGCACTTAGAACAAGGAGGTGTGCACTGGTTGAGAGGACCCATCAACAGGTGAGGGTCTTTGTTAGTTTGGCTGGAGTGGAGACAAGGTCCAGTGCCTCCCGCACACAGCCTAGGGGATATTCCAGGAGTCATCTGATCCTTGTCTTGAGTAAGGGTGAAGGCAGAGACAGTCGCCATGAATACCAGCCAACTGCATGAGCTCAGTGGTCAGAGACCTGCCTCACCCTACCCCAGGTTGTACATGGACTTGGGCATAGCACATGTCTGATTCTCCAGGACAGATGGAGAGGAATTTAAATAGTGAGCACATTCTCGTCACATCTGGAACTGGAAGAGCTGAGCCGGCTGGTTTCCTCACCAACCAAACCCAGGTGTCCTGATGACAAGTGATATATTAGGAATTATCTAACGAGGCACCTGCCCCAGTGTGGGGTCTCCTAAAAATTAAGTTCCTTCCTTTCTTTCTTCCATCCCCTAACTTCCACCTTTCTGCTCATCCTTTTCTTTCTCCTTCTCTTCCCCTGTTCTCTTCCCTTCCAATTCCTTTCATTCCTCCATGGGTCAGAAAGATAACATGTCAATAGAGAGAGAAGTGAAGTAACAAAGATAGAATGAACTAGACTTTGTAGGTAGATATGAATAAAGAATGGCATTTAAAGGATGCAAGGTGATCATGGCAATTGCAGATTTGGTGAGGTACAGGGCCGTGTCTTGCATTCTTCTGTTTCGGCAGGAAGCCAGGGTAGAAGGGAGTCATGTTCAGTTTATATATTCAGTAGATATGTATTAGAAAGTTAGGAGGATGAACAGGACTTGAGATGCAGATTAGGCTGGTTTCCACATGAAAATTATAAACAAAGTCATAAGATGGATAAAGTCTCTGAGGTATGAAGGGATAAGTAGAAAGGAGCATGAATTGAAAATGGAGAAAAGATCACCTCTAGGATCCAACCGTGGAGAGGACAGCAAAGGGACTATGAGAAGACATAGAAATCAGGGAGATGCAGTGAGGTGAAGAAGGAAGAAGGATGAGGACCTGAAGAAAAGATGTGCACAGACCTGCTGGATGGCCTGTTTGTAGACTTTGGGCACCGTGAGCTGATTGGTTTCATTATTGGCAGTAACAGAGGTTTTTAGTTGAAACCACCTGACACTGTGGACACCTGAGGCAGAAGGCAGGCTCGCCTCTGGGAAAATTAGCAGTAAAAGTCAAGACAGGATGGATGGCATTGTGAATAAGTGAGATAAGATATAACATCAGGCAGCTGTAATTGAAGGAACAAGACTCCAGGTTGTGAGGTAAAGCCCCTCTCCGTGATCCTGGAACAATGCTGAAAGTCCTCTCATGCTCGCCTGCATGTCCCCTAGTCTCTTCCTGCGCCAGCCCCCTGCTTGGTATGGCTGTTCCTCTGGCAAAGGCAATCTTGGTTATTTCTCCCCCACCACTTACTTCTCTGTACAGGGAAAGTCCAGAGGAGGGTCAGAGCACAGGAGAGTCTCTGTTTCATTTTGAGACAAGCAGCCTGGCCGAGAATCACTAAGTGCTTTAAAGGAGTTCCCTTTACACCTACTCATACTTCTGCTGAGAGCCAAGGTTCCCCACTTGTGTCCACGGTGCCCATGAACTCCAGTTCATCCTCCAAACAGACCCAACTCCATAGCACAGTAAACAGGCACAGTGTTTTGTAGGTAGTCAGTATAGAGAGTTTGCACTGCAAGCCCTGTGATGAATCTTTATTAAAAACTCTCTAATTTTTTTTTCACCTGAATTGTCTCCCAGAGTCAGCCCTCTCATCTCTCTCCCTGACAGTCTGTGTGTCTGGGCCTCTCCAGTGAGGTTGCTTCAGCCCTTGGCTTTCCCACACGCTTTCTTCTCCCCAGGCACACTTGATTGACTACCAAAGTTTCCTTTTCTCCAGTCTGAGACTCACTCTAGGCGCTAGTCCCAAACCACAGCTGTTACCTGAGATGACATGTGCTCATCAGCTGAGCCATAGATCTTTCCAACTTTGCCTCTGACCATCCTTATCCTTGCAGATCATCTACTCTTGAATCCTGATTTTGGCCTTCCACCCTAATTCTGTACCTTTGCTTATGTTTTATTTCTGCCTAAAATGCTCTCTCCATCCCCAACAATTAATTCCTCAAGTCAAGACTCCAAGTTCTCAAACCTCAGCTTGCTGTGATGCAAAGGAGCCTCTAAAACTCATGCTTCACTTAGTTCCAATAGAAAACCGTGGAGGATCCATAAGAGCCAGAAATGGACTTTAGCATTGTAGGGTGACAACAAAGGAAGTCCACGACAAACTGTAATGGCAATCAATTGCAAAGTGCCCTTTGGAATTGTGGGTCCTTCCTTTTAATCAGTACAGGAGAACCATTAACAATGCGGCAACCTGGGTAGTCACACTGCCCCCTGCCTGTAGCTCTGGGAACTCCATTTCCACCATCAAACCTGTGTGTAGTGTGTGCTGGAAATAATTTACATACATTCTGACCAGGACTAGAGCCTGTGTCCATCAGAGGATGACTGAATCCTTCTCTGCAAATGTCCATGACGCCCTGCAATAAAACATGCTCTCTGAAATGTTTGGACACATGTGTCTCAGTACCTTCCACGTGCCCTCAGAAAAGCAGGAGACAGCAACTCCAGTTCATCCTCCAAACAGACCCTACTCCATAGCACAGTAACTAGGCACAGCATTTTGTAGGTGTTCTCTGTCAGTAGGAGCTGGCTGTGCACTGGGAGGCCAGGTCTCTGTGTCCATGAGGGCGATCCTGGTGCTGGGTTCCATTATGGCACTCCTAGCATGTGGACTCATGGTAGTTGTCCTGATGGGAACTTGGGGTTGGATCTGGAGCCTGAGAACATGGGGGCCAGTTATTTATAATCATGACTTGTGATTGTTTATATAGAAGAAGCCTAAGGAATACATAAACAACTAATAAAACTAATAAAATAGTACAGGCTTCATAGTTAATATGTAAAATAGATGTGGAGTTAATATTAGCAGCACACAACTGGAAAATGCAATTTAAAAATTCTATTTCCTCTAGCAATGCAAACATACAATATTTTGCAAAATTGTGTAAGACTTCTATTCAGAAAACTCCAAAATAGTGTTGAGGGAAAATAAAGAAGACTTAAGTGGAAAGATATGCTATGTTTATGGATTAGAAGTATCAGAATTATCAAATCATTTTTTGTTTCTAAATAGGTACATACATTCAATGTGAAGTTTCAGTAGTAATCCAGCAGGAGTTTTTGTAGAAACTGACAGAATGATTCTAAAATTTACATGAAATGCAGAGACCCTAGAATGCTCAAAGTCATTTTGAGGAAAAAAGACTTGCTGAAATTTGCTAAAATTCATACAGCTGCAATGATCAAGATAATGTGGTATAGAAATCAATTCAGACATTAAAAAATCAATAAATCAACCAAAGGAATAAAATGAAGGCTGGATACACTCCTACATGATTATGACTTCGCTTGTGCACAGTGGTTCTTTCAATATTGTATTCAGTGCTCTTAGAACAAGAACGTGTGCACTGGTTGAGAAAAGATTCTCACAAATGTTGATATTTTAAGGAGTTAAAACTTAGGGTCATCAACTATATTCACTGGACAGAATAATTCCTTCTTCAACCTATATAGTAAGTAATAATTATATGATAAATAAAAATCTGACATCCAGGGATAGATCAATTGTTAACATTGCCTTTCTACATGCTTCACATCATCCAGCACCCTATATACTCTAGCTCAGTTCTGAGTTCAAGTAACCAGTCCTATGATTTGCATTGTTACTTACACTTTTCATATCACCAGTTAGAATTTAGGGTTTAGAATATTGGTGTGTGCTGGTGGCAAAGGGTTACTTTCTTAGGCAATTCTGGTAAGGGATCTTTCCTGGTAACCTGGACCCACAAGTAACCCTTCCATCACAGGGGATAATGTAGTCACATTTAACAAACCCTAATGCACCTAGTTAGTCACATGATAAGCACTTTCTGCACATTAGACATTTCAACCTTGAATTAACCTTAAGTTCATAAGGCAGGATTATTTTGTCTTCGTCTACTAAATTTCCAACAGCTATGTAAACCAAAATTGAATTAAAAGATCAATTCTTCTGACGAGACCAAAGACATAGGAGGAACAGAGACTGGAAATTTTTTAATATTTTAAAAATTGGGTACATAATTTCTTACCTGTAATTCTGAAATTCAAAACAGTTTTGAAAATTGAACATTTATGAAAACAAAATCGTGGCAAAGTCTGAACTCTTTGTGGCCATATCTGTAGACAGGCATTGTGAAACTCCTAAAGGGGAACAAAGTATTTTCCCATGCAACCCCTTTCTTCTTGGGAGCATCTCAACAGAGCTGTATTTTTGGAAATGATGCCTGAGCTAAAATTGCTATTGGTATTTAAGGCTTAATTTCTTTTTGCATAAACTTGTATTTTCCTCTTTTGTTGACTGTGATACACTCTTATTCCCTGTGCATGCCAGGTGGTAATTTGATGGCTTCATAACCTTAATAATCAACTCTAGGTGTAAATTCTTTCAGGTTTATAGAATTCTGCATTCATTTGATCCTCAGGAAAACTCCTCTTTTTTCAGCAATAAAGACTCAGGCTGAGGACATGGCTCAAGTGGCAAGCTTAAGACCCTAAATTCAAACCCCAATACCAGCAAGAGGGGTTGGGGGAGAGAGGAGAGAGAGATAGAGAGAGAGAGAGAAAGAGAAAGAGAGACAGAGAGAGAGAGAGAGAGAGAGAAGGAGGGAGGGTTGTGGAAGGGAGGAGGAAGGAAGGAAGAAAGGAAGGAAGCAAGGAAGGATGGATGACCCAAGGCCCAGCTGGTATGTGACAGAACCTCAATGGAACCTAATGCCCATCATTGACACCAGCAGTTAAGAACCTAACATTTTATATATTGCACAACCTGTATATACCAATAAATGAAAATATTAAAAACAGCAGCAAATGGAATGCCCACAGCACAAGGGGACAGGAGGGAAGAAGAGTGAGAACTGCTATGTGTGAGGCTACAAAGTCCAACAAAAGAGGAAAAGAAGGTAAGCATATTGTCCATACTTGTATGTGGAAATTTCAGTCAGCTGTCTCCTTCATACTAGGTTTCTCATATGAGTTTGAAAATTCAAGATTAAGTACTGGTATTTTGTTGATCTGAAGGACGTGGTGGCTCCAGGATTTTTATTGTTTCCACACCAAGTTTTCAAAGGATCCGCTTTCCAAACTTTGCCTGGAGCTTGGGACTGAACACCATGTGATGAAGTTATGTTATGTAGAAACCTGGAAGCACACTGTGGACCTAATTCAAACTCTTCATTCCAGAGCCAACCACTAAGGCCCAACTGGGAAAAATCCCTTTTATGTTGTGAGAAAGCCAGTCAGCAGTGTTAGGACTGGAATTTCTTTCTTTGTGAATTGATGCTCCTCTAATAAATCATTCTGCTGTTTTTAAAATCTTGACCTTGATTAAACATTGTGTTGTACATGCCACATTATTTCAGCAGAGGGCACCATTAATCTGTTGATGTTTTTAAAGAACTTTGGTTTCTAGTTCAGACAGTATTAGGAGTGCGTAAAAATTTGATACTATTTAATGTGGGGTTATTGCATTCTCAGTTTGTAAGACTGAACACTGAGTACTTGAGGGCACCAACTTTAAAAAGCATATGAAAACATCATGGGATACTCTTGATTTATCTGTGACATGTAGAAGATCATTTAAAAACTGAATCTAGAGAAACATCAGCATTGGTTGGGCCTTAGAAGCCTCTGAACATTCCTGTCCCTATGTTTTTAGCATGGAAACGCATTGCCATCCATACTGAGATTAAGCATGTGAAATTGGACATATTCCCTCTCTTAGAGCTCTCCCATATCAACCCACTAGAACAAATGTCCCCTTTCCCTGTGCATCTGTCTCTCGGCAGCACAGGCAGTCTGAATGCAGTGACCTCGCTGGTCACTTCTCAGGACTACTGTGAGGATGAGGTGTGAATGAAAGTCATCTGGCACACCGCTGGATATGCAACAAACAGAAGCTGAGAGTACCTGTCCAGAGGTGAGGGTCTTTGATAGTTAGGCTGGGCTAGAGGCAGGGTCCAGTCCCTCCACCCACACCCCAGAATGTATCAGGGGTCATCTGAACCTTGGCTTCTAGTGGAGGTGAAAACAGAGACTGGTACCATAAACATGGGCCAGCTACAGGAGGTCAGTGGTCAGAGACCTGCTCCACAGCCCGTGATGTCCTGCCCTACTCAACCCCGGGTTGTGCCCCGGCATGGGCACTGTGTGTGTGTGTCTGATTCTCCAGGACAGATGGAGGGAAATTTAAATAGTGAGCACATTCTAGTCACATTTGGAACTGGAAGAGCTGAGCTGGTTGGTAGCCTCACCAACCAAACCCAGGTGTTCTGATGACAAATGATATATTAGGAACTATCTAATGAGGCACCTGCCCCAGTGTGGGGTCTCCTAAAAATTAGGTTCCTTTCTTTCTTTTCTCCATCCCCTAACTTCCACCCTTTTGCTCATCTTCTTCATTCCCCTTCTCTTCCCCTGTTCATTTCCCTATCTTCCATTTTTCCATAGGCTAGTAAAATTATATCTAAACAGAGAGAGAAGTGGAAGCAACAAAGAGAGAATGAAATGATGCAAGGTCATCATAGCATTTGCAGATTTGCTGAGGTACAGAGCCATGTCTTGCATTCTTCTGTTTAGACAGGAAGTAGGGTATAAGGGAGTCATGTTCAGTTTATATATTCAGTAGGTATGTATTAGAATTTCAGGAAGAGCAACAGGACTTGAGATGGAGATTTGGCTAGTTTCCACATGAAAGTTTTAAACAAAGCCAGGAGCTGGATAAAGTCTCTGAGGTATGAAGGGGTAAACTGAGAGGGGCATGACTGAGAATGAAGACAAGATCACCATTAAGGGCCAACAGTGGCAAGGACAGCAAAGGGACCATGAGGGGATGAGAGACATAGAAATCTGGGAGATGCGGTGAGGTGAAGTAGGAAGAAGGATGAGGACTTGAAGATAAGATATGCACAGACCTGCTGGATGGCCTGTTTGTAGACCTTGGGCACTGAGAGCTGATTGGTTTCATTATTGGCAATGACAGAGGTTTGTAGTTGAAACCACCTGACACTGTGGACACCTGAGGCAGAAGGCAGGCTCGCCTCTGGGAAAATTAGCAGTAAAAGTCACCACAGGATGGATGGCACTGTGAATAAGTGAGATAAGACATAACATCAGGCAGCTGTAATTGAAGGAACAAGATGGATAAGAGCAGACCCAACACTGAGTGCCATTTTATTCCATTCTCACAATTACCGAGCAAGGAAGCAGAAGTGTCTGTTTTATAGATGAGGACACTGAGGTTTGGAGAAGTTTTTATTTGTCCAAGACCTCAGAGTTAATAAATGGAAGAACCAGCTTCTATCATGCTTGAGTTATTCTAATTCTCAGCTTTGTTCACTATGTGCTATTGTGCTCTGGAAGCTACCTGCCTGCTAATATGATCCATTTTTCCATTGAGCCAGTTCCCCTGTGGTTGTGCCCAGCTACGTTTCTTAATAAAAATTACTCAGCAGGCATTTTTCAGTTCTATCTTCCACAACATCCCTAAGTTACTTGATCCAGACCATGCTTCTTGAAACTCTCTCCCCTGATTCTGCAAACCTCTTGTTTGCTTCTCTCACCATTAGAAACAGTATTTTCCTAGGGACTTTCAAAGGGGGTTGCTGGCGGAGGAGAAGTGACTTCCACTAAAAAGCAAGGAATTTGTTTTGTCATTTAATTAATAAACTTTAGTTTTGAGAAGTCTTCATTATCCTTGCTAGGTACTCTGCCAGTATTTCTGATTGGATTAAAATTTGATTCTGAGCGGCTAAACTTTTAAGCTACTGTTTAAGTTACTGTTAAGTCAAGACAATTTTAATATTGTCTTGACTGGATGAGGGAAATCAAAACACAAAAGCTTAAAACTGTTACATTTCTAAAGTCAAGATTAGGGGTCTCTTTTGAATATGTATTTCAGGAACTTGAAGATGACAGAGAGACCCTGGGGAAAGCCCTTTTCTTGAGCTCTTGAGTGCTTTGAGAAATAACCCAGAGGGTTGGAGGACCAATAGTCAGGGGCTCTCAGGCACTGGGAATAAGATTCAGATGCCAAGGTGGAGAAATCAAGCTTGCTCTACTTGGTGATATGTAAGGAGCAGGGGAATCTTCAAGAATTTGAAGATAACATGGGAGATGAGACCTGACAGTGACATTCGAATGACATCAGCCCAGCACTGGTGGAACTAAAATTCTTTTTAAAACATTATCATATGATTGTTGTACTTGGAATACATGGTGACATTTACAAAAGTTCTTACAATGTATCATAGATGAATTCACCCTCTCCATCATTCTCCTTTACCCTCCCTCAATTCATGGAATAGTTTCAACAGGTCTATTTTTCCACTGTCATAGATGTGTACATAGTATTTCTACTACATTCACCCTTCTACATCCTTTCCTTATGTCTTCCTCTGTCCCACAGGTACCAATCCCCAGACAGGACCTGTTAAACCTTCCTGTTCTCCATTTTTGGAAAAAAAGACATTTTTGTTTGTTTAACATAGCTATACAGGGTGTCTCATGTGACATTTCCATGTATATATGTATTATAATCTGAGTTGGTTCATCCATGTATATTTCTCCCTTTGAACTAAAATACTTTAATGGAAAAGACAATTACAAAGAGCCAAGCTTCCTTTAGCTGTCTGAGGTCACTTGGAAATTTGAAGCTGAGTTGGGATAAGCCCAGAGGTCCAGTGGAGACTGGAGGGGCAGAGGTGAGTACTAGATCCTCATTCCTTGTCTGCATGATCTTCCCCATCTACCCCCTGCCAGGTTCTGAGGGCAAGCACCTCTCTATTATCCATTAAAGAGGCCAAAAGACCTCTCATGCTAGCCTGCATGTCCCCTAGTCTCTTCCTGTTCCAGCCCTGGCTTGCACTGCTGTTCCCCTGGCAGAGGCAATCTTGGTTATTTCTCCCCCATCACCGGGGAGGGTCAGAGCACAGGAGAGTCTCTGTTTTATTTGAGACAAGCAGCCTGGCCCGGAATTATTAAGTGCTTTAAAGGAGTTCCCTTTACACCTGCTCATACTTCTACTTAGGGCCAAGGTGTCCCCACCTGTGTCCACGGTGCCCATGACTCTCCAGGTCTTCCTCCAAACAGACCCAACTCCATAGCACAGTAACCAGGTGCAGGGGTTTGGAGGTAGTCAGTATAGAGCTGTTGTGAATCTTTATTAAAAACGCTCTAAATTTTTTTGCACTTGAATTGTCTCCTGGAGTCAGCCCTCTCATCTCTCTTCCTGACAGCCTGTGTGTCTGGGCCTCTCCAGTGAGGTTGCTTCAGCCCTTGGCTTTCCCACACACTTTCTCTTCGTTTTTCCCATTTGTATCTTCATACTCATGCTCTGCTGAGCAGACAAGGATTCTGTATGGAATTCACTTCTGCAGAGGATTTGGCTGCTGGTCATATCCAATGTCTGCTCTCCATTTTTCCATAATAAACACATTGGGAATTTTAGTTGGGCACTCAGCCACCCAGAATAGGCTCCATGTTCTATAAAGGTGAGGCTATGTACGTTGGACAGATGGGCAAACATGACACCTGGGCACAGCTCTGCCATCTGTGCTTAAGAGCAGGAGACACACCCCTTTCTAACCTTTATGCTTTGTTCCTGTAACATTATGGCTGAAGACAGTTAAGAGTCTTGGATGCTGTGTACTGGCTATGTGCTCTAAGAAGAGCAACCAAAGAGAAAGAATGCAGACCCTTAGTGGATGATTCATATACTTCCAAGTTATACTTTTCCATGCACCATTATATAATCAGAAAAGAACCTGAAATCTTACCAGTTGAGGCTTATTTTGAATTCTACCTTCATAAGACTTCCATGGTTTTTCTAATATCAAAGAAAAGAAGTAAATGTAATTGATATTTTGATTTTTAACTGTTTTTACTTTTTTGGTACAAAAGAATATTGGCATGCTGGTGGCAAGGGTTCCATCTAGGTCCCTAATTTCTCTCTCGGATCTCTAATTGGGCTCACATTTAGGTAGCTCGGCTTGCCCATAAAATATTTGAATTTTGGTATTGCTCTTGACTGACACATATGAGGAGTCAAGAAGACAAAGATTCAGAGGGAGAAGGAAAATATGTGGTTTTTTTAGTAAAAGGAAAAGAAATAGTCAATTCTTTTCTGTATTCCTGATTTGGGGAAAGCTGATAAAATGCTTTTGTTTAGGGAAAAGATAATTTCTGGGCCTTCTACTCATTCCTGATAAACTTAGACAAAAACAATGAAAAGCTTAGACAAAATCATAAATTGCTCTCTCTCCTTCTTAGCCAAGGCTGTGGCCCTTGGACATGGTTCTGAGTCCAAGTCAAGGATCCTTGGTTCTAGGGGGTAAATACAAAGGATATGCCAGTCTCCAAGTTGTAAGTCCTGAACCATTTGAATACATCTAGAGGGAAATGATAGCCATGGTTCTCAGATGGCCCAGGCAGAGGCCTCTGCTTTTTCAAGGATCTACACAAACCTTTTACTTAGGGAATGTTGAGAGACCTCCTCACTTAACCTTAAACTTGTCTCATGGTATAAAAAGAGGTGGCTCTGTAATCACTCTTAATGATAAAGAGTAAAGAGGCTCTTACTGTTTCAGTTTCTCCTCTTTCAGGATTCTGAAATTCAAAGATGCAAAGTCTCAGCAAAGACCAAATGTAATTAAATATCCATCATAAAAAAATTACAAGACTCTGCTTTTCCTGCTTCTCACAAACCATTTACCCAAGGAGGTCCTATTCACAGAATATATCTCATACCACTCTCTCAAATTAAATGAAAAATGTGATTAGATATGGAAACCATTTGTCATACAAAACTGCAAACTAGAAGGAGCTACTCTCCAGAGGACTTTGAATACCACAGACAATACTCTATATGCAAAGAAATTTCTGCACAATTTTGAAAAATAAAAATGTTATGTAGGCATGTGTGTGTCAAAAGAAAGAGTCAAATGTAAACACCATTTAGGAGTGAAAACATCACATTAGTGACATGAAAGGAGAGCATAAATGAAAAAGCCATACAAAGGTATCTGCAGGGTTAAATAAGGCCTGTGGCTATTTGAGTGTGGAAGACTACAGATCTGTACTGCCTGTCCCCACCCTGCTCCACCCAACCAAGGAAACAAATGATAATATTGTAGATGGCAGCACAAAGTGCTTGAGAACTTGGTGCACTTGCTGCCTTTGTGTATGCAGAAAGAACTGCAACCTAAGACACTTTACTCAGCTGTGTTATCTATCAAATATAAGCTATTTTCAGACTTGAAAGGCCTCAGAATATGTACTTCCAATGCAGTGATGAGCAGGTTGGATACAATTTGGGAGCCCTTTCAAAGGAAATCATTAAAAATGGTTCCTACCAGATTAAGTACAAAAGTGCTATTTATTTAGAATAATAAAAGACATCATAACCAATTACAGATATTAAATGGCTAGAAAGTACTACAGAAGTCCCTCCTTCATCCAGGTTTTTTGCTTTCTGGGGTTTCTTGAAATCTTGTTCAGGACATGATTCCTCACTTGGTATACTCTACCCATGCACTAAGTAGCCCGTCAGTTATGATGGATTGTCTTAGTAACACAGTGCTTGTGTTCAAGTCACCCTTATCTCCCTTAATTATGGCCCTGAAGGGCAAAAGTAAGGATGCAAATGAGGCACCAGGGCATGAAACACAGAAGCACAGATTAACTCTGGTGCTCTGTGGCACAGTTCAGGGCACAGAGGAGAAAGTGTGGTGTGTTTAGGGTTGGGTACCATCTGCTATTACAGGCATCTATGGAACGAGCACATCCCCCATGGATGGGGGCAACTGCACAAGCATTACAAGATCTAGAAAAACTTTGATTCCCTGCTTGACTCATCACTATATTTGTTTTCCTGAATTTTCCTTCACACATTCTCTGATTACTTCTTCACAGGAATACAATTTTATATTGTTTTTGTAGGGAGAATAAAATATCCAGTCCATTCTTTTGGCTGGCCAAAATCTTGTTATACCTTATGGACAGCATAGCCAACAAGTGTGTTCATATGGGGAGAAGACCTCGGGCCCTGAACTGGGAAATCCTGACAGGGAGTGAGGAGGCACAGTGAGTGGGCGGTGGAAGCCTGTTCTTCTTTCTGGGAGGCCATTTCTCCTCTGGTCTGTCCAGCTGGAAGCCACCTCTACACAGAGATGGCAGCAGCTCATACCCAAACTCAGAGTCCCCAGCACAACCTTCCCTAGGCCACGTCCAAGGTGCCTGTGCACTACCCCACCACCACCACACAGGGTGAGAGCCATGGCAGAGGAGAGGGAGGAGAGATATTTCCTGACCAATTGCTGCTAAACTATATTGTTTTTGAAGATTTTACAAAAACACACAATCACATAAACTTAAGGCAAGGGCCTTGGAAACTGCACATGGTCTTGAAGTTTCCATCTTTACTCCTTTGTGTATTTTGAGGGGAATACTGCTGTCAAGCTGTACTCTAGCAAAAACAAGAAAAAAAGAAAAACAAAGAGGCTGTGGATGCAGGGAAATTAACAGAGCTCCAAAGAGAAGTTTCTGGAAGACAGTAACTCACCTGTCTGAAAGCAGGAAGTTTTCTTTGATGTAGAAGAGAAGGGTGAGTGGCTGGCCCCAATAAATATCACCAAACACAAATCCAAGATATTTTGAAGATACCTGAAGGATATAGTAAAGGAGTTCAGCCGTAGATGGCCAGTCTACACTTTGGACACACAGAAATGATTTACAAATGCCAAGATGGAAAGCAAACCTGGTATCTGGCCTATGACCTCTCTCAGGTAGGAGTCTTGAATTTTAAATCAGAGTAGAAAAGGAACTAGTACAGTAATTTGGTGAATATTTAATTCCCCATTTGCACTTTGACTAAAAATAAAATTCAGCGAGTGCATTTATATATGTATGTAATTTTTTAGTGTATATTAATTATACAAAGGGGGTCTGCTATGGTGTTTCACACATGCAGATATTGCATACAGATCAGATTAACCCCCCATTGCTCTCTCTTTTCCTCCTCCCCTCTACCTCCCTATTTTTCATCAGCTTTCAATGAGTTGCCTTGTGCCATCTTCTTTCATAGATGCTGTGTATTTTGGCATTGTCCTCTTCCATCTTTCTCTTTCCCTCTCCCCCTTTCCATCCCCCTCCAGACAGTCTTTCCATTACAGTTACATTTTTGTATATATGCATGTTTGTGTATATATGTGTGTGTGTATTTCTGTATATACTTTATGTCTAGATTCCACATTTAAGAGAGAACATGTGACCTTTGTCCTTCTGAACCTGGCTTACTTCATGTAACATGATCTTCAGTTTCTATTATTTTCCTGCAAGCACCATAATTTCATTCTTCTCTATGGCTGGATGATAATCCATTGGGTATATATACCACATTTTCTTTATCCATTCATCTGTTGAAGGGCATCTTGGCTGTTTCCATAGCTTGGCTATTGTGAACAGTGCTATAACAAACATGGGGTGTACAGGTGTTTTTATTGTATCCTGACTTATGCTCCTTTGGATATATGCTCAAGAGTGGTATCAGCAGTTCACACAGTAGTTCTACTTTTAGTTTTTTGAGGAACATCCGTACTTCATTCCATAGTGGCTGTAATAATTTTCATTCCCACCAACAGCTCATGAGGGTTTCTCCCCTCCCACAACATCCCCACAAGCATTTGTTGTTGATGGATTCTGGATGATCGCCATTTTGACTCGAGTGAGAGGAAATCTCCATGTCATTTGACTTGCATTACTTTGATGGCCAGGGATGTTGAAGATTTCTTCATGTGTTTTTTGGCCATTTGTACTTCTGAAAATTGTTTAAAAAAATAAATTATCTATAGCTAATGGAAAAAAGAAAAAAAAGACCTATAAGAATATAATTTAAAATTACAGAGGAAACCAAAAGGAACTTTGACAAGCTCTTATGAAGACATACTACCATGCACAGATATGTGCATTATTAGCTCATGAGTGTGTTATGAAGAGATATTGGGTGTGAGCAAATCTTCCTTCAGCAGAGTAGAAAGTTAATGAATAATATGTAATACCAATAAATCCAGAAATAGTTCTTTGATTTTGTTAATGAGAACTTCAGAGGAAGCTACCAGAAAGATTAAATCAGCAATGATTACACGTGGTTTCCTCTGGAGAGCAGAGCTAAGGGAAGTAGGTGCGAGGTAATCAAGCTGCCCTATGTGTCTCCATGTACTATAGTTTGGATCTGGAATGTCTTATAAAGACCCAAGCTGGCTTGATCCCAACCTGCTGCCATTGTGAGGGGATGGAACCTTTATGAAGTAGGAACTAGTAGGAGACCTTGGGTAATTAGAGGTGCGCCTTCAGGCATGGGTGGGCCCTCAGTTTCTTACTCTCCTTTTTCGCTTTCTGGCCATGAGGTAAGCAGACTTTCTTCACCATATGTTGTCTTGACACCCAAAAGCAACAGGGTCAATTGATCATTGCCTGGAATCTCTGAAACCATGAGTCAAAATAAATCATTTTTCTTTATAAGTTGATTATCTCAGGTATTTGTTATAGTAATGGAAGCCTGCCTAGCACACTGTATTATGTGATCTTTAAAGTCACATATGTGTTACATTGATCAAAAGAAATTTCACAACACTTCAAAAAACAGTTTAGGTCACATGTTTTATTCAGATTTGGAATCATGGGACGTGGATATCATAACTCATCATGGCTAGGTTTCGTTAGATGATTTTTGCTACCTTGTGATTGGCATGCATGCAAGTGACCACAACGCTGTACTACTCTCACCAGATGTTAGATTTAGGAAGCACTGAGACTTGACTGAGGTCATATGACAAACACATGGCAGAGCCAAGGTTCTTGCTTCCAAGGCTCTCTTGTGTGTGGAGTGATACACATTCTGTACCACTCGGTGTTGTCCATGTGGTCAGACAAGTCTGAGCAATGCCAGATACCACATAGCTCCCTCCAAACCCTCCACAGGATCCCAGTTCATTAGCTAATTACTGCTTTTGAGCAATCCTTAGGATAGAAAAAAATCCTTCTTTCTCATCTAATGCAGGAATTCTTAAGTGTGTCAAGACTCCTGCACATGAGGTTTTTCAAAATAAAAATTCTTGTGGTGCTGGGATTTGAACTCAGGACTTTGCATTTGTTTGGCAAGTGCACATTAGTAACACCTCCAGCCCTCCTTTTCATTCTTAAAAATCATTAAGGACTCCTAAGAACTTTTATGGGTTTATATCTGTCAACATTTAATGAAGTAGAAATTAATTAAAATTAAGAAAAATTTCAACTATTACTGAATTAAAAATAACAATAAGAACCAATTACATTAAAAATCATGACAAATATTGCACTTTCAAAAGGAATTTAGTTTTATATTTTTACAAATCTTTTAAATATGGTACAGTATGCTATCATGGCTGAAATATTTGCAGAAAATCCAGGAACAGGAGGAATTCTTGAATATCTCTTTTGAATAATTGTGGGTATTCTTTTTCAATACTATATCAAGAGCCAGCAATAGTAGTTTGTTGAAGGTTAGTTGCATTGTGGAATTTGAAGTCACGTCTATTAAATTTTCACACTCTGTGAAATTGTTATGAATTGTTCTGTCTTGCGGTTTAAATAGGTCTTTTACCCATACGTGACTTTGTAATGAAATGTACTGCTCATTTGGAAAACACTGGATTATTGAGTTACAATTTTCAAATGTTGACTATGTCACATCAAAAAGTCACGTATCACTGCTGACCTCATTAGAGAAGTTATTAGCTATTGGGAAACTATGAGCTCACAATGGAAGATACAAGTTCTCAGAAACTTTTGTTTTTACTCAAAAGCTTGAATTTTCAAATTGACACCTAGAACTATTGTTAATGACAATGAGGCAGTCTCTGATCAGAAGATTCCCAAATTCTTTGTGTCCCACATGGAAGAATCCATGGCAGTACATGTGGGTATAATGGAGTTCATTAAAAATTAAGGAGGGGAATATCAAAAGGGGCGTGGTGGGACCAGGTGGAAGCTAGTAGCAGAGAAAGTGTCTTTCTCTTTTCCAGATGCTTTTAAAACTAACCTATGGGAAGAGAAGAACCTGGTTGGTTCCTGACCACCAATAATCGATGAGTAGGGAGGGTTATGGGTAGTCCCTGGGCTGAGGTGGAGGTGGTTTGAGTCCTGAGCCAGGGTGTGAATAATATACACAGATTTGCAATGGAAAAGAAGGCAGAGAGAAAGAGAAGAACAAGTCATACATGTTCTAAGAGTCCTGAACTTTCCCTAATTCTAGCCTGCCTCAACTATCAGTTCTTTCCCTTAAAGTGTCAGGTTCAGTTTGCTCATTTTTGAGAGGATGTCTGTCGAATGCTCAAGTATGAATAACACATTTGTCTGTAAGTTAGTAATTTTCAAGTAAAATCAAAGCTCCATAGCTCAGCTTGTAAACCAAATTTAGCAGAAGCACTTTTTCTTGAGATGACCAGCAGTTTAGCATGCAGAAGTTCTTTATGCACACTTCAAGTTTCATCAAATGGAATGTTAAAAGGACATATATTAATGAGTCAAGATTTAGTGAAGCAAAAAAGCAAATGACCAGATTTTTTAAATGGGCAAAGGATCTGAACAGACATTTCTCCAAAGACACAAATGGCTACCTGGTATATGAAAATGTACTCAACATAATATTCACTAGGAAATGCAAATTAAAACCACAATGAGCTATCACCTTACACCTGTTAGATTTAAAAAATCAAAAGTAGCAAGTATTGTCTAGGATGTGGAGAAAAGAGAATTCTTGTATACTGTAGGTGGAATGTAAATTGGTACAGCCACTATGGAAAACATTATGGGTCTTTCTAAAAATTTAAAAGTGAAACTACCATATAATCCAGAAAATTTATATATATTTATAAATATAAAATATATATAAATATATAAATATTATATATATATACACAGAAGTATAACATTGAATACATACAGGAAGTAGTATATTGAATACATATATTCATAAAATGAAGTCAAGATCTCAAGGAGACACCTTGAGACACCTGCATTCCAATGTTTGTTGTAACATTATTCATAATAGCCAAGCTATGGAAAAAAAAACTCTAAGTCTCCATCCATGGATAAATGAATAAAGGAAATTATTCATTTCTTAAAAAAGGAAGGAAGTCCTATTATTTGTGATAGCATGAATGGAACTGGAGATTATCATGCTAAGTGAATCTGACTTACATATGGAGTCAAAAATAGTCAAATTCATAGAAGCAGAGAATAAAATTGTGGATGTCAGGGGTTGAGTGAAGAGGGAAATAATATTGATTGAGACCTGTTTTCTTGGAGTCTAAGTTATAAAGTGGACACCGCAGGTACAGAAAAATAAAGAAAAAATTTGGTTAATATATTTTATTCTTATTTTGACTTGTTTTGTTATTTTCATCACTGACTTTTCATTGACATCTGTATGGACAAAGATGAAAAAGTCAAAACAGAATAGGAAAAGGAAAGTAACCTTTACCTACAGTTATTAGAACTAGGTCTTGGGCTGGGCTCTTCACGTGTACTATTTCATTTAACGTTCACTACAAAGCTGAGAGGCAGGTACCAGTGACCACTTCCTTACAATAGGTTGGAGTCTAACCTCTGGTTTTACAATTTTCCTCATCACAAATAAGAGCCCACACAGTAATGACTAAAATTTGTATTTACTACTGCTACCTGGCCTAACAGTAGCTATTGGTGTGATGCCTTGTGCAGTGTTGGCTTGAGGATAGTTCTGTCTACAATGACAGAAAACATGATTGGGTGGGCCATGAAATGGAAAACACATGTGTCCATAGGTGCATGTACCAAGTATGATGAGACCTAGGAGCTTCATATGCTTATAAACAATGCAGCATTTCAGCCAAGGGCTTTGTCTCTTAACTATGTGCTTAAGAGCAGGTGTGAGGGGCATCAAGGGATGATCAGAACAGAGAAGAGCGAGGTGCTTCAGGAAGGGGATCTGGGGAAGGTATAAGTTGCATACCTGTGACAACAAAGCCTGAATATTTCTTGTAGAATTTTTCTACACTCCTGTCATGTTGTCATCAGTGCATTAGTATCTTTGCTTTATATACGAGAGAATTGGTGAATTAATTGTCCTAGTCACAAGACTACCAGGGTGTCAAACTTGGATTCCGACCTCTATGTGTTCAAGGGCAGTGTTCTTCTCATTGTACCACACCAATGAAGGCATTTTTTAAATGACAGAAAAACTGAAAAGAGTGATAGAAGGACAGAGCCATGCTCAGATGTGACAGGAAGAACTAAGAGAAGAAAATGGGGAAAGATTAAAACCAAGGTATCCAGTGAAGTGCAGTAATATGGCAAGAATATGTATCTCTTCTGCATGCAGCAGATTTTCTCTACCCCAATGCAGGTGTACTGCTGCAAAGCACTTTGGTGTGAGTGTCTAGCATGACATTTTGTTATGTGCATGTTGCAGGCTCGCAGCTGGAGAACAGAGCAGATTGATATGTTGACTGTGGGCTTCTCAGTTCTTAACAGCACAGCAAGCTCATCCTTGGCATCAGTTCAGCGACTCAAGCATCTGCTGCCCTGGCATTTCTGGCTCCCTTGTCTCTATGGACAGAGCCTCCTGTCTCTCTGTCACCTTGCCGAGACACTTCTGACCATAGAGATCTGCTAATAATGAAGCTCAGTGTTGTTCCAGAATCCCAGCTGGGATCCAGAGAGCTGGTCTAGCACCACCCAGGCACCTGATGGCTTAGCATTGTTCTGGCAGGTATTTGGCCCAGCGATGCCTTCTGGGTCCACCTCATTCCCCCTCTGCTCCACCTTGACTTGTCTACTAAGAGCCAAAGTGGAATGGGGTAGAAGGAAGAGAAGGAGGAGGCAGCCAAGGCATTTGATTTTTCTCAGTCTGACTCATTGTTCTGCTGTCACAAACTTGGTTGTCACTTTCTACAGGATTTCAATTGTCTTATGAGACTGGCTCTTTTACTTTCCTAAACTAAAATTCAAATAGCTGTGTGTCTTGTCAACGACTTCGTCTCACTTATAAGATGAGAATCTTGTTTTGCATAATACTGTATATGACGTTAGAGCCCTTATGGTTTAAGTTTTCTAATGTTTGGTTGATAGACCAGAGTGTAGTAAGCATTCTACAAAATATTTACCTGGAATTAATGAGAAAACAGCCATGTCTATAAACTACAAGTCCAGTGTTGGAGGTATGGCTCAGTGGTTGATGTGTGAGTTCCTGGCACCAAAAAAAGGAAAGAAGGAGTGGGAAGAGGGATGAAGACCCAATATTCCCCAAAATCAGTTCTTGAAAAATGATAAAGCTCATTTCCATAGACTCATTGCATATTTTTAGATAAGACTAGAAGAAACACAAACTGTCTGTTATTTATTTCATAGAGTCTTGTAAAAATCACTCCACTGGATAACTGGAAACTCTCAAAGCAAAGGACTGCTTCAAGTTCAATCGAGCTGACTTCCTTCTGTTTTTAGAGAACACGAAAAAGTAAGCAAAACAGCTCTTCCCACCCTCTGTGTGAAGCTCATCCCAGAAGCATAGCACATAACTGAGTCACTCTCTTCAGTCTCCTCTTCTTCCCATTTATGTGTTTTACATGGGGATAATGGGAGAAAGTTGGCCTGCTGTGAAATGCAGTCTGTAAGTCCTGTTCTTAGACAAGCAGACCCCCCACCCCCATGAGCACTGTGCTTAAATAGCTTTCCCATGATAAGCACAGTAGTTTCTTCACCTTGTTTCCCACCAAGCAAAGTCCTCAGGTGCTATTGTTTAAGTAGTATACACTTTGGACCAGGTCTCAGTTTAAACCTTAGCACTGGCATTTCATGTATGTGAAAAATATGTTTTATCAAGAAAGTAACGTACTGTCTTTGAGTTGCGTTTCCTTTTCTGTGAAATGGGACATTACTGACATTTTGACTTGGCATGGTGTTGTAAGGATACAATGCTTGTGTCCAGCACACAGCAGATGCTTGATAAATACCCTAGACAAGGATGAAGTAATAGCTGGGTCCAGATGTCTCTTTTAATACATTTAAATTGTTCCAAATAGGTATCTGCATATGTCTGTCCTATTATAGGCAGATGGTCTTATCTTGGTAATCAGTCCCTTTAGAGGTGGGTTGGTTATCTCATGGACCTCACAGGACAGGAGGAAGTAGGATTTGCCCAAGGTCCTACTCAGTAGTGAATGGTAGAATCCATGTAAGTTCCTTGGATGAGGAAGAAAAGTGTGTTTCTTCTCCATCAGTGAGATGAAACTATGGGTAGTTATGCAATCGGTGCAGCATATTTCTTATACTTTCTCATTGAGTCAGCAGAAGCTTGTGCTTCTGAAGCTGCCTCGAAGTGTCTTTGTTACTGGAAAATGCTATGGGCTGGGCACAGGCAGTGAATTTTGGTGTTTTGTTGGGAAGAAAGGAAAACCAAAGTTCCCATCACCTGCCAATTAGTCTTGGTCTACCTCCAATCTAAACTTGGGCTCAGTGAAGCAGACTAACACAACCATGGGGCATCTCTGGCTGCTGAGCACACCATGAATATGTATACAGAACAGGCAGTGTGGATTAAACCCTTTCTTGGCCTGGAGTTTGACGGTGATGTTTATACTTTCTTGACTTTTTTCTAAGTGAAAGGATGCTAGAATTGTGGAGCTGGGAGGGACTTCAGTGAAGACCATTTGGTTCCATCTCCTTATTTTACAGATGGGTAAACTGAGGTCAAAGGGGTGATGTCCTCTCAAGGGCACACAGTGAGTGGTTCACAAATCTGGGACCAGACCAGATTATGTAGTCTCCAGAGGATGCCTAGTACGTTGAGCACCAACATTTTCTTGTTGGATTTTGTTTATTGAGGCCAGATGGAAAGCAATTTGAGGTTGAAGTTATATGCATTCCAGAGTAAGGGAAATGGGATTGATCACAAGATCAGCCTATGCTGAGGCCACTGAGCAAATCTTAGGGTGACACTCTCTCTTAGTAGCACAGACTATCATGCTATCTTCTTAAAACTAATCTAAATGCATTCTTGAGAAATAACACAATCCATTTCTGTTTTCCACAGAGCTCTTCCAAGCCAGAGAAGAAATAATATTTTTATGACCTATTAAATTTGCTCCCCTCTCACATAGCAACCCTCATACATATAGTCCCTATTTCCCGGACAAAGGGAATACCATGATGTGAGAGGACCTTCCTCCAGGGAGGGCTGATACCTTGCATGGAAAAGGTGAGCTCCTGTAAAGTCCTGCAAAATTCACCATGAAGAAAAGAAGGCTGCTTGGGCTAAAATCAGGCTCATCATCTCTTGCCTGACTGTAAAACAAACTACAGAGTTCAAAAGGAATTCATTAGCGCTCAACAAAACACTTGAAATCTTACATTTGTAACATGGATGGGCAAAGAAATCCCAGGAGACTGACTGTGTAAACTAATACTTCATTTTTTAGAACAATAAAAATCAAGTAAAATAGAATAATATGCTGTTTAAAGTGCATTCATTTGAGACAAAACTATATTTTTAAAAAGCATGAGAATGATAAACACACATATTTAGGATCGTGGGCATCAGCAAGGTATTTATTTCATCCCAATAATTTCATATAACTTTCTAACAAAAGGATACATTAATTCCATAATGTTTAGGCAGAAAAATCCCTGAATGAATGAGGCTATGTACTATTGTGCCTCATTTTTTCTCATGTGTAGTAAATGATCATTATACTATTTATCTTTATATTGTATTAGGTGGAGTAAGTTGGGGGAGACTAAAAGGTAGAGAGTGAAAGCTGAGCTGCAATATGTAATGGATAGAAAATCATAAAATAAAGTCTTAACAAGATAAACACATTAAGGTGCTTGACAAACCTCCTCGTGGCAAGATGACTGCTGTGCCTCCAGGAAAAGATTTAGAATTCTAAGTGGAAAGAAAGGAGTGCAAGACGTCAAGAGGTTTAGACCCTAGTGGTTATGTGGGTCTTGAAGCCTGAACAACATTCAGGACTCTAACATCTATCCACTTCCTAGGTTATCCCAGCAGTTGAAGTACTCCTATTTGGAATGGAGGCAGTGATACAAAAATAAACCAGAGTGTCCACATCTGGCACCACTGAGGAGGATCAAAGCCTAAATCAAGAGGATGGGAAGGAGGTTATGGTGAGAAAAAGAAAGAAATGTTCTTCTTTACCTTTCCTTACAGCTACCAGCTCAGATGAAGCCCCTGGAGCAGAGAGGTGGCAGGCATGGGATTGTCTGCCCTGCTGCAGTGATAGATAGAAAAAGGCTGACAACCCAAACAGAGCTGAGTAGGAATTCTAAGGACTATGTGAACTTGGGTTCCCTAAGCCTTCCTCTTCTAGTCATTGTTGCCATGGCACACAGTCAGCTTCAACAGGAGCCTGGTCATTTCCAGGAAGGTCAGAGGTAGGAAGACTATGAGGATCCCTAATCCTACCAGTGAGTGGAGTCTAGCCTTACCCTTCCTGCTCCGAACCTTGTTCCCAAGACTCCTGAGATATACCAAGGGGTAATTCTGCTCCAGTGTATGACTACAAAGTCCCAGCTTTCCTCTACTGCTGCAGATAGGTGGGCTATCTAAAGAGCTATACCTTGATTTCCCAGGGGACTTCTTGTTTGCCCCACGAACTACTGTCTAGTCCGGCACCTCAACCCATTCAGCTAGGCCCAGACACCCCTGATCAGGTTTCCAAGTCCCTTTCACTTGTGTTAGACTCTACTTTTTTGTGTTCCACTAATTCTCTAAGGTTCTATTCTACACTGGGTAAAGAATTAGTAAAATTAGAATTCCAATGTCCCTGGCACTCCCAACAGTTCAGAGACATACTCTAGTCCACCTGGGTGCTCCCTTATGTCAAGACTCCATTTGCCATCCTGCTTGACAGGTGCTGTGATGGGACCATTGGTCACTACCTTGGTGAGTTTCTCCCCTTAGATTCTCCCTGTCTGTGCACTGACTATTATTTACCTAGTAGCATTTTTCTCTTTTATGTTATGCTAACATTTAATTCCAGTTGCTTGGCTGGCAGAGGTCCCTTGAGCCTGGGACAGTGAGTGACTACCCAAGCCCAGGTGGATGAAACACAACTGCCCTACAAGGATGCTGTCAATGCCTGAGGCCAGCATTATGGCAGGATATAACACAGTCAATCTTCTTGGTAATCTGATATGAAGGAACTTGACTGATTTGCCATTCTTCTTTACCTCTTTATCCTTCCCTCATCTTCTTTCTGGAGTTACAAGTTGTTACCTGGAGAGGTGCAACAGCCATCTTACAAACCGGTTTGATGGTAGAAGATAGCATACAGATTGTTCTGTAGAAAGTCTGGTGCCTCCAGGCAATCTGAGCAGCCGCAGATCATCACTGGGCTGCCCATCTCTGGGCTTATGGTAAGCAGGAAAATGAACTCCTTTTTGTTTAAGGCTTAGAAGTCTTTGAAACCAAACTGTTGTCTGTTATTTACATCTGGAGTCGTTCCTATGTGATCTACCCCCTTCCTTGTTGAGCTGGCACTGAGCTTGCAGTATTCCTCCAAGTAGAGCCTAGATCAGATTGTACAGCAGAGGGTGAGATAAGGATAGTGGAAAATGTTTCTCCCCCACTGAAAAAAGTGCAATAGGAAAAGCCTGAAAGAGAATCCAGAGAAGTGGGGAGTCATATTGGATTTCCAGGCATCCAAGGGAATGAAGAAGTCATTTTTGGACTTGGGAGAATCTGGGGCATAGCCATGTGGTTTGATTCTCCATTGTGGAGTGGCTGAGTCTCATTCTGGCAGCCAATGGATCATGAGAATTCTTTTTGTTTGTTTTTTTGGTGGTCCTGGTGTTTGAACACAGGACCTCACACTTGCTAGGCAACTGTTCTGCTACTTGAGCAATGCCTCCAGCCCTTTTTGCTTTAGTTATTTTGTAGCTAGTTATGGTGCCTTTCTCCCAAATGGGCCTCAAATCCCAATGCTCCTAGCTCTCAACTAGCTAGGATTACAGGTGTGAGCCACTGTACCCAGCCCAAGAATTCTTCTTAAAAAGTTTGTTCAAGACAGGTGTGGTAACCCATGCCTGTAATCTCAGTTATTCAGGTGATGGAGGTAGGATGGTGAGTTCCAGGCCAGCCTGAACAAAGAGAGTGAGACCCTATCTCAAAAACAAAATAATTAAAAAAAAAAAAACAAAGGCCTCAGTGGCACGACTCAAGTAGTAGAGCACTTGCATCTGGTTCTGGGTTCAATAGCCAGTACCACAAAAAATAAAAATTGTCTAGACTGAAACAGAGCCTGCCAAGATTTTTGAGACCCTCCCCTTGCCCCCTCCCACTCACAACTACTAATTTATGTTAGGACACCCTATTCTGCCAGGAAACACCAGAGAAGCATCTTCAAGGCTGTCCAGGAATCACATGGACCTCCAGCTAATTAGGTCCCAGGCAACCATCTCAGATTTCAGCCTCTGTGGGTGGTGTGGGAGAGGTTCTTTGCCAGAGCTCTGAAGTCAGCACAGGAAAACTGAACTCACTCAGAATGCGGAATGCTTCCTTGGACTTTCTCACTGAGAGCTGGGACTTTGGGAGCCAAAGGAGATTGTGAAGGAGGATGTGAACAGATGGCAGTGAGGACAGCTGCCCGGGTGGGCTGGGACTTAGGCTGGGAAGTGTTGCCCAAGGATTGTGCCTGGGGTTTGAGAATCAGCCTCATCCGGAGGATGTGTGAGCTAGCACAGAGGGGCATGTTTTGTTGAAAGCCATAAAAGCTGAAAATGAAAACACCCTGGAGAGAGCCACAAATACAGGAGAACAGTTTTACATCTTTAGGGGGAAAGGAGGACTTTCTAAAACAAGATGCACACAGCAAATACCTCAAAAAATTAATTTGATGTGAAAATTTTGAAACTATTTTTCACCATAGACTCCAGAGATATTTACAATGTACATAATGCATGTGATTATAAAATTTAAAATGGAAACCTTGGCTACATTGTGAACTTTTGTAAGTCAATGAAAAGGAGACAGACATCCCAGCAGAAAAAAGAAAAGCCACAGAATAAACTTGACTGGACAATAAAAGTATATGTTTTTTTATTTTTACATTATGTTTTATATAAAAAAGCATATTTTTATAGAAATAGGGAAGGTGCTCATTTCACTAGGCAATTGTAAAACCCAAAACAAAGAAAATAGAAACCTTTATTGAATCAACACTGATTTAAAAATTTGGCAATATTAAGACTTGACAAGTGTGGGAAGAAATAGATCTCCTCCTACTCTGGCAATTTGACAGTACTTATGTAAATTACAACATCCCATACTGTTTGTCAAAGCAAGCCCTCATTGTTGTACCCCTGAGGAAGCCTTAGAGAGGTACACAGGAGACATATAAAACAATATTCATTGCAAAGTTATTTCTAATAGTGAAAGAATGGAAACAAGCTCTCAACGGTCTATCAACAGGGAAATAGCTGTATTAAGATGAGCTATGTTCACACTATGGAATATTATGCGATAGTTAGAATAAGCTAGAGATTTATGTCATAATAGAGGTTTCCAAGACATACTGAGGGAATATATAATTATAGAATTATAAGAAGAATAACTCTCTCTCATCACCAAAAAAAAAAAAAAAAGAGTGTAATACCTTCTGTAACACTTTGTTTTTTAGAAAGGATACATGGATATAAACATTAAGACTTATATTAAGCAATGTAAGTATTGTAGCATTTATAAAAAGCTAGAATTAGAGAGAAACAGGAGTCATCCCGCTGTGGAAAGGTGCAGGGGATGAATGAGTGAGGTATTCTGGTACAGATTACAGAACAAAGAAGTGATGCAGGACCTCTCCTGGTGACTGGTTCCAAGCAGGGTGTTGTCAGTCATGCTTTTCTGTTGAAAGTCCTCCCTTTGGTCACTGAGAAATTAGTGGCACAGTGAAAGAGAAAGTCACTGTGGGTGCTACCTCATTCTGGAGCTAGGGGAAGCATTGGTTTTAAGTGAAAAAGAGGGGTACTGTATAAGCAGGGATGTCCTCCAAGTCTTTATTGACACTTACCTGTGCCAGTTACTGGTGTAGGCACTAGGGAAGTAATGCCCAATATGGTGCAAGCTGTGATTTCAAGGAGCCTTTTTCTAGTATGGGAAAAATCTGTACAATGAAATGTTCAATATTAACTTCATGTGGGAGGAGGTTCAGAGTGTGTTTTGAGAGCTCTGGAGAGGGACAATTTAGCTCTAAATTGTGGGTTCAGAAGTGGCTTCCTGGAGGAGATGATGCTAGGTCTAAGTGGACAAGAGAGTTGGATCAGCTAGGACGATGGTAAGAGTGGTACAGACAGAGGACAAAGCCTTGTGAAGCCTCTCAGCAGTGAATGAAGAGAAGCCATGCTGAGGAATGTGGGCAGTGTCTCCACGGGTGATGAAGAGGCTAAAGGAGGTGACAGCTATTGTCAGGTCTGGATTTCAGGAAATTCATTTGGCTGGAGTGATGTAGAGGATGCATCGGCGGACACACTTTGGAGTTAGGAACTAATTCAAGCATGGTGGGTTAATTCAGTGGTCCACGTGAGAGATGGCCTACAGTCTGTATATCTGTAGAGTCTCTGATAAAGGGCAGTAAGAAGGCTGGACTTAGATAACACCACACCAGGTGAGGTGGAGAGGCATGAGCTTCTAAAAAAAAAGTTCACTGAAGAGGTTATGAAAGTCCTTAAAAATGAATAAATTCATCCCTGAGAAACAGGGAACCACCTAAAGCAACCCAATATGGCTTTCCTGGGATCACCTTGATGACTTCAGAGTCATATTTTGTGAAGCCATATATGTCATCAAAGGAAAGAGAGCATAAAAGATAAACTGGCTCCTGGAGGTGGGTAGGCTTTTTAGCTTTGTTCCAGTGAAACTCAGAGCCTAGCAACAGTTCCCAGCACTTGACAGGTATTCAGAAATGTTTGTTGAGAGAATGAATGGATGGATGGGTGGATGAACAAAATCCTTCCCAGTGGCAATATAGTAATCTGGCTAACATCTTGAGTATTGTAGAAAATGCAAAATTTTTTTAAAAAGGAACACAGTGGATATTTAAAGTTATTTTTGGAAAACGAATTTCCATTTGTGGATGGGTACTGCTAGATAACCAGGTACTACAAGATAACCTCTTGATTCAACAGCTCCCGTTGGTTTTGGACTGGATTGTGCAGAAGTAAGATGGAATACAGTGGTCAGAGTGAAAGGACTGAAAACAATTGTGTCATGGGTGTTAGAAGTGCAACCTTCAAGGTGCGTGCTTAAAATCATATCTCTGAGTCAGGGCAGAGGCGTGGAAAGGGCCTCTCTGAGCCCATCCATTCCCCCAAGTTGAGTAGAATTCTATACTCCAATTGATTGTTATGTCCTGGGAGTCTCATAAGTCATGTCTCCAACTGCCCATTGGCAAATCATGGCCCTACTCAACACAAAAATTAGGAAGTAAAATCTTCTCATGTGGCAAGAAGGAAGGGGTGCCAAGGTAATGTTCTAGAAATCTCTAATAGAAGGACAAAAGAGGTTTGTTTAAAATGTACTTTTCCTTTAAGGTTTTTAAATGGTATTTTTAAAGGGCAGACTTAGAGTCACTCAAAATTTAAAGTAAAGGGATTTCCCACATACTCTTCCCCACTAACATACAACTTTCCGTTATGAGCATCCCCCACCAGATGGTACATTTGTTACAATTGATGGAGCACTGTTGACAATCGCCATCACTCAGAGTGCACAGTTTGTACTAGTACTCACTCTTGGTGCTTTGCATTCTATAGGTTTGGGCAGATGTATGTTCGTCAGTCAGCATTACAGTGTGATACAGAACCGCCTCACTGCTCTTAAAATCCTCTGTGCTCTATCTCCCCTCCTTCCTGCTAACCCCAGGCCACAACTCATCTTTTCATTGTCTCTATTGTTTTGCTTTTTCCAGAATGTCATCAAGGAGATTTTTTCAAATTTTCCAAGTATGCTTTGTTTCTATACTTTTTTTTTTTTTTTTTTTAACGACAAGCCTTGGACTTGCTAGACAGGCACTCTACCACTAGAGTCATACCCTCTACCCTTTTTTGCTTTAGTTATTTTTCAGGTAGGGTCTCCCGTTTTTACCTGGGCTGACATCAGACTACAGTCTTCCTAAGTACAGCCTCACATGTAGCTGGGACCACAGGTTTGACCCAACACTGACAGCTTATTTATTGAGATGGAATCTTGCTAACTTTTTGCCCACCCTGACCTCGAACCGTGATCCTCCCAATCTTTGCCTCCTGAGTAACCGAGAGTACAGGTATGAGCCACTTGCACGTGCCCTTGTTCTATGCTTTTTATACTGGAGCATAATGTCTTAGATGTCATGTAGATTTTAAAAGTTTATTTTTGAATGTGGTAAAAGCCACTCTTTCTGCTTGCCCATTACCAGGTTGTATGAGTTCAGCCTGGCTCTCCTCAGTTATCAGAATCATCCTCTGGCAACTGAGGTGACAGTTCCATGCACAGGGTTCCCTGCTAGCTTTCTGGTTCTGGGGTGTGTGCGTGTGTGTGTGTGAAGATTTGCTTATTTGGAACACTGACCTTAGTACTTTCAGTGCTAAACACCTGGCTTAGTACTTTCAGAGTGGTCAATAAACGCCTGTTGTAGTGAGCTGAGATTCTTTACTGCATGCTGGTTTAATACTTCATGGGTCTGGACGGGTATGGTGGTATATGCCTCTAATCCCAGGACTTGGGAGGTTGAGGCTGCAGGCTTTTGAGGAGTTCAAGGCCAGCCTGGGCTACATAGTAAGACCCTGTCTCAAAAAAAGTACCTTGTGGGTCTGTATACACTTATGGAGGCCAGGAAACTATCCTATCCCAGGGTTTCCTGGCTTTAATTTTGGAGCCCAGGCAACATGGGAGGTTATCTCCAGGGAATATCCCAGTGCTGGAGCAAGGTTGACATGACTTTTCCTCAGTGTCATACTTAGGAAGATAAAATATCATTGCAGTAGATCTGTAACACTGTGTGTAAAACAGCAGTGCGGTATGGCACTTTAACTGATTCTACATCTGTCAAATAGGACTAATCATTTCTCTTAGATGTGCACTCATTACATTGTTCTAAAGGAAAAAAATCAATGACTTAACAATTATTGTTATTTCTTTGCTTTATTCTTTCATTGTTCCAAGTATCAATTAGAGCTTTACTGAATGATTGGTGCATTCCTTTTGGCAAATGTAATGGATGAGGTTGCATTCTTCTTGGATGCCAGGTAGACTGTCTCAGCTAGGGGACCTGGAGAGAATTAAGCCCTGTAGAAAATAATGAAGTGATGATTTGTCTTTATCTTCCAGGGAATGGAACATAACTAACACAATTCTAGAAGCTGGTAGAGAAATTATAACTATATACTACATTTCTGCATGGCACTAATGCTGGGTTCCCTGATAAACCTGGATTGAGAATGATTTGGGGATGCACTGCTTGAAGTGGATGCACTTAAGGAGACCCTACCGGAACACTCTCCTGCTCCAACTCACTTAGAAAATATTCCAAATATCAGCAGCTGGTGCCTGTAGCTAATACACTTAATTTTTTTTGGTTTTGTTTCTTAGGCTTTAAAATATGATATACTGAATCTTTGACTCATAATGGCTAAGATTTGGATGGGTATTTTATTTAAGGAAACATGATCCAACAGAAATTCCATGGCATACTTAGATCTCATTTAAAGGATAGAGTACATACAATCTTATTAAAGTTCTCTACTTCTCCCTGTCATAAAGACAAGACACCTCCATGTTATGGAATGAATATCTTTGTCTTCCCCATATTCATATGAATATGAAATGGTATTTGGTTATGAGACCAAGGTAAGGCAGATGAGGTCAGGAGGATGGGGCCCTCAAGATAGGATTAGTGTCTTTATAAGAAGAGATAAACTTGCACACAAAGAAAAGGTCATATGGGAAACAATAAGAAGGTAGCCATCTACAAGCCAGGTTGTGAACTCTCACCAGTAAGTAAATCAGATGCCACCTGATGACTTTCAGCCCTCAGAACTGTGAGAAAAAATGTCTGCTGTGTAAACTACCCAGCTTATGGCATTTTGTTATGGCAGCCTAAGCTAACCATTGCACTCTCACTGTAGAGGGACTGTGTCATTCTATGCATATTTGTGCCATCTATGGGCATCACAAGAACTTTTGCACTTGTCCCAAAGTGCTCCCAGTTTCCTATATCTTGCCTGCCCTCCCGGTCCCCTGAGACTGTGTTCTCTTTCCACATTTGGCCACCCCAAGAGACACTACCTAAGGATTTTGTTCTGTGAAGAGAGAGAAGGAAAGGAAAGTTAAACACAAAATTGTTGAGTGTTTGGTTGTGAGGAAAGAAAGAAAAATGTCTATTAATTGGCATGTTCTAAAAATTTTGTTCCATCACAATTGCAAAAGCAGTTAATAAAATAAAATTCGTTCCTTGACACGTTTATTCATATTTCATTCCCTTTTCACCAGATGTCTCAACTATTAATGGGTTGATAATATTTCCTGATGGTTTATATGCACACATATACACACACGGGTATATTCATAGTATAAGCTTTTATAAATGTCAAAAATGTTGTCTCAACAAAGGATATGCGCATTTAAAATTTAGTGGTCTTCCAAACACTTACAACTTAGATTCTCACCAAAATGTGTGGCAAAGGGATTACCATTTTGATTTGAGTGGCTTGTTCTTGATTGCTTGCAAAGTTCACCATGTATCCGTAAATGCTATTTAGTTTTTTGTAATTTTTCCATGAATTGCCAATTTATACACTTTGAAAAGTTTTAATGAAGATGTTAAACTTTTATTAGAGAATCATTGGAATTCTTCACCTTTAAGATAATAATTGTTGATATATCTGAAAGCTTTTCTCCCCATACATATTTTGACTTTTCTACTGTGTTCAGTTTTTTTCTTTGAAAACTTAGATAACCTTTTGCCACCAATCTTTTTCTTCATGCCCTTGGGATTCTTGTTATCCATTTGGATTACCTTCCCATCCAAAGATTTAAAAAAATTTCACATGCCTTCTGCCTGTTTGTTTTTGTTTTCATGTTCAGATCTTCAGTCCATCTGAATTTGAATGAGGCATGAAATAGACTTCTAATTTTCAAATGCATGGAGGTTTTCTCCAAAATCATTTATTGGGTAGTTTTTCATTCCACCACTATCTGGAAATAATATTTTTGTCATGTGCTACATTTCCATGCACACATTATCTGTTTTCAAATTTCTATTTTTTCTGATAATTATTTCCTTTGACTACACTAGCATTACACAGCTTTAGTTATTATAGTTTTATGGTGTATTTTTATATCATTGTTATTACTACTGAATTGTTTTCCAAATGTTTCTGGATACTGTGGTACATTTTCTGTTCTACATTCCAAGTTCTAAAATTTACACTCCCCAAAATAACCATTGAAATTTTCACTGAATAGCATTGAATTTGGGCAATATTTAGGGAAAATTGGCATCTTTATGATATCCTCCTCCTCATGAACATAATATATCTTTTAAATCTTTTTTATACCCTAGCAAAGTTTTAGTTTTTGTTTCCATATTGCTATTGCATATTTAAATTTATTCCTGCCAATGTGTTAATTTTAGCCACTTGAATTCCATTTGAAATGGAATTCTCTTCCATTACATTGTCTAATTTATGACCGGTGGCTATATTTATACACAGCTGCCCTACTGATTTTCTTATTTCTTTTAATATTTTTTTTCAGCCCATTGTTTTGGGGTTTGTAAACTTTTTCTCTAAAAGGCCAGATAGGAAACATTTTTGGCTTTGTAGGTTATAGAATCTCTATTGCAATTACTCAGCTCTGCCTTGTGCAAAATCAGTCATAGATAATATATCATTTTGTGACAGTGTTCCAATAAAATTTTATTTACAAAACCAGCTGAGGCTAGGTTTACTCTTGGGTATGGGCCATGGATTATACTAACTATATTCTAATGATGCAACTATAATACATTTAAATAATATGTCTTCCTTATTTTTATAGTTTAGAACTAAAGTGTCCTCCAAAGCGCTATAGATTGAAGGCTTTGTCCCTAGGATGGTGCTCCTGGGAGGTGGTGGAACCTGTAAAAGGCAGGGACTTCAGGTCACTGGGTCATGCCCTTAAAGGTGATTGTGGGACCCTGGATGTCTCCTCATTGTCTGTTTTGCTTTCTGGCCATGAGGTGAGTGGTTTTGCTCTGTCATATACTTCCTCCATAATGTGCTATTTCATAACTGGCTCAAACAATAGGGCTAATTGGTGTTGGCCTGGAACGTTCCAAAACTGTGAATTAAAACAAGCTTTCTCTTTATGAGGTGATTTATTTCTGATAATTTTTGTTTGTTTGTTTGTTTGTTTCTTTGTTTGTTTGCATTAGTAGGGATTGAATTCAGGGCCTTGCACTTGCTAGGCAAGCACTTTATCTACCACATGAGCCATGGCCTCTGTCCCTTTGCTTTTTAATTTGTTTTTCAGATAGGGTTTTGTGCTTTCACCCAGGTCAGCCTTGGACTGTGATCCTCTTATCTTCCTTTACCTCTTGAATAGCTGGGATTATGGGTGTGAACTATCATGCCTGGCCCCCTGTGGAATTTTTAATAGTGGCAGAAAGCTAGGTAACAAACTTGTCTCCAAAACACCAGATGTCAGAAAACTGTTAAATACTAGCAGTGATAATAATATCCCTTGTTTTGTTCTTATTTAAGGTATTGGTATTGGTTTCTCACCATTATATTTCATGTTTCTTATTAATTTTTTGGTAGATACATTTATTGCATAACAGGTGTTGTCATCTGTTCCCAAGTTTCTAAGAGATTTTAACAGCAGTGTGATTGCATTTTATCAAATGTTTTGTAAACATCTGACAACACTAACATTTCCCCTATAATTTTCCTCAAATACATAAAACAAAATGCCTTATATTAAACTACCCTAAAATTTCTGTGGTAAGTGATTCTCTTTCCTGTATTTCACTTAGGGTCTCTACATCTATACTTATAAGTGAAGCTTTAAGGATTTTTTTTGGAGTTATTTCTTTATTTTTTGTACTATTCTAAATTTATAGACTGAACTGGGAAGTCTCCCTTGTTTATTTTCTGAAATACTTTAAATAATGTAAAATTGAGGTATTCTTTGAAGGTTTGTCAGAACACTAAAAACCACTTGGATCTAGTGAAGATTTTCAATGATGAACCTTTGACCTTTACATTTCTTCTGTTATGGATCTATATGAAAAACACTTTTCCACATGTCACATCGCTTTGTCTTTGATGACTATAGCCTGTGTTAGGTCACATTCTACTTAGGCTTGCCATGATAGAGAATGGGTCAGTCAAGCGAGAGTGTTAAGAGGAGAGGAAGCTCTGTCACAGTTTAAAATATCATTATTGGTCTCTCAGTCCACTTCTGCTTGGGTTCAGGAAAGATTATACAATGGAGAAAGATTAAAGGAGTGGGTCCTGGAGAAGTGGAAAACTGGGAGAAACAACCTCTGTAGAAATAAAAACAGCAGGTAAGGAGAGGCCTCAAACTCTACTCTGAGCAGAGAGGAGGGCAGCTGTCCCTTCTCCAGCCTCCACTTCTACTTGGGTAGAGCATCACTACATTTCTTTAATGGAGCAGCTACTTCAACAAAAGAAGGGATTATGCAATATTCTAATCCTGACTGAGCCTTTAGCCTCCTACTTTCTATTGAGTAGCCAGGCCCCTTTTGCCAGGGCAGTACCACCTTTGGTCTTAAAAGTTGGGGATCCTGGGTTGTAGAGCCGTCTTCTCTCCTTAGGGCTGCCCCCATCCATGGACTTTACTCTTCCCTGGAGGAAGGGCATCTGGAACACAGAGCCAGCCATGTGGGCATTGCCCCTCCCTCTGAGAACCATGCTCAGGTTCTGGGAACCTGGGAACTGCTTGCCTGAATGGCCCAGGGCTCTGAGCATGCTTTCAGGTTGCAGACTTCTATGACCAGGAATAGACCCATGGTGGCCTATCATGGCACAGGACTGAAGATAGCCAAGAGCAGAGGAGTGAGAACTACAGGCCCCATTTGCACTTCCTCTGCAGATCAACACAGAATGCTCCTCACACAGGCTCAGAAAGGGCAACTTTCAGGAATGAGATCTGAGGGAAGCTTCTATTTCCTTTAGAACCTAGCATTTGGATTTTCCAGCCAATGAACAGGTGTGAAGAAAGGGAACCAAGGTAGAAGCTGCAGCAGGATCTCACATTGGCTATGTACTCCAGGACTTTTGGTTTTGGGATGCTTGATGTCACTGATGGGGAGCAGAAGAGTGGAAATTCCTCAGAATACACACTTAAAAATTACGGTTGTCTGCTCACAGTCCCCTTATGACGTTAAGTTCTCTTTGTTACTTTATCTTTCCTTTCCTCCTTCTCCTTCCTTCCTTGCCTCCTCCCTTCCTTCCCTCCTTCCCTCTCTCTTCCCCTCTCTCTTCCCCCTTTTCCTCCTTCCTCCCCTCCTTCCTTCCTTCCATTTTTGACAGGATCTTCCTACCTGGCTCAGGCTAACCTTGAACTCCAGATCATCCTTCATTTACCTCCCAAGTACTGGGATTACAGGCAGGTGTGTACCACCATGTCTTGCTACCATCCAAGTATTTTTTGGGGGGGTACTAGGGTTTGAACTCAGGGCCTTACACTTGTTAAGAAGGCACTTCACCACTTGAGCCACTCCACCAGCCCTTTTTGTGTGTGTATGTTGCGTATTTTCAAGATAGGGTCTTGTGAACTATTTGCGTAGACTGGCTTTGAACAGTGAACCTCCTGATCTCTGCCTCCTAAATAGCTAGGATTATAGACATGAGCCACTGGTGCCTGGCTTCATCCAAGTTTTTATATGTCCTTTTTGGAAGGAATGGAAGGGCGTTCATGGCTAGAAGTGGAGCGAGGACATCACAAAGCTAGAGAACATGCCTACAAGGAAGAAGGTGGAGGAGCAGGAAGAGTAATTCAGTTCTCTTTCCTAGACTCCTATTCGTGCAAATTTTTTTCTCATCCCAGATAGATACAATAACTATTGTAGAATTATTGGTCCAAAAGCAAAATCTTCCTGCAGGTCAAATCAGCTAGAATTATTGGGGGAGAGACAGTGGTGTCAGTGAGTTTACTCTGAGGCTAAGGTGTTCAACTGGGATTGTAAACCATGACCTTCACACATGGTTAGGGTCACATTTAGGCTCAAGAAGACCAGGGCTCCAGAATACTTCCCATTGGGTGCAACTTGCCTTCCTATGGAGCTAAGCTCCCTAATTGAAGGCTTCCATTCTAGTAAACCCAAATGTGCTTGAGAGGCTTCCAGAGCCTTCCCAGCAGCCAGGGTGGAGAGGCTCAGGAGGCAGAAGAGCAGTGAACAGAAAGGAAACAGGGAGGCCTGTGGGCTCTGTGCTTGGTGCTAGCCCCAGAAGAAAGGCCAGGGAGTTCCTGGTTTGCTTATTGTTTATGGACCTTGTTAACCTGAAGTCCTCCCTCCACATGGAGTCACAGCTTACACTCAGCCCTACATTTGTACGTAGGCGACTAGTGTCCAGAATGAATCCCAAAGAAACACAGCTGCAATATTCCTGGAAACAATTAGAGTCCATACTGTAGGCATAGGGTGGTTGGAGCCAGCAAAGCCCAGCTTCCTGCTCTGGTTTTCCTGTGTAAAAGAAACAAGGTAGAGCATTGTATGAGGACCAGCTGGTGAATGGAAAGCTATAGCCCAGAGGCCTTGCTTTATTCTCTGGAGTCAGAACCTACTGGAAAGTCAGAGCAGCTGAAAGCCCTGAGGATAGCCCATTGGGCCAGGGAGTCTGCTGCAGGTGCTGGCTGTGTTCTGGTGCCCACTGAGCTCTCTCCAGATAGCTGGCGAGTATGCAGCCCCTTCCTGTCTTGTGCATTCCCACATTGACCGACCCTCAGCACTGCTCAATCCTCCAATCTGGATTTCTGGAAGTAGTTCTTTCTACTTTAGAGATGTCATTTGCTTCATCAGTAGGTTTTCTTTTACTCAATTTTTAGGATCACATTCTGTAACTAACTCTGTGGCCAAAACGACTGAGAAAACTTTTCTTATTCACTTATGATTTAAGTTGTTCTATAAAGAACCTGGGCTTTTGTAATGTGTCTACCTCTACGTCAAGAGTGTCAAAGTCTAGGAAAGACCAAGGTATCTGAAGAGCCATGTGACCATGATCACATGGGATATGAGGAGAATCTGAGGAATGGAGCCCAGTCACACAAAGGTGGTTTCCAAATTGTCTTGTAAGTTTTTCCATTAAAAAGTTACCTGGCCATTACGAGGTTCTTGATAGTGGGAGACTGGAGCTCTCTGTAATTTCTGCTCAGTTTTGCTGTGACCCTAAAGCTGCTCTAAAAATAAAGTTTATTAATTTTTTAATGTAGGGGGTATGATTCAGTGGTAGAGCATTTACCTAGCATGTGGAAACCCCTAAGTTTGATTCCCAGCACTGCAAAAATAAATATATTAAAATTAAATAAAAAATAAAGAGAAGGCCTGGCATAGTGATTCACGCCTGTAATCCCAGCTATTTGGGAGGTAGAGATAGGATCGTAGTCTGAGACTGTCCCAGGCAAAAGTGTGGAACCTCACCTGAAAAATAATTATAGCAAAAGGACTGGAAGAGTGGCTCAAGTGGTAGGGCACTTGCCTAGCATGAGGCCCTGAGTTAAAATCCCAAAATAACAAGTAAATAAATGGTAGGAAAATGCTTTAGGGAAAAACATTTACAGGTAGCCAGATGGGAAAAGCCACTAAAATCAACACTGCATTGTTAACAAAGGATACAATGTTATTATAAGGTACTGAGCAGTAAAGAACAATGAACAATGTATATACATGTAATTTTTTAATACTCAATATATAATCAACATGTTTTGATCAACAGTAGAAACCATATAAAAGAACTTGCTTTCCATTTTGTACATATACTGCTTATATCACTGCAAAATTTTACAGGTTAAAATGTACCACATAAAGAAGCTAGAAAGCTATTGTTTTAGTGATACTAACATGAAGTTACTTCTGTCTGACATTAGTGAATTAGATCATCACTTCCAATATCAGTCATAGAACTTGTGGGATCCTTTAATTTCCAAGTGGTTATACTGTACAGATTATTTTATAGACAAACCAAATCAGTAGGTTTGTTTTTAATAAGCAAAAGCATCTTATATGCATGTGCTTACTGTTTTCGCTGTTAGGTGATGGGATATAGAGTTCTAGTATTTCTGCTGGTAATTCAGGCAGGATAGACTTAGCCCTTACAGGACACACTGTGGTTGTGCAGATGTACATGAGAGAAACAAAACTAGTTGTGTCAGTTTTTGTCACATGTATACTTTAGGAAAAGAAGTATAAAAATGTTTCGTAATGCAAGATTCTTCTCCTTAGATTCTTCTTTCTATAAAAGCCATCCAGGTATTTATCAGTCCTCTTGCAGTCTGCCCTTTGTAGTGAAACTGATAGGTCAAGAGTTTCTTCTTAGGTAATAAAGGCTACTTGGCAATGATGTTGCCTGTGTAACTAGCAGGAATACTCACTACCTTTATTTTATTAACCGTCCACCTTTAGAGCTTAGGAAGTACAAAAAAAGATACTTCCTTTGTTTTCATCCATTAGCTAGACATTGTCCACTTGAGAGTTTGGGCCACTCTCCTGGGACTCTATCCAGTTTCTGACTCCCAGTGACAGATGCTGGCATCTTCGTGGCTTAGAGTTCTCACATCTGCAGAATTGATTTCAAGTCCAAGCCCCTACAGCTAATCCCTGAGTTGATGGTTCTGAACCTTCACTGTACATTGGAAGGACCTTAGGGCCTGCCTGGGTTTCACCTTAGAGATTTGTATGTAATTGCAAGCCCACACATAGCTGGTCTTCAAGAGTCTTTAAAGCTTTTCAGGCAATTTTATGGTGCAACCAGGGCTGAGAAACACTTCTCTAGGGTAGTCATCCTTATTATATTTGTTAAGATTATTGGTACAGCTCATGAATATATGAAGTAACCCAAGCATGCTGAACATTACTGTGGCTCTCCAGACATGTCTAGTCCGTATCATAATTGTAATACAAAAATGAGAGAATTTGTATTAATGTCAGATTAGCATATGTAAACCAACAAAGTGCTTTATTACTGCTTTTCTCACATTTACAAGGCAGATGATCAGTGTATGACTGGTATGCCTTTAATTCTTTAGGAGTGGTAACAGACAGTATTCCCTTTCCATTGACATTGCCCCTCACAGACACAGCAGAGCCTGCTTCAGACTAGTACTAACCTAATGTGCTCCTGTCTATTTTTATATATCTCCCCTACTCACTGTGGCAATGACCTAGCTTAGCTCTGCAATGCAGCTGCACCTGAACCTGAGAGAAGACGATTCTCTAGCTTCAACATAAGCTTTATGAACAAAGATTTCAATTTCAACTTTTGATTCGTTGCAGTCTTTCTAAACTTCCCTTCAGTAGAAAAATGAGTTTCCCTAAAAATATACTATACAAGTTCAGTGCTACATAAAGAGGATATCCTACAAAGTTACAAAAATAGATTTACACTTAAAAATTCTATCTGAATGTATCCTCAATAGAACTAAGATGTTTGTCTCTAATATGGCAGGTGTGGCCAGGAAGAGGCAGGGATTTCTGTTCAGTTAAGGTTTTAGAGCCCCAAGGCAAGGAATTATAAACAGATCATTGTGTTGTAATAAAAATGGGTGCTTATCAAAAGAAAAGAAATGCAAAGTGGAGATTAAGGACAATTTCAATAGCTGCCTCTGAAGAGGGAGCAGCTCATTCAGTGGGGAAGGGAGGGAAGAGGAGATTGAGATTTCCAATTAGTTCTTAGAAATTTCAGTGTCCCAGGGCTTTACCATTTCAGGATAAACTGCTGCTGAGGAAGATTTTAGAAAGCCAGTAGTGGCCAAGTCTCAGGCACATGGGTGACTACAAATTGTTCCTTCCATGGCATATGGGAATCTCCGCCATACTCGGCTCTTTAATTCAACCCTGACTTTGGACATGTATAGACTCACGACAGGCTTGTAAAAGGTCTTCAACTAGACCTTGGAGATGATGGATTCAATTCAGGTTGTCTATTAGAATCACATGGGGGACTCATTGGAATTCTGATTCAATTTGAACCTTTTTAAACCCTCCAGGTAATTGTCATTTGCAGTGAGAGTGAGAATTAGCACATGTCACCATCACAGGGCGGGCCTCATCCTACATATGTGCAACCAGAGGCCTAACGTGAGTGACCATGGGTAGAAAGCCACCAGTAAGTGTCAAGGTTCCCCTTCTTAGGCCTTTCCACCAGTGGTTATTGAAACTTTGGAACACATCAGAATGTACTGGGTGTGCCCTGAAAAGTCCTGGGCTGTACCTGAAAAAAATCAAATCAGAATCCTTTGGGTCGGGCCCCAGGAGATTCCCACAGGCAGCCCAACCTGAGAATCAGTGCCTCTTGTGCTTATGCAATCCATGGTTCTTTTATGTCTTGCAGTTTGGGGGTTGAAGTAGGATTGTAAAGCACATTAAGAACTTTGAAGGAATACCTAGGCTTTGTTATCATAAGCTAGAATATAATATGGTGACTCCATGGGACTCCTACTTAAAAAATCAGTGGTAACCTGGACTCATGGCATACTTAGAGTTTAAAAGATTCATCTTTTTCTATCATGAGGTAATAAGTAATTTCATAGGGTATAACAATAAGACTGTCTTATAGATTATGTGAGAGGATGTAGTAAGGATTGCGGCCCATTGTAAATGTTAGCTCCTGACTCATACTTTCCCCTGAATTATTTCCAGAGCCAGATCTGAAGCTGGGTTCATGGAGAAAGGTCTTCTAGAAAGTGACTGAGGAAGAACCAGCAGATAGATGCTCCAGAAGGTATTAGGTACTGGTTATCAATGAGGAACAGTAAAAGGGACAGAGTGCAGGCTTTGAGAGTGGACCCTAAATGGTGATATGGGAATACTAGGCCCTACCCAGCTCTTCTCCTGTTCTGCCCAATGTGGCTGCTGGGAACCCTGGCAAGGGCTCTGGCTTTGCAGCTCCCACATCCCCCATGACTCTCTGTATACGCACAGTGAGAACATTTCAGGGAACACAATCTTAAAATTAATAACAACTAAATTCTATGCGGGAAAACTGAATACAAAGGAGAAGAAAAGCAAGCTTGAATACTTTTTTCTATTTTATTATGTTACATGAAAGCATTTCAAAGTACAAAAATACCAGGATTTCATTGCTACAGTTTGGCTTACAACTGCTCTTCCTCATCAATTATCTACTTCTTGACAAATAAGTGATAGCAGAATGTGAGTCATTCTGTTTCTTAGTTCTGAATATGTATCTGGCTAATAGTTTTCTGTGTATTATGAGGTGAACAGATAATGAAAGTGGTTTTCTGACAATGGCAGGAAACCTCAAGTTCTAGAAATGTTGCTCAATCTTGTCATTTTCGTGGATGACAACCCAAAATTCCCAGGAGGGAGGAAACATTTAGAGAGCATGGGGGATGATGCAAGCCTAGGTCCCAGACCTAAAGGGAAAGTTAAGATGATGGAACTCATCCTGATACCCATAGTACTAATGGTAGCTGCTCTTCTGGTCATGGGTCCCTCTGTTGGGATCACACTTTTCACTTTCCTATGGCTAAAAGGCTGGCCATTTTAGAGGCCCAATAGTAATAGCATCTCCTTGATGACCTTCCAGGTCTCCCTAAGCAGAATCCAACCATTCCTGCTCTGTGCTCTGGGTGCCTGGCTGACATTTGCTATCTGATATTTGTCATATTGTTTTATGTTTAGTATTTATGAACTTATCTCCTTTTGCTAAATTGTGAGTTTCTCAAAACCAGGGATTTCTTCCTTGATAAACTAGAAGCTGTGGATGTTGCCTAAGAGTGTTTAAACCATTGTTTACTGAAGATTGCCATTTACCAAATGGGTTGCAAGGATGAACAAATTAGAGACAAAACTGAGATTCCCAACTAGCTGGGTCCTCCAATTATAGAGAAGGGGATTATTTTACGATAAATTTTGCCCCTTAGAACATCCATAGATATTGCAAAAGTATTGTCATCAATTGCAAACTCTAATTTCATTTTTGCCACTTGAATTCCATTCATAATGTTATCTGTCTGGCATCTGGACAACAGACCTCCTGTGGGCTGCCAGTTATTGCCAAGTGGATTCAGGGCCTACAAAAGTTTTCACAAAGGACAAGGAGGGGCTTGGGGGCAGCTTACTAAGGAGGAAACACACCCTTTCAGTAAAAAACTTTAAAAGTAAAATAAAAAGATTATCTTCCATGGGTGGTCTAAATTAATTTGGGGCATAGAGGGACAAAGGCATCATTTTTGTAGTCTCATGATGTATGCCCCGAAAAGAAATGATGTATTTCATCCAAGAGGCTAGGTTCTTGTGTCAATCCTTGCATTGTCATTCTGGCTTAAAGACTATTGTTCTGAACATTAATGGATCAAATATGGCATTTCAGTTACTCTTTTCTTCTTTTGCTGGTTTTATGACATCAAGACAGAGAAAGCATATTAAGTGTCAAAACAATGGAATGGAAAATAAACAAGTAAGTCTACTACCCATAATTAGAAAATACTGGTGCTCTTGTGGAAAGTAAGTACCATGGAGAGTCATACAAAAGTAACTCTGAGGGAGAGTTCTACCTCCTATTTCTTCTTCGCCCAGAAAGGAACAAAGTGGCTTACCCTATTGTACCAGCCATGATTGAATACAGTACCAATGAGGCCTGCTTACGACATGCAGGACATTTTATATAATTGGATGTCTAACAATGGAAGAATCTTGAAGCAGAGCGCCAGTGGAATCAAGCATTGGTTGGAAGACTTGTGGCCCTTGGTCATAATTGGGCTTGGAGCAAGTGCTACAAGAAAGCTTCTTCCACCTTGGAAGAGCCCAGTAAATCAAAATTGGCAGTGACAATTAAAAATCCCAAAACCTCAAGCAGTAAATCTCCCATATATATGTATACACATATACACACACATATATATACATATATACGTATATATGGTGTTTAAAAACATATCTCACCAAAAGGTAAACTTCTGCTCATTGACAACATTCTTGCTGGATGCCTTTTTGTGGAAGCTTCACAGTTTGAAGACCAAGGAATGTACCTGTAACTTCCCAAAGTGCATCCCAGGAGGTGGCACTTCCTGGCTGAAAGAGGGGTGATCAGAGCTAACTCAGTAACACCAGCCCATGGTGTCTGAGAGTTAGCACAAGCACAGCTGTTGGGAGTAGAGTAGCTGCCAAGCATTGTCCTGGGTTGCTGAAGTCTGTATTGTTATGACTGATGCTACTACTCTCCACAGTCATGCTCCAGTAAACTCACTGCTTGGTGGTGCTACCCGTAGGTATTCTACATTTTCAGCTGTGGGACCCTTAAACATGCCATTTGGCTTGGTGTCTTTAGGAAAGAAGTCCTGCTGGTAGTCAGGGTTGTCCAGGCTAATTTGGTGATTTCCCTGCTGGGTCCAGTGGGCAGGACTGTCAAATACGCTGTCAACACAGGTAGGCTGGGTAGTGTTGAGATACTCAGGGTTGCCCACTGCTTTGCTGTGGGGATTTTGGTAGTGCGGGTCTCTGCCAGGTGCTGGATGCAGGGGCTGGTTGTGATAGACAGGGTTCTGCACCGAGCCTGCCGGTCTTCTGGGAACAGCCTGATTTATGTATTCTGAAATTGAAAAGAAAGTGGAGGTGAAGTAGTCAGCAAAGCATCATCCTGTTCTCTCTCCACTCCTTCCTTGCACTTTTCTTTCCTTCCCCCTTTCATTTTGGCGCACTGGAGAGTAAACTCACTCTACCACTTGAGCCACCCACACCAGTCCTTTTCGCTTTAGTTGTTTTTCATATAGGGTTTCATTCTTCTACCCTGGCTAGACTCAGACCATAATCCTTTTACCTCTGCCTCCTGAGTAGCTGGGATTACAGATGTGTATCACCACACCTGCTTGTTCTTTGAGATGGAGTTTCTCTAACTGTTCCTGGGATGATCCTGAAATGTAATCCTCCTATCTCTGCTTCCCATGTAGCTGTGATTATAGGCACGAACCACTACACCAGTCCAAATCATGTTATTTCTGTACTTCTTGAAGCAATGGGCACACATATCTTTCGCAAATTTAAAGGTCATGAATGTGTGTGTGTGTATTGTGTACACATACATGTACCTGAACGCAGGTTGGAAATGTCTAGAGCTAAAACCTGGATTAGGAAAATACAGGTTTCATAGCATAAGAATGGAGTCAGGAGAGAGAACACATATGTATCTCTCATATACATATAGTACACACACCATTCACACGCACACACATACATATATGGATATCCTTGCTGTTTGCTTTAAACTCCAAAAATATCTATAGATTCATTTCTAAAACAGTCCTGCAGCAGAAAACCCAGATGTAATTTCAACTCAACACAAAGGCCTTCACTGAAAATTTGCCGTAGTCTCCACCTCTGGATCAGATGGAAGGAAACAGCTGGGTAGGGGGCCAGGGGATGAGAACTGGAGGCTGCTATTGGGCCAGGCAGGCTGAGGGCTGTGACTATTTCCTGAGCAAGTACTCACCAGGCACAGGGAGGAACATGTCATCCATGTTGTCCTCAGTCAAGGCACCTGTTGGGTCTGAGCTGTACCGCTGCAGGAAGCTGTCTTCCTTGATGGGACAGCTCTGCTGGAGAGGAAATTAGGCAACATTACTCTAGTCAATGTCATTTAGACTTCACTCTAGATAAACACCACTTGCAGTCTCATTAAAATTCAGATTCTAGATGGGTGTGATGGTACTCTCCTGTGATCCCAGTACTTGGGAGACTAAGATTCTATCTCCTCTTCCCTGCCTCCCAAAAAATGATCAGATTTAATGGGTCTGGGCCCAAGACTGTGGATTTCTGATAAGCCTCCATGCCATTGGGCTACAGATGGCAGAGCAAGTAGCAGTGTCTGGTCAGCAGTTCTGTGCAACGGAACTTCCTGCAGGAATGGAATGCTCTGTAACCCGCATTCTTCAGTATGGTTAACCACATGCCACTGTGGCTCCCAAACATTAATGAACTGAATTTTATATTTTATTTCATCTAATTGGTTAAAATGTGTCATGACTTCTGTGCTGCCTGGTGCAGGTCTATGCCAAGGTTTCTCCCTTAACCATGTACCATTATCACCTGGAAGGCTGGTTTCAGCACAGGTTTCTGGACTCCACCCCCAGAGATCCTCATTCAGTGGTTGGGGTGGTGGCCTTAGGCATGACTCTGATGTTACTTCTCTATGGACCACACTTTGAGTGACACTGTGATATGTGATAACCAATTTCTAGCCTTAGGGTACAGGTCAAGGAAATCATGCTGGGGAAGAACTGCAGGAAAAAAATAAAACTTCTTTGGTTTCTGTTTGGCATTTCCCATGTATAATTAAGTTGTGATACAGAACTATTACTTAATCTTGATTTATAAAGCATTCATATACATACCCCATTTCTGTTAATGCAAGCTACAGTGGAATTGTTGCTGGTTGCACTCTGAAAAATAAACAGACAAGGTGCTCACGTACACTTGTAGATTCTCACCCGTCTCCACTGAATGCAGGAGATGGGTCTCACAGAGTGAAAATATTTCAAGGTGCTTAAATTTTTCTTGAATCATTTGCTTTTGAAAACTATACTTGGTTAGACGACAAAAGGATTACAACCATGTCATTGCAATGCAATAAAAAATTAGAACACTTACTTAGTTGACTGAGTCTGATCTGGGTTTCACCGTTTGGTTAAAATTTAATTCCCTGTCTCTATGAGATCCACTAGATGAGATTTTCTCTAAAACTCCATGTGTTCAAATTAGTAGACCCAGCTTGAGAGAGAGAGAGAGAGAGAGAGAGAGAGAGAGAGAGAGAGAGAGGGAAAAGCTTTGTACCAGAGAACTTAAGAGGGGAGTCCGAGACGTGGAAGGGCTGTTGAAGAAGCCCTGCTGTGGGATGAGGTATTCGTCAGCATCTACGACATCTTCCATATCTTCTTCATCCATCAGGGCACGATAAAAGTTAGAGTCTGTAGGGCTTGGCAAATGCATTCTTTCATCCCCCTAGTGCAGAGATGTTGAGACCATTAGAAAGAATCATGGAGATACTATTCCACTTCCTAACTGTAGATAGAAGTCAGGGTCTATTGTCAGGCACTTGCATGTTTGCCAACTTGGTTTTAATACAATCCCTGAGGTTCTCTGAAGTATGGATGACCCCCAACTACTGATAGGTACCATGGAATGAAACACTAAAAATTCTCCCATGTCTGAAAGCCTCCATAGAAAATGCAAACAGCTGGGGAAGGATGGACGACAGGGAAGTGACTGCAGCATTTACTGAAGGTATACACTACTGTTAAGGTCTATGTGATACATTTTGCATTTATAGTTTTACTGAATTTTTAAAACAGCTCTGTTTGCTTGCTTTCGCTATTCCCAAGTTAGGTAAGGACAGAGATGATCAGCTGCATAAAGTTTCATGGGGCAGATGGTTCAGAGTCAGGAATTTGAAGCCAGGTTTCCTGACACCAAACTCCTGCTTCTCTATTGTATCAAGCCCTGGTGATGACACATGAGCCTGAGGGGGGGTATGTATGGGTGGATAGGAGAGTTCAGATGGAATGAGAGTACAGGATTGGGTAGGACCCACCACTGGACCTCACTTAGTTCATAAGTTGGTTTGCGTCTTTGCTGAGGATGCCCTAGTGCATAGAGAATTTCGTAACATACTGAAACAGAAGCCATGTTGCCACATGACAGAGCACAGTGACATTTGGTGCTCATGAAGGGACTCTGTCAATGAGTACAGACTGGGTCTAGTACCTGAATGACAAGGTAGCGCTGGGGGTCTCGGGCCATTTTGGAGAATTCAACGATCAACTCACGGAACTTGGGGCGACTATCTGCATCTATCATCCAGCCTGAGAAAGGAATGAGGAAAAACAGAGCAATTTGAACCATGAGAGAAATGCTAAAGATAGCATTGCTCAAAGAAAGAATTTATGACGCAATCCTACTAGACAAATAATAAAATGACGAAGAAACCTAATTTTTGTGATAGGCTTTTCAGTCTTGGCACACTGGCACTGATTACTGTTTAAGGATCTTAACACAGTATTTTTTTAAACAAAGTAACAACAATATCCTTTACTTTTTCTACGTCTGCATTGGGTTAGCATTCTTGCGTATCACCTTCCATGATGGAGCAGCGGTGTGGTGTACAGTTGCTCCTTGCGGACTACTCTGACCACAGGGTGCTTTTGTGTCCAGCTTCTCAAAGTCCCCGCCCTTGGCACTCTTTCAAGTTTGAAATGTGATTTGATTTAGAGAAATATCAAGGTTTTAAACAACTTGAAGTTGGAGCCTCCCCACCCTGGTGCCTTTATTGTAGTCCACACTCAGTCATCAATCATGCAAGTAGCAGGGCTGTCTGCCTCTGTCTTCCTATTTATTTATTTACTTATCTCCCAGTGCTAGGCATGGAACCCAGGGCCTTGCAATGCTAGTGTCTTCCTTAGGAGGATACTTTTGTCAACCATGCTGATGCTTTTGATTACACCATGATCTAAATCTAGATTCAGCAAACTAGAGGAAAACTGTCAACTGGAAACCCTTGGGTCTCTTGAGGGTTCACATTTATTTTCCATCAGCAGGATGTCAAGCTATTTTAGGCCAGACTGCTATGTGACCTTTGACAAATCATGTGACCTCTCTGGGCCCTAGCTTCCTCAGTCTAAACCAAGGCAGTGAAAATAAATTAACTCTGTGGTCTGAAGTTCAGAAAGGCATTAATATTTACATCAACTTGGCTCTGTCACAGTCTCTGTGCTGTCTTCTTATGCAAATGCTTATCACACATGTAATGTTACCTTCAGAGCCCAGTGCACTTATGATTCTGGTAGAATAACAGCACCAGCCAAATTACTCAAATGCTATAGTACAGAAGACTTCACGTGAATCTGCTGTTTGAAAGGTTTAATCCAAAGCAGAAATGTTGATTCTATCAGCCTCATGTGGTTACTCATTGTTAGGCATTTCAAAACATTCAGTCTTTCTGGTAACAGGCTTCAAAATGCAGGGCAGCTCTGTATTTCATTGAGCAACTCAGAGTATAGAATATTTTGAGGTAATGGCTTACAGAAGACTTCAATTTTATTTATTTGCTTGTAAACATGGGCAAATGTCAGGTCACACTGCTCAATGAGTCAAGCAAGTGCTTTGTAAAGAATGCTTGCAAGGGGTATTTATGGATGTGATGACATTTCTTCAGGGAACAGAAGGCCTCTGCTGTTTGGCTAAGAACAGCAATGCCCTCTAGGCACAGTAAAGCATTCTGAGTACTCAGGACCAACTAGCTACACAAGTGTGGATGGCCCCCCAGGCACTCACACTTGACCATGATCATGTAGACATCGATGGTGCAGATGGGTGGCTGTGGGAGGCGCTCTCCTTTCTCCAGGATTGATGATATCTCACTTGCAGGGATTCCATCATAAGGCTTGGACCCAAAGGTCATCAGCTCCCAAACAGTGACTCCTGAGCAGATGAAGCAAGCAAAGAAAACAGTTGCTTCTTGAGTTTATGATAACCACAACACCTGGTCTTCAGCCATCATTGTTTCTTATTGTTGCTCAGTATTTAAAATCCTGTTTCTACAGCTTTGCTTGACTGTGAGACACCTCAGTTTACCTGTCTATCCAGTGGGGTAATGGCATCTGTCTCACAGGATGACTATGAGGATTGAATAAGATAAAACAATCAAAATATTTAGCATAATGCTTGGAAAATAGCACCTGGCCAATAAATGGTAAACTTCAGTAATAACCGTAAAGATAGCAACAATAATTCTAGTAGCAAAAGAACTGAACACTCACACATCTGCCCTAAGTGTCTTGTGTCTACAGCAGTGGAAGGATGTAGATTTTGAACAAAGTTATAAGCTGCATATTCTTAAGTGCTAAAATAGGAATTAAAAAGTCTCTGTACCTTTTGACAAGCAGAAAAAAACTTGTATATTTTTGTTTCAAAGTCAATCAAATATTATGATTAAAAACAAATGGAAGTGGTGGTAATTTTGGAATCGGTGTTTTTTTTCAAAGAAGCTGTGAGTCTGATGGCCCTCTGATGAGGTTCTCTGCTCTAGAAACGCACAAATGTTTCGGGGACCTTGTGCCTTTCGTGGACCCTGCTGTCCCCAAGTTTTAGAGTTTGGAGTATCTCAGATTTTGGAGTTTTGGGGTAAGAAATGTTTAACTGATAAAGTCTTATGTAAATATTCCAATATTTGAAAAACTCCAAAATCTGGAATGCTTTTGGCTCTAAGCATTTTGGATAAAGGATACTCAAGCTGTACCACAGACCTGTTTGGATTTTCCAGAGGCCATTTTAACACTGAATTACCTGAATTAATACATATAATGTAAGACTGAAAAATGAAAGAAAGCAATGGTTCAAGGACAAGGAAACACATCCACTTCTCTACCCCCCACATAGTCAACACAGACACAGTTAAAGGATGTCTCATCCAGATGGATAAATCAACTCCTACTTAGTTAGGTTTTTTAACATGCACAATGGGTTCTTGTAGGGAGGCAGAAGTTTAGATTTTGGAACAAATGGTGAGAAAGAGGAGTAAGTGTAATGGGTGGTAGATTATAGAGGTACTAGAGGTGGAAAGAATTTCCACTAGAGGTGGAATTCTCTCTTCAAATCCTTAGTGAAACACATTATGTCCAAAATTTTTTAAATGAATTATTTTGCCCTGAATAGAAGCTAAAGAACAGAATAACAGGATGTGACTTTAGAGGTGGACTAGTCAGAGCCTGGAGGATGAGGACTGGGGTCATGTGGTATTGGAAAGGTGGAGGGCCAGTTGGTTCATTATCTTGTTGGCCATGGTTAGGAGATCACATATTATTTGGAACATATTAAAAAGCAAAGAAGGATGGTAATCAGAGATGAGAAAGTCTGGTATAGTTTAAGAGAATATAAAAGAGATGCAGAATGGAGCTACTATCATTTTATCCACAAGGAAAGCAGTGGCCAGGCTTGCATGGGAATAATGGAAATGAATTGTGACAGGAGGCAGGGGTCCTTTCTTGGAGATCAGAAGCATTTTAAAAATGACTGGAAGGAAGAAGGCATCAGCATATCTTTATTTGCTTTCTATACCATTAATGGAGGAATATCAGTTTACAGGCACACATCACAATTTACTTATTCATTTGCAGACAATGATCTCTGCCTTTATAAAGCTATATTCTAACAGAGAAGATAGATGCATGAAATTAACACACTTATGCAATCCATGTGCATATATATATACAAGAATATATATATATATTCTTGGATTATTAGAAAGTTAACACTCTAGGGAAAAGAAAAATACTAAGTGGACTATCTGAATAATTTTGCTTTTGTGATAACGAATAAATTCCTTTTGGAAATTAGTTTCAATATTGCTATACTCAAATTCATACTTCTGTGCAGGAGGTGGGCTAACTACTCCTCTTATGCTTGTTGCTGGAAATGGCTGAGGATAACTGAAAATTTACAAACAAAGGTGGAAGGTAAGGTCCACCCTTTCTGTGGGCTGCTAGGTAAAACTTGAGGACTTAACGTGGTAACACAGGTTACTATGCTTGGCACAGCAGTCAGTGACAGTTTCTTCAGATATGAAGCCCTGGTAGGATCAGAGCAAGGAAAGAATGATGAAAGGCAAGTTTGGGAGGAGGGAGAGCCTCATGGGGATGGAGCATGGGTCTGTGCATGGTTACACTAGAATTTAGGGGGAAAAAAGAGTCAGGTCCTGACACGGTGGTCCTTTTTAGAGCAAGAAGCAATAATTATTTCCCTTTTCTTATTTTTTTCCCTGCAGCCATCCTCACAGTGGATCCTTGGAAAGCCATACTCTCTGACATGCAGAGACCATCATGCACCACATGAAAAAGCAACCATGGAGTCAGTTCATCAGAAAACATGGTTTATGGGGAAATGGTTCCCAATGCAATCTGCTTTGTTGTCTCCTTTTGGTTCACTTTCACAGTAAGAGTTCACAGGCAGAGACATGTCTGAAGTTCCAGTCCTCTCTCCCTCCCATGACCTTCTCTCTCTATCACACCAAGTTCATGGATGTCTCTAGTGGCATTTATTATGGTAGTTAGGCTCAATTTTCTTTTTTTGACTTTTCTCAGTATAACAGATAGATGGCAGCTATTACCTTTTTGTCATTGTCTTGCAAGAAAATCCTTGGAACAGCAGAGCATGTAATGTAAATTAACAGATTAAATAAACGCCAGATTAGCTTCAGTACAAATTCATTAGCATCAAGATTTTGACTCACCATAGCTCCAGACATCACTTTGGTGGGTATAAATTCGGTGTAAAATTGACTCCAAAGCCATCCACTTGATAGGCACCTTGGGATCATTAGAGATAAAGCAAAAAGACAACTATTAACTTCCCTCTGTTGAAAAAAGTTAAATCCCTCTTAGGAGTAATTTCAAGTGACTACAAGTGGGGAGCATGAGACTCTTCCTGCCCTGGCTTCAGGCCTACAGCTCCCTTCCACCAGAGGACAGACTTGTGCTGGGAGTCCTCAGAGTCAGCTTCATGAATGCCTCAGCTGAGGCTTTTGGGTCATGGACTGTTCTGGTGAGCTGGGGGCCTTGGTCCTTCTCAGTGGTCCCAGCTTCCCAGTATTTAGGTGTGTTTTCAGAGGTCAAAATCATGGGGTTGACAGTTGTTTGGAACCATGTAGGCCAGTGTGAAACTTAACAGGGGTGCATCTGAGGCAGCTGAGCAGAGCCATTGGAGGCCTGATGAGGCCATGTGCCCCTCACTGCTCTGAGAGTGCCCCAAAGAAAGTCCAAGCCAGACAGAGAGAAGGCCCCATACTGCCAGTCCCAGACAGGAGTCACAGAGACTAATGGGAGCTACCAGATCAACATGCAGAGCTTTTGGTATATCTGAGCAGTGTGTCACCAGATTAGCTGTGATATTTCCAAGCTATTCTTTTGAAGGGTGCTTAAGTCCTAAGGGGGAGGTTGAGATCTAGCCTTTGTTAAAGACCACCTGGAGATAGAATTGACTCTCTTTGGCCTCTGAATGTCTCTTTATCTTTACTCCCTTCTCCCAGCAAATCCCATTCTCAAAGCAGAAGACGATCCTGGCTAGATCCAGGTGGCAGTAGGAGCTGCTACGACCTCATCCTGAATGTTTGGCAAATGCCCTCTTCATTAGTTAGAAAATATACCCAACAGGTAGGGAGCCCGGTCTCTGCTCCCTGATCTATGAGTCAGTTCCTTACTTTGCCTCCTTCTGCATGATATTCCTTCTCTTCGGCACCTAGCAGTTTGGCCAGCCCAAAATCTGTGATCTTGACATGCTGTGGTGTCTTCACCAAGACGTTCCTGGCTGCCAGGTCACGGTGTACCAAGCGCCGGTCTTCCAGGTAATTCATACCCTGAAATACAAAGGGCTCTGAAGTGAGGGAGAGAATGGCTCAGGAGACTCCCAGTGTCGTGAGATGGTGCTTACATACTTGAGTTTAATATCAAATCCATACAAGAAACTCAACATGAGTTTCTCAATGCCAGGGACCATGCTGAGTTCATCTTTGTACTTCACTTGATGGACACAATAACTTGCAGCTGGTAAATGTTAATAATGATCTACTGAATGGAAAAAGCAAGAAAAGGGAGCTGGTTGCATCTAGATACTCACTGTGCAAGTAGAAGAGGTCAGTGATAGATGTCATGCAGAGACTTGGGTTTGACACTTGTTCTGGAACTTACCACCCATGCCACCTGCCAGGCTGTAACTCCCCTGTAGTTTATTTTTACAGCAAGGAGGAGAATGCCAACCTCATCAGGCTGTGGCATGGCAGTGTTTCTTGATGGACTTAAGCCATGCTCTCATGCTTTCCTTTACTACCTATGAAGAACATTTTGCCCAGTTTTACTTTCCAGTGTTTGTTATTTTTTAGTTGAAATCACCTGCATATTGAACATGGTTTTGCAAGATGCCTTCTCCTCCACCTCCCTTGCTGCCTGTACCATCTATGGCAATCAGAATCACTGGTGTAACAATAAGGGAGAAGGGATAGTTACAGCTAGCATAGTGTCCAAACCACAGTGAATTCCTAAAAGATATTTACTCCTGAATTGCTATCCTTGCCTACAGCCTTCTGTTGTCCTTGTCACAGGCACCTTGGTTCCTGCTGGCCAACAGCGGTCACTTCTGACCTCTATTTCTTATTGCTTTATGCCTGCACAGCTGAGCCAAGTTCCCTTGGGCCTTACCCAGCTGCAGTTTGGCAGCCCCACCTTCTCCGTGCTGGGCAAGGCTGGCAAAGGCAGTAGTGAAGGGGTCACGTCCTCAGTCTTGTGTTGTTTGTTCCACATTCTCTCCAGCTTATTCAGAAATACACCTCTCCTCTTTAGGCAGGTGAGCAGGCCATATTTCTAATTTCCTTTCAGGCTGACACTCACAACCTCCCCAGCATAGAGATGGCCCCACAGAAGAACCTGCTAAAGTATACCAAGTGGAAATGAAGGGTCTAACCAACTCTGTTTTGCTCTGGTGTTTTTTGTACTTATAGAGGCATCTCCACTTTAAGGAACCTGCAGGGAATATCTATGAATACCTACCTGTAAAGGATGATTTTCCAAATGTTCTGACAAATTCTTTTCTTCTTTTTTGCATACAAAGTAAGTGAAAATTATTTGTGGCTTGCCATAGTAGAGTGAAATTTTTAAAAAGTTTTCTTTCCTAAGGCAAAACCAGGCATCCTATGAAAACAGAATCTCACAAGGATGCTATCAGAAAATTAGTCTATGTCATTTTTAAGACCTTTAATGCTTTCTTCTTCTTGGACAAAAAGTAAGTTGCTTGCCATGTCTCAAGTAAACAAGGACTATGCTTCTCTCCTTATTACCTAGGAAGGTCCTAAATGTTGAGATGAGCTGCTCAATTTAAATGTTTCTCTTCCTAAGGTTTTCCTATGTGCCAGGAAATAAAGACTAATAAGACTCATGTCTACTCAGGAGGAAATTAGCAGGTTCTTTGGAAATGTCTTTCAAGTTAAGAATTATTTTTTAGGGACGTGTGTGTGTAATAACAGGAAGGAGCATTGTTGAGAAAATGCTTCTGAACATGGGACTCATTTTTTTCCTCCCAATCTCTCTTGTTATGATTTCTCTTCAAAAGGCTGGCTCCTTCCTCAGCTTCAGTCTCCCCTTTGATTTAAGAGATGGTGAATGTGTTCTGTGATTTGGTGCCCCTGTCTCTTATAAAAGAGTACAGCCTCTATTCATTAAATGTGATGAACTCCTCCTCGATTGAAAAGGTTGATTATGCTTGGCCTTTTGCCTGGGTAGACCTAACCTCTGCATTCCAGGGTGTATTAGCTCACTGGTTCTCTCTCCCACTTCTCTCTTCATCTGTTTCCTTCTCTCTCTTGCCCTTCCTGTCTCCTTTTCTTCTCCCCTGAATTTCTTTCATTCATTCTTCTCTGCAAGAGCTATTGTGTAGGTGTTGCATGGACAAGTCACACATCAGTCCTTTAATAGAGGACCAGTCATCACTCACTTTCTTTAAAATTTCTGGGTTTTGTCCATTCAATAAACCCATAAGAAGACTTTCAGTCTCATTTAGTCACCTGTACCAACTTTCATTCGGCCTCTATAAATGATTAACAGGGGATTCTGCACTTAGGACACATTTTAACCATTTGTTGACTAATGATTGATTGATTGAATAATAGCAGTTAACAGTTTCAATCACTGATGATGTGCCAGCCATCTCAATACATCCATGCAGAAGTCTTTCTCCTTCAGTCCAGGTACCCACATGAACTCCTTGATAGAGACCCAGTGGTCAAGAGGTAGAGTGTGGTTATTTTTTCATTCAAGCCCTCAGACCCCAGACCACCAAGGTGACAACAGCCTTACATCCCCAGCTTGGCCTCTGAGTGAAACTTGCCTGCAGGGCCAAGGCTGCTAAAAAAACAAAACAAAACAAAAAACACTCTAGCACCTTGGCTCTGTGCCTGCTGAGGGAGCCTTGTCTTTGTATAAATCTAGTAAATCCAAGGGAGCTCTGCCCACCCTCCCCCTCCTTAGGCTGAGGGATTTAAAGGAGCAGCAACTTCATCACAGGGGAAGGTGTCTTAGAAGAGTGATCTTTAGAGAAGGCTTGGGAAAGACAGGGAAGAGCTGCCCACATATTCTGGAGTACACAGCTTACCAGCCAGAGGGTCTTAGGTAAGAAGTAATTTGGGACAAAGAGATTAGACACATTTGAACTCAGATAAACCTCCATTCACTTGTCTCTGTTCCACACTCGCAAGGCAGTTTGAAAGGCCATCTCAGTGCCCCACGGAGTTATATTTTAACTAGTCACCAAAGATAAGAGTTGTGAGATTACTTATTGGACTCTCAGAATCTAAACAGAGAGGCACAGGAAGTAGTATTAGCGTTCACCCAGTGGGGTCTCTTGGGAAGTTCATTTCCTGATTCTTCTCACTTTATTTTAATTTAATGTATTTATTTTTTAAATTACTACATGACAGCTAGAATGAACTTTGAAATACTGAGATTAAAGGGAAATTTGAAGCCACACTAGAACTTTAACTTACAAAAGATGGGCCTAGGTTTGTGCTTCACACGGCTATCAAAGATTTTTCTGGCACAATACGTCATGGAACAAGAAAGGTCTAGGGGTGGGGAGGACGTGACCTTTAAAGACTCTGCTTTCCCAAGGGCTGTAGCATCCTACAAGTCTTGGGTGGAGTTCAGAGACAGAGGCTGGGACAGGATCCATTTCTGTTCTGTTTTATAAACCACCATGTGGAAAATCCCGGGTAAGCATGGACTTAGGGAACCTGGAAATGGCAGGAAGTAGGATGTGGGGAGCTGGCAGAAGTTCTGGTGGAGTAAAGTCAACAGCATGCTGACCACTGAGTCCTTGCCCTCTGAAGAGGTAGGGAAGTGTCAGAATTTCTTATTCACAGAGATGGGATGGCCTGGCATAGACTACGTGAGATGGGAGGAGAGCTGGCCACAAACTGTCCCCTGAGTGGTGGCATCAAACACAGGCTAAGAATGTGGACTTGTGAGCAAGGTTCCTGGTATCAAATCCTGAATCTGCTGGTTTGAGACCCTGGCATGTTTACTTAAAGGCCTCATGCTGGTAACCCCATCTACAGAATGGGCTAATAAGCTCATCCCCGCAGGCCACCAGCAGAGTCCTCCCCAGGTGCTAGTGATTACCACCATTCCCTTCAATGCTAAATCCACCTTTTCTCCTCGATCCCTTGTACTATGACTTTGAAGAAGGCTACCAACTCATTTCACCTACTCTTGTTATACTTCCTTAAAAAGTCTGATGATGAATAAATTCTTGTGTGTGTCTGCATTTGTGATGACCTCCATCTTCTTTGTCCTATAAGGTCTTACCACCTCTACCCCAATCTCTCTCACAGCTGTCCATCACTCTCAGTAGCACCCCTCAGTTACCGAGGCTGGCTCTTTTTCTGCTCCCCTAACACCCTCACCCTCACTTGCTGTACTGGCCAACTCTCTGTCCTCACACTTGACTGACTCACCAGGATATGGTAAAGATCTCTCACTCACATCACAGTGCTATTTGGTTTGCAGGGTCCCGAACTTTTGAGGGGAGGGGACAGTCTGGCTTCTTCACCACTCTTTCCAAGGCCTAACCCAGCTCCTGACACTTGGCTAACAGGTGGAGTCCATTTGGTCACTAAGCTAGTCCTTACTTCTACTTGCACAGGGACCTTCAAGATGCTAGTTCTCCTTGCCCTCAATGCTCTTGATCTGATCTGCTTTACTCCCTGCTGTACCCTTGGCTCTGTAAGGATCTATTTCCCTCACTCCTTTCAAATTTGGATAGATAAGAAATTCTGTCTTACTTTTGTATATGTCATATGATGCTTAACACTGGAAGATAATTGCCCAAAAAATAACTCGGTAAAATATCAAAAGTCAATGAATATGTTAAGTTGTTTTATTCAACTTTTGTCTTTTTTAGTGATAAACTATAGAGTAATTTTTAGATTGACTATTTAAGTTTGGCTGTAATACTTTATGGAATAATGCAAGAATAAACTTAAAGAATAATTAAACTAACAAATGTCTGGCCTTTGGATCAACAGTCTTCCTATTTAGCCTGCATACTGTCAAGACCAGAGCCTAACTGAGACCTAAATACCAACGTGTGTATTTAATGGTAAGTAGAACAAATTAGGGTCTTTTCTTCACTATACCTATCTAAACATATGGTTGCTCCTTTTAAATTCTTCTTGCAGCATTTTCATTCTCTTATACCCCTGCTCCTCTATTGTGGAGAGTGGATTATGAGAAGCCTCTGAGAACTTGACATAAGCACAGTTGTGCTCAATGATCTACAGGCTGAGTTTGGCACGGCTCCAGCCACAGAAGAGATCAAGAAGGCAAAATGCAGCACAGCTGCTTTTTCTTAAGCTGTTTATATTCAGAGAAAGAAGTAGGAATGCAGGTTTCTCTTGTTACAATGTCACACCCCTCCCTAGAACTGTTGCTCCACCTCCTTGTTTACCACTGGATATAAAAGACTCACTGAAGGAGGACTGGGGGTTTTTTGATGGAAGGTTTTTTGATGGGGAGTTTTGATTGGCTGCCACTGCTGCTGACATTGTGGGCTGTTGTGTGTCTCCATCAGAGCAGCTTTCTGCACTGAGAAATTTATACACAGGCTTTAGAAAAACTATGCTAAAGAAAAGCTAAAGAGAACATGGGACAGTCCAAGTCTAAGGACCGAGATTTTTAAGAGTTACGCTAATGCAGTTTTTAGATGTGTTTTTTTGCAAGTTGTTTGTTTGTCTGCAAGTCTGAGCACCGAGGCTTTAAAAAAGCTAAAGAGAGAACATGGGACAGTGCAAGTCTGAGGGCCAAGACTTCAAGAGCGATTAAAGAAAACTTGGGACAGTGCAAGTTTAAGGAAAGAGACTTTAAAGAACAGAAAAGAAGTCTTTAGAAGTAAGGTTTTAAAGATAGAGAAAAGAAGCAGAGTAAAGAGAAGAGAAGTAAAAAAGCAATGAGGCTGTTGTGTGTCTCCATCCAAGTACCTAACACACCTGACCCCAACTTTCTGCATGTCTGTCTTCTATCGTTTGTCCTTTCTCCATCTCCAGTAGCCCCCAGTTAGGTCAGTAGAACAGGAGCATGAGAAAGCTCTCTACACTCTGTTATGATATGGACACATTATAGTAGCTCTATTTTTCCACAGTTTCACTTCCCATGAATTTAGTTATCCACAGTCAACTGCAGTCCAAAAATACTAATTGAAGTTCTAGAAATAAACAATTCAGAAGTTTTAAACTGTGGAGATCTGAAACTACAGAAAGCAAACTTTCATATAACAGGAGAATATATTTTGAAAGAAAGAGAACATATTCATATAACTTATAGTATATTGTTATAATTGTTGTTTTATTAATAGCTATTGTTATTAATCTCTTACTGTGCCTAATTTATAAGTTAAACTTTATCATAGGTTTGTATGTATAAGAAAAAATACATATAGGGTTTGGCATTATCTGTGGTTTCAGGCATCCTCGGGGGGGTCTTTGAATGCATCACCACAGATAAAGGAGCACTACCATGTACGTTTCCTAAAAGTAAACACAAGTAGTCTGGAATGTTCTGCCTACATTGGAGGGCAATCATCTTCCTTCTACTTGTCTGGACCTGGTAACCCAGGACTGATTTAGCTCATCCTCATGTTTTCCTCTTATCAACTCACCTGCACTGATACTTCTAATCAAAGTGTGATCAATGAAAACACATGGGAACTTTTTCAAATGAACTTGGACCATGTATTTGAAAGATGGATCCTTTGAATTGAATATTAAAATTTTATACTGTTAAAATTTATCTCATAGATTGAGCTAAGTACAGTTCGGTGCTTATATAGTTGTGGTCAGACATTGACCCCCATAAATCAGTCTTTCTGGAGCTGCTACTTCCACCAGCTGTCTCTCATGCTTCATTAGGGCCTGGTTTTAGGATCTGACTTGGTTATCATTTGCTGTACTGTAGAGTCAACAGTGTTTGTCTGCAAACTCAGTTCTATGAGATCTTAATCTGGGTCACAAGAAAAGCTCTGTTGTCCCAAAAGTTTAGGAAAATAGTTTTCAATCTAAGCCACTTTATTTATTGTAGGGCTTTGCAATATACACACTGTAAGGCTTAGGGGCAGTACATACAACAGCAGTGTGTACCAAGCTGAATGGATGATATTTCATGACCTTCTTTTGCCAAGGATGCATTCTGGGGTTTACTAGCTATCTTATGCAACTAGACAGAGTAGATGCATTTTCTTAAGCAACTCCCTCCCTCCCAGTGAGTTAAAGCTGCCTGTGAGTTCAGGAGCTTGGGAGACTCACTCCTGATTGATTGATAAGCAGGTGATTTTTCCACCAACTCCTGAGGCTGACTTTTTATGTGGAGAACAGAATCCACTTTTACCACATATGAAAAGAGGGTGTGACTCTCTGTGGTCTACCAATTCCATCCTGGCTTCTTTCCTGTTGTTGTTTTTCTTCTTTTGATATAACTTTTAAAAAAAAGATCTTCCTAGAAGTTTAGTCAGGTCAATGAACTTGCAAAACCAGTGGCCAGCTCTCTCTCCCCCCCTCCATCTAGAAAACTTTCCAAGCCTTTGTGAATCAACACAGGACATTTAAAAGTCAATAAAATTGACTCTTCGAAAATGCCAGGAGTTGTTTCTGGTCAGCCACTAAGTGTTTCTTGATAGTTTCATTTCAAACTCGTAAAAGAAAATTGTTTAATACTTAGATAAATTGTCACTAACCCAAGGGCAAATTTCTCTCTTTATAATTTGGGAAATAATTATTTTCCTTTCCTTTCAGGGACAGATACTCCATCATCTGGCCATCACTCGCCTATGGCAGGCGAGTCGTAGAGGCTAACTGTTCTCATACTAACCACCCAGAACGACAAGCGGCAGAATACCACTCCACAACCCAAGAGACCAGGTGCAAGAAAATACAATTTGTGGTACAAGTTGCCCAGCTTACCCTGACTCATGGATGCCAGAAACATGGTCTGAATTTATGATCCACTGAAATGGTAAGCCAATTTTGTAATAGGCAAAACCTATCTGACTGTCTGCCCTTCAAGGCAAAAAGATAACATCAACATTTCAAATGTGATTGAGGACATTTCTCCATCACATGAAGGGTTTTCTTTAAGTGCTATTGATAGAACCTAGGGCCTTGGACATGTTAGGTGAGTGCTCTACCACTGAGCTATACCCGCAGCCCAAAGAAGAGTCACTTTTATGGAGTTTGGAATTTGCCAGACAATTAAAGAAGAGATGCTAATTCTCTGGGCACCCTCTGATAAAGTGGGCATCAGGAATCATGCAGAACAAGTTCTGATAGCCCTACCTGGGCTAGGGGACTCAGCCAGGGCTCATGAGCAGTTGGTCACAGACTCAAAAACAAACCGGATCTTTTGGAAAGCAACATGTGCTAAAAATAAAATAAAACAAGGTAACAGAGATTGCCTGGATAGAAGGCACAACAGTTTCAATGTCTTGCCTTAGGTAATCAGGAAGGAATTCTAAGGAAAAAATCCTGAGTTGTAGGAGAGAGCCAGCCTCAGTCTGTACCCTGTACCCTGACTCCCAGCAACAGCTGGTCTTGTGGTGTCATGGGATGCTGCCAGCAAAGGAGGGCTCAGACTTTGTTCTGTAAGTCACTGTCTACATCTGCCTGGAGCTGGGTGGTACAAGTTTAGTGCACCTCATACATCAGTGTCAAGAATGACTACCACCATGATTGGGGGTATGTGAACAATGAGAACTGCAACAGAGCTGGGAGCCCACTGGTCCCTGGCAAGTCCCTCAACACCTTGCCCACTGTCTGAGGGGAATAGAGGCAATGATGTATATTCAGAGTCTGCCCACAAATTCTTTAAATTCAACAGCATGGAATACATACTCATTATCAAAAAAAAAAAAAATCAAGTTTAGCAAGTTGGGTGCCAAAAACTGATGTAGGGCTGAAATTGAGATGGGGCAGTTTAAGATGAAAACAGAAGTCCTTTGGGGGCATATGAGCAGCTGAATACCAGACTCACTATTCTGTGCTTATCCCCAGCACACAGATTGGAGCCACTGTCTACTCTCTCGCCTTCCACTCTGGAGCAAGCTTGCTGACAGGGGGACACTGAAGGAGTCCCTGACACAGAGCATAAGCATGTGTTCATCTCATTTGCCTCCTCAAGCCTGCATACTATGTGTTGTGTCACAGCACCTGCCCTGTACACATGACCACACAGTTTCCTGAGTCCTCCTTTTGGCCTCAGCTTGGTTTTCTTGCCTTGATATCAAGTCTTAACTCAGAAAAAGCACCTCTTCTCCACCACAAATCACCATAGTATCACTAGAAAGAAGTCCAGAGAAACAAGGACAAAAACATCCAACTATACTGAGCACCTAATAAGGAGAAAACTGTCTACAGGTAGTGGACTGGATTTCCAACATGCAGGTAGATAAGCATTGATACAGTGCACAGCCTATCAATTCAATTTAATCCAAAATAAAGAAAAGCATATGTCCTGCACATGCACATATATACAATATCCTCTTGGCAAAATCAGTTACCTCAGTTAGGATGGAGGACCTAATGGCTCATTTTCCAGCCCTCCTCATTTGCCACCTAGCTGCTTTCCTCCCTGCTCTTACTAATGGTAGCATCACTCCTGGAAGATGAGGGCAGGGCACAGCAAGTGGAGGTGGCTGTACTTCCTGCTGTATGGAAACATTTGTCTGGCTTTTCAAAGCCAGCTGCCTGCTCCCTGTGCGTTTACCTTTGCGATCTGCACACACCAGTTGAGTAGGTACTGGGAGCCAATATTGTCCTTGTGCTCTCGGACATAGTCCAGGAGGCAGCCGAAGGGCATGAGCTGTGTGATGAGCTGGACTGTGGATGTCAGGCAGATGCCCAGGAGGCGGCACACATGAGGATTGTCCACACTGGCCATCACATAGGCTTCCTGTGAGGGAAGGAGAGCATATACATCAGAGGCTACCCATAGTGGCTGAAGGGAGAGGTGCATGGACCCCTTTCCAGATAAGGAAGCATGAGCAATGGTTTTGAGTTTTAAAGTATGTACTCATGTCAGACAGTTGGACTGCAAAACACCTAATGTCAGGGAGATAGATTTATGCAGAGCTGTGCAATGACAGGAAACTTTGTGGGACTTGGACCCACCTAGGTGAATCCACTTGATGGAGAGACCCAGGCAGCATTTGCCATTGGCAAAAATGTTGGATGAAAGAGGGACCTCAGTTACCTTGATGTCTCTGCATTTGAGACCATCTTAAGGCTAAAAGTGCTGGCAAGGCCTGTGGAAATTTGAGTCTGAGGCCCAAAACACCCTGGACAATTATTTGCTCATGTCACCAGAAGCCCTCGAGATGGGCACTGTAGAGGTGAGATGGTGAGAGCTTCCAGGTGAGGTCATTGAGCCAGCAGGCATTTAGTTAGCCCTGACTGAGTGGTGGGCAATGGGAAGGGATTTGGGGTAAAGACCTTTTCCCCGGAACCTCTGCAAAGAAGAACTGGAGAAGTGTTTTCAGTGTACCAGTTTCAGCCTCTGAAATGGACAGAGAACTGAATCTACAGTGACTCAGGACTCCACTGGCTGCCCAGGACCCATCTCAGAGAGAAGTGAGTAGTCTGTATTGCCTCTGTCTCAGTCTCCTGATGGTAAACCCTGGTGCTCTGCATATTGCACCCAGCCTCATTTGGGCTGGCTGCTAGCAAAGTCTTCCCTTGACAGATCCATAATATAGACTATAAAACTCTTGTGCCATTCTGAGGCCAAGGAAACAGAATTTATTTACAATCAAAGTACACAAAGCAGCCCTCCTTCCATCTGAGAATTAGGGAATCCTCCATTTCCAACCTTAAATTCTCTTTCCCTTTAAAATACAAGTGGTGGTGACCTTTTATTTGGATGTGAAAGAAACCACAGGGACTGCAAGAAAATAAATTCAGAGGCTCCTTTCACATCCTAGTGTTTTCTGGGCTCGGAGTGTAGACATGAGAAGGTTACTTTTTCTTTGCAGAAGGGAATGTATCCTGTGCTAGGAGAAGGTTCTAGAAACAGGGTGAGACTGGGGATACTCAGGCACGTGGCATGAGCTTGGGCAGGGAGGCTGGGACGCAGGGCTGAAGATGGAAGACAGATATGGGTGTGGGGTAAGGTGGGGAGGGCATGTATATGCATGTATAAATATCTCTGTCTATACATACATATATGTAGATACAAACATATACATATAGAAACATTATAGAGATATTTAGATTAGATATATTTTAAGGGTGCTGTACACATGCTAGGCATGCACTCCACCGCTAAGCTCCACTCAAGCCCCAACATATATACTTAAATTCAAATATGACCACACTACTTTTCTTGCCTTGTACCCTTCCCCATGCTCTCTGCTGTCCCCTCAGGTCTCTGTTCCCAAAGCCCTCCCACCTCCTCTTTCCCTGACTGATGACTCTTCAGAGAAACCTCCCTGCCTTCCCTGGCATCCTGCATCTTAACTCTTGAGGGGCAGACTCAGCATTGCTTGAGAACTTGTTAGAGGCAAATTCTTACTCCCTCTAAGTCTAGGGGTGAGATATGGGTGGACTTTGATGGCCCAGCCAGTTATCTGGATAAACCCTAGGGGGATTTTTGGTGACACTGCCGAGCCAATGCCTTGGAGCACTATCTTCATCTGTATGTATATATTTGTGTAATTTCAAAAATACTCTTCTACACAAAGCTGAGGGATGGGCTGGGTTCTCAGTCCTTACACCCTCCAGAGCAGAGCTGGAGCTTCCCAGTGCTAGATCACACTGCAACCTGGGCTTACAAGTCTCCAATTCCACCCACAATGTGTAGAGAACACTTTCCTGAGTTCTCAGGGTCTCTGTGTTCTAGTAGAATGTGTGTGGGCGACTTTCTTTTATGTTATAATCACAGTATCACAACATTAAAGAGCAGGGTAGATGTTTTAATCCTGTGGACATACTGAAACTTTCCTTCATCTTGGAAAGATGCTTGTTCATAAAATGTTACAGCAAGTGCATTTTGTCATTACTGTTAGAAGAAGAAACTGAGGCCCAGTGAAGTGAAGGGCCAACCTGAGGCTACACTTCCCAGTGTCAGGACCAGGCCCATATCTGGGGGTCCTAACCCCTGTGCTCTTGACCCTCTTTCCATGGGCCTACCCCATGTGCAGCACCATATGCTCCCAGGGCCTCTGTGTGAAAAAAAAAAAATCATGGTGTTCACTGTGCCCTCTGGTTAATGAGCTACCTGAAAGCTTTAGCTGTGACACATGCAGAGACACATACACACACACACACAAGCTGCACATATATAAGTCTGTTTTGCATTCCCTTTCCATTGCCTGACCTAAATTTAAACTGGAAAGTGTCTGGAAAAATTAATAGGCCATGGGATTGCCAGAAAAGCATAAATCACATCTCTCCCCAAGCCTGGGAGCTGTACAACCATAACACCAAAGAATTTCTCTGGCTGTTCCTATTTTCTCAAGGTCTGCTTGAGATTTGGGTACATACTGTATTCATTTTAGAGGGGAGAAAAGTCTGCAGAGGGGAGCAGTTCCAGTAGGCCATCCTCTATGACCCAGAGAGAAGCTGATCTGGAACCAGGACTGGGGAACAGAGACACAAAACCTGGAGCCCTGCCAGGTCCCTGGTCCTACTAAAATACGACAGACCAACAGAACTGGGTCATCATTCTCTCCCCCTCCCTCACCCCAGGCACAATGGGAGCACTGTGTCGTGGTGTGTCAGTTCCACTCAGAAGTTAAAGTGAGCTTTGTTCTTCGTTGTTTATTTTGGAAGTTGTGAAGGTGCACCGTGACCTCCAGCAAGTATGCTTGGTATTCCACAACAATCTGAACCAGCGTGCAGACAGAGCTCACTTGGAGGTTCTGATGGCTGAGTTCCATCACAGGGCTGTCCCTGAGGCTTTGGTGACCTTGTACATCTATGATTGTCCTAATTGTTGACATAAGTTTTGGGTCCCTCTTTGTTACTTGTCTTCCTCATTTGTGTGTTATTTTATGTTGTGGATGGGGAAAAGGGTTCCACTAGATGTTAAACTCTTTAAGGAAAGACCTATGTCTAGCCTTGGGAATGAAGGGTAGGTACGCCAGACATTTTTAACTAAGTCACTGAAATAGGGGATATAGCATGTGGGTGGAACACAGAGAATCAGGTTATTGTAACCATTTACAAATGCATGCCAGCATTTTTTAAAAATAAAGATAATGGGCAGGGGGCTGTCCTGTGTTAGGATTAATGTGCTGTTTAGCACCATCCTGAAATTGGCATTAGGTGGCTTTTCCTTACCTTAGCAGAAACCACCTTCTTCAGTGTCCCCTGTCTGCAGGGGGCTCCCAAGCACCTGCCTGTGCCCTGTGCTAACGGGATGATTTGTAAGAGCCTGGAAGATAAGAGTCTCTGGACAAGCAAATGAGATAGCCTCAAGTTCATTATCCACTGTCTGTCACAATCATAATAGACATTTAGGAATCTGATGACAATAAGAAACACCAAGGGAGAGAAGGCGACCAGGAAGAAGCTGAGAAAGAGGCAAAATTGGGGCCTTTAGATAATAGGTGCACTTAAGTGCACTTTTTTTATTTAACCTTCAAACCTTTACTTTATCAATCTTCTACTCTATCTCCACCCACAGAAGAGCAGATTTCCTCCAATTAAAAGGTCCTGGGAGAGGGGAGAGACTTTTCAGTGAAAACTTCCTTCCTAAAGCATAGCTATTGTTTAGAATATTTCCAAACTGTTCTTACTCTACATTATAAATATTGTTGAAATTCACATATCAACATTATTTTGTGTAGCTTAGTAACATGTCTTGAATGAGTAAAAAAATGAATCAATGAAGCAATTTGGCAAAAATGATTTTCTATTTAACAAGTATGAGGGGCTGTGAGTGAAAAGACTTTACAAACTATGTCTACTTGTATTCCTTGTAGTTGTTAATAGGACTAAATATTATGCTAACAGGAGTTGACAAGGATTTGTAAACGATTAAAATGAAAGCTATTTTTGTTTGATAAGTGTATCATCAACATGCAAGATTTTCTGCCACACTGTATTAATCCATTATCTTTCGTTAGGAGTGGGCAAATGTGGGGTTTCCCTACCATAATAAAAGGGGAGAAAGCTGCCCGGAGAAAATTAAAGTGTAGAGAATTTTGCCATTGGGAAATTCATCATGTCAAATCACATTCATGTTTGCTTTGCTTACCATATACTCTGTGGGTTAGGAGGAGGGTTAGGGGATATTAGCCTCTAGCTTTTGTCCTTGGCTGTAAGATTAACTAAATTATCTAGATTTATGAGGCAGTAGGCATTAATTTTTTTTTTTTGACTCCATTTCCCTAACTCACAGCCTAAGACCCCTCTATCTGTCTTTCACTTGTTCTGTCTCAGGTTAAGAACATGAGATGTAGATAGCTCACAGCAAGGCCTGGCCAATACTGAAGTGGGTTCTGTTCAATTCCAGGATGCCCCCTTTGAGCCAGTCTCTTCCTTATAGGGTGCAGCCCTATCACTGGCTAGGGGGCGTCCAGAGAAGATGGAGAAAGCTCAACAGAATGGAAAGAAAAGGTATAGCAATAGTCCCATGGAACAATCCAAAGACTCTAGAAGTAACAATCAGTCAACATTGTATAACAACATTTAAATTATATTGGGAGAAAGTGGACAAGAGTTTATAGAGTGGGCTTCACATTGTTAATCATAGGCACCTTTTTAAAAAGCCATTTCAAAGACAAGAAAATTCAGCAGAGCAAATTGAATGCAAGTTTCAGAATCAGAAATAATGATATGCTTCACTCCTACCTCAGTCATACAAAACTGAGTAAGTTTCTTTATGTCACCGTTTCCTCTTCCAAAAACTACTTAACGTAATACTTGTGCTACAAGCTTGTCCTGAACACTCACTGTAATGGTGTGTGCAAAGGAACTGGGGTCAAGTACAGCCTCAGGAGATGCTCAGTAACTGAAAGCTTCCATCCTTGGGGAGAGATAATAGAATGGAAGAGGTGAATCTTCTCCATAAAAAGGAGACAGTTGTACATTCTATAGCTAGAAGTAAGAAAGATACAGAACAGAGAACACTTAGAATGTGATGATGAAAAAAGTCTGAAATAGAGCAACATGAAGCCAGATGCCAGAGAAGGTGTCTTCTCCAGCACAGGGCCTGTGGATAGCTATAGAACACACAAATACTCACATCCAGGATTTCCTTGTTGGCTTTTGGAGACGTTGCTTCTCTAAGTTCCTTGATAGCCACAGGAATTTTAACTTTCTCACCTTCTGGAATCCAGAGTCCCTGGGGTGAAGAGAGAGGGCAGACGTTAGCTCTGAAGGGTGAAGGACATCAGAGCAGGGCTCTGCACTGTAAGGTCAATGGTATTAGGAGTCAACATCTCAGCAGCAATTTGGAGAGCAGGCTCCATTGATGAGAGTAATTATTCAGATTTTTAAAACGCTATCTTTGTGCCAGGTGTAAAGTCAGTGTGGATCATTTAGTCCTGGGTGTAGGTTTAACTGAAATCAGACTTTAAGCAAAGAGGCTCTTTAAAAACAGATTAATGCAAAGAATGCTTAATGCAATGAAAGTCAGCCTCACTTCTGTCTTCCTCACTTCTGTCTACACCCTGGCCTATCCCCTCTCACCCAAGGTCAACAACATCTTCCATAGCTGTGAGTCTTTTCGCCTAACAGGACTACTTATTTTTTCTCAGTAATGTGGGAAAAATGTTGGAATTTCCCAAGCCCTCAGCAAAATAAAGAGTAGACAGATGATGGTGAAAATCTGTGACACACTGAGGACTCTGGTTCACCCATGCAGAACATGAGGGACATGGCAAGCCCTGGTTCCCGGAAGTCCTGGTGCTGACCTGTCTTCAGGGACACTACCTTATACACGGTGCCAAATGCTCCAGAGCCCAGCACTTTGGTTTTTCTGAACTCTGTTTCCTTTAAGATCCTCAGGAGTGCTTGGTTGGGAGCTTCTCCGCTGGGTGTAAGAGGCTCCACGAGCTGTGAAAGAGGAGGAGGTGGGTGTTAGTAGCTAACAGTTTGTGGCTCTGTTTTATTACAAAGCACTCCCCATGTTTGTTCAAAAGGCACAATGGACAACGTCTCTCAAGAATTTGATAAAACACAGTAGAAACAGAGACTCTTTGAGGCAAGTGTTGTTTCACAGAACAGCCACAGTCAATAAAGGCAATTTCCATTTCTGTTTCCATGCCAAATAACCAGATTGAAAAACCATGGTGAGAGAAATTTTATGCCATGGTCATTTTGGTCATCTGTGGGGTTACACTGTGTTTCTGAGGGACAACCATCTACCACAGTGCTGGACACACTGATAATGGCCACAGCACTGAAGAACACCACCGATCACAGGGATAGCTCAGAAAGGAATGGCCAGTTACATGGACAGTGGCATTTTCCAAAGTAACATTTAATTTCAACCACAGGGTCCTCACAGGATCTCAGCAGCTACCTCTTCAAAAGTGTTCTCCTATGCATACACACAACAACTGTCCTTGTCCCTTACACTTCCATTCAGTTTTGTAAGGTTTTGGGTGAGTGAGCCTAGAAACATGTTCATTTCATTGCATGAAGATACCAAAATGTAACTAACTGTGTATTACTGGACATTCAGAGATTTTTTTCTGGTTCTTCTGTAATAACAAATAATTCATAATAATGTAATTATATATCTACTATAATTTGAATAAGTGTCTTCCAAAGATCCATGTTTTGAGGGCTTAGTCCCTAGTTGATGGTGCCACTGGAGGATGGTGGAACCTTTATGAGGTGGGGCCTAGTGGGGTGTCTTTAGGTCATTTGGGATCATGCCATTGAAGGGGAGAATAAGACCCTCCCCCTGCCTTTTTTTTCTCTCTTTTTACATCCTGGCATGAGGTAAGTGATTTTGCTCTACCACATACTCCTGCCATGATGTTTTGGGCACAGCCCCAAAACAATGGGGCCAACTGCTCTGGACTGAAATCTCTATAACTATGAGCCAAAACAAACTTTATTTCTTTTTAAGTCAATTATCATAGGTATTTGTTATAGTGATGAAAATGACTAAAACTATCGAAAATGCAAAATGGGAGGTTCCAAGTTTTCAAAGGAAGGTCCTTTTTCCTCTTGGGAGAAGTGGGGGCTCCTGAGGATGCTGCTCGCCCCAAGGCAGTCAGGGTCCTGCCACTCACCTCTCTCTCCTGCAGCAGACGGCGCAGTGTGCGTTTCCTGACAATGTGACGTCTTCTCATGAAAAGGCCGATTCCAAGAGCCACAACCACCAGCAAGAAGAGGCCACTCACAATCCCAATGGCAATAGATGGGATCTTGGGCCTGGAATGAGGTAGAGAGCCAAGGGAGGGTAAGGTTTGCTGGTAGACCTCACTGGTATTTCATACATTTCTTGAATCTTGTTGACACATTGACATCATTTAAAATTGTATCAGAATGTGGGATACTGTGTAGCTTCTAACAAAAAGACAACTAATGGTTCTAGTGTAATGTTTCTAACATTTTAATCTTTCCTCAACACAGACCTCCTTTTTGAATTTTAAAAATTGATGTCTTAACTGGGTCTCTCTACATGATAATTACTTTTTAAGATATTGACTCAGAAAATATATTCAAAAAATGATTCAGACCTCCATACTGCTTTCTTTATGAATTTGCATCTTGTTTTGAAGAGCATGCCTTACCAATGTAGAACAGTAGTCAGGTATTTGTCTTTTGGCCAGGCTAGGTGAAGGAATCCTCCAATAATACCTTGACCCTTCAAGGGGTCCTTGGCTTTCAAAATGGGACACATGGCAGTGTGAAATGCCCTATGAAAGACCTTGATCGAGGTTATAAAGTGACAGCAATTAGACAGAAAGAGCATCATTGTTAGAGTGAATGTTATCATCATGCAGCCTCAAAATATAGGAGTGTATTCACTCCTCCATCTCACCAAGGTCGTGTCTAATTTCAGAGAGAGGGGAAAAAAATCAGAAGTCAGGCTTTCAAGCCCACAAGAGAAAGAACTATCCAAAGTAATAATATTAGTAATCTTAAATTTGAAATCATGTCATAAGCACTTTTATAAATGTCACAAGGTACTCTCAGTACAACAATACTATGATAATAAAAATTAAATTTAAAAAAAGAAAGTTCTTTTTCCTTTTTTGTTGGTGCTGGGGTGAAAGTTATTTTATTTTTTTGTTATTTTGGTGGTAATGTGAATTTGAACTCAGGGCTTTGTGCTTGCTAGGCAGGCACTCTCCCACTTAAAGTCACTCTGATAGCCCTTTTTGTGTTGGTTAGTTTTGAGATAGGGTCTTGCTTTATGCCCAGGAGGGCCTGGACTACCATCCTACTTGTGCTCCCTACATTGCTGGGGATGACAGGTGCACACCTGTGCAGCCATTGGTTGAGATTGGAAGGGGGGGGAGTCTCATAAACTTTTTGCCTGGGCTGGCCTCAAACCTTGATTATCTCAATCTCCGCTTCCCAAGTAGCTAGGATTACAGACTTGAGGCAAAATGCCTGGCTTATTATTCTTAAGTATCTTTCCCATTAGAGTTCCTGGTAAATTGAAAATAAAGTTCCTTATTTTCAGGGACAATGTTAATGAATAGCAAAAATTAATTAGCAGAATCATTTGCACATAATAAGGTGCCAAAATACTTGCATATCCCCTTAAAGTGAGCCAAATGTACTTCATGAAAACTGTTGTTTGAAACTCTTTTCTTTTTAGGGAGTACAAAAGTCATCTCCTGAGTTATATACTAAATGCCTAATGAATACAGCTTGAATTAATGAATTTTCACCATTTTAAAAGGAATACTGGAAGATAGAAGAACAATTTGTTACAGAGAATGATTCACAGTAGTAAAAGAGAGAGACTGAGAAGAGGAGGAAAAAATTAATGAGTATCTATTATAAAACTGTCTACCAAACGTGAAAGTGATGGAAAACCTTAGGTCACAGAGGCTGTAGAATGAAGATGGAAGTTCTGCTGAGCATCTGTGTAGGCTCAGTGAAGAGATAGGGTTGGAAGGAGATACTATGAATGAGAAATTGCCTTATTGTTATCTGGTGGCAGGGGGATATCCCTGGGAGTTCAGATGGTGTTTGGGGACAACAGAAATGGCAAATAGGTGGGTTTTTTTTTTTGCTGTACTGGAGCTTGAACTCAGGGCCTTCACCTTGAGCCACTCTACCAGTCCTGGTTTTTTTGTGAAGGGTTTTTCAAGTTAGGGTCTCACAAACTATTTGCCTGGGCTGGCTTCGAACCTTGATCCTCCTGATCTCTGCCTCCTGAGTACCTAGAACTACAGGCGTGAACCACTGGTGCCTGGCTGGTATTTTGTACATAATCTCCCCAATTACTTACTAGATGCTACTCTTCCCATTCATCTATTCAGATGAATCTGAATAGGAACTTACAATTTTGCTCTTCTCGGTGCAGGATTTCAGGCAATGATGGAAACTGGTCAGAATTAAAATACCAAAGGAAGCCCATTTACCTTTGCTGAGCAATGTGTTTCAAAAAGGAAGAAAAGAGAGAAAATTCTCCTAAGCTGGAGCTTTGTCATCCAACAGAAAGGACTTTTGAACACAGGTTTGTGATAGGACCAATCAAGCTAGTGGGGAAAGAGGAAGGGAAGTTAAGAGAAGCTAAGACTAAGCAAAAGTGGTATAACTAAAGAAGTGAGAGACAGGTGTGTATACAGAGACAACGTGGTACATCCTCCAACATCACCTGGGACAGAAGGGTAGAACCAGCAGGCTAGTTTCTACAGGGACCCCAGGCTGGCCCAAAATAGACTAAAAAACCAGATAAGGGTGGAGGACAATCAGAAATGCAGGCTTTTGATTGTATTAGACTAGCCTCATTAGCCGCAAAGCTATGACACTTACCCACTTGTTGCACAGCCTTCAAGACCTGGCCCAGCACACCTGTAGGAAATGGAAGAGAAACACATTTTTCTCATTCCATTCCTTTTGCATTGTTTTCCCATTTTTAAATTAACTCATAAGGCAATGTGTGGTAAGTTACTTTCAGATCATTAAAATCACACTGAATCTCAATGTTGGGAGTGGTGGTTACTAATTTATTTACTACACATTAATTCGTTTGTTAATTCGTACAGCAAATACTTTTGAGTACCTGCCTGTGACCCCATGACAGGGATTGTTTTAGCCTTGAGTTATGCAATCAGATCATCACTGAAATTTAACACAGGTATATTTGTCTCATAGCTGGCTCTACATGTCAGGATAAACAGGAGAGCCAAGGGAGCCAAGGGAAGCAACACATATGGGGGCCACACGATGAAGGAGTGGAAGTCCGTGCTTTGAACAGATATCTGGTGGTGAGGGAATGCAGCAGAGGCTGCTCCTGAGATGGGAATTGTTATGGACATGATGAAAGAGAAGAGACAAGCCCTGATAAACTAAGGAATAAACTGGACAGGGGACACAGTGGGAGTGGCTGAAAGGAAAAGGCAGGGGACAGCTGAATGAAGACATGAGTCTAGGAGGCAGCGAGATGGCCATGGTCTGTAGTCATATAGACCCAGAGAATCAGAAGCAAGCTCTAGACTCGTCCAGCACAGTCACTGGAATTTTTATCCCTATTTCTTGGGTCTCAGTAATTGGTGCTGATGTCTATATTTTACTCTTCTTGATTTTGAGAATCTGGCTCTACCACATCTCCATGGTGTTAGATAATTCAGTTTTGCTTCTGCAATGCTCTTGGGCCTTCATTCAGAAACCACACAGGCATCTGCAGGCAGTAGAATCCACATGGAAAGCCTCTTTGTTTTAGACTATTATCTCCCAAGCACACTAAGACAGTCAAAGACAGAGAGGAAACATTCTCTGTTCCTCAAAATAGTCTTCCTCATCACGTTGTACTTCAATGCCTGACGCTTTGACTGTGCCTACACTCACACTGCTGAGTGAAACACACTAGGAACACAGTGGCTAACGATGATGGATGGGAATTGCAGCTTGGACTAGATGCAGTTTCATGAAGTCCCTGAAAGGAACTTCGGGAAACTGCAGGGATTAATATGAAGCCGTGATGAGTGAGCTCAGAGGGAAAGTCAGACCAGTTCACAGTTGACGAGATGACCAACAAGGACAGTGACAGTGACAGACAGATGCTGCAGGAGGGAAGGATTTAAGTGTCACAAGATTAAGAGGATAAAAGGAAAACTGAGAGTGCCTTTTGGTTCAAAGTCAAAGAGGCCATATTAAGTTATCATTTAATTCTATCAGAAAAAAGTATTCTCTGCCCTCATTTTATTCTTTTCTTGTAAGGAATTTACACATAATTACAATTATATAGCAGCTACATTTTATTACACATGACCAAAATAGGCAAATTCTCACATTAGTTTAGCAGGATAAAAATTTCAGAGACAATTTCGCCCTTAAAATGTGGTGCCATTTAAAATGTGTTTCATCACATGCACAGGAAATTAATGTGAGTCAACTCCCTGTATAGCTATCCTTACCTCAACTAGCAAAAACCCTTGGTCCTTCCTATTATTGCTTATACTCTCTCTACAACAAAATTAGAAATAAGGGCAAAATAGTTTCTGCCCGGTATCGAGGGGGTGGGGGGGAGAGGGAGGGGGCGGAGTGGGTGGTAAGGGAGGGGGTGGGGGCAGGGGGGAGAAATGACCCAAGCATTCACATATGAATAATAAAACAATAAAAATTAAAAAACAAATTTAAAAATAAATAAATAAAATGTGTTTCAAGTGTCCCTACCCATGCCCTTGAATGGCCAAACCTGTGACTCTTGGAACTAGGCATGTTCCTAAGCTATAGTCTGGACTGGGGCACAACTGGTTCATGAGCTGTGATGATTAATGAGCCCTATTAAGTACTTCTTTCCCCACAAAAATGGGGACAGAAATACTTCTTTTCTGAGAAATCTGAGAGACAATGTATTAGATAAAGTCATATACATCATAAATGCACAATACCAGGTTTTCTTATCCTCATCAACATTTCTTCATATGTTAAAGTCAAATCTATTTTTATCATATAATTACAAGGTAGTTAATGACTTTGAGAGAAAATATAGGTAGTAATAGCAAGATTATATAAAACTATTTGGTCTTTTCCCAACATAAAGGCTCAGAATTAGGAAGAAAACAGAAAAATATTAGAACAAATGACCATTAACATGTATTATTTAAATTTTTAGTAAATTCCCTTCTGTAGTTGGAAAATTGTTTCTTATTCAAGATAAATATACTGATAATTCCCACTGCCCAAAGACTTTCTAGATCCCTTCTAAGGTCAGCAATATACATTCATAAACACAGAGACATACATATGCAGTTATTTCCAAAAGATAGAACAGGGAAAAGAGACACATTTATATAGTTCATATAATTCTGTTGTAGAAAATCTGCTCCAGAATTGCTCATAAATGTAGAATATATGAAAATGAGCACACCATAGGATATAACATGCTCTGTGGAGTTTACAAATTGGCCAATGTAACCAGCATGGGGAAAGTATGAAAATATTAAATCACTATCAAAGAGGTATTTGGTAAAAATAAAAATCCATCCCAGATTTTTAAAAATAGTTAAAAACTAGATGTAGATGACTATTAACAAGATAATTAGTATCTCCTCCAACTTGTAGCAAATACTGTTTTTAATATTTAACCATTACAACCATTACCATCACCATCAGATCTGAAAATGTGACTTCCATTATCATTGTGTCTGATATTAATTATCCTGGAAATTCTGGCCCTTACGATACAAGTTGAAACTTTTGGAAAAGAGATCCAGATACCATTTTTGGAGATGATATAGTTGTCCTCTTAGAAAATTGACTAATCATCACAACTGTCACAATTATTGCCATTGCTACCATCACCATCATCACCACCAATATTGCTATCACCACTACCATCACCAACACCATTGTAAATCTTCACCATTGTAAACAGCACCTCACCACCATTGTAATTGCCACATCATCACAACCATCACCATTGTTACTACCACCTCATTACCACCACCACCATCAGTGTTATCATTCACTGCTCAAGTGCTCACTATGTTCCCAGCACTGTTTTAAGTGCAATACACATATTAACTCATGACCACGAGTTAATCCTGTGAGCTGTGCACCGTTACTGCCCCAAACACAGATGAGCTCAGTTAGGCACAGACACACTTGTCCAAGGCCAAGACCCAGAGAAAGAAAGAGTAATTAGTTCTAAGGGTGAGGACTTAAAGGAATACAGGGAAACGTGAAATAGTATTTATGACAACTCAACTCCTTTTCTCATTGCTGGGTGTGATGCAGTTTGATTGATAAATTTATTATTCCAATAAGTAAGATAGGCATAATCAGTGTGCTTCTGCTAATTTAAGTCAAAATAACTCACAAAGTAATAGTTTAATGATCAACTAGCTAAAAAAGAGCATTGTTAATATCCCAGGCAATGTTACCTTTTACTAATTACAACACACACACACACACACACACACACACACACAGAGTCAATCTTCATCCTAACCTAGTAACCTAGAAAGAAGCCAAGATGGCAGCTTGGTGGGACCTGTGCCCTCTTTCTACCTATCACTTGCTGTCTCCTGTCTGGACAGGCAGCACTGAGGAACAGAGTCATGCTATGATAAATCACCTGAGAGGCAGAGGGCTATTCCTACCTACACTGAGACCTGCCCACAAGCATTTTTCTGTTTCCACTTGGCCATGGGGACAAAACACCTTAGAATGTAATCTGCTGTCTGGAAATTTGGGAGACATTTGCATCATATGAACATGCAAGTTAGGAATCAGTTTGTGCTTTTGTATTTTCCGTTGCAAGCACTGGAGCCTCCACTCACCCGTAGGTGCAGTTTGGATGGCAGAGGTGGCAGACATGGTTGGTGTCTGCATACTTCCAGACCAGGGTATTGTTCTCCCCCATGATTCCAGCTGGACAGGTCTTGACACAGTGAGGGCCATCAATGTAGTGGGCACACTTTATACAGTTGTCTGGTCCCTGTACCAAAGAACATAAAAATATTTATGAATGCCTCTTCCTTTTTCAAAATAGAAGCAACTTTTTATTTCATATATTTTGTGTAAGAAAAATGGCAAATAATACAAAAGTTCCTAAAGTATAAGACAAGTTCTGTGATTATTATTGCTTGATATGACCAGTGCAAATAGCTTAATATGCAGTCTTCCCGATTCAGATGCAATTTCTGTTAACTCTGTAATCAGATATAAAAAGTAAACTGATTTAAATGATATAATTCATTAATAAAGAAATGATGTGGTCATTTTCAATCTCTCTTTAAAGGTGAAGCTTTCAGTCTATTGAAAGTGAATTCCTTTCCTAATAAACTTTACAATCACTTTCACTAAAAAAAAATAGAAATGATGCATGGTTGTTATCATTTTGTTATTCTTTAGATTCTCAGAGACTCCTTTCCTCCAATTTAATTACTAAAGTTTTATAAAGGAAATGAAAATGTTAAAAGAAGGAAAATAAATGCACATAATTTACACAGACATAAAAGAAACTCTATACTTAATGCATTTTACATAATATATTAAGGGCATCTTTCCTTGTCAAAGCCATCTTGATTGGTCTATATGTATATTTATAATCTTATTTTAAAAATTCTTCAACTAACTTAAATTGAGTATTAAACACAAATTTGAGAAGGCAATGATGGAGGTGTCAGAAATGGTGGAAACCGGCTGATGGCGTCAGAAGTCCAGCACAGGTTGCTCTGTAGTGTGATGAGGGAACAGTCCCAGTGAAACGTGTTGGCAGTGCTCCACAAGAATGGCAAGGGCATAGCACAGGACCACAGGTGGTTTAAGGTAATGTCACTCAAACACAATCTGTCACAGCTGACAGAGCTTGCCCGCCCCTCTGCTGCGAGGTGGGCTGGGGGGCTGTCCTCCCCAGCTAGGGATGACTTGGGTCATTGCTGTGGCCCTGCCTCTGTGAAGGGTTTTCCCCAGGAAGTGGGGGCAGAATAACAGGCCTTACCCGGCCTGTGCAGGTGATGTTCGTGGCCTGGGGCAGACATTCTGGATCGCACTGGATGCATTCAGAGTTCTCCACAAACTCCCTTGGCTCCCTGGGAAAAGGAAGAAGGGAACTAGTCATGCCATCCCCCAAGAAGCAGTGACTGGCTCAGATAACACAAATCAAAAAATTCAAAATCATTTTAGTTGAAGGTCAAAAGGTTGGGACATTTTGTACTACTCTGTAATATTATACTGTTTTCACTAATGGAAGCCTGGCCACCTTCTCCCTGGATAGCAAACACATAAGCTCCATTCACAATCAGAACATCTTCTCTACATTTTTCTGTAGGAATAGTTTCTGTGTATTAGGTAAACAATCCAGGGAAGTAAAACATCTTTATGAGGTGTCCCATCTCTCTAACACCAGATTCGTGGTTACTTAAATTAAGCTGGAAAGAGATAAGTTACTGAGACTAAGGGATAGGAAAAGGAAGGGGGGATACTCAAACTTGCTCAATGGCTAGTACTCCAAACAGTAAGTACTGAACACAGTTATGAAAAATTTTGCTCGTAATATTTTTAAACTTCCACAAGATTTTAGATCAATATTGAGCAAGAATATGTTTTTTGATTGAAAAAACAAAATGGTTATGAAGATTGATTATCTGCCAGGTAATTAACTATAGGTCTTCACTACAAGAAGTGTTTACATTCCAAAATGAGTTCCATGTGTCCTTCCATTAGGCACGTAGTGTCATTTAAACCAAATCTGACTCAATGGTATTTTTCTGGGCTTTGTCTCTGGATCACCCTCTGCTTTAAGGGTCAGTATTGCAAAGTGTGCTGCTGGACATCAGGTTTCTCTGCAAAGACATGGGCCTCTTGATACTGTTATTCTAATTACCATGTCTCTTAAGGGACTAAAAAGTGAAAATGTGAGATGAAAGTTTATTTGCAGCAGAAAGGGTTATATCAACACTCCTTACTTGAAATAGCACTATCAACTAGCAAATTGTTCTGATCCCATCAGCTAAAGGATTCATTCCTACAGAATTGAACTTGGTCTGCTGATAGGAGGATATTTCTCCTGAATATTTCTGGATTCAAGATGGTCCATACCCTGCTATTTAAAAAGGAAGTAAGATTTCCCAGTGTCCCCTGAAATTTCTATAGCACTTCTCCATCACAAACTTTGTCTTTTTCTTTAAATTAGAAAAATACTTTGTCTCTCTCTGTCCTTCAATTTGACCTTGCAATTAACTTTTTAAATTATTATTGGTACTCAAAGCCTTACTTCAATGATGAGATTCTCAGATTATCCACAGACTGTGTTTTTTACTGAATGTAATTAAATTCAACAAACATTATATGACTTATTTCTTTCTTTGTCCCTGACTATATTTAAAGTTATTTATAGTGTTCAATGTTTGGTGCATGGTGGGAGTATATACAACAAAAATTAATCCAGAAATATATTTTCTATTAATACATTTTAAGCACCAGGAACAGTGGACTACAAAGTAAAAGCTAAATGCCCATGCTCTTGGTTTTCTCAACCATTTATGACTGTTCTGCCTTGGGAACTTTGTGTAGGTTGAAAATCTTAAGGTATTTTCAGGAAAAGAGATTTGATAAATTACTGGGCTGGATTAAGTAAAGAAAATTTTTTTCTTTACTTCCTATTGTGATATTGCCAAAAAAGAAAAACAAAATAACCCAAATTGAGGACAAATTTGAACAACCACAAAGGAAATGAAAGAAATAACTGAATAACTGAAAAGCTATAAAAACAGCCCTCTGACTTAATTTTGATCTGGACAAGGAGCTCAAAGAACAGCATCTCACCCCTCCAGGATGTTGCACTTCTCTACACACTCTCTGCCCCGGCTGACGTTTCGACAAGAGACACAATCCCTGGGCTCAGGACCCCAGCAGCCCTCCGGCGAGCATAAGGGATTACAGACGTGACCTGTGGCCTCTGAGAAAACACAGCAAGTCACAAGGTAAGTTATGGAGCAAGAACTGGAGGAAGCAGAAGAGGAAGAACCCTTCAAAGGGCTGTGTGCTCTGTACAGACTGCGCCAGGGATGTCTGAAGGGAGGAGGACACCAAGGTTCTTCTTCCCTGTGGGGTGTCCAGAGTAACCTAATCTGATCCGCGGGGCGGGGGCATTTTGATGACAAATGCCACAGCTGATAGAAACCACAGTGAAGGCTATAGTCACTAGGCACCAAGCGCAGAGCTACACATATGGAATTTTATTTGGTTTTTTAGTGGTATGAGGATCAGCATTATAGTTTTATGGATGAGAAAGGCAAAGTCTAAGAAGATTAAGTAAATTAGCCAAGTTCTCAAATCCTGCAAGGGAAACACCAGCATTTTGGAACTCAGCTCTATTCTTTCAATGAACAGGGACTCACCAGAGGGATGAGTGTGCGAGCCAGCTTCAAAAGTCTGCTTATGGCTCTAATCAGAGCAGGAATGTTAATGTGAACTGTTACCCATTCTTCTAAGCATGTGTGTGCATGTGTACCTAGCTATAGTCACAGAGGCTGCAGTGAGCAGGGAGCAATTTATAGCTAAAATGAAATATAATTCATGCTAAATTTAGGTCTCCAATTACAAATAACTGGTAGCCTAAACCTCAGGGAATATTCATTCTATCAAATGGAAATGATCTGGAAGCAATTCTGATGAGTTTCACATGCTAACTTCACAATTAAGAATATATACATTTTAATTTGCTTAAGGATTGTAAAAAAAGAAATTAAAATGCTTGGGTATGGTCTCTTCAATATTCTACCTAAAAAGTAAATGACTCCAGGAGCTATTTACACAAACAAAACGCAAATTGACTACTTACTGCAGTCTTTTTCACCACTGTTGTTTATAATCTTGGTTTTCTGACTGGAAGTCCCAAATAGTTTTTTCCAGTTTATTGTATTTGCATAGCACAAATTTCGGTTTGCTGAAACGATCACATCTCCGTCACTAATTTCCTTGAGGGAGCGCAATCCCAAGGATGTTATGTTCAGGCCAACAACCGCAAGAGAAAACTGACCACTAAATTGGGGAGAAGAAAAATAACAACATGAACAAGGATGAGAATGACATATCTCAAAAACTTTATTTTGTTTTTCTGTGCCACTTAGATTTTCTACAAGCTAGGCTCCAATGATCTCAAATAATAAGGTAAGATGTATGTATTACAACTTTTGGAATCGCAAGTGTTTTCTAACTCTTATCCAAGGAAAAGCCATCTATTATCTTTAACCTCAGGGCTGAATCAATGTCTTCATGTCATTGTTTTATTTACTTTCTTTTTCTGTACTAGGGATTGAATTCAGGCCTCGCTCCTGCTAGGCAAGCACTTTACCACTTGATCCACATGCTTAATCCTTTTGATTTTAGTTTGTTTTTCGGATAGAATCCTGTGCTATCTTTGCCCAGGATGGCTTCGAGCTGCAACCCTCCTACCTCTGTCTCCCAAGGAGCTAGGACCACAGGCATGCAGTGCCATGCCTGGACCTATTTACTACATTTTTATTTGGCCTGGAAGTGAACATGTGCTAGCATCTGAAACATCCAAATGCACTTCAAAGGCTGAAGGTTTTCTGGTCTACTTACCCACCCATCCACCCAGTCATGTAAACTGTTGTATTATGTGCCAAATTCTATGCAGGTGAAATACGTGTCTCCTACTCTCAAGAAACTTTTGTTTGGATTCTTTGAACCCAGAGACAAATGCAACCAGAGCAAGCACCACAGCAGCCAATGGCAGGGACACCTAAGCAGCTCTGTGGAAGGATGGCCAGGAAAGGCAGCTTCCTTTCAGTGATGATGCCTAAGGTGGTGAGACCTAGAGAGCAAGGCCAGCAACACTGTGCTTCTACCCAACACTGAGGTTAAGACTCTGCAAGGTGATCAATATGTGTTCGTCTGGTGACTGTGACTGGATAACAGTTATTCAAAGGAAAGAGAAGGACGTCCTGAACCACCTGGAAGAGCAGGAAGTAATGAGCTGAGGGGTGCTGACAGCCACAGCTGCTGCTGGACCATAAATGTGCAGATGAGGAGAGCTAAGGGATGGGTCTGTGGAGGATGGATGAAGCCAGAGTACAGAAGGCCTTGTGCCCCTTATGGGAGCACTTTGGATGTTGGTTGTGATTGATGAGAAACCACAGGAAAGAGATCTGCATTTGTAGGAGACGCATTTGACACCAGGATGGAGAATGAATCAGTTGAGACAGGGCTGAGTGAAGAGACAGTTAATAATTAAGGTGCTAAATGGTAAAGGTTTAAAGTATAATCCGATGGCTTCTTTTCTCCTGGCTGCTCTTCTCCTTCTGTCCTGGCTGCTCTTCCAGTCTTCCCCATACCCTGGTTCAGGAGAAGTGAGGATCTCTGTTCAGGAGACCTGCAACCACCACTGATGGGGAGTCTGCCCCCATCATATGCCCAGGTGCCAGGCTGGTGTCTTATCTTCCTTGCAGGGCAAACCTGCTGTTTTGGGGAATCACATCCTGGAACCAAGGTCTCGAGCACTTTCTCCTGCTCTTGTTTCTCACCCACACTTAGGGTGACTGGAGATGCAGAAAGGACAAAGGATAGAAGACATACATGCAGAAAGTTGGGGTCAGGTGTGTTGGGTGCTTGGATGGAGATGCACAACAGCTTCATTACTTCTTTTCTCTATTATTCTCTTCTTTTACTTTGTTTCTTTTCTCTATTCTTTAGGGCTTTACTTCTTTACTATTGTTTAAAACCTTGCTTCTTTTCTATTCTTTAAAGTCTCTTTCCTTACACTCACACTGTCCCATGTTTTCCTTACTCTCTCTTAAAGTCTTGGCCCTCAGACTTGCACTGTCCCATGTTCTCTCTTAAAGCATCAATGCTCAGACTTACAGACAAACAACAGCAGCTGCATCTAAAACCTGCATTAAAGTCTTAAAGTCTCAGTCCTTAGAATTGCACTTAGACTTAGCTTTTCTAACACCTATATATAAAGTTCTGGATGCAGAAATCTGCTTTGGTGGAGACACACAACAGCCCGCAGCAGCAGCAGCAGTGTCAGCCTCACAAGCAGCCCGCAGCCAGCCAATCAAAATTCCCCCAATCCATCAATCAATACCTCCTTCAGTGAGTGTTTTATACTCAGTGGTAAACAAGGAGGTGGAGCAACAGTTCTCCAGGAGGGGTGTGACATTGTAACAGGAGAAACCTGTGACCCTACTTCTCTGAACATAAACAACTTAGGAGAGCAGCTGTGCTGCATTTTGCCTTTGCCCCCTTCTGCAGCTGGGGCTGTGCCAAACTCAGTCTGTAGATCATAGAGCACAACTGTGCTTATGTCAAGTTCTCATAGGCTTCTCATAATCACTCCCTATACCAAGGGTCACTGTGCAACACTGGGGACTGGTATTATTGCACTTAAATGTGAAAAAATAAGTGGTCCTTATCTGTTTCAGTAACTACAGTTAGACCAAGTGCTACATACCCATCATCCAAAAACCACTGCTATAAATCTCATCTCTGTCTCAACCTTGGGCATCTTAAGACAGTATTCCTGAAACCCTCAGAGCGAAGGGACCTTTCAGGAAAGCAAGAGTAGCTGTTTGTTTAGTGTTAGATGTGTTCGGCCAACACAGTTTGTGTAAGGTACTCATATGTATGGTACACCAATTCTGAATTTTTACAGTACTATATATAGTCCTTTTAGGGATTAGTTTTGGGAAACAGTATTTTTTTTTCTTTTCTCCTTTTATTTTATTGTTTTTACATTTACTAACGTGCATACATGTTTGGGTCATGTAAGATGGGAATTTAGGGGAGGTTGGCTGAAGGATGTATGGGAACTCCGTACCATTTTGACAACTCTCCTTTAAGTCTAATTTCCAAGTAAAAAGACAAAAAACTATTCAGGCTTCAGCTGCCATCAACTTACTGTTGCTTTGTCCTGCCACGGATGATTTCTAGGTTCTCAAAAGCATGGAGGTCAGTCCTGTTTTCAGGCCAAGCCTGGATCAGCAAAAACCCTGGAAGGCAGAAGGAAAGCTCAGACACACAGCACCTAGGAACTTCTTTTTTTTGTATGAAACATTATTTAAGATTCTTATGAGATTGCCATATGGACAGGAATTGTGGATTGGATTCTTTTTATCGTCTTTTGAGGATGTATGAGTATGTGAATATTCAAGTCAAGGCAAATGGTTGAAATTGGCATCTTGCCCTTCCTGTGGTACTTCACATCATTGGCTGCACTTCCCACACAGCTCAGCTCCCATCCAAGGGCTGCCTATATGTGGTGCCCTGATAGCCTCGTGGGGCTCCAAGTCTGATCACCCTTCTGTTCTTCTGTTCTGATTAGATCTGCCAATTATTGAGCCCTTATTATAGACAAAGACTTTTAAATATTTTCCTTATTTAATTCCAATCCTAAAATAAACCTTGTTATTCAGTTTTCATTATTCCTTTCTGGAAATGAAGAAAGTGGAGCTCAGGTAATAGTCATGGACTCAAAGCCTGTCAACAGCCAAAAGATAGTTTGAAGTCTAGTTTATGAGGCCTGAGCTCTCTGCCCTCACACCCCTCATCTTCTTACCCTTCCACTCCCTCTATCCACTGGAGTTGCCAGGGCCCCAGCCTTGGCTTAAAGTGCTCACCCCTTGCACACAAGGGAAATCGCATTTTTGAAAAGTATAAAAGAATTAATCATTAATAGTGGAATTTCAAAAGTAATATTTTTATGCCAAGGGAGAAGGAAATATGTCCAAGATTCTCATTATAAAACTGATTTCCCATTTATGCTACTGGAGACCTCAGTACAAACCTGTTATTTCCTTTACGGTTTTTAGAATATCCAGTTCCTTTGGATCTAGAGGAGGAGTATGTGTGAAGGAGTCACTGAAACAAACAGCAGAATAATTATTGATCACTAGTCTCTTCTATTAAAAAAGCAGACTTCACTGCTCTCTGCACAAGCAACTGTCACTTACCCCCTAAACGCTACCGGCAGGATATGAAGGTCTCCACTGATGGCAGTGCAATTTTTGAAGTGTTTGATATTTGTAGCATTTATGGAGAGTGTATCTTTAAATTCACCAATTCCTATTCCGTTACAAACTGTTAAGAGAGATGTTTGTTCCATTCATATTTGTTGACTTAAGAATGCTGTGGCTCCAAAGGCAGAAGGAGGACCCTACCCCATGCCATCATTCATTCACCCCACAAACACCAAAGGAGAGCCCCTAGGTACCAGAACCTATGGCCTTGGTTTTTCTCATTTCCCACTCAGGCTGCTCCCAACATGCTTGCCTGTCCCCTCTCTGTCCAGGGCTGTCTGTCTACCTGTGCTACAGGTGCTACCTCTGTGCCTGGCTCTAAACAGAGAACTCCCCCAGCCAAACCTGCCCTGCCCTTCTATAGCCCAAACCTGGCTTTTCAGCTTTATCTTCAATTTTAAAGAAGCAACAAACATGTCTTTTTATTAGAAGAGTAAGATGTGTTTACTTGGAGGTGAGCATAGAGCACAGCTTCAGGGTTGGGGAAGAAGCCTGCACACACCTGCAGGTTCCCTACCTTTGCGACAGGGCCCATCACACTTTTTGCACTTGCGGACGCCATCTTCCTCCACCTCGTAGTTGTCAGGACCACAGGCCCGGACACAGGAGCCATGATCTGTCACCACATAGTTCCCTGAGGATGAGGCAATGAAAAGAAGGTGAGGAAGCTGTGGCAGGTGCTCCTGGCCTCCCACAAACATCCTCATGACCTGGTCTAAAAGACTGATGAAAAGGGTCCCTAATCCTTTGGTTGCATGAAAGGTTACAAATGGAAAATAATCAAGTTGAAGAGTTTAATGGCTTTCAAGATGGTAACATAGGGAAACAGACATATTTCATCCCAGACAGACAATAGCTGCGGGGGGCAGAAAACACCTCTCATGCCCCTAAGCTTATAGCACCTCTTTGAAGCTCAGTTTTCTCTACAGGATTTGTCTTCAGGGTTTACAGTTAAAGTTTAGTATTAATTAACCAGGTGAGAACCACTCTCCCTCTGAAGTAGCTACATTTGAGGCTCCATTTCATTCTGCAGTTGATGTCTGGCTCTGCCCCTCCATGGTCCTTTCTGATGAGGACATATGTCTATGCGCAGAACAGTTGCAGGACCAGCTGGTTCTGCAGCCCAGCCAGGCACCTCGGTCCCATCCTCAGCCTCCCCTCACACTTGGGTAATCTACTTGGGTTAATGTTTATGTCTGTCTACATTATGTTTCTGAAACTCCTTATGTTCCTCTTTCCAGTTCCCCAATGGGTCTTCCTAAGTATTCACTGGATGTTAGCAGTTCTCCTGCTGTGAATTGTATGCTTCTGTCATCTTAGGTTCTGAGTGTTTTGTGTGGAGCTGAAAGGTCTACCTATTGAGCTCTGTCACAAAGATACAGTCTGTGTCATAATTGTGGCATGTTTTTATTGTAGTTTGCCATTTACCTTACAATGGTTTATTCCATTTGTGTGTTATTTTTCTGTACAGAGTTTTAAATTTTTTATCCATACCAAATACACAGGGCAAAATCTGTCCCTCATAATTGTTCTTTTATAATTTTTTTCTTAATCTCCCTTCTGAAGTCAAGATTGGTTTCTAAGACTCTTTAGTTAGACATCACTTCACTTTCTCTGTTCAGAAACAATCCACATCGCAACTTCCCTTTACCTACCAGGAGGATTCAAATATAAATAAGTGAAACTCAACCCCAAATAATTAAAATAAAACAAAAACAAAATTTCCTCATATAAGGCACAACTTTCACCAGAATTTTCACCCATCAAGAAGGCAGATCTGAGGGCTGGTAGAGTGACTCAAGTGGTAGAGTGCTTGTCTGGCAGGTGTGAGGCCCTGAGTTCAAACCCCAGCACAGCCAAAAAAAAAAAAAAATCAAATAAAGAAGGCAGATCTGCTATCCTCTCTCATTTAAGTCTGTTAAATGCCTGCTTGGTATAAGAGTCAAACAGCAAAGAGTTGTGGTTGTGTGCCAATCAGACAATAGAACACTCTGGCCTACTGCAGTTGTTCCTGAGTTTTGTGGGTGGAGCAACAGGTGTCTTTCACGTTATGCAGCCAGTTCATGAGTGACTCTGAGGACCAAAAATGATGCTGTCCCATGAACAGAGGAGGCTGCCATGGTGGAGGTAGCAATGGCCTTACTGCCCCATGGCAGTAAACTGGCCTGTCACCTCCATGTCTGGACAGGCAACACCTGCTTGACAGCAAGGTAAGCACATTGATCTAAATACTTCCCAAGACAGGGGACTCCAGAACTTTAGAAAAGCACCAAAGAAGACATGGACATCTGACAAGTCGAAGGGTTTCCATGTGGAGAACTCACGTGGGCATTTTTTCACACAAGTGGCACCAAAGCTGTACTTCCCCTCAGGGTTGACATCCATCTGGTACGTGGTAGGGTTGTACAGCATGAGTGGTGGGCAGGTGTCCTTGCACGTGGCTTCATCTCGGAACTTGTGGCAGACCTGTTGCAGAAGAGACAACATGACTAGTCAAGGTGCAAGGACTGAAGCTTGGCAACCAAAGGAATGAAGCCATGTTGATTTCAGGATAGAAAGGCTCAGAAGCTCAGCATGCAGTTCTTAACACTCAGGTGTTCAATCAGAGTTGGACGATCTAGCAAAGTGTTTTCAGTACAGTCAGAAAGATCTGTCTCTGAAAGTGTTTGTTCTTCTGGTTTATGGTTAGAGAAAAATACATGCCTACTGATTTGCAAAAAATGAAGGGGGTCCCACCTATGGAGTGCCATTATTTTAAGACTCAATGGATATTGGGTTTCCTTTATAAAGAACACTTGAGAATAAATTTCAGAATTTATTATAAAATTGCAGGAAAACTTGACTAGGAAGGGTGTCATGCAGAAATAGTCAGGCCAAATACAGAGGTGGCTCTTCCTAAGAACCATACATACAGTCTTCCCTCGAGCTGCTCATGAGAATCAGCCCAGACCAACCAAGTCAAAATCCCTGCTGCTGGGTTCAGCCCCTGGACTTTAGAAATGTCCCTTTCTTGAAACCACAGAATGTTCCAGAGCCAGAGAGGGCCTTGGCACATTTTGTGCTGACACTAGCTGTCTATCCACCAGCTCTGGTGTCTGCAGGCTTCTGAGATGCCCCCACCTGCAACCATCATGTGGTACCCACTGCCCTTGGGGGCAACAAAGCTTCTATTAGAGTTTTCTGCAGTGACAGGGACAAAAGGGCAAGGGGTAAAGACCTTTTGGGGATAGGGAGCAGCCCAAGGCATTAGAGCTGTAGTGCAAAGAAGAGAGGGATTAGGGTCAGAGACCCAAGTGTCATACCATCAAAGATCTGTGCAGCTGTGGATGGGTTTCTTAGGGGATCTTACAGCATCAACTGTAGATATGCAACAGAATTAAGTGAAAAAAATGAACAGCGTGATGCTACTGTTGTTGGCAACAATATTCTGTGCCCAGGTCCTGGTGATGATGCCATTTGCATTAAGCCATTCAGACCACATAAGAGATAAGGAATTGGAGGCATACACAGGTCATATAATTTGTTCAAAGTATAGGCAGGATAATAACAGACACTTTGTCAGCAAGTAAAGTGGAGTATCTCCTGCCACTAATGTGAATCAACAAATGTGTCCCACAGAAAATCCCTGTATGATTGGGGGAGGCAAGTGCATGGTGGCTGCACTGTGACTCCAAATCTGGGTCTCACCAGGCAGTCGCTCTCCCGTGGCCCCGTGCAGCCAGCAGCACACTGGTTGTGGCAGCAGTCACTGGGGGACTTGCCACGGCAGCGCCGTGAACACTGCTGGGCACAGATGATTTTGGTGACTGAAAAAGAAGAAAGATCATCAGTATGGTGAATGGAGGGGAGAATGGCAGATCCTTCCAGGGATATGGAACACTTGCAAACAGTAGAGGAAAAAGTGGGAGAAATGATGGATTTTTACTGATTCTGTGGCTTAAGTTCCTAGACACTCCCATTCAGCCAAACTGAAAAGATACCTGATGGTATCTTTTTTTCCATTATTTAACTACTTAGGAGTACCAATTATGCCACGTCCAAACATCCACGTATTCTTCGTAATCAGACATTATTAGTTTTGGTGGTACAGAAAGCACACACAAATACCAAGAGCACCTGAGAGGAGGTAGTGTTTATTTAAAGAGATGCAACAGCCACATCACAATTAAACTAAGTATATTTGGTCAGTTTTGAAGCTGACATGTCTGCAGATTCCTTGACTACTGAGCATGGGAGTCAGCAACCATGCTTAGATAAATTAAACTCTGTTTCTTAAAGAAGGAGTAATACAAAAGCCCTCTGAGAGACACTGTGCAAACTTTTGTGTAAGTAGGTACCCAGACAAAAGGTGATGAAAAAGTCAACAAGGGTGAGTCTTATATTCCTGGGATAAGGTGATACACAAATTATCCTGAAGAAGTGTCTGGGTGCAGGTGGCTACCTTTTTCTTATTTATGGCAGGCTAATGTGGCCCAAACAGCCCACACTAGATTAATTGCCATTTAAAAAATAACTGATAGCTGGCACCATACTCAAGACAGCATTTGCAGTTTTCTAGGGGAGAAAATCCAACCACTAGCTGGCAGAGTGGCTCAAGTGGTAAGGCACCTACCTAGCAAGCATGAGGCCCTGAGTTCAAATCCCAGTACTATTGAAAATCCAACCACCTGTACCCAGTTCAGGAATAGTCACAGTGACCTGCATTCTGCTCACAGAAGGAGGTAGACACACATAGACTTCAACGACTTACGTGTCTGGCAGTTTTCTTCTCCTGCACCCCAGCAGCTTCCATTGGGACAGCTTGGATCACACTTCTGGCCTGAAATATAAATCTGGTAGTTAAATTCACATCTCAGCAAACTGAATGAATGACAAAAAACTGATGATACCTTTTCCCAGGTCCTGATTAATGTTCTAGTTATGGGAAAAAAAAAAAAAAACCCTAAAATTTCTTATTTTCAGTTGATTTGTAGGATGACTTAAAACATTTCTATAGCAATAATGATAACAATAATAATAATAATAAAGATGAGCCATGCATTGCTTTCATTTATATTTCAAATGTGGAAACTGAGGCAGATAGGAATTATTGACTTATCACAGGCAAGTAAATGGAGATTTAAATGAACTCGAGGTCCCAGAGTTCTAATATTCTTAAGCTTGGAGAATTTTCTGGCATCTTCCATAACAGTTTTGAGGTATCTAATCTGGTTAGGCCCTCAGGTGAAGGTACTACCTCCCAGTCTGAAGCTAAATCAAGACCTATAAATAAAAAGGCAAGGAGAAGCACAGAATGATGCACAGAGAGTGAACACGTTAATAGTGTATATCACTTTATCAATTACTTAGAACCTTATCTAAAGCCAGGAGTGGTAACACACACCTGCACTCAAGAGGCTGAAGGAGGGTGAGGCATGAGGCAGCACTCAAGGTCTGCCTGGGCTATATAGTGAGTTTTCAGACCAGCTAAGGCTACATAGTAAGCCCCTGTCTCAAATAAATAAATGAATACATACATACATACATACATGCATACATAAAATCTTAACATATAATCTGTAAGCTACAGTCTGGAAATCTGTGCAATTGGTAATTTTTGCAATTTTTATATTTGGTCAATTACAAGTTACACCTACAAAGATTTTTAATCTCCATAGTCATGTTTTGCTTTTATGTACACTGAGAGATCTGAAGATCTATAGAGAGAGAATAGGCTGACCACTAAATTTGCTAAAAGGAAATCAGATGTGCAGTTTTTTGGTTTGTTTGTTTGCTTTGGTTTTTGCAGTGCTGAGGATCTAACCTGGGGCTTCACCAGTGCTAGACCAGTGTTCACATCTGAGGTATGTCCTCAGCCCCATGCAGATATTTTACTATGAGTGTATCATACCCTAACACAGTTAGAAAGTGCCTCAAAGTCTGTGGTAGTCAGAAAAATTTTAGTCACTGAGAAATTTAGGTATCAAATGAAGAGCTGACAATTTGTCCAGTGAGTTGTGAGCCAGGACTCCCTTCTAAAATGAGTGACAATTTTTACAATAGTCACCAGAGATGAAGGGCATTAATATAATGCTGGTGCTTGCTCAACAGAGTCCTTAAAGTTGGTGAGGCCAAACGCCTGCTACTGGATGTTGTAGACTGTGTGCTGTGAAAAGGAAGGAAGAAAGGGCGGGAGGGAGGGAGGCAGAGACTGTATGTGTCCATGAGAGTGAGACTGCTCACGTCCTTGACCCATCTTTGGGAAGTGGGGAGAGATCTTTACGTGAGGATTTTAAAGATTATTTTATACAGTTATACAGCAAGGACTGAAATCTTTAAAACTGTATGCCAAAATAAACCTTTCCTTTCCTAAATTTGATTTTCTCAGCTATTTTATTACAGTAATAGAAAAGTGACTAACATAACTATTCTTAGATCAACACCATATTGATTTACAGTTGAAAGTGTTGAAATATTTTAATCTTATTAGTACATGAATATTTCTGGGTGGATTTTTCCTACAGTCATGGTGGTAGTGAGTGTAGGTGGGCCATTGTGGGCTACCTGATCTTATCCATAGCAAATATAATTAGCCCCATAAGCAGCCTTTTCACGTTAGTTTTCGTTATAAAAAATATTCACAATATAACCTAGTATTGTATGTCAGATAACTGATGAAGTGTTAAGCTCAATCTCATGAGTAATAAAAAACTTTGCATTATAAAAAAAAGCTTTCAGTTTCTTCAAAACACATTGGGTGTCACACTGGGTATCTAGTGGAATAACATTTATAAAACAGAAGAGCTCAACAGCCATGTTTATAGTAAGTATTTAGATAGTGCATCAATAGATAAATAGACAAACCGTAGCATAAGCATATGATGGAGTATCATTCAACCACACAGAGGAAAAATTTCTGACACAGGCTATGAGATGGATGAACCTTGAGAATATTATACTAAGTGAAATAAGTCAGACACAGAAGTACAAATAGTGTATGACTTCACCCATCTGAGTTACCCAGAGTACTTAAACTATTGTCAAATTCATAGAGACAGAAAGTAGAATGGGGGTTGCCAGGGTCAGGGCCTGGGAGGAATGGGGGGGTAACTGTTGTTTAATGAGTACAGAATTTCAATTTTGCAAGATGAAGAGTTCTGCCAATGGATGGCGATGACGGCTATACCACAATGTCAGTGAATTGTACACTTAAAAATGGTTAAGATGATGGATTTTATGTTATGAGTATTTCATCACATCCATTCAATGACTCAATGAGTCATTAATAATAAAAATGTAGCAAATAAACAAAACCCAAAGAGGTTCTAGTTGATGATTTTGAAAACCCATGTCAGCTCCAACGTGAGGCCAGATAGCAAAATATGCATCCAGTGCACAGATGCAGGGAAACCAAAGAAGCAGGAAATAGTGATTACTTCTTATTTTAAAGAGCTGAAAAATCAGGCAATCAGGAAGGGGAGCAAGCTTGTGGAAACTTGATAAGGGTAAGCACGTGCCTTCCAGAGTTTCTCACATAGTATTGGCAATGGACACAGAGTGCAGCCCTGACCTTAGGCCTTATCCCCTGCTATGTCTTCCTCACAGAGCTGCCTTGCTGATGAAAGAAAAATGAGGTGAAAGCATTTAGGGAAATATGGACAAACTTCCTCCTTGTGAACTGTGCCCCATTTTGCCTGTGGTTCTGTGGGAGTTTCTCCATCCATGAGCTGGAGGGCAGAGGCTAAGGGGTCAGGAGGGCCTGGGCTCCACTTTGGGACTCAGTAGCTAGTCAGAAGCACTCAAGAGTTTGGTCAATCTTCATGAGGCAGAATGGCAAAGGTCCCCAGGTCAGAACTTACAGTTAGTAGTGCAGCTATCCCACAATGGGCAGTTCTGCTCAATGGCCACACAAGGGCTCTGCTGCCTAAAGGGCAGTGAGGTGGGGCTATGTGATCTATGCTGCCTTGAGCAGTGAAAGATTGACTTTGACCTGTCTTATGCAAAGGCTCTCCTAGTGGACAGAACACTTATTACTTATTTTTATTTTAGGTTAATTAATGTAACGTAAGAATAAAGTTCTTCTCTCTTACCCACCCCAACATTGTATATAGCTCTACCCATCTCAGGAGCTGGAGGCTAAGAGAAGATTCATGCAACACTTACAGCTGCTCAGGTGGTTCTGGAAGTCCATTGACATGTTGCTCAAAAACTCATTGTTGACAATGTCCCGCCACTGGATGGTCTCCACATTGCAGAGGACTGGATTGTTGCTGAATCGAACAGCACCAAGAAGGATTTCTGCATGAACAGAACTACAGTAAGCAAACTGTCTGCCTCTTTTAAATTCACACAAAGCATATATGAATTTTTTTACAGTTTATACTCTGCTAGAAAGATGCCAGTGTGAAAAGAAGAGTCTCCATGGTCAGTCCTATAGAGTTTGCTAGGGCAGATGAAAACTCAGTTAATGATAATGCCATGGGAAGAGTTAGGATTTCTCCTGAACAATGGGCTTTGAACAATGACTAGAAATTTAGAAATACAAGAAGGAGGAAGAAAATGGATTATCAGGGGCACAGCATGAATGACAAGTGTATGTGGCTCTGGGCTGATTGGTTAGACTGGAATGACTGGATCATGGGAAGGGTCAGACAGACCTGGAATGTCAGGACAAGAAGACATTTACCAGCCTTCACCAAGCATGCCCCTAGGTACCTCTGGGAGGAATTTCATTGGAGAAAATTTTGTGAGTGTGATAAGGAGCAAGACAAATTTGTATGTATGACAAAGACACAAAGGACTCTTAGATGCAAAGGATGTACAAACTGTATAACTGCTTCAAGGAAGAACTGAGAGGACATGATAAAGTAAGGGGAAAAAAAAGTTCAAACAAGTAATATTTTATATACATAGAAATACATGCAGAGCATGTATCCAAAAAGATAGCGCATAATAATGAAGTACATCACATCTGTGTGACACAAGGAAACATGCTGAAAACTGTTAAACAACACAGAACAAGGGGAGAAGGACAAGGAAGTGCAGTGGAGGGAGGCTATAATGACTTAAGTATTGTACATGTACAACACCAAAGCAAAAATCCCAGTGAACAACAGAAAAACACCTAAAACAATGAAGGACAAGAACGAAAAACGGGTCAGAATAAGGGGAGGGCCGTAATGGGAACAAGGAGAATAAAAGAAGGTGAACGTGGGTGATGTACTTTCTATACAAGAATGAATGTAGAATGTTGAAACCTGCTGAAATTGCCATAAGGAGACTAAGGCAGAACGGCTGGTTGATGCATAGGCATTGTTTTCATTAATCCTCACAATGGTCCAATGACTAGCACTTAAACATGGGAAAAAAAACAACCTTAGATATATTAAATGACATTCAGTATCCCACAGGTAAGGAACTGATGTACCATGTGCACAGAGTATTGACATGATAAAGGAAGGACTCTCCCAGGAAGTCCTTGAGGGCCAATAGAAGAAATGAGATTTCCCACATGTTCAGGCACATATTTTAGAATAATAAAGAGATGAGAGTGCTGAAGGCATCTTGTAGACAAGACCCAGAGCAAAGGCACAGAGTGGGGAAAGGTGGACAGTTTCCTCAGTGGCTGGTGGAGAATAAAAGGATTGCAGGAAGAAGGCCCAAACTGATGTGGAAAGCCAGAGGTGACAGCAGGGCATCTGAGTGAAAACACTCATGAGTAGACAAAACTAATGAGCATTCAGGTATAGAAACACAGGATAAGGCCACCAAGGCTACAGTGACGATGAGGACAAGAGACAGAGGAACAATAAAGGAAGTAGAGATGGCAGAGTCAAAGATGGGTCATTATAGAACACTAATGGTCAGCATTTGTGAGAAGCAGAGTACAGCAAGATGAAGGGGATACCAAGAGTCACCTCCTTATAACTTAGAAAGGAAAGGCAGGCAAAAGCAGTCAATCTTTTATATTTACTTTCAACATTTAATGAGTGCTCACTTTAGGGCAGGCATCAGGTTCATTATTAATATTAAATTATCTGGATCAGTAGAACCTCAACCTTGGTTGAATAAAAATTGATCTGGGGAGTGGCCCAGTGGTAGAGTGCCTTCTCAACGTAGGTGAGGCCCTGTGTTCTATCCTAGCACTGTACACACACACACACACACACACACACACACACACACACACACACACACACACCAAGGACCACTGAAAGAGCTGCTACCTATAGTAATTCACTTAATTTTCTCAACAACATGAGTATGTGACTCACAGTTTTGAAGCAAGAATACTGAGACCCAGAGAGTCATCTAGTGCTCCAGAGTCATCTGGTTGGTGAGTGAGGGAGCAGGGCTGGAACTCAGACAGTCTGGCTCCTGGAGCCCAACTCACACCTGCTGCTGCTTGGTGTCATGACACACGTGAGGCAAGTCAGGTAGAGTGAGGCATACAGAAACTTCGTAACAGGCCATTTCACAAAATGTGTGTATAAATGAGAGGAGTGTAGCATAAACACAGCAACATGTGCGTGAGTGCTCTGACCTGTCAAAATGGTAGGTGGGAATTCTTAAGGGATAATAGAGTGGTTAACCAGAGAGCCAGAGAGGTGAGCACCAGGATGGTTCCATTCTTTGGCTTTGGAAATGTGGCTTACTCTGCATACTTGAGAAGCTTCTGGCATTCTGACCAGGCTCCCTCTATCCCGAACCCCTTCTTTTCACCTCATCCTTTTTCCTTTTCCTGTTCAGCCTAGTCTTCTCATTAGAACCACAGGGAGGAGGGGATAGCATGGTTTGTGGGGCAGATTTGGGGGCCATCCTGGCTCTCTTTTCACTAGGATAGAGCCTTGAGAAAGGAACTTTACTGCCATTTCTTTATTTGTAAAACAATAGGTTACAACATCTGCTTTAAAGGAAAGCTGTTGGCATTAAGAGAAGTTACTAATTTAACAGGCCTGCCACATCATGGGGGAACAATTGTTACCTTCAGGGTTTTTTTAAACTGATTTAACCTTTCCTTTTCTACCATCTCCCACAGTTTCCTCTCATGGGAGCTCCCAAGTATCCTACACACAAGAATTCTACAAAATCTTCCCTCTTTGTGTTTAACTCACACTGCTGTGTAAAAGCACTACTTTTCAAACCATCTCAAACGTGGACAGGATTTAAAGGGACAATAGGCCAGCCCTGATTGGTGGCTTCTACATATTTGGCTATCATAGTCAAGCATAGACCAAATTATCAGAGTGCAGTAAGATATTGTGAGAGAGGTAACATGTGACTTTTATTATAGTACACTGATATAATTATTCTACATTATTATTCCTTATTGTTGTTCATGTCTTATGTGCCCGGTTGATAAACTAAACTATCATAGGCATATATGTATAGGACAAAAACATAGTATATATGGGTTTTGGTACTACTGAGGTTTCAGATATCAGCTGGGGTTAGCACGCGTTTACAGAGGACCAGGGGATGACTGGATGCTCTTTCTGCATGAGGTCCACTCATAAGGCTGGCAGTATACTCACTCTCTACATAAATTCTCCATTCCAGTCCAGGTCAACTGATGATATTCTTTTATCCAGAGTCTATGTCATTTCTTACTACCTTTCTGGAATTTTTTTCCTCACCCATGGTAAAACCAGTGCCTGGCTGGAATCTTCCCTTTTTGTTGCACTTCTGCCATCTTCTTTCTTACTTCTACCTGCTGGATTTGCACACAGCTGGCACTCAATACATGAGTGTTTGATGAATAAAAGTCTTCTCTGAGGTGGAACCACCAAAAGTGACGGATTTGCCAAGTGCCATCAGAATTACTATCTGCATTGTTACCCTCCCTTGACATCCGCCTCTCACCCTGTAAGTTCCTCATGGGTAATTCCCTCAGCCCGGTTTTATTTGCCCCGTAGTTGGACAGGACGGCTAGGGCATAGGTGTTTTCATAGAGTGCATTTCCTCTGATGATCTGCAGGTTTTCCAGAGGAATCCTCTCCACTGTGTTGAGGGCAATGAGGACATAGCCAGCAACCTCCTGGATGGTCTAGGGAGACAAAACAAGATCATGTTATTTGTCTTTTGAGCAATTTGAGAAACCAAGGTCCAGAGGATGCAGGACACCTAACTGCACGATAACGTGAAAGGAGTGGTTCACAAATGTGAAGCATGTAGACAACTACACCAAGGGAAAGGGAGGGACAGGAGTCGGAATGATTCCTCCACTCTGCATTTGGAATATGTATTTGCAGTAAAGACCAATGTGCATCAGTTACACATTGTAACTCCTCTACTTGTGCAACACACACAATGGAAATGGAGATAGAACAACTACTTTACACAATTTCTTACAAAAAGGAAGGAAGACAAGAAGGGAGGGAGGGAAGGAAGGAGTGAGGGAGGAAGGAAGGAAGGAAAGGAGGAAATAAAAAAGAAAGATTGCCAGAAGAAGGCCACATAAAACAAATCAAAGCTCAACTACCTCCAGACCAAACTCTGAGGCCTTCAAAGCTGCTCCTACTGACTTGCTAGAGTCTCCTGTTAAATACTGAGAAATTTTGTGAATTGGTTGTAAACTCTTGATTGCTTAAAATCTGCTATGGTGTGAAAATTTGTAACAACATAGGTAATGCTACAGAGGAAGACTTATATTTTTATTATGATTATTTTTTAAAAACCTGGCATACCAATACACTCTGGCTGCAACAATAGCTAGGTTTAATGCCTGTGACATGTGATAGCGGAATGCCAGGGCACCCTGCTTCTGCTTTTTTTTTTTTAACAGCTATAACCTGACTGGAGCTGGTACAGTGGCCATCTCATAAAACTCTCACCTGTAGTTCTTTAGAACTGCTGTAAGAAAAGTAAACACTTAAGTCAAATTTTACAAAGGCCTTTATCTACTCATATTCAATTCTATTATATTTGGGTAGGACAACCACATTCATTGAACTAACCTTTAAGAAGGAAAGGTCATAGTTTCTTTGCACGTAGGTAATTTCCAAATTCCCAAGGACTACTTCACAGTTATTAAACATCCTCTGCAGGCTCAGAAAGTGGTCTTCAAAAGTGCCCAGTTGGGTGAGCCTGTTACTTGTGCCTTGGCAAACTGGAACAAAGAGGAAAAGAGGTTTCTCAGGAAACACAGAGGAAAGGAGCAAAACTACAACAAAACAGTGTTCACCAGCTTTGTGAGCGTCAGTGACTTACAACACCAACTCTGATCAAAGGACATGCAAGGCACACATGATAAGATATGTTAAAGTTTATAGGAGGTGTAATCCATAATAACAGAGGGCTCATCCCTATGATTCATGCAATCACATTATATTAAAATATACAATGAAAAGACATTAAATATTCAAGGGGAAGAGATCAAAATTCTAAGTAAGTCTTTATGGTAAGATTGTGTTAAGGGCTCCAGTATACAAAGATAAATATCAAAGTCACCTAGATGATACAGTTGTAAGGTGAGTGAATAACTATACAATGAACATTTTACTCTACATAAAACCAGCCTGTTACATTATTGTGTGTGCAAAGAATGTTTACAAACATAGCATACCCTAGGCAATATTTTCTTACTACAACATTGTATATCTAAAGTCAACGAACAAGTGTGTAATTTAAAAACCCAACTGACCAGAGATTAAAAATATTCCTCTAATGGAATGCATCAAACAGTGAATCAAAGTTCTAATTATAAAACAGTTAGAAAAATAACAAAACACTTTAAAACACTCAGTTAGTGAGAAACCAACACACCCTCTTCTCTGGCTCACTAAATGTTAATCCACTTAGCACAGGTTCAGGTATAGGGACAATGGCCTTGTATACCCAGGTGTGGGTACAACCTTGCTACTCTTCACTCTTCATGTACCAGTATACCAAACTCAATCTGAGCAAACATTTAAATCTGAGGCCAAAGTTGACTATAGAAATGCAGTTGGTAGTCTATATTTAAAAGTAAAGGAGAGCAGTATAAAAAGTGATATTTACAAACCTTGCTCTTTCAAAGACATGTTTAGGCAAGCATAACAAAACAAAGAGGCTTGGGGCTTTTGAAGCAGGAAGCCTGTTAAAGTATTACACTTTGAACCAAAATTATCCTAAGAGTGAAGAAATATGGCCTCTGGCTTTGGATGTCAAATTCAGACCTGGCCAAGTCCTTCCTTGTCTGTAAAGGTGCTACCTGAACAGTATCAGTAAACAGGTGGGAGTGCACAAAAAGTGGCCAAAGTCAATACACTGGTACTTTCTCCAGGGTCTCTTTTTCAAATATGCATTTCTGTTTTATAGGCTTCTTTGTTCTCTCCCCATGGGAATTATTCTAAGAGCATCATCTGTCTGCCCTTGCTTGATGGAACCACAGCAATGAGCACATGTTCAGACACCACATAATCAAACCCCAGGCATTTATACAAACATTAACTATGAAGCAATCCTCACAACCTCTTTAACTCTATGGGGATTTCCCTTTTCTCCCCTCTGATATTCTCATTCAAATTCAGTGGTAGACAGGATTCTTATATGGGAATTGTTAAAGTTGACAAGATAGAATCCATACCTCCAATCTGCAGAGACAGGATAATTCTATAATTCGTCCATCCATTTGGCTTGATCCAATGTCTCTGATCTGTTTTCACCCAGGAACAAATGCTCCTAGGTAATCATGTCAACTTGGAACTGTTGTTCAACTGTTCTACACAGGCAGATAGAGCCAAACTGACGTAGCAATTCTAGGTCCTTACAGATACCACAACAGATGTAGGTGCAAGGACAATAACGTGACCCTTTTAGTCAACACATCATGGAACGACAGCTGCTTTCTGATGTAATGAATAAGGGCCTCTACTTGAATTCTACTGATTAGCCATGCTCTAGGTCCCCATAAGTGTCAGCCATGCTGTTCAAGTCAGCTAGGTGAGTGGAGTCCACTGGAGCCTAGGGCTGGAGCAGGTTTAGGAAGGGTTTCTTCAGTATACAGAGGGAAGACAACAAAAGACATTGCTTTCAGCTGAACCCTAAGAGTTGTTTTCATCATTAAACCTAGAGGTAGGTAAATTTTGTCAGGAAAATATGCCATTTAAGACTAGTGCATTATAGAAAAAAATACAAAAGTCTATACTTTTCATTCATTTATTCAAAAAATGCTAAATGAACACCTGAAGTACTTATTTATGAATACTTAGCCCTTTGTTACCTACAATTAAGATGAATTGCTTTTATATTCAGAAAGATTCTGTATTGGGAGATATTAGCAACATTGCATATTATTGACGTACACTCTACAGAAGTAACTGGACAACTTGTATAAATATATAAATAAGCTTAAATTCTTTATCATGATTCCACTTTGGAAACCCTATTGTAAGGAAATAGACTAAACTATTGAAAAAGCTTCATGTAGACAGTTGTTCTTTATTTTTTAATGTGACAAAAAAAAAAAACTGCACAGAAACCTAAATTCCCAACTGCCCAATAGGTCTAATGCTTTAGAATAAGGTAAAGCAGTTGATAAACTAATTGATTGAATATTATCCTAGAGCTGATGACTCAAGTTCCAAAGAAATCATTAAGGGTGTTTCTTCTCAGGTTTTCTCCTCCTGTATATGCAACGGAGATCACAGCATATAAATAAAATCTAAGATAAAGCTCAAAGTAAACTACTGAGAAACAAGGGTGTAGCTTAACGCCCTGAGTTCAAACCCTCACACCACAACACATACACATGCACCCTTGCACACATGAAGAATTGCTCTAGGTATCCTAATTGAAACAAAGTGTAATCTTGGCTCTATCTTTATACCAAATATCTCACATTACCCATGGGAAAACTTCAATGTGAGATCACTGATGCAAATAAAATTATTTAAAAAATAATAATCATACCTTAGTTAGGCAGATTTAAGATAAAACTGTAAGGAGGGGACCAAGCACAGGGCCTTGAGCTTGTTAGGCAAACACTACCACTGAGCTAAATCCCCAACCTGTAGCAAGAGCTTTTCAATTAAGCCAGGAGAACGTTCGCTTTTGTTTAGCTGCTTCCTTATTGTGTGACCTTGAATACTTCCCTGACCTCTCTGAGCTATGCATTCTTCAAACACAAAAATGATAAAAAATAATATTGATCTCCCAGAATCATTTTGAAAGTTGAATGAGCAGATAGATCTTTCAACTCTCTTTTAGTAAAGTTAACTGGTGAGAACGTGACAATAATATAACATGTATCTGGACAGATATTAGGATAACTCAGTCAGTATACACTACCCTGTTATTCTCTAAACTGGAGATATTTGTATCTGTGGATCACTGTACTCAAATGTTATTCTACTTTGTGGAATGTTTATCAGATCAGAAAATAAAAAATGAAAGCAAAAGGAACACATTGTACTTTAAGAGTCTCTTAAAAATACGCATTTAAGATTGGATATTTAAGCGATTTATTCAAAGAGAATATTTGTATCACTTTAGGTCTATTCATTTGAAAACCCAACAATTAAAAGTGTATCAAGCTCCATAAAATGCTAGTGGTTTGCAATACCTCCTGCAAACCTGAGCACAAATGCTACTGAATCTAGAACAACAGGTCCTGTGATTCAGGGCTTCAAAGCACTTAGCTTTTTTTCCTCAAACTGTATTATAAAGATTTATAAATACATATAAAAGCTAAAAGAATTAAACCATGAACATCCTTATCTTAGCATTTTTCTATATTCACTTTATTATGTATCTATTTGAGGTATCCATTTGATTCTCTGGATGCATTTACAAATAAGATACAAATATTATTGATCTTCACATTGGCATATCCCTCACTATAATTCAACATACATAGTTGATTTTTTGTTATGAGGAATCATTCACAAACTGTGAGAAGGTAAGTTTGAAGTGCAGCATCTGATGCATTTCACCAAATGCATACACTTGTGTATCATCACCCTACACACCCCCTCCCAGGGAGCCCACTTGGAACTTCATATGAATGGAATCACACAGTACTGCATTTTTGTGTAAGATTGTTTCATTGCATGATATTTTTGAGATAAATCCTTGTTTGGTTGTACTTGGTGTTTGTGACAGATCTGGGCAAGTGTGCATTATCCTGCTAAACCTTAGGGCCAACCAGGATCTCCTTATTCCTTTTCTTAAGAAAAACTCTACTTTATCTGCTTTCTTTAAGTGTTCAGTGTCCCTGGTTTAATGGAGTAGGCTCTTGCCTTCCTATGCCATTATGGGGTATTTAGTTTCCTTGCCCATAAGCCCAGGCAAATCTGTATTACTGATTAAGATACAACCTTAAAAACAAGTTTCTCTTGAGTTGCCCAAATTCACTCAGACATTTTTGGAATTCCTAAGTAAATTTATAATTGTTTTAATTTGTTGTTTTCCTAACCACACACCAATGGCTGCCAAAGTAGTTGGGCTCTTGCAAACTTCTCATCAGGGCCTTCTAAATTGTCTTTCTTTTATTCTTGTCCAGTTTTCCATAGAGCACTCTGTTTGAGAGCAGAAATCGCATCACACAGGAACTCAGTTTGAACCATCTGAAGATTTCCTGGTATAATCAGAATCAGGACAAGATGCTCTGTGATCTACAGGCCTCGTAGGTTCAGCCTCCTCTCAGCTACTTGCTCCTGGCTTGCTAGACAAGCCACATGCCTCTATTTCTCTCAAACCAGGCCCAGCTCTTGCCCATGTCAGGCTCCCCTATATGCTTGGTGTGCTCTCCTTTCCTTGCCCCAGATCTCGGTGTCTTTGGCCTCTTTGTGTCACTGAGGCTCCAACTCAACAATCATCTTTCAGAAAGGCCTGTCCTAGAACTGTCACTAAGTTAAGTTGTGTCACATTATTCCCCTGTCTCTTCTTCCTAGCATTTATTACTATAGTCATTGTATGTTATAATAAATACATCGGAATTGATTATCCATTTCTCCCCATCATCTATATGCATAAAATGCAGATTGAAAATATTTGAAAAAAATAAAATTCTCTGCACTGAACATGTACACTTTTATCTGGGACATTATTCCTTAAGCAATAGTTTAACAACTATTAACATAGTACTTACATTGCATTGGCTATAAGCGATGGGGTGTGTGCACAGGTTATATGTAAATACTATTCTATTTTATACAGACAATTGAGCAGCCATGGATTTTGATATCTACAGAGGTCGTGGAACTAATCTCCCAAGATACTGAAGGACAAAATACATATATCTGTGCGCACGCATCAGTTGAACTGACTGTTTTGATGTGTACACGCACTATGGCACTGCACTCCTATTTTTGATGTGAAAGTAACAAGTGACCATGTGATCAAAGTGGATAACTGGCATGGATTTCTTTACATTTCTCATTTCCATTTGTGTAACAGAAGACAGGGTGGAGGGTGCACGATATATTAGAACAGTGATAAACTTCATGACTTTCCGGTTAGTCATTATAAAATATTTCTAGCCTAGGCAATATACTTAATTAAACTTCAAAAGCCAGAGAAGGATTTGTTATGCTAAGAAGCTTACAGACTTCTCAAGTAAAATGATATTTACATAATAGCTTTAAAATATACATGGAAAAGAGACTTATAATTCATCGTATCAGGAGTTATCAATTCTTTGGCTTTACTAAACTTCAAAATGCAAATGTATATACATTTCAACCATACTAACATGTAAAGAAATACGTTAGGAATAAAATATAACAAGTCATTAACAATGGTCTTTTCAGAAGAGTGGATTTTAGAAAAAATGTATTTTATTGAGGTATCTTTCTTTGGTTTTATTCAGCACCAGTTTTAGTAAATTTTCTCGTTTCTTTTTTATAGTTTTTGCATTTTTCAAATTTTCTATAGTGACTGCCTATTACTTCACCATCAAAAAATTACTAAAAAAGAAAATTTGCTAAAACTGGTGCTGAATAAAGCCAAAGAAAGATACCTCAATAAAACACATTTTTTCTAAAAAAGTAGAAAAAAGATCATGTATATCTACTAACAACCACAAAATCTTGCGTTATGAGTATTTATTGGATTTGTGAAAGTGTTTTCCACCAGAGACAATGGATGGACCACGAAGTACAGAAAAACATGATGGCTGCACACGGCAGCTGTTGGGAAACACCTGGCTTATGTGGCAATAATGTTTCTTCAAATGGTGATGGAGTTAAAGAGGGACCAAACTATATTTTTTCTGATCCATAAGTCATTTCTTAAATGTTGGCTTTGAGGAACATACAAGGAACTTATTCCATTAAAACAATGTTATAAGGGCCAGGTATAGTGGTACATATCTGTAATCCCACCTACTTGGGAGGCAGAGCTAGGAGGATCATAGTTCAAGTTCAGCTCAGCAAAACCAAGACACCCTATCTGAATAATAAATGAAAAGTAAAAGGACTGGTGGCATTGCTCAAGAGATAGAGTGCTTGACTAACAAGTACAAGGCCCTAAACTCAACTCCCAATACCAAAAAGAAAAACAAAACAAAAAACCAATGTTTTTAAGTTGGGCTTGTGACACACAGCCCAGCCTGCCATCCTAGCACTTGGAAAGCAGAGGTAGGAGGTTTGTGAGTTTGAGGCCAGCCTGGACCACATAGCAATACCCTGTGTCAAAATACTAAAACAAAAGAGCAACAGCAACAACAAAATTACAAATTGTCATTATAGTACCAGAATAGCTTATGAAATTTATTTAACTCATACAATAGTTTATAATAATATGAAAGTAAAAAATCTTTGGTTGTGAATCATAATAAAATAATTTTTAAAAAAACAAAGGTAATTACAAAGTAGCATTTAAGTACTGTTGTGGGTTGAACCAAAGATTTTGTGGGATGGGAAAAGTCTCATAATTCTGAAGAAGACTTCATTTTACAAAACTTTTCTCAATGGTTTTTTATCTTCCTGTATTTTATTTTACAACTAGTAAATAGTTCTCAGCTGCTAGTATGTGAAGATTCTTGTGAAAGTGAATTTGGATCCACACTGCAGCTTGGAAATAAATGCAAGTATAACACTCAAAACATTCTCTTAAATTTTTGATAATTTGCCACGCATGTTATGATATGCCTACTGGATTAAACATGCCAAGCTTTGGCATGCCTAACACAGCCTCGAACTAAAATAACTAATTAAATTAACAAGCCAAAGACTTTAAAATAACAACTCTTTTGGGTTGGGAAACAGAACATCGAAACTGGTTGACTTTTATCCCAAGAATTGTCCTTCTAGCTGTTAGATAATCCTAAACCTGGTTTATGATTATTAAAAAATATGCTAGTTGGTTTAGGCTATCTTAGAATATTGTGGCCCACTCCCTTGGGAATTAGCTGACGTTTCTGAATCACAGTTTCATGAGGGACTGTGTGATATGTTTCCAATGACACCTTCAAACACCTGCCTGTCAACGAGCAGTCCGTGACAGTATCATCATGCATGATCTCCAGCCACCTGCACTCTCTAGGTCTCAGTGTACTCACTGATTAAAATGGGACAGGGGTAGTTGTAAGCAGTAATGAGATGGCAGAGGTGGAAGTGCTTCCTAAATCACAAACCTCTCTAACTATAACTGTGCATGACACCTGGGTTTTCCCATAGCAGCAATCATTGCAATCACTTCTGCCTACATGGCACTAGCAGCAATCACTTTCCCTTACTGTTTTTTAAATTAGTAATCTTAGAGCACAGGACAATCCATTCCACTTTGCACAGGAAGTTGAGTAGCTAACAATTCAGAAATGAATCTGTTCTGTTATTTAACTATTAAAAATAAAATTAGACTAAAAAAGATTTCAGAAAGCAAAACTCATTGTGATTTGTTATTTATTTTATCAAGTAAATCCTTTTGTTGAGACCTACTATGTGGCTGACAACACACTGCCCTAGCAGCAGTTTCCCCAACCATCTTATATAGATGGACTTAAATATGAACAAAAAATCATGGAGGAAGGAGAGCAGATTACTTATATAGAGATAGACCAGAATGTGGCTGATATATTACTTGACTGAATATTGAACACTAATCAGGGCACCCTGCAGAAAGAACAGAATACTGGATTGAGTTTAGAATCTCTGTACATGCTTCCTAGACATATCATTAGTAAAGTGCCTTCTCTTGACCAGTGTTGTTTTTCTAATCTCTAAGCTGGGGACTACTGCTTACTCATTTTGGGGGGTTATCTCTTTACACAGAGGCATACTTTTGCAGTGACTAATACCACTTCCCTTTCAAAGGTCTGTCAGCCAAACCAACATTTATAACCACCACTTTACCTCCACTGCATTTCAGTGCATCTGGCCTACTTCTTCCTTGCCTTCTGTTCTCAGAGGAGTACTCTAGCCTGTCGGTGAAGACCAGCACAGAGTCAAGAACAACAGTACTATCTACATTGGAGCTGTAATTCACACTTTTCAAAGCTCCCCCTTTGGGTTCAGGAACAGATTTCAAAAAGCAGAGGTGCAAATGCTTGGAGCTGGCTATAGACAAGAGGTCGCAGAGCTGGTTGTACACTAGCACCACAGAAGAAATCTCAAAACAGTGCAGGTTTGCACACTGGTTCTGCAGCCTGCCACCACTGGCAGCTAGGAGATATGAATAAATGGGACAGTATGGTGCATAGGATCAAGGGGACATGAATGAGTATCACAGAGCACAAAGCCCACAAAGGGCCTGTGGGAGGGAATGGGAAATACAAAATTCTAGTGGGTACCAAAAACAACTAGCTTTGAAACCTGATGGGATTGATTTCAGGGAAGCTAGCTCTTTGTTGAAACTCATTACTGCCCTTTGTACCACCGCCTGTGACCTGTGACCTGACTTCACTCTTTGTGCAGTAGAGGACTGGTCAGCAGAAAACTATACGGAAGCATGAAAGTCTGGTGGTGGGTGTGAGTGTGATCCTCTGATTCAACACTACCATGGTCTTGCCATGCTCATTTGACAACTGGCTATTTCTTCACAGCTTCTGATAGAAGGATTGAATGCTGCCAATCAGGGTGTGGCTTTTCCCTTCCTAGAGACACCCTCACAATCCATGTCATTCCCAGCAAGGCAATGCAGAGGTAAAGTGAGGCAGCAACGACAAGATTTCATTACTCTGGGCACGGTCCCCACCCAACTCACATACCTTCTCAGGCCCATATGACTCACTACCTAATGACAAAGGCTGAGTCATATTTCCCACATCGGGCTGGTTGAGTTGTCTTTCTAGAATTCTTGTGAATGCCACACATGACTGGAAGCATCATGGCAAGGTAGGATCAGGAACCTAGGAAGATCCTATAGCCAGCCAGCAAGGGCTCAACCACTCTGTTCTGTGAGGTTCTCGGGAGGCATGAAAGGTTGCTCATTCTTATGTTCATTCATTCATTCAACTAAAACACATTTAATAAAATAGTACAAAGGTAGCTGCCAAGGATGAATCAGAGCTACTCAAAACCTTGAAAGAATATATTAATCCTTTGGCAAGATGATTTTAAACCCACAACAGTCAGAGGAAATCCCAAGCCATAACAATGTAGAGACGTGCCAAATGAACACAAGGCAAAAAGAGAAGAAATCACCATATTCAAGTTATCTGGGAAGGAGATGCCAGTATTTCTTATTAAGCAAATAAGAACACAATATCTCACTTTGAAATTAAAAGAAGTTGCCTAGAAATGCCATGTGCTGGGCACAGTGATTTTACTACACATAATCTCACAATTTACCACCCTAAAAAATTAAGTCTTACATTTCTCCTTTTTCTGCATTCACTTTCTCTGGTCATTGCCCAAATTCTAATTTAGGAGTACAAGTTATCCTTTCTGGGTTTTTAATAGTTATCTATAAGAATTACTTCATCTTATGGAGAAAAATCTCTAGGGAAAGATGTAAAATTTGCAAGGTATTTCTGATCCAAAAACTGGGATTGGAAGTTCCTATTTTGCAAATGTTCTTCTGCAGAGACTCTGAAATCCATATGGCAGTGCACAACACTGTCACTTAAGATGCTTTAAAGATTCTTTAAACGTTTCTCTTCTGGTTTTACCAGGCTTTTCAAAAATCAGACACTAATAAACACTTGTGTTTTAAGGCCATCCCTAGAAACACACACACATTTATGTTGGTTTATATACAAGCATTAAGAAAAAAAAACAAGCATACAAGTGTCCCTCATACTTCTAAAAAAGAAAAAGAAAAAGAAAAGCAAATGACAACTGAAAAATCTAAACAGAAGAACAATCACTGAGATACCAGAGAAAGACCACTATACAAGTGTGGGTTTTTTGTTTTTGTTTTAAACAAAGATGCAACTCCTTCGTCTTTACCTATGTAGCTTTCGACCATAGCAAGGCCGTGTCCACTGGTGGTTATTATCCATCCTGGGTTTTGGTGAACACTCCAGAATACCGCTCTTGCAGAACCATGAAAAGATCCAAGAAGGAATCAGTAGGAAAGCTCACAGCGGCCTTGTGAACCCATTCTATGGGGCCGCCTGTTGAAGGAAGGGCAGATCGGGCATCTCCCTCTAAGGATCAAACATGGAACTATTGATACCTAAAGGAGTGGATAATAGATGCAAAGATGTTGGGAGACAGAAGGAAGTGGAACTTTTTTGGCTGTACTTAGAGAAGAAATGGATTTGGGAAACTGGAATGGGGTACGAATAGGGGAGACAGGGTGACATGGCTGAGATTTCCAAGGGGGAGGCGTGGCCTCAAGTTTGAGCTGGCATTCTGCTTCTTCAGACTAGATTGTTCTTTGTGTGGTAGTCAAATGAGAAGCAATGAAACAAAGAAAAATAATCATGAAGGAAATTACTGGCTTAATTTCATCAAAAAGCAGAGCCTATGACTTATTTTTAATCAAGTTATAGAAATAAGTCAGGTCATTCACAGAGCTGTTTGAACCAGTGTTTCATGTCTATGACAAGGTGTAGCTTTTCCCTTTCTACAGATGCCCTTATAACCCATGTCATTCCCAGCATGGCAACGTGGAAATAAAGTGAAGCAGGAGTGCTTAGATTTCATTTAAAAAGCAAAGAGAAGATTGGGTGTGGTGGAGCATGTCTGTAATCCCACTTACTTGAGAGACAGAGGTAAGAGTATCTTGGTCCAAGGATGACCCCAGCAAAAGTGCAAGACCCTATCTGAAAAAATCAGTTTAAAAAGCAAAAGGGCTGGGGAGTGGCTCATATGGTATATTAAGGCTTGCCTAGCAAGTATGAGATCCTGAGTTCAAACCCTTGTACTACTGAAAGAGGAGAGAGAGAGAGAGAGAGAGAGAGAGAGAGAGAGAGAGAGAGAGAGAGACTAACCCCCTAGCTGTTGTGACTATAGAACAATAGCAATCAAATTTTCACTGGCATAGGTCAATGACCACTACACTTAGAACCTTAAGTCTGATTTCACCTTTAACAAAACAACTTCTTAATCCCTCTGACCCTTTTCCTTTTCATCTATAAAACCAGGACAAATGTGCCTTATGGTGCCTGGGAGGACTTACAGAGACGGGAGAGTCCCTCATCAAAGCACCTAACACTTGGAAGACCCTTGAAAATCTCTACTATGACTCAAATCTAAATTAAATCTGGATCTGGTCCCATAAAGATGAATTACTTCCTTCCTTCCATGTTCTCTCATAGACTGACCTTCCTGCTCTCTGCTCGCATGGCTGGTGTGCAGCCTGGCTAGCAGCCATCAGGACTCATCACTGATGGAGGGATAACTGACACTGACCACAGTTTACTGCCAGCGTTGGTCACTGGGTTGAGACCACAGTTCAGAAGGAAGGCATCTGGCCCGAGTCTGACCTGGAAGTCAGTGTTGGTCACTGACAGCTAAGGAAGCCACATGTACTGTGAACCTTGCAGAATCTCTCATGAGTACTCCAACTTCTGCTCAGAAAGTATTCTCCTGTTGTTATTTTTTTATTCAGAGAAGGCCTCACCTGATTTCTCTGTGGTGTATTTTGAGTGTTATTGGATTTGTGTGCTATGTGTGGAAATGCCTTTATTTAATGCTCCCTTGAAAATGAACAATCTTCTCACTCACTCCCACTTAATTCAAACATTCATTTTAAGTTTCACTTTATTTCTTTTTCTTTTTATTCTTTTGGCATACTAGGGTTTGAACACAGGACCTTGCACTTGCTGGATAGGTGCTCTGCCACTTGAGCCATGCCCTCAGCCCTTTTTGCTTAAAATTTTTCAGAAAGAGTCTTACATTTTGTCCAGCGTCAGCTTTGGACCATGTGCCTCCTACCTATTTCTCCCAATAGTTGGGATCACAGATACATACCACCTTGCCCAGCTTGTTGGTTGAGATGGGGTCTAGTTAATTTTTTTTCGCTCTCGCTGCTCTTGAACCATGATTCTCCCTATGTCTGCCTCCTCCTGCGATTATAGGCAGAAACTACTGAGCGCAGTTTAAGTTTCATTTTTAAATGGGCAAGAGGCCTCTAGCAGCCCACAGAAGACAGATCTCATCCCAGAAGCCTGAAAATTCTTTTACCGGTTAGCTCTGAAATCCAAAGTCCATCTCTTGGGCTTATGGACCAGGAAGGACTGGCTCAAAAATCACTAATAATTATTGAATTCACTCATCAGAAGCCCACACCAAATTTCTGTCATAAAACAGTCTTAATTTTGGTTCAGGAAATTCTTCTAGTAGGACTATTCTACTGCTTCTGGAACATATTCACCCCTCCAGTAGTAGTTCTTATGCATAGCCATTTGATATTAAATGGCTCATGTATCTGAAAAGATAAGCCAGGAGCCACCTTTTTATTGCTACAGGTCTAAGTCTACAAGAGGGCGTCTGAAGCATCATTTATGACGTTCCAGAGCAGAAGTCAGCAAACTTTCTGAAGAGTCAGAGAGTAACATTTTCAGCTTTGCAGATATGTGGTCTCTCTCCCACTCTTCATCTCTGCTGGGCAGTGTGAAAACAGCCTAGACAATAAGCAAACAAATGCACAATAGTCACGCTCCAATAAAACTTCATTTACAAAAGCAAGTGGTAAGCCCTATTTGATCTATGGCTATACTCTGCTAACCTCTATTTTACAGGAAGGCCAAATGGGATGTCAGAAAGAACGCAATTAGAAGTCTCTGTATCCTGTACTTTCTAGAGATAAACCAGGCTGAAATGATTCACTTTCCAAGGTCAAAGTCCCAAAAGACTTTCTTGGGACTAAGCTCTTCAATTTCATCACCACCTAAATACAGGGACTGAAAACTGGTACCATGGTAGGAAAAAGCCAGGACTGGGGATTGTTATTTCTATACGTTTGCCAACATGGGGTGCTGCAAGTCTGTGCTGGGGTCATTTCTTTTACACTTGAATACCCCACACCCTTCCACCCACCCTGGAATCCTGCCTTTCTATACTTGAACAAATGGTTGTGGACTCCTGCTGGGCCCTTCTAATTAACTAATAGTTTTAATCTTGAAAAAAAAAAGTCTGCCCAGCAGTCCCTCTTATCTTGACAATTCTCTGTCCCATACACTGATCTTAACACTAGTTTCGTGTTAAGTTCCTTTGACTTAGTACAGATACAGTTTATGTCTCTTCCACCTTCTGGTCCTGTGGGTATTTTAAGAGGATTGTTTCTCACCACTGTTCTCACCCCAGTGTCTTCCTGCAGATTCTCCCCCTGGCCAGCCCTCCCAGAATCCCACGTGTGTGGCCTCCCTGCAGGATGACCTTCCCAAGGCCTGACCCCAGAAACTCTGCAAGCCTCTGCAGTCCTGTGGCTGCCTCTCCTCTGTGAACAATTAGCTGCTCACTCTTATGAAGAAGCATTCTGTTGTTTTACAGTACAGTCTTCCTCTTCAAAGATAATGTGTCAACTGAGAACGACAGTCAACTTGTTTCTTTTGCCTTTGGTCGATTATTTTGAGAAATTCAATTAGCAATAAAAGATGAATAAATATTGTTGAATTATTGGGGTTTTTGCATTAACATCACATGTAGGTTTTCAACAGGTTTTATTCACTTTTTCCTAAGATTAATAAAAAATATGGCAGTTGAGTAACGAAAATGGGATCTATAGCCTATCAATAGTAATGCTTTGGCTGGTGTGTTGCTCAATGGCAGAGTACTTACCATGCATGCACAAGGTTCTGGGTTCCATTCCCAGCACTTAGGAAAAAAAAAAAAGTAAGGCTGATGGCAAATTCCTCTGAAGGTTGGATGAGGAAGTATTTTTCCTTGCCTTGGGTCTCTCCTAGGTTTTAGATTCATATCATATCTTAGGAGTATGTGAGAAGTAGTAGATAAGAAAACGTATCATCACTTCATTATTACTGTGTGAGAGAATACATACACACCTGAGTCATGTAGTATATATTTCAAATCCTCTCTTAAAAATTCTGTCATCAACTTTCCTGTTAAGATTTTATTTTGCATATGTAAAGTATTTATAATTTTCTTCTTCATTAAAATGTAAGTGCAATGATAGAGATAAAGCTGCTCTGTCATGATAATAATTCTAGGCTAACATCTGAGTGGATTTCCTTATCATTCAGTAGAAACTATTTGAATTTTTCCTTTTTCATGGACAATTAGAGACTAAATTGCAAGGAGACACCCAAGGTACTTTTGATCATCAGAAAAGTCTTTCAAAATGCAGGCACTGTTAAGGGAAGTTACAAGGCACTCGCTGGGAAGCAACACTAAGAAAGAAACTTCAGGCAGTTGTTGTGATGGTAAGTCCAGGAGACTCCTGGTAATTAAAGAAGTGGGAGGAAGATTGGAGCAAGGCGGCTGGAGCCAAGCCCCTGAGTCTAGAAAACCACTACTAATGAAAGCTGCTCAGAATTACCCCATGGTAATTCTGAGCACCCAATCCAGGCTCAACAATTCACTACAGAAGATGGGAAACCATTTTATTTGTTCTTGTGCCAACCCTGGCTTCTTGAGCTGTCCTACTCAATCTGACAGAACATGTTTTTGAAGATAAAGTCATTGCTGGCAACCTGGGGCTCTGCATGTTTCTGCAAGGCCAGTGCTGCGTTAGGGTGGTTTCCAGTGGCCGTTTAAGTGGTTGAGAGGCTGAGGCCTGGTAGAATGGACATATTTCAATAATCTGTAAGCAAGTTTTTGTTTTTGTTTTTAAGATGACTGCCTGGGAATTGAGACCAGTAACTGGAGAAATGAAAAATCGTAAGTGTGTACTTTATGTCTTAACTCAATCCACCCTTAAATTGTTTATTCTGGCACACTGTCAAGTCTTTACAAGCAGGAGGGTCTAGTGGTGGAAGGAGTTACTCCCAAGGGGCTCCATGAGTCCTGTCCACTGAACTAATTTCTATGCCATTGAATAACCACTCAAAGCAGATTTTTTTTCCCTTGAAGCCAAGAAAGTTTTCTACACAAGCATTTCTTTGTAAGCTCAATTAACTTTACAATAATTTGTGCTTTTAGTTTAAGATCTACAGATGTCATGTGGGTGGAGGCAAGGGGGAAGGTAGGAATGAGAGGATGAAGAAGTAAGGTTATAGGTGCTTCCCCCTTGGAAAATGTGGTAACACTCCCTTCCATGGAAAAACAGCACATTGATTTTTAGATTGCTAAAAAATTTAGATGGTTTGTGAAACCACTATGAAAGTCATGGCTGTTTGGTTTGGGGGAGGATAGACTGGATCACTTCCCAGCTTCCTCTCCCTCCTAATGAGACCCAGATCATTGTGACAGGACTATCTGTAATTGTAATTTCATATTTAGAAACAATCCAAAAGGTAGGTAGCAGAACCCAAGCTACTCATTGAATTCTAGCTCAAATGAGTTTGCAAATAAGGAATAAAGCCACATGTATTACAGAAGCATTAGGACACAAGTACTGATGTGGCAAGGAACAGAGGGGCTCTTTTAACTAGATAATAAATTAAATTTCACTGGACAACGGTTTTCACTCTTAGAAACACACTTGCACTTTCCCCCTACGTCTGAGGCAGACTAGAATTTGGGAATTTTTAAAACTAAACAGCTTGATTTACAGCAGTCTGCTTCCTTTCTCTGACTGGTCTCCTCTGAGCCCAGAGAGGTTTTTGAATGGAAATGGTTCAATTGCAAATCCTTTGTTAAAATAGAGAGGAAATTTCCTCCCTCATGAATTTGGGGCCCTAAGAATTTAGCAGGGGCACATGTATAAATCTGCCTACTTCCTCCCCCTGGCCAGAAGGCCATTAGAGACAAGAGTGGCACAGATTTTTTTCCCACCTTCAAGTAAAAGATGATATAAAAATGACTTAAGATAAATGCTTTCCTTTTTTCTCCTGCACATGGTGCCTCCATTCCACCTGGCAGAGACCCCACCTGTAATCGCTTTCCTCACTATACCCACATGTTCTGCTTCGATTCTTCCACACCACAGTGCCAGGACCAAGACCGAGATCTTCTGGTTGGTGGCACCATTGCCATCAACAAGTCCATTCACTTGTTATTTAGGGCTGATTTGAGGTTACATGGGGGTAACTGGGTTTCACTGATGCTTGTGGCTCTTTCATTGTGTGGCTCCTAAGAAAATTTTACAACTTAATTCCCATAATTTTTTTTTGTAAAATGAATGTCTCATTTCTTCTCTTACAAAAAAAAAATAACATTTGTAAAGTGCCTTATTTTCTGTATTTGCAAATAATCTAGATTTTCAAATTCGTGTCTACCTAATAGCTAAGCTATTTTTACAAATCAGCCTAATAAGGAAATTACTGAGGATTAGTTCCACCAGAATTAAAGCCCCTGGTATCTTTCTTTGCACGGTGACTTCTCTGGCAGTAACTGATCAGAGACAGCTTGAGAAGTTTTGCTCTTACTAGCCTTGGGGAGGAACCAGCAGCCCAGGGCTAGAACCTTAGGGCTACTGGTAATCAATATGGCTTCTGACATTACCCTGTTGACGGGTGGCTCCTCCTCTCTAACTAGGAGGAATAAAGTTTGACGTAATAGCTTGTTTCAAATACTGTGATTATTTTTCTTATAAAGATAGAAGTCATTTTTTTAAACCATATGATTTCAATGGTGACACATGATACATAATTAAGAATTATTTTATCCATGCCATGTTGCACCCTCAAAAAATTAATTTCCTTAATCTAACTCAACAAACAAACAAAACAAAAGACAAAAACAGTAACAAAATAGCCGCTGCCTTGCCTTGTGGAGAAGGCCCAGAATGCCCCAGAGGGAGTGTGAAAAGACCATTGTGGGTCTGCAGTAGCAGCAGCAGTCTCAAGATTCCAGTTGTCTGCAGAAGAGCAACATCAGCATCACCTGGGAACCTGTTAGAAATGAGATGCCCTGGGCTCCTCCCAGACTCCCTGAATCAAACTCACCATTTTGACAAGATCCTTAGGTGAGGCCCACGCATGACAACTTTGTGGAGCCCTACACCAGACAGAGAGATGGCAGGGAGGAAGGCAGAATTGCACAACCCCAACAGGTATGAAAAAAGGGTAAATTGGTAGCATTATGGCTGGGTTAGTTTAATAGCATAGAAGAGAAAGGTGTCAAGGATCAACGGATATTCACGGGCAAAAAAGCTGGAATGTTCAAGCTAGGCATGACAGTGGAGAACATCAGAGACCCTACAGTGTAGAGGAAGAAGCTGAGTTTAGTCTGTCACAGGGCACAGATAGTGTTTGGTCTCTGTGTGAGGGAACCCATGGAAAATCAAAAGGAACAAACCCTGGCCTTTCTCGTCTTGGCTTGAATCAGACTATTAGTATAGGGACCCCTACAATTTTCCAACTATAGGTTGCAATCAAAAGATATCATGAACACTACCTTGACCTTAGAGTATAAAATTGCAATTCTGAAAACTTAAGAACTGAGTTAAGCAAGTCTCCAGCCTTGACTCAGGCTTTGTATTCAGCTTCCACTTCAAATAATTTAGTCAATTGCTTAGAATTTATCTAATTTTATAGCTAAGCTACCATTACAAAAACCTGGTAGAGATTTGAAACATCTCATTAAAATATGCTGAAAAAAGCTTTTAACTTTGATTTAAATAGCATGAAATGATACAGAGACATTTTATGCCAGTAGCACAGAGGAAAACAATGTCAACAAATTTGAATATTTTAGAAGCATGACTGATCCATAGCAAAGTTTTTCCTTGTTATTTAAGCTACACGTTTGTTATTCATATCCTTATTTCTTTCTTCCATTTTTTCCCCATTTTTTAACACTGGGTATTAAAACTGGGTCCTTGTGCACACTAAACACATGCTCTACCACTGAGCTAATATCATCAGACCCCATTTCTTTATGTACTCTCTTTAACTAGATTCTAGAACTGCATGCATACATGCACACATGCATATATTCACACACATATGTAGGCATGTATGTATAAATGAACATGTACACACACACAGGGTTAATTCTAGGTGTGAGTTGGAAAAAAATCACTGGCTCCAGTGTTTTATTAATATTTCCCCATGTTTTGCTCCTTTTTAGTTCCTCCTTTAGGCTCTCCCTCTGAGGATCTACATCTGAAATTTTGACATTTGTATTACTGAACTATTACAGCTCCACATTACCCCTTATGAAGCTGCATGAAATGAGGCAAGTGATAGAAATCTCAGACAGCTGACCATAATTGTGGCATAATCACATTTCACCAGGAGATGCACTTAATATGAACAGACATATTTTCCTACAGATCATATACCAAAAAGGAAGTAAAGCCCAAGAAGCATATGAGAAGAACATATCATTTCCAGGACATACAGTCTGTAGCAGATGTATACAGTTATTTTTAGTTAAGTTTCTTTTATACTTGCTTACAAAAGAAATAATTCTGTCAATTCATATAAGTAAATGTTGAAAATTAATTTCTTAACTTTATTTTTAACATTTTATATTTTAATATTTATGCCTCAAAAGATGGCTTTGATCACAATGTAACCACAATTCCATGATTTAATCTGAAAATTCCTAGGTCACACAAGATAGGGCCCATAACTATATAAGCCATTTCCCCCCCAGAAATGACACTTAAGACATAGCTTGATCAAATAAAGGGAAATAGGTAGATTATTTCCAATATCTTCTATAGCAATCCTGTAGCCAAAAAAAAGAACCCATAACCTAGTCTTATTGGTTCTTGCTGATCATAGATTAGCCTGGCCATCATTTTAAAAATCCATTGTGTAGATTACTTTAATGGAAATTTGCATTGAAAGTTGTAGTACTGTAAAGTATTAATCAATCCATACACGATGAGCCATTTATTGGTTGCAAGACACTATGCACAGCCCCCTGCACTGAAGGAGTTCAAGTAAATGGCAGAGACAGAAAAATAAGCCAGCAATGTGATAGATGTCATATAGCAACATTCATGACATGCTGGAATAGCAGTTAAAGCAAAGGCTCCCACTCCTAACTTTCAGCTACAAGAGGACAGGGGGTACCAAAATCAGACTGGGGAACAGAAGGAAGCTTCAGAGAATTGGACACTAGAGATGTGCTGTAGTGCTGGGAGGAAAGCAGAGAAAGGGCAATGGGGGCAGAAAGTGAGAAAGCAGAGATGGAGAATGGGAGGGAGACCCAAGTGCATTTGCCAAGGGAAGGAAGATCCAGGTCCAGTTGGAATGGCTCCTGTCCAACTGTGCCAGCACCAGCCAGAAGGAAGGGGCTGGGTGGCTGCCTCAAGGGCCCCCATGCCAGGGCAGGAGGCTCTGCATTTGTCTGGCAGCAGATGGCTTGCTTATGTGACTCTCTGTGACTGCTGTCAGTAGCATCATGTGTGTATATTCTACATCAGGTGTGGACTTTGTGGGGCTGGGGCAGGGAGAGAGGAGCAAAAGGCACTCGTGATGTGAGATGGTGCCATGTAGGCTTGTTTAAAAAAGGAGTGAGATGAGACGGGAACTGCCAGATAACAGCTCATGTTATCCATAGAAAAGGACGGCTGAGAACCAGTGTGCCCAGAGGTGGAGCTTTCTGGGTCAGTGGGCTCTAAGGAGATTTCCTCATAAAGACTACCTACATAAAGTGCTATCATTTCCTTCCAGAAAATGGACTCTATTTGTTCAAGTCATTTCCCAAATCATTTTTGGATCGGTAAAGAACCGATAACAGACCTCTAACGTGGGTTAGAGACACTAGATTTTATTAGTATGAATTGACTCTTACCACATACAAAGTTGGAATCCTCAGTCTTGAAGAGACTCCAAGTGGATGCCCCTAGTTTTCCATCATGGTCACCATCACACAAAGATGCCAAATATATTTGTTCAGCAGAATTTATGAAGGGGCAAGGTTAAATGCATCACTTCAATACTTTTCTATTCTAGGATAAGGGACGTTCTAATATTAACCTCAATTTAGTTAAAGCTATCCAGGAAAGCTTGGTAACCCAAAACAAAAGACAAAAAACAAAGGAAAACAAAACAGAAAAATCCTGCTGTGCTGTAGCATGTTTTATTTCTAGACTGTGTTCAATGGTAATTCTCTAAACCAGGAGTGCCAGTGGAGAGAAAGAAAGCAACTGGTGCCCATGGTTGGAAAAGGAATGGAGGACAAGGCAGGGAGACGGAGATCAAGGAATCACTTACAGGGCAGGACTCCTCCTGCCATGGACAAGGTGAAGATGCCTAAGATATTCTTCTAAAGGCCAAACAGTCATCTACAAAGAATGGGAACAATGTATGATACCCATCAGAAGTATAGGAATGTCCCTTTCAGTCCTCTGTGGCCTCTCAAAGCACAGAGGCAATGGGAGAAAAAGGGAGTTGCCTTTTCTGTGAATGTCTGCTGAAAAATAGTTTACTTCCTCTTTGGTATCAGAGTTTTAACCTCAATTCTATCCATGGCTGTAAACATCAAAGCGCTCAGAGGTTTGGATTATTTGGAATTTCCAAAGAGGACGGCAGGAAGAATTTTTGTTTTTATGTTAAATTAGAGACTTCATTATTCTGCACGATCTGAGCTATTTCCCTATGTTGTAACACTTGGATTTAGTTCATGGAATCTTCCAGGCTTTCAAAACAGATGACCTCTCACTAGAAGATCCACTTATCTCTTTCCCCCTGGCCCTATAAACCAGTCCAGCAGTCTTAACTTGCAACAAACAGGCAATTCACTCTACCAGAAAACAGCGTTATCTAATCTCCTAAAAATGACACCTGGCGAGTTTCTAACCATAATACCATTTGACTCGTTCCCTCAATGAAGGCATGATAGGCAGTGAAAAAGAATTAGCAATAATAATAATATATAGCTATATGAACAAACTCTCCTACAAATGTTTTAAGACATATCAACAATGTTCTAAAGACAACCATGCCTGGAATGTTTGTATCCCCACATGCCTACAGCCCTGTGCTTACTGCTAGGGGTGAGAACACTCTTTGCCCTCAAGTGGTTGACAGTTCAGGAAGGAAGACAAGTCTGAGATACTGCAGTGAATATTTCTCACACCACCACCCATCAGCAGATTTAAAAGGAAAATGTGCAGATACCTTTGTGATGGGTCATTCCCTCATGAAGGTCCTCATTGTTGTAGTACATTCTTTTTCCCTGCCAAAGTGAATAACTTTCGAATAAAACAATGGAAGAAAGTACTTCCTTTGTCATTAATACTGTTGCCCAATATCCATGTAGTAAGCTGAGTTATTTGTACAGAATACCAGGAAGTAGAGACTAGTCACAAATAAGCCAAGTTTGGCCATCCTTGCAAGGTGGCGGCATCCTCTGAGCCTTAGAGCACAGGCATTTGTAGCTGCTATCAGAGACTGGAGGAGGTCATCCCGCCCATGTTCCTCTGCCAAGGAGGACAGCAACTGAACTCACAGAGACACAGTAAGGTGGCAGAACAACTGAGAAAGTCAACTCTTCCAGCCCAGATGAGCGGCCTTGTGTTCATCCAGCCTTACAAAAAGCAGAAACATTCTCCATTTGGTTATGGCTGCCCAAGTAGAACACTTAACTCAGTGAGGAGTCCACTAGATCTGCATCTCAAAATGTAACCAGTATCTGAATCCCTGGGGTTTGTTAAAGTGCAGATTCTGAGGTTCTGAGTAGAACTGAGTTCTGCATTCCTAACATGCTTCAGGTGATGGTTATATACAAAGCTGGAAAGGTGAGATAGAGTCAGAGTTGGCACCTTTGTCAACAGAATCCTGTGGCTGGAGGTGCACAGGGTCTTTGCCCTCAAGGAGCTGATGGTTCAGGAAGAAAACCAGGTTGTGAATATTTCTCGCATTACTACCTATTGGCTGATGAAAGGGAAACTGTGGAGGTGCTTTTGCAGGTGGGTCATCCCTCACAAACGACCTCACTGCTGTCCAAACAGGAGAGGCCTTTCAATGAAACTGGCATGGAAAGATCAAGGAGATAGGAGAACCAGGACAGAGCGGGGTTAGGAGGCCCAGGAAGACTGAAGCAGGCAATTACATCACATGCCATGAAAGGGTCAATCAAGACAGGGGTCTTGACCCCTGTTTAAATTAAGTTCTGACCAGAAAGGTGAGAGTGGTAAGTTTCCTGAAAGTTTCAGCAACTGTTAGAACATGTAACACTCTGAACAAATGCAGATATTAAGCAGCAGGATAATATTTCTGCACAAATACTGAAATTCTACTTCCTAAATAGTGAGCAGTTGTTGGTGATGGACATCTTCAGAGCCAACATTCCTTTCCACATATTTTTTAAATATCCCAAAGGTTATATTGGAACAAAACACTTATGTCATATCCTGTTGTCTCAAAAAGGGAGAGTCTGAGGTTCAATTCCACGTCTCTTTATAATCTCATCATGTCACATTTCATGGGAGAAGGATATCACCATTATACATACTGTGTATGGAAAAAAGTACTCAATATGTTATTAGGAAGACTATGTTAATTCATTACTAATTAAACATGAAATTAGGACTGGGGGTGTAACTTCCACTGGAAACAAAACAATAACAAAAACCCCCTGAGTTTATAGCATTTATATTTGTTCAGAACAGACATCAAATTAAGGTATTAGTAATGATACCTTTGTTTCCTTGTAATTATAAATATACTTGAATTCTAAAGTGAACACAAAGGAAAGGAAGCAGCAGGCTTATTTGATCCCCTTACCGACCTCAATTCTTTTCTTCTAAACTTTGAAGGAAAAAAAGGATGTGTTCAAAATAAAAATAAAAGCAAATTCTAAATTTACTTTTACAATTAGACTCTGCCTTTCTTGTCTGACTCTTAAGTACAACAACCAATCTTTTCCTTATTTGGTACTGAGAAAACATTGATGGGGATCATTTCAGGCAGTTTGTCCACCATAGAAGCCTACAGTGCACTTCGAATAAGTTCACTCCCTCTATTATATTTCTACATCCTCTTTCCATCCCCCACTTTCAGACAGTATTTGGTGGGTTTCATTACGCTGTATTCATACATATGTGTAACGAACTTCCATCCTCTTCACCCTCTCCTTTCCCCCTCCTGCTGATTACCCCCACAGTTCCCCTTTCACACTCATGTCCTATCATCATTACCATCATCATTTTAGGCCTATATTCTACATAAAAGAAAGAACATGTGACAACTGGCTTTTTGAGCTTGCACCACTATGGAGGGCTGCCCGTTTCTAGTACCCCACAGCCTCAGCATTCAGCCTATAGTCACCTGGCTTGGGAGCCTTCCCTAAGAAGGCTGTCACTGAACTCTAGAGTCACCCTGAAGCTCTGAAGGACTGATATACTTGTCATATGATGGTGACATTTCTGGAGGACATGGATTGAGTCTACTCAAGTAGCCAGCACCAGTGCCTTATCAGATGCACATGGTGGCAGCAGATGTGGGTCTCCGAATGACTCATCCAAAAGTGACAAGGTTACCATGCAGCCATGAGGGAGCACATTCAGAGACAAGCTCCCTGCTTTCCTCATTGGCCTTCATGATGGTATTTCCAGTTACTTACTGAGCCTACCTTGTTCTAGTACTGCAGCTTAAACAAGAAGGGGCAATTTCCCTTTAAGCATTTCATGAAGGCAAAGAAAGGATCAATTAACAAAACATTAATATGTGCTGAAAACTTTAAAAACCACCAATCATGTGGAAGTCTAGTAATTCCAGTAGACTCTTACTACCTGGGATTTATAGACACATAGAATCTGGTGATTTTAGTCATATCCTGGTCCAGATTCTCTTCTTTGTCCTTGTTCAAGACCTAGTTTTGCACAGGTCAACAGCTCAAACTAACCTCAGTCTTCCTGGCATCAGCACTGAGGTTCCAGTCGCACTGAGGTTTCAGTTCCACTCTTTGGAAACTTCTGCAGCCTCCAATTTCACTTGACAGTGGTTTGCCACAGCCCTGTCTGTCCTTCAGTCCCAACTGCACAGAAACCCACTTCATATAGGCTTCCTTGATGCTCTGGCAGGGGCTCTCCTCAAAGTGCCTGCAAGAGCACGAGAACTCGGTTCAGCTCTGTCACAGCTTGCCATGCTCTCTGCAAGATGCCTGCTGTGGCTGCCTCTGGGTTATTTTATAGAGTTCTGTGGATTACGGAAGAGCCACACTCCTTGGGGGAGTTCATCTATCATTCAGAGCAGTTTCCTCCAGGGTGACTGTCACTTTGTATCAAATTTCCCATAGCGACAGCAGCCAAGGCCAGGAGACATTCATTTTGACAATTTGCCTTGTTTGCTTCTTACAGCTGCATGTCATGTGCCCACTGGATGTGGGGTTACATAATGGAGGTCTTCCTAGAGGAAATGTAGCTCCCTCCTAGACTCTTCATCTTTTATGGGGTACTTCAGATCTTACCTTTCACAAATTCATTCAACAAATGTTCATACTTCACAAAGATAACAAGACAACTTTTAGCCAACTCCGTACCCAGGTTGATAAACCATGTGAAAATTAGTCTGTAAGTGGCTGGATAGTTAAGTCATTCACTTGAAATCTTTTGGGATATATTGTGAGCAATTTGTAAATTTTCTCATCACTTTATGATAACTGTATAGGCCAGAAATTATTTTCACTTTTCGTTATTGCTTTAAAAAATAGATTTATGCCTTAGTTATCGGAGGCAACAAATGCTACACAAAGACCCACAGGATTAGAAGAGAGTATGAATCTAGTCACCTATTAGCCATAAGCTACCTGTGGGCTTTTGGAAGAGTCAGCCTCTCTGGGTCTCCTTTATGGTTTCAGTGAAGTGACATGTTGGGCTGTATGACTTCCAAGCTCTCTTTAAGTGTCACTCTATGTTTTTATAAATGGTCAGGAAAACTGAAAATTCATATCATCTAGGGAAGAAGACCAATCTAAAACTGAAAAAGTCAGGCAATAACAAATGCTGGGAAAGACAGAGAGCAACTGAAACAATCAAACACTGATGGTAAAGTGTAATTTACCATAACAGCTTTGAAAGCCTTTTGGCAATATCTACTAAAACTATTCAAGTGACAAGCCCCCTGACCCAGAAATTCTATTCCTTGGTACCCAGAAGAATGTATCCAAAGTGCACCAGAGACATGTGTGACAATCTGAAGAGACTGATAACCACAAGAGAAAGGAAACGACCCAAATGTCTGTCAGTGGGGGAATGGATAAACACATTTACGAGAATGACATACAATGACATGGAACAATATGGGAAACATCTCAACATCATGTTGAATGAAAGAAACAGAGGTGCACTGGACAGTTCCATTTATACAAGATTCAAGAGCAGACAAACCTGATCATGGTGTGAACATCAGGGAAAGGGTTATGCTGTCTCAGAAGAAAGCATAAGGAACTACTGGGGCTCTGGTATCTCCTGATCTGGGGGCTGGTTCCAAAGGGCTGATTGGTTTATAGTATTTATCAAATTGCATATCTTTGGCTTGTCTACTTTCTAAATTTTGGTTATACTTGACTTGAGAGTTTACTTGAAAAAATTCTGAAAAGCTTCTCCCTATGAAAAAAGCTGCCTGGGTGGAATGGAATCCACCGCAGGAACTCAGGTTTTCAGATGGGAGATGTGCAGGGTGTGTGCATGGAAGTCCACAGAGAGGCCAGATAAGATTTAGTTCAGAATACCTCCCAGTCTCTTGAGTCAAAAGGTAAGGTACTCAGTATGACTAGATTTCTTGTAGAAAGTTGCTAGGAGTAGAGCCTGGAGATCCCAATAACCCTCCCCAGAACAGAAGCAGAGAAAGTTAGGGAGCCTGGGATCTGCCATGGCTTCAGATCAGAGGATCTAGAATCCCACAGTTATTTAAATAAAGGAAATGCAAGTCTTTCTTGAAACGATGTTGACTGTCCTTTTTTTTTCCTAGGAGAGTATTTCTTATCTTAGCACTATTAGTCTGTTTTCAGGTTTCAAATGGTTAGGGTTATAACAATAACCATGAGCCACATGTTCTACCCCTAGTCCAAATTGAGTATGCTAGTGTTTGTTACCACTGGGAACCCTTGCTCAGGAATACTTCTGTTCCAAGCTTAGGATAGTTATCAAGTGTGGTTGTGCATCTTCTTACACATAACCTGCTGCCGCTAAAAACTTAAACATTTAGCAATCCATGATTGCCTGGAGGATTATAAAGTATACCGATATATTCTCCCTTTTACTTATAAAATCAAAGGATCAGTCAGTGGAACTACCAAGCAAAGACATAGGCATGTTGCCATGGGAATGGCATTGGATGAGAGAGAGAAGCGTACATGGGAAACAGCTATGTCAAGCACAGGCTCCCTGTAAAAAAGTCACTGTGACCTAACAGCAGCTAGCTGAGCATGTGTTGGGAACCTGTGAGGGGGAATGCGAGGCCCGATCTTCCAGGTGGCCCTATACCCTCAAGAAGATTTCCGGGAAACACTTGTATTTTACACTATGAGTCACTTTTCCATTCTGTAATTGATTACAGAATCTATTTTTAAAACATAGAATAGCTCAAATATTAGGTGATGACAAATACAAGTTCTTAAATGCAATATGGGACAATAAATATTTGTTCAATGGAATCATAAAAATAGCAATCATTGATAAAATATTTATTTTGTGTTTTCACAATATTCTTGGCAGGGTCAATGAAATTTAAATGATCCCTATTCAGAAAACCAATATGAAGCTGAAAGAGATCATGCCTATAAAGTGTTTGACACATTTTTATTATTCTTTTGTTAAGTAGAGTCATTACAATATTTTAATTTCTGATTTTTAAATAAATCAAATGTTCATGTGAGCTTAAAGAACAATAATACAAATAAAAGGACTCAATGCTTTATTATTTCTATGCAACTTCCTTCTCTCAAAAGCCGATGCAAGTTAGAACAATATATTTAGGTTTTTTGTAATGGTAGAAAAATAACAAAACAGAAAACATTGATTAATACTTTCTCTATGGTTAGAATAATTTTTAAAAATTATTCTAAATATCTAATACCAATGAATTATTAAATTATTGCATGTAGATATAAAATTAATTAAGTATCTTTAAAAATATTAAATGGCACATAGGAAGTTCAGAATATATTGTCTTCTTTCATTTGTTTGTTGGAGGCAGAGTCTCACCATGTAGCCCAGGCTGGACTCCAACTGAGGATCCTCCTACCTGTGCCTCCAGAGAGATAGTGTTACTGGTGTGTGCCACCACACCTGGGGAAACACTGTTAATGGACATAAAACGTATACCAATTACCCACTAACATACTAAGAGTGACTGTGAATGACAAGATTACATGAGATTTTTATTTACTACCCATAGTTTTCTCTATTTCTCTAGTATTCCAGAATGGCTGTGTCTTACTTTGTAAATACAGGAGGGAAAGTTAAATATAGAGATAAACAGAAAGAACTCTCCATTAGTATCATTTTGGAAAGTATTTCTGGGCTGTTTACACATTAGAGTCACCTAGGGAAACTTTTAAAACAGAATGGTGGGTGGGGTGGGGAGGGCATCAGTATGTGTAAATCTCCTGAAAACCCTAATACCCAATGACCATGGCAGTAGGGAATGCAGGCTGCTCCCTAGAGGTCTGTGGCATTTGGATGGAACTTGAAGGCACACTAAAAAAATTTCCAGAAGTCCTGCTTCTTATTAAATCACCTTGAAGTCTTTGTCAAAACTAAATATCCAGGGATATTTATATTCGAGTTGAAGTTTCATGAATTTACTGAATAAGGGCATGGAATAAAAGCTGAGTTGCTGAGCTATGGTCCTGGACCAAATAGGAAACATAACTGAAAGTGCCATGAATCTTTCCTTATTGATACCGTATTAGAGGAGGTACACTGGAAAAATATTGGGAATTTGAAGAAAAGGTGATTTACTGGTTTACATGGCTAAGACATCAAGTTCATCCATATCAAAGACTGCACTTTTGGAGAAAACATTGAAACTAAAACCACCCTATTGTCAACACATGGGACTGTTTTCAACTATAGTTTTTTTTTGGGGAAAGAAGAGAAATTTGCAGGGTTTCTAGGTGATTTGACTAGGTGATTGATTTCTTATCGATCCTGGGTATTTTCATTATTTCATTTAGTCACCACCACCATGACACAACCTTGGTGCATTATCAGCATTGTATCATTATTAGTTAGAATGCTAAAGGAATCATTTTAATACATTGGATTTTCTATTTAACTGAAGGTTAACTCACAAAATCTCCTTCCATTTAACTTGACTTCTGAAAATCTTTCTAAATTTCATGAATCACTATTAGGTAACTGCCCAGGCAGTCCTCTCCACGCTTGCTGTTGCAGAGTTTGGTTCAGATACTGCTCCCTTTTCATTCTCTATAGTGTGCTACTATGGAGGGAAAATTACATGGTCACTGAGTCTATGGAGCCTAATTTTATCTTCCTTGATGACTGTCTGGAACATCCTGATAAAACTGATTCTTATTTAGAAGATAAGGGCTGTGGAATCCAAGAATTTGGGCTGTGGTTACAGTTCGACGTTAAGGCTGCATTCTATGAGAAATGCATGGCGGACAGGGATTCAATTCCAACTCTGCCATTCACTACCTGGGTGACCTTAGTCCCTTTAAAAAAGTTCTCTGGATTTCATAGTATACAAAAGGATTGGTCAAAACATCACATTTTTAATGGCATCCACATCCATTGTTTCTTCCTTTTCAGTCCCAATACCAACCCTCACAAGCAGGTAGGAAAAGCCCTCCTCACTTTCCTGGGAGGGACTCATGCAGAGCCAGCCTTGTTTACGCACAGACAGGTTTCTGATTTGCACCAGCTGCAGCCCTTATGACAGCTTCCCCGACTGCCACGAAAGCAGCCACAGAGCCCCCATGGGTCTGATTCTAAGGCCATGTCTAGACAATGGTGTAGCCCCTACTGAAAGTGACAACCTCTATCTAATCCTGTTTGTTTTGACTCCAAATTGCAGGTTGGGACCACAGACACATCCCCCAGCTCCCTCAGTCTCCTGACTGTCCTGCTTTCAGCAGTGGCTGAGACTTCTGTCTCCCCCCATGCAGGGCACTGACATCTGTCTTTGATTACTCATTCGGCCCATTGGGGACAGCCTGAAATTTGAAAAGCCTGGATGAGTAAAGAACATTGACTTGCAGCTGTTATAATATCATGACTAAACCATTCTTAAAATAGTGTTGATATCAAGGTGAATCACCAAGAGTCCTAGATGGTTTCAGAAGCTGACTGTCAAGCACTGTAATTGTTTAACCTGAGAAATGGTTTGTAAAGGAAGCTTCTAGCATTCAACTGGATGGTCACTGCTGCCCTACTGCCTGTGAATATTGTGTGTACATCAGCTGGGAGCCCAGGTGTCTGTATCCATCTCACCTTGAATTCCAGTTCTGGCTGTGTCAAGCCTTAGTCGGAGATCCTAAACCCATCATTCAACCTCTCCCAGCTCTGGTGTGCCTACCCTAACATCAGCCCTCAGGTGACACTCCATAAAATGAGGTAATGTGGACAATGCCTGGCACAGAGTAACATGTCGTCAACAACATGTGTCTTACCTCCTTCTTATTTCAAAAATGTCTCCTTTTCTTGGTATCACCTCAAGTCCTCTTAAATATGATATTTACATGTTTTTTCTTTTAATCTGGTTGGCTGCTGACATAAAAAGAGAAGTCTTTTACCAAAGAGTTCCAAAGTGTTTCTCAAGTTAACACTTGCTTGTGTTTGATCTGCTCTTATTTTAAGTCACTTACCTAAAATCACTCCTAAGGTAAAGCCAGCTCACATTTCTGAAGGAATTTGTTTCTATAGGATTTTATTCAATCTAGATAATAGTGACATTTTTATTGTCTTTAGATCATATTTTAGGTGATTTTAAACTAATATATTCATTACTACACTTTATTCAGGGAGATTGCTGGAAGCCTGTGTGAATGAAGGGCAAAAACAGGCTCAGGAAGCTGGAATTCAAGTCTAATTCAAAAAAACAGAACAAAAAAAAAAGGTGTGAGGTTACAAAAAGAAGAAAAAAGAAAGCAAGCGAGATGAAACCTGCCCACTTGGGCAGCTGCTCCGAAACCAGTTACTGTGGATTGCAAATCATGCCCTGGTTGATTGAGCCCCAAACCACAAAATGTCTAAAGAATGAAGCAAAACACTTTAGTTCTAGTGCACTTTGCTGTGAGATGTGAGTCTATTGGTGTTAGAGGACACAGCCGGACCATCGGAGAGAGCAGGCATCACTGACACCCTAACCCAGCTGGCAGGATTTCTTGGGAAGAGTGCAGTCAGCTGTCTGCTAGCATTCAGCGATTCCAAATCCAATTTCTATGGTTTCTGAATCAGTTCCTGGGATATAAATGGAAGGGGGGGAAGCAACAATGATGCTTCCAAGAATAAAAGCATTTGCGGGTCTGGAAACCCCCCAAAACCCACTCAGTGGAGGAAGCTGTTCTGAAGGCACTTGGATCTCCTTCACTTCTGCATATCACTCCCATTTTGGCTTTGAAATGCTTCTCCAGCTACTTCACACCTGGACCCAAGATCTGCCAGGGGCCAGCTGGTCTTTGTGCAGAGTCTGGTGGCTGATGGCCAGCTCTAGCAGGAGAAAGGAAAGAGGGGCTGAAATTGGTCCCAAATAAAGCATGAAAAGCAATATTTGAAATTCTACTTCCGGATAGGAACAGGAAACAGCATGGAACAGGAAACCCAGTAATTACAGATCAGAAAGCTACTTCGGTCCTTGATTTTTGGTGACAGAGGCATAGTCCCCTGTGCATTTTTTGGTTTTAGATACAAGTTAACTGAACTATAAATAATTTAGTAATCACAAGACATTTAAGATTTAAAACAAAGGCTTGTAAATCATTGAGGTTGATGCCAAGGAGAATCTTGGGCTGTACCCAACCTCCACCTGCCATTCCAGTGTGTAGGGCAGGGGAAGGCAGACCACGCTGAACAGCAGTCTTTGTAAGTCCTTGCAGTCTTGGCTGCAGGGACCCAGATGAATGCTTCTGGTTTACTGTCTGATCAGATTAGCAGTGATCAAGTCACTGAAACAGCTATATCCACAGAGATGTAATTTTGTTTTGTTTTTTCTCTTTTGGGTTATATTTTATTTGCATAAAAATATAAATAGGGAAAATGGATATTGTCTTTTCTATTATGCTGTTTTTAAATCTACTATGTCTAGAATCTTATGGGTACATTATACATAGTTATAAAATAAAATAATACATTTTCTAAATAAATGTTAAAAGTTTCTCTCTCCCTCCTTGGAAATTCCCATAAGACTTGTAAGAATCTTTCTCCTCTGCCCAACAGTATCTTATAGTATATCTCAACAATATATATTTATATTTTCCAGCTTTTTTGCATCCCTCCTCCCACAGTGAACTTTCAAATTTGGTTATGTGGATAACTCTGCTCAGTGGGAGAGGTCTTTCAGCCCATAGCAAATGCACAGCCACCCATCAGGGAAGGAGTCCCCACTTCCTTGGAAGAAAGTTCAGCTGAGAATTATTTCAGTACTCATTGCAAAGGAGAATGATTTTTATATGTTTGCTTTTTATTTGTTAAAATACCTGACATGCTTCTTTGCCATGCATATAAACACAATCCTACCAGCCCCAAAGAACACAGATTTTGTGCTATCAGATGAAAGTATTCACACCTAAGCTCTGAGGGAGTATCACTTTAAGGGTTGCAACGGAATCAAGTTTCCCTGCAAAGGTAATATTCTGACTAACAATGACTCACATGGGAAAGAGTGGAAGGCTTTGATTACTGCCTCAGAACCTGTCCTGTCTTGCATTTTTGGTCCCTGGCAGAACAACTCTCCAACCAGTCAGCAGTCAGCACTCTAACCAGCTTCTCGCTTGCAGCAGGCCCTTACTTTTTTTGAAGAGGACCATGAGGCCACACCTCCAAGGCAAAACCAGCCTGAAGTCAGTTACCTGGGATCCTAAGACTGATTGATCTTTCATTCTTCTGGATAAATTTTTCCAGTAAGAATGCATCTTAGTTTAGCTGCAGTAAGACTGGGTTCTTGGGGAAAATATGAGTACATGCAGATATGTTTCATTTGGATTACATCAATACATTTAGTGGAAAAATATTTCAAGCAAATTTGCAGATCACATAATTTAATCATGTATGCACATTAATATATTCCATTTCTAACTTCCAAGGCTCCAGAATTCATGACCTAATAAGGCAGGCTCTTCTCCTCTTGGGCCCTTGCTATTTATCTCATAAATGCTCTTTCTGTTGCCTCCTTTCCAGTCACCTCTATCACATTTTCATGTTTTATTGTCATTGAGCATTGGCCACCATCACAAATTATCTTGCTATTTATATGTTTGCATCTGCATTTCTCTTTTCTCCACCAAAATACAAGCTCCGTGTCACAGGCATCTCATCAGCTTACCTTTCTGCTGCCTTGTACATCTGAGATGCTCTGAGGAGTTCAGGTAATCCTGACCTTGAGGAAAGTGTACTGTTAATCACACATAGCTACCATCATACTTCTACATATTGACTGTCTCTTATTCTGCCACCAGATTAAGTCTGATCCTGGTTTAAAATGATAGCTCCATGAAAATCTGAAGATGGCCATCATATCTGTAACTTCCTTATTGTCATGTCAGTCATGTGTCAGTAACCTCAGTTCTTTCCACTACTATTCATAAATCTAACCATATAGGACTAAATAGACAAATTAGGGCTCAACCACACAATGATAGCTGGGGGCGTGGAACAAGTGGTAGAATACCTACCTTACAAGCTCAAGGACTTAAGTTCAAACCTCAGTACCACCCAAAACAAACAAAACAAAAAACACATGCTAAAATAATAGGGCAGTTATTCAAAGAATGAGATAGGCCTCAGATAATCAATAAAAAAATATAAGAAAAAGTTATAGTATGAAGTTAAAAAGAAAACCTGAGTTATAAGCTGTAAACTCACATTCTATGGTTTAGAATGTGAGTGTGAGTCTATTTTTGTTAAAAATTCATTATACATTTAGATACATAGGCAAAAAATATAGAAGTTATAAACTTAATTTGAGTCTTTGATATGCACATTTATGGGATTTTTACATTGTGTCATTTTTCTAAAATGTTTAAGCTTTTTAAAAAATAAGCAAAATGTTACTTTGTGTATCAAGAAGCAAAGAAAATGTTATTATAACATATTCTAACAGTGGACTGGCTAGTAGAAAGAAAATCAGGAGTATTCCCTCCTTTGTTCTGAAAATTGGCCATCCTTCTATTAATTAATACATAAGAGACATTCAAGGAGTATTCTGGAAGGCAGTGTGAGCTTGCATTAATTTTTGGGGTGTGGAAGAAAGCAGCCATGTATGGCCTTCCATGAAGCTTGCAGTCAACCACAACTGCTGACCTATGCCCCAGCTCTCCCAACCCACAAGCTACAGAATGTCTACTATGGCCATTTCTTAATGTTGGTGGCATTTCTAGGCTCCTATATGAAAAATAAGACTAGCTTAGGGTCAGAGATATGTGCATTTAGAATAAGTCACAGTGCAACTAAGATTCACTTTTCAGAAGTTCTGTTAACCTTGAAAGAACAGAACTTCTGTTTTTATTTCATCTTTTAAGGATAATCACTCAAGAATAAATACAGATTTTCCTATGGGACCCAGTGGGATTCAATAAATAGATACTTCTCTTTTAAAGCAGTGGAATTGTTTATGAGATGGTCTTCATTTACTGGCACCTTTATGCATAGTATAGCATAGGTTTTAGGCATTTTTCTAACTTGCAAACTATTTAGTTTATAAGTAGGCCTGGTTTTTGAGTAGTTCATGCTAGATAATGAGAGAAAACAGATTATGTGGAGTGAATGGATAAGTTCTATATAATGCATCGACAATTATGCAAAAGTATTCTTCCAATTTCAAGTGCAAATATTGTCCTGTCTCTAAATCGGTGGCCTCACTAGTTTGGAAGTCAAATGTGCTCAGAACCAAAGGGATTCACTCCAGTGCTCCAAGATGTATTTTGCCTGGAATGACATTGCTTAGGACATAACGAGTTCCTGGAAGGCATGAACTCTACTGATTTCTCAAACCATACTATCTACTATTTATACACTTACTTAGAGCTTTATGGCAATTTTTCACATGAAATGCATGAAGTGTGAATATACGAAATAATAGGCTTTTAACATATAACTTAATTGCATAGATACTATGGAAAACAAAAACAAATCTGAAAAAAATAGGTATATGTCATTAAATAGAAAAACCTTGTGGATATTATTCTTCATTGAGGGCAGAATATTCTTTTTTGTGATCATATTGCTTGCCATATGGTTTGCAAAGGAAATGGGACAAAAAAAATGTATTACTAGTATCAGAAAAAAAAAAATCAGGGAGGAAGATGAATCAATGAACAGGGAAGAAAAACATTATTTGTTATAATGTTCCACTATAATGAAACTGTTTTGTTATAACATCCTGTTATAACATAACCGTTATTTTAAAAAATTCTGTTTTGTGTAAACAGTGAGAATGTGTGAATTTTAACAAACCAAAAGTATGAAATTATGTATCTTATTTTTCCTGAGCATATATTTTTATAGGCAAAATAAGCTGACTTCCCTATACTGTTCTTTTGCTTAGAAAGTCACAAAGCTGGAAATATATATGCTTTTACTTATACATACTTATTTGATGTATTTATTATGAAAATCCATCAGGAACATTTGAGTCATGAGTTGAAGACAGTTCCTACACAGATTTTAAACAAGATTTCTAAGTACCATTTTATAAACTGACTTTAGGGCCAGGGGTACAGCTCAGTGGTAAGAGCACTGGCCTAGCATGCATGAGGCCCTGGTTTTGATCTTAAGCACTGAAAAAAGAATTGATTTTAAAGTGCACATTTTAGAGCCAGGTGTGGTGATGTACACCTGTGGTCCCAGCTACTCTTGAGGCTGAAGGAGGAGAATCACTTAAGGCCAGAAGTTTGAGCCCAGCCTGGGCAACATAGTAAGACAACTTCTCTTAAAAATAAAATAAAATACTTATTTTATAAGACAGCTTTTAGGAAGTAAATGATAAGCCCCTACAATACGGATTTAAATTGATGATGGAATGAAATAGGATTCTAGAATATAGGGAAGAATTCTTAAATTTAGAGTGTGGGAAGTCATATTCATCAGGTCTAACCTCTTGAAAGAAATAACTATTTTCAATAGTTTTAATAACTTTAAGACCTGACATCAAGATGAAATCTCTTCACCCCTGTAAATGGCAAAGCACAGACAGTGTCTTCCTGGATTTAGGGAGTGATGTATAAAGGAAATGACTGAAGTTTGATGAATAACCATTAGCCATATAGGTACCCAAAGAAACAGGTCAATTTCAAATTAAAGGAGTACAGAAAAGCTCTTTATGAAGTAAAGAGATACTCCTCTACAGATGGAGAGAAAAGACGGTATGGCCCACTGAAGAGACTCACTGGGACGCTCAGAAAAGGGAGCAAGGAAACAATATGGTCAATTCTGACCCAGAATTACTTCATGATTTAAGGTGATGGCCCTACATTTCATTCCTGAGCTTAGAGTGGGTATGAGGGGTGAGACACTTGGTTGCATGCTGTCCCAAATATTATTGCTTCTGTCACATTCTGCTACTTATAGTCATGTACCACATAACAATGTTTCTGTCAACACTGGAACACTTCTATAACATTGACCACGTAAGAATATATGGCCTAGTACCTTTGCAACTGTGATGGTCACACAATGACAAAATTGTTCATGCCTTATTTCTCGTAACTTTTCCCTGTCCCTGAGTTTCTACATCTCTTGGGGACTTCAGAGGGAGCAAACCCACGTGACTGAAGGATTAAGAATGCTTCCTGAAGTATCCTTTGAGGTTAAGCTTGAGGGACAGGTGGGTCACAGGTGGATGTAGGTCTTGAAGATCTTGGCAAAGAAAGATGACGCTCAGAGTCTCAAACAGAGGTCAGGGAAATGGGTTCCTTGGGAGCACAATGGACCCACAGAGAAACAATGAATAAAGTCAGAGAGGTTTTTCAAGCCCAAATAGTAAGGCCATAATGTCAGGGTGACAGGTTGGAAAGGTTTTTGATCAAAATGATGTCACCTGTGCAGTGCTTTGGGAAAGCACAGAGTAGAGGTGCTACCCTCACTGGATGGTTCCAAGGCTTTTAACCTGCAGGGAAAGGGTTGGGAAGAAAATGAATCAGAACTGCTGGAGTGCCATTGTTCAACCTTAGGAAACCCTAGAACATGCAGAATGTTGGGGAACACTGCCGAAAGGCAGACTTGTTCTAATTTTCAAAAAGAGAAAGCATATGTGTATAAATACCTGCTTTGGGAAAAAATATACAAATATAGAATGCCATTCAAATTTGATATAGCTGCATTTAAAGACAGATAATTTACTCATATATCAAGGGTATCCAGTAAATATAGATCATACTAGATGGGTCGCTCCTTTCATTCTGGGGTGGTATTACAAAGTGACAGGTCAGGTCAGTAACTGAAGTGAACAGGGTAAGTGGATATGAGACTTCAGGCAAGTCTCCATGGATTCAACTGCACTTTGAAAGGAAAAATGGGTTCTAGGGGTTGTAGCTCTGTGATAGGATACTTGCCTAGCATTTATGAAGCCTGGGGTTCAATCCTCAGCAAACACACACACACACACACACACACACACACAAGGTGAAATGCAGGTTAGTTGATAACATGTCATAGATTGGCCACAGGTTAAAACAAAGCACAGTGATAAGAGGATTGATTTCTAAGTAGATGAAGAGTGCTGATGTTATAATAACGAACTCTGCCTTGTTCAGTATTTTACCATGATTCAGTAAGTAAAGCTATAAGCTACAGAAACAATGTCAAGCAGAACTGTGTAGATGCTGAGTGACAAATGGAGTCTAAGGTGACCTCAGAAGCTAGAATGAAGAAGTGTTGGTCTCCGTATTGATTTTAAAAGGGGCAAATTACAGTACTTTACTCAGGTCCCAAACCCCACTGTGCACATGTAGGGTGTGGCCCACGGGAGCTGACAGGCCTGCTGGGTTATGCATCCTCCTCCATGCCCAGGCGCATTTCCAGGCAGCCCTTGTGGACCTTCTCCCACGACTAACAGTGTTGTAAGAGTGCCAGAATAAAGGTGAGGCAGGGACAAAGATACTTGTGCTAATAACAATGATTTTGTTATTCTGTTGGGTATTGAGAAGGGGGAGAGGGAGAGGGCGGAGTGGGTGGTAAGGGAGGGGGTGGGGGCAGGGGGGAGAAATGACCCAAGCATTGTATACACATATGAATAATAAAAGAAAAAAAAAAACAATGATTTTGTTAAAACTGTCAGAGCTATGAAAGAATTGGACACATTGTCTCTGGTTCTGGCAAGTTCCCTATCATCAAAAGTGTTCAAGTGGACGTAAGGGCTCCCCAAGTCCTCTGAGACTAATAATGATGTGAGTGTTGTGTAAGGCTCGTCCTCCAGTGACTGCAGGACAAAGCAGTGTCAGGAGTGGGTTCAGGTGGCCGGCCTCCCATCCATGTCTCCCGGGGAACACTGTAACCCTAAGGAGAGCAAGCGGAGCTGACAATGAGGGCTTGGCAGGCAAGGATCTCCATGCAGAGCACTCCTGGGAGAGCGGAAGCAAGCGGAGATCCCCTTTCAAAGCCGCGTGTAACCACAGCTATGAGCAGGGTCACTCTGCAGTAAACAGCTGTGGTGGCTCTAAGACAATTTAGAAAACAGACAGCGAAAGGAGGGAGAGAATTTCCTGCCGGCACTACTCTCTTGAGGGCTGTCCCGCCCACCTCAAAGACTGCACCCAAACCCCGAGGACCTGGCGTGAAAGATGTTTTCAAGATGCAATTAATGCAACTGTTTACAGAGAACATCTGCTGGGTCGTAGAAGGCTGTTGTGTGCACGATACAGCTGTGACTGAAGCAACCTTATGACAGTGAGGTCATGGTGTCCCTAAGGAAGCTACCGCCTTTGTAAAGTACTTGACATAATTAAAATTGGAAAACTAGGTCAGGTGGCCCAGGCCAGTTTATTCTTTGTGAGTTCTTAGCACTGCCCTCCCTCTCTAAGTTGTCCTGAAGAGGTACATGGCTGAGATGGGAGGCCACTGGTGGTCTCTGCTGAAAGGGCAGGTGCTCTGGGGAGGTCCCAGAGGTGCTGAGGGATGCTAGTCTCCATTCTAATTGGCCACCAAACTTACCTCCCGTAACAAAGCAGCAAGCAGCCTGCTGGACTGTGTGCAGTGCTCCTAGTCCAGACTATCTTAGTAAATTAAAACATAAAGAAAACATTAAAAGCTGGGTGCAGTGATGAACACTTCTAGTCTAGCCACTGAGGAGGCTAAAGCGGGAAGATAAATTGAGTTCAAGACCAGCCTGGGGCAACATTCCAAGATCCCATCTCAAAGGGAAGGAAGCAAGAGAGGGAAGCAGCAACATAGAAAGAGAGATGAGGGAATTGAAATCATCCCCTGTAATATTTATAAATACATACATCCATACACACATACATACAAATACACATACATATATGTATATTAAATATGTAAGTATATATAAAACACATCAGTTCTATTCTGAGATTTTAAATTCAGTTCATTAGCTTGTCCTTTTCTATCAAAAAGTTTTCAGTTATAACATTAACTTGAGAGTTAAAGTCCTTTTGTTTTTAAATTTTACAAATTCCACATCTGTTCATAGAAGTTGGCAGAAGACAGAGGGTGTGATTGTGAAATCCACATATCATGGTTTCTCACAGATCAGATAATGGGAGGGGACACACAGAGCTGTCAACGGGAGGATGTGCCCCCTCCACACACACACTGTTTGAAGACTTGTGAGTTCACGGCCTGGTAAGACCAGCCTGTCCTCAGAGGGGAGGCACAGCTGTTAATAGGCGGCAGCGGCCTTGACAAAGGCAGTTTTGGCCACCCTGGTGTCCTGATTGTAGCTCTCAAAGCAAGGAAGAACCCACAACTCTTTTTCAATCAGCTGTTGAACTCCTCCTGGCACCTGGCACCAAGCATCCTCCTTAGCTACTTTAAGTGACTATGGTTGAGATCTGGAGAATCACAGTTTTTTGAGGTGAGTGGGGTGCAAGACCTACATCTCAACCAGTAGATGGGTATGGTGGCACACACCTGTCATCATAGATACAATGGGAAGCCTAAATATGAGGGTCACAGTCCAAGCTGACCTGGACAAAAAGGGAAACCCTATCTACAAAATAACCAGAGCAAAAAAGGGCTGGATGTATGGCTCAAACAGTAAAACATCTGTCTAGCAAGCATGGGATGCTGAGTTCAAAAACCGGTACCAACCCCCTAGAGGGAGACAGAGAGAGAGAGAGATTGTCTTCACAGTCATGACTCTCACTGACACTCTTAATCCCAACTCTGACAGCAAAGTGGTGGCTTTTAATTTTTTTAATTAACCGTGCCATGCTGCTGAAACAAAACAAGTCAGATGATGCTTCTTACCCCAGCTCAGGCACCTGCTGAGTAACCTGAAATTTCTGTGGAATCCATTGTGAGTATGGAGTTTCTGTTTGCCTGTTTCCAGTGAGCACATCAACAGAGGAACACAGACAGAACCACACACCATGCTGTGTGAGAACAGGTAGGACAGAGAATCCAGAGTGATATTTTAAAAATCGATTTTCATTTCCTCTTTGAGGAAAAGAAGGAGGTAAGAAAACACAACCATTCATTAAGAGCCACAATGTCCAAATTCTTTCCTCTCTGATGAGCGTCTCTGCAACAGCTATGACCGAAAAATCAAACCACTTAATAAAGTGACTAACAGAAAACACTTGAGCACCTTGTATGGTTTACTTATATACGTATTATCTCAACAACTTCATTGATTCCTTTTCATAAATGAGAAATCTGAAGTCTCAAATCCCAAAAGGCTGACAGTGTGGAGGGACTAGTTTATCTTTCTTTTTGATAACAAGGTAACTTATTTTATTTTTATATTGCTGAAAGAACATATACTTTGAAACAAAATTAGAATTGTAGATGAGCAAATAGAAAGATAGTTAAAATAATCCACAATATTCGTATGGTATTTATATTTTTGGAATTCTTTCTGTACTCGTTAGATAGGTATACTTCTTCATAAAAATGGAATTTTACTACACATAATTTTTGATACGTGCCTTTTTTCATTGAATAATATGTTATAGAAGTTTTCTTATTTTAATAAGTATTTGTCTATAAGGTGATTTTTACTGGCTGAAGAATATTTCATCTTATGGAGTTACCATTTATATACTAAATCAGTTCCTCCTTTTTGGACATTTCTTGTCTAGGCAGCCCTCTCAGCAGGAGGGTAAAGTACAGCCCCACAATTGGTGACCTTTGAAAGCCACCAATCAGCTATTCAGAGAAACATGGGCTATGTTAGTGTTGAAAAATCAATGGGTTTTCCATTTCTAGTAAGGCTACCAACACATTCATGGCTTCCTGTCTTATATTTGCAACCAAATGGAGCCTTAGGAAGAAAGACTCTTTATTTCAGCAACTAGACAGCCAGATAAAGAGCAATCCTGGGGTCTGCATTTAAATAATACTAAATATAACACACATATATGTACAAAGCCATTAGCATGTACTAATGTACATATGTATGTACTAATGTACTAGTATGACCTTATAGCTAATAAGAACTTTTCCATTTTTTAAGACTGTCTATGAGGAAAACAGCTACAGGGTTTTTTTTAAGTAGGAAAAATTGTAGAATGAATACCAGTTTTGAAAAGTTTCAGGAAAGATCAAGAGTACAGAAGAGCATGAGGAAGAAAATTAGGATACATTTAGGTGCACATAAAATAAATCCCACTTCCTCCACCACTAGTATCATCCTGTAGATACTGTTAGGTAGTAATCCATCCTGGCCACAGTGTGCTGGGCATATCAAGCTTCAAGGCAATGCTTCACTGTTGTTCAATATTTCCCTGGGGACTGAGGAGGCACACACACACACACACACACACAGGGTTTGTGGGTTCTGGGCTCAGGCACACAAAATCAGATACTAGGTACATGTGGCTATTTAAAATGAGAAATCAAGAAGACTCCTAAATTGTTTTCCTTATGCAAATCTCGTAAGATTCTGCCAGCACACTATGAGAACCACTCTGTGCCTTGGAGGGGCTTTAATTTCTTCAGTTACAATAAATATCCACTTGGTGGTGATTTACTAATCTGTTTTTTTTTTTTTTTGATATTTATTTTGGGTTTGTTATAGTTTTATTCTGTTTTACCATTTCCTCTTAATATTGGGGAAAAGTTATGGTGGAGAAGGCTTTGTAGCTAAAGGTTATTCCTGCAAACACTGATGTCTTCCCTTCCCGTCTGCTCCTAGGTCATGGGACAGAAAGCAGGAGATTGGAATTCCACATTCTGGGAGACTGACCTTAGGAAAGTGGTTGTCTAAGTGGGGCCTCACCTTTCACTACAGCTTCCTGGGCCTGTAAAGCTGGGGTGGGGCATAGAAACATATGTTTTGACAAATTTTAGCATTATGTTTGCTAAAATTCTAGAACCAGTGGCTTAATAGCCAAGATTATGGAATCCACTGCATCGTAAATTAAAACAGACAGACAAAGAAAATATGCACAATGGAATATTATTAGGCCGTAAGAAAAAATGAAATCATTTGCAACAACAGCAACAACCTAGAGCAGCACATTATTTTAAATGAAATAAGACAGATGGGACTAGGGAGTAGCTCGTCAACAAATACTAAGTTACAGTTAGGCAGGAGGAATAAATTGCTATTGCACAGTTAACAAAAAGTACACTATATATTAGAAAAGAAGAAAACATTTTGAACATTTCGCCATAGGAAAATAATAAATGTTTGAAGCCATAGATGCTTTATGTACCCTGATTCGATCACTACAGAATGCAGGCAGGTATCAAAACAACACATTGTACCCAATATGTTTTTTACAATTATTGTACCAATTAAGGAGAAAAGGGAGGGGGTAGGAAGGAAGGAAAAGCTACAGAGCGTAAGTCACACTGGCCAGTCACAATTTCCCAGGCTTGGGTTTCCTCTCAAGTAAAAAGAGGCCCATAATGTGCATTTAGAGGCTTGCTGAGGAGGTGAAGCAAAACATTTACATCACATTACACTAGCTCAGTAGATGGCAGGTTTTTTTTATTATCCAATCTAGGAAGAATTTGCATTAACTTCTGGAAGGGAGCAGTCAAGAAATACTGCCACCCCAGTGCTCTGCCCTGCCTCCAGCAAGGACACAATCCACTCCAGTGTCCTCACCAACCAGCCTGGAGATGACAGATGATAAGGCAACACTGTTACCAGTATAAAGGAGAGGAGAAATTTCTATTTCTAGTGGAGCCAATTTTTTTTTTTTAAAGTGAAAGTGGAAGTTTAATGAGGAGCAGCTTGACCTGGCTGCTCCTGATCCACCAACATAAAAAAACTTTAATATTTTGGTTTCCCTAGTCCTTGAGACTGGATCTGGAGCTTCTTCCTTTTTTTTTTTTTTTTTTTTTTTTTTTTTGGTATTATGGGGTTTGAACTTAGGTTCTTACATTTACTAGGAAGATACTCTACCAGTTAAGCTACTGCACCAGCCCCCTGAAATCTTCCTGGAAATAAAACAGACATAAATAGAGTGTATTAGCTTTAAACAATCTAATGGCCATCAGTTGATATTAGTTTTATAAAGGAGAAATAAGCATAAATCCCAAAGAGGGCTCTGTCCCAGTATACGCAATAGGTTCCAATCCACAGGCTACAGCAGCATCAACTCTGAAACACATTTAAATACACAGGGGTAACAACCTATTCAATAGAATAATAGCTGAAAACTTCCCTAACTTGAGAAAGAGAGAGTCACCCGGCTGCAGGAAGTTACAGATCACCAAACTGTCCGGTCTAAAAAAGAAACACCCCCAGACACACCATAATCAAAACACTCAGCACACAGAACAAAGAAAGAATGCTGAAAGCTGCAAAAGAAAAGACAAGTCACATATAAAGGCAAACTCATTAGAATAACAGCAGTTTTCTCAACTCAAACTCTAAACACAAAAAGGTCATGGAAAGACATAATTCGGCCCTGAAAGAAAATAACTGTCAACCTAGACAAGTCTATCCAGGAAAAAAATCCTCCCAAATTGAAGGAGACATTAAAACCTTCCACAATAAAGAAAAAACAGGAATTTGGAACCACCAAGCTAGCACTACAAAAGATACTTAGGGGACTTTTACATATAAAAGAAGAAACTAGAATGAGACAGGTAGACTCAAGAAAGAATAAACTCATTTGAGCAAGCAGACAAGTATAAACAAGGAATAGCTAAATAACAGGGGAATAAAAATGGCTAGAAAAATAAATAAATAAAAATGGCTGGAAACAACAGGCATCTCTCAATATTAACACTGAATGTAAATGGCCTCAATGCTCCAATCAAAAGACATAGAATAGCAAGCAAACTGGGTTAAAAAAACAAGACCCAATCATATGCTGCTTACAAGTGACTCATCTCACTGAAAAAAATAAACACTGGCTTAGAATCAAGGATGGAAAAAAGTTTTCCAAGCAAATAGACCCCATAAACAGGCAGGAGTAACTATACTCATATCTGACAAGGTAGACATCAGACTAAAATCAATCAGAAGAAACAATGAAGGTCACTTCATATTAATTAAAGAAACAATTCATTAAGAGGAAATATCAGTCCTTAACATACATGCACCACACAGAGGGGCACCCATCTACATTAAAAACAAAACAACAACAACCACAAAAAACACACCTCTCATGGCCCTAAAAGCACAGACAGACCCTAACACAGTGATGATGGGAGACCTGAATACCCCATGTTGCCAATATTTAGGTCTTCCAAGCAAAAGATCAACAAAAAATCTTCAGAGTTACTCCACACATTAGATCAATTAGACATGGTTAATATCTACAGAATATTTCACCCAACATCCATGCAATACATATTCTTTTTTGCAGCTCATGGAACTTTCTCCAAAATAGATCATATTTTAGTACACAAAGCAAGTCTGAACAAATTCAAGAAAATTGAAATAACCCCTGTACCATATCAGAGCACAACAGAATAAAACTAGACTGCAACAACAAAAGAAACTATAGAAAGTATTCAAACACTTAGAGACTAAACAACAGACTGCTGAAAAACCAATGGGTAACCAAAGTAATAAGGAAAGAAATCAAAAAGTTCCTATAATCCAATAAAAATGAAAATACAACCTACCAGAATCTGTAGGATATAGTAAAGGCCATACTAAAGGGAATGTTTATACTTGTAAGTGCCTGCATTATAAAAACAGAGACCTCTCACATGATCAACCTTGTGATGCACCTTAAGCTCCTACAAAACCAAGAACAAACCAAACCCAACACCAGCAGACAGTGAGAAATAATAAAGATCAGGCCTGAGATTAATGAGAATGAGACAAAAAAATGTATATGAAAGAGACAAAAAAAGAATCAATGAAACAAAAAGTTGGTTCCTTGAAAAGATTAAGAAGATCGAGAAACCCTTAGCCAACATGACAAAATGGAGGAGGGAAAAGAGCCAAATTAATAAAATCAGAGATGAAAACTAGAAATACTAACAAAATTTAGAGAATCATTAGAGAGTACTTTGAAAACTTATATTCAAGTAAACTGGAAAATCTAGATGAAATGAATCAATTCCTAGATGCATATAACTGACCAAAAATGAAACAAGAAGATATTAAACACCTAAATAGTCCTATTACATGTGATAAAATTGAAGCAGTAATAACAATTCTCCCTACAAAAAGAGCCCAGGACCTTATGGATTCACAGCTGAATTTTACCAAACCTTTAAAGAGGAAATAACACCAATACTCCTCAAACTTTTCCAGGAAATAGAAAGGGAAAGGACACTATGAAGCCAGCATTACATTCATTCTGAAACCCAATAAAGATGTAACCAGAAAAGAGAATTACAAATTAATATCTTTAATGAATATAGATGCAAGGATTCCCAATAAAATACTAGCAAACAGAATTCAATAACATGTCAAAAAGATCATAAACCATGACCAAGTCAGTTTTATTCCAGGGATGCAAAGATGGTTCAACATACGTAAATCCATAAATGTAAGGCAGGATATAAACAGAAGCAAGGACAAAAACCACATCATCCTCTCAATAGATGCAGAAAAAGCCTTTGACAAAATCCAACACTATATCATGATAAAAGATCTGAAGAAACAAGGAATAGAAGGAATGTTCCTCAACATAATAAGGGCTATATATGACAAACCTAGAGCCAATATCACAGTAAATAGAGAACAACTAAAACCATTCCCATTAAAGTCAGGAATAAGAGAGGGATGCCTGCTTTCACCACTCCTATTCAGAATTGTTTTGCAATTCCTAGCCAGAGCAATAAGACAAGAACAAGAAATAAAAAGGAATCAAACGGGGAAGGAAGAAGTCAAACTATCTGTATTTGCAGGTAACATGATCCTAAGAGACCCCCAAAACTGCCAAAAAGCTATAAGAAATCATAAACTCTTTTGGAAAAAAAGCAGGATATAAAAAATAACATACAGAAATCAGTAGCTTTTCTATATTCCAACAATGAACATACTGAGAAAGGAATCAGGGAAACAATCCCATTTACAATAGCCTCAAAAACAATAAAGTACCTTGGAATAAACTTAATGAAAGCAACCAAAGACCTTTTTAGTGAAAACTATAAACCACTGAAAAGAGAAATTGAATAAGACATTAGAAGATGGAAAGACCTTCCATGCGTTGGTAGAACCAATATTGTGAAAATGGCCATATACCAAAAGCCATCTACACGTTCAATGCAATCCCTATCAAAATTCCAATGACATTCTGCACAGAGACAGAAAAAGCAATTGTGAAATACATGTGGAAACACAAAAGACTCTGAGTAGCCAAAGCAATTCTGAGCAAAAAGTCCAATGCTGGAGGTATCACAATACCTGACTTCAAACTATATTATAGAGCCATAATAATAAAAACAGCATGGTATTGGCACAAAAACAGACAAGAAGACTAATGGATTAGAGTAGAAGATCTAGATATAAAGCCATGCATCTAAAGCCAACTGATCTTTGACAAAGGGGCCCAAAACACATGATGAGAAAAGACAGCCTCTTCAACAAATGCTGCTGGGAAAACTGGATATCAACATGTAGAAGACTGAACTAAATCCCCGTCTTTTACCCTATACCAAAATCAACTCAAAGTGGATGAAAGACCTTAATATAAGGCTTGAAACTTTGGAAAAAACTACAAGAAGCAGGTGGAAATACACTGGAACAGATAGGTAGGGAATGATTTCCTAAACAGAACTCAAAAGGCTCAGCAGCTAAGAAAAACAATGAACAAATGGGACTGCATCAAACTAAAGAGCTTCTGCACAGTAAAGGAAACAGTCACCAGACTCAAGAGACAAGCCACAGAAGGGGAGAAAATCTTTGCTAGCTATTCATCCAACAAGGAACTAATATCCAGAATCTACAGGGAACTCAAAAAATTCAGCCCCCAAAGACTGAACAACCCAGTGAAGAAATGGACACATGAATTAAACAGGGAATTCTCAAAGGAGGAGGTACAAAAAGAAATGGTCTCTAAACTGAAGAGAACACCCACAGAGTGGGAGAAAATATTTGCCAACTATACATCAGACAAAGGACTGATAACCAGAATATACAGGGAACTTAAAAACTAAATTCTCCCAAAACTAATGAACCAATAAAGAAATGGGCACGTGAACTAAACACAACTTTCTCAAAAGAAGAAATACAAATGGCCAGAAAACACATGAAAAAATGCTCACCATCTCTAGCAATAAAGGAAATGCAAATTAAAACCACGCTAAGATTCCACCTCACCCCTGTTAGAATAGCCATCATCAGCAACACCACCACCAACAGGTGTTGGCGAGGATGCGGGGAAAAAGGAACCCTCTTACACTGTTGGTGGGAATGTAGACTAGTACAACCACTCTGGAAAAAAATTTGGAGGCTACTTAAAAAGCTGGACATCGATCTACCATTTGATCCAGCAATACCACTCTTGGGGATATACCCAAAAGACTGTTACTCCAGAGGCACCTGCACATCCATGTTTATTGCGGCACTATTCACAATAGCCAAGTTATGGAAACAGCCAAGATGCCCCACCACTGACAAATGGATTAAGAAAATGTGGTATCTATACACAATGGAATTTTATGCAGTCATGAAGAAGAACGAAATGTAAATGGATGGAATTGGAGAACATCATTCTGAGTGAGGTTAGCCTGGCTCAAAACACCAAAAATCGTATGTTCTCCCTCATATGTGGACATTAGATCAAGGGCAAACACAACAAGGGGATTGGACTATGAGCACATGATAAAAGCGAGAGCACACAAGGGAGGGGTGAGGATAGGTAAGACACCTAAAAAACTAGCTAGCATTTGTTGCCCTTAACGCAGAGAAACTAAAGCAGATACCTTAAAGCAACTGAGGCCAATAGGAAAAGGGGAACAGGTACTAGAGAAAAGGTGAGATCAAAAAGAATTAACCTAGAAGGTAACACCCACGCACAGGAAATCAATGTGAGTCAATGCCCTGTATAGCTATCCTTATCTCAACCAGCAAAAACCCTTGTTCCTTCCTATTGTTGCTTATACTCTCTCTACAACAAAATTAGAAATAAGGGCAAAATAGTTTCTGCTGGGTATTGAGTGGGGGGGAGCGGGACGGGGCGGAGTGGGTGGTAAGGGAGGGGGTGGGGGCAGGGGGGAGAAATGACCCAAGCCTTGTATGCACATATGAATAATAAAAGAAAAATGAAAAAAAAAAAAGGAGGAGGTACAAATGGCCAGTGAATACATGAAGAACTGCTCAACTTCCCTGGTTATAAAAGAGATGCAAATCAAAATAACACTTAGATTTCATCTCACCCCAGTTAGAATGGCCATATTCAAGGGCAAGAACAACAAATGCTGGCAAGGATGCAGTGAAACAGGAACACTTATACACTGCTGGTAGGAATGCAAATTAGTACAACCACTATGGAAAGCAGTATGGAGATTCCTCAAAAAGCTAAAGATAGAATTGCCATATGATCCAGTGATACTGCTTCTGGGCATCTACCCAACATAAGACAGGATACAGTATAGATACCTGTATACTAATGTTCATCACAGCACTTTTCACAACAGCCAAGCTCTGGAAATAACCCAGATGCCCTACAACTGATGAATGGATCATGAAATTGTGGTACATATACACAATGGAGTATTACTCGGCCATAAGGAATGACATGTGGTTTGAAGGTAAATGGTTGCAATTGGAGGACATCATGTTAAGTGAAGTTAGCCAGGATCAGAAACATAAAAGACACATGTTTTCTCTCATATATGGAAGACAGATTCAAAGATAAATATATCACAAAAACAAGCATGATCATATACAAACTCAGATGTAGAACATGTTTGTAACAGTGGAAGTACTCTATGGAACTCAGGGAAAGAGGGAAAGGAAAAAGGAATGATAAAGCATCAGTAATATTGCATATCATAAGATGTGAAGGTAGAGAATATAAGGATGTGTATTGAAAGCTGTTGAAAAATAGGGAGGTGGGAGGTGGGAGGTAAAGTGGTAAGGAAAAGTAATGGAAGGGGCTAAATGAGACAAAGTAAAGTATACCCACAGGAGGCATATATTGAGACACCCCTTTGAATATCAACTTAAATATTAATAACGAAAAGTAGGGCTGCAAAATAGGTACAATGTGTGTGGGGGGTAGTACAGTGGGAGGGGCAGAGGATGAAGGAAGGAGATGAAGGAAGGTGATAGTATATAGCAGATGGACATCATATACCTATATGATACAGAACTAAGAAACCTCTTGTAATTGCTTTAAGTGGGGTGAGGAGGGGGTCAAGGGAGAGAGAAGATGGGGGCAATGTAAACAATGTACAATATAAGTCTAATCAGAACTGTCACTACAAATCCCTCCCTGTATAATGAATATATCCTAATAAGAAATTAATTAAAATAAATAAATAAATACACATGGGTATGCTTTACAGGATTCTCAATCATTACCAAGTTCCCTACCCAATAACCAGAAAATTAAGCTTGAGTTATGTAGGGCAGTGTGAGTGAGAGAAAGTTTCATGAAGAACAGGCTTGGGCAAGGGCTGGGAATAAGGTGATTGGGGCTGGAGTTAGAAGTGGAGGACCCAGAGCCATGGCTATGGTTTAGGCACCTTGAATTGAGTTTATGTTTCCTCTTTGGTGAAGGCAGAGAAAAATGAGGCTTCACTTTCTCCTCTTTCACTTGTAAATATTATTTTACTTTGGTGTGTGTTTGCAGTTCTTTCTGATATGTGTGTCTGTGTGTGTCTCTCTGCATGTCTGTGTGTGTCTCTACATGTGATCCTTTGTGCAGGTATTCTCTCAGTGCATAAATTGGGAAGCAGAGACTCCAGATGCTATACTGGGCAGGCTAGAACCAGGACTGTCTTTCCCAGAAGAGATGAGACTAATTTAGCACCCACTAAACCACTTCTGTGGCATGCCTATATGTACAAGAGGAAATAACTAGTAGTGATCGTCGGTATCATTACTGGGCACTTGCCATATAGCCAACTGAGGTTTAGAGAGGTTAAGTGACTTGACCTTTTGAATCTGTAATTGAACAAACATATGAAGAGAGATAATATATCCAGTAGGGCTGGATCCATATTTTGTGGGGCCCAAAACTTTTGCAGTGAGAGAGTTAAACAAGTTTAGAAATCTGCATGTGTCATTAAAAGCCCAGGCTTTGACAGAGTCCCTGCCTGAGAGCCTGGGGGCTGGCAGCCTCCTTAGGTGAAGGGAAAATCCAACTCTGTGTCACTGCTTGCCATGTAAGACAAACTTTTCTCTCTCTCTCTCTCTCTCTCTCTCTCTCTCTCTCTCTCTCTATCTGTCTCTCTCTCTCTCTCTCCTTCATTCCCTCTCCCTGTCATTAAAAACCAATGAAATAAAAAACAGTGATAAGAAAACCCTAAGATAAGCCTGCTGGCGCTGGGGAACAGTCTTAGTACTTGGGAAAAGGCTTTGAGCAGGAGATGGCTGGGACTGGCCACCACCTCACTGCATTTCTCTGCCTCTTGCACTTAACAACAAACCATCCACCTCTCCTGGTGCCCAACACAGGGCTTGCAGGACATCTTTCTCAGGACCTCAGGAAGGACTCTGAGGGGGATTTGTAGGTTAACAGGCTCCCCTGCCAGGAAATGGGCCTGTATTTGTAGAGCCAATCAGAACGTCAGTCATTTGAGGGACAGAAAGAGAAGGCAAGCCCCAGAAGCTAGGAAGAGATGGAAACACAGCAGCCTACAAGTGGTTTTGGTTCTGTAAGTGCTACCAGAAATCAAAATTAACAATTAAATTCTTACAAGATGACATCTAAGAAGGTCATCCTATACTTTTTAATAAATCTTTTTTTTTTCATTTTTATTAGCATATATTCATTGTAAGGGGGATTCACTGTGCTAATTTCAAATAGCCTTGCATCGTATATCGGTTAGATCACCCCCCATCATCTCCCCTTCAACCCTCTCCTCTGCCTCAACTTAAAGCAGTTGCAAGAGGTTTCATTGTTCTATTTCATGTAAGTATGTGGAGCCATCCACCATCCCTCACCTCATCTCCTTCATTTAACCCGCTCCCAAAAGGACACCACCCTCACTGTACCTAACAGAGGGGGTGAACTGACTAAAGTGAAGTGTATTCACAGCTGGAATACATTGAGAAACCCCTTTGAACATTGACTTTGGAATTAAAAATGAAAGACAGGGATTTACTGAATCTTAACTACATGAAAACATATACACAGTATTAAAAAGTTTGCTTCATTCTCTGTTACATTGTGTCTACCAAAACTGCCTGAAATTCTTTCCTCATCAGCTATTAAGAAAGCATCTGGAATGCTTTTGGGAGGGGGTTTCATCAGTCTACTCAACAAAGCACCAGAGGCACCTATGTTCACCCATCTTCCTCTCCAGAGGAAGATGGTTCTTTCATCTTTCCTTTATTTTATCATTTTTACATTTACTTACATGTGTTTCCATTGCTTGCCCCCCACCCACTGCCCCAGTCTCAGGGCAGAACCTGTTCCGCCCTCTTCTTCTCCAATCCGGAGGAAGATGGTTCTAAGCTACAAGGGCACTAATGCATTCCCCAGCATTCCCCAATTCTGTGCACTCCTGAGCTGTGGAGAGCACACAAGGGCTCAGAGATGGACTGGGGAAACAATGCCATCATACCAGTGACTTCATTTTTGAGTCAAAGACCTTCTTTCACCCATGATAGGGTTAAAAGAACAACAAAAAGATAGTATCCTTTAGGCAATTACTGTCTAATGGAAAACAAAAAACTAACAGAGCTCCCTCTCAGAGTCTCCCAAAGTCTTCAAAGCAGTTTTCCAAGTCTGATAAATTTGCACTATTATGAATCATGGACTTGAATGGCCCAAATGGTTCTAGATTCTTATGATCCTTCTATTTTTCAAAACTGTTTTGCCTGCCCAAGAGTAGGATATTATCTACGGCCTGTGAAATAAACACGTGTGAAAATGTAATCAGCAATTAGGATGTACAGGAATATACCTGAAGTGCTAGGAATTTCTTTTTATCTTACTTTTCTCCAAAATGGATCTGATATGACCACATAAATACAAAGTGTGGGGACAGCTAGCATACATGGAAGATGAAATTAGAAAGGAAATTATTAGAATGCTTTGTAATAAATTCTTCTTATATTCATGGACTCTGAGTAGAAAACTAGGACCAACATGTACTCACTACTTCCAACTTAAGAATTCTTCCAAAACTGCTGTTTTGACAACCCAACTAACTTGGCCCTTGGAAACTTGTTGATGATTGCATCTCCTAATGGGATGGGCTACTCTCCCAGATGACCACCTCCACAGCTGGAGGCCAAACCTACACGGCTCCATTGCCTGCAACCCACTGCTCAGGAAGAGCCAACGCAAACCACATGAACTTGGCATTTGCAGGAGGCAGCTGCCTCTCATGACGGACCAAGGGCTCTCTTTCTCTTGAGAATAAGAAGCTGGATCCTGGGTTAAGACAATTCATTTTTTCCTCCTCAGTCAGTGGAAACCTGCTTCCACAGATTCATTTCCAAATGAATGTTATCACCAGATGTCAGCCTCTCAAGCAGCCTTTTGGGACAAACTTTTCCTGCATTATGGTGGAAACTTGACTTAATGGAGCCAATCCACAGCTCTGTAGAATAGGTTTTACTTTTTATATAACAGACATGCCTCACATGGGCTGTATTGTAAATTCTTAGTGATTGTACTTCCTGTACTGCATATGGTTTTACCATTATTTGCAACAGAACTGATGTTTTATGAAGCCAACTGCTTCTTGTCCATCCACAGCTTCACATCCCCAGGCCTCCTGCACAACTCCCCGAGCTACCAGAGCAGTTTTAACAGGACAGGAGCAAGTAGCCACTGGCCAAGCACAGACTAGACCCAAGCATAGAGCAGTGAACTACACTACTTGGGAGAAATGTGGTAGAGTTGCAAGAACACATGTTAATTTCTTCTTCTTTCTAAACCTCTAATAGGTAAAAAATAAAAATTAAAAAAATTTAAAATGTCAGTTCCTGGTCAAGAATTTTCATCAAAGCTAGAATGGGTAAAAATGTAGTTTTAACCTCAAAAATTACTTCTTCATTTATGGTCCATAGACATGAATAGAAATGACTATTTCCAAAATAGGAAATTTTATGTCATAAAAGGACAAGGAAAAGAAGCACAGGCAGGGGAGAAATGGTGTGGTTCCCAACAACTAGGACTCAAACTTGCAGAGAAGCAGCAGATTCATTACTAATTATCAATTTTGGGGTGTAAGTTGGTCATGTTAGTTATTCCAAATCCAACTGGAGTTAAAATGATCAAAATAACTCTCAACACAAAAACAATTTCATCTTCAAAAGCACAGACAGATACTTTCTGTAATTTCAAACATAGAAAGCAGCACCAAAAACAGTGAAGGCACAATCTTAGAAGGACACTGCTGACAAAATACAGAAAAAGCCTCATGAGCCATGAGGCTTTGTTTACAGGCCTCACTGAAGCATTTGCCTCCTCTCCTGTTCTCTAGATTAGACAGGTACTGGCTAGAGGATTCAAAATATCCTTAGTTGGAAACTCATGTGTGGTGTGGTGTGGTGTGGTGTGGTGTGGTGTGGTGTGTGTGTGTATGTGTGTGGTAGGAATGGAACGCTATCCTCACATGCTAGGCAAGTGCTCTATCACCGAGTCACACCCTGGCCCCAAGTTTGGACTCTTTGGTTTAAAAATAGAAAGTTTCATTTGAAAATATTGGGCAGGTTTAGAATAGGGCACATAAAGTTAGTCGATTAAGTGAACATTGTCCATACAGATTTTCAGATTTTGGAACTCAATATTCTATTTGGTTATTCTTTTAAAAGTTGACACCAGAAACCCTCCAAATCCCTAATCTCTAACCCAATCTTCAAAGCTTGATCTTCAGCAACATCATCAAAACCACCTTTATTATCTGCTCTTGTGCTGTGACCTGCCCACAGCAGCTGACGCCACAGCAGCACAGCTGTAATTAGCCCCACAAAGGAATGACGCTCACCTGCTTGCCATTGTGCTCACTGACATTTGATATTACAAGTTTGTTTTGATACGTCAGAAAAAAACAAACTGGATTCTATACATGTATGTTGTGTGAGATCAAATTAGAATACCTTCTTCAAAATCTATCATGACAATAACGTAATGAATATAGAAAAGATAGTTGTAAGGAATGAAAAATAGACCACTTTGTGGGGTGAGTTAAATTTAAGAGGGCTGGGCTCTCAGCCTAGATTTGATTTACAAGTGCCCTACACCATGAAATGACAAGGAAATTGGAGCCTGAATGAGGCACAGTAACTTCAGGGCTCAAAGTGATGCTGGCACTAATACCAGTGTAAATTTTGTTGCCAAAAAAAGGTGAAAGTTCTTCCTCACAGGGAGCCACCTAATCTCACCCCTAAGGTATTTCCTGAGCTCCTCAATACACTTGTAAGCCTCAGCATTAGTAGAATTATCATACCAGATGCAAAACGAAGAGAGAGCCGGTGCACAAAATTTTACGCCCTAATATTGAGCAACAGGTCCTGACCTCCACCCCCATTCTGTTCTTTGCACTGCAGGAATCAGAGGTGGCACAGGAGAACTCGAGACACCTTGCATTGTGCATTCTCTGCATATTCATTAAAGGAATGTAAAATCAATTTAGTGAGTTGCAACCAGAATTTGTTTTTAAGGAGATACAGTGGGCTAGGAAATGTTAGAGTGGATTAGTTATTAGGAAGGCTTCCTTAGGGTATGTATTGCTCTGCAAAACTGTGTGTGTGGTGTGTACAGCAGGTGAGAGTTTGGATAAGATGCTCTACAAGGTCCCTTCTGCCTTGAAATCCTCTGAATGTGAATCTACTAGTTTGTGTACTGCTGTGGGTTAAGTAGCTCAGGAGCTCCTGCTTACTAGGGCTCTGTACTAATTCAGTCTCTGGTTCAAAGACCTTCAGGGAACCCCAGGGAGACATTTTGTTAATCCCATTGCAACTTCCCTGTTGTCCATGATGCTCCTGCATAATTTCCAGCTATTATAAAAGACCAAACTTCTCTCAGCAGTTGCTTTAGTCCAATCTCCTTACACCACGAACTACAAAGTATCCCTGGCAGGGGAGAAGGGGAGTAAAATGCTGGAATCAAGTCTTGAGTTTCCTTACTTTCAAGAGTCACAATTTTGTACTGATTGATTATCAATGCCTAAAAATAGTTGCCTCATAGGACTTTAAAATATAGTGTAAGCGTTTATTACCCAATGAATGAAACTTTGACCAACAGCTTTGGCATTTCTTGAATCACTCAACTCTTCTTGGCTCTGCTCTCTCACAGGTGGCAAGAAAAGGGTGCACATGCCAGAGGGAGGCAGGAGGACGTGCAGATACTATGTGTCTCCCCAGCCATTCCTTCACTTCTCCTTCCCTGGCTGGAACCAATTTCCTGGCCCACAAATCTTTCTGCATTAGGAACTACTAACTACTATCATTGGGACCTGGCGCTTGAACTCAGGGCCTAAACACCTTGAGCCACTCCACCAGCCCTTTTTTGTGAAGGGTTTTCTCGAGATAGGATCTTGTGACCTATGTGCCAGGGCTGGCTTCAAACCGTGATCCTCTTGACCTCTGTCTCCTGAGTAGCTAGGATTATAGATGTGAGCCACTGGTGCCCTGCCCAAAGTCTCTTTTAAAAAGAGAAAAAAGACATGACTATTGGAGCTGAAATGCACATACAACCCCTGACGAAATATGAAGTAGGAGCATCACCCATGAGGCAGCCATGTTCAGAGCTGAGTCTGAATGGAATGAGTCCTTTCAGCAGCTGTGGATGAGAGGAAACAGGAAGGCCTGCACACCAGTCAGAACACAGTGAGGCCACCCTGCAACCCAGAAATGCTGGCTCCAAAATACTGATGCTGGTGGATCATGATTCAAGTCAATCACCAGTAAAAAAACATCTTCAAAGTAACTGGGTGAGTTTCAACAGAACTGGTTGATACATTACACAGGAGGTATGTGGTTAAATTCTTAAGTGTGATGATGGCATTGCAATTATGTAAGGAAAATATGCATTTTTAGAGATGCAGAGTATGGAATATGGAGAGTGAAATGACATGCTTTCTTCCATATGAGGTGATTAGCTTTAAGTAGGTTAGAAAAGGAAAGGAAAGGAAGTATGGAAGGAAAAACCATGACTGTGGGTTCTGACTAGAACTGATTTCAACTTCTGTGAGTAGTTGAAAATTGTAACAAAATGTATTAAAAATTTCATTTATTCAGTGCCTCGCTTTCCAGGTATATCCTTCAAGCCCCACCCATGTGCACAAAGAGAGGTGTGTATAAACAGCGCCCCTTACGGTACACAGTGAATGCCCTCGCTAAAATTCCAGAATGATTTCAATGACCACTGAGGATAGGTGCATGGAAGATGAGGCAGCAGTTATACCAACGAGGCCAATTTACAAATACTGAATTTGAAAACTCTCAAGTAAAGTGAAATTAAGTTTAAAAGATAAAAATAAGAGGACAAACTGTTAATGGCAGCCAGCACAGTTTGTGAACAGAAGACTTCCAAATTCTTTGTGTCCCACTTGGAAGAATCCATAGCAGGACATTTGGGTGTAAATGGAGTTTATGAAAAGTTAGGGAAGGGAAATACAAAAGGGGGCATGGTGGGACCAGGTGGAACCTGGAGGCAGAGAGAGCATGCTTCTCTTCTCCAGGTTTAAAATCCATGTTAACCTGTGGGAAGGGAGGAACCAGGTAATTCCCATCCAATTGAGTGGGAAGGGGCATGGGTACTTGGGCCAGGTGAGGGCAGTCTAGGTCATCCCTGAGTCAGTGAGTGGTTAATCTGAAATGTAACATTACGTCATACATTTTCTGAGTCCTGAACTTTCCCTAACTTGAGTCTGCCTCAAAACTATGCATCATAGAAACTTATTTGTATAAAAGTATAAATAAACAGAAGCAATTTTCTTTTGGCAGTCCTGAGGTTTGAACTCAGAGCAAATGGTACTGGGGTTTTGAACTCATGGCCTCACACTTGCTAGGCTTGAGTCACACCCCAAGCCCTTTTTGCTTTAGTGTGGGACTGGTCTTGGACTGTGATCCTCCTACTTTTGCTCCTGTGTAGCTGGGATAACAGATGTACACCACCATGCCTGGCTTGTTTGTCGAAATAAGGTCTAACTTTTTTCCTGGGCTTGCCTTGAACAACAGCCCTCCTATTTCTGCCTCCCAAGTAGCTGGGATTACAGGTGGAAGCCACCATGGCTGTCTTAAATAATCTATTTTTATTTGTACGTATAGTTTACGTAAAGTACACAGAGCAATTCTAGAAGGGTAACTCCCCCACTGCTGAGAGCACAAGGGTGCTCAAGGGAGCTGAAAGCGGAGCTCTTATTTTTATTCTTTAGTTTTCTGCATGTTAAACTTGTTGCAAAGGGGAGGTATTTTTGTATCATATCATTAAAATATAGCCGAATAAATAATGAAGACAGGAAAAAAAGTTGGTGGAAGTGGGGGAAGAAGGAGAGAAGAATGGAAGAACTAGGCAGGCAAGGTGGCCAGCTTCAGAGCTGGATGTTTTCACAGTCAAAGGGACTAGATGATAACATTTTAGTTTCATCGCAAAGGCCTTTCATTCTGCAAAGAAAACACTGTCAGCATTACAAAAGTGGGTTGATAAGCAGGCTAAGGCTAACGTCCTATTAGCAGAATGAAGGAGGCTCCCCTGCTAATCACAGGGAAAGTGGAGATGACGGTAAAGGTCGCATTCCCGCAGGACCGCCCCTGTAATTTGCATTGTAATGAACAATTACCTTAGCACAATCATGTACCAGGCATCTAACTGGCAAGTGCAGATGCCTGGCAGTTGACTTTAAAATTACTCTGAAATTATCCCTGTGTAATCTGAACAACCAGAAGTGTGACCAGTGTGTGTGGGCGATGGGGACTGTCACATCAAGGTTCTATTGTTGCCCTGGATGCACCTGTGTTCTGAAGCCATGGGGGCGAATCCTCCCAACACGCCCATCTGTTTCACAAACCGGGATGCACACTACTCCCTGGAGTCCTGTGTGCAAAGGGGGACTCCCCCAAGACCAACCTGTCTTCAGTTTAGAAGGAAACGGAAGTGGAATGTGGATGTAAAAGCACAATTTCTTCTCATACCCCTGTGAGCTGGGCCTCTCCAGGTTCCCAGGTTTGTGGGTGCTGTTGGTGTAGACGGGAGAAAAATGGGCACTGTGGAAGATACAGTGGTACCAAGGAAGGGAGAAATGGTGAGTGATTGTGTTTAATAACATGCATTAGATCAGGATTTGAGGAAAGAAACACCATGCCCACCCATTACTCTCTGTGGGTGCTTCTGAATCAGCTGCCAACACAAGCATCTTTTTCCTTTGTGTAAAGGATTAGGAAGGCTCAACTTTACTCCTATCAATTCTTTTCTGTTGACCTTCAACAGGAGAGGAGGGAAAGGAGACATTGCTCACCAGGCTCTGTTTGGCACAGCCTCCTTAAGCCTTGACTCAAGATGCCCTTGCCACATCCCGGGGGAGAATGTGCCAGAGAGACTGGGTTTACCTGGGAACATGTGTTTGTGTCTGGATAAACCCCTATCAGGTTTCGTGCCTGTCACAACCTCACAGAGGGCATGTGAGAAAATGCTTGCTCTCCTATTTCTCCTTCAAAGTTTGATCTTCTTAATGATTTAAGACTCCTGAGTCTTCAGTGCCTATATGACACACTTCATTATACCTTTTGAAATCTGCATGCAAGCCAGCTTTGGAAAAAGCATGGTTCCTACTCATTTGGGTACACAGAGGAAGATTGTTGGCATGCCATTTCTGAATCCCCTTCCAACATTCCAGTGTGGGAGGGAGGTACCACGTGGGCACCAGAACCACATTTTTTGTGGTGTTGATACTGGCGTTGTTGATCAATCCTCTCAGAAATGCTGGTGCACCACATGTGCTCAGACCACAGGTCTGAAACAATAAGTGAGAAACTTCTCAAAAGAAACAGAAGGCAGTTTACCCATGAAGGCCATGAAGGAAGAGGCATTGCATACTGAACAGGATAGAGGCCTGAGCCTGGCAGTGTACACAAGGCCACTGTGGTCAGCTCTGGACCGAGCAGTTGGGCAGTGGGAAGTGTTTTTCCTTGTCTCAAGTGGGCAGTGGAAGTAGTGACAGCCTAAGTAAACTCTGACTATTAGATAATAGGCCATTATTACTCTGGATGACTTCCTGAATGGCCCTAAACATGGCTTTCTCATTTCCTGCCTGCAGAGAAGAGAAATATTAGGATAGCACTGTGTACAAAGAGTGTAGGCTGGGCTAGGAATAGAGAGAGCCAGGCAGGGAGTATGAGGGAGGAGCGGGCTTTGAAGGGAAACAAAAGGAGGAGAAAAGTCTGTAGGCAGTTGTTGCACCCTGCTGCTTGATGCCCCTTCAGTGGCCTACCAGCCTGGGGACCCACCCTGCCTGCAGGTCACTCCAGAGCCTGGGGACCCAGAAGCACAGAAGCTCTTGTGGACATGGCAAAAAATTAGCAAGGCAAAGAAAGCCAGAGAGAGGCATGAAAGCATGAAAGAAAAAGGAAAAGTCACCCCACCGCTCACATTAAAACAGAAAACTCTGCTATAGTTGGTCTGATTCCAAGACACTGCCGGGAAAGAATTGCTCACAGAAAAGCCACAGCTTCATATTTTCCCATACTCAAGTGATATGTCCTTCTGGTACTCCTTTTTTCCTCAAAGTGAGCAAAATAATCTCACTTTTTTTTTTTTTGGATTACCACAGACTTTCTTTTAACTCTATAACCTCTAATTAGTAAACTGTAATAAAATCCTCCGAGTGTCTGGAAGTATAGCTGTTCTGGATTGGAAGTCCCAGCCTCTACCACCGACCAGCTCTTGAGCTGCAGCATAAAACTCAATCTCTGAGCTTCACTTTCCTCAACAGTAAAATGGAGATATCCCGTGGGAAAACTGTGGGGCAATGTAGATAATTCATTAAAAAATCACATACACAAGGCCTGGTATATGATAAGCATCCAACAAATCGTAGCTTTCATAATGCTATTAATAGTAATTTTAAACTATGGTCAAGACATTAGGCATGAGAAGGGGTGTCTGCTGGCAAATGGGGGTGGGGAGGAAGGTTCTAGTACAAATCATGTTAATGACAAACCCGGGTAGCTTGTCTCCTGGCTGGAACAATATATACATGAGCTCAATTTCTACTTCTGCTACTGTCACATTGGGGGTCATTAATGACGTCCTGCTTCCTTATTGTCTAAAATGGTTGGTGTGAGAATTAGCTGGCACAATGTATAAAATACTTAGTACTGTGCCGGCAGACAGGAGGCACACACTAAAGTCAGGTTCTTCTCTGCCTTGATTCTTAGCTAATTGTGTTTAGCTGAAACTCATCACACACTACTAATTAAAGCCAAAACCCTTTTAATTCTAAGTGTTCAAGGACTCTTACCCAGTTACTTCAGGAATAATTTTCAGAAAGTACAAGGAATATTATTTTTGAAGCACTGATCATGTGCAATACTCTTTCTATATAATTAAGTTTTCTTAATAACCCTTTAGAGTTAAAAAAAAATCCTTATTTAATAGACAAAGAAACTGTCCTATTGATGAAACCTTGATGACACAAATGTTCAGGGTCAGGAAGCTTATGGTACACCTGGCATTCGAAGCCAGTCAATGCCAATCTAAGCATTGACTGGAAGAGTCCATGACCCTTCCATTCCCCTAGGCTGACTCCCTGCAAAATGAGATGCAAACAAAGGAATGGCATAGAGTTCTTTGTAAAACTAAAAGGATTTACATGAATACAATGGAAAAAGGACAGCTGATTGTCAACTCTGATACCTCAGGCACCATATAACAGATGATGTGAGTGTTAGCATTTTTTTTCTGTCTGATTTATAAGCCTTTTCATTCTTAAATATAAAATACCTGTGGGGATGGCTGTACTCTAAGCAGGATGCTTGTTGTCCACTTGAGTACTGTAAATTCCTGAAGGCTTCTGGTGCCCTGACTTCTGCTGCTCAATGATAATTTGAGAATTAGAGATGCAGGCAGGGAAGGTGATACCTTCCTTGGATTTAAGCCTCCCTTCATGAATCATCCCAATGAAATTGTGCCTTCTTTATGGTTAATTCTCTGTTTATTGAGTGTCCACATTGTGGTGTCTCATTGCTGCAGGGAATGAAGCTGCATTCTCTGGTGTCAGACATGCAACTCAACTGGAGAACCTAAACAGAAGGCAACAGGAGGACACCAGAGGCCAGGAAGAGTACCTAAGGATGGATCACCACTGCTCTCCCTAAAAGGTCAAAAGTCAATACATCAAATTTCACTTCCCAAAAGCAGCCTCTCAGATATATGAGGGAAGCTTTTCTAACCTTTATGGTTCGAATCTTAAGTGTACCCCCAAAGGCCCATATGTTAAAGGCTTAGTGGTGGTATTGCGAAATGTTGGAAACTTTTGGAGATGGGACATAGTGGATGTGTTAGGTTATTAGACATGCACTCTTGAAGAGGATCTTGGGACCCTCAGTCCACTCAGTTTTCTCTCTTTCCTCACTACCATTAGGGGAACAGCTGTGCTACTCTACATGCTCCCGCCATGAGGTAGTTTCTTGCCACATCCCCCAAAGCAACAGGACCAAATGACCACAGACTAAAAACTATGAAGCCGTGCACCAAACTAAGCTTTTCCTCCTTTATGCTGATTTCCAGATATTACGCTAAAGAGATGAAAGCTGACACATATCCCTTAGTAAATATTCCCAGCCCATCTTCACCTGTCACTGTGACTTTGTCTAAGTGCATTCCCCATCCTTTGGCCATTTTCAGATGCTCTTGCTCAGTGTAGTCTCAGAACTAAACACTCCTAATCCACAGAAGCTTGTGCAGCTTCATATCTCTCATCTCCTAATGCAATCTGACCCAAATGCATGATAGATATTACTCCCATGATTAGGTGGTAAGAAAAAGTTAAAGATTTGCAAATATAATTAAGGTTCTAAATAAGTTGATTTTGAGTTAATAAAAACAGAAATCACCCTGGGTGGGCCTGACTGGATCAGGTGAAACCCCACCAACAGTGGACTGACCCCTCCTGGAGAGAAATACTTCCCTGCTGACTGCAAAGAAGCAACTGGACATGCTGTGAACTGCCAAAGGTTAGAATGGCTTCTCAGAGCTGGACCTCAGTCTGACAACTTCAAGAGACTGGATTCTGCCAAAAACTTGAATGAGCTTGGAGGAGAACAAAAAGCTCCAAGTGACAACACACCTTCATTATAGTTTTGTGAACCCCTAACAACCCTGAGAAGCCAAGTGCCCCCACTGGTTATACTTCAGGCAGGTTTTCATGCCCTTAAGAGTGGTCCACTGTGTGTTTTTCTTATAATGCATTCACTCAAGACAGTATTCATCAGAGGGGTCCAGAATGTTGACATAAGGCATTTGCTACAGGCTCTCGGGACTGTGGGAGGCTACAGTGGAATGAGTCATGAAGAATATCCAAAGGAAACCTTTCCCTGGAGGTCAAGGCAGATCTGTTGTCTGGAGATACCTAAGGAAGAAAGCCCAGTGTTTTTAATGCCTTTTAGAGATCAGTTTCAGGCTGTCTGTTAACAATGTTAGTGATGTTGCCTTGGTTACTACCAATAAAATCAAAGTCTCTAAGAAGGAGTGCATAAAGTTTTATGTGAGCTGAATTTTCAGTAAGATATACCAAATCCTAACTTCATGTATCTTATTTGGAAACAGGGTCTTTGAAGATACAATCAAGTTATAATGAGGTCATACTGGATTAGGGTGGCCCTAATATCTGCAGTCCTCATGAGAAGAGAGAAATCTGGAGAAAGACACCATATGAGGACAGAGGCAGGCAGACACACAGTAGAACGCGATGTACAATGGTGACAGAGGTAGGAGTGATGCATCTGCAAGGAAAGGACACCATCAGCTACAAAAAGCATGAGAGAATCCAGCCTTCCTGTTCCCAGGGTACATTGTAGGTTTCAGGGAGAACATTGTTCTGCTGGTGCCTCGAGTTTGGACTTTGGCCTCCAGACTGTGAGAGAATAAATTTCTGTTGTTTTAAGCCACCAGGTTTGTGGTGACTGGTTGCAGCAGTCCTAAAGAATGAGCACTACAATATCCCCGAACTCCTTGGTTCATATAAGACAGCTAAAGAGGGCTTGGGAAGAAGTGCTATCTCAATGTCCAGAGTACTGGGTGACTAGTCTTTTACACATGCAGGCTGAGGGACTGGCAGTCACAAGGGTGACAAAAATGAATACCCAGGATAATAATATTTTGTGAAACAGGAAGGAACAGTCCTTGTTTGAGGTCTTAGTAAATACTCATATTGGGATTCTGTACTGCTCTGTTGTGAGTGGTTCTGCATCTAAGCAATCTCTTAGATGTCACCAACCAGGTTTATTTTTAAATAAACTGGCATAGGAAGGAGACAAAGGAAACAAAAAAGAGAACAAAATTGCTTATGAAAGAAATGTGAGGTGGGGTGGGGTGTAGAGAGAGAAAAAGAAACTCCTAATATAAGATTATGCATTTTCTATAGGTGTTTTGAGTTTAGAAAACTACCTTTCTACTCACTAAGGCAGCAAGAAAGATCTGAGTTCATCCACACATCTTGTATGTAAGTTTTCTAATCCTGACTCTGCCACTTTGTCACTTCATATGACTTTGGGTTAATCATGTATCCATTAGTTGCCTCAGTGTTCTGTTCTGGACAGAGGCAGGGATGCACTAAACTGAGATATCAATGTGTGGGTCTCAACCATGCAGTATGTTGTGAAATCATTACAGTGTGTTGAAACCAACATCACAAAGAAAAAGAAAAAATGGAATAGAAGAAAAGGAAACGTGGTATCAGCGCACCTTTATGAAGGGCATATTATATCATGAAATCTGTGTGTAGCTATATGGTATGTCAGGATATAATGCATTTCTTACTTTGGTAAGGTCAAAAATGTTTGCAAGTAGTGTTATCCCAGAACATTTCAATGCCATCTCTGCAACGCCAACTTTGTGAACCTATGACTGGCTTGAGAATCCCTTAAAGGATACATTAGAACACATCAATAGCATGTTCTGAAGACAGCAAGAAAAGCTTGCAAATTAAAAAAAATCACTACTTTAAAGTGATCTCTTGGCCCACAGACCAGTGGTCTCTTTCCACAGAGAGACCAGTGGACACTCATACTCCAAGGCAAGTGTGCAACTGAGTAGCAGCCTCTTTAGCAGGAGAAGACGGAAGGCGAGTCTTACTTTAGCAGTGGCAACACAATGTGTAGAATTCAGTAGCTGCTCCATCTCTGCATAATCACAGGTGGCAGAGGACATGTCAGCTCCAGAGTCTTGAGTTCCTGGCCTTTGTCACAAGTCGGCAACATTCCATGGGAACAGGAAAGCTAGATTCAGGCTAGACAAGATTCCTTCATAGCATCAGTATGAGTAACTCAGAAGAATCACATCGCTTTGCTCATCAACGCATTCTCCTGCTGCTAGCAGTGGATGAAGAATGAGACCGTCCATATCTAACATCTATGGGACAGGATCCAGTGCAGACTACACCAAGAGATAACGTCACTTTGCTGCCAAAAGTCCATAATCAAAAGCTGCCTGTTAATCATTTCCCTTCCCTATCGCACACGGCCCTGCCAAAAGTACACTTCAAAATGCCTTCTCTTCAGATTAAAGTGCTATTGCTCTACAGAAGGAAGCGTTCGACCTGTGGAAATGTCTGGTATCAGTGTGGCGACCCAGTGTACTTCTTAAACTCATAATCCAGGACTGAATGGTCTGGCTTTAGCTGCATGTTTTGCAGGGAGTGTCCTAATGTGCAGCGGCTCAGGAAGCTTTGTCTTTATGAGGGCACCCATGCCTCCTGATAAGCAATTGATGTCACTAGATTACTTGAGAGTCCTTGTTCAGCAGGGGAGATTGTTTCACATTTCACGCCCATGTTTCAGTGACTGACATTTACTTTATCTGATTTTATTTTGCTTTTTAAATGACAAAATCATATATATTTATGGTGCACAGCATGTTATTTTTGATGTATGCATTGTGGAATGGGAAAATCAAGCTGGTTAACCTGCATTGCTTCACATACCATTATTCTAAAAGAATGAAAATGCTCATTACTCAATTAGCAATTTTCAAGTGCAGAACCCACTGCTATTAACCACAGTCACCAATGATATATTGTATGTCTGGAAGACGTTTCTCCTCTTGAGCTGACACTGTGTGTCCTTTGACCAGCATCTTTACAGTCCCACTTCCTTCCCTCAACTCTCCACCTCTGGGAGGGCTACATTTTTTAGAGTCCACATAAAAGTGAGATCATTCAGTACTTGTCTCTCTGTGCGTAGCTTATTTCACTTAACATAATGTCCCCAGGTTCATTCATGTTGTCACAAATGACAGGATTTCCTTCTTTTTAAACACTGAACAGTATTCCATCCTGTACATATAACACAAGCAATGACTTGCCTATAAAAACAAAACATAAAGAAACAAAAGCTCCTTATTAGTATAACTACTTAATGTCTCAACATTAGGTAATGTCTTTTCAATAAGTGGTGCTGAACACCACAGGCAAGCAAACAAAAAAACAAAACAAACAAAATCCTATGACCTAAACTTCACATCTTATACAAAAATTAACTGAAGATGGACTACAAGTTTAAATCTAAAACACCAAACTATAAAATTTCAGAAGATAGTAAGAGAATACCTTCAGGATCTAAAATTTAGAGCAGAATTGTCAAGCATGACACCAAAAAATATGTTCCATAAAAAAAATTTTTTTGATATAAATGTTTTTCTTTTGTTTGGCAAAAGACTATCAAGATGTTGAAAAGACAAGCTACAGACAGGAAGGAGTAAGAATTTGCAAACTATAGCTCTGACCAAGGAGTCATCTACAGAGCATACAGAGAATTCTTTTTTCTTTCTTTTTTTTTTTTTGCAGTACTGAGGTTTGAACTCAGGGCCTTCACCTTGAACCACTCCATCAGCCCTTTTTTGTGAAAGGTTTTTTTGAGATAGGGTCTCAAGGAATTATTTTCCTGGGCTAGCTTTGAACCTCAATCCTCCTGACCTCTGTCTCCTGAGTAGCTAGGATTACAGGCATGAGCCACCAAGCTGGTGCCCATCAAGAATTCTTAAAATATACAGATGTTCCTTTCTGGCACAGCTTAACTGTTTCAGCTTTGCCAGAGATCCCTGGGGTGCAGGGCACTGCTTTCTCACAACCTGCTGGGCTTATTTCCTTCCTTTCTCTCTTCAGGTTTTTAAAGTGCTATGAAAATGATGAAAGGTAATAAAAAGCAGGGCTGACACTATGTAACACATGTTTCTTGCACATGAAACTTAAGGGAAACAAAGACTCTGTAACCAGAATAAATGATACTCGGTGTACGCTATGTCTCCATCAAACTCATTTGAAACTTAATATTCACTGTGAATTAGTAAAAGGTGGGACCAGGTGGGACATTTAAGAGGTGATTAGCTATAAGGACTCCGCCTTCATGAATCTATTCATGTATTAATAGGTTATCTTGAGAATGGGTCTGTTATAAAAGCCAGTTTGCCTTTCTTGGATAGTCCCTCTCTTTTCTATGTGCTGCCCTGGGGTGCCACAGAATTCTAGAGTCCTACCAGCAAAGTACCCTTTCTGCTTGACCTTGGGCCTTCCAGCCTCCAGAAGCCTGAGCTGAATAAACCTCTATTCACTATAAATTAACCAGTCTGTGGTGTTCAGCTGTAGCAACAAAAATGGACTATGACAGTGTAGTAATTTTTAAAATCATAACTAATGTGATAAAAACCACGTTGAACAAAATATCAAGAAGTAAATGGTAGACAAGATCCAATGCCTCGCTCAGCTGTCCCTTAAATCCCTTAAATCCTGGCCCTGAAGGTGAGACAATGAGAAACAAGCAGATTCGAGAGGAACAAAATAAAATGTGCAATCCTAATATCTTCACTTGCTTTTCCTACATAATTTTCCCCACACATTGTTTTCATACCACTATTCCATTGCCCTACAGAGAAGGAGTAGGTGTTGGGGTCATATCCATGGCCCAGAGACCTCATATTGCGTAGGGGACCCAAACTCACTGTAAGGAAGTCTCCTGTCCCTCTGAGCACAGCCCCAGGTTGTGGACCTACCGCAAAACTTTCTGGCCCTGATGTGTGCTTTGAGGAAGGTAGGGGGAAAAGTGTGTAGTAGGGAATAATCAAGGCGAGGGGTCCATCACACAGGAGGGAGTGGTCCTCATCCCCACAGCTGTCATTCTGTTCTTCCTTCCCTCCCATTTAGTATCACCTCACAAAGGGGACCAGGGTGATTCTAGAGAGCCATAATTCTAAACTGTTCTTGGCCCACCGTGTACTTTACCCTAAGAGCCCTGACCCCTCTCCTCCCCTTCCACACCCACAGTGTCATTGGCTCACTGCAGACAGAGCTTAACCAGAGAAACATCACAAATTGTGCAAAGCTCTACTAGTGAAACCAAACAGAGCCAGATGGCATCACACCTGCTCTTCAATACCAACTCAGGGTACAATGTCCAGCTCTTCCCAGCTGCTGTAGTATGAAATAAAAGACAAGCCTGCACCAGAAAAGCCACCTCTGGTGGAGGGGTATATGTGGGGGGAAGGTTCTTGTCTAGGAACATTTAGCCATCTCTAGCACCACAGTTCCTGCAGCCTTGCAGGTGCCTTCTGGCCTTCCCTGAGGGATCAGTGCTCTAGTGCTAGCCTATTTTCCAATTCTTTCTCTAGCAGGCCTGGATTTTCCAGTGTGAACAGCCCTTCCCTGAGTTGTTCCAGTCAGAAGTAAACATTTCTGCCATTTAATCACATCCCAATCATTCAAGAAGAAATTAGATGAAAAAGTGTGAGGCAGGATGGTAAACAGACACACAATATACACATATTCTTCCCAAGTAGAGAAACAAATAGAAGACAGATTTTCAGTTTCCATGCAAATGATGAAGCCAAGATTGAATGTTCAGTGAGAAAATTGTACTATGACTTATGGTGTGCTAACTATTCATGCAGGAAAATAATTCACACCATCGTATGATATTTTTCCATGAAATGTTATTCAGTGATCATCAAGGAAGTTCTACGTGCTTGAGGCTCTATGCATGTCGCATTCATGTTTCTGCTTAAGTTTTCCACATATGGCACAGAATATTAGTCACTCAAGGCTACCACCTTTTACTTGGATTCACCAAGGATGAAAAGCAAACCCCAATATCATCTTTGTAATCTTTTGAGTCTAAATAATAATCTGTAATTGATCTCACCAGGACCTTGAATGATTTATCAAGTCATTCATTACTACATGTATGTTCAACAATAGTGTTCACATATTGTGATCTGTGTGGATTTCTGTACAATTTTCTAGTGGGGGAAGGACACTTTATGTACAAATAGTTCTTGTTCATGCTCTGCTAATCACATTCAAATGGAAAGAACTATTTTCTTTGGAGAGGGACTGCCATTAGGAGAAGCCAGGATCATGTGTTAAGCAGGTTTTATTGTTATGGGCATTGAAAGACTCATATAAGTGAAAGAGATGAAGGGTGTGTGATATGTTTTGTTTGTTTGGCTGCTTTTTGCTGGGGTGTGTGTGTGTGTGTGTGTGTGTGTGTGAAAATAAGTGTACCAGATAAAAGAAACACAAAGAGAAATCTTTCTCTTGACTTCAGTCATGTTCCTAAGTTGAGGCCACAGAGTCTCCTAAAAATTTTAATCACAAAAGTGAGTAAACACAGTGTTTATTAGGGTTCACTCTACCAGGGAAAACATCTTTCATTAGTATTCCTGAACTCTGATAATAAAACTATCTTGTATTGTCCCATAGATTGGAGAAATTTACAAGGCCTCCTTGGGTTTGAAGGATATTTGACATGTTACCATTTCTTTTAATTCATTCAATTATGATAAGAATCCTATTTCAGTTCATAACTTTAGCAAGTTAAGTCACACGAAAACCTCATAAAGCTCCCACATAGTATGTATTTTAATGCATTTTAAGCTGATAAAACAATGCTTACAGAATATTATAATAAACCATAACAGTACCTTAAATGAGATGTTTCCCATACCAAAATGTCCCATTCGTAACTAATTACAATGGACAACTGCTAGGCAGGACAAGTAGACAAGGACAATTAATTGAGGTAAACCAGCTTGTACATTTTCAGTTGAATGGAAATTACCACACAGTGTGCTTGATTGTCTTTTTGTAAAGAAGTGTTAGTGTTATGCAGAATTATATTATTGCACTCCCACCAATTGAAAGCCAGCACATCTAATTTAATGCTCTTTTTAGCTCAGCAAATTCTGATTTGGAGAGTTGATGTGCACGGATTTTTGTGCAATCCTATTTACAAACCAACTGAAAAAAAAATAAAGAGTTCCAATCCCAGAGTACATGATGTAGCTTGGAGCTTGCCAGAGACAGCAGCTGTGATTGCCTGGGACAAGGAGGCCACTGCGCGCTCTGTCCTCACTACTGTGGCTGGTTCTGCGTCGTAGGCATACCCATGACAGGAAACTAGGCTTCAAGAAGCTCCTTATAATAAAGTTTCAGATGATGTATTCCCAAGATTCAAGAAAAACAGAGCTATGTATCAGCTATGATGTAAGTGTGACCTAATCTGGGAAAAATCAGAATACATTATTTTGCTATTGTTATTGATGTTAAATTTATTCCCCAGTGAATATATTCTGAAATTAAATATAAACTTCTTTACATTACAAAAGTCCTAACCAAGAATTTCTGTTGTGGTGTTTACATGTCAGTTGATAAAATGACTCCCACAAAAGGAAGGCTCTGAGCAAAAGGACAATTACTGTAAGGAAAAAGTGAGAAGTACGCTGACTAGTGAAGCCCAGATTGTCACAGATAGTGTCCTCTAGCTGGTAGAGGTGTTGAAAATATGTTTCCTCTAGCTCCCACTTCTACTGTGTTAATTTGCTCTTCCCATTGGAATAATGCAGACAGAATGCCTGACCTGCTCCTGCAGCTGGCTAACTGTGCTACCTACATACTTCTTGATCTTCATTCAGTACCTTAAAAATGTCCTTAAAACTTTTAAAGGTTGACAAAGTGTGTTTCCTAGTGTAGAGAGAAGTTTTCTTGAATTGTTCTTATGAATTTTCTGCTAATGTGACTGTTGTAGCAGGGACCTTGGCCAAAGATTTTTTAAATTGATTGCTAAAATACCATACTATCTCAAGTTTCAAATTCTGCATGAAAAGAATGCTTTGTTGAAATGACATTCCCAAGAGAACTCTTTACTTAGTAATATGAATGATAGGTTAGGCATTATTCCTTAGCCAGAAAAAATAAGAAAAAATAAAAGAATCTTGATATTGCCAGCTATGTGACTAAAAATTTCCTTTGATATTAATAAGTAGATCAAATTGTAACAGTTGTTTATAATATCAACATATGCATTCCCAAATATTAAATGTTCTTAAATAATAGTATACATCCAAATTAAAAGCAGTAGGTGTTTGGGGATTAAGCAAGAAGACATTTAAAACAATTAGATATTTTTTAAAAATCCGTATTATATTCAAAAATAATTCTAGAAGACTTCAGCAGACTTTCATAGTGGGTGAGAGAATATGATGTCACTACTTATACTTTCTGTTTCTATGTTATGCTCAGTTCTAATTCAGTGTTCATTTTGATGACTTCCTCATAACTTTTAGTTCTAACCTGAAACAGAGTTTAAATGGTGCAGGGATATTAAACCATAAAATAAATGATCAACCACAAGGGAAATCAAAATAGGGTCTCAGAGTGAAACTGGTCCTGCAGCATTTCCTCTTGGATTGGGATGGGGATCCATTGCCAAAACAGAGATTCTGAAACATTTTCAACATGACTCAGAACCTGAAGGAAGGGTGGGGAGCAAGCTACTTTGTTTTCTCACAGGGTTAATAGTGTATACCTTAGAGTGAACTAAAGTGCAGTAGGAATGACAGAACATAGCCTCACACTTTCAAAGAACCAGAGTCTGAGGGAGCATTACAAAAGCACTAACCCAGGTTGGGGGTCTGGAGAGCCCATGTGCATGCTCTGTCCAACCCAGGAAAGGGCATGTCTTAGCTCAGTCTAACAAATGATTGCTATTCAAATTCCCTAGGTGAAGAGATGTAAAATGTATTTTGATTATAATTTGCCTAAGATTTATTCATTGTGGAACAATATACATCCTTATAGCATCCCCTCAAGTTCACAAAGTCTTGAAAGAAAAAAATATGCTATATTGTTTGACAGCACACTGCCCTTATAAAATGCCGATGACATCTTCAGAGGTATGAATGTCTATGTCATTAACAGAGTGGCAAAAGAATAGGAATGAGGTTCAGGTGGCTCTAGGAAGTACCTTTCCTCATAGGAAACACAAGAAGATATTAATACTCACAATAGCTAAGATCAATACTGTTACACAAATTTAAAGTTGCATTCACATCTGATCTTTGTCAAATAATACCACATTTCACCATAGATAGCATCCAAAGTTTGATTACATTCAAACTTCCCTTGTTGGAGAGTTTGGGGAAGGTGCATACATTTTGGTGGTGTATACACTGGAGAGAGCACGGACCACAGTAATAGAAGTATTCCCAGGATGTGCAAGGGTCATATACTGTGCTGAAGTCTTCAGGAAGTACTAATTTCATTCTCATAAAAATTCTCTAAGCTACCACTCTGTGCCTCCTCCAATATCAAACAACCCCTTTCTTGATCCTGGACATTACCTGCGTTGGAGGAAGACCCATATACTCAGAAAAATCAAAGATGAATAAATGGTTAAACAGCAAGAAAAAAGACTGTAAAATCAAATGTTTGCATCATTTTAAGGGAGGAAAAATGATGACAGGCTGGTCAGGTGGTCAGCCAAGGGCTTGATCTTCATGAGAGATCAGATACAGCTGGGCCTGTGGATTTCTTTTTTTTTTTCTTTTGTTTTTTTTTTTCCCCAGACAGTGAAATGAACTGAACTATAACTACATTCCTAAAAATAGTGAAATTCCTTTTGTGCATGGAATTTTGGGAACTGGCACATTCACAAGGAAAGAAAACAGGTTCACTAGGAGACATCAGATGACTCCTGACATGTTTTCACCTCCACTGTCATCTTTTTGGGATCATTTTAAGGACCCCAAAAAGAGACAAGGCAATGAACTGTTAAAAACGTTTGTTGCCACTGATCTAAACACAACAACATAACTGACTGGGGTATGAAAAGTAGCCATGAGATGACTGGACAACTATTTCTGGCCCTATCAGTGGAAACAATTAATGGGTAAATGAGGTGGCATGAAGCTGTCTTTACGAAGTTCATTCCTTTTCAAGGAAAAATCGTCTCCTTAGAGAAGGGAAAGCCATTACCACAATCACTCACGCCAGCAGCCAACAAACCATACACTCAACACTTCACATGTACTAGTAAACCTCATCCAGGCCTGAGTTTCTGAAGTAAGAACTATTATTAGATCCACAATGCCCTCAAGAAAACGCAGGCACAGATGGCTCAAGGAACTCAGTAAAAAAGCCCTCAGCTGGCAAGTGGAAGAGCAGCTGGGATTTTTACCTCATATGTGTGACTACAATGTATGTGCTTTTATCTGTGACATTATGCCATCCATAAAACTCTAAGATTCAACTAGAATATGTCAATGTGCCACAGTCTACGCAAAGTTTCTTGAAAAAGAAAGTTCCAAATTACTCTGCTCTGAATAGCTGTGACACTTAAGTTGATGTTATGTAAATTTAAAAATGTTTGATGTGAACTTAATATAATATGCACATTTTGCTTACTTCTGTGTAGGTTACACGTAAACTGAGAGCTGCATTCAAGGTCCTGGCTGGGGATCTGGGTGGCTAGAGAGTGTCCTTAGCATGCCCAAGACCACTCTCCCCAGCACCAAAAAACCAAAAACCAAAAACCAACAACCATCATAAAACAACTGAAAAGATATTAGGCCCAGAGTTTTGGGTAATATGCACACGTTATTGCAGTGTACATGCACTCTGCATGGAACAGTGACTACAGAAGCATTTCAGGTTTGATCATGTGTTTTCTCTCTAGCACTCTCTGACCCAGTCCAAGAGAAAAAATGTGCTGCAACATTGGCTCTACTCTGTTTATGTTGCCAAGTTACTGAATATTTTGCCCTGCCTTGTCCAGAAAACTGTGTTGTCTTTAAAGAGATAAGCTACATTCTGGAACATTGTATATATTCCCTAAATGTGCTGAGAGTGTTTTTGCAATTTTTTTTCTTTCTCTTCCAAATACAGTTTGGAATCATGCAATTCTGCACTGATTTGAGATGAAAATCTCAATCATTTGTATTTAAGTGGAAACCCGTATATCTAGTCCTTGTGAACTAACAGGAGTACACATACACACTCACACACAGGGATACTGGAAAGACTGTTTAGAGAGGGATGATGAGATTGAGTGGAACAGATAAATTATGATGACTTTGCCAGTAAACACTGGATGGGCTGTGAGGAGGAGAAGAAACAGTACCCTGTATTTAAATATACTCAACCTATCTGTCTAAAACCTCTTTCCAAAAATTTATGAGAAACTTTTCATTTATTTTTGAATATTCTTGATTAAAAAAAGAACTGATAAAACACAATTATAAATAACAGAAAGCAAATCAGAATACACATTCAAAACGATTGCTTCTTTTGTCTTGTTCATAAAGGCTTAACATAAAAATATATAGTCAATTTTGGAAATAAGCATATACATTTATATCTTTTATGAGTTTTTCAGTCCAACACACAACTATTGGGACAAGAATCATGGGTCTTTTCTTCCCCCACATAGTTCTTCCTGCTTTCAAACAATAACATTAATCCTCCAAATTTCTTCCAACTTCTTCCTCAGAGTGTTGGGACCTGGCTGAACAGTATTTTGCTCTGCATCAGGGTTTGCTTTAAGGAGATCTCAAGGCATTGACAGCATGACAGAGGATCAGTGTGTGAACTCCAGTGCTTCTCTCCAGAGCCCTGCTAGAAGCACTTGGCACAAACCTTACCTGCTCCAAGCCACTGACACATCCAGCATGATGTGTATACCCACGTTGCCATGGATTGAAGCAAAACTTTATAAAGCTGGGATTAAATAAGATTCCTAGAGCCTGTCAGCTGGGTTCATCGCTTGTTCTTTGCCCTGTCTCTTTTTCTTTTCTCCAGGACTGATGTGGGGGAGGAGACAAATGCAACAGCGTCCTAAAGATCCTGTCTGTCTTTCCTGGACAGAGGAACATCCGAACACTCATATATACGATTTCTTCTCGCACGTGTGCAGATTTGCTTCTAAAATCAGTATGAGCTGGGAAATGGTGTTAGCTAATAGACTAGAAGATCATCTGTTTGTTGCAAACTGAGCATGTGTCTCAGTTTCCCCATCTGTAAAAGAACTAGAGAACTCAAGTTTCCTTCTGACTCAAGCATCTTATCATCTTTTAAGAGCTGCTTCTTTCTACCTTTATTTACATACCAGAACTATCTGTATTTATATCCCAGAACTCTGAGGGAAATATAACTTTGGCTCTTTGCCTACTCGAGTTGAGGCAATGTAAAAAACTAGTAACCCTGTGGTATTCGAGGCAATGGAGGTTTTGCTGAGAGAGGAGAGTCAGGTTTTTTTGAATAGACAAATAGAAATAAGTAAATTGATATAAGGGGACTCAAAGAGTGCAACTGTAGTTATCAAAACCAATGTCTGTTTAACAAGAAATAAAGGAAAGTACTGTGAGGAAAATCAGAGCTTTCACTACACAAAAACATAAAAAGACAGCATTCTCCTTTTGGTTTTCTTAGATACAGCTTGAGACAGGGGAGAAATGTAACACTCAGACAAAGGTGGGCTGAGGCATGAGGCCTCTCCAGTTTCAATAAACTGAAACCTGTTTTTCTAGATATGTTTGTGTTCATGTGCTTTTCAAGGGTGATGTTTGAAAAAACAACACAAACTGCATTGCTCTCTATCACATTTAAGGAGACTCCAGGTAATTTCTCAGTTTGGTACATAATGTATTTCTGAAATCTTCTCTGACAGTGAACCATCTGAAAATTATGCAACAGGATGGGGGCACAGGAGAACTCATGATTAGTGTGTTAGCAAACTTACATGATTAGTAGAGGCAGCAGATAGATAACTTTTGGGTGCCCTGTAAGGACTTTGTCTCTGAAAACTAGTGGAGTCTCTTCAGGTGCCCTCCTGGGATCACTGTGTCTACCCAGCTCCACTGTAGATAGTCTATTTTAATTCCTGTAGACAATGGCAGTGGGGAGGGACAAGTGGTATATCCTGCCATCATGGCGTCTTCACCTAGGAGGTTTGCCATCCTTCAGAGGAGGCCAAGTTCGAGTAGGGAGACTGAGCAAAACCCAGGTCTGCTGTATCTGGTCACTGGGGCCTGTGGGATTCCATGTTGGGGAGTTTGCAAGGGATGGAATAAGAGGTCCTATCAGGATGACCACAGGCCAGACACCAGCACAAACTGTCATGAGCAACCAATTTGTGTCTTTTTGAGGCTGTTCATGGTCCTTTCAACAAATACTTAGACATATACTACTGTGTACAGCAGAGTCACCATACAAGCTAAATATCATCCGCTGGGTGATCCTCAAGGAATTCTTTTTTCAGCTGAGCACAGGCTGTCCAGAACTCCAGGCCCACCTGTATATACCATGTTTCCCTCCACACATAGCAGTGCCAGCAGGGTGAATTATCAGCAGCCAAATTTTAGAAGAAAATAAACCACAGAACATTCACTAGGTTTATTTGCATTTCCTGAAATAAGAATTTCATTAAAAAAATCACAATAAAAATAAAGGTTGCTACTCATCTTTGTAATCAACCTGGTACTAAAAGTCTCAAACAGCTTCATATAAAGACTTGAGTCTCATGATTTATCTATGAAGAAGAAGTGGACTCTTCCCAAAGGGTCCAGCAGTTTAAACACAAGTTACCTCTACCCCACCCTTGATACTTCTTTTTACACATCTAACATAACAGTTCCTCTTCCCTCTCTCTCCCTCTCCCTCCCTCTTCATAGCTTTATCCATGCTTCTTGTACTTAGATGTTAACAGACTACTGCCTCCTGATCAATTGGGCTATTTCAGTATTCCAGCCATCCGTGGATGATGGGGACATTATGACTCACTTGCACTAGTTGAGTGATTGTTTCAGGAAAGACAGATGGGAGAAAATAAGGACAGTAAATACCAAGGCCTGGTGGAGTACCCAGCTAGTCGATTATTGCTATATCCTAGACACAAGTAATCTTCACTTTGACCTTGATCTGGGTCTCATCCTATGCTGTATCTGCAGAAAACAACCATTGATTGCTTAATCAGGAACTGCCACAAAATAACCAGTCAAGGAAAACACTATCCCCAAGAAAACCTGACCAAGCAGGAAACAGACTCAAATAAAAGACAATAGGGTTGCTATTGCCATTTTATAATCTTATCTTTGTAACCTCAGTTTTCAGGGGAAAAAAGTCAGTATCACGTATGAAGGCTAAAGGGAATATAGAAATAGAAGGGTGTTTATTGATGACTTTTCCGTATGGGACATTATTGTTCTGGTATTTCAAAACAGAAAAGTCAACACCAAAATGACCACCATTCTTTTCATAGAGGAGATGATAAGAGCATATTTTTAGTGTCCTCAACACACAAAGGTAACTACATGTAATGACAGATAGGTGGGTTGATTAATTTGAATGTGATAATTAATATAAAATGGATATATTAAATCTATGTACAATTTTTTATCAATTATGATTTTAAATAAAAATAATTTTCCCATAGGAAAAAAATTAACAAATTTATTGCATAACAATGTGAATACAGTTAGCACTATTGAACTGTATGCTTAAAAATGGTTAAGAAAATACATTTTATGCTATATGTACTTTACCACAATTTAGAAATTTTAAGTTAAAAAAAGAAGTATTTATGGGTGGTTCTCACTTTAACATTTAATATCATGTACTAGTAATTATGATACTTTTAGAAGTTTTGATAATTATTTTGCTTGTCTGTTCAGGCATCTGTTTGCTTGGGTATACCAAAATGATGTTCCAAACTGATGACTGAATACTTTCAAACATTTATCCATGGGTTGTAATTCCCTGTTCACACTCTGTTCCTAATCAGTCTTGAAATACATAGTACCTTCCTGAACTTATGCCCACCATGAGGCTCTTTCTCTAACTTTTGTCATTTAACTCGAGGTCACAGAATTGTCTCAAGTTAAGGTAGACTGCCCATGCCACACACTGTATCATCTGATACAGCAGTGCTGTTGTAAGAGACAGAGCATTGTCCCCACCCAAAGGCGAGGGAACCAAAAATGCAGAGGTAGCACCAGGTCACCCAAGACTGCTAGTATGCATGTGGGCCGATCTGAGGACAGGATGTCACCTGCACTGTCCTGTCTCTAGGAGTGACTAGCTTCAATATTAAGCGCTGTAATTTCCTCTCTATGTGAAGATGTTACTATTCTTTTTAAGTTTTGGAATGGTTGTATGAATGAGAATCGTGTTTTCTTGCTGCATCATTTTATAAGTATCAGAATACACATCACTAGTCTTTTTTGCAGTCTATTTGAGAGGAAGAGGAACTGACTCTGGGAGCAACCCCAATACACTGACATTTACACAGTGAGGGCCATCCTGAAGCAGCTCTTATTTGTCTATTCACAACATCCTGTGTTGTAAGAGAATCTGCATGTGAGCTCCACCCCAGCACAGGGGGAGAAAGAACTTCGATTATCTTCCCAGTATCAATCTAAGACCAAAGTTTTTGAACAGTCCTTTTGTAACTCAGCAAACCAAACTCGAGTAAAAAGAGATGTCTTCATTAAATGTGAAAGATAATGGGAGCCATAAACATTTGCTTGTAGCAATCCTGGTTTTGCAATTTATTTACTTGGAACCAAATTTGTGTGATGCAGGCTGATGACATTCACTGCTAGAAAAAAAGTCAATAAAAGCAATCACTAGAGTTGGGGGTGTAGCTCAGTTGTAGAATGTTTGCCTAGGCCTTGTATTCAACCCCCATTAATGAGGGGGGAACAAAAGCCATCAGTCACTTTTTGGAAGAGTTAATCTTTTCTTTTTTTTCCAGTACTGGGATTGAACTCAGAGCCTCAAGTGTTCTACCACTTAAGCCACGCTCACAGCCCTGAGTTTACCTTTTTCATAACACATAATAGGGCCAGGCTTCAGAAGGCCCTCCCAGAGTTGTAAAACAAAGTGAAGAGCAAAAGGAAGTGTAGCAGGGAGAATAGTTCTGGAATGACTGAAGCTGTATGACTCAGCTTCATTTCGTTAGAAAAATTGTCACTTTCTATGCTGTCTCCATGCATAGCAAGGGCATTGCGTGGAACAGGGGAAGGGGAAAGACAAAATGCTCATTCTTCCCTGGGGAAGGACTGTACAGGTCCCTCATTCTTCCAACACCTCTGGGATGCTCCATTTCCCTTCTGCTGTATTGTCCCCCAGAGTTAACCTGTTTACAATGCAATTCACCCTGCCATGACCTCAAGCTATTTCTTGTTCCTTTTGTGACCAGAACCTTTTAATAAATGCTCTCAAAAATGGGAAGCACTTTCCGTTTTTAATGACTTTCCCACTCTTGCTTTGTACTCTTAATCTTAAAATATAACTGATCTTGCAAGGATACAAATGTGTTTGTAGGCACCTAGATACATCAAGTGAGTAAATTACTCTTCCAGATTAATAAATTAAAGGCTTTGGAAAGCCATTAACTCTTCAGAAACACCCTGTGCAACTCACCGATGCAGGGAATTTCCATGTGGCACATGAGTCACAAGCAAATCTTTCCCTCTTCCACCTCCCTTTTAGGCAGGGAGTAATTTACATCTAAATGTTTATACATTTAAAACCCAGAATGCAGCAAGAATCTTCAGTAAGATTAACATTTCTGAGGCAGGAGATGGGAAATCTCTATCTGGTTCTTCCATTTATTGGGGATCATGCAATCATCAAAAAATGTCACCTCCCAGATAACTTGAGAGGACATCTGGAAGCCTGGAGAAGGTTCACTGAGATGTTTTCGGTAATTACCTCTATAACATTCACTATATGCCTTCCTTTTTCATGAGATTTAGCTGTGGTGTGGTGTAGATAGCCCCTTCCCATGAGAAGGCAGGAGTCACCTCTACTAGGCAAGGATGAGGCCTGTCCATATCATGGGCGATGGTATATGTGAGTTATATGCTACGACACAGATGATGAAGTCTACTAAGTTTGTGTCTTCTTTCTACACGCTTTATCCCGACATTTCCTTTTGCTTTAGACTTTAATCTGAAAATTTCTAATATTCAGAAGTCTAAGACCAATGTGAAAATCTATCTGGGCTGTTAAGTAGCCTTTGCCTTGCTATGTAATTACTTCACTATCTCTTCTTATAGCTTTCAGTCTTTTGAAATCCTCTGTGGAAAATATAAGAGTTTCTGGTTTTATAAAATTATATCTAAATTAAGAGAAAATGAGCAATGAATGAGAGAATCCAAAGGACTCAATGAGAGAAAAAGTACAAATATGTTGGCAGAATCATCTTGAGATCACTGTTTGGTGGTATCCTTGTGTGTTTTTTTCCTGTACTTCTAAACTGGGAAAACAGACTCTGAAAAGATAAAAGGCCCTTTCTGGATGTCTGGATATTGATATATCCTCCTTAACAAAACAACATGGAATGCCCTGCAGAAAATATCCAATTCTGGACCTGTGGAATTGTAATGAGTGCTCCATGAAATTATTTTCCATGTGTGGACAGCAAACCTTGCAAATTGGTGGGAAAGAGTATACATATTGTGAACTAAAGTTATATCTATTTGACATTCTAACATGACCTGTGAATCGTACATATTATTAACTATTCATCTATATTCGTGGATTTGCTTAAAGTTATAAACATTTTTAAATTCAAATATTGAGGGGATAAAAAATACTTGCTGTTATACATTAAAATTTGATATTCACATGGGCTTAAAAGCTTTCTTTTGGTCCATGGAAGAGTCAGTGTTCCTTTTTTAAAGAACAAAAGCCACCTTCTATTATTTTCAGGCTAATAAACTTCCAAGACTTGATACCATTTTTCCTATTAGATTTTACTACCTGAGGACTGCATGTGGGGGTGAACAGCCAAGAAAAACATGCAAGCATTGAGCAACTAATCCCATGAGTTACACAGTAGCTCAATTAGCACACTAATTTAGCTTTATTTTTTCAGTTTATGCAAAGAGCATTAGAATTTACAATCTAGAACAATCCTACAATCAAGATGCCTTTGGTCTTCCTCCTTCTTTTGTCTCCTTTATGAGCAACCTATATCTGTAAATAACTGTATCCCCTTGCTCTCCTCTCACTGCACATGTCTGGTACTGAAATCAGCATTTTTTCCCGTGCTCCTAATGTCCTTTTCATTAGACTGGCTAAACTGGGCAGAGTATGGCTGATTTCAAGATGGGCCCATCTCAGAAGGCTGAGTAACTTTTGTGTGTGCTGATGGTAAAACATTCAAGTAGGATCTCATGGGAAAGGGCAGATTACATAAGTGCAGGTTTAGTATTCACCTAAAAATCTAGTTTCTGTTCATTACTTTTCCTCCCCGGCAAACGGTCTTTTCACCGTAAGCACACACTTGCCCCTCCATGATGCTACCTCCGTCCAGAGAATTCCATATCATTTCCGTCACAGCAGCACATGTGGTTCCACCAAATTAGGAGCCAAAGTGAAATAAAATCTGGGACCTAAATGACTTCACCGGGGAAGAGGATTCAAACAAGATCAAGGAGAGAATGGGCCAAAAGGCACAAAAAGATGGAAATGAGAGGAGGTGAATGGAGCCAATTTAACAAAGCCTGTCTTTCTTGTTTCAGGGAGAAATTTCTTGATTTCGCTCATTTTTAAAAACTTGGCCCTCATCTGATTTTTCCATTTGACCCTAAATCAGGAGAATGGAGATGCAACATGGTGTAGTGATACAGACATTCTTTGGGAGCTTACAGACTTGAATTTGGGAGTCTGTGAATTTGTTGAGAAATCACTTCACATCTCTGATCATCCATTGCTTTCTCACTGGTAAAAGGGGAACCATGATTGCTCTCTCAAAGCTAATTTTAAGCTTAAAATGAAGAAATAATGGGTTTATGGTACTGTGCCTGGCATGAGACAGGCATTCACAATATGATAAGTTCATCTGGTCTGGGCAGCAAGGGCCCCACAAATATATTAAAAGCACATTTCTGAGTTCAGATCACAGCATTACATTTTAAGTAGCTTTTCAAAGAAGCTACAAGTCAGTTTCTGATAGTTCAAAGAATTGGGGAAGGAAAGGAGGCACCTGGGAATCCAGAACAACCCCTCCCACGTAAAACAGTAATGTGTTTAATCCTTGTTTATCAAAGATGATCCAAAGGACACAAAACAATGGAAGCCAGCACCACGAAATTATATTTGGAAACACAGGCACACTTTTTCCATACAACTAAGCAGCGATGAAAGGGAAAACAACTGCTCACACAGTAATGAGGTATAAATGAACAGCAGTTAATTATTTGCATATTGTTTCTAGAGCTATGATCTTAATTAAAGGGTTAACAGAAGGATACACAGGGTGTGGAGTTGTCCATTTCTCTACTGTTTAACCCTTTTATGCCTGAGTACTCTCCAATTATACTTCATACAAATCCAAGAGAATGTGCTCCCTAGCCCCCTGCCATGTCTTGCAGCCTAATCTTAATTCAGAAAGGAGGTCTCCTCTAAGAAGCTCTGGGAGCTGTTGGGCTGGGATTGAGACCTGGTTCTAAAGCAGTTTCTCCTCCCTCCCCATCTTCCCAGCCCCTGGGCTCTCTAGTTTAAAGAGATAATTTCTACCTTTCACTTCTCTACCCAGGTTCAAGTTTGTCTTCTGATCCCTGGAGTCTTTCAGTTCCTCCTCCAGAGTCCCAGATTCCCCTGAAACTGGAATTTGGGAACTTGGACACTTAGATGCCCCTCCCCATTTCTAACCCACAGTAAGTAAGCACTACTTCATGCACTGATGAACACAGCCCAACAAGTCCACCCACTAGTGATTCCGGCCTTTGAAATGCTTATGTGGGTTCATTTCTTGGGTGCTGTATAAATTATGTCAATCAAGTTATAAGCTGCCTAGTAGGTTAAGAACATTAGATCATAGTTGGTCTACCTTAGTCCATCTTTTGGCTAAGTTTCATTTGTCTTGGTTCCAAAAATCCACATATGGAAAACGAATTTCTACACAGAGGTATGTTTATATTTATATTGTGATTTAGATATATAACATCCTCTGAGACCCTCATTTCTAGGAGGGAAAAGCTTGCCTCACACACAGCAAATCTGGCTTATGAAATGCTTGCTTAATCAGAGAAAAGAGATACATGCTGTGTGAGAGGTGAAACAAAGAAGAGAGCTGGGTTAAAACATCAGACCCACTGTTGTTGCTTTCCCCTCGGTGGCTTAAAATTTACATCAACATGGGAGAATTGTACCGATAAAAACTCAATCCGGGTTATGTCCAGTGGAGCTAATTGGAAACAGCTGAGAACAGTGGGAAGAAAAGCTATCCACTTCTGGACAATTGGTTTCCTTATCGTGGGTGGGCCAGTTTAAGGCCCTGTAGCTTCCCCAGGGCTGGGGCCTAAAAACTGAATTGCAATACACATCTTACATTAAAAGCAGAATCCACATCCACACAAGAGACCTACACATCCACTGCTAAGGGGCCTATTAAATAAAAGAAATAAAATCTATTTGATTGCCCTTAAGTCATTCACTGATGACTTGTGTTGTTTTCCAACACAAGTACTGCTGATAGAAATAAGGTCATCAGAGCAGCATGCATGGCTGTGGTCGGCACCATGTTAAGAACCACAAGGAGCATCTTCAAACATGGAGCTCAGCTTCTTTAGGATCACTTTAACACTAGTATGTGACACAAGAGAAGTGTTGGAGTTTTAGCCATGTCTGAGTTACAGAACTGAAAATCCCAATGACATGATGAGCTCCTACTCTCTGCTAACCAGAATACATAAAAGATTTTTGACATTCACATGGTTGGTAATGAACAGAGTTAGCACTGACCCCCAGTCTCTCCTACCATGCATCCAAAGCCTAAAAGCCATACTTGTGGAAGGTATTTATTAAGGCTTCCGTTCTTGAAATAGTTGGTATTCTACAAACAAAGATGGGAAGAAAAGATACCAAGAAAAGGTCAATTGAAATGTTTCTTGCCTCATTACATTTTCCTAGCAAAATGTGTGCCTTTTAAAATAAAAACTTATACTGTGAAATTCAAAATTTTACCATGAGAATCCAGTAATTGCACTTCTTGAACTAGTCCCTAAAGAAATAATCCAAAAGAGAAAAATAATGTCATGAAAACTAAAAGCACTGATGAAAACAGAAATGTCCAGAAACCATCCAAATTGGCCCATGGGAAAAAAATGATTGAACTAGAATCTTTAATGAAATACCATCCTGTGACCTTCCATGACAATTCAGTGGTTAAAAGTGTACAAGGTGATATACTTGGGAAACGTAAGAAAATACAGAATGACAGAAATAAGTTGAATTAAATTGCTATTCTGGGGCTGAGGGGTGGTCCCTGCGGTCCTTCTCAGGATCACATGCAGGCTTTCCTCAGGTGGTATGGCACACATCAGCACCCAGCAGACACCCAGCACACCTCTGCTCTTTGTCTGGAGGCTGCTCAGTTTCTTCCTCCACCCAACTTTTTCCAAAGATTCATCTGGGTCAGATGTGTCCCAAGTCCACTCAACACATCTCTGTGAAAATGACTGTTTTCTCTAAATCATGATGATATGAAATCTTACGGAACTCTGATTATTCATGCACTCCTGCAAATATTCTTCAACAAGTATTTATGGAGACATACTAAGTGCTAATGGTTTTATAGTGTCATACAGTATGCATTACAGTAAGACAAAGAGTAAGAGACTGCCAGCAGTTTGGAATAGGGGCTGGGGTAGTTAGGTGGAGTTCAGGGAATTTTTAGGGCAATGAAAAAACACTGTCTGATATTATAATGATGCATACATGCCACATACATTTATCCAGACTCACATAGTGTACAACACCAAGAATGCAACTATAAACTTCAGTTAATAATGTATCAACATTGGCTCAAGCACTGAGTGACTGGGCCACATAAGGCAAAATGTTAGCCACAGAGAAAATGTGCAGGATTCAGGCAAGAAGGGAGAAGGTATACGTGGGAACTCTGCATTTTCCACTCAATTTTTCTATAAACCTAAAAGTGCACAAAAAGTTGTCTTTAATTTATTAATAATCAATTAATAATTAATTAGTGAAGAAAAGGAAAAGGGTTTTTGCTCTTCACTTTCATGTTCTCGTGGGACTGAATCCTGGGTTCCAGTCTGCCTTTGTGTTAGGGTACACAGTTCCCAGGGTCACCCACAAGTCTAAAACTCAATGAGGCAGCGTAACGCCCAGCAGAAAAGAGCAAGATGAAGATTCTGATTTCTCCTGACTTATTTACCATGACCATACCTCATTATCTATTTTTTTCTAGAGCCCTTCTGATACATTTTTTAGGTTACTAAATCAACTTTTGTCAAGATAAATTCTTAATTGAGATGTGATTTTTAAATATAGTACATTTAAGCAAATACTTGCTCTTAAGTAACTTTGATCAATTTTTCCAAAAAGAACACAACACTCTAGCGAAATGGACTTGGTGTTTCTGTGTCATGAATCGCTACATGTTCCTTCCTCACCATGTGGCATTTCCCTCAAAGTAAGGCACTTTACAGCACTAGAAGGCTAGGGTCTCTCCGCTGGCTCCCCTGGAGCACGAGGACAACACGATACAGCTGACAAACTGACAGAAGCTAGAGACACAGAACAGGAACGTCAAAGTTCCCAGGTCCATCCTGTTTCATACTAGAAAACCAAGTGCCCAGACTATTAAGCTAAATAACTTAACAATCATAAGGAAATGTTGCTTGAAAACAGATACGCTTACCCTGATTCGAATATTACACTGTCTACATGTATCAAAACATCTCCTGGTACTCCAGAAATATGTACAGTTTTTAAAAGAAGCGTTTAAAAATTAAAAAATAAAAATAAATGACTTGGCCAAAACAAGGAGAGTGGCTGATGAAACTGCATTGTGCAGTGAAGTCAAATGGAGCACGATAATGAAACGTACACGCCCTTTGCTCAAACTCCAGTCCTATTCTCATCAAAAATTTTAGCATTTTTGTAGATCTGTGGAGGACTGGGTGGGGTTTTGTTTAACAGTGCTGCCAAGAAACACAAGCTGCAGACCTGAAGTGTCAATTTAAGTGGCTGTTTCCAAACCCCCAGCCTTGTTACCTTTCCACATGCTCCCTAATGCTGGTACCCAGGAAGTCACAGTCCCAGGGAATGCAGGTCCTCTATGGACAGATTACTACCTGCCCACCCCGACTTTGTTTGAACACTTCCAAAGTACACATTCACAACTCTTGGACAGTGAATTCCATTTCAGGATCATTCCAGCTGTTTACACATCACAATACCTGCAATACTTAAGGGCAGCTGTCATATCACCCATATATCTGTTCTCTGTGCTGGACAACCCTTGTGCCTTTGGCTATTGTTTACACGGATTATTCTCTCCACTCCCATGGCTACCCTCCCCAAACTCCTGCTCACCAGTGATTCCTTCAAAATGTGCCTTGAGTTACAGACTATATTCCACACACACTCTGAGCAGCACAGGGCCTGGTCAGAATATTAATTCGTGAATTTAGGACACTGTATTTTTATTAATAGACTCTATCATCTACACCCCTCTGTTGTTGGCTCATAGTGAACTTGCATCCAACCAAAACAGCCAGATCTCTTTGACACTTATGTAATTGGTGTTTTTCATTCCGCCAGTCACTCAACAAATATTGCCTTCAAGAAAATTATTTCCACACCAAAAGCTGACAAGTTTTCGTAAGATGTTTCTGAGACAAACAAACTAAGGAAATACAGGGACCTTTGACCTTTAGTTGAACTTGAATTTTATTTCTCTGCGAATTTAAAAACTAACTATATTATTTACCAGTGAGTTCTTAAAGGGAAAAGCACACAGAATTCCAAAGGCAGGTGAACTGAGAACCACATAGCAGATGAACAAAGTAGCATTCCATCACACTCCAGTTACATGTGCAAATGGGTTTGTTTAGAGGGCCACAAAGTAGATTTCTGAGCAAAAAACTGGATCATGATATGGTATATTACCAGGTTAAAACTCGGTGGAAACAAGGAAACAAAATCTTTAGGTCAGAACTGTAAGTCAAAATGTTATTTTATTTATTTTTTTTGCAGATCTTTGTTAAGAACCAAGGATCTAATCGTCTTTTGTTTTTTTTTTAACTGGTAAAGTGTTACAGAATCAATTAACTACAGAACAGATGTAAACTCAGAACTGGAAGGAACCCAGGAGATCCCGTAATGCCAGGCTTTATTGCACAGAGGAGGATACAGAGGTTCCTAGGAGTCCGAGCTTGTTCACTCGGCCCCATGCTTGTGCTGAGCACTGTGGTAAGCATAGTGAGTGAATGAAGTTCAAAACTGGCCTAAAGTAGCTGGAAATCAAACAGAAGAGAAAGCACAAGTGAGCAGAACAGCAAGTGACTCAAACTTGAAGGATTTCAAGATGAAGTTCAATGTAGATGACACTGATCCTGGTGTCTGTGGAAGGGATTGTTGAGTGAAAAAGAAGAGGGAAAGGTGAGAGAGGAAGTTGGATGACAGACGCAGTCAGTGCAAGGAAAGTACCCTATGTCATATATTTATGAGGAAAATGCTACTCATTGGTACCATTATGCATAGTTACATACAGCTACAGTAAACAGTTGGTGCCTGTGTATTGAATGCGTTAATGAACAATAGTAAATGTGTACACTGAATCCAGATATGTCCAATTTTAAACTTTTGAAAGGTCCATCAAAAACGCTAGTAACATGCGAGACTGACATTTTAGATCAGTGATACTTAACTCTAGTCACTTTACCACCTGGATAGCTTTTAAAAGATAACTGTAAGGTCCCATTGCAAACTAATTTTAATAGAATCTCATAGTTTGACGCTGTCTTAGGAATTTTTTAAGGCTCTCAGGCAACTCCAAAGTACAGTCAAGGCTGAACTACTGTTTTGGAGATTGCTGTGGCAGTCCTGTAGAGAGGTCCTCAGAGGGAACAAGGGAGAGGGGGAGGAGACAGTTACAGCACTTCCCCTGGGAACCAGTAAGGGCTGATCCAAGTCAGCCATCATGGGGACCCACATAATGGGATAAAAGAAGTGGGACAAATCAGAAACTAGAGGGTGGCACTAAGCATGTGACTGAGGTGCATATGTGAATAAGAGTCATCTCCAGAGCACAGCATGAGAGATGCACCCACACAAGTGGAACTTGAAGGAGTACAAGTACAAGTCCAATGAGCTTTACAAATGTGAGGCACAAAAGATGCCTGAGCATCTACCTCTAAGTCAGAGGTAGAGAGAAGGCAGTTATTTGGGGGAGTCCCAAGGCAAGACTGAAAGCAGGATGGAAATACCAGGCTGAAACAGCAGGGATGTGCAATCATGTCAGGAGTGTGAACACAGAGGAGGTGTGCTATCCACTTCCCTGAGCACCAGGACCACCCATTCCCAAGCAGGTTTTTCCCATTTGCACATGCTGCAGGCAGTGGCTCCCTTGAACGATCCCACTTTTAGGATCAAGAGATGTGGTCAACATCTAATGGCCTGGAGTTCCATGCTCATTGACCCATCCTAGATGGAGCATTCATTGAGATTGCTTCCCTCTTCCTGAGTCCCAGTCCCTGCAGGTGACCCAGGAAAAAGTGGACAATTAGGAACTGCTGGCATGGCTAAATTAAAGCCACGCTCTGCCCAAACTCATGCCACTTCTATCTGAACAAACATGGCTTTTCCTGCTGTCTTAAAATTGGTTTCCAATCCTCAAGTGGTGCTCTCTGCACAAACTTAACTCAGTGCTGCACATTCCAAAGAGAGGAAAAATTGGGGGTTGAAATTCTGAGAAACTAGCTCAAGGTCAAGTTAGGGGTACTGGTTTCTACCTAAAGAGAACCTCAGAGGCACAGGTTAGGTGGACTGGGGAAGTGAGGCCACAGTACCAGGTGTAATTAGGAATGTCTATACCTTCCAAAAGACGGTAGGTGGGTAGCCCAGGGCAGGCAATGAACAAGAATGGGCAGCCCATTAGGTAAGACTTTCCTCTTTAGGGCTGACAGAAACAGCTGGTATTTCCCACACTCCACAACTGTTAATAAGCATGGAAAACACTGAGAGACAGAGAAGGAACCTGTTTTTATTTTTCAAGTTAGGGAAAATAAAAACTCTTCTTTAGGGATTGAAGAAATCATTACTGTATCTTGAGAATCAGGTTTGTCTGCTTCAAACAAAACTAGTTCATTGTAAAGCAGATCAGTTAAAGGCTAAGAAAGGGATGAGAAAAGAGAGGAAGGAAGGGAGAGAGGTAGGAAGGAAAGAAGGGAGAGAGGAAGGAAGAGGAGGAAAGGGAGGAAGAGAGAAGAAAGGAAAGGAGGGAGAGAAGTCAGAAGGAGGGGAGGAAGGGAGTGAGGGAGAGAGAGAAGGAGGGAAGGAGAGTTCATGTGAATTACCTGAACATAAAGACTGGGAATCAAATGTCCTTCATGGAAATGCCCCACCCCATGGGACACAGTGGACTCTGGTTTGGGGAGAGAAGCAGGCCTGGCCTTGCAGGAGCAATGGAATTCTCAGATTCACCAACCTTCACATTTTAGTTGCAATGTTTGTTTATTGGCCCTGAATAGCTCTCAGACAATTATACATAATCTGCATTTCTTCCAGGTCTACCAGAAGGGGGACAAGAATAGGTAAGTGTATATCCTCCGGGTTCCCAGTATACAGGGCCATCAAGCAGGGAATTGTTGCCTTGCTTACCTAGGCTCCTGCCCCAGCTCAACAACTTTGTTGAGCTTATCAGTTAAGCTGTGTAATGAAACCAGTGTTGTTCTGTAATCGCTTTGTGAAACTCCTGGGAATGGAAAGCATGCAGAAAGGAGGGTAGCGCCAATGACTGTCAAAACTGCAAAAGTAAGCGGAGGTCAAAAACACCCAGGTTGCAAAGTGGTCTGGACATGTTGCCACAGGCAAATGAAATTCCAAGGCATCCACTTTTAGGCCAGGCACCATCTTTTGGACTTGTGCTCACACATGGGTTATGCAGAGAAACACTTCAGCTGCTTCCTTAGCCTTACTTCCTGAAACTGGGAGGTCTCCCAGTCCCCCAAATGGATGGGTAAGTTTGTGCAGAAATCGAGCTATGAAGTCTTATTTATTCAAAAAGTGAAGTTATAGCACTGAAGCATGTCAAGGAACCACAGGATTTTCCTTAAATAAGCAAAACACATATTAAATTGGTAATAATTAAAATAGTCTGCCCTGAAGAATGTGCAATGGGTGGCATTTTCTCCTCAACCTAAGAAAGCAAATACCCTGAGAATCAGCAAGCTCAAATAACAGCATTTTCTCCAAAATCATATCCCTAATATGTCTGAAGGGCACTATTCTCAGAGATTGGGAGGTGGGGGGAACACAATGACACACAATTCCTGGTGGTGGCAAACAGATTTCTTCCTCTCCTCTCCTCTCTTTTTTTCTTTTTTTCTTTTTCTTTTTCTTTTCTCCTCTTCACTCTTTTCTCAACTTCATTCTGTTGTTCAGATTATGGAGAGTTGACCTGCTTGGGTGAAGCAGGAACAAGAACAAGAAGAGTCTAGCCCTCGCCCTCTGATTGCAATAACAGGCATACTCCACTCCTCTTCCAAAGGGCCCTGGCTCCACCTTCATAGAACCCTGGTTTCTCTTCCACACAGCCCATGCTCCTCCCTCACAGAGCCAGAGCCTTGGCTCCTCCTCCACAGGGCCTTTGCTCCTCAACTATTCAATCACTGTGTGCAAGCCTCACCAGCAGTTCACTGCTGCAAAGGCAGGTGAAACCAGGAGTATTTCTCTACCTAGCTGCCTTTCTTTCCTTCTTTCACCAGGGATTCATATACCTAAACTTGACACAAGCAGAATTGTAATAATAACATTCATTACTATTATTGAGTGATTGATTAACAAAACTATTGCAAGAATTCTGGTTCTGAAGAACAAAAAGGGTTCAATAGTGAAGGGGACAGGGACAATGATGTCAAAAATCAGGGCACACAATCAGGACTGTGGCCATACTGCCTCTTAGAGAGCCCACCTATCAGTATGTATTTAGTGACTAAATCATGCAGAAAGAAGGTTTGTGTAAGTCTTGCAAAGAGCTGACTATTCCTTGTCAAATGTATGCACACAGTGCTTCCATACTTTTTGAGTGAGTCTTCCAAGATGCCCCTGAGAAAGGAACAAATCACATTTCATAGAAGAGAAAACTAAGGTCCAAGGAAAATATAGGATTTGACCAAAGTCACCTAGCTGAAATAAGGGGCTCTGGAGCTGGAACCCAGGTTCTATCCTTAACCCAGTGTACTTTGAGTCAATCAAGCTGCCATCCAGTGTTGGGTTCTGTAGGCACATAGCCAAAAAGCTCAGCTCTTGTGACATTGGTATCTTGTTGGAAAGACATTCCCAAAACAAACTGTTCTTCAGTTGTAGGCTCCTTCTTGCCTTGCAGATCAAAATAACAAGCTTTCCAGGCAGAGGGAACATCTTGTTAAAAGGCCCTAAGTGCAGAAAGATCTCCAGGTTGAAAAACTAATCAGAGGCAATGTGGCTAGTTCCAAGGGAACTAGACAATGATGGGGTAACATGACATTAGAGACAGGCAGAGGACCACTCCCATGGGGTCTGTTCTTCAAAAGCCCGAAAATAGAGAACACCTAATTTCCAACTGTCAAAAACAAATTATGGAAGAAATATCACATTTCCTTCTTTAGAGATGTTTAAAGGCTGACAGAGGCAAGCTGAGGCATAACTCTTCCAGGACATAGTGGTAGGCAAGGGCAACTAAGTCCCCTAGATATGCTCTTCAAGAGAAAATAATGGCCTGGAAGCGAGGGGAGTGGAGGGGAGAGAAGGAGGGGGTGGGGGGCAGGGGAGAGAGATGGCCCAAACGATGTATGTACATATGAATAAATGAATAAATAAACAAAAAACAAAAGGAGAAAATAATGAAGAGGGTGGTAGTTTTGCAAAGAGATACACTGGGCCAGGAGGTTATAGTCCTTTCAAGTTATACTCAGATTCTATTTTTCTTATGCTTCCTGTAGGAGCTTAAAACTGAACTTTCTATGGTGATATCAAGATAGATATGTAGATATCCTAACCCAGTCTATAAGTATAAATTATCATTTACATTGTGGATGGAATTCATTCTTTTACTAATTTGAATGTGAGAAGTCTTATAATATTGTACTGCATTAGCAAAATGGAGCGCTTCAAATTGTAAAGCATGTGCAATGAAGATAAATAGCACTTCTATTAGATTGTGCAATTTATTACATATTTTTTATCTAATATATTATTAGATATATTCGGGATCATCATACCTAATAGCAAATAAATAAATAAATAAATGATAATATCCTCCTAAAATGATTATTTCATTGCAATAGACATATATGAGTGTACTAAATATGTTGTAATTATAAAATATTCACAAAGTAGTAGAAAATAATGAGATAAAATCTGACATATCATTAGATAGCATGTGGACTTCTAGTTCCATCTGTAATGGAACTGCAAGGCATTTATGTTTCCAGTTACTGAAGTGTGTCCTCTCCATGAAACAATAAGGATGTCCTCTTAGTGAAAACTGAACCATCAGCATCCTAAGGGTGTGTAAATTCTTAGAGTTATTCAAAAGAAACAAAGTTACTCTAAAATGTATTTAAAGGATTTAGTATATTTAAATCCTTGTTTGAATTTTGCATTCATTATCTACCCAGCCACTGTACTGGGCTGCATGTCCACCCCATTTAATGCTCCCCATAGCCCAATAAGGTACAGGCCCTCACTCCAAAGTTGAGGAATCTGACACTTGGAACCCAGCCAAGGTCACACAGCCAGTGAGACACAGCCTTGATCTGCTATAGAGATGCCTTTGAACACTGTACTCTACTGGCATGAAGTACGTTAATCACAAACAAACAGACAAAACCACTTTAGAAAGCATCAAGGAAGGTCTGGCTGTAATAAAATGGACATGTGTGTGCATCTCCAAAGTAAAGTTTGGTAATGTTTGAGGTCACCCAAAAGGGCATGGGGACAGTCCCAGCTGTGCTTACCTAACCTTCTCAGACCCTACAGTGCCTGTAAGGTGGTAAGTGTCACACAGCCCACACTCCATGCATGGCCACAGCACCGGCTGGCGCCATTACACACAACAAACGCATCTCACCCCACCACACCTTGTTCTAGAGGAAGGCATTTAAAAAATTCGTTAAAATAATCGAAAACCAGGGGCTTACCTAGTGCAAGGGGGTCTATTTTTGATCATCATCCCTAATAGCAAAAAAAAAAAAAGATAATATCCTCCTAAAATGATTATTTCATTGTAATAGACATACATGAGTGTACTAAACATGTTGTAATTATAAAAATCCACAAAGTAGTAGAAAATAATGAGATAAAATTAAACAGAACTTATGGTATTACCTTTCTGCTCCCCAGTGAAGTACTTTCCTAGTTTATGAATATGTTGGGAATTTTTATTTGATTATTTTCTAGCCATGGTGTAAAGTATATTGAGATGATGATATGACACACAGATTTCTTGGCCTCAATTTCAATCTGTTACAAGAAGAAGCCCATATAAAGTATGTACGATATATTTTCCACTTTAAAAATATTTTATTCAGGCCAGGCAAGGTGGCTTACCCCTAAAATCCCAGCTACTAAGGAGGCGGAGATTGTAAATCTGGTAATTCAAGGCCAATTCAGATGAAGAGTTAGCAAGACCCCCCACCTCAGTCAATAAATCAGGTGTGGGGATGCAAGCTTGTGATCCAAGCTATGCAGTACACAGGTAGAATGACTGCAGTCAGAGGCAAGCCCCATGCAAAAATGAAAAGACCCAATCTGAAAAATAATTAAAGCAAAAATAGGCTAAAGGCAAGTAGTAGGGTGCTATGGATAGTATCCTGCCAAGCTACATCCCCAGCTGCTTTCAGAATCTTTAATAAGAAATGTGGGCATGAGGTGGTCAAATCAACCCTATACTTTCCAAGCTGACTTTACTACAGGCTACTTTTTTTTAACAAAAGCATCTATTAACACCTACACGTGGCTCAGGAACAGAGCTGGCAAACATTGATTCAGGAAGCACCAAGTCAAATTCTGCCCTCTGTTATGACTCCCCATGCCATAAAGCATAACCCATGAGTAAAGTTTGGGATGCTTTCTCAGTGGGCTCTTTAGAGAGCAAATGGTTGAATGTCACTTCATTTGTTGGAAGTAAGTTTGTGCTTAGATAATACTTTCCTTGGCCACAGTAGAATTTCAGAAGGCAAAATATTTGCCTGGATGCAAATATAATTAATGCCAGATCTTCAGAGAAATAAGCTCAAAAAGCAAAAGACTTAGGCCCAAGAGATGGAAAAAAGAGGAGATGGGAAAATAGGTGAAGGAATTCACACAATATGCAGTGCATTTCTGGGACCCTCACCACAAATATTACCATAGTATGTAGTTTTGCTGTCCAAGAGAAACAAAATGTGAGCCCCCGGCATAACTTAAAATTTTCTAGTAGCTACACAAGTAAGAAAGTAAAAAAGAAGCAGATGGAATTAGTAAGTTTATATTTTATTTAACTCAATATATCTGAAATATTTTCATTGCAATATGTGATTATTTTAAAAAATACTGATTCTTTTCTCACAGTGGTGGGGAAGGAACACAGGGCCTTGTACATGTGCATTCTAGGCGAGAGCTCTACTGCTGAGTTATGGGTCTTTTAACATTTTTTTTCTTATGCTAAGTCCTCAAAATCCAGTATGCACTTCAGATTTATAGCACATCTTAGTTTGGATTACCCACATTTCAAGTAACCAACCCATGTGGCTCATGGCCACCTTGTTAAATGACAATTATCTGCAAACCACATATAGTTACTATTTATAAGTATTTTCTATACATTACATCCCTGAATCCTTTCTGAAGCTCTAAGTCTTAAGTCCCATTATGTTACTATTTGACAAGTGAAACTGAGGCACAGAGAGGTTAAGGTGTTTCTACCTTCCAGATCATGCAGCTGCTAAATGATGTTACTGACTACTGACAAGGGGGTCCTAGGAACTCACCATGAGCATGGCCTGGAAACCCTCCCTGTGGACCAGTTTCATAAGAGGCAGAAGGTACTTAGCTATCATGAAGTCTAAGCACCTCTTTTTACAGATGAGAAAACTTGGATCTTCTATTGGAAAAAACCTATCACATACAAAGTCAAGTAAAGTTCAGTCAGTTATTTAGCAGGATGGAGTCACATCACATTTGATTTAAATCTGTCTAATTTGTTAAAAATATTCTACTTGCCCAAAATTTATTAACTTGTACAGAAAGGAACAATTGTATTTTATTTATTATACTCATTGTCAGAACAACAGATAATATATTATAAAGAAAACGTTTTACTAAGCCTTAGTTAATTATGTCAAAGACTTAAAAATATTTATTTCATTATTTTAAAACAGGCAGTTTATGTTGAGGTCTCCAACCCCTAGTTTATGGATTCTCTTGATTTTCCAAACTGGGACTGATGTAGATTTTGTGGAGCTTAAAACTTACGCAACTTCGGGGTTTTTTAAGCAAGCTAACACAGAGAGCCCCAATGAGGGTGTGCTGCCGGCTGCCTGGCTCGGCTGCACGTTGTTCTGTCTAGATGGCCAGAATGTCTGTACATCACAGGGACACACAAAGACCAAGGCCGTGAGAGCAAACGTTTCCCTTTATCTGTCATGGAGCCTCCGTGGCCCTTTGTGAAACGAGGGTTGGAAGAAGTTCCCATCTAGTTCTGAACTTGTGCATTCGCCTCAGAAAATATTTATGAGCACCTGTTGCAGGCCGTGCACTGGAATAGGCACAAATGACACAAAAGTCAAGAAGTTACTGTGCTTTCTGATATCTGATATGAATTATGGTGGTAGAGAAGAGAAAAACAAGTGTTACTGGACTCAAGCTCACAATTAGATTTGTTTTTCAAATTGGCCTCTAATAGCATCAGGACCCTTGGTCACCCGTTCTGCTCTAACGCCAAAAGAACACCCCACAGGTGTGAAGATGTTCTACGCAACACCTCAAAGCATGACCAAAAGCAGGGTGACTGCCCAGCAGGCGGCTGGGTCAGCCTGCTCCAGTCCATGCCCAGAGTGACCTTTGCCAGGCAGAAGACTGTCTTTTCTTTTTCTAGGCCATTAGGTGTGCAATCTAAAACTTTAGCACAAATAACATTGTTTTAAAGCAGAAACAGGTTCACAAGTACTGTTCCCTTGTGTAATTCTAAGTATTAAATACACTTTTACCCTTGGGCAAACTGCTAGCAACAGAAAGACTGTTTCAGAATGGAGCAGCTGCCCTCTCTCCATGACAAAGCCGAGCTAGAACAAGCTGGTTTTTCTTCTGGCTCTGAGGGAGTGGTGTGCTGAAAGATTTCTTTACCTAATGACCCTCTTCTATTGCCAGGAAGAAGAAGAAAGAAGGAAAAAGCACATGTTTTATGCTAAATTTATGTTGTTCTATAGCAGCCAAGGTGCCAATTTCTAACTCCAGGGCCTTACTGATTCCCTTTGAGCACGTTTATGGGTGGGTATAATTAAGGCGTCTTCACATGGCTCTTGCTTTCACTTGGTAAGTTTTCAGGTTGAACAAGCTGATGCAGGTGGAGGTGGAATGTTGGCCCAAGTGCAACACAGGCAGGAATGCCAAACTCCATGCTGGCTGTTGTACTTCTGGGCACACACAAAACGCTAGCAAGGGAATAATAAACTGCAAAGCAATAGGGATGAAGTTTAAGAGCATACTCTATCATAACATTGAAGAAGGTAGATAAAAGTGAGCTGAGTATGGTTGGCCTGGCTTAGCATAGCCTCTGTAATATTAACTCTTAGGGCTCGGGTTGGTGGGTCAGTCCTGTGCATTCAAGAATGTTTACCAACATCACTGGCCTCTACACATGGCCTGTAACATGCCCCAGTGTGACAACAAAAGATTTCTTCAGACATTGCCAAATGTCTTCTGGTGGGGTAGGAAAAGGAATGTACCCAGTTGAGAACCACTGGCCTACACCTCCACATTCTTGGAATCTACTAACCTGATTCACAACTGAAGTCCTAGGTTACATTTTTCAGTCCTAACTCTGAGGTAATGCCTTGGATACAGATGGCCATTAAATGGCAATGTAAGGACAAGTAACATTCAGTTTGAAAGCGGTAAAATATATGCTAGTGGTGGACTGTGCTTATATTTGTAAAGGACCCTGCTACAGTTGGGATCTTAAATGTCCCCAGAGTCCCATGTGTTAAAGCTATAGTCCCTAGCCTGGTACTATTGAGAAAAGGAGAAGCCTTTCTGAAGAGGGGCCTAACAGGAGGTATGCAAGGTCACTGGAGGCATACCGCAGTGGTACTCTTAACCTTTCCATTTCCTTCCTTTCTTTTACTTCCCAGCCATGAGGAGAATGGTTTTGCTCTGCTATGTACCCCTGCCATCGTGTGCTGCCACAGGTTCAAAGCAGCAGGGATCATGGACTGAACCTCTAAAACCGTGGCCAAAGATAACCCTTTTCTCTTTATAAGTTGATTATCTTTGGTATTTGTTACAGTAATAGAAATCTGACTATCACAATGCCAGTTTACCACAATATTTGGAATATCACCACCTATTTGAATGTGATGTTCCATTTTAAAAACAACAAATGGAACTTTGAAAATAACGTTTACTTCCCCATAAAGTTAGTTGCATGCTAATCTGCATTTCCAGGGGTAAAATGAGAAATAGCCAAGTTTTAAACTTGTCTGTGCAATGTCAAGACAATATTTGTCTCCAGCTTCATATACCACAGCAACTCTGACTTGTTAACATTATTTTATTGAAAAATTTCATTTGGTTCCCTTTTTTAAGTCTTCTGGCTTGATAACTCAAAAAAAAAAAAGCATTTGATTAGTGACTTCAATTTTTCTGACTTCAAAGCCTACTTGTGCATATACATAGAATGACTTGCACTCATTCTTTTGTAAGAGGGCCTGCCACCCACATGGAAAAATAAAGGGAAAATGGAAAAGCTTGCAGTCACATACTGAATGTAAATAAAAAGCACGTGACACATAGGATGTGAGTCACAAAATTAAATGGACTTTGCTTTCCCTGACCTTGGGATTCAATTTTGCTTCATCAGGTAGCTCCTTGGGATACCTGTGGGCTTCTTGTCACTGTCCAGCTCTGCACAGATCCAAGGATCAGACAGAAAGGAAATGAACCTGCTGGTGTCACCTGCTGCTGTAGCCACCAGGCATGTGACTTTCACAACACACATGTGGAGTAAACTTGCTCTTCCTACTGTGTCTTGAGGTATCAGTTCAGAGTTATTTCCAAGGTAAATCACAGTCAAACTTACTTTTCTTTGACCTTGAGGATAATATATTACATGGACCTGCATCGTAATTTTTACTAATTTGAACTAAAAACTAAAAAAGAAAAACAGAAGGATCTCTGTCCCTGAATTGATGGTGAAAACTCCAGAAAGCTCTTCAGTAGGCTTTTCTATTTGAAGAGATCTAATCGTGACTACGTGAAGTTAAGTTTAGTTTTTCCTTGACAATAATTCAATTGTAATCCAACTTACTACTTCCTTAAAAATGGCTGTAAACAAATGTAGTTTAAAGATGAATTCTCTGAAAAATAAGAAAGTGCTTGTCATACCCATCTGTTTTCAGAGAAGACCCATATACTCCTTCACACAGAATTGTTTGCTAATCACTGAAATTTAAGTGTAAAGAAAGTAAATGAGAGCATTTATGAATTGAGATCATTGCAGTGTAAGCATTTAATGCTTTAAACTATATATATTTCTTTTTATTACCTTGATGCTAGTCAGTGAACAAAGATGTATTAGAATTTCAGAAGTTTATTTGGAATATAATTATACTTACACAAGTATGATACACACAGTCAGTATATCCAGCTGGTGTCCACTCTTGCATCGCACGGTGCTGGGAATTTTGAGTGGAATGTATCTCAGGCTCACCCCATGTTGTTATATGTAACGCCTGCCATTGTCAATGATACTGTGCATGTATTGTCAAACACTAACCCACGACAGAGACACACTGGGTTTATTTAAGCTCCTCCACGGTTGTGAACAGAGCACAACGATCTTTTTTTCCTGGGCAAAGACCACCAAGTTGACAGAGTTCCTATCAGTGAACGTAGAGATTTCCGAGTAGGACTTGTTATTTCTCACATGGTTGACTTTATTCCTAGATGAGTAAGAACATCTTTGAGGTAGATGCAGTAGACTTCACCTGATAATTTTTGAAGTTTAGAGTGGAATTCTAAATGTTCCTATGACCTCTCACCTAGTTAGTAGGGTAAAGTATATACAAAGGTTAAAAATTTCTCAAGCTCCTATAAACAAGATCAGATAAACATCCAGTGCCTATTTAATGTTAACCTGAGATTTTCTGGGAAAAGGCATGTTGTCACAAAAACAGCAGTTCGAAAAACTAAGCAGACATTGAAAAACAAGTACAAAGAAATTCTCTCTGCAGTTATTTAGTAAGCCACTAATGAAATACAGAGTAAGAAAAGAGGTAAGAAAAGCACTCTTTAAAGATCATATTGTAATATTTCAAACCAGTACTGAAATAAAAGTACTAATGGGTAAAATGAATTACAAAGGTCCAATTCACCAATTTCATGCTTACTAAAATTTCTCTTTAATGGAAAAAAACCCTTCAGTTATATCAGAGGACTTACAGAACTATGTAGATCTTCTGACTCCACATTTTCTTATCAAGTAGCTCTGAATTCTCAGGATTAGTGTAGCTTTGAAGAAATGCAGCCTCTGCATACTGTGCAAGTGTATAAAAGTATGGTTACACAGACGTAAACCACTATTTACAACACCTGGGGACTGGGAGGATAAAGAATCACTCTTCTGACCTCCACAAGGCCAGATTCCAAGCCTGATGCAAGAAACTCAGGCAACCCTGCAACACGATGCCCCTGTAAGAAAGATGCCTTGCTGGAAGAAGATACAATGGGTATAGCACTGATTTTAACATATAGTTAAACATATTTAAAAACAGTTGCTTACAAACTGACACATTCAGGGGACTCTGAATTTCTGCTTCACCATTAATGTATAAGTGAATGTGTCATTAATTACTTGTTTTAACAGAGGAAGGGGATCAGCCAAAAGCATACTGCAAGAGAACCCCCATCTCTCTCTTCAGTGCTCCTTCTTTTTCAATAGTTCCTCATTTGCTTGCCTGTTTGGAATCACTATAAATGTATGTATTAGTCAGCTTCCCATTACTAATGGGGATTTTATGCAGCCATGAAGAAGAACAATGGAATTTTATGCAGCCATGAAGAAGAATGAAATGTTATCATTCGCAGGTAAATGGATGGAATTGGAGAACATCATTCTGAGTGAGGTTAACCTGGCCCAAAAGACCAAAAATTGTATGCTCTCCCTCATATGTGGACATTAGATCAAGGGCAAACACAACAAGGGGGTTGGACTTTGATCACATGATAAAGCAAGAGCACACAAGGGAGGTATGAGGATAGGCAAGACACCCAAAAAACTAGATAGCGTTTGTTGCCCTCAACGCAGAGAAACTAAAGCAGATACTTTAAAGCAACTGAGGCCAATAGGAGAAGGGGACCAGGAACTAGAGGAAAGGTTAGTTCTAGAAGAATTAACTTAGAAGACAACACACAGGTACAGGAAATCAAGGCGGGTCAACTCCCTGTATAGCTATCCTTATCTCAACTAGTAAAAACCCTTGGTCCTTCCTATTATTGCTTATACTCTCTCTACAACAAAATTAGAGATAAGGGCAAAATAGTTTCTGCCAGGTAGCGAGGGGGTAAGGGAGGGTAAGGAAGGGGGCAGGGGGAAGGGGGGAGAAATGACCCAAACACTGTATGCACATATGAATAAAATAAAAATAAAAATTGAAAAAAGAAATGACTACGACAACATAAAAAGAGAAAAGAGTTTTTGGCTCATAGTTTTACAAGTTTCTGTCCATGATCAGGTAAAACCATTGCTTTTAGGCTTCTGGTAAGAGTTCTGGGTGGCAATGGTGGGAAGCACAAAGCAGAGAAAATGCACTCACTTTGTGGCCATCCCTACCCCCCCAAAAAAGTGAGGAGGGGCAGATAATCTCATAATCCCTCCTAAAGTACTGCTAATGACATAAAGACCTCCCCCTAGGCCTACCTCTTAAGAGGTTTCACTACCCCCCAACAGCACCCCAGGCTGAGGAACCAAGCCCCTAACACGTGGCCCTGTGGCAACATTGCAGACCAAACTTTTGTAAGAGAAAGCTTCCTTGCAACTACCAAGGCAGTGTAAGAGAAGAGGAGACAAGAATGGAGTGCATGGAATTTATATCTTAAATATCTACATTTTTCAAGTCTTTATAGACCTTCTGTTTTCCAAGTTTTTGTAAAAGAACCCTACCCCAAAAATGACACAGTGAATGACTGTTCGATCTCTGGGAACTGTGGTGACAGAGTTCCCAGAGCAACTCCTTCTTTGTGTTCACAATCTAAAGTGTCTCCTTGAGCCTTTCTACCTTTTCTCATTGCTAAAGTCTTTTCTTCACATGGACCTACAAAAAGCAGACATGGTCCCTGAAAGTTTCTCTTCTCCCCACTACATGTCCCCAGTTGCACTGGTGACTCTTCCAGTTTCTGTTCTATCTCTGCTGTTCCTCATGCCCGACTTTTCTAAGTCCTCTGAAAGTGCCATGCAGCAGAACTTTGAATCCTTAACTTATTTTTGCTATCCAAATGTCAACTATGTATTTAACAAGGAGGCATGTAAATCTTTACTGACATCCCAAGTAAAATACTTTGAACAAGACACCCTAGCTATTTCTTCCTCTGAGCTCCGTTATATAAAGGGCATAGGTCCACTTACAGTGCTGTGTCTCAAATATAATAGTGGATGGACTCCTTTTACAGAAAACAAATTGCTATGGGCCTCAGTTTGAGAAGCACTAATTAAAGAACAAAAGTCTTAAGTTATAAAAATTTTATCCACCAACGTCCATTTATAACTAACTGACGCCAGGCTTGTTATCCCACTGTAAATGGCCAGAAAAGTGAGTACCATGTTGGAGGCAACAGTTTCCAAGCAATAATTAGTAAGCAGTGCAGAAATGAACCCCTACAAGAAGAAAAACACATGGAAAATATGTGAGCAATATCTTTAAAATAACTTTTCTTTTCTCCTCTTAATTTCCTTAACATACAAGTAACTATTCAAAATAGTAAAGTGAGATTTATCACAAACCCATAGACACTGTCAAAGAGGGTATCTACAATGATTGTGACATACTGCTACAAAACAGTGGATATATACATACATTCAAAAGAATTAAAATTATGCTCAAAATGGACTTAAAGAAAAAACCCTAAATCTTAGAAAATTCTCAGACCCTTCTCCAAGGGTACATTTGTAGCTCCCAGTTTGAGAAAAATATATATAGCAATTTCCTAATTCTACTACTTCCTAACAAGCTCCTTGGGCAAGGGATGACAGACATATTTGCCTCCCAGCAGCCAGTACAGGGCATGGCACATGGTAGGGGTTCAATAGAAAGTAGTATTAGACACAAGAGAGCCTCCAGCATGGTCGGCCACATCTGGTAGTGTTCGCTGCTTGTGGTCTTCGCCCGTCCAGGTTTCCCCTCATTGGCAGCTACTCTGCTGCTGGGAGGACTAAGCATTCCAGGCAGGATGTGAGTCCTCCAAAGCTCCCTTACCATCATTTCACACTACTGCCTTGCCAAGGTGCTTAGACAGCAAACTGGGTTAATGTCTTCTTGTGTGTCCACAGGGACTTTGCAGGGACTATGGACAGGAAATCAATTTCCAGGTTTTCATCTCCTTACAAAGACTTCACCTGAATGAGCCATTGGTTCTAGGTTCTCCTTCCCTTCCATGATCTCTCTTGTCTTGCTTTCGAAATCAAGACATACCTCTTCCCTATCCTTATTCCTAAATGTTCTACAGCTGGAGGTACACAGCAATTAACTATGTACTGGAAATCCTGAAGTGGAAGGTATTTTACTTCCTCTAGGCTGTGATTCCTGCTGTGTCCATCAGTATATCCAAATAGCCACCTTAAAAGCAGCCTTCAGAATTGAGATAGAGCTCTTGAGGAAAGAATTAACAAGTTTGTTTTTCTCTATTTTGTTTTTGTAGTGCTAAGAGTTGAACTTGGGGACTTGCACATTCTAGGCAAGTGATCTACCACTGAACTACAGCCCCAGTGTGAGCATGTTATTATTATTATTATTATTATTATTATCTTTTAATCAGAAAAAAGAAATCAGAGTCTTTCTTATGGAAAATAACTGAGTAGAGTAGCTGGTTTGACAAAGAACATCTGTCCCCAACCTAAAAATCTGAAACTGGGAACTTTTTGAGCTCCAACATGACTTCAGATTTTTGTATTAAGGATACTCAACTGTAAAGTCGAAGCAAATACCCAAAATCCAGAAAACCCACAAATCTGAAACACTTCGGGTCCTAAGCACTTCAGAGAAGGGCTACTCTGCCTGTAATTAGTATTAATGTGACTTGCAACTATTAAGCTCATGGTAAACAATTTTTATGTCAATTTAGAAATGTAAAGAGGGTACACAGATTTCAAGATTGATTCAGTACTGTCTGAGCAAAAACGCTTGAAGCCTGCCTATTGCATTGCCCTGATTAAAAGATGACAAAGAGAAATGAGGCTGTACTCCCATAATTATTCAAACGTGATAAAGTATGTCATGGGCCCTGAGAAAGATGTACAGACATTTTAGTGAATACACTCAGGCCTTCTGTGACTACTCTATGCTCTGCTTACACTCACAAACCATATAGCAATTCTCACTGTGTGGTTCTACATTATAGACAACTCTTTAAGGCAGAGATTTTTTTTTACTGTCTCTGTAATCCAGCAGTGTTTTGGTATACAGTATGCAATAAGTATATAATGACCTGAAACATGAAAATGAAATAATGCATGTAAGTTTCTGCTAAATTATACCAACCTAGTAAAATAACCCACCCCTGTTAATGTAGCAAATATGGTGTATGTTATTCAACAAAAGAAGTGTAAGAACCCAGGCTCAGAATGGAGGCCAGGAGGCTGCCACAAGATGATCTGTCTGTGCCTTTGCTTTGGGAATTGGGAGCTGTCCTGCATCACAGAGCTCATAATCTCTCTCCTTTCCTTATGTTGTTCTGAACATGGCTCCTTCAGAGCCTGAAACTGGGAGGAACAGGCCAGGGGAGGATCTGCGATCACCCCAAGTAGCACAGTTTTTCTACAAAGTTTCTGCTGTTGCCCAATACTTGTGGAAGAGTAGGCTTTCCTTAGAGGGATTTACATGCAGGATAAACTACTTTGCTGATAGCTTATTTCAAGCCCCACCTGTAAAAAATCTGAAATTAGCTAAGTGTACTGTTGCAGTAACAATAAAGAGCAAGGTCACTTTGAGTTCAAAAGAACTTTTAGCTACCTATATCAAAAGAAAAACAGGTATGTGGCCTGTACTGACTCTAAGTCCAGTACTTTCTTTGAAATTCTGAATTTTCTAATAAAATCATGGTTTTCCCTGTAGTTTTTCTAACTCCAGCAGGTGTATGTGAGAACAGGGGTGCCATATATTTTCCTAAAACATTTATTACAGTGTAGCATACATCTTAAAAAGTTTGCACACCAAAAGTGTACTGTTTCAGAAATTTTTTGATCAATAAATACATCTGGGTAAATAGTACTGAAATCAAGAAACATGACATCTCCAGCTTTTCAAAGAACCTCATCTAGGGTGCCTAGACTCAAAACATGGAGGGCAAGTAGAGCCAAACAGCAAGTGCAGGAGGAACAGACTAGAACATACACACACAGACACGTAACCTAGTATATGCAAACCAATCCAAAAACAACCCTGAGAAGGTGTAATTGTCCAGTTACTCAGACACTATGTCTCTGTCTATCCTATGCTTTTCCTCTATCCCCATTCCCTTTCCATCCTTAGGACTCCATGGCCTCCAAACATTAAGGACTGAAAATATGCACTTAAAAATACACAACTTCCAAATGAAAGTCCATGATATTTATACTATCATATTACTAGCTAATCAAAATAGCTTTTGGCCTAGGTTAACAAATAGTTGAACATGTCAAAACTAAATATACAAAACTTTGCTACTAAGATAATGCCATTGGTGGAGGTTGAGAGAAGTGTACATGGAATCTCCCTGCAAACTTTTTGCAACTTCCTGGGAATCTGTAATTCTTTAAAAATAAAAAGCTAGTAATTTTCCAGGACAGCACACCTGAAATCCCAGCACTCGGGAGGCAGAGGCAGGAGGATCTCAAGTTAGAAGCCAGCCTAGCGAGGCCCTGTGTCAAAACAAAATAAAATAAAATGTCAGCAATCAAATGTGTTGCAATTCCAACAAACTACTATTCATATCTAAGACCTACAGCAACAACGATTGTGTTCTTCTCTATTAAATAAAAAAAATTGGGAAAAATAAAATCAAAATATTAATTTGAAACAAATGAACTGTGGCTCGAAAGTGAATAACTGAATGCTTACAAACACTACAGAGAGAACATATAACAGTTAACTCCTAATCCTTCCTTCCTAATCATACATTTTTCTTGTCCTCTGTAATTCTTTAAAAAAAAATGCTGACCATAAAATTAACATTCAAGGGAAATAAAAATGTTTTGCTGCTCAAAATTTATATGTGGGACTCAGTGGTCACTTCACTTTGGACATCCAGGTTTTCAAATGGAATGAATGCTGCCAAGTATGCTATACCCCCAGCTGTGCCGCTAGAACTCCAAAAATCTCACAGATGCAAGGACCAGTACAAAGGTTAGATCGCCCTTCCTCCATTTGCACATCACATATCCAATAATTTCTCTTACTGTTTAAAGAACTATTCAATAAGCAGTGTCTACAAGATAAATTTTATCGGCTTTGAACTGCTAGCTTTTCCATTTTTGGTATTTCTTGCATTCAAAGCAATTTATTTTTACTCACAGATTTAAAACAACTTTAAAAATAACTTTTATTTGCTGCTGGTAGGAAATAGCAGGTCTCTACCATACATTAATTCATCACCAGTCTTTTACCTTGCAAGTTAGAAAGCAACAAAAAGGCAGAAAACTGGTACATTTTTATGGCTTCATATAACACCTGCAGCCCTTCTTATTATGAGCTAAGTGAAGAGACAGGAAACCTAAGTAAGTTCTTTCAATGGCCCCAGATGAAAGCTGCACTCCCCATGTAGGAGAGTGCAGCTATAGTTTGGATGTTGGGTGTCCATCAGAGGTTCGTGCATTAAAAATGAGGTCCCCAGGGTAGAAAGTGGTGGATCCTTTAAGAAGGTCTTTAGGGATGTGCCCTCAAAAGAGAATGTGGGGCCCCAGTCTCTTCCTCTCTTACATGTATGTATGTATTTTCATTCTGGTCATGAGGTGAACCATTTTACTCTGCCACATGCTCCCCACCATAATGTGCTGCCTCACCACAGGTCCAAAGTAAGAAGGCCAAGCAACACATGCACTGGAACACCCAAAACTTTGAGCAAAAACATATCTTTTTTCTTTATAAGCTGATTACCTTAGGTAAGTGTCATAGTGATGGACAACTGGCTAATACAAAACTAGTCACGAGTATAAGCATGACCTGAACCAGCTTAGTTCATTTCAGATCAAATAATAATGCAGAAGAGAATATAAATTTATTCCTTTCTCTCTAGAGGAAGCTGAATCGTTGCCAAAAGTGCCGAGTGCTCCAGGTGAGGTGCGTCTGCCTCCCTCCTTGTGAGATGTCCAGGCATCCAGGGGACTGCAGAGATCCAAAGGCTGGATTCCTGGGAAATGGCATGGACACCATTGCCACATCTGCTTTAGTGATGGTGCCAGTGAAAAGATGAACAAGCAAAAACATCCATAAATGGTGTTTAATAAAGTCCTAACATGAGAATGGCACAAGAACAAATCACCAGCGTTATACTGTGGAATGAAGGGTATTTTAAAAACTGGCCCAGCACTAGATTGGAACCAGCAAATAAATAACACTCTTTTGAGGGAAAGTAAGACCCCCATGGAAGGAAAGAAAGGGTTAGCTGGATGTGTTCTGAGAGTCTTGCCATGGAGTCAAGGGCAGGTCACCAAAAGAAATGTTGGAGCCTTGGAGGCTGAGGCTGCCTCCTGCCCAGATCTTAGTGACTCCCTGAGGATCCTGACTGCAGGGCAGCCATCTGGAGCAGTGTGGAACCACTCCCAGTCAGAGTCCAGGGCTACTTCTTCTAGTCGATGACCTTGGGTCAGTAAGGTGACCCTGCAAAGTCCCAAGTTCCTGAGCCACAGCAGGGATCATAAAGGCAGCGGTGAGCACTGAAGGTTCCAGGACAAGTCCAGCCCTTCCCACGGGAACAGCATGGTGCACATGGTTAGACCTCATCTGTCCCCTCACAGTCATGGGAGATAAGTACCATAACACCCTTATTCCTTAATAAGGAAGTAGAGACTTGCAATTTTCCAACTTGGTAAACATCACCCTACAACCAACGGGAGCTGGCATTAAACCCAGGCAGTGAGGGCCCAAAATCTGCCCCCCAGTCACATCACTATACTTCTCTAAACACCTGGAGGAGGGTGAAGGCTAATATATAATTTTTATTAAGAAAACCCAAAATGCACTACATACGAGGGCCTCAAGATTTTTTGGTCCAAGCGTTGTTTTGTGTATATATCTAGTTTAGTCCCAGGTACACATTTTTTCCTACATATAAAAAATTTAACATCAAATAGATGCTTGACATACGAAAGTTATATCCGCTTTTTTTCTAGAATAAAAAAGTTATTGCTCGAGTGTTAACGATGATTAGCCCTAGAATCACTGATCCAATGCATTCCTTAGCCTATTAGAATAATTTTCAGATTGAAGGAATCATTCCTAGATTTGATCATTTTGGACAAACTTAGAACCAGAGGAAGTTTTCAAACATCTGACCAGAAGCAGAGACGTTTGTTTTAAGAGCCACATGATTCCAGGAGCTCTGAACTCTTTGTGCAGGTGGCTTCTTCTGACCTCTGACTTGGTGAGTTTCCTTGACCCACAAATGTAGTAAATTCCTGGCTGAGGCACTCTCCCAGGTATCCCTCTCCCTCTCAAAAATCAAGAAGCCCCTGGACAGTTTATCCATTTTCAATCAATGATAAATACATTCTACGTAGCAGTCAGAAAATATACAATGGATACAGATTCTTTAAGAGAATCAGTTCTATACCAACCAGCAGGCATAAGTAATTGATAAATGACCAGAAGCAGCTGCTGTAGAATAATACTCATAATGACAAAGTGCACAAGACAGTCAGAGAACCAGGCAAAAATGCAAACCCTAGGTTTTACAGCCAAGAAGGCAAACACCTCTGTGGATGAGATATGTATCCTGCTTATTTATGTCATGGTTTATGTTCCCCTCAGAGAGTGAGAACCATTCCAGATCACGGAAGAGCTATTCGCTATACTTGTGAAGTCTCAGCAGATGTCTGCATATGACACTCTGCTCAGAGAATGGAGCAAACCCTTGTTGAAAGGAAATTCACCTTAAGACACACTTACACCTGTAGCCAGCTAGGCTAAGCTGCTTCCTCAAGGAGAGGCAGACTTGATCTAATTGTTCTCTATCTCCAAGGATGACACTTCTAAGTTGGCATGTTTGAAGTCTCATTTCCAAGTCACTGGGTATTAATTAACTATTATCTGGTACTTTTAGAGGTGCTCTTAAACTTAACTGGACCTTCTCTGGCTTGGCAGAACATCCTGTGAGCATGACATGTGACTACCGAGGTACCAGCACTCCTGCCACCACCTTATGTGATACCTAGGGGATCTCTTTCAATTAAAACTCAACCTTGTAAACACTGTTCAGAAGTCACCAAGCTTGTATAACTTCCATTAGGCTACATTTGGCAATGTACACAACCCACCACTGCACTTCACCTGTGGTTCCACCTCATTCTACCTCTTCATTAATCACCTAGATGAAAGAACACAGCCTGGGTGAAAAAAGTGTACAAACTCTTCTCTAAGTGAGATCCAAGGAATTCTAATCTTTCTTTTCTCCAAAGAGGGAAGGGAAACCACACACACACAACCCCAAAACCTGCATGAGAAAGACTATACTATTGGCAAGTCTCCCATTGTGGCACCCCATTTTCATGGCACTCTGGCATGGTCAGGCCTTGAATTCATGACTACTTATCACCCTGACTATAGTTTGAAAGTCTTGTTTTTGCAACTGAGTCAGATTATGTATATTTAGTATTCATTGCCAAACAAACCGAAAGCCTTGCTTTTCCAGCCCAGACTTAAAGAGCAATGTCATGCCATGAAGAAAGATACGGTCTCAGATAACCACCCAGGTCTTCCACTCATCTGGGACTTTTCTCACTCAACTGCCTCTCCCCCAAACCAGGCACTTTACTAGGTTTGAATTCCATCAGGAGAGTCTCTCTAAAGGCAGAAAGTAAAGTGAAAACCTGAATAACTCTTCTAACTGACTACTTACACCCTCCCACTTCAACTTTCTGCTCTGTGTTGGCTGGGTAAACTTTTGTTGACTGAAGGTGAAATAGCACAGCTTTTGTCCGAGTAACTCCTGGAAGACTTAGAGGTTCAACTACTAAAGCCATCCTGAAATCAGGATGCCTGGTCGTTGGAAGTATTTGCACAAGAAAAATCAATATGTTCTCCTAGTGTTATCGTCTAATCCTACAATACACAAACAACACAGAAGATCAACTACTCAGCTGACATGTGGAACTTTTTTGCTATTTCCTACTTCATGAAAGGTGAAAATGTTTTCGGGGAATTTCTGCTAGAGTACTGAAAAGTTTCCCCTCCGTTAGGAACAAGCAATAACAGAACAAGTTCCTTCCTTCCTAGTGAAGGAATCTAACATTGTATTTTGAAATGCCTTTTGAGAAGGGGACATCACAATAGATGAAGGATCTGGTCACATCACAGTCCTCATTTCCTTCATTCAACCAAGGAAGCTTTCCAGGTGAACAGCATGGTGTTTGTAACCACTTCTCCTTAAAGGTCAAAGCTCAGAAGTCTTACCCAAGCCGAAATGACTTCTGATAAAGTGTATGATGTAGGGAAGGAATGATCCGGGAGGAGCCCACTCTTGGTTACTTATGTATCTATGTATAACAATAGCTCGTTCACACCTTGATGAGTCTAAGTGTGTGTCTTTATATAATCGTGGAAATGACTCTAGCAGACCAGTGCAGCTGATTACCACAGTATACCCCACAGGCATCGCTAAGGCCCAACTGCTGAATCAAGTTGCTTTCTCCCCTCACTTTTCTTGCAAGTATTTTTAGGTCTGGCAAATTTGCAGCAGCTTACGACACAATGTGTGAATAGTCATACTTCTTATTTCTAAAGTGAATGTTTTCAAGGGTCACGAATGCATTGCCCCATAACTTATAAAGTGAGCAGTTAAAGCACATACATAGGAAACTCAATTCAAAAAAAAAATGCTTGCTAACAATAGGAAAAGTAGGAAAGGAATTAAAGGAGAACAGACACAGAAAACACATAGTTTGGGAGGGGTTGTGAACCATAAATAATAGAAATAGGACAGAAATTTTAAGGACTACTTTGTGCTAACCTTTAATTCGCAAATAGGACTGGAAGTGATAGGAGAAACCAATTGCTAAAACACCCGTGAGGTCTCCTCGGAGAGGCATATGGGGAATTCTTAACAGACACAGCTGCATGGCAGGAAAAGCATACAGCACGGAATGCTGACCACAGAATTGCTCTGCCTGGGTCCCCACCTTCAAACGTGGGTAATTACCCCGATCCTGGGGCTGCTCGGAGACTCAGAGAGATGGATGTTAAGACAAAACTGTACAGTGCTGTACAAATGCAAGGTATTATTATTATTATGACATCAATGTTTTAGCATCTAAATTACAGGGACAGCACACTTATTAGTGACATGTTTAAATACATATCTTGCATACATTTAGATTTGCTTTTAATTTCGTAGATATTTTCAGTTGCAATGAGTCTTGGAATCATCTAGCTTTTGTTTTATGGAAACTGAAACCAAGAGTATAGATTCTTTTTCTTTCTTTCTTTGTTTTATTTATTTATTTTTTTTTTTGGTGATTCTGGGGTTTGAACTCAGGGCCTTGCACTTGCTAGACAGGCTCTTGAGCCACACACCAGCATGTTAGTTTCCAAGTAAGGTACTACCTTTTTTGCCTGACCCCAACTCAGACTGTGATCCCTCTACCTATGCCCTCTTGCCACGGCTGGGACCACAGGTATGCAGCCCCCCACAGACCCAATTTGTTGGTTGAATGGGACCTTGCTAATTTTTTGCCCAGGCTGCCTCCTGAGTAGCTAGGATTAGCTTTCCACCCACTGAGCAGCTGGGGTCTGGAGGTGTGTCTCAAATGGTGGAATAATTTCCTAACAAGCACAAAGCCCTGAATTCAAACCTTAGCACCATAAAAAAAAAATTAAAGCACTTATGTGTTTCATGCATAGAGCCTATTAAATCAGAAACTCATCAGGAAATATCAACAAACTTAAGAGATAACTACAAGGATAAGGTTTCTGATTCTCTATTAATATTATAAGCTAATCAACCCCCCCCAAAGAAGAAGCCCTGCCCAGTAGCTCTCATCTCTAATTCCAGCTACTGGGGAGGCAGAAATCAGGAAGATCATGGCTCCAGGCCAGCCTGCCCAAAAACTTTTCAAGACCCCATCTCAACCAATGGCTGGAAGCAGTGGTGCACACCCATCACCCCACCTACATAAGGAAACACAAATAGGAAGACCACTATCCAGAATGGTTCTCCTGGCATAAAGGGAGACCCTCCTTCAAAAATAACCAATGCAAAAAGGACTGAAGGCACAGCTCAAGTGGTAGAGCACCTGCCTAGCAAGTGTAAGGCCCTGAGTTCAAACCCCAGTACCTCAAAACAAAATAAAATCAAAACTTTCTGACACACATCATATTTAAAACCTTTCTAAAATACAAGTAGTCACCTTTAAAACCAAAAGGTGACACATTCTCCAATGACTGCCTTTTGTTTTTCTGTCATTCATTTGGACTTAATCAAGAGTGATTTAAATTAGGAGCCAGGGGAGTCTTGTTTCCTATACAAAAAAAATCATTGTTTAATTCTCCAATACTCTGTTAAAATATTGTTTGGTACAGAAGTCAGGTGGAATCATTAGATTTTTGCAAGTTAAGGCTAAAACAAACAAAGTGGTTCATCTAATTTATCTCGCTCAGCATAACTACAATGGCTAGTGGTACATGAGTATGAGCTAGATAGCTATGTAAATGAAGAACAACCTTTGCAATCAAATCTCCTATCGCTTTTAAGTACTCTGTGTTTGAAAAACTATGTCACGATAAGAAATTCTCAGAACATACTCATCTGTCCTTCAGAACTTGCACAAATTCAACAAATGATTTCTTTTTATTCAAAATAATGAAAAAATATGAGTATAGCAAAGAAACCAAAACATGCACAGTTTTCCATATGTACGCTGACATACCAGAGAAAGCACATGCAATGCATCAATTCTATCCCAAACTTGAGTCCAGGAAAGGGACTTTAGCAATCGGTCTTAATGATATTATAGAAAGGCAAAACCACTGCTAAAACAAGCTTGATGTCACCCACTACTGTGTGCAGCCTGCAGGACTCTAGCAAGAAAACCACCAGGTATTGCATTTCTGGTTTTAAAACAAAACACTTCCTGAAGGCTCTTAAAACACAAGCAAACTGAGCAATGGGCCTTCCTGATGTTGCCTCTTTCAGACAGGCGTAGGTAGTTTTCACCCTTCATTTGTTGGGGATTTGCCAATTTCTAAATGATCTTTGAAAATCAACAGGTTAAATGTGCTCAACTTTCAGCAGTGACTAGGGAAGCATGCTTTCGAATTCACAGATAGCAGTAGCCCAGTTAATGTGGGAGACGTCTGCTGAGCTCGGTGTTATTCAATGTGGATTTCTTGTGTCTGGAATCAGGCAGACTTTTGACTCCTCTCTGCTTTCTGTAGCCGGAGTTGCACAAAGCATGTGAAATAGTCATTTTGCTTATTCATAACAAGTTTTAGGGAGAAATCTAGCTATTGGGGAGAAAGTTAAAAGAAAAACTGCTGGGCCAGGGGCAAGTGGCTCATGCCTATAATCCTAGCTGCTTAGGAGGATGAGATCAGGAGGATCACAGTTCAAGGCCAGCCCAGCCATTCTCAAATAGCTCTTAAGACCCCATCTCCAAATAATCAGAGCAAAACGGGCTGGAGGTGTGGCTTAAGTGGCAAGGTACCTGCTTTGCGAGTGCAAAGCCCTGAGTTCAAATCCCAGTCACACACGTGCACACACACACAGACACACACACACACACACACACACAAACTCCTATAATCTAGATTATAGTTCATTTGGTTGTTACTTTTTTACAAATGGCTGTTTTAATTTCAAATGTAAATTGTGACACCTCTCAGGCACTTTATTTTTGACGTTGTAATTTTCCTGACAGTCATTTAGAAAAATACAGCAGGAAAATTCTAAAGCTTTAGCAGTTGCTACAACCAGACAGCGGCATGCAGAGATCAGAGGGGATGGAGGCTTGGAAGGAGTTTGGTCTACCAGTACTCCCACATTCTTTTTATTTTGCCTGGAAGCCAGGCAGAAATCTCTTTGAGACACAGCTAAATGTTCTCTTTTTGAAAAACGGGCCCTCTCACACAGGTAGAACTAGTCAGTCTCTTCTGTGAGCACTCGCTGAAGTCACCAGTCACATGTTATAAAATGCTGGAACACTAGAAATGGCTCACATCTCAGTCATTCTAAAGTGGAACTTGTTTGAGGCCAAATGTTCTCCCCTTCCTCTTGAGTCTCCAGAACTCAAGAGAGCTGGCATGAGATAAGCATATAGTGTTGGTTTCCAAACCCTGGCCTACCTGGGAATCTCCCAGTGGACTTTCATTCAGATTGCAGTGCCCTCCCTGCAGGATCTTATTTAAGGTGGGATCCCAGGTGGCTCCCACAATGTGCATTTCCACCAGGTTCCCAGGGATGGCTACTGCTGCCTTGTGCCTACACTTGATGCCACAGAGGCAGGCTTTTAATGGGCTAATTCATGAAATAAAATGCAAACCTGATCTTCTTTATTAATGAGGTATGAAACTGTTCCTGGACCTTGTAGATGCTCATGACATTAGTAAGAAATAGGAGTCTAAGAACAAAAACAAAGTTTCATCGGTTACAAGCTATGGGCAGTACTTCATCATTCCCCAGAATTGTCCTGGAAGTCTTGGAGTGATTATAAGAAATAGTCATGAGTCAAATGCCACTGCTTTAAAGAAGAAGAAGAAGAAGAAGAAGAAGAAGAAGAAGAAGAAGAAGAAGAAGAAGAAGAAGAAGAAGAAGAAGAAGAAGAAGGCTGAGAGTGGTGGCTCACAGCTATAATCCCAGCTAGCTGGGAGGTGTACAAAGGAGGATCATGGTTTCAGGCCAGATTGGGCAAAAATGTTAGTGAGCCTGACTCAAAGAACAATCTCAGTGCGGTGGTACATGCCTAGAATCCTCTAGGTGGGAGGCATAGGTAGGAGGATTGTGGGCCAAGGCCAGACTGAGCAAAAAGTATAGTAAGATTCCACCTGAAAAATACAGTACAAAGGACCGGAAGCAAGAGGTAGAATGCTTGCCTAGCAAGCTGACCAAAATGCACCCCCGCCACACACACACATACAAAAAAGTCATCTCCTCTTTTTGGTTCACATATATGTGCAAAATTGAGTAATCTAGAACTCACTATTGGGGATCCTTATCTGAGGATTCGCAACAATTTACAAACATGATTTCCATGTACCTTTACTTATCAGTTTCTTATAACTGAAACTAATTAGATTGCTACCTAGACAGGAGCCTAGATTAGTACAGAAGGAAGTTGGTAATCCAGAACCTTGACAGGCTCAATACTGATACTAACAGTAAGCATCTCATAGGTAGAGACAAAGGCTTTCTCAAGGTTGGGTGGTTCTATGACCAAAGACAAGAACTGCAATGAAAACATCTAACAAAATGACAACTCAAAGTTATACTGGGACTGGAGGTGTGGCTCAAGTGGTAGTGCACCTGCCTTGTAGGCAAGAAGTCCTGAGTTCAAATTCCAGTACTGGAAGTACTGCTCTGTTGGCCTCAATGCACTTAAAGACCAAATACTTATCAGACTCTTATGCCCTGTAATCTCCCAAATTTTCTAGCCTCTATGAATGGATTCCGTATCTACCCAGGCTTCCAAGTCAGTAGTTGGTATCTCCCTGGGCTTTTCTGTTTCTCATACTTCCCACACATAATCACCAGGCAGTTCTGCCTCCAGACCATCCTGATCACATGTTCTCTATCCTCCTTGATCCTGTTCCATCTCTTGCCTGCAATAATCACCCATCTCCCTATTTGCATAGTTGCCCTTAAATCCACTACCCATATTGCTGTCACGCCATCTTTCCAAAACACCACAGAATGACTCCTCTTTCATACAGAAGACCCAAGCTACAGTGGAGTTAAGAAACTCTTGACTTGCCAGAAGTCTTGCCATTTATTCTCTCTCTTCCTGCCACACTGAATTACTAGTGCATCCTAGAACTGGCACTTCTCTTGCAATACCCCTACATCCTACTCTCCCACAAAGTGACCATATAACCAAATGTGGCCTCCTCTCCAGGTAGAATTAAAAGCAAAGCTTACTCTCAAAAGACATCCTTTATCCTGTGCCAAGTTCTACCACTGCTTCTGTCACAGTGTGGCACACTCACTCTCTCTTCTGAAAACTGAACTGCAGACACTCAAGGGCGAGTGCCAACTCTGACTCATTCTTACACATCAAACTATGGATAGAATAGTGCAAACTGCTCGTCATGACTCAAATACAGAAAAAAAAACTGCAAAAAAAAGTCTAACAACTAATAGGTAGCAATACTTGTCCAAATAATCAAAGGACAAACAATAGTGGCTAACTTACATAATTATTTATACTCAATCAGCCTGTGTGTGCTGCTGCACCAGAAACAATGTAAGTATGAGCATATTTAAGGCTATGTATACAATATATAACTATTATTCTCCTAACTTATAAATCCAGCAGATAAAGTCAAAAAGGACAATTAGACTCTGGGTCTGTTCCTGTGAACCCACCAGAATGGGGAAGAATTTGGAACAAAGAGGGACATTCTAGCCCCATGACAGAGTTCACATACTACTTTCTAAAGCAAGCTGCTAAAATTGCTAGGAATAAAATTTATTTGAAGCATATGCAATTCACATATGGCCGGTCAACAGGGCCTGATATCTGATACTGTGTTTCAGTGTCGTCAGAGATTAAAATGTCAAATCCAGCACAGAGTTTCTATCAGGGTTCAGTAAACATGCCCCAAACTACTCCCTGGCCCCAATTACCCTTCCCAGCTGGTTTAGCGAACTTTCTAGACACCTAGATTGAGTGTGTGTGTGTGTGTGTGTAGGAAGGAAGCTTTACCAAATGACTCTGAAAAGGTGAAAATTATAGTCAAACCAATTATTTGAAGATGCCTCAAAGCTTAGAGCCTTGTCCAACTGGCTTGTGTCCATGGACCTGGTGGTGGACAATATGGAAACACTGTCCAAAGAGTCAATGGCTGAAATATTCTTAGAAAAGACAATTTTTAGAAAGAAAATAAAAAGAAGGCATCAGAAAACACTGTGATGTCACATGGGAACAACCCAGAAGAACAAGCTAAGATTTGCACTCTATTCTGTAGGTGTTGACAGCTCAAGAATAAACCAGTGATAATTAACAGAGATGAAAGATGTTTCTTGCCATAATTTCAAATGTCCATAAATGAAAGAAGCAAACAAAATGGAATTAGCTCACTGTGGATCTGAGGAACAGAATCTAATTCTTAAAACTTTGTTTATAAGGACACAATACATCAGTGGGCCATGTTCTAAAACTTTTCTAGTATCTTGTTAGTAAGATCTAACTTTTAATAAAGCCATTACTACAGTACTTACTAAGTCATACACACACACACACACACACACACACCCCACTCTCACAGCAAGTGAGACATCATTTCACAGGTGGATCCTTTGACAGGCTGAATGTCTTCAACATCTTGATCCCATACCCATTTCAGGACCCAGGCACCAGATAAATTCTCACCTTTAACAGCTGCCCTTACTATTACACTTGGTTTGTCATTCCTATCAAAAAAAGTTTCGGATACTAGCTGCCAGTCCTGGTGCTTAGATCAAAGAAAAAGCAAAGAGTATTTTGTTTTTAAACAGGGTGGAATCCTTCATCTTCACTCATCTCAAAACATGCTAGTGGTGTCACATGCACCAAGTGTAATTACACAGCACAATAGATTTTGATAGTTGATTTCTTTAAACTTCACCACAAGTTTTTTGAAAAATTATGTGTTATGAAACTGAATATATGAAGCCAACAGTGACTGTTCAGAGACTACAGGAGCTATCATTCCGTTTCTACTGGTCTATGCTACATTGCTATGGATATACACAGACAAGAAGACCACTGGTCTCCTCTTCACATTTGAAAAACAACTTACAAATATTTAATTAGTGGCTTAATGAAGCACGTGTCTTTGAAAGCAATAGCAGAAACCAATATCACTATCCCTACCCCACTAAACTCTTAATGTCTGGCAGTCTATTCACTAAACAGTCACTTAATTCTGAAATAGGGACTCAGAAGCTTGGAGCCTTGAGTGACTTGTCCACCCTCATCTAGGGCTGGAACGAGAAAATAGGTCTCCAGTTTGCCCAGGTAGACCTGGGTCTTCCTGAGATCTGATCACCTTAGAGAAAGGAGGGTGGTGGTCCTTCACTTTGCCCATTAGATTTTCCACTCTTTATATAAACCAGACCTTCTGAATCAGAATATCTTCAGAGGTGGAGTCAGGACAAGCTCACTTCTGTAAAGCTCCCTTGGTTGAAGATCCTTGCTCTCCTTACTCAGGGTCTCCGTGAGCGCACCTTTACCTCTTCACTGTGCAAAAGCGAGGGGGGTGGCTTAATATGATAGAGCCATTTCCCTGTACACAGTTGACTTGGTGACTGTGCTGCCCCCATAAAAGGAAGCCAGTGTGACTACTGAGAACCCCAAGCAGGTGCATAGACCACTGAATAAACAAGCATTTGCAAGCTTCAGACAAAGGATTCATCCTAACAGGCCTGTTCCTCCTGACCTGGCTTTCCTAAAACAAGTCAGCAGTTTGAAGGTTGAGGGAATTTGCATCTTGATTTTGCTTCTTACTAGCCATAGGAAAACTAGTTCCTTCTCTGTACCTCAGTTTCCCCCTATATAACAAGAGTACCCACTTCATACACTTGATGTAAGGATTAATTAAGAAGACTTAAAGAGTTGTCTGCTTGTCCTTAGCTATCGGTGCAACAGGTACAAATGATGTCATAGCTTAGAACAACAACAACAAAAAAGCCTCAGCAAAATGAAGAAATCTTGAACAAAATTGACTGGTTTAAATCAACAGAGTTCTTTAACAACCTTTTCAGGAAGATTTCATCTCCTATCTGTAATAATTTGCCCCTATATTTTAGTCTTTAAGAAAATGTCCTTTGTTTGCTACTCTCACTATTGTATTTGGGAGCATTTGATTTTAAGAGATTATAGGACAAACAGACAAATTAAGTGGTATTCATATTTACCCAGAAACAAATTTCTAACCACTAATAGCAGTGTTCAGAAGAGGAACATCAAAGAGTGGCGCACACTTCAGGAGTGAAGCAAGGCTCCATGGGGTGGCTCTAAGAGGTTAACTTAAAAGGAGAAGGGTGGGAACCCTTGGACAGGGACAGATGCCACCTGAAGACAAGGACCAACCGCCTGCAAGATGGTTAAAACTCCAGAAGTTCCAAAAGAACCCTATCTGTGGCATGGAACCTTCCTGGAGACTTTACCAATCCTTCTTCTACGCCAGCCAGTCTCAACCTGGCTGACCAACAGAAACACCTGAAGAACTTTCGAAGACCTCATTGCCCACTTTTCACCCCAGACCACTGAGCTCCGGGTGGCAGGTAGTCATTAGGTTTATTCTTGGTGTTGCCAGTTGCCTGTTTGTTTTTAATCTCAGGAGAGCTCAGTGTGCGGCAATGTTTGGGCCACAGCTCGGCTCTTGGCTTTACTCCTGCAGCATCAACCCCCTACTCCAATGCCAATGACATCAACAGCAAGTGCGGACCTGACTCTTGGAACCCGAGCCGCTGGATTTGGAAATTGTGCAATTAAACCTTCTGAGGCATGTTTCTCGTGTCAAGTAGGTTTATGGTCGGCAGTCAGGAAGCCAGACTTGCTCATGTTCCGTCTGGACAGTTGGCACGCGTGAACTATGGACATCCATTGGTTTTTTTTTTTAATTAGGTTTAATATTTTGGTTGGCCCAATGTCAAACTCTTAAAAAAAAAAAGAAAAAGAAAAGAAACATCCAAAAAGAGAAAATCTCTTAATAAGAAAGTTTACTGTGAGCCCAGTTTTGAAACACCTTGGGGATGGGTGGCTGGAGTGCGTGCGACGCCTGGGGAGCTCGGCACAAGGACCCAGTTGTGGCATCGCAGGCAGTCATACAGCTGGGTCCAGGTCCACTGCAAAGAGCAGAGATGCTAAGGAAGCTCTGCGGTGGGGGGCCAAGCCTCGGAGGTCGGGGAAGCAGTCATCCAGCGGGACTCCGGGAAGGAGCTACGAACTGGCAGGGAGTCCTGGTCTTCCGGACCGGAGCACCTGGCCCACCAAGACCTGGACCTCAACACGCAGAGCGAGTGGCAGGGTTCGGCGCCGGAGGGGCGGTACGGACCCCACCTCACTCCCCTTTTTGCAGACGAGGAAACTAATCACCACCAGCACTACCCCTCCCTGGTTGCCGCAGGTGGTTAGTGACAGAGACAAGTTTTCCCAGCCTCCCAGGTCACTACTACAGCTCCACACCCGGCAAGGCTTGCAGGGACCTGCGAGCGGGGCCGGGACTCCGGCTGGCAGGGCCAGGCCAACATGCGGGCTTAAAAGTGAGACCCCGGTGACGGAACGGGGTGCGGAGGGACCTCACGAAGCCGCCTGTCCTACAAGATTCGAGGGATAGCCAGAGTCCTTCCTCACTCCCTAAGGCCGTGGGCTCCGCGCGTGGGGCGCGCCCACCTCTTGCGTGGCCCTCTAACCCGCCCGGCAGGTCGAGGTGACAGCGTAGGGCGCACGTGCAGGACCCCAGTCGCCTGGCGCAGCCCGACACCATGGTTTTGCCCACGGACGCCGACCGAGGGCAGGAAAGCAGAAAAGTGAGGAAAGAAAGTTGGGAGCGGTCGGGGTCGCGGGAGCTCCCTGCGGCGGTTCCCACGGCGCGCTCGCAGCGCGGTGCCCCGAACCCCGCGTCTCCCTTTCCTGGCCGCCGCAGTTTCTCCCAGTCCTCAAACGAAACGTCCAGTTCCTCCCACGGTCCCAGCCAGAAGCGCAGCCGATCCTCAAGGAAACAGGAAAGGCGGGGCGGGCGGCGCGGGACGCCTAGCCGGTGCGCCGGAGCGCGGGCGGGGCGGCTGCGGGGTCGGGGCGCTCCGGAGGGGACGCGGGAACCGGCGGGACGCGTCCTTACCTTTCTTTTCCTCCAGCGCCAGACTCCCCTGGAAAAGCGCTACCAGCAGCACCAGCAGCGCGGCTCCGGCCGTCCCAGAGGGTCGCATCGCTGCTGGGGAGGAGCCGCCTCCGCTGTCCCCAATTAATCCGGGACGCGGTCTGGCGGCCGTGCGCGCCGGCGACGACGGTGGCGAGGCGGGGACTCGGGAGATCGCCGAGGTGGCCTGTGGACTGGTTAGGGAGGCGGCGGCCGCCGGACTCGCTGGGGCCGCCCTGGCCGCGGGCGCGCACACCGTGCGGGAGGCGGAGGCTGCTGCTGAGCCTCGCGGGGAGCTGGTCAGACGTCTCGCTGGCTCGGGCCGGGGCGTGGGGAGGCTGGGCGGGAGGAGGAGGGACCAGGCGGAGGAGGAGGGATCGGGAGGAGCAGAGGAGGAGCGGAAAGCGAGCAGGGAGGAAAAACTCAGCAGCAAGGATCGGGAGCCGGCCGCTAGCGACAGGGAGGTGGTGGCCAGGCGGCCGGCGGGCAGCTGGTGTACTTGGGAGTTACATTCGAAGTGGGAAGTCCTCTGCGCGGCTCCAGGGTATCGGTGGGCCAGCCTACATGGAGCCAAATCCGTGTTAGCGTTCCCTTCTCCCTTTTCCCTTCTTTCAGTTTACTAAGGAAATTTGTACCCGCTCCTCAACAAACTGACTGAGCCTTAGAGCCAAGGTTGGATAATGACACAGATGCGGAAGCTGCTCTTTTCATTCTTGTCCCCTGCTGCCCTCAGCACCTGGATCCTGGCAGGGGTCAGAAGCTCGCCTTGCAGCTGAGGCATTCCCAACCGCGCTGGCACGGCAAGGGTGCAAGGTGTCTGAAGTGGCACTCAGAAGTCCCAGGGTCCTTCAGATTCTACCTAGCACCCTCTAAATCGTCTGAAATGAGGGCGACCAACTCCTGGCACAGAGAAAGTTCTCAGTAAACGTTTGTTGAATGAATGCATGAGTACCGAGTGGAGTGCCCACACAACATTTCATGTACCAGAAAGGAGTACTCGAAAAGCAAATACGTGAGTTGAATTACCTTGCAAAAGTGAAGTGGTTAGAATAAGGCTTGACACAAATAACAACTGAAATACTTTTACAAAGTTTAGGTGCCTACTGACCTGAGCAGCCATACAACACTCAAGTAGGAGAAATGCCAGAGAAACTCACTAAGAATTTCTTATGCCAGAATTTAGTTAAATTCCTTTTGCAAAGACCAACCTGACCCCCCATCCCCCTTTGCCCCTGGTGCTCCTTCACCTATAGGAGGAGAAATGTCCTCTGGACACATTCTACAGCCAGGTTCCTCCATTCCTTCATTCCTGAGAAGGCTGATTGGTAACCTTCAGGCTTAGCTGGATTCTGGGTCTCTCAGCTTTAGCAGTCATCTCAAACCTATGGTCAATGAAGCTAAGGCCAGCCCTTTCGCGTTGCTGGAGGAGAGGGACCCCCATCTTTTCAGCAGAGCATTTGTGCCCGAGTCTTACACCTGGAGTGGTGAATGGTGAGGTTTACCCAGGGAATATGCAGGACACAGTGCTCGGCACCATCCAGGGAACCTGGAACTTTACTGAGAATGAAGTAAGCAATTTGTTCCTTTGTTTTAACAAATAGGGCATCCACTGACATCCTGATCACGTCTTTGGCTCCCTCCACATATTCCAAAGCTTAAAGCAATTTGTAAAGAAATAAAATACAAGGAAAAAATTAGAGAAAAACAAACAGGAAACATAACAGTACAACATAAAATGAAGACAGGAGGGCCTTATAAAAGATCTGCATACAATGAAGTGCTAAACAAGGGCCACAAACATGGCTCTAGACCATATTTTCTGTCAAGGAGAATAGTCAGTGGCACAAGTCACAGTGAACACATATTAAAAGACAAAATTAATTTTTAGTACAGCATTGGAATTTCTCTTTTGAGCTCCTTCCCCTACCTCCATGACAATCTGCAGAAACTTCAAGGGGCTGTATGCTAGCTATGAAGCCACAGTCGTCACGGAAATGTTGGTTGTAACATCCCTTGATCTAATCTGATTGCCATGCTATCTCACAACGCAGAGCTTCATGAAACAGTGGATATTTCAGGTACTCAATACAATGCTAAGGCTGGATTCCAAGGAATGGGTTTCCTGAACATTCTTCTGGGACTCCTACGTAAAGCTGAGTTTCTCCTTTGAGTCTTTAATATAAAGACTAACATGCAGGTTGATTTTGTACTCCTTGGCAGTATCTGGAGTTTATTGATAACCATGTTTCTCAGAAAAAAAAAAAAAAAAACCTGCGTGACTGGGCTGACAGAAATGATTTCTTCTTGAAAGAATAGAGGAGCCTTGCCTAGCCAGGGCCTTTGGAGGAGGTTGCTCAGCACACAGAGTGTGTGGAGAGTGATGCTAGGCCCCAGCCTGGGCAGAGTTTGGATGCTCTGTGCCACTGAGGAAACAGCAACAGTGGCCTGAGCTCTGTGTTAAGTACTGGTCAGACACAGCATATCTGACAACCCATGAGCTAGTGACACTTTCCTTTGCCTTTTATTATGGCTTGGAGAGGATAAATAACTAGCCAAGTCCCAAGGCATACTTGCTATTATTATGGGATGCTGACCAAAACAACGTTCTTCATCCCTCTCTTCTCAACCTCCTCTAAACCTGAGCCAAATACTGACTTTAGGACCCCAAATTCTATTTCATTGTGTCTTGGAAAACTTGTTAGATCAAATGTAACCTAACTTTCTGCTTGACCAAAACAATTTTTTGGATAAAGTCCCTATTCTTGCCAAAGTTACACACATACAAAAAACTCTGGTATTTCTCATAACAGATGTTATAAGTGTATATTCACTTCCATAACAGACTGTTCATTCTCTGCCAGCTATGCAGAAGAAATTCTTTCTCTATGAGTAGCTATCTTCTTAGAGGAAGTTTTTGAGTATATCGAGTAGTAGTTTAGTCTTTCCTAGAGGAAACATGGCACTGATTTCCCTAAATCCATGCAGTCTGTAGAAAGGGAGGAGAAACAGGTTCTTTGACTGGATGAAGATACACAGGCTTCAAATATTTTAAGTTCCATCTTAGAAGAGAAGCATGTGGCCACCTGTTTTTTTTTTTTTTTTTTTTCCTGGCCTTAGAAGTCAAAGCAAAGATTGATGAGGGGGAAAAAAAAAAAAAACCGAAGTGACATATTTCAAATTAGCTTCCCTCAGAGTGAAAAGGATTTCTCCATTTTTAAAACATATTTTACATAGGAGTATTAAGTACTAAAGGATACTGTGAATGAATGACTGAAACAGGTACCCTCCAATTCTAAAACTCTGTAAGAACATGTACTTCTAAAATAGGTTTCCGTTTAAAGGTATGTGTACTCAACCACTCTTCTAAGGATGTATTTTAAAGAGACAGAAGAATCTGGTAACATGTTGCCTCTACAAAGGAGAACTAGGGGTTGAAAGAGGCTTATTTCAATTGCCTTTTCATACTCTTGGAATTTTGTCCCATGAAAATGCAGACGTTTTTCTGTAAAGCAAACAACACTGCCCTCAGATGATCTCCTGCTGAGGTTCAGGGATGCTCTGGTAGCTGGCTCTCTGGTGTTCTAAGCCATTTATTCTTTCCTTTTGAGTCAAGTCATTTGCATTTGACTCTGAGTTTTGACCCATCCCATGGCTTGCAGCATGTGGGAAAACAGCTTGTTTCTCAGGAACAATATGCTGACACAAAATTGCTGTAGCATTTTTCCCTTTGTCATTAGGATGCTTCATCATCTCTAGAGTTGAAGTTTGCATGATATTTAAAAAGGCAGGGTTGACACTCGATGCTAACAAGGAGCAGAACACTGACCAAACCAAAAAGTCAACAAGTATTCTTAGATCCAACAGTGAAGTAAAGTCACAAATCAGAGACATAGACAGGTAGATGTAGGGAAACACAGCTCACAAGAGCAAAAGCCTGTGGGGAAAACCCCTGAAGGAAACTGTTCCTGGGTAGGAAACCTTAATGGGATTGACACATAGCTGCAGTCTCACTGTGGACAAATCTAAAAGTTACAAACTCCAGAGAGGGCCAGCCATGGAAGGCTGGCTGGGATGACACACTTCTGTGTTTCTCCTCCAGGAGCCTTCCCAGATCCTCACTGGGATCATTTAGGAAAATAGCATCATGCTTCTGGCCAAGGAAGGGTAACCTAACTTACTGGAGTTTTATCAGCATCTAATCTCCTTGGAGAAAAGAAATACATAACTTCATCATCCCCCACCTACCCTGTACCTGAGAAGCATGTACGAAGTTTGCAGTCCAGGAACACGGGCTCTCTAAAAAACTGAGACATATCTCCTCACTCCCCACACCTAACTACTATGGGACTAAAAGCCTCTTTCTGTAGTTCCTTACACAGTACACCATGTTTTTTGCCCTTCGGCAAAAAATTACAAGGCATCCTAAAAGGCAAAAGACGTAAATTTGAAGATCTTGAACAAACACCCAAACTAGAATGAAGAATGGCAGAAAAAAGCCATGTGTGATGTTTCATGCCTATAGTTCCACTATGTGGGAGGCTGAGAGAAGAACAGCATGAGTCCAGGAGGTTCCCCACCAGCCTGGGCAACATTGGGAACCACCCCCTCCTCTTAAAAATGGCAGGAATGCTGCAATTATCAGACCATGGTTTTTTTGTTTGTTCGTTTGTTTTTATTTTTTAAAGCTATGATTAACATGTCAAGATTTGAAAAGGAAAATGTAAATACCATACAAGATTAGAATGATCATGAAATTATGAAACTTTCTTAGAAAAAGGGAAAAATCTAAGAAAGATGGAAAAATAAATGCTGGAGAGGAGAACAAATCTGTAAGAGAAATGAAGAATGCCTTTGATGGGTTCATTAGTACACTGTACATGGATGAAGAAGAGATCTACGAACTTGAGGATATATCAAAAGAAACTACGAAAACTGCCTGGAATGGTGGCTCCAGTGTGTAACCTAGCTACTCAGGAGGCAGAGACTGGGAGGATCCTGGTCCAGTTTGGACTGAGCACAAAACAAGATCCTATGTCAAAAAAACGCCAATGACAAAAGAGCTAGGGGTATGGCTTAAGTGATAGAGCACCTGCTTAGCAAACACAAGGCCCTAAGTTTAAACTGTATTGTCAGAAAAAAAAAAAAAACACAAGTATTCAAACTTCAGAAAATCAAAGACAAAAGAAAAGCCTTGAATGAAGCCATATTGCGGGGTGAGGGGAAACTTTACCTAAGGAGGAGTTGTAAGATATCTACAGAATTACATTCAGCTTATCCTTAGAAACTATGCAAGCAAGTTGGGAATGGGGTGAAATATTTAAAGTGTTGGGAGATAAATAACATATAAACCTAGAATTCAGTACCTTACAAAATTATTTTTCAAAAGTAAAGAAGAAATAATTTCTCAGACAAAATTTGAAAATTTGTTGCTAGTAGACCTGCTTTGTAAGAAATTTTTTTTTTTTTTTTGTGGTACTGGGGATTGAACTCAGGGCCTCATGCATGCAAGGCAAACACTAAACCACTAAGCTATATCCCCAGCCCTGCAAGAAATCTTAAAAAGAAGTTGTTCAGAAAGAAGGAGAAAGATAGATCAGAAATTCAAGCCTACAAGAAAGTACAAGATCAAAGAATGAAGGATTGAGAGTAAAACAGAAACTTCTATTTTTCTTATTATTAATCCATCTAACAGATAAGAGTTTGTTAAAAAAGTAATAGGAGCATAATTTTATTTCATTAAATATATAAACATATTTACATGCTTGTGTGTAAGTGAAATGGGTGACAACAGTGATACAAGGGACACAGAGAAGAATAGGAATGCTTTGCTCTTGTAAATGTGATGCCACCCATGAGGCAGTGGCATGATGATCTAAAGCAGATATGGATGCATGGTAAATTCATGTTGCAAACTCTAGGGCAACTAATTTTTTTTTTAATTTTAAAAATTTAAAAAAACAGAAAAGTATTAATATGCTAAAGAATGAGAGAAAATAGAATCAACAAAATGCTCAACTAAACCCACAAAAGGCAAAAACAAAAGTATGAAAGAAAAAAATAAAAACCAGTGCAAAACCTGAGTTCAAACTCCAGTACCACAAAAGTAACCTTGACAAAAATAGGAACAAAAACAAGGTGACAAATAGGAAACAGTAGCAAATCTGGGAGACACTAATCCAGCTATGTCACTAGTTTTCTTAAACATCAGTTGTCTAACTACTCTGAAGTAAACTGAATGCTTATATCCTCCACTGCAGATTCATATGTTGGAATTCTACACCCCAAGGTGATGTTGTTAGAAGACAGGGCCTTTTGTAGGGTCATTAAATTATGGTGGTATAGCCCCAATGAATGAGATTAGTGCCTTGACAAAAGAGACCAGAAAGAGCTGCCTTGCCCCTTCCACCACATGAGGTTACAGTGAGAAACACAGCCACCATTAGGAAGCAAACCCTCACCAGACACTAAATCTGTCAATGATCTTGAATTTCTTAGCCTCCAGAACCATAAGAAAGAAATTTCTGTTGTTTATAAGTCACCCACTTCATGGTATTTTATTATAGCAGCCAAAAAGAGTTAAAACATATGATAGATAGAAGACATTGTTAGAGTAGATAAAAGGAACTAAATAACACTCAACTATAGGTTGTCTATAAGAAGTTCACATTTAATATAAAGACACATATAGATGAAAAGTAATAGAGTGGAGAAAGAAGTATCACACAGGAGTTGCTATACTCATTTCAGACAGAGCAGACTTCAGAGCAAGGAAAGTTATCACAGATGAAGAAAGGCATTACCTACTGAAAAGAGGAACCATATCCTAAGAACACAGTAATCCTTAAGATGTATGTATATAACAATGCAGGGTCCAAGTACATAAGACAAAAACTTATATAACTGTGAGGCAAAATGTATAAACCTATTATTATTATACATAAAACTATTATATTTATACATAAAACTATTATTATAGTTGGAGATGTCAACACTTATCTATTACAAATAGGCAGATTCAGCAGGCAGAAAATCAGTAAGGAGTTCTCTATAGCACCCACTGCCAATCAACTGTATATAAATAACATCTATCGTTTGATTCATTCAGCAATAGCAGAATACACATTTTTCTCAAGCTCATATGGAATACTCACCAAGATGGACTGTATGCTATGCCATAAAACCTACCTTAACAAACATGAAAGAATAAAATAAAATTAAACAATGCAGTCAGACAATAATGGTATTAAACTTGAAATCAACAGTGTAAAGATTGTGGGAAAATCTCAAAATGTTTAGAGATTAAACAACACACTTCTAAACAACACATGTGTCAATGAAGAAATCTCAAGAGAAATTTCAAAATATTTTCAGCTAAATGAAAATGAAAACAAAATATCTCAAAATTTGTGAAATGCAGCGAAAGCAGAGATTTTAGGGAAATTTATAGCATTGAATGCATGTATTATAAAAGGAGAAAAGACTAGTGCTGGCAGAATGGCTCATAGCACCTGCCTAGCAAGCATGAGGCTGTGAATTCAAACCCCACTGCAGCCAAAAAATATAAGAAGAAAAGACTAAAATCAATCATCTAAGCTTCTACTTTAAGAAACTAGAGAAAGAAAAGCACATTAAATACAAATTAGGCACATGAAATAATACTAAAAAAGCAGACATCGATGAAACATAAAATAAGAAATAAATAAACGTAAAAGCTGCTTCTTTGAGAAATCAGTAAGATTGATATGCCTCTAACACAGGTTAACTGAGAAAAAAAGAGAGAATATCCAAGTTACACGTCAGAAGTTAAAGGAGCAACATCACTATTGATATTAGACACATATAAAGAAATATTGTAAGCAACCCTGTACATACAAATTTGATAATCTAAATGAAATGAGCCTATCCTTTGAAACATACAATCTGTCAAAACTCACACAAGAAAAAATAGAGTCGAGCATGATGGCATGTGCTTGCAATCTCAGCTGCTTGGGAGGTAGAGGCAGGAGGATACTGAGTTCCACATTAGCTAGATCAAAAACATACCAAGACCCTATCTCAAAAACAGCAACAACAAAATGGAAACAAAGGGGCTAGGGGCATGGCTTAAGTGGTAGAGCACTTGCCCACCGTGCACAAGGCTCTGAATGTAACCCCAGTACCACAATAAGTAGTCGAAACTGCAAGAAGACATAGAGCATCTGAATAGACCTAGATCCATTGAAAAAACTGAATCAGTAACAACCTCCCAAAATACTAGGCTCAGGTAGGCTTATTAGTAAATTCTACTAAACATTTAAGGGAAAAATGATATCAATTATCTGAACTCCCTTCTGGAAAATATAAATAGAAGAGTTCCTGATTTATTCTGTGAAGTCAGCATTACCTGAAAACCAAAATCAAAGACATTCTGATAAAACTACTCTATTTCTCATGAACATAGATCCTCAACAAAATGATAGAAAATTGGAAACAATAATACCATGCAAATACATGGATTATAACTGACTAGAATTTAGTACAGATATGCAAGGCTTTCAAAAGTTCAACATTCAAAAATCAAATAATATAGGTCGTCACATCAACAGGCTAAAGGAATAAAACCACATGGTCATATCAACAGATGAAGATAAAGCATTTGACAGGATCCGATTTCTGCTAAAAATTCTCAGAAAACTAAGAATAGAGAGGAGTTTCCCCAACTTTGATAAAAAAATTTATATATTTTTTTAAACAGTCCTATGGTTAGCATTATACTTAATGGGAGAAACTGCAAACATTCCTGCCTGGATTGAGCAGAAGGCAAGCATGCTCCATTTCACCACTGCTTTTTAACAATGCATCAGAAGTCCTAGCTAATGCAATAATTCAAGAAAATTAAGTAAAATGTATACTGATTTGGAAGAAAGATATAAAGTTGTCTTTGTACACAGATGCCATGATTATTTATGTAAAAATCCACCCCTTACCCCCTAAAAAACTGGTCAAAGATTTACTGGAATGAATAGGCAATTACAGCAAAGCTGCAGGATACAAGGTTAACATAGAAAAGTTAATCACTTTTCTATATTCAGCAAGGATGAAGTGAAATTTTACACGAAAACCACATTACTATTTATATGAGTACCTCCTAAATGAAACACTTAGGTATAGAGCCAGCAAAATATTTGCAAGAAAAATACATAAGAAAAACGATAACCTCTGATGAAAGATACTGAAGAACAGTCCAGGAGAGACAGTCCAGGTTTGATTGAAAGAATGAAAATTGTCAAAGTGTCAGTCCTTCCTAACTTGACCTCCAGATTAAATTGTAATCCCAGTCAAAATCCCAGCAAGTTACTTTTTGGATAGCAATAGTGATTCTAAAATTTATACGTAGAGGCAAAAGACCCAGAAAAGTCAGCACAATATTGAAGAAGAACAAAGCTAGAGAAGTGAGACTGTCCTACTTCAAGATTAATATAAAACTATAATAATCAAGGCACTGTACATGTGTGTAAATGGAAAAATGAGAATTGTTGAAAGTATTCCAGCAATGGGGGAGGGGATAGAGGATAATGATGGAGGGGGTGAATTCAATAGTGATATAGTGTAAGAACTTTTGTAAATGTCACAATGTACCTCCAGCACAACAATAATAAAAAAAGGAAAAAAGACAATGTGATATCGGCAAAATAATAGACAAAAATACTAATAAGCAATAGAATACAATAGAAAGCCTCAAAAGCAATCTACATAAATATAGTCAACTGGTCTTTGACAAAGGAGCAAAATCAATATAGTTGTAGTTAACATATAGATTTTTCAACAAATGTTGGAACAATCAGATATTTACATGGAAAAAGGGAAACAAGAATGTAGATAGATCTCACACCCTTTGCAAAAATTAGTTCAAAGTAGATCATAGATTTAAATGTAAAATACAATACTGCAAAACTCTTGATTGTTAATGTAGGAAGAAACTTAGATATGGGGATGATATTTTAGACATTATACCAAAGCCATGATTCATGGAAAAAAAATTGAAAAGTTGAACTTCGTTAAAGTTAAAATTTTTTCTTTGAAAAGGACAATGTCAAGCATGAGAGAAGAGAAGTCACAGACTGAGAAAAATATTTGCAATAACTGATAAAGAATTATTACCTAAACTCATAAAAGTTAACAATAAGAGAACAACCTGATTAAAAAAATAGACAAAGGAACTCAGTAGGCCACTCATCAAAGAAGACATACAGATGACAAATAACCATATGCAAAATGTTACATCAGATGTCATAGCAGATTTCAAATCCGAACAATAGAGAGATACTATTACACACTTGGTAAAACGGCCAAAGTCTGAAACTGACAACACCAAATGCTGATGAGGATACGGAACAATAGAATTCTAGTTCACTGTTTGTGGAAATGTAAATGGTATTGCCAGTACAAAAGACAGATTGTTAATTGCTTTTAAAACGATACATACTCTTACCATATGACCCCCAAATTGCCCTCCTTTTAAAGTATTCACTCAAATGAATTAAAAACTTACATCCATACAAATTTGTACATGAATGTTTCTAGAAGTCTCATTCATGATAGCTCAAACTGGGACGCAACCATGATATCCTTCTGTAAATTAGTGGATAAATAAAAAATCAGAGTTCATGGAGAAAATGAAATATTATGAGATATCAAGCCATGAAAAGACACGGAGGAAACTTCAGTGTATGTTACTAAGTTAAAGAACCCAATTTGGAAGGCTGTGTATTTCATAATACATCTATATGACATTCTGGAAAATGCAGAAGCATGGAGACAGTATAAATATCAGTGTGGATGTTAAGGGTTAGGGAGAGGGGAGTAATGAGTAGGTGGAACACAGAGGACTTCTAAGACAGTGAAATTATTCTGTATTTTATTGCAATGGTAGGTACGTGTCATTTCATGTTTGTCTAAATCCATAGAATGTAGGAGGCCAAGAGTGAATCTTAATGTGAACTATGGACTTTGGGAATAACAGAGGTCAATGCAAGCCTATTCCTATAGCCAATGTACCACTCTGGTAGAGGGTGTCAAGAATCGGGCAGGGTGTACGCATATAGCCCAGAGGATGTATAGGAACTCTGCTCTTTCTGCACAGTTTTTTTATGACTGTAAAACTGCTCTAAAAAAACATTTAGCTGGGTACAAAGACTTACTCCTGTAATCTTAGCTACTCATGAGGCAGAGATAGGGAGGATCATGGTTTCAAGCCAGCCAAGTCAAAAGTCTTTCAAGACCCCATCTCAACTAGTAAGCTATATGTGGTGGGACACATCTGTGGGTCCTAATTGCAGGAGGCAGTACGTAGGAGGATCATGGTCTGAGGCCAGCCCTGGGTATAAACATAAGACCTTATCCCAAAAATAGCCAGAGCAAAAAGGGCTAGAGGCATGGCTCAAGTAGTAGAGTACCTACCTAGCAAGTGCAAGGCCCTGTGTTCAAACTCCAGTAAGGTTAAAAAAAGAAAGGTTTATTAATCTGGACATGGTACTGTATGCCTATAGTCCCAGAACTAGGGAGGTTGAGGCAGAAAGACTGTAAGTTTGAGGCAGTTTGGGCCACACAGAAAGACCCCATCTCAAGATAGGTGGATAGATAGATAGAGAATTGATTGATAGATAAAGTTATTAATTAACAACCAAAATGCATGGTTACATTACATTTCTTTAGCAGTGCTTGTTAGGCAGTGGTTCTACCACTGGAGCCTCTCTGCCAGCGCTGATATTCATAGCATTGTTGAGATGTTAATTTCTTAGGAAGTTTCTCAATCTTGCACCATGCTTACTCCATATCAAAGACTTTACAATTGAGTTTACATAATTTTGTGCAAGGAGTTAATACTTACTTGTTTCTGGGGTAGCATTTCTCAAAATATTATCCTGGAGGTTTCCACTGGTAGTCTGCTGACCATGCTCAGGATACAGATGTGGTTTTGTGTGCCTCTTTCAGTATTTCTTTTTATTGAAATAATAGCATCATTTAAAAATTTCACATTTGAAATGTGGATTTTCTGTTTTTCCCAAAAAGTGGGAATTGTTGGTCAATGCCATCTGCTTTCATGTAACATGGCAGTCAGCTGGGAGCCACGGAGCCTAACTTCTTTGCTCATGGGACCAGGGCCTGCACGTCCTCTGGAGGCATGAGGGTTTGCTGCTTTGTTCCACTGGTTAAATAATGCTACTGCCACTTACAGGCATGTGTCTTATCTCTGTTTCTCCAGCCCTTAACTTACTTTCTCCAGATCGTTCTCTATCATCTCATTTGTAAATACATATGCATTTCTTGATAGATTCTGGTTCCTAGGCCTTAATGTGTGATGTATCATGTTAGATGTTTCCTCAAATTAGCATATTTAAACTATGGAGTAAAATAAAAGCACAAATATTTGTCATAGTGCATGACTTTGCCTAATCATTATTATGGCTGTCATTCATAAGAATGTATGCCCGGAAAGAAATACTTATTTTTTAACCAACTAGTAATTACTGGGAGCAAATTCAGTCTTACAGTCTGGAGAAAGGACCTGTATATCAATTTATGGTACATTGGAATGAGCACATACAATAAGCTGACCATGAGTTGGCTTTGGAGGAAATTAGGGATAGGAGATAGATGTTGGGGAAAGAAGTAGACTAAATATCATCACTTATCTAGAGAATAAGCAAGTTTTCTTCTGGCTCAATTGCCTATGAACTTTAATAAATAATAGAATTAATGTGTGTTAGTCAACTACATGTTAATGTGATAAAATACCTGAAAATCAAATTAATTTCAGTCCATGATCACTTGGCCATGTTACTTTGGGCCTGTAGTGGTAGAGTACCTTATAGCAGGGGCATTGGTGGGGGAGGCTGCTCACAGCATGGCACCTGGAAGGCCAAGTGAGAGAAGATGATGGGCTGTGTCCCAATATCCTCCTCAGGGTACACCTGTAACCTAACTTCCTCTCTGTAAGTTGCACCTGCTCAAAGTTCCACAACCTCTCAATAGCTTCACAGGCTTGGGAGCAAACTTTCAGCACATGGGCCTTTGGGAGACACTTATCCAAACCATTGTAGAGTGCTTATTAGGATATAGCTAAAGGGACATTTTGGAACATTCTGTAAGTGTGATTTAATTATTTTAATTATTATAATTCTTGTCTCACCTCATGTAATAAAGGTCATGTCCCAAAGACCTCTTTCTCAAGCATATTTTTCTAAGCAGGAACTCAAGGCACTTTCCACTGAGACAGCTGTGTCACTTCAGTATTTTCCACAAGGAAAATAAGTGCAGAGAATGGAAGTTTCACCTGTACTATGAAAGGAAAGAAATCACTTTCGAGAGAAAGTCTCTAGAAATTAGGCTCAGGGTGGCATTTTTTAGATTGTGAAAAGTCTGCAAGGTTTGCAAAGGTGAGAATATTGCAGATTAAAAATAGTCAACAAGCCTGGAGAAATCCAAAGCAAATAAGTTTTCTATTTCTTAAGTTGAATGGAAAATTAGAGTTTCTTTCTAGGGTCCAAAATAAAAATCAGCATAAATTCTTATAGTTGTTACCTTTTGTAGAACTGAGCCAAAAGAGAGTCACTAAAATGTCAGGAGGGATCTCACAGAGAGGGTCTTGCCATTTTACAGGGGATGAAGTAAGCCAACTGTCAAATGAATTATTTCAGGAAGAGAGAAAGGATTAATACCCAATACCTCAATAATAAAATAGGGGAGTTTTCAGGATTGTTGATTATTTTACTAAAATTCAGAGTTGGAATAAATGGTCTTGCTTAATGCTAATTTATTGAGGTCATAGAATGGCTGGTCAGTTTCCAGATCTTGCCCTTATGGAACTTGTAGTCAATCTGTGAAAGGTCACCTACACTGACCATGTGTGTGCACATGGTGGGCATGTGTATATAAGATTAGAAATGGTTATTCTTCCTCAATCATCAATTTCACTGATTTCTCACCATCAAAAAGGGATTTTTGTTATTTTACTGTTAACATCTAACATAATTATGTGCTGATGATACAAGTGATGGAATTCTCAGTGCCTGCATTTAGGGAAATCACTGTGTCATTAAATTGGTGAGTTGTTCTGGTATTTAGTTCTGCCACTGAAGAAATCATCTAGCAAGTGTTCACTGTTGTTCCTCCTTCCTACTCCATGTGAAACAAGTTAATTACAGCCCCAAGGATAAGTGCAGATCATCTTCCTGTTCACCAGCATGTCTTCCTCCCCATAGGAGGACAGTACTTCCTGGTCTCCTGGAAATCAGACTTGGACTTATATGACCTATTAGTGGAAGGACACCTGGCACTTTTGGGTAAAGTCTTCCAGACCAGTCCACTCTTCCCCAGGTCACTCTGCTTTCATTGTGTTGCCTAGTGAACTCTTCCTCCACTTTATCTCATGGTGAGATGACAGGGAACAGACCCTTCTACTGGACATACAGTGTGCAAAGTCACAGAGAAATACACCTTTGTTGGACCAATTGGAAGTTCAAGTTGTTACTCCATTATATCCCAGCATATATCCCTTAATTTATACCAGTTTCCAGAGCCTTATTAAATATTTAAATTATACATGTTATATATACCTTAATGTTAAATGATTTTTTAAATGTTTAATATGTAAGCACTCAAACTTAAATATATACATAATTGTATTACACATAAACAAATACATATTTGAATTTCTAATGCATGCATTTTTATGTTATGTATATGTGATAAACGCATACACCTACTCATTTTAGTTATTTGGAGAGAAAGAGAAAAACAACTGACATGGAATCATCAAATGAATGGAGCCATGTGCCATTAACTAAATATGCCGTTGAACACATTTATTTTTATTCTTCAATCTCTTCAACCAAAATCCTTAGTTTTCTCCTCTGCAAACTGCCGCTAATGGCTGTCCCTAGGATTGTCATGGCTTAATATAAAGCAAAGAAAGCACCTAGCACATAGTAGGCACGTGACCTAAATGACGGTACGCATGTGTGTCGCCTCTATCCCTGTCGCATTGGAGATTTTCGAAGCAGTTTTGTATGTGCAGATAGAGCAAAAACAACCCCGCTGTGGAGTCTAGCCCATTAGATTTATCCTTCAATTAGTCTTCATGGTCATATGAACAATGAACACATAGAATTAGTCATTAATTTTTTTTTTAAAGAAGAACCCTTCAGACTTCCAATGGCACAACTTAGCAACAATGAATTTTCTCTGAGATTTCTAATTATGAACTTTGAGGACCACACTGTTCCTTGCCTTGAAAAGAACTGCTATTTGTTGTAGCAGCTGCAAGGGGAAAAAAGGGCAATGAACCTCCAAATGTGAGCTGGCATCCACAGTGCGCATTCACGCCTGCTGCAGATGGACACTCTTAATAGGGACCTCGCTCGGGAAGGATTTGAAGAACTGGCACATTTGGTGCCGGGCTGGAGGGTGCTTACACAGCCAGCGCCTCAGCACAATAGCTCCTCGATTGCTTTTCTTTAAAGATGGCTTTGAATCCTGTTTTCCTTCACATGGGGTGGGGGTGGGAAGTCGTCTCTGATTCCACTTTGGGATCTGACATTGGGATTTCAGAGCAGGTGTGGAGGTGAGTGTTGGCTGGGTTCATGCAGGAAGGTTTCTGAGACCAAAGGTAAGGATGTACTAGCTGAGATTGCTAAGTGCTCTGGGACTCTAACAAAGAGTAGGGGCAGATGCCCCAGGGAAACCCTAAGGCCTCCCGCGCTCCAGCACTCTGCTCTGATCAGTGTGGGTTTTTATTTTAGAGAATCTTATCTGAGACTCTTGGCAGGAAGGCGGGTCCAGTATTTTAAGTCTCTCTTCCTTGGGATGTGGGGCTGGATGAATCAGATATTTCTGATAAGGCCAAAGCGGATGTGTGACCCTTTACCATGATTTTGTTGGTGTAGATTTGTTTGTAACTGCACTGTTCTAATGGCTTAACCTCCTTTTTTTTCCCTGAAACTTTTTTGTTACTTTTAAATTTTTCGCTTTTAAATGAAGAGTGTGAATCAGGATTAGCCAGAGAAGGTTGAGTTTTTTCTGGTTTCAGTGGATGAAGATGGCAATACTGAATTTTCTCCCATTTCCTTTTCTGAGATTTGGGGATGTTTCTCAAAGTTGTTTTTATCAGTAGTTAGATTTCTCACAGTGTCTTTTTCCCAGCCACCTGCTAGAGAAAAGAAAGATCGTGAAAACTTCCTGGAAACTGGCTGGGAATGGAGCTTCTCCTTCAGCTAGTTGGCAGCAAGGGGTGGACCTGTGGCGACAGCAGCAGGTTAAGCCCTCAGCCTCCTGGTCAAGGTCATGTCCTGCAATGTGAATCAGCCAAATACTGATTGTCTTTCTCTCCTCTCAGAAAGGTCATTTTGCTCTAAGTTTTCAGACTGAGCAAGGTGTGTACCTGGCCAGCCTATTCTAGACATAGCCTTCCTCATTCTGTCTACCTCCTTCAGCTGCAGCCAGGGCCCCCTGTTCTGCAGGCCCTTCCTGAGCTTACTGAGGAAATGCTATTCCGGAGATCTCATTTTGGAGACATCACTGTTCCTTCTGGCTACCAAATAGAGCTCATTCTCTGAAGCATGAAGGGAAGGCCCTGGCTTTTTGGGTATGTTCCCAGAAAGTCTCCAGAGCAAGGTAACTTGGACACCCAACTCCACAGGCCACCTGAACTAATGGTTCTTTTACCTGGGCTGGAGATAACCACATCTTCCTGAGGAGAAGAGTTCCCCAAGCCACAACTGGTGGGAAGGGAAGCCTTCTTGTGCTGTCTGTCACTGATCTCTGCCCTTCCCACACCATGAATGCTCAGATAGGGAAGCTGGGCACGTTTTTTCACTGGTATGGGACCTCTGCTTAGTCTTGGAGACCTGAAGACCCCCAACTTCCAGACAATATTAAGATAAATGCTGTGATGTTAGATAGTTTCAAGGACAAATGCCATTCGGCACTCTATTCCATTGAACGAAGGCTGCCCTGGGGGTGGGGGATAGTTGCTCAATCTTGGAAAATGCAGATCTTGGGCATCACAGCAAATTCCAGCTGCTCGTATTGTATCTCCTGCCAGGGCCTCTTCCATAATCCTGGGACCTAGGATTCTGGTTTGGAAATGTTGTCTGACCCCAAGATGGAGGAGTTATGAATTAATCATACTGGTGTACCCAGAGCAGCTCCAGCAGTCTTTGTGGCCCCATGGCAGTTGATACACAGAAACCACCAACTCTTTCTCCTGCAGCAACTTGGATGATCCTGTTACCACCCAAGCCAGCTGAGAACACCCATTGGCTCTCACGTCTGTGGGACATGGAATTCTGGAGAACAGACCTTTGCCTTGTTCCACATTTTGTTGAGGGCTAGAGAAAAGAGTGAGTGTGATACCAGACTAAATTGTTGTTCCCTGGTTTCATGTCCTGGTGCAGTCAATGATTGAAGGCACTGGACAAGGAATTGAGAATTAAAGCAAATTCATGCCAGACCAGGAGTTAAGAATAAAGTAAGCACAAAGTTTACTGAAAGAATAGCAAAGCACCTTAATGGATAGGACTTAGTGAGAGCTAAGCCAAAGTTCAGAGATTATATAAAGGCTAATTTAGGCACCCCTCCCCACTCTACTTTTGACACTGTGGCTATAATTGGCTGTCAAATTAACTTCTGGTCAAGTTGGATCATCTAGTTGCCCCCATTCTTATCAGGCTGGACATTCCAAGAGGAACTCGTTAGTCCATCCTGTCTCTGAAACCTGTCATGTACATTTTATGACTACCACTCATCATTTTGGTGAGACTCCCTTTTGTTTATCTTGGGAAAGTTTGCCATGTTACTCTCCTTTAGGGGTCTATATTTTATCCCTTTAGACATCTGCTTTTAGGAATGCTTCATCTTATTTTCCTTAACTAGGAAGAAAAACTGCTGTCCCTTTGCACCTACGTGCAAAGCTGGTCTCTCACAGTCTCCTTAAATGTTTTGCTTTTAAGTATGCCTTTCTGTCTCCTTTATCTAAAACAAAGTTACTTCTACCATCCATTCCTTTACATACCCAGGGTTATTTCTGTCATTTGTTCCCACGGACATTTCTGTCATTTTATTTCATCTCACATTTGTCCCCTTACAAATGGGAAGTGTCCAGCTCCTTCTGATTGGTGTGACGTGCCAGGTTTGTGTGGCAGCAGACACCTCAGTAGCCAGGCCTGCCTGTGTATACTGTGTTGGGAGATTTCTATATGCTGGGCATGGCTTTCTTTCCAATCTCCAAATCATCGTAACAGGGCCCAAGGCCTATTCTAATGGGCAGAAGATTGCTAATGACCACCAGTCAACATACGTAGCTTGGAATAAGAGGGAAGGAGCCCAAGGAAGAATGCACTTAAAATAAGAGGACCAAGAGGGCTTCACTGAGAAGACGGCAGTTGAGAGAGGCAGTGAGTCAGGAAGGCATATGGGAGCAGTTGCCATTCCCGGAGTGAGCTCTGCATGTCCAAGGGGCAGTCGGGAGGCCAGTGTGATGGAGTGAAGTGAGGACGATAGGAGGAACAGGGGATAAGCTTAGCGTCCAGTGGCGGTAGTGGTGGTTGGGTCCACCATTGCCACTGCAATGTTTACAGTTGTTATTTTTAAAAGATGGAAAAAACTGGAATGTTGAACAGACATCTTGTGCATGGGTCACTTAAGCTATAGGGGATCCTTCTCACAGTTGTTTGGAAGGAAAGGAAAACAGGGAGTTGGCCATTGCAATCCAGGTGGAGTTGGAGCTAGTCTGCAGCTCTGGAGGTAGTAAGTAGATCTGACACAAATTATTGATGAATTGAAACAGACATATGAGAGAAAGACAAACCAAAAGTAACCCCAAGGTTGTTCTGATCAGCAGCTGGGTGATGTTATTCTTCACTAAGCTGCAAAACAGAAGAAAGAGATGTTGGAAAAGGGAAAGTCTAAGAGTCTCAATTTGGACTTGCCAAGTTTGAGGCAGATTTAAACTTTCATGTGGAGATACTAAGCAGTTAGGTAGATAAGTAAACCTGGGCTTTAGGGGAGAGGTCCTAAAGAGAAAAAAAAATGAGATTATCAGCAAGCAGTTTCTGTTTAGGGTCTTGAGACCGAATGAGATTTTAAAGGAATTAGAATAGGATAGAAGGGCAAAGAGAAGAGATTAGTTTTAGGCCCTGGAGCCCTCTGATGTGAAGAGACCGGAGATGAGGAGGAAGAAGCCAGCAGAAATCAGGCTCCTCCTGCCTTGAGGGCAAGGGGGAGAACAGGTTTCCTGAAAGAGGCTTTAACTCAAAACTGCAGATAAATCTGGGTACTCTGAAAAAGGAATGTCACTGTCATCCTTATCAGCAGTTTCCTGGAGTGGTGGGGTAAAGTCTAACTGGAATGGGATTTAGTTGGAATTTTGTTAAATTTAAAAGAATATTTAGGAAGTATTGATGGCTTTCACATATTTTTCTCTACCTCTCACATTGATCTACCATTTGATCCAGCAATACCACTCTTGGGGATATACCCAAAAGACTGTGACACAAGTTACTCTAGAGGCACCTGCACACCCATGTTTATTGCAGCACTATTCACAATAGCCAAGTTATGGAAACAGCCAAGATGCCCCACTACTGACTAATGGATTAAGAAAATGTGGTATCTATACACAATGGAATTTAATGCAGCCATGAAGAAGAATGAAATGTTATCATTCGCAGGTAAAAATGGATGGAATTGGAGAACATTCTGAGTGAGGTTAGCCTGGCCCAAAAGACCAAAAATCATATGTTCTCCCTTATATGTGGACATTAGATGAAAGGCAAACACAACAAGGGGATTGAACTTTGATCACAAGATAAAAGCGAGAGCACACAAGGGATGTGTGAGGATAGGTAAGACACCTAAAAAATTAGCTAGCATTTGTTGCCCTTAACTCAGAGAAACTAAAGCAGATACCTTAAAAGCAACTGAGGCCAATAGGAAAAGGGGACCAGGAACTAGAGAAAAGGTGAGATCAAAAAGAATTAACCTAGAAGGTAACACACACACACAGGAAATCAATGTGAGTCAACTCCCTGTATAGCTATCCTTATCTCAACTAGCAAAAACCCTTGTTCCTTCCTATTATTGCTTATATTCTCTCTTCAACAAAATTAGAGATAAGGGCAAAATAGTTTCTGCCAGGTATCGAGGGGGTGAGGGAAAGAGGGAGGGGGCGGAGTGGGTGGTAAGGGAGGGGGTTGGGGGCAGGGGGGAAAAATGACCCAAGCATTGTATGCATATATGAATAATAAAAAAAATGAAAAAATAAAAAAGAAATAAATCTTCGCATTCAGGAAAATGTCTTCCTGTTTATGCCTTCTTGTTTCCATCTGAAAGGCGTCTCTGGAAGCAGGATAGAGGGGCAGTACTTCTGTGCGCAGCTACAGAAAAGGATGAAAGTGCTGACCCTCAGGTAGAAACCTCTGGTCACCAATGGAACACAAAGGAGCCAGGAAGAAGGAAAGGAAGAGGCCGGCCTGCTGAGGCTGAGACTGGAATGAAGTGAGAGTTAAGTGGACCCCAGAGAAAAGGCTTTCATTCATTAGTGCTCACTTCTTTTACTGATTTAACTGAACTTACAATTTGAATACCTAATACATTCATTTGGTTTGAGTTAAGTACTTTTAAAGATGTATGCAGTGAAAAGCCTCCATCTCATCCCAGCCAAATGGTTTTCTTTAGAGGCTATCAGTCTCAAGAGTGACTCAGTGTCTTTCCAGAGATCCAAAGATAGCCCTCTCTTCCACTGGGTCCTTCTGAACTTAGAACATGCATGTAATGCATCCTGGGGCTCATCCACACCAGGACTTCAGGGTGACTCATTCTTTCTTGCCTTGGATTATATACACACATACACATATACATATATAATTATATATACACATACAATTATTTACCTAATGCCTATTGAAGGATGTCTAAAGCATTTACAAATGCTGAATGAATAATCTTTAGTACCAGTTTCACATATTTGCAAATAGCATTTGAGTGGATTGTTTCGATTTTAAAATAAATTTTATTTATATACTCTTTAAGATCTGCACTCTAAGATTAAAGCACAGGGATGTAGCTTAGTGGTAGAGCTTATCTTAGCATTTACCAGGCTCCACTCCCTAGGTTTGCTCCCCAGCACACACACACACACATGCACACACACACACACACACACAATTAAAAAATTAAGGCATAATTACATGCAGTAAAATTGAGGTATTAAATGGGTTTATATTATTTAAATTTACTTTTCCCTATAGTCTGATGTTGATTTTTGTTCATGTACTTTTTACTTATTTGAGAAGTATGTGTTTTAAGTCTTTTTTTCTAATTAAATGTTATTATTAACTTAAGGTAGATATTTATTTATTTATTGGTGCTGGGGATCCACCCCAGGGCCTTATACATGCTAGGCACTGTACTACTGGGCTACACCTAGTCTCCAGGTGTAGTTTACACACAACAGGACACATGTATTTATGGTGCACAATTCAGTGCACTTGACATTATGAGGACCTGTGAGATCGGCACCAGGCAAGTATGGGACACCACTGTCGCTCCTTTGCAGACTCTCCCCCAGCTTCTGCCACACACTACTGATCTACTTTATGTCACTCTTAATTACTTTTCGTTTTTTAGAACTTAGAAAGGAATCTGGATTTCAAAAGAATCGCATAGTATGAGAGGTTTTGTGTCTGGCTTTTCTCACTTAGCTGAGATTCATCCATGTTTTTGCATTTATCAGTAGTTTGTTCCTTTTATTGTTACATAGTACTCCATTAGATGGCTATATCGCCTTTAAGTGTTCACAAGTATTGGACACTGGATTGTTTTCAAGCTTTTGTCATCATTATCAGTAAAGTGACTATGGACATGCTAATATAAGTCTCTGTGTGGACATATATTTGTATTTTTCTGGGTAAGTACTCAGAATTGCTGAGTGCCAGGGCAAATGCAGGTCATACTACCTCATGTTCTTCTGCCTCTATTTTGTCTGCCAAAGCTTCTGTGATTCTGTAGGATGGTCAGAACACTTCTGCCATGATTGCTGAATGGATAGGTACTGATTTCTAGGTAAGTTGGGTGTTATTTAGACAGTGGACTGGACAGCTAAAGTGATTAGAAGCATTCCAGAATTGGGATTATATTTACATTTCTTTTGTACAACACAGTCTAACAAACATGGGGCTAGGAATGAGAAAAATTGGTGATATGCTTCTCTAAACAACATTTTATATTTCTGAACTCTAAAAAGTTAGCATAGCAGTAATTCCAAGCCATGAATAGTTTTTCTTTGCGTAGGATTACATCTAGCAACAGCAGTTGACATCAGAGTAAGATGCAGTGTCGGGATGCAGTGTCCCAACAGCTGCACTTGCTTTTCAGGAAACAGTAAGTTTGTTCCTGGTGGATATCACTTTGTTACCAAGTAAATCAGATTCATAAAGAACATAGGCCACCTAGAATTTACTGGAAGAGTGTATCTCTTGCCTGCATCTCATTTAACATGGAAAATTTGATGTTAACTAGTAAATTAAAATTGGAGATTAATTTCTGTTCCTGGTGAAAGCACTTTCTCAGACTTCCTGGAAATCAGTGAGACTAAATATTAAAGAAATGGCTGCTGTGGTCTGAAAGCTTGTGTACTGTGCCACATTCCTATGTTGAAGTCCTGCTCCAACGGTGATGGCATTAGGAAGGGGGACCTTTGGGAGGCAATTAGGTCATCAATGGGATTAGTGCCCCATAACAAAGACCCAAGACAGCCCTCTCACCCCTCCCACCGTTTGAAACTTCAGCTAGATGAGCAGATTGCTCTGTGAATCAGAAAGTGAACCCTCACCAAATATTGTATCTGTCAGTTCCTCAACTGATCATGGACTTCTCAGACTCCAGAACTGTGAGCAGAACATTTCTGAAATTTCTGCTGTCAGCCACCCAGTCTATGGCATTTTGTTATAGCATCCCCACTGGCTTAAGACTCTGGATCCAGAAGTCAACTGACAAAACTGCTTTTGCTGGTTGCGCTCCAGACTGGAGGTCTGCTCATTCTCCAGCACAAGGAAGAAAAGAGAAAAAACACTTGCACAAGTTTTGAAAACCTTTCAGGGCTTCACAACTAGAAGCAGTTCTTACTGATGTCCATAGTCTTCTGAGCTGTACCAGATGTCTTTCACTCACAAGTAATTAAATGTTTATCTAAAGGACTTGGAGAATAAGACAATTACCAAATCCAAGATAGATGTCTTAATCCCAGGAAGGAAATAATAAAGGAAATCGTCAATGGTCCTCAGAGACTGAAGGTTGAGAAACCCTGAGGAATACACACTTGTGTATACCCAGCAATAGTAACTACATCAAGGAACTACAAACCGCCTTCCTACCCAGCATATACAGAATGAGTTAATACTTAAAGGAACTGCAATATTCTGTAATATAGCAATGGAATGGTTATTATGCAGACTCTAAAATAAAGCAATGCAAATTTTCTATGTCAAATTCAAATGAAAACATGTTAGACGTCAGGATTCTATGACTGCAACAAGTTATAAGTGTAAAACTTATGTTACTGGAAGATAACAGTCAAACCTTTGAGTAGTGATTTTCTCAGGGCAGAGAGAGGGAATATCATTATTAGATACTTGTTAAAAAGTAGATAGATGCATGGTGAGTTTTTCAGTACATGATTTAGATCCCTTTTCAGCATTAGTTTGGATACATGTGGGTGATATATCTACTTTGGAATGTGAATGGTGGCTGCAAAAATCAATTTTCTTTTCTCAAAAGTAATTTTAAACCATGCGTCAGTGGCTCACACCTGTAAACCTAGCTACTCAGAAGACAGAGATTAGGAGGATAGAGGTTTGAAGCTAGCCCAGGCAAATAGTTCCTTGAGACCCTACCTCAAAAAAATCCTTTACAAAAAAGGGCTGGTGGAGTGGCTCAAGGTGTAGGTCCTGAGTTCAAGCCTCAGTACCACAAAAAAAAAGAAAAAGAGGAAATTTTTCATGTGTGTATTTCAAATTTGTAGAGTATTTTGGGTTGATTTTTGGCATAGTATCAACTTATTAAAATTATTTGTTCATCTCCCTTTGTTGCTACTTTGTTTTAAATTAAAAGATCATTTTTTAAACACCAAAACCAACTTAATGACTAATAGTGATGGGCAGGAAGAAAAATAAATGGAGAATTCACACAGAACACTTGAATTCAAAGTAAATGAATGAGAGAATTATTTAAGACATACAACTGATAATAAATTCCACCTAAGGCAATGACAAAACTATTGCTATTAAAGTCAAATATATCTTCTAATCATTTATGATCAATTTGGAATTGTCACAAATATGACATTTTCAAATAAGTTCTTTTTATCAAGCCTGAGGCTTTTAAGCTGGAAAATTTGTATCTAACTGTTTTGATATTTTTATTAATGAATGATTCATATAGGTATTGAAAGAAGTCATCAGTCCTGCCTCACTAGGTATTATCAAATGTTTTTTCCTACCTTAGTAAATGTAAAAATAGCTGCTCAAATATTCATCAATTAGATCTTTTAGACTGGTATTTTAGGCTAAGAAAAGAGAAAATTAACCCCAGGTACTAAACATGTGGGATACAGATCAGAACTCTCTCACTTGCAAATTACAGTAAGAAAACAAAACAAGACAAATCCCAGAGGTCCAATTGGCTTAAGCTAACAAAGGAAAATATACAAGCTGAGTTCCTGAAAAGTCCTGAGCTAGAGAGCTGCCAAACACAGCCTGTGGACTAGATATGGTATGGTCCTGCTGATTCATGGCCAACAAGCCAGGAATGGATTTTATAGTTTTTAAATGGTTGGGAGAAAAATCATATTTCAAGGCATATAAAATTATAACAAATTCAAATTTCAGTGTTCACAAATAAAGTTTTATTGGAATGTAACTATGTTCATCAATTTACATAGTCTGTGGCTGCTTTTGTGCTATTAGGGCACAGTTGAGTAGTCAGAGTAGAGACCAAAGGGCCCACAAAGTCTAAGTATTTTCCAGTTGGACTTTTATAGAAAGTCTGTGGCCCTGCACTAGATGGCCATTGGCCCACCAGTCTGATTATATCCCCTGTAGTCATCTCACTGTCCCCCCAACTATCACTTCTCTCTCTGTGTTGGCTCCATTTTCATCTAGTGAGGGCAAGAGAACAGCAAGCCTTCACACACATGCTTCCTGTCTGCTCAGCCAAAGAAAGAGGAAGGAAACTTTTTCCCCACTTAGTGCAAAGCCAGAATTACATTCCAATGCCTACTTCAAGACTGTTGAGTTATGTGGTAGTCACTCTGACCACGCTGATTAGTCAGGGTTGTGATAGATGTCAACAGAAGATAGATAGATAGACAGACAGACAGAGAGATAGATGAGAGGGGATTTTTTTTGAGATGGGGGTGGCTTATCTGATTTAGAGGTTGAGAAGTTCCACAACAAATTGGAAACCCTGGGCATAGCATAGTCTAAGACCAAAGACCTCAGAACCAGGAAACACAATGGTGTAACTCTACCTGAGTGGCAGACCTGAGAATATGGGAGGCACCTGGTGTGACTCCTGGAGTCCAGAGGTCAAAGAAAAGAAGAGAACTAGCATCTCAGCTCAGATGTAGTAAGGCCCGCTCAGCTTTTCCATGGTTTTCTTCTTTCTGGGGTGCCCATCCATGTTAAATACACTTAGTCCAGTGATAACTCATATGCTAATCTCCTTTGGAAATGCCCTTATTAACATACCCCAAAATAATTCAGTCAACTTAATACCTAAAATTAACCACCTCACCAGGGGATACTATGCTTTAACTATCCAGGCTTGGGTCACTGCCTTGGAGCTTGGGATGGGTCAGTCTCACCCCAACTGCATAGGATGAGTAGAATAGCTATTCTGAGCTGATGTTAGCAGGAGTGTTGGATATAGACTAATCCAAGAAATTTGAATTTACTGAGGATGGTGTTCAGGCCTAGCAGAAATCTCTATTATTGGGGAGGAAAAGCTAAGAGGTAGGAATAGGAAGTCAGTTCTGTAATTGACCAAGTTACATTAGATCTATGCAATGTTATTTTCAACTCTATAAGATCTGGTACATATTTGGATATTGCCCAATCTTTTACAAAAAAAGTTTATTGCAAATTTCTGTCATGGAAATACGTCTTAAATTCTGAATGAAAGCTCATACAGCAACAATCACAACAATAAAAATTTGTTGGCAATAACTCATCTTTGCAAATTCAAAGAAATCTAAGAATGAAGTCAGACATTTATTGGCTCATAAATAAATGACACATACTCTCCATGGATAATATCTAAATCTCCCTTACTTTAAACTTCAGCCCTGCTTACTACTTCTGGGTATGTATTAGTTATGGATACTCCCAAGCCCCCTTGCTTCTTCAGGAGTCTTTCCTTCTTCCCCACCCTCTTTTCTCTTCCCTCCCTCTTTCCTTTCTTTCTTCTTTCCTTCCTGCCCTCCCTTCTTTCTTTGGTCAATACTCATGAATCATCTATGTGCAAAACTCTGTGCTGGCTTCTGGGACTCAAAGATGAGCAATCTATCTCAATAGCCCTTGCCCTATGAGAGCTTAGAGTTCACTGAGAAAGAGAAAATTAAACCAAACTATACAGTATGGGATCTATAAACAAAAATTTTGTGGGAATTTGATAGTGCATATGTGTGTGTGTGTGTGTGTTTAAAAAGTATAGGAATCCATGAGTTGAATCCATTTGAGTTGAGATCTAAGGATTAAACAAGTGAAGGATTGTGGCAGAGGTGAGATCATGAAGGCAAAAGACAAAATATGTTAAAGCCCTGAGCTAGAGAAAGCTTGATGTGTTCTGCAAACTGAATGAAGGCCATTAGTGACTAGAATACAGACATACAGAACTGGTTTAGATTGAGATGAGCCTGGAAATCAATGTAGCAGTCAAGTTATGCAGGAAAAAGTAGGCCATGTTAAAAACTTGGAGTTTTATTTTATAGTTAGCAAGATAATGAAATCAGATTGTGTTTAAAAAAGATGTCTCTAGTGGCAACAAGGAAAATGAATTAGAGGTGCTTTTTGATTCTGGAGAAATGAAAAAGATTTTTTTTAAAACCAGGATGGTGACTGGAGAGAAACAGACATGGACAGAGCCCAGATGTATTCAGGAGTTTAACATGATAAGTTATATATGAGGGTTCAGAGAGAGAGAGAGAATGATAGAGAGAGCGAGAAAGAGAGAGATTGTTTCCACCTTGCTCGAGTAGGTAGATGGGTTCATCCTTCTGGGTTGGGACAACTGAAAAAAATTTAGATTGTGATGATGAGTTGGTATTTGAAATAGTCAAATTTGAACCTCGTTTGACATATTCAACTAGGTAGACAATTGAAAAATCAAGTCTGAATCTCAGAGGCTTAGTGTAAAATGGGAAATAGAAGAAACTTTTTGATGGTACTGGGGATTGGACTCAGGGCCTCATACTTGCTAGGCAAGCTCTCTAACACTTGAGCCACACTCCCAGTCCTTTTGCTTTTAGTTTGTTTTTCAAATAGGGTCTTGTGCTTTTGCCCAGGCTAGCCTCTAACTATAATCCTCCTACCTTTGCTTCCTTAGTTGCTGAAATTGCAGCATGCACAACCACACCCAGTCCAGGAAATAAAATTTTAGAAAGTCATCAACCTGTCAGTAATATTCAAAGCCATGAAAATAGATGAGTTTGAGAAAAAGGAAAAGAGGAGAAGAGAGAGAAAAGATTGAAAAACACAAGATAAGGAAGTCTCACCTTGATTAGAAAACTCCCACATTTATTATTGAGGTGGAGGAGGATGAGGTGGCAAATGAGACTGAGATGGAGCAGACAGATAGGTAAGAGAAAGTGTGGTAAGGGAAGCCAAGAATAAACAATGATTCACAAAGGAGGAAATGGTCAGAAAGCCAAATGCTACTGGGAAGCCATGCAGGACAAAGACTAAATGTCACCCATTGGATTAAGAAGTGTCAAAGTCATTGGGGCTTTAGTAAGAATTGTTTGGGTAAAGTCTGAGGGGAAGCTAGATTTCAGTGGGCTGAAGAGTGACTCAGTTCATGTTTTCACAGGACTCTTGTCTTTTGATTCTTTTTATGATTCTATGTCTGCCCTTTGAACTTGGTCTCCTTGTCTTGAGTTTCAAAGACTTGACTCAACTCCAATCTACAAGGCCTTCCTCCCATTCTAATTAGTCCCTTTGGAATCCAATTCTTGTTTCTGGCCCATCCAGTATCCCAGACAACACATGAACTATTCTTCAAATGCAGATAATTGAAGCTTTACCCATCCAAGTACTGAAGTATGGACCTCAAGCTTGCATCAGGCTGTACCACTAATTATATAAAATTGAGAAGTTGCTTAACTTCAGCTTCTTCATCAGTGAAGTGAGCACTAATCACTTATCTTGGTTGTGTTATTGTGAATATTAATGTTCCTGACACTTAATGGCTACTCCACAAATATCAGTTACCTTCCTCTACCTTTCCTGTCCTTCCCACACACAAACCTCCTTTTAACCATTATCTATGGAGCATTCATAAGTTTTTTGTTTTTGTCTTTTCTTTTTTGGTGCTGGAATCGAACCCAGGGCCTCGTGCATGCTAGGCAAGCACTGTACCACCGAGCTACATCCCAGCCCTCATAAGTTTAGAGAAATGTTTCTAAGTGTTCTTTTGTAATCAAAGGATGTCAGTATAATGCAATGTTTCCTTATTCACTCAACATTCATTTATCAAATACCTTCCACATGATAATAGCAGAGCTAGGATTTGGGTACTGAGTGATGAACTCTGCCACATGGAGCTCATAATCTAGTTCAGGAAGCAGGCACACATAAGAAAAGGAAAGCCACAAGTAACATGTTTATTAATTGTGATAAGTGCTATGAAGGAAATGCATGAGGTGCTGAAAAACAGAACATGTTCAAGGGAAACCAGAAAGGTAGGAGTTGATGAGAAACTGATACATAAAAGTTGCCATGTGAAAAGCAGGAAGGAACCAATGACATTTATCCTTCTTATATTTACACTTAGAAGCTGCTCAGACATGATGGTGTGTTAACCCCTAGCCTGACTCTACATCTAGGTTGCTATGCATTTATTAACAATTAGTGTTTTTCTTTCTTTCACCATCTGCTGGTGATCAAGTCAATCACTTTTTAAACACTTCCTATTTCTAAACTATTTGTGGGCTGACAAAACTTTTAGTCATGCTGGTTAGAATTACATAAAGATGAAAATGAAATTGGCTTTGGACAAGGCCTCTCCCATTAGTGATGTAGCCAGGGCTTGAACTTTGCACCAGCTCATTACATTTCTCAGGGACCAGTTTGGCTCTTGGGTTCTTAGCCAAGTTCTGGACAAGTTTCTAGGCAGGTGACCTCTGGGCAAGTGAGGTGTTGCTGTGAAAGCCTAAGCAATTATGACACACTTTACCTTTGCAAATTAGTGGCTAGTTGAATCTGTGTAGAATCCTTGTGTACATAGAATTAACTGTAAACCTGGGAGGGCCCTGGGCAAACAGACAGAATAGTTCCCTATCTGATTTGGCGGTTTTTGTTTCTCCACTAATGGCTGTCACCTCTCCCACGTGACAGGGAGTACTACCCCGAGCCCCCTCCCCACGCCACCCCCCATTGGAAGCTCTGTATTTGCATTCTTCTGTACCAACAGAGTAGTGCAGGTAAATTGTTTGGAGTCAGAGGAAATGGGGTTGGACTAATGCCTCACCTCACGAGTCAGGTTCATGGCTGCTTAGTAAAAGTCATTGTAGAAACTCAGAGATTTTTCACTTTAATATTGACTAGGCATGTACGAGAAAGAAAAGAAGAGTGTTTTTATGGCAATTTCTCTTCCAAGATTGGCACAATTGCAACTGAATTAACCTTTCCCATCTGCCAGGAAAGCTTGATGGTGAGAAAGGTGAGGATAAAAAGAGACAAGAGTGCGAAAATGATTTTCTGTCCTTAAAGAGAATTGAGAATCATTGTATTCCTGGACTCTCTGTTGAAATACCCTCCACACAAGAGAATTGTTTCTTTCTTTCCCTTTTTGTCAAAAAAACAAAAAACCCCATATATTTATTTATTTATTTTTCATGGTACTGGGCAGTGAACTCTGGATCTTGCAAGTGCTTATCAAGTGCTTGCCATCCAAGCCAGACCCCCAGCCCCTTTGTATTTTGTTTTTGAGATGAGGGCTCACTAACTTCGCCTGGGCTGCCCTGAAAGTCAAGATCCTGCTGTCTCCATCTCCCCAGAAGCTAGGATTACAGTTGTGCCTCATCATGTTTGACTTTAGGAGGATTCTTTCTTATCTTTATGGCCTGTGTCCTCTACTCCAAGCATACCACTCCTCTTTCAGATTGCTCCAAGCTAAAGCCTATTGGAGAGGCAGAGGAACAAACAATTGAGTAGATTTTGAGATGATTTTGTTCTAGCTATGAAAATGTTCTTGTCGGTGTACAAATGACCAATAAATATGTGAAAAAATGTTTGACATCCTTAGTCATAATGGAAATGCAAATCAAAACTACACTGAGATTCAGTCTCACCCCAATCAGAATGATGATCATCAAGAAAACAAACAACAACAAATGCTGGTGAGGATGTATATGGGGGTGGTGAACACTTATACACTATTGGTAGAAATATAAATTAGCCCAGCCACTATGGGAAGTTCCTCAAGAAACTAAAAGTAAATTACCATATGATCCTGCTGTACCAGGATGTAAGTCAACCTACCATGGAGATACCTGTATATCCGTGTTTATAGCAGCACTATTCACAGTACCAAACTACAGAATCAGGCTAGATGTCCATGAACCAATGAATACATAAAGAAAATTTGGTATATATACACAATGGAGTTTTATTCAGCCACAAAGAAGAATGAAATTATGCTGTTTAAAGAAAATGGATGTAACTGGAGATTATCACAGTAAGTGAAATAAGACAGACTAAGAAAGACAAATACATGTATGTTCTCTCTTATATGCAAAATGTAGACCTAAGTCAGGGAGGGGGCAAGGGCAAAAGGAAAGGGTGAAGGGGGAGTGAATATGATTAAAGTATTTTAAATGCATCTATGAAAATCCATGCATTTAATGAAACCCAATAAAATTATTTTTAAATGGAAGATAAGAAAAAGTAATCAAATAAGTATATTATATTCATCTATAGAAATATCACAATGAAACCCCTTTGTACAATTAATATATGCTAATAAAAGTGCTCTTTTCCATTATGCAGTAAATTTATAGAATATGTCTGTCTTCAGAAATAACTCAGCTCCAAAGAGGGCTCAAGGGAACTGTAGTACAAGTTTTTATGCATCTGACAGGAACTGTGTGTGAATTCAAGACAGACAGAAATAAAATATTTACATAGTGCATACTACATTTCTGTTGCTTTCCAAAAAGTTACCTCATCCAAAAAATCAGGTGAGGTGTGAGGGGCTGGGAGAGGTTCAGAAAGCCCCCCTCAATGGCAGCAAAACTTTGTGATAAATGAAGCACGGCAGTAGGTATTGTGGGAACCTGTCACAGAACAATGAGCCGGTTCAGTGGCAGTGACTGATCCTGACACTCTTGCACTGCGTGACTTTGAGCCAATCACATAATCCACTTTGTTCTTCATTGTCTCATTTCAAAAGTGAGGTTGCACTCTAATATTTATTATGGAATCCTTCAGCTTGAGAATGCTGCTGGTGTGGATAGATAAGGCATTTCTAGGGTTATTCAAAATCTACAGTGAACCTATGGAAGTCCTAAAAATACAGTTGGATGCTTTACATGGGAATACTATAGTTGATACAATGAGAAATAATTTCACTTCCTGCATACAATAAGGAGGATTAGAAGCGGGTAACAGCATGAAAAGATCCCCAAAAAGGTCACCATTGTTTCCACTGTTGTTAAACCTATCATTGCAATGGCAATGCTTAATATAAAACCAGAACATGAATTCATGGAGAATTGATGATACCTACAAAAACAAGATCCCATTACATGTACAGAAATGACTAGAGAGAAATGTCCTCTGAAAAATATGGTTGTATTTAGATGATGGAGCTAAAAGAAGACTTTTTTTTTCTAAATTGTGCATTTTTCTATTTTTCTTTACAGAGTGTTTCACTACAATTTATTTTCAAATACTTTGTACTTCAGCACAGGTGAATTTCTCTTTAGGTCCAAACAATAGTAGCAAGATTAACTGCGTTACTGAATGTTAGGAATATTAGGAAGAGCTTCACTTTTATTTGTAAAAATTTGCATTAGCTATTTAATTTTCATGCCCAAACTTATTTTTATTTTCCTTTTGGTGGCACTGGGATTTGAATTCAGGGCCTCACACTTGCTAGGCAGGCATTCTACCACTTGAGTCACTCTACCAGTGTGAACTTATTTTTAACAGAAAAATCAGAGGCGAGCACAGCGCTTAGTCTTGCAATCTTTTCAGAAGTATTTTAATTTAGGTGGTTGATTTCATAGGCCCTTGGGGAGAGAATAGGATAACTTTTATTTAATAGAATTTGGTAAACATCAGCCTTTTGAAAGAAATATTCTATACTTAAGGAACCTCAGCAGTTGAAAAGATTGCTAGAATTTTGGCATCTGGCATTTCACATTTTAGTTTCTTTATTAGGAGGACGAATTGGAAAAAGGAATCTTTCTTTCTAGCAATGAATGGCTCATTAAACCCTCATTTGGTTTCAAATTCCTCATTTTTAGTCATTTACATTGGTTCCTATTCAACACTTTTCTTATTCAAAATTTCAAATATATCCAGTTCTTTTTCTATCTTTAGCTCTCACCCCTTTACCTGGCTCTGCCTTCTGCCAAAAGCTGAAGATGAGATTTCATTTCACGTTTTCCAGAAATGCTCCGCACAGGGATCATCTTGCTCCCTGGTTTTCCGATGGGAAGACACTTTATTCTTTTCAAGGAGGAATATTAAAAACAGCCCCTACCTTCCACAGGATATCAGAGATGATTCCTTTTTGGAGGGAGACGACCTTTGTTTTCCAGCAGAGGCAGCGGCCCAGCTGCAGTCCGTCAGATGCTTCATGGTGAAGTTCCTTGTTGTGCACTGGCAGTGGGACGCCTGTCAGCAGCTTCCGCCAAGGCCTCTCAGCACATCCCCCTGTAGTCACATCTGTTCACATATAGTGATACTTATTCTGCCATCAGTAGTTCCCCTTTGCTCCAAATGTGTTTCTTATCTCAAATGCTCCAATGAGAGCATTTTTCATTATTTGGAACTTGACATTCTGTATGTCTCCAGGTACTCTGATTTCTTGTACTACCTGTTCCATCCTTGATGCCAAAGAGAAGGTCCTTCCCTGAAGGGCAACTCTCAGCTCAATCCTAAAGAACCATATGGTAAACACCTCCACACCTAGCTCTTTCAGACTGTGATTTGTTCACTCACTCACTCACTCACTCTTTCGTTCATTCAACGATTGTTCATTGAATGTCACTGTGTGCCAGACACTGCTAGGTGGTAGGGATTTCCAAAGAAATTTTAAAATTGGCTGAACCTCTGAGGAACAGGTTACTACGGAAGATCCAAATTAAAAACAGAGCAAAGCAAAACAGTAGGATTGAATAAGTAAAAGCAGAGATTGTTTAGACAAACTATGGAGTACAGAATAAGCAAAGCTCAGTTCTGTCTCCAAGATCCTCTCCATCTTCAAGGAGGAGGCAATGGTCAACAATACTTTTGGAAAGGGGTTGGAGAGAGGGCAAGAAAAGTACACACACAGGCAAAAGTTGTAGGATGGCCCATGAGACTGTCTGTATTGCTAGGAGATAAGTTTTTAAGAGCAAAGGCATTTTGTGTGCACACAGGAGGTTTCCATGAGCATCACTCAGCCACACGGCATGTATTCTGATCTAAGTAAGTACACCACAAATGTCATCACTGCTGGTCTTCAAAAATGACATTTCTTTTATGCAGTATGTGGACAATTTTGCAATTATATATTGCTTGTGGATTATTAACTTACGAAAGTGGTTCAGACCATATTTTCATTATTATAAAAGATGGAATTAAGTGCCCACATGTGTAATGTGTTGTTCCAGATTCTTGAGTACTGCAAATCTAACACAGGCATTGGCAGTGAGCAGCTTTGAATCACGATCGTGTCTAGCTAACACACCACTGGTGATTTGGGAAAAAAAGGAAATCAATGAAATTTGCAAAATTAATGGTATCTCAGTGATAATCTAGGAGAAATTTTTTGATGTATTCTTCCTGCCTCTTCTCCCTCAGAGCTCATGTAACTCATTGGGTATTCACTATGGAACTACCAGCTCCCTAGAGGCTGGTGAATTCTTTAAATCTTCCTGTTTCTTTGGAACTAAAATATGGACACAGGTTTGTCCTCAACTGTTGATAGTCATGGTGCAAAAGACCCACAAGTTCTTAAGGTGGAGGTCCTTTGAGAAGCAAAACAACCCCAAAGGGTTGTTTTCTGTTGGTCGCTGGAGACATTTCCTGAACTCTACTATTTATTCAGCAGCCTTCCACAGGACCATCCCCACATCTTTCTGTTCCTTACACAAAGTGGAGAAGGATTGCAAATGGCATAAGTTATTTTGGACCCAAAGAGCTTTCTTGAACACAAGTAGGGATTAGCATAAAACATGTAAGATTTGCCTATAAAGATAAGCGATGAATTCTACAAACATATTTCTGTTTAGATTGTGAAGAACTAGTTTCCTGAAACTGGAGGTGCTTATGCCAGAGCCGAGTGACATATGTCAAGAAAGCTAGGGTTGTGTACAGGTTGGACGGATGAATGTCCAGGTCCATGATTTTATGGTAGCCAATTGTGCTCTCAGGTAATAAAACCTTGTAAATTGATGGTGACATACATAGTCAACTGTACAAACATTGGACATAGATTCAATGGAAGATTTAGGTTGTGTACTCTTGCAAGTACAAGAGTTTTTGGTGCAGCACCAAGTCCAAAGTAAAACTGTATGAATTTTATACTCAGGGATTAAGATAAAGAGACAAGTTAATACCTGCTCCTTCAGGATTAGGAAAATTTGTAACTATGAAAATTAAACATCTGTAAACTCCTTCAAATTTTATGTGAAAGTACAGAATGCATGTTATCAGCACTCTGCAATGTTTGGCTCTGGCAACATCTTAGAATATACAAAGAAAATGGCTGAAATGGTGAAAATGGAAGTATCTTATTTAAGGTTCTACTTACTGAAAATATTTGTTATTAAAATAAGTAATCACCACCTTGACCTCCAAGTCAACACTCTTTTACCCACAATGTCACACCTTTTACAAAGCCATGTCAATAAGTTATCAAAACTAACTGAAGTTGGGTTTTATAGTGGGAATTCTGACTTAAAACAGCTTTCACCACTGTGTGCTTTTTCCACCAGAACTTGTAAAATTACAGAGAAATGAATGTTCTAAAAAACAATTTTATAAATGCTTCATCACCACTGGGCAACCCTCATTTATTCTGGACCTCTGGCAGCATTTGTTTCTTCTGGAGACTTTGACCCTCCTTTTAAATCTTGTTTACCTGCCTGTCCTGTACTGGATAATGACCTCCTCAAGGTCAAAGGCAGGTCTTTTACTGGCCGTTGGTTTGTTTGTTTTTTTGCTCATTGTTTGTTTAGGAATTAAAATAGTACATATCCACAATAAAAATCAGACAATATAAAAAATATAAAAAGGAAAAATCTTAAAACTACCTAAAATCATTCTATAAGAAGTAATCATCTTTGGCATTAAGCATTAAGTGTGTATTTTTCTAAGTATCTGTTAGTGTGTAGTTGCTGATAAAAGAAAAAAATGGACAGAAATAATTTTAGAAATATAGAATCTTACTACACATGTTATTTCAAAGTAAATTAAAATAATTTTGCTTGAATTTAAAAAAATCAGAGAGCCAGGATCTGTAGCTCATGTCTATAATCCCAGCTACTTGAGAGGCAGAGATTGGGAGGATCCCAGTTTGAAAACAGCCTGGGCAAAAAGTTGGCAAGAGCCCATCTTGAACAATAAAAAGTTGAGTGTGGTGGCCCCTGGGATCCCAGCTACGGGGTACCATAAATAGGAGGATAACAGTCCAGGCCTGGGCATAAATGTGAGACCATATCTTAAAAATAACCAAAGTAAAAGGGGTAACATGGTAGAGTGCCTGCCTAGCAAAGTCCTGAGTTCAACCTGAAGTTGACCTTGCAAAAAAAAAATCAAAGAGAAATTAAAAGAACTGAAATTTATTTTTCTCAAAACTCTAACTTACCTCTTTAAATTTAAAGAGAAGTTGCAAAGCACTTTGAAAAACAAAAATGACTATTTTGGCTAAGTAAATGTTTCAACATTAGGCTTTAGTTATTTCTTGTCCTCAAGTCTAAGCTTTTCTTGTTTATATTATTATTGAATTTTTGTTTAAATTGTTTAATTTTGACATAATTGCAGATTCACATCTACGAAAAAATGTGGTAAATAATACAGAGAGATAATGTCCACACTCCACCCAGTTTCCTTTAAAGGTAACATCTTGAGTGTGTACATTATATACTGTAGAACAAAATTAGAACCAGAAAATCAACATTGGTACAACCCATGGGCCTTATTTGGATTTCACTAGTCTACGTGCCTGTATGTGTGTGTTCTATGCAGTTTCATCACATGTACAATTGTGTGAACACCATGACTGGCAATGGAGATACAGAATAATTCCACCACAAGGATCTCTCAAACCCTGGCATCAAGAATCTGCCCTCCATCTCTGTCATTTAAAGAATATTACATAGATAAATTTACATACATTATATAACTTTTTGATGCCACCTTTTTTTTCACTGAGCATAATCCTGTGGGATCCGTGATCATTGTTGCAGAAATCGAGAGCATGTTTCTTTTCATTGTTGATGAGTATTCTACAGTGTGGGTGTGCAGTTGTCTCTGTAACCAGAGGATGATGGGCATCGGGTTATTTCCAGCTTCGAGCATCATGAATGCTCCATGCCCATTAAAAGGCAGGTTTTTCAGTGAACATATGCTTTCATTTTTCTAGGACAAACACCTGAGAGTGCAATTGCTGGGTGGAGTGACAATTACATGTTAAATCTTAAATTCTTGTTTAAGTGCCAGTATTCAAGTGAATCTTCATTAAACTCAAGCATAAATAAATAAATAAAGCACAAAAGATCCAGGGAATGTTTGTACACTGCTCTGGTGAGAATCAAAGAGGTATGACCATTAGAAATGAGAACTATCTGTTAAAATTAGAAACATTCCTATGAACAGGTAATTTCTAGATACAGACATGGCCCAAGTTCACACCCATATGCACCAATAGCCATGTACAAAGCATTGTTTGTATTGGATCCCAATTAGAAACAATCCAAATGTTTATCACAAAGAGACTGGGTAAATAAACTGTGGAAAGCTGGGAGCCTCCTAGCTACTCAGGAGGCAGAGATCAGGAGGATTGAGGTTCAAAGCCAGCCCAGGCAAATAGTTCCGTGAGACCCTATCTCAAAAACCCTTCACAAAAATAGGGCTGGTGGAGTGGCCCTGAGTTCAAGTCACAGTACCTAAAAAAAAAAAAAAAACAAAAAAAACCTGTGGTAAACCATGTGAGAAAACACAGTCTACAAATTAAAATGAATAATTAGAACTATGTGGATCAATCTCACAAACAATTCCAGCCTCAGAAGAGTGAAATGCTGCACTATCCCTAAAATATAAAATTCAAAGCCAAGCTAAGTCAACCTCTGTGTTAAGAATTAGCAAGCTGGACGCTTTAGGGTGGAAAAGTGGTATACTAGGGGACATGGCATTGCCAATATCTTATTTCCCAGTGGGTGTGGATTACAGGACTGTATTCGATTTGTGATCATTCATCGAGTTGTTTACTTTTGATTTGTGCACCATGCTGTATTTATTAAACCTCAGTAAAAAAGTGGAAAAATTTTAAAGCAAGCCAATATGACCAAAGCTTTAAGATGAGAAATATGAGTCTGGCAATTGATGTGTGTGTGTGTGTGTGTGTGTGTGTGTGTGTAAATAGAAAAGACTAAGCATTTTTCTTGGCAGTACTGAGATTTGAACTCAAGCCTTGTAAGCACAGTACTATTTCAGCCGCACCATTAGCTCAAGACTAAACATCTCAGGAGTAGGAAATTTACTGCAAATGAGTACTCTTTGAAACAAAGAGACAAACTAAGGAAATCCCAAAAGGTTACTAATATATTAGCAAAACGTTGGAGTTGCCTAGGGTAGGGTAAAGAGAGGGATGGAGACTTAGGGGTAGGAAAATGAATTGATTTTAAAGGAATTCTCTTGTAAGATGACACTCTGACAATAATAATGAAATGGAGTTTCGTGGAGGGAAAATAGCTGGCCTATTTCTTTTTAAATAGTTCTAAAAATAATAGTATCATGTGCGTCTATCACTGACAGCAGATTAGTGAAATGGTAAACTTACATGGAAATCCAAATTAATCATGTGGAAAATGATGTTAAGACATTAAAAATGATAAAAACAAAAAAGAAACATTATGAAATAATGAGTATAATATTTACTGGGTAATATCAAGTATATAAGTCAGTACTCTAAAAGTGACTGATGGCAGTGGTCCCCACCGCTTACCTAATCCTGTCTTCTGAGTATGAGCTGGAACAAGTGTACTGTTCCTAAGAATAGAACACAAGCATGGTGCAATGTCACTGCTGTGATTAGGCTATACAAAACTGTAGTTTCTGTCTTAGACTATTCTCTTTCTTCCTTAGTCACTTACTCTATGACTGCCTTGTGCAGAGAAACACATGAGCGAAGGAATAACATCACCCATTATGGAAATTAATGAAGATCAAGCAAACATGAACCAGCAAAAGCTGTTTATTCAAAGATTGCAATAGTAAGAGAGTTGATACACCATTTACATTTTGACAAACTCAAAGTTCAGCAGAGGAGTGGGAACCCTTCCTAGTGGAAGAAGCATGAGTTCAGCTGTGCTCTGATTGGAGGCTCATGGCCCAGGAAAGTTGTAGGTGGCTTACCAGAAGTAGAAAATACTTCAGTATATTCAGCATGAATATTGACTTTCTTTTATTAATTCTGAGTTACAACTGGGGACAAAAACTAAGGAACCCATCAGTTATTAGTCAACTCCTGGTCATTTAGAATAGATTGTTCTAAGTGGCTATTGATTGATATCCTGGGTAGTTACTAGACATACCAGTCTGACTTCCAATGAGTCTGACTTAGAGCAGGCTGGCTTTTAGAGTTAGAATATGTAGGTAATTGGTTAGTTTCTCAGGCAGGTCATGGTAGCTTGTGGTTAAGAGCTTTATTTTCAATCATGGTCTGACCATTGTTATTTGTATATGATCCAGATTTTCATGGAATAGAGATTATCTGGTCATCAATATATTGCAAGATCTTCTTGGCCTTTTGGTGATTGTCTTCATGAGGATCATCTGATGAGCAAATGGCTGCATACACTTCAGTCTCTGGAGAAAATTCAGTGGACTAGATCATGATGACTGATCAAAATAAGAGCCATTACTACTAAGGTGTTTTCAAACCAAAAACTACACTTGCCCAAACGAGGCCAAAAGAACAAATCTCAGAGGGCATGAGGATTAATTTTAGCGAGTTTCTTCTTAAGGCAATGTATCACCCTGTCAACTTTGCCTATTTTGATGACCCAAAACAACAATACAGCAATTGTGCAGATGCTTCCATGACTAGCCAACAGCAAAAACAAAAAAACCTAGAGCAATCAAGAACAATGTGATTGTCTATTACATTATGGCAAAAAGGACAAGGCATCCAGGCCACAAAGGAAGCAGGGGCACAACTTACAAAAAAGAAGTTATGCACAGCATGAAGTTGGAATTGAAGCCTTTCATTTAGGTATTTGTCTCCCTATTAGTTTCTGCAAGGTGGTGTGTATTTGGCCCATTGTTGTTGAATTCACATTCAGAATTCCCTGCGTTCTAAGAGATGAAGTGTAGCAGTTGGTTCTCTTCCTGGGAGAGGGGAGCAGCAGCAAAGCCGAGTTCATTGCTCAGCGTCAGTTGTCCGTGCAGGTGGAAGTGGAAGCCCCCTTTGCCCATGGCTTGTTTGGTCACCCTGGAATTGCCCAGCGGTTTCTATCATGGCGATGGATGGAACATAGAGGTCAGTGGGACTGAGAACCTTGACTACTCATGGAGATTATCTAAGAGAGGTAATGCAATGAGTATGGTGTGATACTTATCATATTGAAAGAAGAAAAGGTTTAATTGGCAATTATGGGTAGATGACAAGGAGTCAATAACAAGCAAAAAAAGAAAGGGAAGAATGTTAAAATACAACAACTAGATAGGCTCTAGGTTCAATGTCCTACTCAGAAGCTTTCCACACTCCATCCTTATGTGCTTGTTCTGAAGGTCTTGGTCAGCTTTCTGCTGTGAAGATAGATCTTCCATTTCTGGAAGATCTCTGGCAGTCCTGAGTTAGAGCCTCCTATTAAAAGTGACATGTTATTTATGTAAGAGTCTGAATTTCTTGGTTATTTGTAAACTATGAACCTAACAATTGACTCTTGGATGGTCACTGTTGTATTTGTTGATGATAGTACCTAATAGGGTCCTTTTGAACCAAGTTCAAGAGTAGTCTTTTTCTGATAGCTTCTTTAATAGGTGAAATCCCATGGTTGAAGCTCATGAAGATGGAAGATGTTGTGAGAAGGTAGCCTTATCCTGTTGATGACAGCACAGGGGTAGCACATGAAACCTTTGCAATATCCTGCCATGTCAACATGCAGTAAAATGGAATCTAATACTGTTGTGAAACTTCTAACATCATGAGCCTTTCAGTCTTAAGTTGATGGGAGCTATAGCTAATATGTACCCAAGAGAGTGGACTGTATGCTATAATTGCAAATGGGAATGTTTTTGGCCAAGGGACCTCTTGGGCTTCTGAAAGTTTTGACAATTTTAATTTATGGATGCTACTGGTGCTTCACACTTTTCCAGAATACTGTGGGTCATAAGACAGTCTCGTTTTTTTGAGTAAGGGGTAGTACGTTACAGAGTTCAAAATAGTGGCTTCTATAAAGTGTGTGCTTCGGCCATTTCTGTAAATGTCAGAAGAGATACTCTGCAAACAAAGCATCAAACTGGAGGCCTGAGTGGAAAAGGGTAAGCTTACTGATGACAAGCTGAAGCAGCCACTGGATTCCCTATGAAGGACAAGATGTAGGTTGTGAGGGTGAGTGCACTTGGGAGAGTGCTCCATGACCCACCACTTGTGCCTGGATTCTACTGCACGGGACTGGAATCACCCCATCCTCACCAGAATCCATGCAGTGGAACACAGCTGCCCCACTCTCATAACAGTCTAGTACAAAGGAATTGTTGCTACCCACAGGACCTGTCCTGCTTCATTCATACACCAAGTTGGTTTTCCATTTCAATAATGCAAGGATGGTTCAACATATGGAAATCAACAAACATAATTCAGCACGTAAACAGAGTAAAGGACAAAAAAGCACAAGATCATCTCAACAGATGCAGGAAGTCTTTGAAAAATTCAACATGTCTTCATGGTGAGCTCCCTAAAGAAATTAGGAATATAATAAATGTACTTCCATATAATGAAGGCTATTATGATAAACCTATAACCAATATCATAATAAACAGTGAAAAACTAAAACCATTTCCTCTAAAGTCAGAAACAAGACAATACTGTCTACTCTCTCCACTCCTACTCAATATAGTGATTGAATTCTTAGCTAGAGCAATAAAGTAAGGTAAAGAACTAAAAGTGATACAAATAGAAAAGAAGTCAAAACATACATATTTGCAGATGATATGATCCCATACTTAAAAGTCCCTAAAAACTCTACCAATAAACTGAGATCTGATAAATACTTTTAGCAAAGTAGCAAGATACAAAATCAACACACAAAAGACAGTAGGTTTTCAACATGTCAGTAATGAAGAGGCTGAGAAGGAAATGTGGAAAACAATCACAGTCACAACAACCTCAAATAATTAAATACGTAGGAATAACCTAACCAAGTAAGTGACCATCTTCTACAGTGAAAACTATAAAACTCTGAAGAAAAAAATTGAAGAAGACACTGGAAGATGAAAAGAATTCTTATCTTCACAAATTGACAGAATTAATTTTGTGAAAATGACTACTGCCTAAATCAATCTACAGATGCAATGCAATAGCCACCAAAATTCCAATGTAATTTTTCACAGAAATAGAAATATGTATCATAAAATGAATTTGAAAGGACCAAACCCCTGAATCACCAAAGCAATCCTAAGCAAAATGAGCAGTGTTGGAGGTATCACTATAGAGCCATGGTAACAAAAAATATGATGGTACAGACACAAAAACAAATATGCAGATGAATGGAGTAGAAAAAAAGATCCAGAAATAACCCCACATAGCTACAGCTATATCTTTAAAAAAAAAGTGGCTAAAAATACATTGGAGAAAAGACAGACTCTTCAACAAATGGGTGTTGGCAAGACTATATATCCACATGCGGAAGACTCAAGCTAGACACCTATCTTTCACCCTGTACAAAAGTTAATTTAAAATGGATCAAAGATCTTACTGTAAGACCTGAAACTGTGAAACTGCTAGAGGAAAACCATTGAAGATATAGGCATAAGTAATGCCTTTCTGAATAGGATTCCAGTTGCTCAGGAAATAAGAACAATAACTGACAAATGAGATTATATCAAACTAAAAAGTTACTGAACAGAAAGGAAACCATTACCAGAATCAAAAAGCTGGGTGCTGGTGGCTCACGCCTGTAATCCTAGCTACCAAGGAGGCAGAGATCAGGAAGACTGAAGTTCGAAGCCAGACCTGGCAAACAGTTCATGAGACCCTATCTTAAAAAAAAAAACATCACAAAAAAAGGGCTAATGGAGTGTCTCAAGGTTATAGGTCTTGCGTTCAATCCCCAGTACTTCAAAAAAAGAAAGAAGGAAAGAAAGAAAGAAAGAAGGAAGGAAGAAAGAAAGAAAGAAAGAAAGAAGGAAAACCCAGAGAATTGGAGAAATCCAGTTATTCATGAGAGGATTAATATCCAGCATACATAAAGAGGTCCAAATACTAAACACCAGTAGAGCAAACAATACAATTAATAGGTGGGCAAATGAATTGAACAGACAGTCCTCAAAGAAGAGGTAAAAATGGCAAATAAATACACGAAGAAATGTTCAATGTCATCAGTCATAAAGGAAATGAAAATGACACTGAGATTCCATTTTACTCAGTCAGAATGGTCATCATCAAGAAAAACAACAACAAATGCTAGGAAAGAGGTGCGGGTAAAAAGAGTTCTCATACACTGTTAGTGGGAATAAAACCTAGTGCTGCCAGTAGAGAAATCACTATGGAGGTTCCTCAAAACCTAAAAATGTAACTACTCTCTGAGCTGCTGTACCACTCCTGGGCACTATATCTGCAGGAATGTAAGTCAGCGTATAATTGAGATACCTTCATAACCATGTTTAAGGCAGCACTGTTCACAGTAACCAAAATATTTAATCAGCTTAGGTGCCCACCAACCAATGAATGGATAAAGAAAGTATTATATATATATATATATATATATATATATATATATATATATATATCTACAATTTGTTATTCGGCTATAACAAAGAATGAAATTACCTCATTTTCAGGAAAATGGATGAAACTAGAGGTAATCATGTTAAGTTAAATAAACCAGGATGTTAAAGACAAATTATCACAAGTTTTCTCTCATATGAGGAATCTAAATTTTAAAAATAAATATCAGTAGTGTAAAATGGTGCTGTTTGGGGGTGGAAATCTGTAGGAGAGGGAGGGCAAAAGGAGAAGGTGAAGTGAATATGATTGAAGTAAGTACTTTAGACATGTGTATGAAAATAGAGTAACAAAGCCTGATAAATTGTTTTAAAGGGGGGAAAGGGAGATAAGAAAGAATAATAGAGGTGTGAATTTGATCAAAGCACATTATATGCATGTATGAAAATATTACAACGAAGCCACTTCGTACAATTAATATGCACTAATAAAAAAGTCAGAAGGCCCTAGGTTGTAGTCACAAAATCAAATAGCTTTTTAGTGACTATATGGGCTACAGCTTTTCAGCGAGGAAATGTTTCAACACACCCTGAAAATAAGAATTGAATAACAAAAGCATATTCGTACTTTGTGGAGTATGGAAGCTGGATAAAATCCTTCTGAAGGTATTCCAAGCCCTCGAGGTCTGTGGACATGCCCATTTTCACAGTTTTCTTAATATGCTATTGACATGATCTGAAAATGACCTCAGCTGTTTTTTTGAAGTTTACCCACTATTGTCGATTTAAGACACTAACCAATTTGTCTATTTCATGATGAGTAGCTTCATGGGGAAACTTAGTTAATATCACTTGAAATTATCTGGTACCACCAAGAACTGTCTTGAAAATACCAGAGGTTATCAAGTGGAGACAGAACAGAGTTTTTCCATTTATCCCTTTCAAACAAGAGCTAAATATTGATATTTTATAATTACCTCTTAGAATCCTTCCAGACATTTATTCTTGAGGGTTTAGACAGAACTATATTCCTTTAGTTAAGGAGGCGCCATGGTATAATGATCTGCCAGAGCTCTTTGTTTAGCTTCCATTTCATTATTTTTTAAAAACATGGATCTTGGCCTTCATAATAGCCACCTCTCTATAAGGTAAGAATTCATCTGAAAGTTCATGAGCATGCTATCCATGTTAGAGTGGGCTTCCAGCATAGATGAGAAACTGCCTTCAGCTTTAGAGGATCTCCAAGCAATGGACCACCCCACAGCATGTCTCTCCCTGTGTATGTTTTTATCATTTGCTCTTTGGCTGGCTAATAACCCCTGGTCAGTGCAAGAAGTGCTGCTTGCCCCTCAAGTGGAGGACAGTATTCTAAAGGAGAGCTTTAATTCCTGATGACATATTCTACTTGACAGCCTCCAGCTTCAACTTTGAGATGTAACCCATCAACAAAGAATATTAGGTCAAATTTCTCAACATGGGTCTCTAATACACCTGAGAGAGGAACAGAGTGTTCTCTGAGTGAGGCATAATAACACCCTTTTCTTGGCAGGGGCAAGAGAGGGTTGGGATGCAAGGTGTTAGAGCAATGAGCAGTAACATGAGAGGAAAAGAGCAATATAATTGCATGAAAGTCTGATCGCTGGCTGAAAAGTGCTATGTTCCAGTTAGTTGTAATATCTGTACTACACAAGGAATTGTGAAGTACTGGGTGGCCTAGAACTAGTTAGCAATAGTATTAAAAGGTTTTACAGTGGCAGTTTTTGCCCTAAGAGGAAGGGAATAAGCTTTTGCCACTGGGTCAGAGATAAAATTATAGTTAACAATGGGGTTTGGATGTTTTCCATGAAGTTGAGTTAAGACTCCAAGCACTTGTCAGATCTCTCATGCTCAACGGTTGGTGTGGTGGCACATGCCTGACATTCCAACACTTGGAAGGCTGAGGCAGCAAAGTTCCAGGGCAGTTGGGCTGCAATGCAAGATCTTGTCTCAAAAAAAGTAGCTTTTTGCAGTTAAGGGAACCTGGGGCAGAAGGCCGTTGAAGACCTTCTTTGGGTTCCAGAAGGTCTGTCCATATTTGGGTTCCTTAAGTAGAGGATTTTTTCCTGAAGTCTTGGTCGATTTAAGAGGTGGCAAAATTGCAGGAAAATTTGGCACTCAATGTCTATAATATCCTGGTAAACCTAGAAAACTTCTCAATTGTCATTTTGTGAGGAGTCTAAGATAAGTTTAGGTAGCCTTAAGTCTAACAAGAGAAAGTGTTTTTTCTACTATAGATAGGTCACATCCTAAATAACGGACTGTGTTGTGGCAAAATTGTAATTTTTCTTTTGCATACTTGCAATCCTTTCCTGCTAAGGCTGAAGACAAGTAAATGGAATCAGTTTTACATATTTCTTTGCTTTCTGAACAAAGTAAGAGTCACCTACAGATGGTATCAGAGGTGAAGTGCAAGAGAAATTAAGTCTTGATTGAGTATTGCTCTCCCCAGGTGAAGGGGAGAAGGTGAGGCACACTGGAACAGACAGAATGGACATTAACCTTGGTGAAACAAGTAGCTTCATGAGGAACTGATGAGAGGATGTTATTTGGGGTAAATGCACGCAGAAAGAGAGGGAGAATTTTGTTCAGTTCATGAAGTCTTGAACAAATTCATATCTCAGTCTATTTATTCACCTGACTGCCAGTGTAGGAGCATTGCAAGGACTAGTGCAGGGTGAAAGCAGAAATCAGCTTGCCTTTCACCTACAGTGTTGGTTCCTTCCTTTGCTGGTGGCTTTAAGGAATATTGGGAAAGTCTAGATGATGGTTTCATAGATCTAGCTCAACTTTTATAATCTCTGCTTCAATTATTTTCCCTGTGTTTCCCTGTGTTAGTGGAATTTCTAGCTCACAGTATCAGGATCTTTGAGCAATGCATTAAATGTGATATGATACAGGAAGCAAGTTATACTCAGAGCAGACACAACTTGACTATGAATAGAGGACTCTCCCAGAACCTCAAAAAGTAGTCCCTCTGGTGTGCACTTGATATTAAAATTCTATTTGAAAGGAAAATACTCCCTATTAAATTTGAAGAATGGTATCACACAGCAGGGAGGAACATTTTAAAAGTCAGAGGACTAAAGGTTATGGTTAAGGGCTGGGAGACAGGGAATTCTTTGGGTTACTTGAAATACCTTCCAAGTGTGTATATATTTACTTCAAGAAATAGGTTGAATAAAGATGGCAGAGTTTAATATGGAAAGTATATTCCCCTTATCTCTCAGGAATTGATGAAGATGACAGCCCTGTATAAATGTAAAGACATCACCCCAAGAGATATTAATGACATTAATTCTCCTTAAGTATTTAAGTGTGTGGACACATTTTCCTTCCTTGGATATCCCATTGATCAGAACTGAGGGATTTTTCTTTGTCTTGGTTTTTCTTCTGTAAGATAGGGAAATTTTTTTCCTATGCTTCTTCTGTTTACAATATCTATAAGTGTCCCAAGCTGGTTGGTTGGGAAAGAGCCACCCAGCAGTTTGATTTATAGGACCACATATTTACTTGAGATAGTAATTTCTTTTTCTTATGAAGTTCTTTCAAAATGTTCTGCTAGGTATTGTTATTTACTTAGGGTCTATTTATTGTATTAATTTCTGTTTTTGAGTGAATTCTCTAATTCAAGTTTTTACTCAAAGATGAGATAAAAGGTCTGCTGTGACATTCCCACATTTAAAAAACTCCCTAATTAACAGGCTGAGAAGGAAATCAGGAAAACAACCCCATTCCCAATAGTCTCAAAAAATTAAACACCTAGGAATAAACCTAACTAAGGAAGTTAAAGATTGCTACAATGAAAATTATAAAACTTTGAGGAAAGAAATTGAAGTAGACACTAGAAGATGGAAACACCTCCCATGTTCATGGGTTGGCAGAATTCATATTGTGAAAATTGCTATACTACCAAAAGCAATCTAAGGATTCATTGCAATCTCCATCAAAATCTCAAAGGCATGCATCATGGAAATAGGGAAAACAATCCTAAAATTCATATGGAAGTACAAAAGACCTCAAATAGCCAAAGCAATCCTGAACAACAATGACAAAAAATCATTGATCAGGTAGCACAATCATCGATCCCAAATTACACTACAGTGTTAAAGTAAAAATAGCATAATAGTGGCAGGAAAACAGACATATAGTCCAGTGGAATAGAATAGAAGATCCAGAAATAAACCCATGCAGTTATAGTCACCTGATTCTTTGCAAAGATGCCAAAAACAAATGTTAGAGAAGAGACAGTCTTCAACAAATGGTGTCAGGAAAGTTGAATATCCAAATGTAGAAGACTGAAACTGAGCTTCTGTTTACCCTCGAAATGGACCAAAGAACTTATTGTAAGACTCTAAACTTTGAAACTACTAGAGGAAAAAAACGGAAATCACTTCAAGATCTGGCCACTGGAACTATTTCCCAAAAAGGATTCCAATTGCTCAGAATGTAAGAGCAAAAATCAGCAAGCAGAATTGTATCAAATTAAAATGCCTCTACACATCAAAGAAGACAATTGTCAGACTGATGAGATAGCCTAAAAATTGGATAAAATATTTACAAGCTATTCATCTGACAAGGGTTTAATATCCAGACTATATAAAGAGCTCTGAAAATTAAACTCCCAAAGAATAAATAACCCAATTAATTAATGGCCAAATGAATTAAACAAATAATTTTCAAAAGGAGTACAAACAACTCATAAATACATGGAGAAATGTTCAACATCCTTAGCCTTAAAGGAAATGCAAATGAAAACAACAGTGAGATTTCATTCCCACTCAGAATGGCTATCACCAAGAAAATAATAACAAATGCTGGGAAAGATGAGGGGGAAAAAGAGCTCTCATACACTGTTGTTTGAACAGGGCTACTACCATTTAATGGTCAGCTAAGTGAGGAGGCTCATTTTGCAAAAACGAAACCAGTGAAGAGATAGGAAGAAGAGGATAGTGTAGCACTGTGGCAGCTCAAAAAAATGTTTTAAGAAGAAAGAGGGCTGAGGTGTACCTCAGTGGTGGAGGTCTTACTTATCATGGGGCAAGGTCTTGGGTTTGATCACCAGCACCATTAATGAATGGATGAATAAATAATTAATAAATTTAAAGAAGGAGAAAGACGATTGAAAAACAATTGTTTGAATTAAAAACACAGTAGCCCTTGTTGATTCCAGAACATTTGCTGTGAAGACATCAGGATGGAAGCAGTTTGGAGTGGGTGGAGACATGAATGGGAGATGGAAAACTGGAGACAGTAAATGTAGACAGCACTGAGTCAGTTTTTAAGAGGAGAAAAGAGTCTTTATATAGTAGGACAGGAATAGGATTGAGAGAGGTGGTGATACTGTTGTGTTTAAATGTATCCTATCTGCATGTGTACAGAAGTTGATGGGAAAGATCCAGTCACGAGATGTACTTACTTAGAAGGACCCTGCCCTTGCTTTGATATTCTGCTGTCTCCATCTTGAAATTCTTTATGGGTTTTGATCCAGGGGTCTTACATTTTAATTTTTCACTGCCACCTGCAAATTGCATTGCTGATCCTGAATTGTTGGGAGGAAGAAGTTTAATATACAAACATCACAAAGGTTTCTAATCAAGTGAGTGGAGAAGCTCCAAAGCCTGGTTGGACTGGTTAAAGAAGAGGTGATTCTGTTTTACAACAAGAAGGAAGGAAGTACACAGGTTAGTATGATAAGTTTCTTGTGTGGACCATAAGGGGTAACATCTCACATTTTCTAGCACACAGTTAGACGTTTGGTAAGAATGAAGAAGATTTGAAGTAGCAGAGAGTGACATTTGAGTAGCCAGAGTGACTGCTGAGGACCCAGTTAAGACACTCATTGTGAGTTTATACTGGAACTTCTCTGAATTCTGGGGAGGACTTTCTCTCTGCTCATAGCCTGAGAAATGGTTCATTTTGAAGCAGTAGTTGGGAGCATCCAGTGTCAGATTTTTCCAGTTGTATATAGCCTAATGAAAAGAGTTTAAGGTGCTAATAAGTGTGCCAATGATATACTAGATCAAAGAATCTGAGTAAAGAGTAAAGCTAAGAAGGGGTCATCTGGATGGCTGCTAGAAAGTCAAAGACTGGATAAGCCAATGATGTAAAAATAGACCCTTGTGGGAGTACCTGAACAAGCTGGCTGGAATGAGAGGAGGTTAGTGGTAAAGTATTGGCTGCCTGGTCACAGATTGTAAAGGGTTCACATTTAAGGGTGATAATAAACTCCCTGCTTTGCTAGATGGGATATTTAGTGTGCTTTGGAGTGCTTTCTCCACTTACCAGGTTTTGTGATGCGATTTGTAATTAGTTTTGTCATTTCTGTAACGGTAAATTGTTAATTCTTTACATAATGCATAACCCCCTTAAGGGGTTACTTTTTACATGTAATTAACATAGTTTAAGAAATGTATTACACTTAACTATTTAATTTTTAATGGTCTATATTATTTCTATTTATCAAGACAGTCTCTTTCTGTCTTTTAAAGCATTTTTTAAAATCTCTAAGCTGATCTGTGGACAAACTTGAGTAGTCTTAACAAATTTTGAAGGTGTTATACTTCCTGATTTCATGAACATCTGAAAGCTTATTCTTGTTGCTCTCTTAGATCTTCACTGGCATTGAGTCACATTTCACAAACTTTTCACATAAAAAACCTACTGACACAGTTCCATTGTTGTGCTGTTAGAAATTATGCCAGATCTCCTGAGTCCAATAGTCTTTCACTTAGACCCTTGTTCAGTTTATCAGTTTCCTACTGCTATTATTAAAAAATTAGCACAAACTTAGTAGTTTAAAAGATGAAATTTCTTGATCTTAGAGTTATGGTGTTCAAAAATGCAAAATAGGTCTTAACGAGTCAAGGTGTTGGCAGTGCCATATCACTTTCTGGAAATTCTAGGGAAGAATGTTCTTCACCTTTTCCAACTTCTAGAGTCTGCCTGGATTCCTTAGCTCATGCCAGTGTTCTTCCGTTTTCAAAGCCGCAGAGTTGAGTCAAGGTCCTTTCATGCTGCCATCTCTCTAGTTCTATATCATCTTTCTGTACATCTGGTTCTCACTCTTCTAATTATAAGGATACTTGTGATTACACTGAACCCCCAGGGTGACCCAGGATAATCTCTCCCTCTTAAGATTGACTGATTAGTAGTCTTCATTCCATCCAGAACCTTAATTCTCTGTCATGCAAGGTAATAGTCATGGGTTGCAGAAATGGGGATGATAACAATTTAGGGGACATTATCCTGTCTGCCTCATTCAACTTCTCCAGAAAACTAATTTTATGGTTTATATGACTATTTCTTCTCACTCATATGGTTTGTTCTCTATTCCTGGTATTTTTTGCTGTGCTAGGAATGGAACTCAGGGCCTCCCATATGCTAGGTATGTACTTTACCACTCAACTACATCCTGAGCCTGTCATGTGGTATGTAGAATGTATATCATAATTTTGATGCTATGGTAACTTATAATTTTCAGACCATAACTTTTTATGCTTTCCTCTAAGTGTTCTAAGATTCTTACTGTTTTCTATTTCATTGATCCATTTTTCTCAGTATCACGTCCTTCTATTATTTTGTTTGCCTTTTAAAATTTAATAGTCATTTTTCATTTCCATTTAGTTTTCTATTGGTCTCACTATTTCATCTTATTTAAATTTATACTTATAATCTTTTAAAATATAAATGTGACTTGGGGAACAGACTTGTCTAATACTTTTCAAATATCTTTATGATTCCTTCCCTAACTGTGTTGTGGACTTGCTTATCCCATCCTCTCTCAGATAAAGACTATTTCGCATTATTTTGTGTTATTGTTCTTGTGCCTTTATATACATACATACACATATATGTATATATTATACATAATATATTTACAGTTCTGTTTAGTAATTATATATATTTATGATATATAGAAAGATAACCTATTTCTATGTATTTCTATGTATCTATGTGTGTACATTTATGAATAGGTATTAGGCAAATGTATATGTTTTGGGCAAAAACACACACATTCTATATATATGTCTTCCATGTGTATATATCTCCTGTGACTATATCTATATGTGTGTATACAGTCATGCGTGCTTAATGAAAGATTTACTCTAAGAAATGTTAGATGATTTTGTTGTTGTGTGAACTTCACGGAGTGTACTTACACAAGTTTAGATGATAAAGTTCAAAATCCTGGCTCGGTCTTTGGATGCAATAAAGAGATGTCATAGGGCAGGTGTGGTGAGTGATTCAAGATACTCTGGAGGCAAAAGTGGGTACGGGGTTCTAAGTCAGCCCTGGGAAAAATTTTGTAAGATCCCAGTTTAACTAAGGGCTGGTTATGGTGGCCATGTACCTGTCATCCCAACTATGTGGGGAGCACAAATAGGAGAATCAAGGTCCAGACCGTTCGGAGCACAGAGCAAGGCTCTATCTCAAAAGCAAAGCAAAACGGATGGGTAGAATGGCTCAAGTGGTGGAGTGCCTGCTTGGCAAGTTCAAACTCCAGTAATTCTCACACACCTTCTGGAAAAAGAGATGTGGTAAATAGCAAATATATGAACTGTTGCTGTATAACATCACTGTTTTTTACAGTAAATTTGTTAATAAATAGGAGTATAAAAGAACAGAATAGGAAAAAATGTAAATCATTAAGTCATTTATTGTCCAGTATTATGTACTATACATTATTACAAGTTCTGTACTTTCCTATGATTAGCAGTACAGTAAGCTTATTTGCACTATCATTATCACAAACACGTGAGCAATGTATTGTGCCATTAAATTACAATGGTTATGAGTCCCTAGGTAACTATGGCTATGATGTCACTAGTTCCACTCCATTATAAACTTAGGCAGTCTTTTGTTGAACAATATGTTTTGTGTTACATGACTGCATTTGCGTGTGTGAATAAAAATACATGTATATGTTCAAATATATATTACATACATATTATACACCTACAGTAAATATATTGTTTTCCTCATTTTGTGAGCTTTACATAAATGTTATACTATGTATGGATTCCAAATTGTTTTGGAAATTGGTTTTCCTCTTGAACATTATGTTTCTAAGATTCAACAATGTGTATACACAAGGTACCAGTGTAAGTTATACTTACAGCTCATTCATTTTCATTGATGCTTACTGTACAAGTAGGCTTAAAATGTCTTCTGGGAAACAGAAGAGCTTCTTCAGATGTGTAGCTAAAGATTGGATGGTTGAAATATGGGTACATAAATGTTCAAGTTTATTATATAATACCAACCATTTTCCCCCCAAAATGCATGTACCTGTTTACATGCCTATTATGAAAAATATAAGCTTGTTGCTTGACATTATGTCCAAGAGATGATGTATTGGATTTTTAAATTTTTACCAACTTTGAGTAGGCATAAAATAGTATCATTGTTTTCTTTTTTTGACAACAACCACTTAATATGTGCTTATTTATTATTTTAAATTTATTTTTATTTTTCACTTTGATTGTATTTTTATTTTTCACTTCATACGTGCTAGGCAGGTTTTCTACCACCTGAGCCACTCCCCCAGCCCTTTTTTGTGTTGGGTATTTTAAGAGATAGGATCTTACAAACTAATTGCCTGGGCTGGCTTCGAACTGCCATCCTCCTGATCTCTGCCTCCCAAGTAGCTAGGATTACAGATGTGACCCACCAGTGCCTAGCTTATAGTATGGCTGTTTTGAGCATAAAATAAAACTTTCTTAATTGTTAATGAGTCATAAGATATTTTTCTTTTTTTATTTTTCCTTGATTGTTGTACTAGATGGAGGTGCATTGTGGCTTTGACATTTACAAAGATTCTTGCAATGTATCAAATGTATCATATTTGAATTCACCCCCTCCACTCTCTTTAATCCCCACTCCCCTGATTCCTGGAACAGTTTCAATAGGTATCACTTTTGCATTTACAAACATGTGTACAGGTTATTTGCACTGTATTCATTCTACCCCCTCTTTCCTCCCACTGGTGCCCCATCCCCAGAACCTGTACCACCCTCCTGTTCTCAGATTTTGTAGAAGAAAAAAGATAAAAGATTAAAAAAAAAAAAACTATGGCTTTTTGCTAGTTTTGAGATAAAGCTAGCTACACAGGGAGTTTCCTTGTGATATTTCCATGCATATATGTATTATAACTCCAAATGGTTCATCTCCTCTAGTCCTCTTCACTCCTCCCTAGTCCCTTTTCCATGGTAACCCCAGCTAGTTTAAGATTTCTATATTCATTCCTATACAGAGAGCATACCAACTACATTAAAGTTTTAAATTTCTTTCCTTGCCCTATCCCTCCTGTGCTCAGCCTCCCCTTAGTGTGACCTGCATCCCATAATACTGCTTTATTTGTTTTAGGTTTATAATCTGCATATGAGGGAGAATATGTGGCTTTTGGCTCTCTGAGCCTGGCTAACTTTGCTTAAGATGATGTTCTCCATTTCCAGCCATTTACCTGAGAATGACAAAATTTCATTTTCTTTGTGGCTGAGTAAAATTCAGTTGTGTATAAATACCACATTTTCTTAATCCATTCTCCATTAGTGGGATCTCTTGGCTGTTTCCATAGCTTAGCTATTGTGAATAATGCTGCAACAAACATGGTGTGCAGGTGCCTATATAATAACCTGACTCACATTCCTTCGGGTATGTCCCTAGGAGTGGGATTGCTAGATCATATGGCAGATCTATGTTTAGTTTTTTAAGGCATCTCCATACTGTTTTCCAAAGTGGTTGTACTAGTTTACATTGCTACCACCAGTGTACAAGGGTTCCTTTTCCCCACATCCTCGCCAACACCTGTTATTGTTGATGTTTTTGATGGTGGAATCTTAGTGTGGTTTGATTTGCATTTCCTTTATGGCCAGAGATGATGAACATTTTTTCATGTGGCTTTTGGCCATTTGAATTTCTTCCTTTGAAAAAGTTCTGTTTAGTTCAGAACCAATTTCTTTATTGGTCCATTGATTTGGGGGGAGTTTAGTTTTTTGTGCTCCCTGTATATTCTAATTATCAATCCTTTTTCTGATGTGTAACTGGCAAATATTTTCTCTCACTCTGTGGGTGCTCTCTTCAGTTTAGAGACCATTTCTTTTGTTGTGCAGAAGCTTTTTAATTTCATGTAGTCCCATTTGTCCATCTTTCCCCTTAGTTGCTGGGCTGCTGGAGTTCTATTGAGAAAGTCCTTGCTTGCACCTGTAGCTTCCAGAGTATTCCCTGGTCTTTCTGTACTAACTTCAGAGTTTTGGGTCTGATATAAAGGTCCTTAATCCACTTTGAGTTGAGACTACTACAGGGTGATTGACATGGATCTAGTTTCAGTTTTTTTGCAGGCAGATAACCACTTTTCTCAGCAAAATTTTTGAAGAGGCTGTCTACTGTCCATCGTATGTTTTTGGCGACTTTGTCAAAAATAAGGTGAGCACAGTTGTGTGGATTCATATCCGGGTCCTCTATTCTGTTACACTGGTCTTCATATTTGTTTTTGTGCCAGTACCATGCTGTTTTTATTGCTATTGTTTAACAATATAGTTTAAAGTCAGGTATTGTGATATTTCCAGCATTGGTCTTTTTACTGAGTATTGCCTTGGCTATTCACGGTCTCTTGTGTTTCCAAATGAACTTAAGGATAGATTTTTCAAACTCTGTGACAAATGTCATTGGATTTTGATGGGAATTGCATTAAACATGCAGGTTGCTTTTGGTAGTATAGCCATTTTTACTATGTTAATTCTGCTAAACCATGAGCACGGGAGATCTTTCCACCTTCTGTAGTCTTCCTCTATCTTTTTCTTCAGGGGTTTGTAGTTCTCCTTGTAGAGGTCATTCACATCCTTTGTTAAGTTTACTCTGAGGTATTTGGTTTTTTTTTTTTTTTTGAGACTATTGTAAATGGAATTGTTTTCATATATTCTTTCTCAATTTGTTCATTGCTGGTATACAAAAGCTACTGATTTTTCTAAGTTGATTTTATATCCTGCCACATTGCTGAAACTTTATGGGGTCTAGGAGTTTTTGGGTAGAGGTTTTTGGATCTTTGAGGTATAGAATCATGTCATCTACAGATAGGGATATTTTGACAGGTTCTTTACCTATTTGTGTTCCTTTTATTTTTTCTTCTTGCCTCATTGTTCTGGCTAGGAATACCAGGACTATGTTGAATAGGAGTGGGGTAGTGGGCATGCTTGTCTCATTCCTGATTTTAGGGGAAATGGTTTCAGTTTTTCTCCATTAAGTATGGTGTTGGCTGTAGGTTTGTCATATAGAGCCTTTATAATGTTGAGGTACATTCCTTATGTTCCTAGTTTACTTAGTGCTTTTATCATGAAGTGGTGTTGAATCTTATCAAAGGCTTTTTTTGCATCTATTGAGATGATTATATGGTTTTTGTCTTTGCTTCTATTAATATTCTGTATTACATTTGTAGATTTGCATATGTTGAACCATTCCTGCATTCCTGGGATGGAGCCAACTTGGTCATGGTGAATGATCTTTGTGATATGTCGTTACATTCGGTTTGCCATTATTTTATTGAGGATTTTTGTATCGATGTTCATTAAGGAAATTGGTCTGTAGTTCTCCTTTTTGGATGTGTCTTTGTCTGGTTTTGGGATGAGTGTAATACTGGCTTCATAGAATGAGTTAAGCAGCATTCCTTTCCTTTCTATTTCATGGAAATGTTTAAGGAAAGTTGGTATTAGTTCTTCTTTAAAGATCTAATAGAATTTAGCAGAGAATCTGTCAGGTCCCACAATTTTCTTTTTTGGGAGACTCTTTATTTTTTTTTTTATTTATTTTTTCATTTTTCTTTTATTATTCATATGTGCATACAAGGCTTGGTTCATTTCTCCCCCCTGCCCCCACCCCCTCCCTTACCACCCACTCCGCCCCTCCCTCTCCCCCCCACTCAATACCCAGCAGAAACTATTTTGCCCTTATTTCTAATTTTGTTGTAGAGAGAGTATAAGCAATAATAGGAAGGAACAAGGGTTTTTGCTGGTTGAGATAAGGATAGCTATACAGGGCATTGACTCACATTGATTTCCTGTGCGTGGGTGTTACATTCTAGGTTAATTCTTTTTGATCTAACCTTTTCTCTAGTACCTGTTCCCCTTTTCCTATTGGCCTCAGTTGCTTTAAGGTATCTGCTTTAGTTTCTCTGCGTTAAGGGCAACAAATGCTAGCTAGTTTTTTAGGTGTCTTACCTATCCTCACCCCTCCCTTGTGTGCTCTCGCTTTTATCATGTGCTCATAGTCCAATCCCCTTGTTGTGTTTGCCCTTGATCTAATGTCCACATATGAGGGAGAACATACGATTTTTGGTCTTTTGGGCCAGGCTAACCTCACTCAGAATGATGTTCTCCAATTCCATCCATTTACCAGCGAATGATAACATTTCGTTCTTCTTCATGGCTGCATAAAATTCCATTGTGTATAGATACCACATTTTCTTAATCCATTCGTCAGTGCTGGGGCATCTTGGCTGTTTCCATAACTTGGCTATTATGAATAGTGCCGCAATAAACATGGATGTGCAGGTGCCTCTGGAGTAACAGTCTTTTGGGTATATCCCCAAGAGTGGTATTGCTGGATCAAATGGTAGATCAATGTCCAGCTTTTTAAGTAGCCTCCAAATTTTTTTCCAGAGTGGTTGTACTAGTCTACATTCCCACCAACAGTGTAAGAGGGTTCCTTTTTCCCCACATCCTCGCCAACACCTGTTGTTGGTGGTGTTGCTGATGTTGGCTATTCTAACAGGGGTGAGGTGGAATCTTAGCGTGGTTTTAATTTATATTTCCTTTATTGCTAGAGATGGTGAGCATTTTTTCATGTGTTTTCTGGCCATTTGAATTTCTTCTTTTGAGAAAGTTCTGTTTAGTTCATGTGCCCATTTCTTTATTGGTTCATTAGTTTTGGGAGAATTTAGTTTTTTAAGTTCCCTGTATATTCTGGTTATCAGTCCTTTGTCTGATGTATAGTTGGCAAATATTTTCTCCCACTCTGTGGGTGTTCTTTTCAGTTTAGAGACCATTTCTTTTGATGAACAGAAGCTTTTTAGTTTTATGAGGTCCCATTTATCTAAGCCATCTCTTAGTTGCTGTTCTGCTGGGGTTTCATTGAGAAAGTTCTTACCTATACCTACTAACTCCAGAGTATTTCCTACTCTTTCTTGTATCAACTTAAGAGTTTGGGGTCTGACGTTAAGATCTTTGATCCATTTTGAGTTAATCTTGGTATAGGGTGATATACATGGATCTAGTTTCAGTTTTTTGCAGACTGCTAACCAGTTTTCCCAGCAGTTTTTGTTGAAGAGGCTACTATTTCTGCATCGTATATTTTTAGCTCCTTTGTCAAAGATAAGTTGCTTATAGTTGTGCAGCTTCATATCTGGATCCTCTATTCTGTTCCACTGGTCTTCATGTCTGTTTTTGTGCCAGTACCATGCTGTTTTTATTGTTATTGCTTTGTAATATAGTTTGAAGTCAGGTATTGTGATACCTCCTGCATTGTTCTTTTGACTGAGTATTGCCTTGGCTATTCGTGGCCTCTTGTGTTTCCATATAAATTTAACAGTAGATTTTTCAATCTCTTTAATGAATGTCATTGGAATTTTGATGGGAATTGCATTAAACATGTAGATTACTTTGGGGAGTATCGACATTTTTACTATGTTGATTCTACCAATCCATGAGCATGGGAGATCTCTCCACTTTCTATAGTCTTCCTCAATCTCTTTCTTCAGAAGTGTATAGTTTTCCTTGTAGAGGTCTTTCACATCTTTTGTTAGGTTTACACCTAGGTATTTGATTTTGTTTGAGGCTATTGTAAATGGAATTGTTTTCATACATTCTTTTTCCGTTTGCTCATTGTTAGTGTATAGAAATGCTAATGATTTTTCTATGTTGATTTTATATCCTGCTACCTTGCTATAGCTATTGATGATGTCTAGAAACTTCTGAGTAGAGTTTTTTGGGTCTTTAAGGTATAGGATCATGTTGTCTGCAAATAGGGATATTTTGAGAGTTTCTTTCCCTATTTGTATTCCTTTTATTCCTTCTTCTTGCCTAATTGCTCTGGCTAGGAATTCCAGTACTACGTTGAATAGGAGTGGAGATAGTGGGCATCCTTGTCTGGTTCCTGATTTTAGAGGGAATGGTTTTAATTTTTCTCCGTTAAGTATAATGCTGGCTGTAGGTTTGTCATATATAGCTTTTATAATGTTGAGGAACTTTCCTTCTATTCCTAGTTTTCTGAGAGCTTTTATCATGAAATGATGTTGGATCTTATCAAAGGCTTTTTCTGCATCTATTGAAATGATCAAGTGGTTTTTGTCTTTGCTTCTGTTAATGTGGTTTATTACGTTTATTGATTTTCATATGTTGAACCACCCCTGCATCCCTGAGATGAAGCCTACTTGGTCGTGGTGAATAATCTTTTTTTTTTTTTTTTGTTTATGAACACCTAACTCTAAATACTTTTATTTATTTATTTATTTTTTCCTTTACTTTTTTTTTTTTTTTTCATTTTTCTTTTATTATTCATATGTGCATACAAGGCTTGGTTCATTTCTCCCCCCTGCCCCCACCCCCTCCCTTACCACCCACTCCACCCCCTCCCGCTCCCCCCCTCAATACCCAGCAGAAACTATTTTGCCCTTATCTCTAATTTTGTTGTAGAGAGAGTATAAGCAATAATAGGAAGGAACAAGGGGTTTTGCTGGTTGAGATAAGGATAGCTATACAGGGCATTGACTCACATTGATTTCCTGTGTGTGGGTGTTACCTTCTAGGTTAATTCTTTTTGATCTAACCTTTTCTCTAGTTCCTGGTCCCCTTTTCCTATTGGCCTCAGTTGCTTTAAGGTATCTGCTTTAGTTTCTCTGCGTTAAGGGCAACAAATGCTAGCTAGTTTTTTAGGTGTCTTACCTATCCTCACCCCTCCCTTGTGTGCTCTCGCTTTTATCATGTGCTCATAGTCCAATCCCCTTGTTGTGTTTGCCCTTGATCTAATGTCCACATATGAGGGAGAACATACGATTTTTGGTCTTTTGAGCCAGGCTAACCTCACTCAGAATGATGTTCTCCAATTCCATCCATTTACCAGCGAATGATAACATTTCGTTCTTCTTCATGGCTGCATAAAATTCCATGAATAATCTTTTTGATGTGTTGCTGAATTCGGTTTGCCATTATTTTGTTGAGGATTTTTGCATCAATGCTCATTAAGGAGACTGGCCTATAGTTCTCCTTTTTGGAGGTGTCTTTGCCTGGTTTTGGGATAAGTGTAATACTGGCTTCATAAAATGTGTTTGGCAGTTTTCCTTCCCTTTCTATTTCATGGAACAGTTTAAGGAGGGTTGGTATCAGTTCTTCTTTAAAGGTCTGATAGAATTCAGCAGAGAATTCATCAGGTCCTGGACTTTTCTTCTTGGGGAGACTCTTGATTGCTGCTTCAATTTCATTTTGTGTTATAGTTCTATTCAGGTGATTAATTTCCTCTTGGTTCAGTTTTGGATGATCATATGTATCTAGAAATCTGTCCATTTCTTTTAGATTTTCAAATTTATTTGAATATAGGTTCTCAAAGTAGTCTCTGATGATTTCCTGGACTTCCATGGTGTTTGTTGTTATCTCCCCTTTTGCATTCCTAATTCTACTAATTTGAGTTTTTTCTCTCCTCATTTTAGTCAGGTTTGCCAGGGGTCTATCGATCTTGTTTATTTTTTCAAAGAACCAACTTTTTGTTTCATTAATTCTTTGTATGGTTTTTTTTGGTTTCTATTTCGTTGATTTCAGCTCTTATTTTTATTATTTCTCTCCTTCTATTTGTTTTGGGATTTGCTTGTTCTTGTTTTTCTAGGAGCTTGAGATGTATCATTAGGTCATTGATTTGGGATCTTTCAATCTTTTTAATATATGCACTCATGGCTATAAACTTTCCTCTCAAGACTGCCTTAGCTGTGTCCCATAGGTTCCAGTAGGTTGTGTTTTCATTTTCATTGACTTCCAGGAACTTTTTAATTTCCTCTTTTATTGCATCGATGATCCATTCTTCATTAAGTAATGAGTTATTTAGTTTCCAGCTGTTTGCATGTTTTTTGTCTTTACTTTTGTTTTTGAGTTCTACTTTTACTGCATTGTGGTCAGATAATATGCACGGTATTATTTCTATTTTCTTATATTTGCTGAGGCTTGCTTTGTGCCCTAGGATATGATCTATTTTGGAGAAGGTTCCATGGGCTGCTGAGAAGAATGTATATTGTGTAGAGGTTGGATGAAATGTTCTGTAGACATCTACTAGGTCCACTTGATCTATTGCATATTTTAGATCTTGGATTTCTTTATTGAGTTTTTGTTTGGATGACCTATCTATTGATGATAATGGAGTGTTAAAGTCTCCCACAACCACTGTGTTGGCGTTTATATATGCTTTTAGGTCTTTCAGGGTATGTTTGATGAAATTGGGTGTGTTGACATTGGGTGCGTACAGATTGATGATTATTATTTCCTTTTGGTCTATTTCCCCTTTTATTAGTATGGAATGTCCTTCTTTATCTCGTTTGATCAATGTAGGTTTGAAGTCTACTTCGTCAGAGATAAGTATTGCTACTCCTGCTTGTTTTCTGGGGCCATTGGCTTGGTAAATCTTCTTCCAGCCTTTCATCCTAAGCATATGCTTATTTCTGTCGGTGAGATGAGTCTCCTGTAAGCGACAAATTGTTGGATCTTCTTTTTTAATCCATTTTGTCAAACGGTGTCTTTTGATGGGTGAATTAAGTCCATTAACATTAAGTGTTAGTACTGATAGGTATGTGGTGATTCCTGCCATTTAGTTGTCTTAGTTGTTTGAAGGTTTGATTGTGTGTACCTAACTTGATGTTACTCTCTACTGTCTTGCTTTTTCTTATCCTGTGGTTTGGTGCTGCCTGCCTTTTCATGGTTAAGTTGGGTGTCACTTTCTGTGTGCAGGATCCCTTGCAGAATCTTTTGTAATGGTGGCTTTGTGGTCACATATTGTTTTAGTTTCTGCTTATCATGGAAGACTTTTATTGCTCCATCTATTTTGAATGATAGCTTTGCTGGGTAGAGTATCCTGGGGTTGAAGTTATTTTCATTCAGTGCCCAGAAGATCTCACCCCACGCTCTTCTTGCTTTTAATGTTTCTGTTGAGAAGTCTGCTGTGATTTTGATGGGTTTACCTTTGTATGTTACTTGTTTTTTCTCTCTTACAGCCTTCAATATTCTTTCCTTAGTTTCTGAACTTGTTGTTTTAATGATGATATGTCGTGGAGTAGTTCTATTTTGATCTGGTCTGTTTGGTGTCCTGGAGGCCTCTTGCATTTGTATGGGAATATCTTTCTCTAGATTTGGGAAATTTTCCATTATTATTTTGTTGAATATATTACGCATTCCCTTCGCTTGCACCTCTTCTCCTTCTTCGATGCCCATGATTCTCAAGTTTGGTCTTTTGATGGAGTCAGTGAGTTCTTGCATTTTCTTTTCACAGGTCTTGAGTTGTTTAATTAATAGTTCTTCGGTTTTTCCTTTAATTACCATTTCATCTTCAAGTTCTGAGATTCTGTCTTCTGTTTGTTCTATTCTGCTGGATTGGCCTTCCGTTTTGTTTTGCAGTTCTGTTTCATTCTTTTTTCTGAGGTTTTCCATATCCTGGCAGCTTTCTTCTTTATTGTTGTCTATTTTTGTCCTGAGTTCATTTATCCATTTATTCATTGTGTTCTCTCTTTCACTTTGGTGTTTATACAGTGCTTCTATGGTTTCCTTTATTTCTTCTTTTGCTTTTTCAAATTCTCTATTTTTATTGTCTTGGAATTTCTTGAGTGTCTCCTGTACATTTTGGTTGACCCTATCCAGTATCATCTCTATAAAATTCTCGTTGAGTACTTGTAGTATGTCTTCTTTTAAATTATTCTTGTGGGCTTCATTGGGTCCTTTGGCATAGTTTATCTTCATTTTGTTGGAGTCTGGATCTGAGTTTCTGTTCTCTTCATTCCCCTCTGGTTCCTGTACTAATTTTTTGCTGTGGGGAAACTGGTTTCCCTGTTTTTTCTGTCTTTCCGTCATTGTCCTTGGTGTTGTTACTGTCCCTGTACTGTGTGTAATTAAGTATTTTCTAGCTTGTAATAATAACAATGGTAATATTTAGAATGGAAGAGTGAGCTGAGATGGAAAGCAAGAAGTTAAAGAAAAGGGGAAAACAAATATACAGACAAGAGGGAGAAAGCAGAACAAGGTATCAGACAAGAGAGTTTCAAAGGTATAAACAGGGAGTGTTAGTGTACTAATCGACAGTAAGCTGAACAGACATTAGAGGGACAGAGAGAGGATTGAAAATCAAAGATAAAAAAATAAAAAATCAGTAAATGAAAGTAATATCTATATAAAAAATGAATTAAAATAAAAGCTTCTAAGTTTATATGCAATGCAGTTTCAGTCTTAATAATTTGGGTGTCCGTCTCAATCTCCAGTCCTGGAGTTGGTGCCTCAGATGTTGTTCTGTAGTTGTCTCATCAAAGGGGATGCATAAAGTAGAACAAAATACACACTCACACACACACACACACACACACACACACACACACACACACACACACAAAAGCCCCACCAAGTGTCCCCAGTTCAAATGCAATACAGTTTCAGTAAGTTTTTCGGCTTGCAGGTGTAATTCGGTTGTTCTCTCATCAAAGGTAGGGAGAAAAAGAAAAAAAAGCATCTGGAGACAGTTCTGAGAGTGGTATCTGCAACTGTGGCTTGCCTGCCTGCTGCTCTCAGCCTGTAGCTAGCGGTGTTATTTATGCAGATCTCTGGGGTGAACTTAGCACTTACCTGGTCCCACAGGCTTTGTTTGCTCAGAGTTCTCCTGTGCGGGAGCCTCTGCTACAGGCTTTCCCCTTTCCAAGCACTGGGAAAGGTGACACTGCCCCCGTGTTGTCAGGCCTGTGTGTTTATTTACAGTTCATGTGAGAGGTGGGTCTTCCCCACTCTCCTCTGAAGTTCCCTCCCACTGCCACTTTCAGAAGCTTTCCTGCTCCTGCTTACTGGGCGGTGCTGCTGCTCCTGCCGGCTGCCATGTTTGTTTACAGTTCATGTGGGAAGTGGGTCTTCCTTCTTCTCACAAGTGTCCCCGCTCCTGGTTGCTGGGTGTGCGCCCCGCTCCCGCCAGAGGCTCTCCGGCCCGCCTGGCTTGTTTATTTACAGCCCCGGGAAGGATTCCCTTCCCCCAATCTTCAGTGCTCAGGGCACCCCACCCTCTTTCCAGCGTGTCTTAACTGTTCTTATTGCTTATTACTCAGTTTCTCTCTTTTTTTTTTTCCCGGGTGGAGGTCAGTCTGTCCAGGGGGCTATGCTGCTCTGGCCCAGGCTTGTCTGAGGGGGTACCGCGGTACCGCGAAGCTCACCTGGTCCACGTCTTCCCAAGCCGTATGGGCGCCGGCCACTGGTGGCCCCGGGGGCCCTCCTCGTTTCTCTGTTTAACGTGAAGTGGAGATTCTCTGCACCGGCTGGAGATGTGGAGGGGTCAAAGTTATGCCTGTTCTCGGTGATTATGCCTGCAAAGTGTGTCTCCAGCATCCCTCCAAGATTTCACTATAGGAGGGTCGCTTTCTGCTTCCTACCTCTAGCCGCCATCTTGGAATTCTCTCATGCATGTTATGAATGATTGCACCACCTTGTCCTCTAATACACCAGGTATTTTGCCACCTATTACTCATAAAAGATATTATATTGGTGTTTAAAATAATTTTATTCATAAACAACAATGTTGGCCATTGTTTGATGATTGTATATTAACTATATTTCCTACTACTTAAATTTTCTTTACTTAAACTTGAAGATCTCATTTTATGCTCTTAATTTGAATAACAAGTGCATTTTCCATAAAAGTTGAAACTATTTTCCAAGTTATCTATTTTTTTTATGATCAGTGATTTACCTTTCTGATTAGTGTTTGCTTTATATTACCATTTGTGAGTCTGTTGCAGATCTCAACCTGCAACATGCATGCTCCCTCACTTGAATATCCTTGAGAACTAGTGATAGCATGACTTCAGGAACACATTGAATCTAAAAGTGGAGAGTAGATGGTGGTTATCAGGGGCTTAAGTTGGGAAGGTTAGGGCCATGTAGGTCAGAGGATGCAAATTTTTAGTTAGGAGAAATAAGTTCAAGAGTGCAACATGGTAACTGTGGTTAATTATAATGAATTGTACTCTGAAAAATCACTGAGATAGAAAACTTCAAGTGTTGCTATCATGAAAAAACCAAGCATGTGAAGTAAACCATGTGTTAATTGCTTTGAATTGGCACTATGATTTGAATAAGTGCCCCCCAAACATCCATATATGAAAGCTTGATCCCTAAGTGGCACTCTTGGCAGGTGATGGAACCTTTAAGAGGTAAGTCACTGGTGGCTGCCCTTGAAGGGTATGTAGGACTGCAGCCTCTTTCTTTTTCTTTCATTGCTTCCTGTCCACCATAGGATGAGCAGCTTTATGTGCTTCTATCATGACGTCCTGCCTTGCCACAGGCACAAAATAACAAGGCCAACCCACCATGGACTGAAACCTGCAAAGCCATGAGCGACATAAGCCTTTCCTCTTAAGCTGGCTATCTCAGGTATTGTGTTAAGTGACACAAAACTAACTTATTTGACCTTTTCTTAATGCCTATATATTTGAAAACATCAATTCTTTTGTATGTGATAAATATTGTCAGTTAAACTCAAAATTAAAAAAAAAATTAGAGAAAACAAAAAAAAATCTAGTGTCAAACAGTTAACATTACAGATCATTTGTGGAATATCAGTGAAATAAAATTAAGGCGATACCAAACACAGCCATCCCTCCCTCTTTGAGAAAGAACATTCTCTGAAAGAGATTAGTAGACAATGAAGACACTGTGAGGAACCAAAAAGATGTTCACTAAGACAAAGTGACATGGCAAGAAAAAGGCTAGTGTCAAAAGAAAGCAAAGGGAGGCCACAAAAATGAGTCCAAGCAGTAGATTTCCATCGCTACACTGCCATACAGGAGGATTTGCTTAGCTTCAATTCTTCTCTCTCCAGATGGCTGAGCAGGCAGGACTGTGGAAGTTAGAAATTAAAGTTTGTGCAAAAGGTTACATAAGATGGCAGTGCTTTTTTGTTTTCTTTCTGATAACTATTTTATGTCTTCAGATTTTTCCTTGCAAACTGGTATGTCATTGACTGGGATAGGTAAATGAAGAGTCAATGTGAATTTCCCCTCTAAACCAATCTCTAACATGACTCTTTTTAATCCTTACTTAACAACGTGACAGTGTGTGATAAGGAGGCATCAGATAAACTACCCAGATGTAAAGTAAAAGTGGCATCTTTGGAAAATCTTGGAAGACATATAAAGTAGCTTTAGCAGGGAATAAGATGATGATCTTAAAAATGCAAGTGAGAAGATTGAACAGAGTTGTTTTTTCAGTGCTGGGGACCTTAGAACAGAGATTTTTATGAAAAAAAAAATGAAAGCATCAAAGATATCCTGCAATAAAGCTGTATTTCTAAGAAACAAATTAATATATTTTTTTCAATGAAAACACTGAAGTATAAGAGAAGTGGACTATATTAACAAGAGAAAAGGCTTTTTCTTTAAATATATTTATTATGAGTTGTAGGAGAAAAGCTTAAGATATTTTCTGATGTGGATTCTTCACAGCAGTCAAAGAAATGTAGCAGCCATGAAGCGTGCAAAGAATACAGAAGAAAACTGTATGAAATACTGCAGCTCTCTGAGTATGAAGAGCTTGAAGTGCTGGTCCTAATATACAACTAGCTGTAGACAGGACCCACCTAGCACATCTCTTGGCTCTTCAAAGAGAAGAAAGTATGGGAAACTCCACCCTCTGGCCCCTAAAAAAGAAAGTTCAGTGTACAGAAGAATCTGGAATAGTTATTGATAGGCAAAGGAGGTGAGCTGGGTTTCTCTGAGGGCATTACCAAGAGCCACAGAGAAATTACAGCATTGAATGTTGGGTGACTCACCTCAGCCTTGAGTATGATCAGGTCTTTCAGAAGGCTGCACATGTCCTATATTAGTTACCTGTTGCTGCTGCAATAAATAACCACAACTTAGGGAGTCAAAACAACACAAATTTATCTTAAAATTATAAAGGACAGAAAGCCTAGTCTGTCTTATGCAGCTAAAACAAAATGAGCAGAACTGCATTCCCGCTTGGCTCTGTAGGAGAATCTATTTCCATGTCTTTCCCAGCTTCTAGAGGCTATCATTATTCCCTGGTTCTTGATTCTGTTCCTCCACCTTCAAGGTCAGCAATACTAGGTCTTGTCTTTCTCATGCTACTAAACTTCCACTATTCTGCCTCCTTTGTCCACATTTAAAGATCCTTATGAATAGAGTGGGCCCACCCACACAATATTCTTCCCATCTCAGATCTATAAGTTAATCACTTCTACAAAGTCCATTTTACCAGTAAAGTTAACATATTTGTATTTTCTGGGAATTGGTATGTGGAAAATATTTTGTGGGAGGTGCTATGGTTTAGATCTTAAGTGTACCCAAAAGGCCTATGTGTTTACCACCTGTTTCCCAGAGTGATGCTATTGGAGGATGGTGAATACTTTAGGAAGTGGGACTTGGTGGGAGGTCTTTAGAACAGTGGGCATGCTCTCAGAAAAGGGGATGGTAGGATTCCTCTTTCTCTCTCTTTCTCTCTCTCTGACTCTCTCTCTCTCTCTCTCTCTCATGACTGTTGATAAAGTAAGGACTTTTGCTATCCCACACATTTCCCACTATGATGTTTTGACTGACCACAAGCCCAATGCAACAGGACCAACTAATAGTGGTCTAAAAACTTCAAAAACTGGGCCAGAGGCTGGGGGTGTAGCTCTGTGTTAGAGGACTTGCTTAGCATGCACAAAGCCCTGGGTTCAATCCCTAGCACTGCAGTGGTAGCAGGGGGAGGAGAGTTTGTAGCTGGGTGTGGTGCCTGAGATCAGGAGTCTGAGACAGGAGGGTAATAAGTTTGAGGCAACACCCTGCCTCAAAAAAATGCTAGCCAAATTAATTCTTTTTTCTTTATAAGTTGATTTTCTCAGATATTTGTTAGAATGATAGGAAGCTGACTAACACAGGGGATCATTGTTATGCTTCTCATAGTCCCTAAGCATGATGCAGTACTCCCTGGGGCCTGACCAAAGCAGGTGCACAACCCTCAAGATGAACATGTCATCAGTAGAGTTCTACAGGATTTATACAAATGGAAACCTAGTATCAAGCAATCAATGGTCAACAAACACATGAGGAGGCAAACTGCACATGTGGGAGACAGCAGATACCAGTAAATAGCAGATTCTTACTCAAGGAAAAAGACATAGATTATCAAGAATGAGCACAAAGATAATTAAGAAGACTCAGAGAAAGAAATGTGCACACACACACATCACACACCAAATTGGAAGATACAACAGAAGGAAGTACACAGGATGTAGCACAGAAGTACAAGACCATGGAAATCTTTTGTTAAAATTAAGCTACAAGCAAAAGAAAACTAGGATATCTAAATTCTATCTGAACAGAGTCCCAGAGAGAAAAGACAAAGGAGAGAGGGAAAGGGGTCCTTGGAAGGAGGGAAAGGGGAAGGGAGTGAGGGCTAGAGGGAAAGAGAAAGGGAGAGAGAGAATGAGAAAGAGACTAATGTAAGAGAAGCAATATTTGAAAAGATAATGACTGTGAATTTTTAGAAATTAAGAGAAAATCCATAGTTTCAGTATGTTCAACATACATTAAATTCAAAATAAATAGTCTAGGCCACTTTTACTACCATTATCATTGCAGCAACTATCTTTCTACAGGTGTAGCTGACCACATCTTGCTGTGACTCACATCCCTTGCTTTCTGTCCTGACACATCTCAGATGTTTGGGAGAACCTGATGGACAGGCACAATTTTATCAAGTCTGAAAATTCAAGGAGATTAACACTTCATGGAATAATCCTTGATCACTGGGGAAGAGGAATTGGTGGTAAATGTTCCCCAAGTGAATCCCACATAGCCAATTCTCAGGTCTAAAAAGTACCTCAGAGGGTCACAGAGAGCTCAAGCCCAGTTTTCCACAGCATGACTACATCTATAATATACCTTTGCATTGGGTCTTCTACCTCTTTATCTCATTTTTTCCCAATCTCATTTTTCTTTTCCCTGACTCAGTGCCCAAAATAAATTCTCCTTTCCAAGCTTATATCTGAGGCTCTGATTTCTGGACAGGGGAGAATCAGAACTAATACCAAAAGTATAGGCTCTGATTTCTGGACAGGGGAGAATCAGAACTAATACCAAAAGTCATTCTCCAATACACTACATAATAGAAAGAATTAAAATTATCCAGAGAGAAAAATCACCTAAAAAGAAATGACCAGAAGAAAGACCATCAGAATGACAAGAGCTATGCAATAATAAGGGCTCAAAAGACAATAGAATAAGACTTCAAAAAGCTGACATAAAACAGCTATTAGTCTAGAACTGTACACCAATAAAATCATATTTTAAAACCAGAGTAAAATAAAGAAATCTTAGGTAAATAGGGAACTAGAACATTTACCAACAATATACCTACACTAAGAGAACTTTTGAAGAACTTTCTTCTCAAAGTAGAAAAATAAAGTTAGAAAAAATGTTTCAGGGATAAAAGAATGTCAGCAATAGAAACTGACAAACCTGCACAAATCTAAATAAGAGAAACTTCAATGGTATAATAAAAGTGATGTCCAATTTGAAGGCTAAAGAATAAAAAGAATAGTCCTGGGCAACAATACATATATGGAAAAAGGGAGCAATCAAAGTTAAAACGCTGCAAGCTTCCTACAGCATTTGGGAAAGAGATTAAGATAGTAACGTTAGACTTGGATAAAATACATAAACATAGTTTAAATTTTAGCACAAAAATTTAAATAGGATTTTCAATTTCCAAATACTTAGAAGGGTAAATGGAATATATAATGAAGAACAAAGAATTAGCAAAGTGGAAAAATGAAGAGCCAAAACATAAAATGAGAGAGATAGTTTCAAGTATATGTGGGAACCCAAAAAATATAGAGGATCTCTTCATTAAAATACAGAGATTGTCAGTCTGACTCAGAAAATAAAAATAAAATAAACCCATCTCTACACTGCTTTCAAAAGGACTACATAAATCATAACTGTACAGAACAGTTGAAATTAAAAGTTTGGAAAATTTCACTAAGTACATCCTACCAAAAGTATATTTCTAAATGCTTACAATGAAAAGTTGTAATATGTGCAAAGGAATTCAAATGTGGGAGAGATTAAAAATAAAAACAGACATCTGTAAAATAGAAAACAAGATAAATAAAGCCACAAAGGTAGAAGACAAACTCAAAGAAAGTCCAGTTAAGTCCCATAACACTCAACCAGCTGCTTTACAATTTTACATGGGAATAAAATCAGGCAACACACTCTTGAAGTAGGAGGAAGTTGGGAGAGCAGGTAGGAAGGGTGACTTGCTCTTCAGACTTCACAATTTTCACAAGTATCTAGTAATGAAGACAGTGGAATAGGACCAGGCACAGAAAATATTACCAGCAGAGCTGAGTAAAATATCCAGAAACAGACTTGTGAATGCATATGTTTTTATTCTTGTCTGCAATTTCTCCTGAGAAACAGTAGGAATTGAATTCAAGAATAAAAGCATAAGAAGACAAGAGTAAAAGTCTATAGAATTAATGGAGCTGGGAAAATATTAATTTCATTACTATTTATTTTAAAAATTTGATAAATTGAACCTTAACATAAAGGTAAAGTTTTAAACTTTTAGACTATAAGAATTTTAAAGAAACTAAAAAGACACGCCTCAATCTAGAAGGGGAAGTTTGTGAAAACATAGTCCATAGAAGATGAACATAGTGAATGTCGCCTTTACTTCCAAGGCAAAAGAAAAATGATCAAAAGACATAAATAGAGGAGGGAAAAGACCCAAATCAGTAAAATCAGAAACACAAAAGGAGAGATAACAACAAACACCAAGGAAATCCAGGGAATCATCAGAGACTACTTTGAGAACCTATATTCCAATAAATTTGAAAATTTTGAAGAAATGGACAAATTTCTAGATACTTAAGACCATACAAAACTGAACCAAGAGGATATTAATCACCTGAATAGATCTATAACACTACATGAAATTCAAGCAGCAATAAAGAGTCCGGAGATTCCAAGATGGTGGCTAGAGGTAGGAAGCAGAAAGCGACCCTCCTATAGTGAAATCTTGGAGAGACTCTGGAGACACACTTTGCAGGCATAATCACCGAGAACAGGCATAACTTTGACCCCTCCACATCTCCAGCCGGTGCAGAGAATCTCCACTTCACGTTAAACGGAGAACCGAGGAGGGCCCCCGGGGCCGCCAGTGGCTGGCGCCCATACGGCTTGGGAAGACGTGGACCAGGTGAGCTTCATGGTACCGCAGTAGCCCCACAGACAAGCCTGGGCCAGAGCAGCATAGCCCCCTGGACAGACTGACCTCCACCCGGGAAAAAAAAAGAGAGAAACTGAGTAATAAGCAATAAGAACAGTTAAGACACGCTGGAAAGATGGTGGGGCGCCCTGAGTGCTGAAGATTGGGGGAAGGGAATCCTTCCTGGGACTGTAAATAAACAAGCTGGGCAGGCCGGAGAGGCTCTGGCGGGAGCAGGGCGCACACCCAGCAACCAGGAGCGGGGAAGCTTGTGAGAGGAGGGAAGACCCACTTCCCACGTGAACTGTAAACAAACATGGCGGCTGGCAGGAGCAGCAGCACCGCCCAGTAAGCAGGAGCAGGAAAGCTTCTGAAAGTGGCAGTGGGAGGGAACTTCAGAGGAGAGTGGGGAAGACCCACCTCTCACATGAACTGTAAATAAACACACAGGCCTGACAACACGGGGGCAGTGTCACCTTTCCCAGTGCTTGGAAAGGGGAAAGCCTGTAGCAGAGGCTCCCGCACAGGAGAACTCTGAGCAAACAAAGCCTGTGGGACCAGGTGAGTGCTAAGTTCACCCCAGAGATCTGCATAAATAACACCGCTAGCTACAGGCTAGCATTTAGAAATATACTTTTGGTAGGATGTACTTAGTGAAATTTTCCAAACTTTTAATTTCAACTGTTCTGTACAGTTATGATTTATGTAGTCCTTTTGAAAGCAGTGTAGAGATGGGTTTATTTTATTTTTATTTTCTGAGTCAGACTGACAATCTCTGTATTTTAATGAAGAGATCCTCTATATTTTTTGGGTTCCCACATATACTTGAAACTATCTCTCTCATTTTATGTTTTGGCTCTTCATTTTTCCACTTTGCTAATTCTTTGTTCTTCATTATATATTCCATTTACCCTTCTAAGTATTTGGAAATTGAAAATCCTATTTAAATTTTTGTGCTAAAATTTAAACTATGTTTATGTATTTTATCCAAGTCTAACGTTACTATCTTAATCTCTTTCCCAAATGCTGTAGGAAGCTTGCAGCGTTTTAACTTTGATTGCTCCCTTTTTCCATATATGTATTGTTGCCCAGGACTATTCTTTTTATTCTTTAGCCTTCAAATTGGACATCACTTTTATTATACCATTGAAGTTTCTCTTATTTAGATTTGTGCAGGTTTGTCAGTTTCTATTGCTGACATTCTTTTATCCCTGAAACATTTTTTCTAACTTTATTTTTCTACTTTGAGAAGAAAGTTCTTCAAAAGTTCTCTTAGTGTAGGTATATTGTTGGTAAATGTTCTAGTTCCCTATTTACCTAAGATTTCTTTATTTTACTCTGGTTTTAAAATATGATTTTATTGGTGTACAGTTCTAGACTAATAGCTGTTTTATGTCAGCTTTTTGAAGTCTTATTCTATTGTCTTTTGAGCCCTTATTATTGCATAGCTCTTGTCATTCTGATGGTCTTTCTTCTGGTCATTTCTTTTTAGGTGATTTTTCTCTCTGGATAATTTTAATTCTTTCTATTATGTAGTGTATTGGAGAATGACTTTTGGTATTAGTTCTGATTCTCCCCTGTCCAGAAATCAGAGCCTATACTTTTGGTATTAGTTCTGATTCTCCCCTGTCCAGAAATCAGAGCCTCAGATATAAGCTTGGAAAGGAGAATTTATTTTGGGCACTGAGTCAGGGAAAAGAAAAATGAGATTGGGAAAAAATGAGATAAAGAGGTAGAAGACCCAATGCAAAGGTATATTATAGATGTAGTCATGCTGTGGAAAACTGGGCTTGAGCTCTCTGTGACCCTCTGAGGTACTTTTTAGACCTGAGAATTGGCTATGTGGGATTCACTTGGGGAACATTTACCACCAATTCCTCTTCCCCAGTGATCAAGGATTATTCCATGAAGTGTTAATCTCCTTGAATTTTCAGACTTGATAAAATTGTGCCTGTCCATCAGGTTCTCCCAAACATCTGAGATGTGTCAGGACAGAAAGCAAGGGATGTGAGTCACAGCAAGATGTGGTCAGCTACACCTGTAGAAAGATAGTTGCTGCAATGATAATGGTAGTAAAAGTGGCCTAGACTATTTATTTTGAATTTAATGTATGTTGAACATACTGAAACTATGGATTTTCTCTTAATTTCTAAAAATTCACAGTCATTATCTTTTCAAATATTGCTTCTCTTACATTAGTCTCTTTCTCATTCTCTCTCTCCCTTTCTCTTTCCCTCTAGCCCTCACTCCCTTCCCCTTTCCCTCCTTCCAAGGACCCCTTTCCCTCTCTCCTTTGTCTTTTCTCTCTGGGACTCTGTTCAGATAGAATTTAGATATCCTAGTTTTCTTTTGCTTGTAGCTTAATTTTAACAAAAGATTTCCATGGTCTTGTACTTCTGTGCTACATCCTGTGTACTTCCTTCTGTTGTATCTTCCAATTTGGTGTGTGATGTGTGTGTGTGCACATTTCTTTCTCTGAGTCTTCTTAATTATCTTTGTGCTCATTCTTGATAATCTATGTCTTTTTCCTTGAGTAAGAATCTGCTATTTACTGGTATCTGCTGTCTCCCACATGTGCAGTTTGCCTCCTCATGTGTTTGTTGACCATTGATTGCTTGATACTAGGTTTCCATTTGTATAAATCCTGTAGAACTCTACTGATGACATGTTCATCTTGAGGGTTGTGCACCTGCTTTGGTCAGGCCCCAGGGAGTACTGCATCATGCTTAGGGACTATGAGAAGCATAACAATGATCCCCTGTGTTAGTCAGCTTCCTATCATTCTAACAAATATCTGAGAAAATCAACTTATAAAGAAAAAAGAATTAATTTGGCTAGCATTTTTTTGAGGCAGGGTGTTGCCTCAAACTTATTACCCTCCTGTCTCAGACTCCTGATCTCAGGCACCACACCCAGCTACAAACTCTCCTCCCCCTGCTACCACTGCAGTGCTAGGGATTGAACCCAGGGCTTTGTGCATGCTAAGCAAGTCCTCTAACACAGAGCTACACCCCCAGCCTCTGGCCCAGTTTTTGAAGTTTTTAGACCACTATTAGTTGGTCCTGTTGCATTGGGCTTGTGGTCAGTCAAAACATCATAGTGGGAAATGTGTGGGATAGCAAAAGTCCTTACTTTATCAACAGTCATGAGAGAGAGAGAGAGAGAGAGAGTCAGAGAGAGAGAAAGAGAGAGAAAGAGGAATCCTACCATCCCCTTTTCTGAGAGCATGCCCACTGTTCTAAAGACCTCCCACCAAGTCCCACTTCCTAAAGTATTCACCATCCTCCAATAGCATCACTCTGGGAAACAGGTGGTAAACACATAGGCCTTTTGGGTACACTTAAGATCTAAACCATAGCACCTCCCACAAAATATTTTCCACATACCAATTCCCAGAAAATACAAATATGTTAACTTTACTGGTAAAATGGACTTTGTAGAAGTGATTAACTTATAGATCTGAGATGGGAAGAATATTGTGTGGGTGGGCCCACTCTATTCATAAGGATCTTTAAATGTGGACAAAGGAGGCAGAATAGTGGAAGTTTAGTAGCATGAGAAAGACAAGACCTAGTATTGCTGACCTTGAAGGTGGAGGAACAGAATCAAGAACCAGGGAATAATGATAGCCTCTAGAAGCTGGGAAAGACATGGAAATAGATTCTCCTACAGAGCCAAGCGGGAATGCAGTTCTGCTCATTTTGTTTTAGCTGCATAAGACAGACTAGGCTTTCTGTCCTTTATAATTTTAAGATAAATTTGTGTTGTTTTGACTCCCTAAGTTGTGGTTATTTATTGCAGCAGCAACAGGTAACTAATATAGGACATGTGCAGCCTTCTGAAAGACCTGATCATACTCAAGGCTGAGGTGAGTCACCCAACATTCAATGCTGTAATTTCTCTGTGGCTCTTGGTAATGCCCTCAGAGAAACCCAGCTCACCTCCTTTGCCTATCAATAACTATTCCAGATTCTTCTGTACACTGAACTTTCTTTTTTAGGGGCCAGAGGGTGGAGTTTCCCATACTTTCTTCTCTTTGAAGAGCCAAGAGATGTGCTAGGTGGGTCCTGTCTACAGCTAGTTGTATATTAGGACCAGCACTTCAAGCTCTTCATACTCAGAGAGCTGCAGTATTTCATACAGTTTTCTTCTGTATTCTTTGCACGCTTCATGGCTGCTACATTTCTTTGACTGCTGTGAAGAATCCACATCAGAAAATATCTTAAGCTTTTCTCCTACAACTCATAATAAATATATTTAAAGAAAAAGCCTTTTCTCTTGTTAATATAGTCCACTTCTCTTATACTTCAGTGTTTTCATTGAAAAAAATATATTAATTTGTTTCTTAGAAATACAGCTTTATTGCAGGATATCTTTGATGCTTTCATTTTTTTTTTCATAAAAATCTCTGTTCTAAGGTCCCCAGCACTGAAAAAACAACTCTGTTCAATCTTCTCACTTGCATTTTTAAGATCATCATCTTATTCCCTGCTAAAGCTACTTTATATGTCTTCCAAGATTTTCCAAAGATGCCACTTTTACTTTACATCTGGGTAGTTTATCTGATGCCTCCTTATCACACACTGTCACGTTGTTAAGTAAGGATTAAAAAGAGTCATGTTAGAGATTGGTTTAGAGGGGAAATTCACATTGACTCTTCATTTACCTATCCCAGTCAATGACATACCAGTTTGCAAGGAAAAATCTGAAGACATAAAATAGTTATCAGAAAGAAAACAAAAAAGCACTGCCATCTTATGTAACCTTTTGCACAAACTTTAATTTCTAACTTCCACAGTCCTGCCTGCTCAGCCATCTGGAGAGAGAAGAATTGAAGCTAAGCAAATCCTCCTGTATGGCAGTGTAGCGATGGAAATCTACTGCTTGGACTCATTTTTGTGGCCTCCCTTTGCTTTCTTTTGACACTAGCCTTTTTCTTGCCATGTCACTTTGTCTTAGTGAACATCTTTTTGGTTCCTCACAGTGTCTTCATTGTCTACTAATCTCTTTCAGAGAATGTTCTTTCTCAAAGAGGGAGGGATGGCTGTGTTTGGTATCGCCTTAATTTTATTTCACTGATATTCCACAAATGATCTGTAATGTTAACTGTTTGACACTAGATTTTTTTTTGTTTTCTCTAATTTTTTTTTTAATTTTGAGTTTAACTGACAATATTTATCACATACAAAAGAATTGATGTTTTCAAATATATAGGCATTAAGAAAAGGTCAAATAAGTTAGTTTTGTGTCACTTAACACAATACCTGAGATAGCCAGCTTAAGAGGAAAGGCTTATGTCGCTCATGGCTTTGCAGGTTTCAGTCCATGGTGGGTTGGCCTTGTTATTTTGTGCCTGTGGCAAGGCAGGACGTCATGATAGAAGCACATAAAGCTGCTCATCCTATGGTGGACAGGAAGCAATGAAAGAAAAAGAAAGAGGCTGCAGTCCTACATACCCTTCAAGGGCAGCCACCAGTGACTTACCTCTTAAAGGTTCCATCACCTGCCAAGAGTGCCACTTAGGGATCAAGCTTTCATATATGGATGTTTGGGGGGCACTTATTCAAATCATAGTGCCAATTCAAAGCAATTAACACATGGTTTACTTCACATGCTTGGTTTTTTCATGATAGCAACACTTGAAGTTTTCTATCTCAGTGATTTTTCAGAGTACAATTCATTATAATTAACCACAGTTACCATGTTGCACTCTTGAACTTATTTCTCCTAACTAAAAATTTGCATCCTCTGACCTACATGGCCCTAACCTTCCCAACTTAAGCCCCTGATAACCACCATCTACTCTCCACTTTTAGATTCAATGTGTTCCTGAAGTCATGCTATCACTAGTTCTCAAGGATATTCAAGTGAGGGAGCATGCATGTTGCAGGTTGAGATCTGCAACAGACTCACAAATGGTAATATAAAGCAAACACTAATCAGAAAGGTAAATCACTGATCATAAAAAAAATAGATAACTTGGAAAATAGTTTCAACTTTTATGGAAAATGCACTTGTTATTCAAATTAAGAGCATAAAATGAGATCTTCAAGTTTAAGTAAAGAAAATTTAAGTAGTAGGAAATATAGTTAATATACAATCATCAAACAATGGCCAACATTGTTGTTTATGAATAAAATTATTTTAAACACCAATATAATATCTTTTATGAGTAATAGGTGGCAAAATACCTGGTGTATTAGAGGACAAGGTGGTGCAATCATTCATAACATGCATGAGAGAATTCCAAGATGGCGGCTAGAGGTAGGAAGCAGAAAGCGACCCTCCTATAGTGAAATCTTGGAGGGATGCTGGAGACACACTTTGCAGGCATAATCACCGAGAACAGGCATAACTTTGACCCCTCCACATCTCCAGCCGGTGCAGAGAATCTCCACTTCACGTTAAACAGAGAAACGAGGAGGGCCCCCGGGGCCACCAGTGGCCGGCGCCCATACGGCTTGGGAAGACGTGGACCAGGTGAGCTTCGCGGTACCGCGGTACCCCCTCAGACAAGCCTGGGCCAGAGCAGCATAGCCCCCTGGACAGACTGACCTCCACCCGGGAAAAAAAAAAAGAGAGAAACTGAGTAATAAGCAATAAGAACAGTTAAGACACGCTGGAAAGAGGGTGGGGTGCCCTGAGCACTGAAGATTGGGGGAAGGGAATCCTTCCCGGGGCTGTAAATAAACAAGCCAGGCGGGCCGGAGAGCCTCTGGCGGGAGCGGGGCGCACACCCAGCAACCAGGAGCGGGGACACTTGTGAGAAGAAGGAAGACCCACTTCCCACATGAACTGTAAACAAACATGGCAGCCGGCAGGAGCAGCAGCACCGCCCAGTAAGCAGGAGCAGGAAAGCTTCTGAAAGTGGCAGTGGGAGGGAACTTCAGAGGAGAGTGGGGAAGACCCACCTCTCACATGAACTGTAAATAAACACACAGGCCTGACAACACGGGGGCAGTGTCACCTTTCCCAGTGCTTGGAAAGGGGAAAGCCTGTAGCAGAGGCTCCCGCACAGGAGAACTCTGAGCAAACAAAGCCTGTGGGACCAGGTAAGTGCTAAGTTCACCCCAGAGATCTGCATAAATAACACCGCTAGCTACAGGCTGAGAGCAGCAGGCAGGCAAGCCACAGTTGCAGATACCACTCTCAGAACTGTCTCCAGATGCTTTTTTTTCTTTTTCTCCCTACCTTTGATGAGAGAACAACCGAATTACACCTGCAAGCCGAAAAACTTACTGAAACTGTATTGCATTTGAACTGGGGACACTTGGTGGGGCTTTTGTGTGTGTGTGTGTGTGTGTGTGTGTGTGTGTGTGTGTGTGTGTGTGAGTGTGTATTTTGTTCTACTTTATGCATCCCCTTTGATGAGACAACTACAGAACAACATCTGAGGCACCAACTCCAGGACTGGAGATTGAGACGGACACCCAAATTATTAAGACTGAAACTGCATTGCATATAAACTTAGAAGCTTTTATTTTAATTCATTTTTTATATAGATATTACTTTCATTTACTGATTTTTTATTTTTTTATCTTTGATTTTCAATCCTCTCTCTGTCCCTCTAATGTCTGTTCAGCTTACTGTCGATTAGTACACTAACACTCCCTGTTTATACCTTTGAAACTCTCTTGTCTGATACCTTGTTCTGCTTTCTCCCTCTTGTCTGTATATTTGTTTTCCCCTTTTCTTTAACTTCTTGCTTTCCATCTCAGCTCACTCTTCCATTCTAAATATTACCATTGTTATTATTACAAGCTAGAAAATACTTAATTACACACAGTACAGGGACAGTAACAACACCAAGGACAATGACGGAAAGACAGAAAAAACAGGGAAACCAGTTTCCCCACAGCAAAAAATTAGTACAGGAACCAGAGGGGAATGAAGAGAACAGAAACTCAGATCCAGACTCCAACAAAATGAAGATAAACTATGCCAAAGGACCCAATGAAGCCCACAAGAATAATTTAAAAGAAGACATACTACAAGTACTCAACGAGAATTTTATAGAGATGATACTGGATAGGGTCAACCAAAATGTACAGGAGACACTCAAGAAATTCCAAGACAATAAAAATAGAGAATTTGAAAAAGCAAAAGAAGAAATAAAGGAAACCATAGAAGCACTGTATAAACACCAAAGTGAAAGAGAGAACACAATGAATAAATGGATAAATGAACTCAGGACAAAAATAGACAACAATAAAGAAGAAAGCTGCCAGGATATGGAAAACCTCAGAAAAAAGAATGAAACAGAACTGCAAAACAAAACGGAAGGCCAATCCAGCAGAATAGAACAAACAGAAGACAGAATCTCAGAACTTGAAGATGAAATGGTAATTAAAGGAAAAACCGAAGAACTATTAATTAAACAACTCAAGACCTGTGAAAAGAAAATGCAAGAACTCACTGACTCCATCAAAAGACCAAACTTGAGAATCATGGGCATCGAAGAAGGAGAAGAGGTGCAAGCGAAGGGAATGCGTAATATATTCAACAAAATAATAATGGAAAATTTCCCAAATCTAGAGAAAGATATTCCCATACAAATGCAAGAGGCCTCCAGGACACCAAACAGACCAGATCAAAATAGAACTACTCCACGACATATCATCATTAAAACAACAAGTTCAGAAACTAAGGAAAGAATATTGAAGGCTGTAAGAGAGAAAAAACAAGTAACATACAAAGGTAAACCCATCAAAATCACAGCAGACTTCTCAACAGAAACATTAAAAGCAAGAAGAGCGTGGGGTGAGATCTTCTGGGCACTGAATGAAAATAACTTCAACCCCAGGATACTCTACCCAGCAAAGCTATCATTCAAAATAGATGGAGCAATAAAAGTCTTCCATGATAAGCAGAAACTAAAACAATATGTGACCACAAAGCCACCATTACAAAAGATTCTGCAAGGGATCCTGCACACAGAAAGTGACACCCAACTTAACCATGAAAAGGCAGGCAGCACCAAACCACAGGATAAGAAAAAGCAAGACAGTAGAGAGTAACATCAAGTTAGGTACACACAATCAAACCTTCAAACAACTAAGACAACTAAATGGCAGGAATCACCACATACCTATCAGTACTAACACTTAATGTTAATGGACTTAATTCACCCATCAAAAGACACCGTTTGACAAAATGGATTAAAAAAGAAGATCCAACAATTTGTCGCTTACAGGAGACTCATCTCACCGACAGAAATAAGCATATGCTTAGGATGAAAGGCTGGAAGAAGATTTACCAAGCCAATGGCCCCAGAAAACAAGCAGGAGTAGCAATACTTATCTCTGACGAAGTAGACTTCAAACCTACATTGATCAAACGAGATAAAGAAGGACATTCCATACTAATAAAAGGGGAAATAGACCAAAAGGAAATAATAATCATCAATCTGTACGCACCCAATGTCAACACACCCAATTTCATCAAACATACCCTGAAAGACCTAAAAGCATATATAAACGCCAACACAGTGGTTGTGGGAGACTTTAACACTCCATTATCATCAATAGATAGGTCATCCAAACAAAAACTCAATAAAGAAATCCAAGATCTAAAATATGCAATAGATCAAGTGGACCTAGTAGATGTCTACAGAACATTTCATCCAACCTCTACACAATATACATTCTTCTCAGCAGCCCATGGAACCTTCTCCAAAATAGATCATATCCTAGGGCACAAAGCAAGCCTCAGCAAATATAAGAAAATAGAAATAATACCGTGCATATTATCTGACCACAATGCAGTAAAAGTAGAACTCAAAAACAAAAGTAAAGACAAAAAACATGCAAACAGCTGGAAACTAAATAACTCATTACTTAATGAAGAATGGATCATCGATGCAATAAAAGAGGAAATTAAAAAGTTCCTGGAAGTCAATGAAAATGAAAACACAACCTACTGGAACCTATGGGACACAGCTAAGGCAGTCTTGAGAGGAAAGTTTATAGCCATGAGTGCATATATTAAAAAGATTGAAAGATCCCAAATCAATGACCTAATGATACATCTCAAGCTCCTAGAAAAACAAGAACAAGCAAATCCCAAAACAAATAGAAGGAGAGAAATAATAAAAATAAGAGCTGAAATCAACGAAATAGAAACCAAAAAAAACCATACAAAGAATTAATGAAACAAAAAGTTGGTTCTTTGAAAAAATAAACAAGATCGATAGACCCCTGGCAAACCTGACTAAAATGAGGAGAGAAAAAACTCAAATTAGTAGAATTAGGAATGCAAAAGGGGAGATAACAACAAACACCATGGAAGTCCAGGAAATCATCAGAGACTACTTTGAGAACCTATATTCAAATAAATTTGAAAATCTAAAAGAAATGGACAGATTTCTAGATACATATGATCATCCAAAACTGAACCAAGAGGAAATTAATCACCTGAATAGAACTATAACACAAAATGAAATTGAAGCAGCAATCAAGAGTCTCCCCAAAAAGAAAAGTCCAGGACCTGATGAATTCTCTGCTGAATTCTATCAGACCTTTAAAGAAGAACTGATACCAACCCTCCTTAAACTGTTCCATGAAATAGAAAGGGAAGGAAAACTGCCAAACACATTTTATGAAGCCAGTATTACACTTATCCCAAAACCAGGCAAAGACACCTCCAAAAAGGAGAACTATAGGCCAGTCTCCTTAATGAGCATTGATGCAAAAATCCTCAACAAAATAATGGCAAACCGAATTCAGCAACACATCAAAAAGATTATTCATGGAATTTTATGCAGCCATGAAGAAGAACGAAATGTTATCATTCGCTGGTAAATGGATGGAATTGGAGAACATCATTCTGAGTGAGGTTAGCCTGGCTCAAAAGACCAAAAATCGTATGTTCTCCCTCATATGTGGACATTAGATCAAGGGCAAACACAACAAGGGGATTGGACTATGAGCACATGATAAAAGCGAGAGCACACAAGGGAGGGGTGAGGATAGGTAAGACACCTAAAAAACTAGCTAGCATTTGTTGCCCTTAACGCAGAGAAACTAAAGCAGATACCTTAAAGCAACTGAGGCCAATAGGAAAAGGGGACCAGGAACTAGAGAAAAGGTTAGATCAAAAAGAATTAACCTAGAAGGTAACACCCACACACAGGAAATCAATGTGAGTCAATGCCCTGTATAGCTATCCTTATCTCAACCAGCAAAACCCCTTGTTCCTTCCTATTATTGCTTATACTCTCTCTACAACAAAATTAGAGATAAGGGCAAAATAGTTTCTGCTGGGTATTGAGGGGGGGAGCGGGAGGGGGTGGAGTGGGTGGTAAGGGAGGGGGTGGGGGCAGGGGGGAGAAATGAACCAAGCCTTGTATGCACATATGAATAATAAAAGAAAAATGAAAAAAAAAAAAAAAGTAAAGAAAAAAAAAATAAATAAAAGTATTTAGAGTTAGGTATTCATAAACAAAAAAAAAAAAAAAAAGATTATTCACCACGACCAAGTAGGCTTCATCTCAGGGATGCAGGGGTGGTTCAACATATGAAAATCAATAAACGTAATAAACCACATTAACAGAAGCAAAGACAAAAACCACTTGATCATTTCAATAGATGCAGAAAAAGCCTTTGATAAGATCCAACATCATTTCATGATAAAAGCTCTCAGAAAACTAGGAATAGAAGGAAAGTTCCTCAACATTATAAAAGCTATATATGACAAACCTACAGCCAGCATTATACTTAACGGAGAAAAATTAAAACCATTCCCTCTAAAATCAGGAACCAGACAAGGATGCCCACTATCTCCACTCCTATTCAACGTAGTACTGGAATTCCTAGCCAGAGCAATTAGGCAAGAAGAAGGAATAAAAGGAATACAAATAGGGAAAGAAACTCTCAAAATATCCCTATTTGCAGACAACATGATCCTATACCTTAAAGACCCAAAAAACTCTACTCAGAAGTTTCTAGACATCATCAATAGCTATAGCAAGGTAGCAGGATATAAAATCAACATAGAAAAATCATTAGCATTTCTATACACTAACAATGAGCAAACGGAAAAAGAATGTATGAAAACAATTCCATTTACAATAGCCTCAAACAAAATCAAATACCTAGGTGTAAACCTAACAAAAGATGTGAAAGACCTCTACAAGGAAAACTATACACTTCTGAAGAAAGAGATTGAGGAAGACTACAGAAAGTGGAGAGATCTCCCATGCTCATGGATTGGTAGAATCAACATAGTAAAAATGTCGATACTCCCCAAAGTAATCTACATGTTTAATGCAATTCCCATCAAAATTCCAATGACATTCATTAAAGAGATTGAAAAATCTACTGTTAAATTTATATGGAAACACAAGAGGCCACGAATAGCCAAGGCAATACTCAGTCAAAAGAACAATGCAGGAGGTATCACAATACCTGACTTCAAACTATATTACAAAGCAGTAACAATAAAAACAGCATGGTACTGGCACAAAAACAGACATGAAGACCAGTGGAACAGAATAGAGGATCCAGATATGAAGCCACACAACTATGAGCAACTTATCTTTGATAAAGGAGCTAAAAATATACGATGGAGAAATAGCAGCCTCTTCAACAAAAACTGCTGGGAAAACTGGTTAGCAGTCTGCAAAAAACTGAAACTAGATCCATGTATATCACCCTATACCAAGATTAACTCAAAATGGATCAAGGATCTTAATATCAGACCCCAAACTCTTAAGTTGATACAAGAAAGAGTAGGAAATACTCTGGAGTTAGTAGGTATAGGTAAGAACTTTCTCAATGAAACCCCAGCAGCACAGCAACTAAGAGATAGCATAGATAAATGGGACCTCATAAAACTAAAAAGCTTCTGTTCATCAAAAGAAATGGTCTCTAAACTGAAGAGAACACCCACAGAGTGGAAGAAAATATTTGCCAACTATACATCAGACAAGGGACTGATAATCAGAATATACAGGGAACTTAAAAAACTAAATTCTCCCCAAACTAATGAACCAATAAAGAAATGGGCATGTGAACTAAATAGAACTTTCTCAAAAGAAGAAATTCAAATGGCCAGAAAACACATGAAAAAATGCTCACCATCTCTAGCAATAAAGGAAATGCAAATTAAAACCACACTAAGATTCCACCTCACCCCTGTTAGAATAGCCAACATCAGCAACACCACCAACAACAGGTGTTGGCGAGGATGTGGGGAAAAAGGAACCCTCTTACACTGTTGGTGGGAATGTAAACTAGTACAACCACTCTGGAAAAAAATTTGGAGGCTACTTAAAAAGCTGGACATCGATCTACCATTTGATCCAGCAATACCACTCTTGGGGATATACCCAAAAGACTGTTACTCCAGAGGCACCTGCACATCCATGTTTTTTGTGGCACTATTCACAATAGCCAAGTTATGGAAACAGCCAAGATGCCCCAGCACTGACGAATGGATTAAGAAAATGTGGTATCTATACACAATGGAATTTTATGCAGCCATGAAGAAGAACGAAATGTTATCATTCGCTGGTAAATGGATGGAATTGGAGAACATCATTCTGAGTGAGGTTAGCCTGGCTCAAAAAACCAAAAATCGTATGTTCTCCCTCATATGTGGACATTAGATCAAGGGCAAACACAACAAGGGGATTGGACTATGAGCACATGATAAAAGCGAGAGCACACAGGGAGGGGTGAGGATAGGTAAGACACCTAAAAAACTAGCTAGCATTTGTTGCCCTTAATGCAGAGAAACTAAAGCAGATACCTTAAAGCAACTGAGGCCAATAGGAAAAGTGGAACAGGTACTAGAGAAAAGGTTAGATCAAAAAGAATTAACCTAGAATGTAACACCCATGCACAGGAAATCAATGTGAGTCAATGCCCTGTATAGCTATCCTTATCTCAACCAGCAAAACCCCTTGTTCCTTCCTATTATTGCTTATACTCTCTCTACAACAAAATTAGAAATAAGGGCAAAATAGTTTCTGCTGGGTATTGGGGGGGGAGAGGGAGGGGTGGAGTGGGTGGTAAGGGAGGGGGTCGGGGTAGGGGGGAGCCTTGTATGCACATATGAATAATAAAAGAAAAATGAAAAAAAAATAACATGCATGATGTAAATGAATGCAATATTCTTTTTTGTGGTTCAGAATTCAGGACTTCACACTTGCTAGACAGGTGCTCTACTGCTTGAGCCATGCCTCCAGCTCAAACTGTAGGCTACCAATGGAATATTCTTGAAATTAGTTTATTAGCACCTATCATAAGAAAAATAGCAGACACACATCCTGACAAGCAAAAATGCCTTTGCTCATAATTTTACTTTTGGAATTTCAAGCTAAGGATTCTTTGTAAAGGTAAAATGATAATTATTGTAATATTTGTATATACTAGCAAATATTGGCATTAATCTTAATATTGTATAGTAAGTAAAAGTTGAAATGAATTTAGAATACATAATTTATAATAATATAGAGTTTATGCAACATACAAATGCTTGACACACAAAAGCAAAATATATATTCAGTTGCATGTTATTATTACAGCACCATAGAAGTTATTTTTTTTATCTAAAGTGAAATCATGGAAATAGTTCAGCATTTTGTGGTAGCATTGATTTAAGTTAATAGTTCAGCAAACTTTAAAATTTATTATATCCTTAAATATTGCATAATTTACAAAATATTTTAATTCCTTAGAATTGACATTGATAGTACTAAAAGTCTTTGCAAATGCTATGTTCTGTCTATCAACCCCCACCCCAAACTGCTACATGGAAGCTCGACCCTTCCTTTCAGTGCAAAATGAAGACTGCACAACATGCCTGGGAACAGGATTGGACTGTGTTTGTAGGAGCACTGGTCTGGCCTCTTTTCCTATTACCAGATGTGGTCAGGTTATATGACTGCTCTTCCAGGTACAGGGTCTTGGTTTGTACTCTGTTTCCCAGTCGACCTATGTTTGGTGTTGCTTCCAGCTCTTTCCTTGTATAAGGTTTTGCTAGAATTTTCTTGTGTTTAGAGTCATGCTTTATAGAATTCAGATGAGCCTGTTTTTCTTTCTTTTTTTTTTTGTGCTATGAATGCCTACCAGTTATCAAGAATTGCTGTGCTCCCTTCTCTTCCACTTGTGATTAAATTCTTTGTCTACTGAGGCCACAAGGTCAACAGTTCATCTGTTGGATGAACTTAGACTTCTGGAACTCATTGAGTAGACTCCGTTACAGCTCTACCCACAGTCTCTTCAAAACTCCACACCTGATACGGAGGTGTCTCCTGGGCAACTTATTTATTTATTAGCTTTCAGCATGAATATTTCTTACTTAGGAATTTTCATGTGACCTGGAAAGGAGGATGAAGACCTGAGAGCATGGTGTACCCCAACATATTTAAGCAATAGCATCGTGGGCTGTCCGGGATCTTGTTTCCTAAGACACGTGTGTGAACTACAAGGACCTAGTTGGAATAGTTGGCGTCTGTTGGCCCATTCCAAGGACATGCTTAGGTGTTCAATTGCCAGAGCCGTTGCAACAGTTCTAAATGCAGTGTTCCACTGTAATTAGAATAATCTCAAACAATGCAAAGCACACACTTCTGATGAGCTTCATTTTGCCCTCAGACTTCCCACATTAGCTATTGAATTCCAGATCCCCTCTCCCTGAAAAATAAATGGTGAAATTGTGATTATAGATGAGTAATCATGAAAGTACTTTATACTTAGGCTATGTTTGAATGTCACTTGGAATTCAGGTGCTTGTCTGGAACTTGGCATCTTACAATTGGAAGGGAAAGACTGCAGAAAGAAAGGTACTACATTCCAAAACATGACATCCGAGCACTAGTTAAAGAAATAGTTTGATCATCTGTAAGCTTGACATTTTGACCTAAATTAAACATGTGTATCTTTTCAGCCACATTTGGGCATCTCAAGAGCAATCTCAGGTATTGATAATGATTTATTAATCATTATATGAGTTATTTCACTCATAACTTTAATATAACAACTGCTCTAAGTATGGGCTGGACACTGAGTTGTGCAATTTACAAGTGTTACCTCCTTAAACCCTTGACATAGTTATTTTTATCTTCATTATCCAGAAGAGTGATGTATAGAAGCTGTTAACATCCCTTAGTAAGTAAAAGCCTTAGTAAATTCTGAGACTAGGTTCTATGGCTTTAATTTGAACCAATCTGTAGCCTAGTTCCAGAGATTCACCCATACGTTTTTCACCACACTGTGATACATGACCAATACAAACAAACACAACTTTGAAAAGTCAAAACAGGTGTCCAGGCATAGTAGTGCTAAAGCCCATATCCTTATTCATGAGGGTGATCCTGGTGTTTTTATTCTACTCTGTCTCCTTATCTAGCTCACATTGTTTTAAGTAGTGAAGGTATTACTGAAAAATGTGTTAGAAATCTTTCTGTTGCTGTGACAAAATACCTGGGACAATCAATTTATAAGGAGGAAAGGTTTATTATGGCTCACAGTTTCAGAGGTTAGAGTCCATAATCATTTGGCCCTGTTGCTTTTGGGCCTGAAGAGGCAGAACAACATCATGGCAGGTGGTGCATAGGGGAGGAAATCTGTTTACCACATAGTGGCTGGGATGACGATTGAGTTGAACATATAGATTACTTTCAGTCATATAGCCATTTTTCACAATATTCATTCTGATGACCAATGAGTATGGGATTTCCTTCATCTTCCAATGTCTTCTTTGATTTCTTTCTTCAGTGATTTATAGTGTTTGTTGTATAGGTCTTTCATTTTCTTCATTAAATTTATACCTAGGTATTTAAAATTTTTAATGTTATTGTGAATGGCATTGTTTTCCTGATATCTTTCTTAAACTGTTCATTGTTGGTGTATAGAAATGGCAGATTCCCATGTGAACAGTATGGCTGGGGATCCCAGAACTCTCTGTGCTGTGAGTTTTCACATCCCCTTAATTGCTAAGGCTCAGATCTCTGGAGCTCTCTGCCAGTAAAGGCTAGATGCTTTGTTTTGGAAATCTTCCACAAGCAGTTAGGTGGGATCACCACTTCCCTACTCAGCTCCCTTTAACTTCTCAGCTTACTGCAAGTGAAAGCTTCTTTGTGATCAGGTGTCCTGATCAATGATTGTTCCTTGATTTCAAGATCCCCAAGTACCTCAGACAGCAATCAAGAAGCCTTCTCTCAAGATGGTGCCTTGTCACAGCTCTCTGTGGTATAGGAAATTAGGCGTTGTCTTGTTTGCTGCTGGCCGTTGCTCAAGGGAAATTACTGCCCTGTCATCTCCCTGAACTGGTGTTAGGGTTTGCAGGCGGTGCAGTTATTGTTCCAGAGCTAGGTCTGCCAATCTGTTACAGCAGCTGCCTGGTTTACCTTGCGGTGGAGGCTTCTAGTTTCCCTCTCCCCAGGGGTAGGCTGGGGCTGGAGCCCTGATTGAGGCCTCATACTATTTCTTGATTTACACTGTCATCGTTTTGATTTGCTGTGTTTTTCAGATATCTTGTCACTCTTTTGTGTTTCTCAGTGTTCTTCCTCTCTTTGGCACTTCTATATGTAGTGCCTTCTTTGTGATCCAAACTCCTCTTATATTTGTGTGTGTGTGTGTTTGTATTTCATGACGTAGGAGCCAAGATTCAGTTTTTTTCACAGGCGTATCTCCTGTTGACTCTACTCTTTGTACTGTTATAAGCCTGGTAATTCTATTTGTTTGCATCAATTTCTGGACTCTGTTCATTTTATTGGTCAATTTGTCTCTCCTCAAACCATACTGCTGCAGAAGAGCTTCTACTGGGTCATCCTTTGAAGAGATGTCTTTTAAGACATTACACTTTTAAGGCCAACATTCTTTAAATACTCACAGTGGTATAGAAGTAGTGGGGGTGCTTTTCATTCAAGGGTAAGGCAGCAAGACCTTGGCTTTACTGCCACCCGGGGTTGAAGCAAGGCTTAATTTATAGGCTGGCGTAAATATTACAAGGCAAAATAAAAACCAAAGTGATGACCAATGTGAGGGAAGGACAGAGTTGCATATGTAGCATGCACCAAAAGACAAATAGACTCTAGCACCAAGTCTGTGGGGATGGTTAAGATACCCAGGAGAACTGTCAGAAAATCTTCCTGTGTGTGAATGTTGCTAGTGGACAATATCCATGCGCGCATAATGTTAGTTTTTTTGGAAGATTACTGGCAAGACGTACAAATGTGATTTCACCTTCCAGACTCTGTCCTTGAGTAACCAATAAGCCTGGAGGACCCCAGAGACAAACCTGAGGCCAAGAGCTCAAGCGGGTTGAAGGTCCCAGCATTGGGCCTTAGGTCCTGGAACAGGGAGAGTGCTTGACCTTCAGAAAGAGACCCTGTGAAGGAAGGCTTATGTTTTAGAGATACTGAGTCTACTGGTTGGTTCTATGCTTGGGCATAGGTATTTGCTGTACGGAATTCTTCTAAGAGGTTGGTCCCCCGATACCAGCAGATTAACAGGAACTGTAGCACTGAAATGAGTTACCATTTGATCAAGTGATTATCCAAGGATTCCTTCTGTTTCTTTTGTGTTTGGAGATCCTGAAAACAGAGAGTTCTTAGTTCCTCAAACTCTCTCCTAACCTCATACTTTATCCAAAAGGTCCACGATTTCCATTTGCTTACTAATTGATCACCCTCAAGAGGATTCTATAGCCTGATCTATACAGTTAAAAAGAGAAGGGTCTCTGAACAAAGGCTTCTATTTAAAAAAATGACTGCAAAAGACTAAAGAGAATTTAAATAATATCTGAGACAGATGATATGTAGAGGTTCAAATAATCTAAAATAGTCAATGTAAGAAGCTTTGGAGAAGAAAAAGAAATCAAATTAACTCTTGTGAGATTGGCCTAAGTTTTAAACTCTATTAAAAACCATGAAATTGTCCATTTCCTTTGCTGGATTTATGTAATACCAGCATCTTCCCCACCTCTTCTGTGGTTTTTATTTTAATTCTGTTAATGGTGTCTTTTGATGAATATACTTTAATAGAATCTAATTTATTATTTCTTTCCTTCATATGGATAGTGATTTTGTGTCCTTTTGAAAAAGCTTTGTCCTTCATAAAGACTTGAAGATGTTTTACACTTTGTTTTCTTCTAAAATATTTACCTCTCATATTTTGATCTATGGTATATCTGGACTTGATTTGTTTATGTGTATGTGTGGGTTTGTATTTCATGAGGTAAGAGCTAAGATTCTACTTTTTCTCCTGATGAAAACAGTACTTGTTGTACTGTTACAAACCTGTGATTTTATTTGTCTGCATCAATTTCTGAACTTTGTGCGTTTCATTGCCCAACTTGTCTCTTCTCACAGCAGTACAATGTTATGTCAATTGCCATAGTTTTAGAACAGGTCTTGACACTGGGATTGTAAATCCTTGAGTGTTTTCTTTATTTTTCATGATTGACTTGTCTATTCCTGACCCTTTGTATTTTCAAGTAAGATTTTAGAATCAGCTGTCAACACAACACAAAAATCTGATGGGGTATGGAGGGGAATTACATTGAATCTACATATTAGTTGGAGAAAAACTAACATATTTATAATACTGTACCTTCATGAGCATGAAAATGAAACATTTCTGTCCTTATTCATGTGGTCTTTATTTTATAACAAAAGTGTTTTATAGTTTCTCTACATAAGCATTGTATATATATGCATTATGTATGTTTGTATAAATTTGTTGGGTATATATTTTGTGTTTGGTTTGTTCTCCAATTGTTTTGGGCTGGAAGCTTGGTTCCTAGTATTGTGGTGTTGAAAGTAATGGGTGCCTTTATGAAGTGGGGCCTAGTAGGAGGTTATTAGGTCATTGATAGTCTGTACAGGAAAGGGATATTTGGATCTTGGCCCCTCCTCTTCCTCTCTCTTTCCCTTCTCAGCCATAATGAGCAACTTCATCCACCACACACTCCTGCAATGACACACCATGCTGTCACAAGCTCCAAACAATAGGGCCAATGACCCATGGTCTGAAAATGTGAATCAAAAATAAACCTTTACTTCTAAGTTGTTTATCTCGGGTGTTTTGTCAGTGATAGAAAGCTGACTAACTCATGGAGCTTACGTCTTACTGCTTGGAGGCAAAAGATGAACCTGTATAAAAATACAAAGTAGAGCATAATAAAATGTCATAGAGAAAACTAAAGCAGGAAAGGGGAGGTAATGAAGAGGTGATAAGATTCTTTAACTGTCACAGAGGTCTCCTTGAGAAGTGACATTTAAACACAGACTTGAGCGAGTTGAGGTGAGGATCCACGTGCATATGTGGGAGAGATGTCCAGGCAGAGGGACTCCAGGCAAGTGAAGAAGCATCATATTGGAAGCATGCTTGGTGAAGATGTTTGAAGGTCACACTAAAGGGGAGTGAATGAGGTGGGAGCAATAGAAAATGAACTCAGAGGGGTAACAACAACTTTGATCCAGTAAGTCCTTGTGGGCCATTGAGATCTGGGTTTTACCTCTCATCTGAAGTCATTGAAGTGCTTTGAGCAAGGACATTTCAACTTTGATTTATATACTTTTTCCTTTTTTAATTATTGTTGTACTGAGATACACTGTGACATTTAACAAAATTCTAACATTATATCACCGTTGAATTCACCTCCTCCATCATTCTCCTTTATGCCCTTTCCCCCCATTCCTAGAATAGCTTCAACTGGTCTCATTTTTCCATTTTCTTACACGAGTACATAACATTTCCACAGCATCATTCTGGGATGCTATGTGGAGGATGAATAAGGAGGTGAAAAGCAGAAGGTACATATCAGCCAGGAGATTCTGCTAATAATTTGTACTAGGGGTAACCATAGCTTGAGTCAGGTTATAGAAGTCATGATAAGAAGCGGATGGATTCTGAAATATACTGAAGGCAGAGATGACAGGATGTAGGTGTGAGAGGGAGAGCCAAGGATAGGATGATCCATCATAAGGATGGCACATAGCAGGTACACATATATACTTATTGAAGGAATTAGTGAATATAATGTTCTAATACATTCTTTACTAAACTGAAATGTGCTTGAAGTCTGGGATCATGGCTGAGTTAACTTTACACCGCCAACACTTTATATAGTCCTTTTACATGCTATGAAACTTTCAAATATTTCTTCCATAATCAAATGTGCATATCATCCAAAAATCAAAACAGAGGAAATTTGCTGTAGTAATGACTTGGCAGATGTGACCATTGACTGCCTTTAGTTATTGCTTCTAGTCCTTCCTAGCTTCTTCAATTCTGCCTTTAAGTCATATCTGCAGTTACCAAATTCACTCAGCTGATGAAGGACACATACAAGCTATGAAGCTCATAGTGTTGATTCAAAAGCTACAAATATATTTCAAATGAATTTGGAGCATTGATGTATGCAATAAGAACAAAATGGGTTCAGTGGGAAATTGAGACCACAGCAGATGCCCTGCTTTTTGTAGGTTGCCAAGGAGTTCAACTGAGAGGAAAAGGAACACAGTCATTGTCTTTTGAGGAACAAAGATGAATCTTGCCCAAAATGAAGAATAGGCAGAGCTCTGATTCTTAAGGTCTCATTCAAATTTCCCCTGTGTGTGGTGGGTACAGATGAAGGGCTGAGTGAGAAAGGCTAGGATTCTAACCTGACCTACTAAGGCTTGTCTGGGGTGCCAGCTGCTGGGGTTGACTGGAGTCCAAAGAGTTGGATCCAGAGAAAAGGAAATCCCAGGGGCCAGGACTGGCCTTTTAATTTTTTATTTTTGCATCTCAGAATGGCAGAACCCACAATTGGCAAGATTTGCAATTTCCCTGCTGCTTCTTATTTCTCTGCTCTGTGACAAATACAGCTTCCTTCAAACTTTCTGTTAATTTACTCTAGAAAGTTACCTCAGAATTAGCTCTTACAAGGTGAGATTGATGTGGAAGGAAATAAAATATACTTTTTGTCTTACATGTATCAAATATATCAACACATGGCATAAGTGTTATTTGTAGAAGGGCTATGTTTGGTGGCATTGACTAAGGAGGGAGAAAATACTTCATGAATATAATTGCCACAGGTCTCAAAATCAAAGTCATAATCAAAATAATACTTCTGGACTCACTTCCCCTCCTTTGACTGTCATAATTAGGTGTGTAATATAAGATTGTACATGCACGTGCATGCACGTACACACATGGTCTCTTGTAATTTCACACAGAATTTGAAGCTCTTTTTAATGCATTTAGATTAGTTATATGAATATACAATTAGGTTGGTGAATAACAAGCATTTGGGAAAATATTAAACTGATTCAGCAGGTCCAGGATGATTTAATAATTTGATTCAGATCTACTTGAGAATTTTATTTCTCTTTGCTAAAATTAATTTAATATTAAGGAAATAAATTAAAATAATCTTGGCACATGTGAACCTCTATTTTAAGGTGCAACAAATAAATTCCGGGTCTTTTGAATAAAATTGAGTCAATTTTATGTTGTGTCTTATTCAAGGATCTTCATGGTTCATTTCATTTGATTGTTTGCTATTTATTTTGACACAGAAAATCATAAAAGGCTAGAGATTTGTTGTTCAATGTTACTATACACCCTCTAAAATGTGGATTAACAATAAGCCAGATCAAAACCTCAGATGAAAGCCTTCTTGAACTTAAATGACGCACAAGGCATTCTCATTCTCTTGCTTCCTTCATGCAACCTTGTGATGTCTAAGGAGAGAGGGCTCTGTCAGAACTCAGACCATCAACTTGAATGCCACTGTTTCACAGTGTGGAGGACGATGGATCTTTCTTTATTCATTTAGACCCATTTTCATTTGTAAGAGAAACTTTACAGATGACTCCTAGCTTAGGGGTCATTCAGCATTGTGGTGGTACAAAAAAACCATACCCATATAAAGTGAAAGTGAAAACTTTCAACACAGTATTCAAGTAATTACATGAAATATTTAACATGTTTTTGTAATTTTGCCCAACATAGCCCAATGTAAGTGTTCTGAGCATGTTAAGGGTAGGCTGGGCTATGCTGGGCTATTCAGTAGGTTGGATGTTTTAAATGCTCTTTCAACTTAAGATATTTTGATTTTCAATAGGTATATCAGGACATAACTCTATCATAAGTAGAGGAGTATCTATATTAGGATACATTTCTCAATTTGTTCTCTGTTGCCTTAGGAGCCTGTGTGTGTGTGGCTTGCCCACTGTTGAGTATGGAGAGGTTTGGTTTTCTTGCTGCTGCAATGGAGTTGGAAATGTGGGAATCCCAGGGTTTCTATGTGGACTGTTATTGGAGCCCATCAGCCATCAGCCCCATTCTGACTTGGCATTTATAGGTGGCTCTGCTGCCAGTTGTAGAGCCTGTCAGGATTCTGGCACGGACTAGATTGTTCTGTCTGGTGCCCCCCACAGCAGGGGGGCTCAGTTATTTCTGCAGAGGCAGTCACCATTGGCCTCTTTGCCCTTACACACAACAGTCATTTCTCATCAACTTTCTTCTTTTCCTTATTTCTTTTTGGAGAGATTTAGGTGGAGATGTGAGTTTTTTAATTTTTAACAATTCCTTGTGGCTTTAGGAAGTCCTGGAGATTACTGTACAGTTTAATCTGCTGTTAGTAACCAGGGAATGTGTCCTGAACTTGTACCTCCACATTAGCCTCCTTTTTCCCTTGTAAGACCAGTTAGTGAGGCTCAAGGAACTGTCCGCATTACAATAAGCAGGAGAGATCCTGGGCACCTTCCTTCTCAAGCACACAGTATATGCTTCTGCTTTGGGTAACCCCAAGGAATCCCACCTAACAGGAGGTGCATGGAGGGAAGGGATAGGTGTTACATTGCATAGATCATTGTTGGCTTTATTTCTTTTAGGATCTCTCTATAGACTAATGCTGCTCACCCAGTCCTTGTGATGTTATCGAGCTAAACAAACTGAATTTTAAAAATACAACAATGGTACTAAGATGCTTCACAGGTTGGGTGAAGCATCTTAGTTGTACCTAAGCTTTTTTGCCTGGTATTTAGTTTTATGCTCAGCTAATGCTTTATCAACACATATGTTGAGATAAACTATTTATTTGGGAGTTTTGGTTTGTGACTTTTATCAAGTGACTGTTTTCCTCATTCCCATAAATATATGTTGATAGTTAACATTTTGAGAAAAATGAAGTGTAAAAATATCCAAAGTTTGGCATATTTCTTTCCACATATAAAAATATCTCCCTCAGACTGGTAACTAGAATATACAGGGAGCTCAAAAAACTACACTCCCCAAAAAAAATCAATGACCCAATAAAAAAATGGGTAACTGAACTACACAGAACTTTTTCAAAGGATGAAGTTCAAATGGCTAAAAAAACACATGAAAAATGCTTACCATCCCTGTCCATAAAAGAAATGAAAATCAAAACCACACTAAGATTCCACCTCACCCCCGTTAGAATGGTTAGCATCAAGAATACCACCACCAACAAATGTTGGCGAGGATGCAGGGGAAAAAAAAGCCCTCATACACTGCTGGTGGGAAAGTAAGCTAGTATAACCACTTTGGAAAACAACATCGAGTTTCCTTGAAAAAACTAAACTTAGATCTGTTATGTGATTGTGCAATACTACTCCTAGAGACATACCCAAAAGAAAGTGACACATAAAAATACTTATGTATTTGATGAATATATATATGGCATAATGTTTAAATCAAGTTAAATTTACTTATCCCCTCAGATATTTATCAATTTTTGGATGAAAACTTTCCAAACCCTTTCTCTAGCTGAGTGAAATGTACAGTGTATAGCTGTTTTCTGTAGTCACCATAGTGAGCAATACTACTCCAAAGCTTCTTGCTTCAATCTAACTGTAACATAGGACCAGTTGATCAACATCTCCCCATCACCCCTACTTGTCCTCAGCCTCTGGTAACTATCATTCTACTCTCAACTTGCACAGAATAAACTTTTTTAGACTCCACATATAAGTGAGATTGTCTTTCTGTGCCTGGCTTATTTCACTTAACATAATGAGCTCCAGTTCCTTTCTTGCTGTTGCAAATGACAAATATTTTATTCTTTTTATGGCTGAATAATGTTTCATTGTGCATAGGTAACACCATTTCTTTATCTTCTCATCAATTGATGGACACTACATTGTTTGCATTTCTTGGTGAATAGCGCTGCAGTGAATCACACACCTCTTCGGAACGCCGATTTCATTTCCTTTGGATATATACTCCGGTGTGGGATTACTGGAACATATGGTAGTTCTGATTTTAATTTATTGAGTAACCTCTGTACTGTTTTCCAAAATGTCTGTACTAATTCACATTCCCTTGCTTAAGTGCAAGAGTTCCTTTCCCCTATTCTCCACATCCTCACCAGTACTTGTTATCTTTAGTATTTTTGACATGAGCCATTCTTACTGGGGTAAGATGGTATCTTATGGTTTTGATTTGCATTTCGCTGGATGATTTGTGATATTGAGCAGTTAAAAATGTCTCTGTTGGCCATTTGTATATCATTTTTGGGGAAATACGTGTTTAACTTTTTTTTTTGCTATTGAGTTTTTGGATTTCCTTACATATTCTGAGCCCCTTCTGTAGGTTATCTCTGAACAGTTATGAGTGTGTCCAAATATTTTGGTTTGATGTAATCCCATTTGACAATTATGCTTTTGCTTCCTGTGCATTTGAGGGCTTGTCCAAAAAAATTTTTTTTGTCCATTCCAATGTCTTGAAGCACTTCTCTTATGTTTTCCCCTCATAGTTTCAGGTCTTACATTTAAGTCTTTAATCCATTTTAGTTGATCTTTGTAACTGATAATAGTTAAGATTCTTTCTTCATACTCATATCAAATAGGAGCCCACACTACACACCTCATCTTTCTGAAGCCAGCCCCACATGTTTCACTAAGCGGGAGTACCATCTTTTCAGTTATTCAGGTCAAAATATATTTTGCTCATGTTTATGACTAGTCTCTTGGGGTCTCTCTTCAAGTTAACTAGAGTTCTCATCTTGATGATGTGCGCTGTGGTTACCTTCCTGGGCCAGGTTACCATCTTCTCTTATTTGGTACTGTTCTTCCTGCTTCCAAACCTATCCTTTTCCTCCATGAGATTAATTCATGGTCAGAGTGATCTCTTTCTCTTCTGCTTAAAAGCAATTCTCATTTTCCCATAGTAAAAGTCAAAGTCCTATAGTCCTCTAGGGCCCTAGGATCTGCATGCTTGCATCTTTCACCCTACATCCTAGTGTTCCTTTCTTTGTTCACTACCTTCCAGCCACAGTAGCCTCATTTTGTTTCACAAACACATGAGGATATTCTTGCCTCAGGAAATGTACTTTGCTAGTTTCTTCAGCCTAAAGGCCCATAACTGACCTTCATGTCACTCAACTCTGCTTAAGCATCACCTTCACATTGCTCAATTTTCAGTTCTTACTTCCTACCTCCAAGAGCACTGTGATTTACTTATTTTTTCCCTTTTTTTATTGTTGTGTTGGGGGTACATTGTGGCATTTACAGAAGTTCTTACAAAGTATTCCCTGCTTTTTCCTATATTAACTTCAGAATTTCAGGTCTGATATTAAGGTCCTTGATCCATTTTGAGTTGATACTAGTACACAGTGATAAACATGGATATAGTTTCAGTTTTTTTGTAGACAGATAATCACTTTGCCAGCAACATTTGTTGAAGAGGCTGTCTTTTCTCCATCATATGTTTTTGGCATCTTTGTCAAAAATAAGGTGGGCATATCTGTGTGGATTTATGCCCGGGTCCTCTATTCTGTTCCACTGGCCTTCATGTCTGTTTTTGTGCCAATACCATGCTGCTTTTATTGGTAGAACCCAATGAAGCCTACAAGAACACTCTAAAAGAAGAAATCCTGCAAGTAATCAATGAGAATTTTATAGAGATGATACTGGATATGGCCAACCAAAATGTACAGGAGACACCCCCGAAAACAGGCAGGAGTAGCAATACTTATCTCGGACAAAGTAGACTTCAAACCTGCATTGATCAAACGAGACAAAGAAGCACATTCCATACTAATAAAAGGGGAAATAGACCAAAAGGAAATAACAATTATCAACCTATATGCACCCAATGTCAATGCACCCAATTTCATCAAACATACCCTGAAGGACCTAAAAGCATATATTAACTCCAACACAGTGGTACTGGGAGACTTTAACACCCCATTATCATCAACAGATAGGTCATCCAAACAAAAAAATCAATAAAGAAATCCTAGATCTAAAACATACCATAGTTCAAATGGACATAGTTGATGTCTACAGAACATATCATCCAACTTCTACACAATATACATTCTTCTCAGTAGCCCATGGACCCTTCTCCAAAAGAGATCACATCCTAAGGCACAAAGCAAGCCTCAGCAAATATAAGAAAACAGAAATTATACCATGCATTCTATCTGATCACAATGCATTAAAACTAGAACTCAACAAAAATAAAGACAAAAAACATGTAAACACCTGGAAACTGAACAAGTCATTGCCTAATGAACAATGGGTCATTGATGAAATTAAAAGTTTCCTAGAAGTCAATGAAAATGAAAACACAACCTACTGGAACCTATGGGACACAGCAAAGGCAGTCCTGAGAGGAAAGTTTATAGCCATGAGTGCATATATTAAAAAGACTGAAAGATCCCAAATCAATGACCTAATGATACCTATCAAACCCCTAGAAAAACAAGAACAAGCATATCCCAAAACAAATAGAAGGAGAGAAATAATAAAAATAAGAGCTGAAATCAATGAAATAGAAACCAAAAAAACATACGAAGAATTAATGAAACAAAAAGTTGGTTCTTTGGAAAAATAAACAAGATTGAGAGACCCCTGGAAAACCTGACTAAATGAGGAGAGAAAAAAACCCAAATCAGTAAAATCAGGAATGCAAAAGGGGAGATAGCACCAAACACCATGGAAGTCCAGGAAATCATCAGAGACTACTTTGAGAAACTATATTCAAATAAATTTGAAAATCTTGAAAATGGACAGATTTCAAGATACTTATGATCATCCAAAACTAAACCAAGAAGACATTAATCACCTGAATAGATCTATAGCACAAAATGAAATTGAAGAAACAAACAACAGTCTCCCCCCCAAAAAAAAGTCCAAGACCTGATGGATTCTTTGTTGAATTCTATCAGACCTTTAAGGAAGAACTAATACCAACCCTCCTTAAACTGTTCCATGAAATACAAAGGGAAGGAAAACTGCCTAACACATTTTATGAAGCCAGTATTACACTTATCTCAAAACCAGGCAAAGACACCTGCAAAAAGGAAAACTATAGGCCAGTCTCCTTAATGAACATTGATGCAAAAATCTTCAATAAAATAATGCCAAACCAAATTCAACAACAGATCAAAAAGATCATTCACCATGACCAAGTAGGCTTCATCCCAGGAATGCAGGTATGGTTCAACATATGAAAAGCAATAAATGTAATAAACCACATTAACAGAAACAAAGACAAAAACCACTTGATCATCTCAATAGATGCAGAAAAAGCCTTTGACAAGATCCAACACCATTTCATGATAAAAGTTCTAAGAAAACTAGGAATAAAAGGAAAGTACATCAACATTATAAAAGCTACATATGACAAACCTACAGCCAGCATTATACTTAATGGTGAAAAACTGAAACCATTCCCTCTAAAATCAGGAACTAGACAAGGATGCCCACTATCTCCACTCCTATTCAACATGGTACTGGAATTCCTAGCCAGAGCAATTAGGCAAGAAGAAGGAATAAAAGGAATACGAATAGGTAAAGAAACTGTCAAAATATCCCTTTTTGCAGATGACATGATCCTATACCTTAAAGACCAAAAAAAAAAAAAAACTCAACTCAAAAGCTTCTAGACATCATCAGCAGCTATAGCAAGGTAGCAGGATATAAAATCAACATAGAAAAATCATTAGCTTTTCTATACACTAACAATGAACAAACCGAGAAAGAATATATGAAAACAATTCCATTTACAATAGCCTCAATAAAAAATCAAATACCTAGGAGCAAACTTAACAAAGGATGTGAATGACCTCTACAAGGAAAGCTATAAACTCCTGAAGAAAGAGATTGAGGAAGAGTATAGAAAGTGGAGAGATCTCTCATGCTCATGGATTGGTAGAATCAAGTAATAAAAATGGCTATACTCCCAAAAGCAATGTACATGTTTAATGCAATTCCCATCAAAATCCAAATGACATTCATCAAAGAGATTGAAAAATCTACCCTAAAATTCATTTGGAAACACAGAGACCACGAATAGCCAAGGCAATACTCGGCAAAAAGAACAACGCTGGAGGTATCACAATATCCGACTTCAAGCTATATTACAAAGCAATAGCAATAAAAACAGCATGGTACTGGCACAAAAACAGCATGGTACTGGCACAAAAACAGACATGAAGACCAGTGGAACAGAATAGAGGACCCACATATAAAGCCACACAACTATAACCAACTAATCTTTGACAAAGGCACTAAAAATATATGATAGAGAAAAGACAGTCTCTTCAACAAAAACTGATGGGAAAACTAGTTTGCAGTCTGCAAAAAACTGAAACTAGATCCATGTTTATCACCCTATACCAGTATTAACTCAAAATGGATCAAGTATGTTAATATCAGACCACAAACTCTAAAGTTGGTACAGGAATGAGTAGGAAACACTTTGGAACTAATAGGTATAGGCAAGGACTTTCTTAATGGAACCCCAGCAGTTCAGCAACTAAGAGATAGCATAGATAAATGGGACTTCATAAAACTAAAATGCTTCTGCTCAACAAAAGAAATGGTCTCTAAAATGAAGAGAACACCCACAAAGTGGGAGAAAATATTTGCCAGCTACACATCAGACAAAGGACTGATAACCAGAATATACAGGGAACTTAAAAAACTAAATTCTCCCAAAACTAATGAACCAATAAAGAAATGGGCAAGTGAACTAAATAGAACTTTCTCAAAAGAAGAAATTCAAATGGCCAAAAAACACATGAAAAAAATGCTCACCATATCTAGCAATAAAGGAAATGCAAATTAAAACCACTCTAAGATTCTACCTCACCCCTGTTAGAATAGCCATCATTAGCAACACCACCAACAACAGGTGTTGGAGAGGATGCGGGGAAAAAGGAACCCTCTTACACTGCTGGTGGGAATGTAAACTAGTACAACCACTCTGGAAAAAAATTTGGAGGCTACTTAAAAAGCTAAACATTGATCTACCATTTGATCCAGCAATACCACTCTTGGGGATATACCCAAAAGACTGTGACACAGGTTACTCCAGAAGTACGTGCACACCCATGTTTATTGCGGCACTATTCACAATAGCCAAGTTATGGAAACAACCAAGATGTCCCACTACTGACAAATGGATCAAGAATATGTGGTATCTATACACAATGGAATTTTATGCAGCCATGAAGAATGAAATGTTATCATTCACTGGTAAATGGATGGAATTGGAGAACATTATTCTGAGTGAGGTTAGCCTGGCCCAAAACACCAAAAATCGTATGTTCTCCCTCATATGTGGACATTAGATCAAGGGCAAACACAACAATGGGATTGGACTTTGAGCACATGATAAGAGCAAGAGCACACAAGGGAGGGGTGAGGATAGGTAATACACCTAAAAAATTAGCTAGCAATTGTTGCCCTCAACGCAGAGAAACTAAAGCAGATACCTTAAAAGCAACTGAGGCCAATAGGAGAAGGGGACCAGGAACTAGAGAAAAGGTGAGATCAAAAAGAATTAACCTAGAAGGTAACACACATGCACAGGAAAGTAATGTGAGTCAGCTCCCTGTATTGCTATCCTTATCTCAAGTAGCAAAAACCCTTGTTCCTTCCTATTATTTCTTATACTCTCTCTTCAACAAAATTAGAGATAAGGGCAAAATAGTTTCTGCCAGGTATCGAGGCAGTAGGGGGAAGAGGGAGGGGGCAGAGTGGGTGGTAAGGAAAGGGGTGGGGGCAGGGGGGAGAAATGACCCAAGCATTGTATGCACAATAAAAATTTTTTAAAGACCCATAATGCCACTTACATTAGCATCCCAAAATGAAATCCTATGTATAAATCTAACAAAGTATGTATACAATGTGCATGAGCAAAACCACAAAATCTGATAAATCAATTTTTAAAAAAAGAAATAATTAAGTGGAGGGATATTCCATGTTCATGGATAGGAAGACTCAATAGTGTTCAGATGTCAGTTTTTCCAAACATGATCTATGGATTCAGTGCAATCCCAGTAAACAGTCCAGAATTATTTTGTGGATTTTGACAAAATGATTCTGAACTTTATATGTCTTTTCAACCAATACTGCTGGAACAAGTGGATATCCACAAGTAAAAATAAAAAGGATATAGAGACAGACCTTATACCACTTGCATAAATTAACTCAAAATGGAGCATGGTTCAACTATAAAACTCCTAGGAGATAATAGAGGGGAAAACATATTGACCTTGAGTATAGTGGTGACATTTTAGATGAAAAAACAAAGTACAATCTACAAAAGAAGTAATAAGACAGTTTCATTAAATCAAAGACTGCACTGTCAGGGACAGAAGAAATGAGAAGACAAGCCACAGACTGGGAGAGAATCTTTGCAAAAGATGTGTGATAATGGACTGTTATTCAAAAAATGTAAAACTCAACAATAATAAAACAAAAAATCAAGTAAAAACTTGAGCCAAAGAGATTAACGAACATCTCAACAAAGAAAATGTACAGGTAGCAAATAAGCATGTGAAAAGACTCCTTCCACATCACATGTCATCAGAGTAATGAACGTTAAAACAACAGTAAAATACCACTATGCACCTCATATACCAGCCAAAATCCAGAGCACTGACATCATCACATTCTAGTGAAGACATAAACCAACAGGAATTCTTACTCATTACTGGTGGGAATGAAAAATGGTACAGCCACTTTGGAAGGCATTTTGGCAATTTCTTATAAGTAAACACACTCTTACCATATAATATAGCAACCATTCTCTTTGGTATTTATCCAAAGAGAATTTGTCCACACAAAAACCTGCAGACAGATCCTAATACTAGCTTTATTCATTATTCCCAAAGCTCAGAAGTTACCCAAATATCCGCTAGTCAGGTGGTATGTAAGTAAACTGTGGGCTGTACAGTTAACAGAGTATTTTTTAGGGCTAAGAAGAAATGCATTATCAGGCCATGAAAAGACACATAGGAACCACAAATGCACATTAATGAACCAAACTGAAAGGGCTGCATACTGTATGATCCTGACCATATAGTATTGTAGGAAAGGCAAAACTATGGAGTCAGGAAAAAGTCCAGTGGCTGCCAGGGATGGGGTAGAGACAAAGGCATTTTCCTGTGAATCTAAAAGTGCTCTAAAAATGAAGTTTAAAAAAGTTGGTAAGTCAGGAAACAGTACTATAAAGTTGTGTTATGAAGCAGGAGAAGTTAAATAAAATTTTAATTGTGATATTCCTAGGAAATGGCATTGAGATTCAACAAGCCTTTCCTTTCAGAGTAAAGCCCTCTTGTAATAATCTTGTATATACACTGTTTTGAAGCAATTTTAATCTTAAAATGTGACTATAACCGACAGAGCTAGTCTGTAATATATAGAAAATAATTTAAAGCATACATTGTCTATGTAATTGATGTTTAATATTCTTATTTTTATCTTAGCTTGTTTAAAATTTAGAATTTTATCCTCCTAGCTACTCAGGAGGCAGAGATCAGTAGGATCAAGGTCCAAAGCCTGCCTTGGGCAAATAGTTCACAAGACCCTTTCTTGAAAATACACATACACACACCACACACACAGGGCTGGCAGAGTGGCTCAAAGTGTAAGCCCTGAGCTCAAACTCCAGTACCACAAAAATAACCAAAAAAAAAAAATTAGGATTTTAAAAAATCTTATGCTATAAATGAATTAAAGAACTATTATGACTTTTCTTTGTCAGATATCATTGAATTAGATTCAGACATCTATTAAAGGGGTGACAGTAAAAATCCATAGGATAACTTGAGAAAAAGTTTCATAAAATATTTTTTTTGGTGGCACTGAGGTTTGAACTCAGGGCCTCATGCTTGCTAGGCAGGCTTTCTACCACGTGAGCCACTCCACCAGCCCTCATAAAATATTTCAAAGTATCTATAGAGTATAATTTGCTGGAGTTTTTATATTGCCAGTTTATGTTCCCCCTCAGCTTTATTAAAACATAATTAACAAAAATTGAATACATTTATGGTGTATAAAGTGATCTTTGATATATGTATACATTGTAAAATTTTTAAATAAAGCTATTAGCAAATTAATCACTTAGCATTTTTTTGTGGTCAGGAATTTTCAAATGCTTTTAAAAGACCAGAGACGTGGCTCATGTGGTAGAGTACCTACTTACCACACTCAAAGCCCTGTATTCTAATCCCAGGACTGCTAAATGCTTTTAAAATTATTAACATTTTTTGGTGGTACTGGGGTTTGAACTCAGGTCCTCATGCTTGTTACTCAGGCATTCTCTCATGTAAGCCTCTTTACCAGCCTTCTTTGTGTTGTGTATTTTTTAGATAGGCTCTCACAAACTATTTGCCCAGGCTGGCCTTGAGCTGTAATCCTCCTGATCTCTGCTTCCTGACTAGCTAGGATTACGGTGTGAGCCACTAGTGCCCAGTTCAAAGTATTAATTTTTTATTATCATGTTACCACTAAATTTTGTAGACTAGGTAAATAACATGCAGTCTGTATTATTTGTGATATTAGCTTACATTATTATTTTTTAGAGAGTAACTTACAGTTTAATGTATAACCTTAAACAAATTTTAAGTAAAAAAATTTAATACTATGATTCTGGGATTTTTGTTAAGTATATATGTGTTTAAGTACTTTTTTAGTGGAGTAATTATGATTGTATTGATTTTTTTTTAATTTCTCTTCATATTTTAATCTGTCTTCTTCAAAATGATTATGTTTTAAAACAATAATGTTTATATTTTCCTAATTGGATTCAGTGAGTTTTGAAGGTGTAGTCCATGTAAACGCCAAACAGAGCTGGAAGGAAGGAGATGTCTTTTACATGTCAGACTGAAAACACTTTTACAAAAATGTGCTCAATTTCAAGAAATACAACTATAAAGCAATATATGTGTATTTTACACTCAGTTCTCCTGAGAAACCCACAGATCTATGGATCAATTTTATTTAGTTTAGGATACCTAAAATTTGGATGAGAAAATTATGGCTCCCTCCTTACATCTACCTTTTCAAAGGAAAGAAAGTAATATAAAAGATGCTGACTAAAATACAAACCCAAATGTACCAGTTTTAACTTCAGTCATAGGTTTGAGGTAGTTTAAAATATATCATTTTATTCGAAATTTCCTTGGAAAATTTGCTTCTTAACATTAAAAACAGAGTCAGAGACCCCCCAAGACTGAAGAAAGTTACTTGTCCAGGGATAAAGATGTCAACTAGGACTTGCATATGCATAGAATTTCTCTTGGAAATTACATGCAACATGGAAGCCTTGGCTGCCTCTGGGAAGAGGGTGCGAACTTTTCACTGTATACATTTTGTTCCTTATGAGGTTTTTACCATGTGCACGTACTATCTATTAAAAATAGTGTTTTTTTGTGGGACTCAGGGCTTCATGCTTGCAAAGCAGGTGCTCTACTGCTTGACCCACACCGTCAGTCCCTTTTGCTTAATTTTGGAGATGGGGGTCTCATGAACTACTTGCCCAAACTGGCCTAACCATGATCCTACTAATCTCAGCCTCCCAAGTAGCTAGGATTACATGGACCACCAATGCCTGGCAAATAAATAGCTTTTAAATTCAGAAAAGATGTTGACTAGAGATTGGTTTTGACAAAAGGTGACTGTAAAAGCAAAAGAGAGTGTGGAATTTTAAAAAATTCATAGATACATTTAAAAAGATAAATCATTTTTAAGATTGAGATATAAGTCAAAGGCTATAAAATTCAGCTATTTATTTGAATGCACAATTCAGTGATTTTTAGTACATTCACAAAGTTGTGCAACTATCACCACTATCTAACTTCAGAACATTTTTATCCTGTAAAGAAATTCATTATGTATTTGCAGTGATTCTCTATTGCTTTTCTGTTTCTAGCCGATAGAAACCACTAATGCACTTTTTGTCTATTTGGTTATTCTTGACATTTCCTATAAATAGAATTATACAATGGGTGGTTCTGGAACTGGTTTCTTCCAATTAACAGAAGTTTTCAAGGTTTAATCCATGTCATAGCTTGGATGAACACTTCATTTGATAACTTTATGTTCGACATTTTGAATTATTGTCAAACTTCTAATAGAATGTACTGTTTCCCCTGTCATTGCCAGTGCTTTGTGTTTTGTATTTTTCCTTTTTATTGCAACTGTCCTAGTGGCTGTAGAATGATATTGACCAGAAATGGTTTTGGTTTGAGTTGCCTCAATGACTACGCAATGATCATTTTTTCACACATCTGTTTGACATTTACATCTTCTCTGAAAAATATCTTCTAAGTCTTCTACCCAGCTTTTAATTGGGTCATTTGTCTTTTTGTTGAGTTATAAGAATTTTGTGTTCTGATAATAGATCTTTGTCTAGTTTTCTTTCTTTGATAGATTTTCCTGGGTTTGTCTGAGGGTAATATTGGCCTTATATCATATTCATATGATGAGTTGGAAAATATTTCTTTTCTTCTCCTTTTTGGAAGAGTTTCTGAAGAATCTGTATTAATTACTCTTTAAATGTATAGTAGGATTCAACAGCCAAGCCATCTGGGTCTGGGAATTTATTTGTGGTAGTATATTTTAATTTACTTTTTTGTTAGCATAAATTAATTATACAAAGGGGTTTCATTCTGATATTTACAACATATAAATAATATACTTTGAGAGAATTCTATTTTACTCTTTCTTAACCCTGTTCCCTTTGTGGGTAATTTTTAGATCCCTTTCAATCTCTTGTCTATTCAGAGCATTTATCTCTTCTAGAGTAAGATTAGTGGTCTGTGCTTTTCTACAACTGTGTCCATTTCATTTAAGGTACCTCATATATTGATATGTAATTGTTTATAGTTGCTTTATAATTCCTTTTTCTTCTAGAATAATCAGTAACATTCTCTTTTCATTCCTTTTTTGTTTGTTTTTTAGCCCTGGGGTTTGAATACTGCTTGAGCCATTACACCAGCCCTTCTTTTCCATTTGTCTTCTCTTTTTTTGATTAATCTACCTAAAATTTTTCTTTTTAAAAAACCAGTTTTTTGGTTTCCTTGACTTTTCTCCAATGCTTTTCTATTTTCTATTTCATTAATTTCCACTATGACCTTCATTGCTTCTTTTGACCTGCAGTAGGTTTAGTTTGCTTCTCTCTACATAATTTTATTCCTGACAATTTTTCAGTGTTCTTATTTTTTCAAAGAAGAGAATTGTTGGATTTTCCTACTCTCTCATTTTCACTGACATCACCTACTAAACTCAGTTTTGATTATAAAATTGTACATTCAAATACAAATGTTACTATCATAGATTGCTACATCATTGAACTATTTTTATACAAAGCCACATAATTTTAGACTGCACTCATGAATTCTTGTCCCGCATGACACAGTATTTTTTTTCTTTTATTATTCATATGTGCATACAAGGCTTGGGTCATTTCTCCCCCCTGCCCCTACCCCCTCCCTTACCACCCACTCCACCCCCTCCCCCTCCCCTCCACCCCCTCAATACCCAGCAGAAACTATTTTGCCCTTATCTCTAATTTTGTTGTAGAGAGAGTATAAGCAATAATAGGAAGGAACAAGGGTTTTTGCTGGTTGAGATAAGGATAGCTATACAGGGAGTTGACTCACATTGATTTCCTGTGCATGTGTGTTACCTTCTATGTTAATTCTTTTTGATCTCACCTTTTCTCTAGTTCCTGGTCCCCTTTTCCTATTGGCCTCAGTTGCTTTTAAGGTATCTGCTTTAGTTTCTCTGCGTTAAGGGCAACAAATGCTAGCTAATTTTTTAGGTGTCCTACCTATCCTCACACCTCCCTTGTGTGCTCTCGCTTTTATCATGTGCTCAAAGTCCAATCCCATTGTTGTGTTTGCCCTTGATCTAATGTCCACATATGAGGGAGAACATACGATTTTTGGTGTTTTGGGCCAGGCTAACCTCACTCAGAATGATGTTCTCCAATTCCATCCATTTACCAGTGAATGATAGCATTTCGTTCTTCTTCATGGCTGCATAAAATTCCATTGTGTATAGATACCACATTTTCTTAATCCATTCGTCAGTGGTGGGGCATCTTGGCTGTTTCCATAACTTGGCTATTGTGAATAGTGCCGCAATAAACATGGGTGTGCAGGTGTCTCTGGAGTAACCAGTGTCACAGTCTTTTGGGTATATGCCCAAGAGTGGTATTGACGCAGTATTTTTTAATATAATTGACATAGATAATTGAAATATGCTGTCAAAACCAGGGAATTAGAGTGTTGTATGCTATATACGCTCAGCATCTACCTATTTTCACATGCTCTTCCTTTGATGGTTGTACGGCGAAGACACAGATTGAGGATGCTGTTATTTTGCCCCTACAAGAAAGTAAGCTTCAAAACCCCAAGCAACTATTGAAGGCCAAGATTCTTTGAGACTGTCTCTGCCTGCCATTATTACGTGACCTGGACAAGACAGAGAGTTAAAAAAAATTTTGGCTTTGTTTATAAATTAAAAGACACACACACACACACACACTTACAGATGAAAATAAAGGATAAGCAGTCGATATTATGTTTTCAAATAAGAAAACAGAAAATGTACTTTCATGTGTTTTTCAGTTCTAACATCAAACCTATTATTTATTATAGCTGTCAGATCATTTTGACTTGTTCAAAGAAAGGGATTAACTACTTGGATACAAACAACCAAACACCATGTACCTTTCTTCTCCTCTTTCCTACCCTGTCCCCAGCCTCCTGCTCCAACACACCCAGAGATTATACATAACATTTTTTTTCTATTCAGTCTTCTGTAGTCGATTGCTGAGAAAGGGGAAACTGAGATTATTACATAGTAGATGACAGGAAATTTGGCTTAAGCCCAAGATTTTGAGCAGTAAATTTGACAGCGGTTTAGGAGAAGTCTTTGCTTGAACTCATCCTGGAACACTTGGCCACACCTTCTTTCAGTTATATGTCCCAGGTATGTTCAAGGTGTGGCATGTGAGAGTGATCTTAAAGTCATGAATTGTATGTTCCCAGCTTCCTCTTTGTTGTGTTATTTTCTTCTTGTAATTTTTCTATGACCTAGCATTTCTCACCCCTTTTTTAAATTAAAACTAGTTTCAGGAAAAAAAGATGACAAATTCATCAGCTCTGCAAAAGAAATGAAGGATAAGGTTGTATGAATACTTCTTTCAATATCATTTAAAATTTAACAAGAAATGAAACTTTAAAAGATAAAGATTTACTAGTAGACTTGGTGTATAAGTATGGCAGGCCAGAGAAATGTGTTCTTCCTGCTACCCTAATATCCAGATGCTTTCTAAGGTTAGATATGAGGACTTGCATAGCTCATGGCTCAGAAAGAGCCTCCTCCCACATCCTCCTTCCAAAAGAGCAACATGTGACTCAAATTAGGCACCCTCTATCTACTAATCAGTACAAAGGTCTTCCAAATTCCTTAAGGGTTTCTGAACTTGACTCTCCCTTGTCTCAGGATATACACATACACATGTTTTTGATAAGCAGAATTTTATTCTTATTGTAATTGAACCTTATTTCAGTTCTTGTTAATTAACTTACATATAAGACCAGGCATTGACTCTTATTTTCTGAAGTGGCTTACACTCTGACATAATCATCTCTCCCCTTGTTGCTATTTCCCCAATTCCTTTAAGTCAAATCTTATTTTTATAATTTCTTGAAATTTGATCTTTCTATTATTTAGTTTATATCCTAAATCTTACCTTGTACCATATTGGCCTTCCTTCCTTCCTTAAAAGTATGATGGAGAAAAACATATAATATTTTGACCTTTGTCTACTGGAAATTAACACAATTTTACACAAAGTGTATCCTCAAAACTACCCTATATTCATTTTTTCTAGTTTTGTCCTGTAATTTGTTTTCAAGTCCTTGCATGATGTTATTCTCTTCACCCCAACAGATATTTTTTTTCTGATTTTTCATATGAAACTTTTCATGCTCAGCAAAAGGCCACGTGACATGAAATCTCTTCCATTTCTTGGATACAGTTACTTTTTTTTCATTACTATGAATTCTATCCTTCTTTCCTTATGATTTAGAGAAACAGATGTCTCTCATATCCAATATCAACAACTGTACCTTGACCCAATACATTCACTTTTCCTGTAGGATTTTAATCAGTCCCTTCATTCTTGTACTGGGGTTTGAACATAGAACTTCATGCTTGCTAAGCAGGCACGATACCAGCCCCCTACGGATGTTTTTATTCACTATTTTCCTGTTGGTTATCAGTCCTACTTTCCTGTCTCTTCATGTTAAGTGTTTTTTAAATTAAATGCTCTACAATGTGAATGCCACATTGCTGATGTCTGGATTTTGTTGTCTTTTAAGAGTACTGGGTTTTGTTTTGACAGGCAGTTAACTTTTTTTGGGATCAGCTGGATTCTTTTAAGTTATTTAAAAAGCTCTGTAGGGCAAGTTTAGAGCAACCCTATGCTGGAGACAGTTTAGCCCTACTTTTACAGCTTGATATTTCTGGGTTTTCTCCTGAACACTTTTGGTGTTTAATGAGCTTTCTATACTCAGGCAAGTCAGAGGTTGAATATTTCTCTGTTCTGTGTAAGATTCAGTGATTGTTCAGTTTTTGTTTCCTGGTAGTTGGTCTTTCCTCCTATTTGAATCATACTTTCTGAATACATACTTTTCTCTGCAGCCAAAGATTCAAAAGGACTCCATTTGAAGTCATCCAGAGTTCTTTGCCTATATTGCTCAGTGTTTTCCAATATTTGTTTTGCAAATTCTAACTGTCTTAGATTCACTGAAGTGAAACCTTTTTTTCTCAATTCAGTGAGGATGTCATGTTCTGTTTGGGATTTTTCTCCTTATACTGTGTATCTTTATAATATTGAACCTCACCATCCATGAGGCATATCACTCCATTTATTAAGTCCTATTTAATGTCTTTAAAAAGCATTTGTAACTTATTTCTCAAACATTCATGTATCTTTTGTTAAATCAATTCCCTGGTCTTTTTGTAGCTATTTTATACTGTATATTTATTTTTAGCATTTCATTTTTAAAATAATTTTTTTAAATTTTAATAATTTTATAGGAAACATCAAAATTATAGAGAAGTTGCAAGAATACTGACTATAACTGTAGTTATATATATTAGACTTGACAATTTTAAACACCTTGACACATTTATTTTTTATTTTATATCCCAATATATAGATATAACTCAAATTTTTTCTGTAACATTGGAGAATAAATTACATATATCATTTTAGTTTTATTCTATAAAAATCTGATGTGTATTCCCCAAGAACAGTAGTAGACTTTTATTTACAGTTCAGTTATAAAATTTAGGAAACAATATACGATACTTTATTTAAATTATAGTCCATATTCTATGGGTATTACAGATTGAAAACTAATGATACTTCGCTGATGCCAAAACATTGCTGTTGAAATCATTGTTGGAAAATGATGTTTTGTGTTTTATATTTCACATTTTTAACTCAAACTTTAGCATGCAGGACCACCATACGTCTTCTTCATTATCATTTTAACCACTGTTAACATTACTTAGATGTGATAATTAATTTAGCATACTTCAAAATATTACTCATTTTTTAAAATTCAGTTGATTAAATTGTTTATTAACTGATATCTCTATTGTTGAAAATATGTTCCAACCTGACACAAAGGTGGATGGATTCTGCACCAGCACAGAGGTCCTAGCTGCTTCTTGCTCTGGCCTGGTCATGGTGACTTGCTGAGTTTGCCACCTCAGTTCTCTTCCTCCACCGTTCTATTTTAGTAACTTCAAAACCTTCATTAGTATATGGGCTGTAATTTCATTTAGACTATACTTGGCTAAAGGGCATTGTTCTGCATTAAGTTCACCTCTGTCCTTTTGTCATTAACATACAACAATTAAAGCATCTTATTATATCACTGCAATAGGAAATTCTCATAATGTCAAGTTAAGATATCAACTAAGGAAGCTAAAGTCTTATTTAAATACTGAGCATATTTTCATTACAAGAGAGAAACTTTTCTTTACAATTGGAATAAAGTTAATTATTGACATTTAGTGGGGTTAACATATATTTACTTATCAAGGTAGCAATCTTAAAAATGCATGTATACATTGTCTCTTGGTAACAAAACAACTACAAATACAAGTAATTATTTGGATATTGAACTAAAAGACAATTGCCATTTATATACCAGTTTTCATAGTATATGCCAGAAATGTTAACAGTAATTTTTTGGCATTAGCAACATAAGCAATATATAAAATTTTAACATTCTTAGAAAACTCATGGTTATTGAGAGTGAATCTACCAACATCCAGTGATCTGCAATGCAGTCTGAAAAATTGCCCTACCAGTGACTGGATCAGCATAGACAATAATAGCTAAAATTTCTGGGCCCTCTATGCCTTTTTGGGCTCAAACTGAGCTAAGCATTCAAGTTCTAGATATCTCCTCTGGTTCTTGGTTTTCACAGCTTATTCAGACTCTCTTCTCAGCTGGCCCAAATCCCACCTATCTCTTTGCTTTTCATGTTTCCTTTTTGTGGGTCTTTTTTCTTATTTCCTCTTTTCTTAAGCTCATACTATTGATTTGGCCATGTAGTCTACAAAAACCAAATGTCTGTTATATATCAGACCATATTCTAGGTGCTGGGGATGGATAGGAGAGAAATTATCACCAAATAAGGGTAAGGAGTGAAGAAATGCAAAAGGAAGTCAGAATATAAACAAATTAACACTACAGAAAGGCAAGCATGAAGCCATAGAAGACAAAGAACTGATAAAAAGTGTTTAAAACATTTTAGGCAAATGCTGTCTATGTCACAGTCTGTATAATGTCCTACCTTTGATGAGAAATAGTCTGTAATTTAGACCCAGGTATGGTTACTCACTTCTGTAACCCTAGCTATTGGGGACGCAGAGTTCAGGAAGACCCCTGTTCAAGGCCAGCTCATTGAAAAAGTTCATGAGAGTCCATCTCAACCAGTAAAAACTGTACATGGTGGCACATGCCTGTCATCCCAGCTAGGCAGGAAGCATAAATAGATCGCAGTTCAGTTCAACCTGAATGTAAATATATAACCCTATCTCAAAAATAACCAAATCAAAATGGCTAAGGGCATGGCCCAAGTGCTAGTATGTCTGCCTAGCAAAGACAAGGCCCTGAGTTCAAACTCCAGTATTAAGAAGAAGAAAAAAGAAAAAAAAAACTGTAATTTTGTACTTTTGGTTATTTTTTTATCTGATAATTTCTTCTTTTCCTTTTTTTTTTTTTTTGTAGCACTGGGGTTTGAACTCAGGGCTCATGCTTGCTAGGAAGGTGCTCTTACCATTTGAGCCACTCTACTAGCCCTTATCTGATAATTTCTTCAAGTGTTGGGATAAATTCAAAGTGGTTTCTAAAAGAAAATCCTGGTTCTACCTTTTATCCAGTCCCAACCTTATGTGAATTGGTCCTTATCTAGCTAGGATTTAAAAAAATTAATTAATTTAAATCTGCAAAAAAAAATTGCAGGTAGTAGTTTTTGTCAGGCTTCTCAAGTGTCATAGTAAAATGTCAAAGCCACTACTGACTTTAATTTTCTGTAAATAGGAACCATGACAAACTAGGAATATAGAGAGAATAAAATTTAAATTTCTGTTGGTAATTGAAAACCACATTGTAAGAAGTGATAACTCAGGGCATCATCTCAAGAGTATAAGGAGGAGTTAGACACTTCACCAGAGGTTCTAGGGAGATTCTTTTCTAATTTGCCAATTTGCTTTTCTCTTTTTGTTTTCAAAATTCTCCCATTGCCTTTGACTTTTGATTATTTGATTATGACATGTTACGGTGTAATATTCCTCAGGTTTATCTTATTGGAAATTTTTTGGGGGTATGGTACTGGGGTTTGAACTCAGGGCCTGGCTACTGCTTGAGTAATGCCCCCAGCCCTTTTAATTATCTAGTTATTTTGAGATATGGTCTCACATTTATGTCTGAGCGGGCCTGGTCTGTGATCTTCCTATTTATGCTTCACACATGGTTGGGATGACAAGTATGTGTCACCATGCCCACCTTTTTATTGATTTAGATGGAATTTTGCTAACTGTTGTCTTGGCTGGTCTTGAACAATGATGCGAGTCTCCAAGGTAGCAAGGATTATAGAAAGAAGCCACAGTGCCCAGCCCTTATTTGGAGAATTTTAAGCTTTACAAATGTGATGTCTATATTTTTCCCAAGATTTAGGAAGTTTTTTGAAAAAAGCTTTTCTCTTCCCTTCTGTTGCTCTTCTAGTACTACTTTAATAAGTATATTGGTTCACTAGCCTCATGAATCTCATAGGCTTTCTTTAATCCTTTCCATTTTTATATTTCTTAGTATAATTTCTTTTATTTTTTTATTTTTTATTTTTTGTTCATTTATTCACACGTGCATACATTGTTTGGGTCATTTCTCCACTCTGCCCGCCTCCCCCACACTTACCCTTCTACTCTCCTCAGTTTCAGGCAGGTCCCACTCTGCTCTTGTGACTGATTTTGTTGAAGAAAAGACATAAGCATAATAAGGAAGACAAAGCATTTTTGCTAGTTGAGTTAAGCATAGCTATACAGAGAGATTCCTACTATTGCTCTCATGTACCCATGTGTTATGTCCCATGTTGATTCAACTCTAACTGATCTTTACATTGGTTCCTGATCCCCTGCTAGTGATAACCTCTTGTTTTAAGGTTTCTGTATTAGTTCCTCTGGAGTGGGGACATCAAAAGCTTTCATGTTTTGGGTTTTCTACCTATTCCTATATCTCCTGTATGTGCTGCCCCCTTGTCATGTGATCCAAGTCCAACAACACTGCTGCATTTGCCCTAGATCTAAAGTCTGCATATGAGGGAGAACATAGGATTTTTGGTCTTCTGAGCCTGGCTGACCTTGCTCAGAATGATGTTCTCTAGTTCCATCCATTTACCTGCAAATGATAAGATTTTATTCTTCTTCATGGCTGAGTAAAATTCCATTGTGTACAAGTACCACATTTTCTTGATCCATTCATCAGTGGGGCATCTTGGTTGTTTCCATAACTTAGCTATTGTGAATAGTGCTGCAATAAATATGGGTGTGCAGGTGCCTCTGGAGTAACCTGTGGTATAATTTCAAATGACTCATAGATTCTTTCTTCTTTTTGATCATGTGTGCTATTGAAGCTCTCTGGGTTTTTTTCCTCCCCATTTAATGTATGTGTTTAGCTTCAGATTTTGTTTGGTTCTTTTCCATGCTTTCTGTTTCTTTGCTGAACTTCTCATTTCATTCATGAATTGCTGTCTCAGCTCTGTTCTGTTGTCCATCTGTATTTTCTTGTAACTTGTTCAGCTTTCTTTGAACAATTATTTTGAATTATTTGTCAGGCAATTCATAGGTCTCCATTTCTTTGGGATCCATTACTAGAAAATGATCATGTTTGTTTGTAGTGCCATATTTCCTTCATTTTTTCTATATTCTTTGAACTACTTATTGCTCTCTTCTCATTTAAGAGGGAGACAACTCATCTAGTGTTGAAGGACTGGCTTTGAGGGTTCACTGTTTAATCAGCTTTGCTAAAGATTCTTGGGGTCTCTCAAATCTCTTCTATGGATGTACTTACACTGCTGGTCTTACTTAATTTTTTTTCCAGTTCTGGTGAGTGAACCCAGAGTCTTGTGCATGCTTGGCAGTGCTTTACCACTGAGCTACACCCCAGCCCTCAGGTTTTAGGTTTTAATGCCTTTGATCAATCTCACAAAGCCAGAATGAGTACTGCATACTTCCTGTTTATTTACCCTTGGGCACTTCCTTGAAGCATTTAAGGTTAAGTACCTTCTCCAACCTCTTTGACTCTAGCTGGTTGTCTGTATTTTATACAGCACAGATTGCAGAGGCTCCTGTATACTACAAGTGGGAGGTAAGGAAAGATGCCTGGAAGGCTGAGGATGTGCATGAGCTAATTGGGGGTTAGAGGGGATGCTGGTAATGTATCCTAAAAGTTTTGGGGTAGGTCTTTTAGTAGAGTTTATTAGGCTGTTAGAAACTGTGGCCCTCTCTTTTATTTCAAGTCTGGTTGTGAGCCTCATCCCTTTTTTCTTTTCCCAGCTTTCTCCTTTTTCTTTAAAGTTTTTATAGAATTTACATTGAAGCCATTCAGGGCTGACATTTTCATGTTGGGAGAGTTTTAACTCAAGATTGTCTTATTTAATAGATACAGAACTACACAATTTATTTCTAACTTGTTGACTTTTAGTAGTTTGAATCATTCAGGAAATGGTTTAGTGTTCTTTTTACAGTTTTACTCATGTCCAAGGGGTCTGTGGTGAGGTCTTGTCTGTAGCCACTGATATAATAATCTCTGTGTTCTGCCTTTTTTCTTGGTCACTCTAGCTAAAAGTTTTTCAATTTTACTGATGTTCTCAAAGAACTAGATTTTCACTTTATTGATTAAAATCACATGTCTATTTTTTAGTTTATTGGTTTCTGCTCTTATATTTACTATTTCCTTCCTTCTGCTTGAGGTTTATTTTTTCTAATTTCACAAATCACTTTAGTTTGTTAATTTGAGATTTTTCTTTTTATATAAGAATTTAAATATAAGTGCTCCTGCATGAATTGCTTTAGATATTACAACTTTTTTTTTCCAGTAAAGGTACCTGAGATTTATTCCAAGATTCTAAGCTTATGTCATAATATATAGTCATATGTATCTATTTAAATGTAAATTCATTAAATTTGCTTAAAAGTAAAACTTCAGTTCCTTGTGACGACAATACTGACATTTCTTTTTTTTTTTTCATTTATTCATATGTACATACATTGTTTGGGCTATTTCTCCACCCTGCCCCTGCCTCCTCCCTCTCCCCCTTACCCCTCTTGCTTCCAGGTAGAAACTGTTCTGCCCTTTTTCTCCATCTTACAACTTTTAATGTCACATTATCTTTCTACCAATAGATAACCAATGTTGGATAGCTATAATAGAAATATTAATACCTTCACCCAATTAAATGACATGTCTGTATAAGGAAACATTTCAGAAACGGCGCTACACATTGAATTCATAATTAAGAGGCTCCTATTTGCACCAGATAGAATGAGATAACCATTAAGTAAAGTTGTGAAATATTCTATATCCTCATCATTCTCTGACCATCCTTCATGAAATCAATTCTCATGAGACATCTTTGTTTTCCTTTTTGCATGTGGAACTCATTTTAAGTTTGTAGGAAGCAAAGACTGTGTCATATAAATCTTTTATTTCCCAGTTACTGCACATCTGTAACTTTTGCTCTACTATTCTATGTTAATGAGTAATAAAATAATACTTCATTCTTCAGAAATGAAATAAGTTCAGGAGTGCCTCCCTAACACTGAAAATTAGTTTCTTGAGACCTGGGTCAATAAGATGTTTAGTGATAATGTGGCTAAGGTAAGTTTTAGAATTATCTTATTTGACAAGGATGTTGATAAAGGGATTTGCAATGGACTTTATATAGTTTTCACATCTACCCAATCAAGAGAACATCTTATCTAACATCTTCATTACTGTCACTTTTGAAGAAACACAGTCTACATGGCATGCCAAAGAATCATGAAAGTTCTAACATTTCACACACACACAAAAATTTGAATGGTACCTCTGAAAATAAGTTCATCAGAACCTTTCTCTTTTCTTGCTAATGTTTCCATTTGTCATGGTGAGAGTTGTTTCAATGATGTGGGTAGGATGATTTAGAAGTGGTTCAAAGACTGGAGGTGTGACTCAAGTGGTAGAGTGCCTGCTTTGCAAGCTCAAAACACTGAATTCAGAAGCTTCTAGACATCATCAATAGCTATAGCAAAGTAGCAGGATATAAAATCAACATAGAAAAATCATTAGCATTTCTATACACTAACAATGAGCAAACGGAAAAAGAATGTATGAAAACAATTCCATTTACAATAGCCTCAAACAAAATCAAATACCTAGGTGTAAACCTAACAAAAGATGTGAAAGACCTCTACAAGGAAAACTATACACTTCTGAAGAAAGAGATTGAGGAAGACTACAGAAAGTGGAGAGATCTCCCATGCTCATGGATTGGTAGAATCAACATAGTAAAAATGTCGATACTCCCCAAAGTAATCTACATGTTTAATGCAATTCCCATCAAAATTCCAATGACATTCATTAAAGAGATTGAAAAATCTACTGTTAAATTTATATGGAAACACAAGAGGCCACGAATAGCCAAGGCAATACTCAGTCAAAAGAACAATGCAGGAGGTATCACAATACCTGACTTCAAACTATATTACAAAGCAGTAACAATAAAAACAGCATGGTACTGGCACAAAAACAGACATGAAGACCAGTGGAACAGAATAGAGGATCCAGATATGAAGCCACACAACTATGAGCAACTTATCTTTGATAAAGGAGCTAAAAATATACGATGGAGAAATAGCAGCCTCTTCAACAAAAACTGCTGGGAAAACTGGTTAGCAGTCTGCAAAAAACTGAAACTAGATCCATGTATATCACCCTATACCAAGATTAACTCAAAATGGATCAAGGATCTTAATATCAGACCCCAAACTCTTAAGTTGATACAAGAAAGAGTAGGAAATACTCTGGAGTTAGTAGGTATAGGTAAGAACTTTCTCAATGAAACCCCAGCAGCACAGCAACTAAGAGATAGCATAGATAAATGGGACCTCATAAAACTAAAAAGCTTCTGTTCATCCAAAGAAATGGTCTCTAAACTGAAGAGAACACCCACAGAGTGGGAGAAAATATTTGCCAATTATACATCAGACAAAGGACTGATAACCAGAATATACAGGGAACTTAAAAAACTAAATTCTCCCAAAACTAATGAACCAATAAAGAAATGGGCACGTGAACTAAACAGAACTTTCTCAAAAGAAGAAATTCAAATGGCCAGAAAACACATGAAAAAATGCTCACCATCTCTAGCAATAAAGGAAATGCAAATTAAAACCACACTAAGATTCCACCTCACCCCTGTTAGAATAGCCATCATCAGCAACACCACCAACAACAGGTGTTGGCGAGGATTGGGGAAAAAGGAACCCTCTTACACTGTTGGTGGGAATGTAGACTAGTACAACCACTCTGGAAAAAAATTTGGAGGCTACTTAAAAAGCTGGATATCGATCTACCATTTGATCCAGCAATACCACTCTTGGGGATATACCCAAAAGACTGTTACTCCAGAGGCACCTGCACATCCATGTTTATTGCAGCACTATTCACAATAGCCAAGTTATGGAAACAGCCAAGATGCCCCACCACTGACGAATGGATTAAGAAAATGTGGTATCTATACACAATGGAATTTTATGCAGCCATGAAGAAGAACGAAATGTTATCATTCGCTGGTAAATGGATGGAATTGGAGAACATCATTCTGAGTGAGGTTAGCCTGGCTCAAAAGACCAAAAATCGTATGTTCTCCCTCATATGTGGACATTAGATCAAGGGCAAACACAACAAGGGGATTGGACTATGAGCACATGATAAAAGCGAGAGCACACAAGGGAGGGGTGAGGATAGGTAAGACACCTAAAAAACTAGCTAGCATTTGTTGCCCTTAATGCAGAGAAACTAAAGCAGATACCTTAAAGCAACTGAGGCCAATAGGAAAAGGGGACCAGGAACTAGAGAAAAGGTTAGATCAAAAAGAATTAACCTAGAAGGTAACACCCACGCACAGGAAATCAATGTGAGTCAATGCCCTGTATAGCTATCCTTATCTCAACCAGCAAAACCCCTTGTTCCTTCCTATTATTGCTTATACTCTCTCTACAACAAAATTAGAGATAAGGGCAAAATAGTTTCTGCTGGGTATTGAGGGGGGGAGCGGGAGGGGGTGGAGTGGGTGGTAAGGGAGGGGGTGGGGGCAGGGGGGAGAAATGAACCAAGCCTTGTATGCACATATGAATAATAAAAGAAAAATGAAAAACAAAAACAAAAAAAAAAAAACACTGAATTCAAACTCCAGTCTCACCAAAAAACACCAAAAAAAAAAAAAGGATAAAAAATAAATTCTTCCAAATTGTGCAAGCAAACCAACTTTTTTCTTTAATGTGTTACCATGAAATATTAAGTTGATCATTTGTAGAGAAATGGGGTACTTCAGAGTTAGCTTCAGGTTAATATAATGAAGATAATCAACTTATATAGAGAAAAGGTTTGTATTGGCTCATAGTTTGGGATGTTTTAGTCCATGGTTGGTTGGCCCCCACTGCTTTGTAGTGAGGCAGTTCATCATGGCTGGAGTACTTGGCAGGGCAAAGTCACTCACCTCATGGTGGGGATGCAAAAGAGAGGAAGAGGTAGTGGTTGAGGACCCACTATCCTCTTCAAGGGCACATTGCCCTTGTAGTTAGGCCTACAATGGTTGTGTCTGTTTTGACATAAACAGATTTTTCTTGTCATTATTCTCCAAAAAAAATCAGTGCTCTGTGAGTATGTAGAAGTAAGTTTGCCCTTAAGTATGTAGAAGTAAGGAGAGAGAAAATGTTTTTTAAATTACTAAGCACACTTAACATATAATTTCTCATCTCTTGTATGATACTATTTTATGGCACTTTATGGTTGCTTACAGATTTGTCTCCTTTTAAACTTGTTGAAGGTAATACTATTTCTCAGTCATTTTCATTAAAAGCTCAGCAAGTGCTTCCCCAATAGTAACTCTTCCATGCAAATGACTGAACTCAATGCTTCAGAAGAATGCATTTTGGAGCAAGTAAAGTAGGGTACACCCAGCGCACTGGGAGTACTGACTTTAGGCTCTGCCTGCATCCACTGAGGTCAAGGTATGTGTGGCCCTCCCCCAGAGTGCAGAATACGGCATTTGGGGTAACACCATGCTTAATTATTTATTTATTTAATTCTACATATAAGATTTAAAATGTAAGTAAAGAGCCAGGTGCTGAACGCCTGTGGCTAGCATCTGTAATGCTAGCTATTTAGGAGGCTGAGTTCAGGAGGATCATGGATTGAGGCCAGCTTAGGGAGGGGGGAGTCTGCAAAACCTCCATCTTAGGTGCAATAGCACATACCTGTCATCCCAGCTATGGCAGGAAGTATAATATAGAAGATTGTAATCCAGACCTGCTTGGGCAAAAGGTAAGATCCTCTCTCCAAAATAACCAGAGCAAAAAAGTTTGTGTGGGTGTGGGTTGGAGGAATGACTTAAATAGCAGGTGTCTGCCTAGTAAGCATTGCTGAAAGACAAGGACAACAAAGGAAGAGAATGAAAGGAACAATCAGAATTAATCTTTTGTGCAACCTTAAATCTTTTTATTTTTATTTATTATTATTGTACTGAGGGTACATTGTGGCATTTACAAAATTTCTTACAATATATCACAGTAATCCACTTTTTATTTAATAGCTATTTTAGAGTAGTTATTACTTATAAGATATTATAGATTATACTGAGATATAACTATTAAATCCTGGTGCCAGCTTTAGTGTTACGTGATTTTCTGCCCTGATTTCTGTTTGCCTATTAGGCTTGTCTTACACAGTTGACCAGTTTGTGACTATATTTCAATCCAACTAATATGGTCAGAAACTGCCATTCATGTCCATGACATCCCTTCCAGACTGAATTACATTTCCTGGTCATAACTTTCATCATGGATTTCACAAGGTTGTTTTGAGGCTCATATCCCCACTCACATGTATTACAATGTTCAAGATAGCAACAATATCAGTCTTAAAAAATATTTTGGATTCACAATTGGTTGAATACACAGCTGCAAAGCCTGTGGATATGGAGAGCTGAGTGCATATTGCTTTTTATATACCCTTACAGATCAATGCAGATGAAGAGGCCTCAGTACTCCTACAGTAGAACCAACTAACCAACTTACCAAGAATTACATACAAAAACCTGTTTATATTTAGTCAACTGATCCACAGGACTCTCACATACTAGCTACCTATAGTGTGGGCTGACCTGGCTTATCTCAGGCCACTGGTGTATATAGACACTTCTTTCATTCTATCCATTTTGTCCAATGAAAATTCCATAATTTCAGAGTTCCATCTAGAGACCTGCATTCTAGTCTAGTTTTGCAACTACTTTAGGCTATTTATTCAATGTCTGTAAGCAATCTTTTCTCCTTTGCAGCTGTAAAATGAAGAGATTGAATGAGAACATCTTTCATTTCTATAATTTTATGCTCAACTATCTCTTGGGAAGCCAAGATTTCAGTTCAGAAAGAAAAATGTCCTTGAGATCAAGAACAAGATGACCTCAGATATGGGATGATTTTGCAACTTCCTCAGAGACAAGTTCTTTGGCTTTTGTACTTTTTCTTCCTCTCTAGACACACCATTTATGTCATGACATTTAATTATCCAACCAGAGTTCCATCCTGGCTTTATTTCTCTAGAGAAGCAAGTAAGGCTCTGGTATTGACTTGGTCATAAAATTTTGCCAATTAATTTAAAACAAAACTGTTGAGGTCAAGATTCTTCTCCAAATGATGAAGCATTTCCATAGTACAATCCAATATTTGGAGACTTTGAGGTTATTTAGTTCTGATTAGCATATGAATATAAACATGTGAAATAAACCTTATGAAAAATAGCAGCAAACAGTTGGCCAACTGTTTAAAAGTTGACAGATTTTGCTTAAAGCAAGCAATTGTGCTCAATAATAGAGGGCACTAAATTATACATGAGCCCTTTACAAAATATAATCAAACGAATAATTATTCTATACTCCTTTTTTTTTGAGGTATTGCGGTACTGGTGGCACCTTGAGTCACTCCAGCAAGCTCTTTTTTTTGTGATTTTATTTTTTTTTTTAAGATAGGGTCTCATGAACTCTTTGCCCTGCTGGCTTCAAACCGTGACTCTTCTGATCTCTGTCTCCGGAGTAGTGACAATTACAGGTGTTAGCTCTACACTCCTTTTAATCCACCAACCTGAGGAAGCATGAATTTTATGTTTATACATGCAAATGGGTAATATTTCTCACCAATCAAAATTTGAAGAGAATAAAAGAGAACAGTGACAAGCTGTTCCTCACATCCCATCCCCATAGATGTAAGTCTTCTCTTTCCAAATAAAACCAGTGTTTAGATATGCCTTAGGTAAAATATTTTTTACTTGTATATGAAAGTAAATATCTCTCCAGCTTTTTGGCATAATATTATCATTTGTTCTGAGCCCTTGACAATGTGCAAATTGATACTTTTTTTTTTTCCAATCATTTTTGTTTTTTTTTTTGTTTTTCATTTTTCTTTTATTATTCATATGTGCATACAAGGCTTGGTTTATTTCTCCCCCCTGACCCCACCCCAACTCTAAACTATGTAAATATAAATCATCTTTTTTCTTGATTCTTAAGGCACTTCAAGTGTTATACTTTTGGAGGGTCACAATTATAAATGATTCATATCCTATCAAAACATTTTAACTTCTTCATTATCTTTCTCTTTGTCTTATTTTCCTGAGGAGTGAACTTGTTTATAATCTGATCAGCACTTTACACATGACTTTTCATTAATCTCTTTCCACTTCATTTGAGGTAAACAGCTTTTGGTATTTTACAAATATCAAGTATACGTGAATCTGGTTAAAGATTCACAGAAAGGCATGTAACTTTGCCAAATTTTTTTTTTTGAGCTTTGGCAAATTATTTAATGAACTCTGCTATAGCCACAAGTGTTTTATGAATTCAACTCAGCCAATATGTTGTGATCTGACTTTGTGAGGGACGAGCTACACTCAGTCTTCAAGCTAATTGCTTCCTAGCAGAATTGACATCTTTTTTTTTTTCATTTTTCTTTTATTATTCATATGTGCATACAAGGCTTGGTTCATTTCTCCCCCCTGCCCCCACCCCCTCCCTTACCACCCACTCTGCCCCCTCCCTCTCCCCCCCTCAATACCCAGCAGAAACTATTTTGCCCTTATTTCTAATTTTGTTGTAGAGAGAGTATAAGCAATAATAGGAAGGAACAAGGGGTTTTGCTGGTTGAGATAAGGATAGCTATACAGGGCATTGACTCACATTGATTTCCTGTGCGTGGGTGTTACCTTCTATGTTAATTCTTTTTGATCTAACCTTTTCTCTAGTAACTGTTCCCCTTTTCCTATTGGCCTCTTTTGCTTTAAGGTATCTGCTTTAGTTTCTCTGCGTTAAGGGCAACAAATGCTAGCTAGTTTTTTAGGTGTCTTACCTATCCTCACCCCTCCCTTGTGTGCTCCCGCTTTTATCATGTGCTCATAGTCCAATCCCCTTGTTGTGTTTGCCCTTGATCTAATGTCCACATATGAAGGAGAACATACGATTTTTGGTCTTTTGAGCCAGGCTAACCTCACTCAGAATGATGTTCTCCAATTCCATCCATTTACCAGCGAATGATAACATTTCGTTCTTCTTCATGGCTGCATAAAATTCCATTGTGTATAGGTACCACATTTTCTTAATCCATTCATCAGTGCTGGGGCATCTTGGCTGTTTCCATAACTTGGCTATTGTGAATAGTGCCGCAATAAACATGGATGTGCAGGTGCCTCTGGAGTAACAGTCTTTTGGGTATATCCCCAAGAGTGGTATTGCTGGATCAAATGGTAGATCGATGTCCAGCTTTTTAAGTAGCCTCCAAATTTTTTTCCAGAGTGGTTGTACTAGTCTACATTCCCACCAACAGTGTAAGAGGGTTCCTTTTTCCCCGCATCCTCGCCAACACCTGTTGTTGGTGGTGTTGCTGATGATGGCTATTCTAACAGGGGTGAGGTGGAATCTTAGTGTGGTTTTAATTTGCATTTCCTTTATTGCTAGAGATGGTGAGCATTTTTTCATGTGTTTTCTGGCCATTTGAATTTCTTCTTTTGAGAAAGTTCTGTTTAGTTCATGTGCCCATTTCTTTATTGGTTCATTAGTTTTGGGAGAATTTAGTTTTTTAAGTTCCCTGTATATTCTGGTTATCAGTCCTTTGTCTGATGTATAGTTGGCAAATATTTTCTCCCACTCTGGCAAATTGATACTTTTGAAGTGATAGAAGTCTTGACACTCAAGATGACCAGAGATCTCAGAAACATTCTGACCTCTGACCCATACGTCTGTTGACATGAAAGACAAGGTTCCATATTAATAGTTGTGAAGGAGCTTGGGAAGATCTACACAATACAATTCTTCAAGTTCTCCAATTCTGGAGGCTTGCACTGCAGTCTGACTTACAAGTTCCTCCCATTGCAGCTGACTCTAACTTGTCTCATTGTATTGTTATGTCTCTACCTGATTCCAATTCTCATTTGAAAGACAAATTTGATGGTATGAATGGGATTTTCAATGTTGAATATTTTCTGACTTGGGGTCTGATAAATGCAAGATAGTTGACCAAAATAGCTGATGACTGAATAAATGGAAATAAAATATTAAATCACCAGTGGAGAAAATGGATTCCACAACCATTTTATTGGCATCTAATCCTAAGACTTGTTAGGAAAACACATACCCACACAACCTGAATCAGAACAATATAGACTGTGGTTAACAGTACGGGCTGTGTTGCCAGCTCCTCACACCTCTGTGCCAATAAACAGCAGCTGCGAGGCCTTGAACAGTTTGCATAACCACTTTGCTTCCATTTACAAAAACTTAAAATGGGAGGACTAATAGTTCTTAACAATAAGGTTTTTGATAAGAAGTAAATAAGTGAATATATGTAAGACATTTAAAACAGACATTTAAATAAGTTTTGAATAAATGTTAATTGTTATTTCTCAAGTACTAGTAGAGACTTGGAATCTACTGTAATTTGGTTCACATAAGTTGAAAATAAAATAAATTTTCCTGTAAAATGAATAAGTAGCCACTCTTCAAACTATCCATTCCATGTTTCAGTGAAAAAGTCATCATTTACTTATTTACTCAAGGCAAAAAAGGAGAGGATTATCCTTGACTCATCTTGGTATCTCATCATCCTTCATACCATTCTATCAGTCATCCATTGTGATTACATGGTCTTTTATTCACTTCCCTTCTACTTCCTTGCCAGGTGCCCTGCTACAGCCATGTTTATCTTCCCTGGATCACTCCAGGGCCCCAATACCAACCATGCTATTTCCAGCCTTGCTCCTTTGCTGTTTCATTTCCAGCCTGCAGCCAAAGTGGGCTTCCCAAAGGCTATTTCTGTTTACATCACCTCCTCAGATGAAAACATTGCCATGGCCCTTCCTGAGTTGTTAATTCCTTAACTTTTCTTGGAAGATCTAGCAATATGTGGCCTGTACCAATCTTTCCAATTTTTTTTTTGTCATTCTCACCCATACTTTTAAGTCTTACAATGGACCAGGATTTCTCTTGGGTTTAGTATTGTTGAAACAAATTTTCTTTCCTCCTCCATTCCCCATTCTTCTGGAAAAAATTTAGAGTCCTCAATAATTTTTATGAGAATAAAGAGATACTGACACCCAAAATATTGAAGAACTGACATCAAGGCATACTTGGCAAGGAAAAGCAAGGGTGAATCCACAGCAAATACATCTGCATATGCCACAGAGCTTCCAGTCAGCTGAAAAAGAGAAGTTCCCAAGGAAGACAAGCAGAAAGAAAAATCATGAAAGCAATGATTCAAGAAAGATCTCTTCTGTTCTATCCTTCAATTTTCTCTTTCATTTTTGTTGTCACATTTTTACCTTTTAGGATCTCTTTTGTTCTCTGAGAGTCTTCTTATTCCCCTTTATTTTTAATAGTGCTTCAGCAGATTTTGTTTTCTATCTGTCAAAAGATATTAGTAGTAACTGCCTTTGAGATATCCTTTTTCCTCCCAAATCTGTGATTTCTTCTGTTTTCTCATCTCAAAACTGTGAGACTTGTATCCAGGTTAAAAGCACACCGGTGTCTAGCCCAAGAGATGAAAATAATCTCAAATAGACATACATCACTATAAAATTTGAAAACACAAAAAACAAAAAGAAAAATGTTAATTGCATATAGGATAAATAAGAAAAGGACCCTCTTCAAAAGAACTGAATTGAATGGCATTGAACTTGTACACAGCCACACATGCAAATAGAGAGTAATGGAGGAGTATCCTCACTGTCCTGAGGGTGATATTTTTCAGTATGAATTTTGGACAGTCAGACTCACACTTAGTGTGAACTGAAGATATTCCTTGTAATATGCAAGGTCTTAAAAACTTGGTTCAGTGGCATCCTTTCTTAAGAAATGAGTGAAGGATGTTCTCTGCCCCAAAGAGGAGATACCAAGGTAAAAGGAAGTCATGAGATCCAAGCATTAGAGAACTCTATATTAAAGGAAAGAAAAAGAAGTCCCCAGGTTATACTATGTATCCCAGGTTTTCCTGGAACTTATGACCCTCCTGCCTTAGCCTCTGGAATGCTGGAATTATAGATGAGTATCATCATGCCCCATTTCAAACAGAAACTTCTTTAACGTGGTAGAATTGTCAGAGAATTGATATGACCAATAAGAAGTCATAAAATATAGGGAGGGGAATGTGTGCATGAAAACAAGGCCTCTGCAATCAGATCACATGAGTTTGAAGAGGCTCTTTTATATATTAGCTATGAATTTGCTCTCTTTATGCTGTACATGAAATACAGGGATAATAATATAGCTGGTTGTTGATGTTGTCAGCTTTCTTCAAATCTATAGCTGCTTAGAATAGTACTTGTCACAGAGTAAGTACAATATTTATGTTACCTTAAATGGATGGATTGATATATTGATAGGTAAACAGGTAGATGTCAGGTCAATAGAAGGGAAACATTGCATAACAGAGTCCATATTTGGGAGGAAATTATTGAGAAGCACACAAAAATCATGTAGAACAAAACTCAGAAAGACACATTATTCCAGGGATAAAAAAACTTAACTTGAGTGCTAAAAGCAAAGCAATCAAATTATAAGGGTTAGCTGTTGTGAGCAATTATATGAAAATAGCAATATGAACACTGAATATTGATTTAATCAAAACATGATATAACTGAATTAGAGGAACAGAATTCAGGAAGAGTGAATAAATTGAGGACACAGGTTACTTTCTTGGAAGAGATTATGTCTCACTTTCTCATAATGGGATGTCAATAAAAATCCCTAAAACTTTAAAAGATAGAAAATCCTCAAGAGAAGTATGTTATTTAGAAATATGACAGCAAAAAGCAAAATAACCCATTGATATTGGAGCACATTGCTTTTCCTCACAAGCCATGTATGACTATTTGACTCTTTCAAATATGTGTGTGTATATCTATATACACATATACATGTATATTTATACAAAAAAGTCAAAAGAGCAATAGAAAACAAAAGCAAGAAGAATCAAGAGGAACAAGAAAAGATTAGTCTAGAGGGGACAGAAAAATTCAAGAACAAGTTCCAATAACATCACAGAAAGGTTTTTAGGTAGTGAAACAATTTGCAACATGAAAACAGTTTGCATTAGAAATGGAACAGAGAATTCCTGGTTAAAAATGAAAATGTTTACCCAAGTAAAATATTCAGTGGTCCAGGCAAGTAATTGATGTCCAGATTACCAAAGTGGAAGATAAAATATAAGATACCTCCCTAAATGGGTACTAAAATGTCAAAATGAAAGTTTTAGGGAAATTTTAATGAAGGATAGGACATTTTTAGGAGATTCAATATCTGTCTGTCAGTAGTTTATAATAGAACAGAAGAATGAAGAGAAATACATAATCTAGGAAGTAAGAAAAAAAAATGTTTTCTGGGCCCTTCAATTAGAAGTGTCCATGAAAGATTAAGGAACAAAAAAGTAACACCTTTTTTGTCAAAAAGGTCAAATTCTTATGATACTTCTGTTCTCCAATGATAAGGAGGAACTCTAATAGTTTCCAAGGAGAAAAGGCTTACTAAAGAACTAGGGTGAGATTGCTGTCACAGATCTTGCAAGATGACAGTCCAACAGTACTTTTAAAATTTTTAGAGACCTTAACATGTATAAGACTGAAACTAGACCCTATCTCCTCACCCTGCAAAAAATTAACTCAAAATGGATCAAAGATCTAAACTTTTCACCTAGTAGTTTGAAACTACTGTACAAAAATATAGGGAAAACCCTGGAAGATATCAGCATAGGCAACTAACTTCTGAATAGGACTCCATTTGCCCAGGAAATAAGAGCATGTACTGACAAATGGGGATGCATCAAATTAGAATATTTCTGCATTGCAAAGGAAATAATTACCAAAACAAAGAAATAGCTCACAGAATTGGAGAGAACCTTTGCAAGCTATCCAGAATATACAAAGAGCTCAAAATGTTAACACCAAAGCACAAATAATCCAAATAAAATGGACAAATAAATTGAACTACCAGTTCTCAGAAGTACAAATAACCAATGAACACGGGAATAAATGTTCAACATCTCTCATGCGCCGGGTGAGCTTGTCCTATAAACCTAACTGGGAGTGACAGGAGATGCCGGAAAAGACAACAGACAGAAGACCAAACATACATAAAGCTGGGGCCAGGTAGGCTGGGTGCTCTGATGGAGACACACCAACAATCTCCAGTGAGTTTATTATCTACAGCTGCAACATGAGATGGAGAGGCGATTCGGGGGAGGGGGCGTGACACTGTAATCCTCAGGAATAGAAGGAACCTGTGACAGCTTCTCTCTGAAAGTAAACATCTTAGGAAAAAAACAGCTGTACTGCATCTTGCCCACTTCTGCAGCTGAGGCTGCGTGCAATTTACTTTTCATAACTATGCTTGCTCCTTTCTGCAATTTGGGGCTGTGCCAAACTCAAACACACAGCTTATTCCATACACTTGTCGGCTCCCCCACAAACATACTTAGCAATAAAGAAGTACAAATCAACACTGATAGTCCATCTCTCCTCAGTCAGAACAGCAGTCATCAAAAACAAAAACAAACAAACAAACAAACATAAACCAGTAAATGCTGGTGAAGATATAAGGAAAAGGAATCCTCATACACTGTTGGTGGGAATGAAAGTTAATACAACCACTGTGTGGAACAGAGGTTCATCAAAAAATTAAAAATAGAGCTACCATGTGACCTTCTATACCACTCTTGGGCATATAACTGAAGGACTGTAAATCAACACAAAAATAGATACCTGTACACGTATGTTCATTGTAGAACTATTAACAATAGCCAAACTATGTATTCAGCCTAGATGTTCACCAAATGATGAGTGTATAAAGAAAATGTGGCATATATACACAATGAAGTATTATTCAGCCACACAGAAGAATGAAATTATGACATTTGCAGGAAAAATAGACAGAACTGGAGAACATCATGTTGAGCAAGATAAGCCAATTTCAAGAAGCCAAATATCATGTTTTTGCTCATTTGCAGAATGTAGACCTAAAACAACGATAACAATAATGGGACATGAGTGAAAAAGGGAGACTTTCTGGGAGGGAGAGAACCAGTGGGGGTAAAGCAGAAAGAAGAAAGTACTGATGGGCGAACATAACTGAAGCACATTACATCTCTTTATCTATACCTGTATTTTTATATCTATATATGATATATATGGAGACAGCATAATGGAACCAACCAACAAAATGCTGTTTAAAAAAGAGAGAGGGGGATGGGGTTTAAGAGACTATGATAGAGGGGTTAAATTTGATTGTAGTACATTGTACTTCCTTTTATCTTTCACATTTTCAGGGATTTGAACCCAGTGTGCATTCTTTTATGTGCACCAACTGAAGACCTTTGCACACATTCAAGAACTGCTCCATAGTGTGCTCCTCCCTATCCATGATGTGAACGAAGATGACAAGAGGCATTCCCATATGCTTTACATTGATGGGACTTCTTTCCTCTCTGCATTCTCAGTAGGAAGTTGTGTGAGAATGAAGGCTTCCCATATTCTGTATTTAGGGATGCTCTCCAGTGTGATCCTTTCATGTCGTTGCACTGAACTGCACTGGATGAAGTTTCCGACAGTTCTTACCTAGATAAGATTTCTCTAAAGAGTACATCCTTTCATGTCTCTGAAGACTGCCAGAAAAAGTGAAGGCTTTCTTACATTATGACATCCATAGGGTTTCTCTCCACTGTGGATGCTTTCATGATACATAAAGAAACTATGATCATTGAAGGCTTTCCCACATTCCTCACATTGTTATGGCTTCTCTCCTTGTTCCTAATAGTCATATGGTTTGTTTCAGTTTGAACTCTGACAGGCACATCTAAGGATGAGTGGCAATTACAACTCATGGCTTTCACGTGACTTTTACTCCAGCAGTTTTCTTAATCTCAGATAAGGTCTGAAGACCAGCTGAAAATTTCTCCATGTTTATTACCTTCTTGATGTTCTGAGTCTCTCTAACACTTGACTCCTTCTATGTTCTGGTTTTCTGTTTTATTCTTATTGTAGCCAGGATCTGTGTTTCCCACTTCACATATCTACACAGCACAGACCACTTCCTCCAGGGTGAAGCTCTGGCTCATCATCAAAGATCATGGGCTCTATTTCTGGGCTTTTGGACTACTCTGGTGTCCTAACTAGGCCTCCTGTGGCTCCTGGCACTCATAGAGCCCAGACTCTGATCCACCTGAGGCATCTCGGCTGACATGGAATACCGACTATAGCAGCTTTCCCTGAAACTTGTGAGACAAAGGTTGAGAATGAATTATGATATATGAAAAAGATACGGTGTAAAACCATTGGTAGTAACTTGCATCATTTTAACAAGTTGTGGTTGGGATGTAGCCAGAGAGTAAAACTTTATAAAAATTTCCCAACTTCATTTCTGTTAATGCTCAACATTGGTTGAATGAAACCATTTTTTACTGAAAGTTTAAGTTTAGCCATTATAAGAATAGAAGTGGAATTTATTTATTGTTCTTTTCTTAATTATGTATATTGTGACATAGTTGAATTTAGTCCCTTAGAAGTGGAATTTACAACTACAAAAATAATTAAGGAAAAAAAAGTGACAGAAAACAAATCAACTCATCAAAAAGAAGAAACATTTTTAGCTGTAAAAAAGAGGATTAATGTTTAATAACAAAAAATTAAGAGGTTATTATAGTTTGAACAGCAACTCTTTACCTGAGCTTTCTGTGCTTCTTTATGCAATACTTGAAACTTTGATTCCTGGCTCTTCATTTTCACTGTTTACCTAATCATTGTATTTTATACAATTTTCAAGAGGGGCCAAATGATTTTTAAGTCCATATTCTATAGAGGCCACCTAGTGAGAAGTCAGTGACTGTCATCTTCTTCTCCATTCCCTCCTTCACCTTCACATTCACTTCTCTAGTGTTCCACAGAACTTCAACTGCATCATCTTATTTATTACCTAGTGGCAATGGATCTTCCTCTGTTCAGCAGTGAATCTATGTCTAATCCTTTGTTCTGGAAGGGATAGGTCATGTGTGTATATACTTTTTAATACATAAGAGTTGATATCCATAAAAATATATACAAAAAAGTAATGAAGCATGATGAGAGGGAAACTGAGGAACTCAGCTGCTAACAAAAACTAGAATGCTGCCCTATCTAATTAACTTCCATACTGCTGTTGAGTGCCATTTCCTGACACCCATGAGGCAACCACAACCCTGAAGTTTATTTTTTATTTTCACCTACCTTTAAAAACAATAAAAATTATTTAAATACCATTATGGACAAGATATTTTACTCTATTTCATTTTAAAAATCACAAAGAATGAAAAGAATTAAAATATAGGTGGAAAAACCCCCTCATCTTGAATGAAAGGAAAAAGCAGCTACAACTATAACCTTAAACACCAATCATTATGAAGCTAAACAATATAAAGGTCAGGGTCCAAAGAACATAGGAAAGCTGAAACTTAGCATCTGCTCACTCAGGCTTGAGCTGGAAGACTTGCTTTTCCAGTGTCATCAACCAGAAAGGCTCATGAACAATTGTTTGCTTAGATGGTGATCTGCAGCCATAAGCAGGCCCTGCAGAGGGGAGAGAGGTCCTGTGGGAGCAGAGGAGGCCTGATTCAGGAGGAAAACCCAGGCCAACATCTGAAGTATGTTTATAACTCACCTTCCCGGAATATGAACACCCCACCCTGAAGGAGACAACTTAAAGGGAAAAGGAAGTAACAGACCTGATGAAAGTGAGTTTGAGGAAAAAGTATGACAATGAAAGGTTTGGACTGTCTCAACTCCATCTCTCCCCTCCCTACTATAGCAAATCCTCACAAAGAACAATTTGTTTAAGGAGAAATACCACAAAAGAAATTTGAACCAGGTGCCTATAATCCTAGTTACTTAGTCAGGAGACTGAGATAGGGAGGACCATGGTTCCATACCAGCTCTGGCAAAAAGTTAGCAAGAACCCATTTCAATGGAAAAGAAAAGAAAAAAAAGAAGAGAAGAGAAGAGGAGAGAAGAGAATTAAAAAAAGGTAGGCATAGAGGTAAGCACCTGTCATCCCTGGGAAACATAAAATAGGAGGATTGTGGTCCAGGCTGACCTGGATAAAAGTGAGACCCTATCTTAAAAATAACCAGAGAAAAATGGACTGGAGGCATAGCTCAGGTGGTAAAGCACTTCCTAGCAGGCATGAAGCCTTGAATTCAAACCACAGTACCAAAATAAAAAGAATTTTGAATGTTCTCTCCACAAAGAAATGATAAATGTTTAAGGCATGAATGTGCTAATTATTCTGATTTGATCATTATGTAAAATATGCATGTACCGAAGCATGACTTTGTAGCCCACAAATAAGTATAATTTTTAAAAAACTTGGAACTAGGACCTATGCAGAGCTGCAGCTCTAAAAAACAGGTAGAGGATGTGATCAAAAGGCAGATGAAGATCACACATTGCATGAAAAATTACCCTACAGAAGAGGAAGAAATTCTCCAGAGGTTTGAGGAATTAATATGTCATCTCTTAAAACTAAAAGAAAGATAGATTCATATATTCTAAGTAGACCTGATAGGAGACAGAAATGTGCTAGTATGCTTGACTTTGCTAGTTATTATAGAAATGCAAATTAAAAATAAATGAGCCATACTTCAGAATCAGATTTGGCAATAATTAAAATGTCTCAAGCATTGAATTCTTGCTGAAAACAAAAAATATTAAGATACATATTTATGTGTGTGAACTGTAGAGTAGTAAAAGTGAATAAACTGGAGACATACGCACCAATGTAAATATTACAAAAGAATTGAGGAAAAAGTTAGATGTGGATTTGTATACTTACACAGAAGTATGGTGTATTAATTTATTTATTCAACAACTACATTGAATGACATGTTCTAGGCTCTAGGGATAGAACAATGAACAAGACACACAGAACTCTCTCCTTATGTAGCTTCCATTTTTGAAGGGTAGAAGACAAACAGTAAATAAAATACATAACTTACATACTGTAGTTGAAGATGAGTGACACTGACCAAAAAAACAAGCAGTGAAGCAGGAATGGAAGACAGACTGCCGAATGTTGCAGTTTTAAATGGTGTGATGAGAGTAGGTGTCATTGACAAGTACATATGAGTAAAGACTTGAAGGAAGCAAGAGAGCTGGCTATGCAGATTCCTGAGGGAAGAGCATTCTGGAAAAAAGGCATGAGTGAAAAACCCTAGAGTACAAAGCCCACTGGGCTACATCAGTAAGTTAACAAGGTGCTCAAGGTGGCAGGACAGGTGCAAATGGTGGGGAGTGTCTTGGGAGGAAGGGGAGGACAAGCTCTGGGAGAAGGAGGGGTAGACAGTGAAGACCCGGGGGACCAATGAAGGGATTTTGGCTTCTCTGAGATGAGAGTATTAGAAGGCCACATGCAGATGCATGACATATCTGACTTTTCACAAGTTTTTAAAAAATAATTTCCAACTTACATAATAGATAAAAGAAGACTGGTGTGAAAACATTCATATATGAATGAGCCAGCTTTACCTATTGTCAATTCCAGAGCTCCATCCTTTGTGCACATGCACAGTCTCTCTCCACTGCACACAGGTCCAAACACAAGTGCACACATATGTGTGCATATTTCCTAAATATAAAGAAAAAACAGACAGGCTTAAAATAGTGCTTATTAAAGAACAAGGACCAGAATGCTAAATTGGTTTAGTAATTAAGGAAAATCAAATTAAAACAAATGAGATATCACTTCATAACCATTATACTTGGAAAAAAGTAAGTCTAAAATAGTGTTACTCCTATAGTTTAGATCTGAAATGTCCCCCAGATGCCTATGTATTAAAGATTTGCTGCTACTGGAAAGTGGTAGAGGTCTTCAGGTCACTCAGGGTGTGCCTTTGAAGGAGATAGTGGGACACCCAACAACTTCACCTTCCTTTCTTTCACAGCTTGGTTCACCATGTGGTGAGCATTTTGCTCTGCCATGCATTTCTACTATGATGTGCTGCCTCACCACTGGCCCAAGTCAAGGAGGCCCATTGACAAAACCTCCAAACTTCAATCCAAAATAAAACCTTTTCTCTTCCTAAATTCATTATCTCAGTATTTGTTATAGTAAAAGAAAGTTGACTAATAGTGACTGATTAAATGAAAAGAAATTCATGTATATATTCACAATGTTTTTTCCTGAACATTTGAACATATGCTATATACACCATGTCTCTGCTTCTAAATCTTTAGTATATCCTTCCTAGTAATAGAGATATTATGTAACATAACTACAATACGGTCATTAATTTCAGTAAATTTAGCATTAATAATATCTTAATCTTTTGTACATATTACAACTTATCAAAGGATGCAATAATGTTTATATAGCATCTTTTCCCCCAGGAAGGTTTTAATCTCATGTTATCTCTTGTGTATAACTGTTGTGTATCTTTATCCTGATTTAAGCTACAACATTTACACAGCTTTTCTTTGTCTTTTATAACAGACATGTTTGAATGGCTTATGCTATCATAATATTGCTCTGAGTGGGTGTGCCAAGAACAGGTCATAAGTGGAAAGAATGGAAAGCAGAAACATTAGGAGCCACTGAACTAATTAAAGAGAAATGTTTTGAATCCAAAGTTTTGAAGGTTTGAAGGTTTGGCTGTAAGGTGATTGATAGAGAGGAGTTAAATATAACTCCCAAGTGTTTGGTTAGTGCAACGGGTGGATTACATTTGATGTTACCTCTAATGGAGATGATGGTGGGATCAGGTATTGAGAAGACCCATGCTTGGGAGACAGTGACAGTGAGGTTATCAGTGCATACATACACTGATTCTAAAACCAAGAAATTGGATAGAATTTCAAAGGAGATAAAGGTGGACAAAGAACAAATGGGTTAAAAGATTAAGTTCAATATTTAGAGTTTAATGATATAAAGAGGAACAAACAAAAGAAACAATAATACAGGAGGTGCTATCACTAATTAATTGTGTTCCCCAGGACTGATGTGTTGAGCCCCTAACCCCCTAACGTGACTATACTTGGACATAGGCTTTTAAGAGGTAATTAAGATTAATTGATCATAAGGGTGGAGACCTATACCAATGGCACTTCTGGTTTATAAGACAAGGAAGAGAGAGGCTTGGGATAGACAATTCTGTCTACTGGCACACACCAAAGACTATGTGAAAATACATTAAGAGGTGGCTGTCTGCAAGCCAGGAAGAGAATACTCACCAGAAACTGAATCATTCAAAACCTTCATCATAGACTCTCTAGCCCCTAGAGGTGTGAGCAAATAAATTTCTGTTGTTTAAGACTCTCAATGTAGGGTATTTTGTTGTGGCTACCTAAGCTGCCTAGGACAAGAGGAAATCAAGAAACTGTAGAGACTTGGGAGCAAAGGATCAAAGTATCTCAAGAAGATAGGGACAATTACTGAATTGAATACAGTGGTTCTTTATAGTACAGAGAAAGAGTTTGGGGATCAAGAGTAAAAATGAGCATTATTTGTTAATCTTTTTCTTTTGTATACATATGTATATAATAGTTTATGTGTTTGAAAAATGAGCTCATAGAGCTAGAAGAGACTACAAGGGAAAAATTTAAAACACTAGGGTAAAAACTGAGATGAAAAAACAAAATAATTACTGGAAACACAATCAGAAAAATTCCAGAAAGGGTAGAAGAAGAAGCAATGGAATGCAAATTGGCAGGATGATTTCAAACACATAAAGACACATAGTATATGAGTATGGGTTAAATTTCTTACTTAAAATTCAGGAACTGAAAGGATGGGTTAAAAAATTGAGAAAGTTAAAGTCAGAAAAAAATGTTTATAAGAAGTGCATCTTTGGAAAGATAGAAAGGATGAAAGATATGCTGAATAAAATTAATGAAATAAGTGTCAATATTAATAAGATATAAATGGAATGAAAATTAAGCATAAACTATGAAAGTGTGGAATGTTATTTATTATTATTGATGATAGTAACTAACATTTTGGTCATAAACAAGATTAGCATATATGAAAATACTCTTATCAACTCAAGGAATTATTAATTAATTCACAATTATAACAAGGGAAAAACTCTTAGAAAGCAGTGGTTCAAGTAGAACTCTGCAGAGGGTTGGGGCAGAAGCAAACATGATTCTTGTAGACTTCTAGCAAACTAGTCTCAAAAGAAAACAGTGACTTATATTTTCTAATGTCAACAGTTTATTAAACAATACAGATTCTGCATTAGAGCTGTAAATTCCCATACATATCTAAAGATGATATATACATAATGCAGGCCATACTATCTAAGCAAAATCTAACTAGATATGTTAAGAAAGAAAAGTGACAAAATGTACTCATTTGGGAATTAAAATATAAGAAAAACACGAGGTTAAAAAAAAGAAAGGAGCTGGTTAACATTTTTTAGCTGATGCTATGTTTATATAAAAATCCTTAGGACAACTGCATGAAAGAGAGTAATCAATACATATCAATTTTATCAATTGCAAAAATGTAATGCAAAACAATTTAATTTACAATAATTCAAATTATAATTTGATTATAGAAATGAACAGCAAGAATTATGTAAGACTTCTATGTGAAAACTATATTCGTTGAAAGAAATATTTTTATACTAAACTTGTCAATTAATCTGAAATTATCCTGTAAAATAAACCTAACCAAATCCCAAATCTTAAGATAATTGGAAAAGTAACTTAAATTTGCTGTTTATTTTGAGAATAGTTTGCTAGAAGTCTACAAAAATCATGTTTGTTAGTGGTGCTGCTCAAATTCTCTGCAGAATTTTTTCTACTTCAGCCATAGGTTTTAAGGATTTTACTCTTGCTATAATTGTGAATTAGTTAATAACTCCTTGAGTTGATAAGATTATTTTCATACATACTAACCTTGTTTGTAGCCTAAATATTGGTTAATATCACCTTCTTGATGCAATTCTTATTAATAAATACTAGTCCACATTTTCATAGTTTATGCTCTCAGTTTTCATTCTATAATTAGTTTTTATTCTCTGGTCTCAGTTTTCCCATAGGTAAAATGAGGATAATTTATTTTTGGAAATTGTTGTGGTGGTTAAATGAGATACTATACACAAAGTGTGTTGAACAATGCTGAGTGGATGTTAAATGCTATGTGTATGTGTATTGTCATTTTCCTTTCTTTTTATGCAGTTCTGTATGTTTTAGTTGAGAGATCTATTACATTTAGAAGTTAAAATAAATGAAAAGAAGGTTTCCATGTAAGAGAATAGAAACAATGAAACTTTTACTGTGGATCTAAATGGTTAATGACTGTGTTGAGTTTGAGTTCACGTATACTGTCTCAGGGGCTGAGGCTGAGAAAGCATACAGCTGATGTCAGGATATTTTAAAATACAACTGTTTATGATTTTCTTATTAAAAATAAAAGAAAACATACTTCTCTTTTGAAATATGATTTATGCTTCATAATCCAATAGTACAATAGGGTGAGAATTTTATTTGGTAAAATATTACAGTCCCTTTTTAATATAGCTACAAAACATCTTTCTCTCACCTAACATACAATTTTATGGATCCTGTTGGTGTGTATTTTGATCTTCATTTGCCTATGAAAATTTTCTTAGTGGTACAGAAAGTATGAATATGACTTTATAGTTTTTAAACTTAGCATACTATAAGCACATAATATTATATTTCTATATAATTTTTAAACCATGTGTGATACTGCAATCCTGTATCCATTTACATTAATTAAATGGGATCAGAGGAAGCTCAGCCAGGTTTTAGTTACAGCAGGCCCCTCCGTCATTTCAGAAATCCTTCTGAAATGGTTCTAAAGGATGAGGAGACATCACTGTGTGCTGGGGGTTGTTTTATTTTCTTCTTCTATCTCTCTCAGTTAAGTAAGAAAATAGGTTCAGAGCCAAGTTCAAGGCATTCATGGCTTGGTGTGCAGCCACTGCTTTGTCAGCTTTGTTGCCTTAGTGTGGGACAGTGGGCACTGTACAGATCTCAGAAGAGAGCAGGTCCCTTGTGTGGCCTCTACTGTCAGCTCCCTCCTGGTTTGCTCTCATTGCCAAATCTGTTTGTGCTCTTATTGAGCCAGAACAAGGACTGTGGTGCAGCTGCTAATGATGTCGTGTCAAAACTGAAGCGAGGACACCATAGTGATGGAGGTGGCTGCCAGGGAACCCGCAGGATGAAAACCCTGTATGAAAGAACAGGAAAGGGACACTAACAAGTTACTGCCCAAATACGCATTAGGTAGAAAACAGAGTGTGCTATGGATCAATATACAAAGAGAGGGAAAATGCAGATTAGTCATCCTTGAGTGACTAAACAAATTATATTAAACCAACAAATAATGATGATCTTTTTGTTATTTCCAGCACTCTCTGCTGGAGGTGGCCAGAGGGTCCTGGGGAGGCCAAAGAAGAGAACTGAACACAGACTTGTGTTCAAGTCCTAGTTTTGGGACTGGATGCAAAATTTGGCACAGAAAACACATGAAAAAATGCTCTAGCAATAAAGGAAATGCAAATTAAAACCACGCTAAGACTCCACCTCACCCCTGTTAGAATAGCCATCATCAGCAACACCACCAACAACAGGTGTTGGTGAGGATGTGGGGAAAAAGGAACCCTCTTACACTGTTGGTGGGAATGTAGACTAGTACAACCACTCTGGAAAAAAATTTGGAGGCTACTTAAAAAGCTGGACATCGATCTACCATTTGATCCAGCAATACCACTCTTGGGGATATACCCAAAAGACTGTTACTCCAGAGGCACCTGCACATCCATGTTTATTGCGGCACTATTCACAATAGCCAAGTTATGGAAACAGCCAAGATGTCCCACCACTGACGAATGGATTAAGAAAATGTGGTATCTATACACAATGGAATTTTATGCAGCCATGAAGAAGAACGAAATGTTATCATTCGCTGGTAAATGGATGGAATTGGAGAACATCATTCTGAGTGAGGTTAGCCTGGCTCAAAAAACCAAAAATCGTATGTTCTCCCTCATATGTGGACATTAGATCAAGGGCAAACACAATAAGGGGATTGGACTATGAGCACATGATAAAAGCGAGAGCACACAAGGGAGGGGTGAGGATAGGTAAGACACCTAAAAAACTAGCTAGCATTTGTTGCCCTTAACGCAGAGAAACTAAAGCAGATACCTTAAAGCAAAAGAGGCCAATAGGAAAAGGGGAACAGTTACTAGAGAAAAGGTTAGATCAAAAAGAATTAACATAGAAGGTAACACCCACGCACAGGAAATCAATGTGAGTCAATGCCCTGTATAGCTATCCTTATCTCAACCAGCAAAACCCCTTGTTCCTTCCTATTATTGCTTATACTCTCTCTACAACAAAATTAGAAATAAGGGCAAAATAGTTTCTGCTGGGTATTGAGGGGGGGAGAGGGAGGGGGCAGAGTGGGTGGTAAGGGAGGGGGTGGGGGCAGGGGGGAGAAATGAACCAAGCCTTGTATGCACATATGAATAATAAAAGAAAAATGAAAAAAAAAAAGATGTCAATTCTGCTAGGAAGCAATTAGCTTGAAGACTGAGTGTAGCTCGTCCCTCACAAAGTCAGATCACAACATATTGGCTGAGTTGAATTCATAAAACACTTGTGGCTATAGCAGAGTTCATTAAATAATTTGCCAAAGCTCAAAAAAAAAAATTTGGCAAAGTTACATGCCTTTCTGTGAATCTTTAACCAGATTCACGTATACTTGATATTTGTAAAATACCAAAAGCTGTTTACCTCAAATGAAGTGGAAAGAGATTAATGAAAAGTCATGTGTAAAGTGCTGATCAGATTATAAACAAGTTCACTCCTCAGGAAAATAAGACAAAGAGAAAGATAATGAAGAAGTTAAAATGTTTTGATAGGATATGAATCATTTATAATTGTGACCCTCCAAAAGTATAACACTTGAAGTGCCTTAAGAATCAAGAAAAAAGATGATTTATATTTACATAGTTTAGAGTTGTTTTTGTTAGTCCTGAAAGTTGCTCTATTTGGAGTATACAACAAATATTTAATTACCTTAAAAATTATACTAAGCATGATTATCTATCTTATTCTGGGTAAATAATTAATTTTAACATGAGTCACATCTTTTTACCTTTGGTGATTTCTAATTATAAAAGAATAGTGTGCTCAACAGAAAATTTTGGAATTAGTTAAAACTATAAAAACGCAAAGAAAAAATGTTCTTCACATATTCACCGAGAAAACCATTATTAATATCTGGAATACTTTTTCATGAGTTTTCTCCCATTCATTTTTAAGGTAACTGGACTTTGCTTTTGACCCTCAGTGTTACTTAAAACCACAGGAGGAGTGCTTGATAAATTTGATTTTAAAGGATGCATAATATCCTATTTAATTTATAGACTATGATTTAATTGTCCATGACCACATATTATGGAAATTTAAATGTTTTCCTGAGTATAAATAATCCTAGTGAAGAAAAGGTGGTAATACCCAGTGGGGTTTTACTCAACCATAAAGAAGAATAAATTATGTCGTTTGCATGAAAATGGATCGAACTAGAGATCATCATGTGAAGTAAATAAGCCAGACTCCAAAAGACAGAAATTACATGCTTTATTCCACATTGGAATAAAAAACTTTTTAAAGATATGAAAGTAGAAGGGTGACTATTTGGGAAGAAGATGAGGACCAGTGGGAGTAGTTTTGACCAAATGTGGATTTAAAAAAATTCCTGTGTGCTCATTATGCACCTCAGTTGACATAGAGAAGCTCTCAGGCCCACAGTATAGTCAGTTGTATTTAAACACATGCATTCTGACTATCTCAGGCAGTCTCCTTGGAAGCACATACCTCTGAAACCAAGGGTCTACTGTGAATGAATGAACATTCTAAAAGGTCTCCTACACTGAGGCCCTGATAGTAAGAAATGGAATCTGAGAACTGGGATAGGCATATTTAGTGAATGAACTCAGTACCTTGACTCCTAGATTCTCTGAACCCTCCTGGGCAGCAAAAGCCACATCGTCCATCTTTCTCAAGGTCCCTTTGTAGATAGACCTTGGAAAGGCCTCACCTGGGAGGTGCTGCACAGGACAATGTTTGTCTTCTTTTAGATTCACCACATCACTCTTTATTGCCTGTTGTAATTACCATCAGAGAAGTGGTGGAATATAAGATGCAATGAGGAAGATTCTCTGCCTGGTAGCACTTGTCTGGACCTGGCTTCATCAACCTTCCAAGCACAAATGGACACAGTTATGATATGCTCCTGGAGTAGCGCCTTGAAGCTCGACTGTGGCAAGGCAAGGGTGGTGGAGCAGCCTTGCTGCTTCAGCACAGTGTTGAGGAAAAAACCAGAAGAATCAAGAAGGTAGAAATGATAGCATGTGTTTATCCTGTAACCAGAGGATCAAGGGGCTCACTAGGCTCCCACGGGTGCCCTGGGGATGTTCACACTATCCATTACCATGGCAGCAAGGAATCTTCTGTGAGTGGAGGCAGTAGCATGTTGCAGAAGTTCTGTGATGACTACTTTTGTATGCTGGTTAGATTTGGTGCTGTGGAGGGGGGTCCATTTGGTATCTATGAACAATCTGTATTATAGTTACGTAATGAAATTCTCTTTAGTAATAAAAATGGGCGAAGCCAATAATATGCGATAAAATGAAAAAAATCTCACAAACTTAAAACTGAGTAAAATAAGTCAGACACAAAGAACACATAGTAAAAAATTCAACATATATAAAGTTCAAAAAAATAAGTAAATCTAAACTATAACAAAATAGAGAAGAAAAATCCAATCACTCCAATAAATGCCGACAAATCATGCAATGAAATTCAACATTCCTTAGCAAAGTGGGAATAAAACTGAGCCTATAGCAATGAGTATATTTATTAGGAAAATTCTGAGACTTTTTCTTTTTAAAATTGGATGGCTCCCTAAGCGAAAATAAAGCAATAAAATGTATAAAATTTGGAAGGCAACAGGTAAGCTTTCATTTTATTGCAGAAAACTTAAAAATCAACAAAGAACTTTACAACTAGTGAGGAAATTTAGAAGGATTGTTATAGTCAAATATGCAAAACACAAATTTATGTGTATATATCATCCAGAATTTAAAAAGGAAGATTTTCCACCTTTTATTTTATTGTTTGTACATTTACTTACATGTGTATTCATTGTTTGTGCCACTTCCCCACTCCCTACCCCTACACACTTCCAGGCAGAACCTGTTCTGTCCTCTTGTTTTCTGATTTTGTTGAAGAGAAAACATAAGAGATAATAAGAAAGACATATTGTTCTTGCTAATTTGAAATAAAGATAGCTATACAGAGAGACTGCTAGCGTTCTTCCATGTACTTATGAATTGTAACCCACATTGATTCATCTCTACTAGACCTCTTCACTACTTCCTGGTCACTTTCCCATAGTGGCCTCTGCCAGTTTAAGATTACTTTATTTGCTCCTCTACAGTGAGCACATCAACCACATTCAAGTTTTAGGTTTCCTTTCCTTTCTCTATTTCTCCCATGTATGTTCTCCCCTTAGTGTGTGACCCATGTCCAATAGTATTACTGCATTTGTTTTGGGTGTATAATCTGCATATGAGGAAGAACATGCGATTTTTGGCCTTCTGAGCCTGGCTAACTTCACTTAAGATGATGTTCTCTACTTCCATCCATTTACTTGAGAACGACAAAATTTCATTTTTTGTGGCTGAGTACAATTCCATTGTATATAAATAACACATTTTCTTGATCCATTTGTCAGTAGTGGGGCATCTTGGCTCTTTCCATAGCTTGGCTATTGTAAATAGTGCTACAATAAACATGGGTGTGCAGGCATTTTTGTAATAACTTAAGTTGCATTTCTTTGATATATCCCTAGGAGTGGTATTGCTGGATTAAATGGCAGATCTATGTTTAGTTTTTTAAGGAGCCTCCATATTGTTTTCCAAAGTGGTTGTACTAGTTTACATTCCCACCAGCATTGTATGAGGATTCCTTTCTCCCCACATCCTCATCAACATTTGTTGTTGGTGGTGTTTTTGATGATAGTTATTCTAACAGGGATGAGGTAGAATCTTAGTGTGCTTTTGATTTCCATTTCCTTTATGGCCAGGGATGGTGAGCACTTTTTCATGTGTTTTTTGGCCATTTGAATTTCTTCTTTTGAGAAAGTTCTGTTTAGTTCACTTGCCCATTTCTTTATTGGTTCATTAATTTTGGGCGAGTTTAGTTTTTTGAGCTTTCTGTATATTCTGGTTATCAGTCCTTTGATGTATAGTTAACAAATATTTTCTCTCACTCTGTGGGTGGTCTCTTCAATTTAGAGACCATTTCTTTTGTTGTGCAGAAGCTTTTTAGCCTCATGTAGTTCCATTTGTCCATCCTTTCTCTTAGTTGCTGGGCTGCTGGAGTTCTACTGAGGAAGTCCTTGCCTATACCTATTGTTTCCAGGGTAATCCCTCTATTTTATGTACTAACTACAAGGTTTTGGGTCTGATATTTTAAGGTCCTTAATTCACTTTGAGTTGATACTAGTACAGGGTGACAGGCATGGATCTAGTTTCAGTTGTTTGCAGGCAGATAGCCACTTTCCCCAGCAATATTTGTTGAAGAGGCTGTCTTTTCTACACCACATGTTTTTGGCACCTTTGTCAAAAATAAGGTGGGCATAGCTGTGTGGATTCATATCTGGGTCCTCTAGTCTGTTCCACTGGTTTTCATATCTGTTTTTGTGCCAGTACCATGCTGTATTTATTTCTATGGCTCTGTAGTATAGTTTGAAGTTGGGTATTGTTATACCTCCAGCATTTCTCTTTTTGCTCAGTATTGCCTTGGCTATTCATGGTCTTTTATGTTTTTAAATGAACTTTAGGGTAGATTTTTCAATCTCTGTGATGAATGTCATTAGAATTTTGATGGGTATTATGTTGAACATGTAGATTGCTTTTGGTAGTGTAGCCATTTTTACTATGTTGATTCTGCCACTACATGAGCATGGGAGATCTCTCTGCCTTCTGTAGTCTTCCTCAGTCTCTTTCTTCAGTGGTTTGTAGTTCTCCTTGTAGAGGTCATTTATATCCTTCATTAAGTTTACTCATAGGTATTTGATTTTTTTTGAGGTTATTGTAAGTGAAGTAGTTTTCCTATATTCTTTCTCAATTTGTTCACTGTTGGTATATAGAAAGGCTACTGAATTTTGTAAGTTGATTTTGTATCCTGCCACATTGCTGAAGCTGTTTGTGAGGTCTGTAAGTTTTGGGGTGGAGTTTTTTGGGTCTTTGAGGTATAGCATCATGTCATCTGTAAACAGGGATATTTTGACAGTTTCTTTATCTATTTGTATCCTTTTTATTTCTTCTTCTTCCTTACTGCTCTGACAAGGAATACCTGGGCTATGTTGAATAGGAGTGGGGAGAGTGGGCACTCTTGTCTTGTTCCTGAGTTTAGGGGAAATGGTTTCAGTTTTTCCCTATTAGGTTTGTTATATATAGCCTTTATAAGGTTGAGGTACATTCCTTCTATTTCTAGTTTTCTTTGAGCTTTTATCATGAAGTGGTGTAGAAACTTATCAAAGGCTTTTTTTGCATATATTGAGAAGATCATGTGGTTTTTGTTTTTGCTTCTATTAATGTGCTGTATCACATTTATTGATTCAACAATATGTTGAACCATCCCTGCATCCCTGGGATGAAGCCCACTTGATCATGGTGAATGATCTTTCTGATATGTTGTTGGATTCAGCTTGCCATTATTTATTGAGCATCTTTGCATAGATGTTCATTAAGGAGACTGGCCTGTAGTTCTTCATTTTTGGATGTGTCCTTGTTGGATTTGAGGATGAGTGTAATACTGGCTTCATAGAATGAGTTGGGCAGTGTTCCTTTCCTTTCTATTTCATGGAAAAGTTTAAGGAGAGTTGGTATTAGTACTTCTTTGAAGGTCTGGTAGAATTCATCTGAGAGTCTGTCATGTCTTGGACTTTTCTTTTTTGGGAGACTGTATTGCTGCTTCAATTTCATTATGTGTTATATATCTGTTTCTATGGTTTATATCTTCTTGGTTCAGTTTTGGATGGTCATAAGTATCTAGAGATTTGTCCATTTCTTCAAGATTTTCCAATTTATTTGAATACAGTTTCTCAAAGTAGTCTCTGATAATTCTCTGGATTTCCATGGTGCTTGTTGTTATCGCCTCCTTTTCTTTTCTGATTTTACTAATTTAGGCCTTTTCCCTACTCATTGTAGTCAAATTTGCCAGGGGCTTGCCAATCTTGTTTATTTTTTCAAAGAACCAGCTTTTTATTTTGTTGATTCTTTGTATGGTTTTTGGATCGCTATTTCATTAAGTTGGGCCCTTATTTTTATTATTTTTCTCCTGCTTGTTTTGGATTTTGTTTGCTTTTGTTTTTCAAGTAGTTTGAGATGTAGCATTAAGTCATTTATTTGAGATCTTTCTGTCTTTTTAATATATGCACTCATGGCTATAAACTTTCCTCTTAGGACCTCCGTTGCTGTATCCCATAGGTTCTGATAAGTTGTGTTTCCATTTTCATTAGCTTCTAGGAAACTTTTGATTTCCTCTCTTATTTCTACTATGACCCACTGATCATTGAGCAATGTATTATTCAGCTTCCAATTATTTGTGTGTTTTCTGCTGTTGTTTTTGTTGTTGAGTTTTAGTTTTAATGCATTGTGATAAGATAGAATGCAAGGGGCTATTTCTGTTTTCTTATATTTGCTGAGGGTTGTTTTGTGCCCTAAGATCTGATCTATTTTGGAGAAAGTTCCTTGGGCTATCGAGAAGAATGTATATTGTGTTGCTGTTGGATGAAATATTCTGTAGACATCAGTTAGTTCTATTTGATTTATGGTGTCATTTAGTTCTAGGATTTCTTTGTGATTTTTTTGTTTGGATGGCCTATCTATTGGTCATAGAGGGGTATTAATGTCTCCCACTACCACTGTGTTGGATTCTATATGTGCTTTTAAGTCCTTTAGTATATGTTTGATGAAATTTGGTGCACTGACATTGGGTGTATATAGGTTTATAATTGTTATTTCCTTTAAAAAGGAAGTTAAAGCAATACAATTCACAATAATATTAAATACCTAGGAATAAACCTAACATCAAATGTGTAAGTCTTCTACACTGGGAACTTGAAAACAGTATTGAGAGAAGTTAAAAAAGACAAGTAAGTAAAGCTATATGCCTTGCTCTCAGATTAGAATAAATTATATTATTATGTCAATTTTATGTAAATTAATTAAATTGGTAAAATAATTATTTAAAAATACCAGCAGGTGTGTGTAAGTATATGTATAAACTAGTAGGCCAATTCTAAAACTGATACAGAATTTTAGTTTCAAGATAAACTGGAAGAATAGCTTAAAAATTGAAAGATTTATTCTCAACTTGTTAGCAAGACTTAAGCTTAGGAACATAAGTCTTCAACTTATGATAGTTCCACTTATAAGTTTTTTCATTTTATCATGGTCCAAAACCAAAATGCATTCAGTAGAAACTATACTGAATTTTGACCTTTTCCTGAGCTAGCAACATGTGGTATAATCCTTTTTTATTATGTTGGGTATATAATGAAATGCTATTTAGTAATTATGATGAACTAATTATGGCTATAAACAATAACTATAAAATTTGCAAACATGATATTGAGGTAAAGAAGCGAGACACAAGAAATGTATACAGTATGATGCCATTCTATAAAGTTTAAAGAAAGATAAGCCTAGTCCATGAAGCTAGAAGGCAAGATAGCACTTACCTTTGGAACTGAGTATAGGAGCACCACCTGGAGGAGGAAAAAGGGTCATCCAGGTGACAACAAGTTCTAAGTTGTTCTTGGGCTTTGATCTCATGATGTGTTCCTTTGTGATAATTCACCACTTTGTGCACTTAATTATATTTTTCTAAATGTATGTTAGTCTTCAATAAAGGTATTCCTAGGGCAGAAAATGAGAAGAGACAGAGCCTGGTGTAAGAAAGTATTTAAAGATATGTGGTCAAAAATCACTGAAATTTAGTAAAAGATACAAATCTATGAACTCAAGAAGCTTTGCAAAGCTCAGGCAGGATTAAGTCAAAGAACATCAGGTGCAGAAGTCAGCAGACCATGAAACATGAATATATATATATATATTGCAATACCTAATATAATTCATATAAAGTGGTGGATAACCACAATCAAATATATAAATTAAAAATTAAAAAGTATTTAAATGAGAAAATAATAATGGTGAAAGAGAAACAAAAAAATAACAAAAAATAGTACACTTAAATCCAAGCATACAATCACATTAAATTTAAATGGTCCAAATATACAAATTAAAATTTAGTTGTCAGATTTGATTGAAAAAATTAGACTCAACCATGTGTCTGTGCAAGAGCTATTTTAAATGTAACATAATGTTAGGATAATAGTTAAAGAAAGGAAAATTCATACCACAAAAATAATAAAAAAAAAGCTGGCATGACTTACCATCTAAGTCAACCTCAGAGCCAGGACTATTGGCAGGGATATAAAAAGATATTATGCAATAACAAAAGGGTTAATTTAACAAGAAGATACAATTCTAAATACATATGCTCCTAACAACAGATATCCAAAATAAACAAAGCAAAACAGAGAGAACTGATAGGAGAAAAAAAAAATCCATAATTATATGTGGAGATTTCATTTTCAGTAATTATTACAGTAAGTAGACAGAAAATCAGAAAAGACAGAGAAAACCTGAACGGTACTATCAATCATCTTGACCTAATTGATATTAATAATAAGCATTATTAATAACAAGAGTAGATAATGTTTTCTTAAGTGCATATGAAACATTTTCCAAGACTGATGATATACTGAGCCATTTAAAACACTTTAACACACATGAAATGAATAAAATAACACAAAGTATGCACACAGATAAGAATGTAATTAAGCTATCATTTAATAACAGAAAAATAGTTGAATAATGTCCAAATATTTAGAAGTTAAATAATATACTTTGAAATATTCATTGATTTAAAGAGGAAGTTTAAGGGAAATTAGAAAGTAATCTGAACTAAGTGAATATATATAAAAACTTTAGGGGTGCAACTAAAGCACTTGGGAAAAATTATAGAACTAAATACTTGTACTAGAAAAGAACAAAGGTCTTAAGTCAAAGACCTGATCTCATATCTTTTTTAAAAAAATTAGAATATAATAGTTGTACCGGGGAATACATTGTGATATTTACAAATGTGCTTAGGATATATCTTAGTTATATTTACCCCCTCCATCATTCTCCCTTCTCCCTCTCCCCCCTTTGTAGAACAATTTCAACAGATTTCATTGTTCTATTTTCATACATAAGTTCAAAATATATCCATGATATCCACCCTTTCCTTATGTCCTCCCCCTTCCCACTGGTGCTCATCCTGTCTTCCCTTTTTTATTTATTTATTTATTTATTTTATTCATATGTGCATACAATGTTTGGGTCATTACTCCCCCCCACTCCCTCCCTTATGCCCCCCCCTTACCCCTAGCTACCTGGAAGAAACTATTCTGCCCTTATCTCTAATTTTGTTGAAGAGAGAGTATAAGCAATAATAGGAAGGACCAAGGGTTTTTGCTAGTTGAGGTAAGGATAGCTATACAGGGAGTTGACTCTCATTGATTTCTTGTACATGTGTGTATATTGATAGTTCAAGGGGGTTTTGTCTTGGCATTTCAGATCTGTATTTTTTATGCTTTAATCAGATTAATCCCCCCATTGCTTACTCCTTATCTATCACCATGTTCCCCTATTATTCAACAGCTTACAGTGCATTATGTTATATTATATTCATATACAGATGGGTTGTTTCAATATTTTTCATCTCTAACATTTTCACCTTCCATATTCTTATACTGGAAGTCCTGGTCAAGGTGATAATGCAAGAAAAATAAACAGAAGGCATATTAGTTATTGGAAAGAAAGAACTAGAGCTATTTCTATTAACACATGGAAGACTGTTTATGAAGAAAATCTGAGTGAATTTACAAAAAACTCTCCAAAACTAATAAGTAAATTTGGCAAGTTTGTAAGATCAATATATGAGAATCAAATGCATTTCTGTATATTCATGTCTAGTAATTTGTTACACTAGTATACAAAATATAGTAATTACAGTAACAAACTTTTATTATCTCACAGTTTGTATAGGTTAAGAAAGTGTGCAATTGACTAGCTCTAGCTCAGAGTCTCTGGAGAGGTTGCAGTCAATATGTTGGCCAAGGCTTCAGTCATCTCTGTGCTCTGAGAATCCAGAGTTGGCTATTTATGGAGATGGGAAAGGACTAGACCTTCTGGCTACAATGAACCCACTGGTGCATGTTAGAGCTGATTACAGAGGCTGAGCCAGGGACCAGGAGGAGAAAGAGGCATGCCACAGTCCAAGGTCTGGATCTTCTGCTGCCAGTCTCCATGCAGCATTCTGAGAAATCCTCAAACTCATATAACTCAGGATGTAAACTTATTGATACAGATGAATATAACGTATTCACTTTGATTTAGGGCTTTAAAATATTTAGACATATAGCATGTGGTGCTCAATTATAATTCATTCCCTAGGCTTGGTCGTAGCTGATCCAAAGATCTTGTAGCAGTCCCAAGATGTATTACACATATTACTCCTTGAGTTTGTGAGCTGTTAAAAACTGAACTAAGCAGTGGCAATGTTTTGTGGAGCTTGTTTCTATTGTCAGGGTTTCTGGTGAGACTGGTTCCTACTTAGCATAGAAACCAATTCACTGGACAATAAAGGAAAATTAAGGAATTTAATTTTTTTTCACTTTTCCATGGTTCTACACACCAATTATTTTCCACTTTGAATTTTAGAAATTTATATGGAGAAATAAACTTAAATAGCCCATAAATTCACAATCCTGATAATGTGAAAATGCAGATATTTTCTCAGTACTCATGTGTATATTTTATGAATATACAATAGCATGAAATATTGGTTATTTCATTCTGGATAAAAATTGTTATATAATGAATCTGCCATGTAGCTAGAATCGTTATTTAGATAGAGTTTTTCATTCTTATCAACAGATGAATGGTAAAGAAAATGTGGTATATATACAAAATTGAATATTATTCAGACATAAAGAGGAATGAAATCCTATCATTTGCAGCAGAATGGATGGAACTGGAGGACATCACATTAAGCAAAATAAGCCAGACACAAAAAGACATATGCCACATCTTCTCTTTCACATATGGAAGTTAAAAAAACAAAAAAGAAAGTTGAGCTGAACTATTCACAATAGCCAAGGTATAGAAACAGTCCAGATGCCCCACTACTGATGAATGGATTAAGAAAATGTGGTATATTTACAAAATGGAATTTTATTCAACCACAAAAAAGAATGAAATTTTGTCATTTGCAAGTAAATGGATGGAACTGGAGAACATCATCTTAAGCGAAGTTAGCCAGGCTCAGAAGTCCAAAAATAGCATGTTTTCCCTCATACGTGGATTATAGACCTAGAACAAATGCAGCAGTATTATTGGACATGGGTCACACGCTAAAGGGAGAATAGGCACAGGAGAAATAGGGAAAGGGAAAGAAACCTAAAACTTGAATGTGGTTGATTTGCTCACTGTAGAGGAGCAAATAGAGTAATCTTAAGCTGGACAAGGCCACTATGGGAAGTAGACTAGGAAGTAGTGAAGAGATCTGGTAGATGAACCAAGGTGGGTTACAATACACATGTGCATGGAAGCAACACTAGGAATCTCTCTGCATAACTATCTTTATCTCAAACTGGCAAAAATGCTATGTCTTTCTTATTATCTCTTATGCTTTCTCTTCAACAAAATCAGAGAACAAGAGGGTAGAACAGTTTCTGCCTGGAAGGGATGGGGGAGGTGGCCCAAACAATGTATACACCTGTAAGTAAATGTAAAAATAATAAAATAAAAAAATAAGAAAGTTGAGCTTAATGTAGAATACTGATGAATAAAGGTGGGATGAGAGGGTAGAGAAAGGCTAGATGGATTTGGTCAATGTGTGCTGTATGAAAGTATCCTACCAAATTCCATCAGTATGTAAAATTAATGTGTCAATCAAAATAAAAATAAAAGATTAAAAATTCAATATAAATATTTACTTTTTCATTATTTTAAATTTAAAACAACCAGCTATACAGGTTCTTTAAAATCATCATTTAATGAACAAATGTAGGCCCTGTGTGGATGGATGTTTATATTTTTTCTAATTAGATATATTATTATAACAGAGCTATAAGGAAGATCTTGGTACATAGACTTGGCCATGCCCTTGATATTAGGATTGACCACTTTGGACTGGGGAAGAGTCACCACCATGCTCTCTATAGGACATTACCAGCACTAAAATACCTTTTGTTTAGTTTTCCTCCATCTGAAGGAAGAAAGAAAAATTCACTTACTTTTGCATTGACACTCGAAAAGTTGTCTGCCTAAAAAGGAAGGTTCTTCAAGATCAAGATTTCTCTGCCTGGGCCAAAGACATTTAAGCAGTCTACTCTGTGGTATTGGTCAGTTCTAATAAAGTTGTAAAAGAACTATCACACTGCAAGTAACACTGAAACACACATAAAACAATTCTAAAACTAAATCACAGAGAAATATGCTTAATAATAATATTTCTTGAGCTTGCAAAAAAGAATCCAAATAAACTATGATTCTAACCACATGAAAATATGTATTCATATAAACATAGAAAACCCGAAAGATATAAATTGCTATTTTTTAGGGCTGAGGAGTCATAAAAATTTGGAAATAGTTTAACAACATTACTTACAGTAAGTAGAATAAATATCTTGATATGCTATTATTCCTTGTTTTTTATTTAAATATTTAATGGAAAGCAATATGAAATTCTCTCTTTTCTGGTACAACTGCCATTTGTCATCCAGGAGCATCCTCTCAGTTTAAAGCAAACCACATATTAACTTTTAACGATACACAGTTATGTTTACAATGTGGCCAGCCTTATCTCCATGCATTTGTTGCACCAGCTGTGTATACAGAATCATTTAGTCATTTGACAATAGTTAGGTCATCAAAATTTCTAATTCAGTCCCTTTTCTGCTGTCAAAGCTTTGCTGTCCTCAAAATATTTGGCTTGAAATATACCTTATTTCACCTCAGTGCTAAAAACCAAGATGCCTAAAGTTGTAAGAAAATGAGAAAAGGAATTCTAACTTGTGACTGGAAATAAGGTTTTGATTCATGTTTGATGAATCACTTGAAGACAACTGCATTTCTACCTAATCATTAGAAGTAACACACATATAACCAGCATACATATCTTTAGGTCTCTCTTAGAATTTAATACTTGAACATCCATATGCCCTGTTTGATAAAGGAAGCTTTGTGATGTAGTGGTATAGTGGATGGTTGAAGCAATAAGTCAGGAATACATGGGGTCTGATTCTCAGTCTGTGCACAGGAAGCTGTGAGATCCTAGGGAAAGTACTGTGGGCAGTACTTTCACCCAGGAAATAAACAAAATATATCAGATGTCCTCTAGGTATAGTCTTCTTAGGTTGGCCAGCTTATTTGTAATGAATCCAATGGTTCAACAATGAATCTACTGTGGTCCCCAATAGAAGATCTCTCATCTTATCATCTATCACCTCAGTTATCAAAGACAAAAATGCACAGAGTAAGGGCTAAGTGTGGTGGCACAGGCCAATGGTCCCAGCTGCGTAGAAGGCACAGATAGGAGGATCATGGTTACAGGCCAGTTCCAGCAAAGTTAGCATGGGACCCTATCTTAAAAAACTAAAAGAGAAAGGATTGGGGAATAGCTCAGGTGGTAGAGGCCCCAAGTTCAATTCCCAATACCAAAAGAAAAATACACAGGGAAAGTAAGCCATGGAGGAGAAAGAGGGAGGGAGGGATGGAAAAAAGCAGACAGGAGAGGGTGGAGACAGAGAGAGAGAGGCAGAGAGAGAGAGAGAGAGAGAGAGAGAGAGAGAGAGAGAGAGAGAGAATTCTCACAATGGGACTTCTCAAAAGCAGCCTGGAGCACAAGGCCTGAAAATGCTGGATTAGTAGCTGTGTCCTTATAGACAAAGAAAAATAATATTTGTTTGTGTGAAACCTTACCTTAAAGGAATCTATTTTTATTAAGGATGGTAGAAATAAGGCATACAGAGAAAGCCAGAAGGAATTCACTTTGAAAGTACATTTTTGAATAACATATTCAACTTAAAGAAGTGGACTTTGTTTTACCAGTTGTTGACTTAGTGTAGAAACCCCAGAGTGTTTGGCATAAGAACAGACAAGTGGATCAATGGAGTTGATAGAAACCTAGGAGCAAGAAGGTTGCATAAATGGGAACTTAATATGCTGTAGGTCTAATGGGAAAAATGAACTGCTTCATAGAGTCTACTGTTAAACTGGCTTACTATATAAAAAAAACCAAAAAACCCAAAAAAACCCCCACATCTATTGCCAAATGCCAGATGGTGGGTTCCAAAGAAATTAGTCTCAAGTGTGAAAGATAAAATTTCAAAAACAATATCAAAAATAGGAGAATATCTTTTTAACTAGGAAAAGAAAAGTCTTCTTGGACAAAAGTTTGAAAGGACAAACAGAAAGACAAAAGTAGTGAGGATGTTATGACATGTAAACTAATGGTTTCTATTCAATGAAGGGTGATTGTGATGACTGAAAGTGAAAGAATGAGAAATTGTATTTTTGTTTTTTTAAAGATTTAAACTTTTTAAAATTTAAAGACTGAAATAAACTATACAAAATGGATTTTCTTCATCAAAAGTAACAGCAATCTTTTCTGTATTACTTCTAAATAAACCACAAAACATTCATTTTTGTAGGTTTTTCTAGTAAGTCATGATGAGGCAGTAGATATAATTATGGAAAAAAGACAGAAAAAAACAGACAACACAGTTGCCTGTATGAATGGCATAAATTCTCTTTTGACAATGAAACAGAAGTACCCAACATTAACCTGCTGAAAAGCTTAGGAAAATGTAGGCTCAACAATGGAACGTAAACAGCAACAATCAGGTGTGGAGCAAGAACTCAGGCTCTTCCACTCCAACTTTAACTGTAACTCATTTCTTTAAGTTCAAGAAATTGTATTTTTTATATCTGGAATTGATTTTCTACTTCTGATATCCAGTCCAACATATAAAGAAGATGCTGGAAGTCTTTACTTCTATGCTTGGAACAAGAAAAAAATATCTAAACAAACTAGAAATCACAATTTGTCTTAAATCCATAAAATAATTCATTCATTTCAAAGGGAAAACTGTTTCCTTGAAAATTGGACAGAATGATAGGCAGCAGCTAGACACAGGTGGTGGCCACAAGAGGAAGAAAGGAAAAATCATTCTAAATTCAAATTCCCAACTCCACTAGGCTCTGTTAAGATCAAGTAGTCAGTGGCCAGGGGATATCACAGGGTGCTTTCAAGTCAGTCACTCACCTAAAGCTTAATCTTCTCCTTACTCAGGAGTAGTTCACATCCTAAACATAAGCTAGGCCTGGTGCTGGGAGTTCACACCAGTAAATTCAACAACACAAAGACCCAGAGCTAAGAGCTGGGTCCTTGACATCTAATAGAGAAAAGTTTAGGAATTTTAAACAGAAATTCTCTATCAATCAGAGCAGGAACTGGTAGTTTACACAGGTAATCTCACTCAATTAACAAGATAATGACCCAAGCCTAGGAAACATGGATGTGCAGGAGCCTCTGGAGTAACCTGTGTTGCATTCCTTTGGATATATCCCTAGGGGTGGGATTGCGGGATAATATGGCAAATGTATGTTTAGTTTTTTAAGAAGCCTCCATATTGTTTTCCAGAGTGGTTGCACTAGTTTGCATTCCCACCAGCAGTAGATTAGGGTTCCTTTTTCCAACATCCTCATCAACATCTGTTGTTGGTGGTGTTTTTGATGATAGCTATTCTAACATGGGTGAGGTGGAATCTTAGTGTGGTTTTGATTTGCATTTCCTTTATGGCCAGAGATGGTGAGCATTTTTTCATGTATTTTTTGGCCATTTGAATTTCTTCTTTTGAAAAAAATTCTATTTAGTTCAGATGCCCTTTTCTTTGTTGGTTCATTAATTTTGGGAGAGTTAGTTTTTTGAGCTTTCTGTATATTCCGGTTATCAGTCCTTTGTCTGATGTGTAGCTAACAAATATTTTCTCCCACTCTGTGGGTGGTCTCTTCAGTTTAGAGACCATTTCTTTTGTTGTGCAGAAGCTTTTTAATTTTATGAAGTCCCATTTGTCCATCCTTTCTCTTAGTTGCTGAGCTGCTGGGGTTCTATTGAGGAAGTCCTTGCCTATACCTATTGCTTCCAGATTATTCCCTGCTCTTTTATGTACTAACCTCAGAATTTTGGGTCAGATACAAAGGTCCTTGATCCATTTTGAGTTGATACTAGTACAGGATGCTAAACATGGATCTAGTTTCAGTTTTTTGCAGGCAGATAATCACTTTTCCCAGCAACATTTGTTGAAGAGGCTGTCTTTTCTCCACTGTATGTTTTTGGTGACTTTGTCAAAAATAAGATGGCTGTGTGGATTCATATCTGGGTTCTCTATTTTGTTCCACTGGTCTTCATGTCTGTTTTTGTGCCAGTACCTTGCTGTTTTTATTGCTATTGCTTTGTAATATAGTTTGAAGTCGGGTATTGTGATACCTCCAGCATTGCTCTTTTTGCTGAGTATTGCCTTGGCTATCCGTGGTCTCTTGTGTTTCCAAATGAACATTAGGGTAGATTTTTCAATCTATGTGATGAATGTCATTGGGATTTTGATGGGAATTGCACTAAACATGTAGATTGCTTTTGGTAGTGTAGCCATTTTTACTATGTTGATTCTACCCATCCGTGAACATGGGAGATCTTTCTACCTTCTGTAGTCTTCCTCAGTCTCTTTCTTCAGTGGTTTGTAGTTCTCCTTGTAGAGTCAATCACATCCTTTGCTAAGTTTACTCCTAGGTATTTGATTTTTTTTTATGCTATTGTAAATGTAATTGTTTCCATATATTCTTTCTCAATTTGTTCATTGTTGGTGTATAGAAAAACTAATGAATTTGTAAGTTGATTTTTGTATCCTGCCACCTTCCTATGGTTGTTTATGGTGCCTAGGAGTTTTTGGGTAGAGTTTTTTGGGTCTTTAAGCTATAGGATTGTGTTGTCTGCAAAAAAGGATATTTTGACACTTTCTTTATCTATTTGAATTCCTTTCTTCTTCTTGCCTAATTGCTCTGGCTAAGAATTCCAGTACTACATTGAATAGGAGTGGGGATAGTGGGCACCCTTGTCTCATTCTTGACTTTACAGGGTTCAGTTTTTCACCATTAAGTATGATGTTGTCTGTAGGTTTGTCATATATAGCCTTTACAATGTTGAGGTACATTCCTTCTATTCCTAGTTTTCTTAGACCTTTAATCATGAAGTGGTGTTGGATCTTATCTAAGGCTTTTTCTGCATCTATTGAGATGATCAAGTGGTTTTTGTCTTTGCTTCTATTAATATGCTATATTACATTTATAGATTTGCATATGTTGAACCACCCTTGCATCAAGCCTACTTGGTCATGGTGAATGATCTTTCTGATATGTTGTTGGATTTGGTTTGCCATTATTTTATTGAGGAGTTTTCCATCAATGTTCATTAAGGAGATTGGCCTATAAGTTCTCCTTTTAGGATGTGTCTTTCTCTGATTTTGGGATGAGTGTAATACTGGATTCATAAAATGAGTTAGGCAGTGTTCCTTCCCTTACCATTTCATGGAAAAGTTTAAGGAGTGTTGGTATTAGTTTTTCTTGAAATGTCTGATAGAATTCAGCTGACAATCCATCAGGTCCTGGACTTTTCTTTTTTGGGAGACTATTACTGCTTTGATTTCACTTCCTTTTATAGATCTATTCATGTGATTAATATCTTCTTCATTCAATTTTTGATGGTCATAAGTATCTAGAAATTTGTCCATTTCTTCAAGATTTTCAAATTTATGGGAATATAGGTTCTCAAAGTAGTCTTTGATTATTCCCTGGATTTCCATGGTGTTTTTTATTATCTCCCCTTTTCCATTTCTGATTTTACTGATTTGGATTTTTTCTCTCCTCATTTAATCAGGTTTGCCAGAGGTCTGTCAATCTTGTTTATTTTTTTTAAAGAGCCAGCTTTTTGTTTCATTGTTTCTTTGTATGTTTTTTTGTTTCTATTTTATTAATTTCAGCCCTTATTTTTATTATTTCTCTGCTTCTGCTTGTTTTGGGTTTTCCTTGTTTTTGTTTTTTCTAGGAGTTTGAGATGTAGCATTAGGTCATTGATTTGAGATCTTTCTGTCCTTTTAATATAGGCACTCATGACTATAAACTTTCCTCTTAGGACTGCCTTTGCTGTATCCCATAGGTTCTTGTAGGTTGTATTTTCATTTTCATTGACTTCCAGGAATCTTTTAATTTCCTCTTTTATTTCATCAATGACCCACTGATAATTGAGCTCAGCTTCCTTTTGTTTGCATGTTTTCTGCTGTTGTTTTTGTTGTTGAGTTCTAGTTTTAATGCATTGTGTTCAGATAGAATACATGGGATTATTTCTATTTTCTTATATTTGCTGAGGCTTGCTTTGTGCCCTAAGATAAGATCAGTTTTGAAGAAAGTTCCATGGGCTGCTGAGAAGAATGTATATTGTGCAGAAGTTGGATGAAATATTCTATAGACATCGGGTAGGTCCTTTTGATCTATGGTGTAATTTAGTTCTAGAATTTCCTTACTGATATTTTGTTTGGATGACCTATGTCTTGGTGATGGGGGGTTAAAGTCTCCCACTACCATGGTGTTGGAGTCTGTATATGCTTTTAGGTCCTTCAGAGTATGTTTGATGAAATTGGGTGCACTGACATTGGGTGCATATAGGTTGATAATTGTTATTTCCTTTTGGTGTATTTCTCCTTTTATTAGTATGTAGTGTCCTTCTTTATCTCATTTGATCAATATAAGTTTGAGGCCTACTTTGTCCGAGATAAGTACTGCTACTCCTGCTTGTTTTCCTGGGCCGTTAGCTTGGTAAATCTTCTTCTAGCCTTTCACCCTAAGCTAGTGCTTGCTTCTGTCAATGAGATGGGTCTTCTGTAAACAACACATTGTTGGATCTTCCTTTTTAATCCAGTTTGCCAAACAGTGTCTTTTGATGGGGGAGTTAAGTCTGTTAACATTCAGTGTTAATATTGATAGGTATGTGGTGATTCCTGTCATTTAGTTGTTTTTCTTGCTTAAGGGTTTGATTGTGTCCAGCTGAATCAGTGTTACTCTCAGATTCCTTGTCTTCTTTTCTCCTGTGGTTTGGTACTGCCTGTCCTCTCATGGTTTTATTTGCTTTCATTTTCTCTGTGAAGAATTCCTTGAAGAATCTTTTGTAGTGGTGGCTTGGTGGTCATATATTGTTTTAGTCTCTTTTATCATGGAACACTTTTATTGATCCATCTATTTTGAATGATAATTTTGCTGGGTAGAGTATCCTAGGGTTGAAGTTATTTTCATTTAGTGCCCAGAATAACTCACTCCTTGTTATTCTTGCTTTTAAGTTTTCTGTTGAGAAATCTGCTGTGATTTTGATGGGTTTACTTTTGTATGTTATTTTTTTCTCTCTCTTACAGCCTTCAATATTCTTTCTCTGTTCTCTGTGCTTGTTGTTTTAATGATAATATGTCATAGGGTAGTTCTATTTGGTCAAGTGTGCTTGGTGTCCTTGAGGCTTCCTGCACCTGAATGTGTATAGCTTTCTTTAGATTTGGGAAATTTTCTGTTATTATTTTGTGGAATATATTATGAATCCCTTTTGCTTGCACCTCTTCTCCTTCTTCAATGCCCAAGATTCTCAGGTTTGGTCTTTTGTTGGAGTCAGTGAGTTCTTATATATTCTTTTCACAGGTTTTGAGTTGTTTGACTAATAGCGCTTCAGTTTTTCCTTTAATTTCCATTTTATCTTCAAGTTCTGAGATTCTAGTCTTCTGAAGTGTCCTTCCATTGTGTTTTGTGATTCTGTTTCATTCTTTTTCTCAGGGTTTTCATACCATGGGTCACTTTCTCTTTAATATTGTCAATTTTCTTCTTTAATTCATTTATCTCTTTTTTTATAGTATTCTCTGTTTCACTTTGGTGTTTATTCAGGGTTCCTATGAGTTCATTTATTTGTGTCTGTGTCTTCTCGTAGTCTTTATTTTTGGTGTCTTGAAATTTCTTGAGTGCTTCTTGGACATTTTGGTTAACCATGTCTAGTAACATCTCCATGAAATTCTCAGTGATTATTTGTAGGATTTCTTCTTTGAGGATGTTCTTGTGGGGATCTCATTGGGTTCCTTGGTGTTATTTATTTTTGTTTTGTTGGAGTTCAGAACTGGGTGTCTGTTTTCTTCATTTCCTTCTGAATCCTGTATTAAATTACTTTTGGGGGGAGAATAGTTTCCATCCATTTTTCATCTTCCCATCACTCCACTTGGTACTGTGCAACTATGTTCTTGATAGGCTAGTTTGTGGCTTCAGTCACCTGTTTTCTTTCCCTTGGTTTAATTTTGTTTTGTGGCTTACTGAGTTTTTAGCTAAGTGTGTGTGTACTATTTCTGTCCCTGTTCTGGGTGTAATTTAGTGTTAACTAATTCACAATAATAAAACTAACAACAACAGCAGCAACAAAAACATAAGAAATTGATGGGGAGAGATAAACAAACACAAACAAATAAGAAACAAAACAAACAAACAAACAAAAAAACTCTCCAGATTCAGGAACAATAGAATTTCAGTCTTAGTTTAAGTTCTGGTGTTACTCCTCCAGCATCCAGTCCTGGTGTTGGTTTTTAAGCCAAAGCTCTGTCATATTCTCACCACATGGTTGGGTAGTGTTTTTTGTTCTTTCTTCTGTCTTTCAGCAGCAGCTGCTTGGTCAGCTCCTCCCTCAGTGAGGTATGGCAGTTTGATTGTTGTCCTCAGGTTCCAGAATCAGCTCTGTAGTCCACCAGCTGTCCTACTTTGGAGTTGGGTTTCCACTGTTCTTGTTTAATGGGGGCTTGTTTCTTTGTTTGCCCCCTTTCTCTGGGGCAAGGTCAATGATCTGTCAGCCAGCCCCCTGCTGTCAGCATGTTGTGATGGTTTGCTGTTTGTTTTTCAATTTTGCAGAGCCATTTGGCTTTGGGTGTTGCTCACTGGCTCAGGAGATGAGTTTTTTGGACCACTACCTGCCCTATTTCAGGCAGTGGCTTATCACCTGTCTACTGTCACCTCTCCTGCCTTTCTGGTTATGTTTACTAAAGTTCACACAGAGATCAGCTTCTTGCTCCTCCCCCCCTTCTCCGATGCACTTTCAGAGTTCCTGCTCCCTCTGCCATGTGCTATTTTTCAGTTCTTTGTTTATTGTTCAGATTTTTTCTTGTGTGGGGTTGTCAGTATGCCCAAAGGACTATGCTGGTTTATCCTAGGGGTGGCTGGGGGAATACTGTGTGATGCTTGGTGCTCACCTTTTGGTCTGCTGAATGTCTCCCAAGCAGGTTTGGAGCCAGTGTCTGGCAGTGGTGGTAGCCCTCCTGTTTTCTCAGTATAACATGGCATTGAGAAGCTTTCTATGGGTTAGGGGTTAAGGGTGTTGAAGTTCTTCTCCTTGGTGCTTTATTTCCAAGTGTGGCTGCAGTGTCTCAGCAAGGTTTTTGATTCATGGAGCTCATGCTGTCTGCTTCTGTACTCTAGTTGCCATCTTGGATGCTCTCTGCCTAGAACACTTCTTTTAGCACCACTATAATTGGATTCACCAATACTATATTTCATATCATGGCATTTAGATACAAGAGCTCCAGGCCCAAGAGAGAATCACAGCACACAGTCAGTTGCCTTGCAGGGCACTGCAGCAGGCAAGGCTTTTGCTCCATGGATGAAGCCCCACCTAGCAATCAGTTTGTTAGGGCTGAGACTGTTGGCAAGCAGAACTAGCACTCCACAGAGGAGCCCAACTCAGCTGTCAGCAGTCCTTTGAGCTAAGAGTGCAGGGAGCTCAATTTGTTAGGGAAGGAGAGCTATCACATGGCAGGGCCTCTCTTACTCGGGAGACAGAGTCCTTCTGGCAAGAAGAGGCACATGCAGGAGAATGTCCCTTGATGATAGTGTAAGTTTCTCATGAGTGTCCTAAGACTTTTTAAATAGATATTCCAACTCTAAAACCTGACCTGTCATTCTCACCTAGAAACAACCCACTTTTAGTCTGTTGAAAGTGCATTGCTTGCCTAATAAACTTAACTATTACTTTTATTATAATCTTGTGTATTACTTGAATTTTCCTCCTGCTGGATGCAAGAATTGAGGTTATCTCCTGACTCAAACTATACCACAGAACCACAGTAATAGAAACAACATGATACTGGCATAAAAATATACATGAAGACCAATGGAATAAAATAGGAGAACTTGACACAAATACACACAACTACAGACATAGAATTTTTGATAAAGGTGCCCAAAATATGTGTTGGAGAAAGACAGCCTCTTCAACAAATGGCACTAGGAAAACTGGATTTGTCCTGTGAAAGACTGAAACTAGATCACAGTCTTTCACTTTGTACTTCCGTCAGTTCAAAATGGATTAAATATTTTAATGTAAGGTCTGAAACAGTGAAATTTATCCAGGAAAATATAGGGAACACACTGGATCACACAGGCATAGGAAGTAACTTTATGAATGGTACTCAGTAGCTAAGCAATTAAGATGGGACTGCATGAAACTAAAAAGCTTCTGCATAGCAAAGGAAACAGTTATCAGACTGAAGAGACAGCCTACAGAATGGGAGAAAATCTTTTTCTGATAAGGGATTAATAACCAGAATATACAGAGAGCTCAAGAAACAAATGTAATGTCTTAAAGAATCAACAACCCAATGAATAAATGGGCAAATGAACTGAAGATTCTCAAAAGAAGAAACACAAATGGCCAATAAACATATGGAGAAATGCTCAACATCCTTGTCTATACAGGAAATGCAGATCAAAAATACATTGAGATTTCATCTTACCATAGTCAAAATAGCTACCATCAATACCAGAAATAACAAATGCTGGTTAAGATGTGGAGAAAAAGGAACACATCTACCCTGTTGGTGGGAATGTTCATTAGTGCAACCACTATGGAGAGCATTATGGAGGTCCCTCAAAAAACTAAATATAGAACCACCATATGATCCAGCTAAACCACACCTAGGCATAAATCCAAAGGAATGTGCTCCAGAATACGATAGAGCCACTTGCACATCTATGCTTATTGCAGCATTATTTACAATAGCCAAGCTTTGGAAACAGCTTAGATGCCCCACAACTGATGAATGGATTAAGAAAATGTGGTATATATACACAATGGAGTTTTATTCATTCATAAAGAAGAATAAAATTTTGTTTGTGGGTAAATGGATGGAACTGGAGAACTTCATGTTAAAGCAAAGTAAAGCAGGTTAAAAGGTCCAAGGTCACATCTTTTCCCTCATGTGAAATCTAGACCTATAAGTTAAAAATATATAAATATATATGATCATATATATATATATATATATATATACACACATATATGGTGAGAAAGAGAACAAAATTGTATTAGTGAGTTAGTGAGTCTGTCTTAGGGGGCTACAGGAGGCAAAATAAGTAAAGAAAATGTTAAAGAATGAAAAATAGTGAAACAATCCATCCATATATGAATATACTGTAATGCACAGTATGGTAAGCTGTTGAATATTAGGGGAGCATGGTGATAGATAATGAGTAGGTAATGGGGTATTAATATGATTAAAGCACAATATTTACAGGCCTGAAGTACCAAGGAGAATCCCCATTGGACTATCAATATACACTTTTTAAAAAGTGAAAGGTAGGAGGGAAAAATAGGTCTTTTCCTGGGGGTGGTACCAGTGAGTGGGAGGTGGGTGGACACTGGGAAAGGAATGAGGGTGTACATGGTAGATGTATTTTATATTCATACATGAAAATAGAAGAATAAACCCTATTGAAATTGTTTTAAGAAGGTAAAAGGGAGGAAGAGGAAGAAAAATGGAGGGGGTAAATCTCGCTGATACATTGTAAGCACAAATGTAAATATTACAATGTATCCCCTGTGTAACTGCTCTATGCTAGTAAAATTATAAAAAACAGAATCAAGCTATTTACAAGTGGTATTTTTCTGGTAACAAGACTACCATACAGATACAGAGAATCACAGCTTTCTGGAAGCAGAGGCCACCACTGGAACCCACAACAACTGTAACAGGGCTGGAATGTGCATTGGCATGAGTAGGAGAAACTGAGGGTCTGCTTAGTTTTACCATCAGAAGCACCTCCAGGTCACAAGGTGAACACAGAAGTTTAATTTCCCCTCTTGCTCTGGCAGAGGAAGGGAAAGTTCACCGTTTTGAAATATACCAAGAGCTTTCTATGCTCCTTAATGAAGATCTGCCCTGAAGAAAACTACTTTGATAAACCTTAAACAATCTGTAGAGTAAGTGAAAAATACAACTGTTGCCTTCTCTAACCTTTTAAATAGAAGGAAAATACTCAATACTATTTCCCCTTCTAATCATTCTATCTCACTTAAGGAGGGAAAAAAACTGAGGAGTATTTGTTAAGGTCACACAGTCCAGGTATATGGGCTCACTAAATTAAGACATAGATAGAAGTATTACAGAATACTTTTCTTCTTCTGTGCACCTTACTACCATATCAACAAGGATCATGTACAATAGCTGAAAGATTTGCAAGGATAAGACTGTTTAAGAAAGAGTTTCTTGGGAAACCCAACAACAAGGGAGGAAAAAAAGACACTAGAGGGAATTTTGACCCCTGGCACTTGTACCTACAGTAAAGAATAAACACAGGGGCTGGACATGGTTGATGCCTGTTAATTCCAGTAACTTAGAAAGTGGACTTAATCTAAAAACAACTAAAGCAAAAGGAGCTAGGAGCATGGCTCAAGTGGTAGAGCATTTACCTAGCAAATCTGAAACCCTGAGATCAATTTTCTCAGTACTGTCCAAAAAAAAAAAAAAAAAAAAAAAAAAACGAAAGAAAGAAAGAAAGAAAATAAACACAGATTAATTCCTCGCCAAATAGACATAAATCCTCACACTGAAGAATTATGTACCTCAGTTCCTTTATTATCTAATATATCATGTCCAGCTTTCAATAAACAATCATAAACATGCTAAAAAGCAAAAACACAATTTGAAAAGACAACTGAAGGGTTAAAACCAAACTCAAATATGACAGTGATTTGGAGAGTATCAGGTCAGTAATTTAAAATAACCATGATTAATATGCTAAGGGCTATAATGAAAAAGTAGATAACATGGTAGGATAGTGGATAGCAGAAAGATGGAAGTGCTTAAAAAAAAGGATAAAAAGAATAGGTTAGCAATCAGAATTTGATAACAGAAATGAAGAATGCCCTTGATTGGTTTATCAAAGGCTGTTTCCACTGGAAACATCTGAAGAAAGAAACAGTGAGCTTGAAGGTGTGTTAATAGAAACTGAAAGGTAAAGTTTCTCAATCTTAAAAGCAAAGACAACAAATATGAAAAAAGGAAAAAAGGAGAAAGGAAGAGAAGAATGGTCAACAATAAGAGAAAATGTAAAAATAACACACAGCTACTCTCTAGAACTTAAAAGAACCTTCTGAAAATCAATAATAACAATAAAAGTAATATCATCATTTCAATTTTTAAGACACTGGTAAAAAATATAGGAACTGGAAATTAGTGAAGAGAAAGGCAACACAAATTAGCACATGAAGAAATACTCAAACCCATCAGTAATCATGAAAATTTATGTTAAAAAAATGAGATAGCATGTAATACTTGGAATGGCAGAAATTGAATAGCTGTATAATGCCAAGTGTTGGCAGAGATGTGAAGATACAGAACGTTTATGCCTGAACAAATGGAAGGCGGACTGGTACAGCCATCAGGGAAAATATGGCAGTTCTAAGTCAGATAAAGAATATATGTACAGTGTATACTATGCTGTTCCTTAGAAAAGAAGAAATTATTGCAAAAATGTGTAAGGATTTTACACACAGGATGGGAGGAAATATTTGCTAGCTATATATCAGATAACAAGAATATTCAGGGAGTTCAAAAAACTAAACTCCCCCAAAATCAATGAACCAATAAAGAAAAGGGCAATTTAGCTAAACAGAATTTTTTCAAAGGAAGAAATCCAAATGTTCAAAAAACACATGAAAAAATGCTCACCATGCCTGGCCATAAAGGAAACGCAAATCAAAACCATGCTACGGTCCACCTCACCCCTGTTAGAATGGTTAGCATCAGGAACACCACCACCAACAAATGTTGGTGAGGATGTGTGGAAAAAGCAACCCTTATACACTGCTGGTGGGAATGTATGCTAGTACAAACATTTTGGAAAGCAATATGGAGACTCCTTAAAAAACTAAACATAGATCTGCCATATGATCCAGCAATACCACTTTTAGGGATATACCAAAGGAATGCGACTCAAGTTATTACAAAAGCACCTGCTCATTCATGTTTATTGCAGCACTATTTACAATAGCAAGCTATGGAAACAGCCAAGATGCCTCACTACCAACAAATGGATCAAGAAAATGTGCTATTTATATACAATGGAATTTTACTCAGCCACAAAGAAGAATGAAATTTTGTCATTTGCAAGTCAATAGATGGAACTAGAGAATGTCATCTTAAGCGAAGCTAGCCAGGCTCAGAAGGCCAAAAATCGCATGTTCTCCCTCATATGCAGATTATAGACCCAAAACAAATGCAGTAATATTATTGGACATGGATCATACACTAAGGGGAGAACACACACGGGAGAAATAGGGAAAAGAAAGAAAACCTAAAACTTGAATGTGATTGATGTGCTCCCTGTAGAGGAGCAAATAAAGTAATCTTAAACTGGTAGAGGCCACTATGGGAAGGGGACCAGGAAGTAGCAAAGAGGTTTGGTAGAGATGAACCAATGCGGGTTGCAATTCACAAGTGCATGGAAGAATGCCAGGAATCTCTCTGTACAGCTATTTTTATTTCAAACTAGCAAAAATGCTGTGTCTTTCTTATTATCTCTTATGTTTTCTCTTCAACAAAATCAGAAAAAGAAGGTGGAACAGGTTCTGCCCGGAAGTGGGTAAGGTGGGGGAAGAGGGGGAGGTGACACAATCAATGAATACACATATAAGTAAATGTACAAACAATAACATAAAAGAAGAAAAACCAAAACAGTGTAAGGTAACTCTATGCTAATCTGTAATGCATCATCACCATTAAAAAGTAGAAGGTAACTGAGGTGAAGTCACTGAAAAGTGGACAGAGAATCTGCTTTCTATGCGCCATGAAAAGTTGAACTTGAAATATAACTCAGCACAACTGACCTAAGCCAAAAGTCATGAGACCACCTCCTACCCAGTATGCACTTTTCAAGAACATAAACAATTAAACATGTACACATCTGACCAATAAGGATGGTTCATTACAGGAAAAGTGGGATTTGGCAGTGGAGAATTAAAAGAAAAATACAACTGGAGAGGATTTTCAAGGAACAAAGATGATAATGTGAACTAAGATAACTCACCCATTTGCATTTATATTAAATTAAAAGAAAGTTGGTTAAAAGTTCAGAAATGAGGCCAGTGAATATTGGAAAACCCATGCAAATTATTGGAGACCTACAGTCTGGAACAAAGCTTAAGTTCAACTGTATATCAATTCATGCTCTGTATGTTATCAATTCATATCCTTGTTCATATTTTTTAAATAGGCCAAACTTACAGTGACCATACTGAAAAAAGAAAATACTAAAAAATTTCCAAAATTCAGCTATTAAAGTGACTCAAAGATGACAAGATGACTGAGTAGAGGCTCCCAGTACTCACCTGGTTCTTCACAAAGAACTAAAACATGAAGAAGACTTGGCCTCAGGGTCCAAACTTGGCTCAGTGGAGTGACTCAGACACTAACCTGGTGGAAGTGCTATACTAGAAAGACTGTTGGGACACAGAGGGAACAGAAGGTGTCACCCTCAAGAATAAAGGGATAAGGAGCTTGCCCTCTGAGACAAGGACACAACCAGTCATGGGTGGTTTCATGCAAGACCAAGAGAGAAAATAGTTACCCACTTTGTTCCCACCACCATTTCTCCCAGTATGTTGTTCATGGTGCCTGTCAATAACAAAACCAGGGAACTCTGTGGATCCCTTCTTCTGCTCCCCCATCCACAGGACTATGCTGGGGCCAACTTGAAGATCACAGTATCTGTAGCTGTCTCCCTTCTCTCAGGACATACAGCCTAAGAGAAACTTTTTCCAAGTGCTGGCCATGTTCTGCTCTCCTTCATCACTTCAGTTAAGAGGCTGGCTGAAGGGGAAGAAATAAAGGTTAAGGAAACAGAAAACCTGTATTAAGCAGGTTTAATAATAAAAACAGAAAACTACCCTAAACTGTGGGAAAGACATGGACACCCATGTACAGAACACTTATATAATCCCAAATAGACATGACCAGAAAAGATCCTAACCATGATATATTATAGTTAAACTGACGAAAGTTCAGGCTAAAGAATGAATTTTAAAATGTGGAAGAGATGGCTGAGTACTGGTTGCTCACACTGGTAATCCTAGCTACTTGGGAGGCTGAGATTCGGAGGACTGAAGTTTGAGCCCACCTTGGACAAAAAAGTTCAAGAGACCCTATCTCAAACAATAGCTGAGTCTAGTATCTTGTGCCCATCACGCCAGTTACATGGAGGCTGAGATTTGAGAATTGCGTTTCTAAGATAGCCTGGGCAAAAATGTTTGCAAGACCACATCTCAACAGGAGAAAAGCTGGGTGCAGTGGTGCATGCCTGTCATCCTAGTTAAGTGTAAAATAGGAGAATTATACTATTTTGGTCCGGGCTGGCCTGGGCAAAAAGTGAGATACTATCTTCAAAATAACCAGAGCAAAAAGGGCTGGAGGTGTGGCTCAAGAGGCAAGGTGCCTTCCTATCAAGCACAAGCACTAAGTTCAAACTCCAGTACTACCAAAAAATAAATCAGGAAGAGAAACATGCTAATTCACATTTAAGGGCAACCCCATTAGAATAATAGCAGATTTCTCAGCAGAAGCATAGGACAGGAGGTCATAGAAAGACATATTTCAAGTCCTGAAAGAAAATAACTGCAAATCAAGATTACTATTCATATTGCAAGGAAAATTTTACAAATATATGGAAAATGAACACTACATGTTGAATGAATAGGGGCACTTAAGAAGGCAGAAGGGAATGTAAAAATTCCTTGAAACAAATAAAAATGGAAACAAAACATACCAAAATCTGTGGCACACAGAAAAGGTACTGTTAAGAGATAAGATCATAGGAAGGAGTACCTACATAAAAAACAATGGAAAGATTTCAACTAAATAACTTAATAATCCATCTCAAGGACAGAAAAGTAAGAATACACCAAACTCAAAATTAGTAGGAGTAAATAAATACTGAAGATTAGAGAAGAAATAAATGAAATAAGACTCAAAAAGAACATCATAAAGGATCAATGAAACAAAGAGTTGGTTCTTTGAAAAGAAACAAAATTGACAAACATTTAGCTATATTAAGCAGGGGGTAGGGGGAGAGATACAGAGAGATCATTAGGGACTAATTTTTTTTTTCAAATTTGCAAAAGCTTTTAAAAACATAATTTGGTAATTATTCTAGAATGAAAACAAGATACATTTTTTTCTCATTTATTCATATGTGCATACATTGTTTGGGTTGTTTCTCCCCCCATCCCCCCATCCCCATCCCCCCTCGTTTTCAGGCAAAATCTGTTCTGCCCTTATCTCTAATTTTGTTGAAGACAGAGTATAAGCAATAATAAGAAAGACAAAGCATTTTTGCTAGTTGAGGTAAGGATAGCTATCCAGGGAGATTCCTAGCATTGCTTCCATGTACAACTGTGTTACATCCCAAGTTGATTCATCTCTAACTGACCTTTTCTCTACTTCCTGATCCCTTTCTCAAATTGACCTCTCTCGCTTTAAAGTTTCTGTATTAGTTCCTCTGCAGTGAGGACCTCAAATACTATCATGTTTTTTGGGTTTCTTACCTATCCCCATACCTCCCGTGTATGCTCTCACCTTATCATGTGACCCAAGTCCAATCACATTGCTGTATTTGTCCTAGATCTAAAGTCTGCATATGAGGGAGAACATACGATTTTTGGTCTTCTGAGCCTGACTAAACTCGCTCAGAATGATGTTTTTCAGTTCCATCCATTTACTTGCAAATGATAAGATTTCATTCTCCTTCATGGCTGAGTAAAACGCCATTGTGTATAAATACTACATTTTCTTAATTCATTTGTCAGTAGTGGGGCATCTTGGCTGCTTCCATAACTTGGCTATTCTGAATAGTGCAGCAATAAACATGGGTGTGCAAGTGCCTCTGGAGTAACCTGTGTCGCATTCCTTTGGGTATGTCCCCAGGAGTGGGATTGCTGGATAATATGGCAGATCTAAGTTTAGATATTTAAGAAGCCTCCAATTTTTTTTTCCAGTGTGGTTGCACTAGTTTGCATTCCCACAAGCAGTGTACAGGGTTCCTTTTCCCCCCACATCCTTGCCAACTCCTGTTGTTAGTGGTGTTTTTAATGATGGCTATTCTAAGAGGGGTGAGGTGGAATCTTAGTGTGGTTTTGATTTGTATTTCCTTTATGGCTAGAGATGGTGAGCATTTTTTCATGTGTTTTTTTGGCCATTTGAATTTCTTCTTTTGAGAAAGTTCTGTTTAGTTCAGTTGCCCATTTCTTTATTGGTTCATTAATTTTGGGAGAGTTTAGTTTTTTAAGTTCCTTATACATTCTGGTTATCAGTCCTTTGTCTGATGTACAGATGGCAAATATTTTCTCCCAGTCTGTGGTGGTCTCTTCAGTTTAGAAACCATTTCTTTTGTTGTGCAGAGCTTTTTAGTTTTATGAAGTCCCATTTGTCTATACTTTCTCTTAGTTGCTGAGCTGCTGGGGTTCTATTGAGGAAGTCCTTGCCTATACGTATTGCTTCCAGAGTGTTTCCTGCTCTTTCCTGTACCAACTTTAGAGTTTGGGGTCCGATATGAAGGTCCTTGTTCCATTTTGAGTTGATACTAGTACAGGGTGAAAAACATGGATCTAGTTTCAGTTTTTTACAGACAGCTAACCACTTTTCCCAACATTTGTTGAAGAGGCTGTCTTTTCTCCATCATATATTTTTAGCACCTTTGTCAAAAATAAGACGGCATATTTGTGTGGATTCATATCAGGGTCCTCTATTCTGTTCCACTGGTCTTCATGTCTGTTTTTGTGCCAGTACCATACTGTTTTTATTGCTATAGCTTTGTAATATAGTTTGAAGTCGGGTATTGTGATACCTCCAGCATTACTCTTTTTGCTGATTATTGCCTTGGCTATTTGTGGTCTCTTGTGTTTCCAAATGAATTTTAGGGTAGATTTTTCAATCTCTGTGATGAATGTCATTGGGATTTTGATGGTAATTACATTAAACAAGTATATATATATACTTGTTTATATATATATATATATATATATATATATATATATATATATATTGGAGAACAAATAGATAATAACTTACAAGATAAGCATTTTACAATTGCTGACCCTTCAATATTATACCTGGATAAACTCAATTGTATTTGATATTTTTGCTGATGTTAAAAAAAAACCATAGTTTTACACGTTTTTCGGTTATAACATTCAGAAAGTAATATATTCTATGGTGTATTTTATGTAATTATTTCTTTGCTCAATTTATAACTTTTTTATTTTATTGTTTTTACATTTACTTACATGTGTATACATTATTTGGGCCACCTCCCCTCCATTATGATAACAAATCAGAAAATCTAGAGGAAATGGACAAATTTCTGGACACATATGACCTACAAAAGTTGAGGGCATGAAAAGCCTGAATAGATCAGTAACAAGTATTGATATTGATTCAGTAATAAAAAGGCTCCCAACAAAGAATGGATGGCTTTATTTCTGAAATTTACCAGACTCTTAAAAGAATTATTCAACAAAATTCAAAGAGAAGGAACCCTTCCAGGCTTACTATATGAGGCCAGCCTTACCCTGTTACCAAAACCTGATGCTGATATAACATAAAAAGACAGGTGGTCTAAATAATGTATACACATGTAAGTAAATGCAAAAACAATAAAATAAAATTTAAAGAAGAGAAAATTATAGATCAGTATTCCTAGCAAGCATACTTTAATAGCACATCAAAAAGATCATTCATTTTGATCAAGTTGGTTTCATGCCATGGATATAAGATTAATTTGACATATTCAAATCAATAAATGTAATACAATACAAAATAGAATGAAGGATCAAATATTTCTGTTTTAGAATAGCAAATGAAAAGATTTAACCATAAAATAGAAAAAGTGATTCAATTCTGTGCTTTCTGAACGCTGACCATGTTTCTAAGAACCTATTGGATGTTGTCACAAGGAACCTTAAACTCAGTGCTCTGAAAATTAAAAACATCTTCTCTCTTAAAGTGGCTCTCCTCCCTGGCCTTTGCCAGACTGCCCTCAATATATTAATTCTTTCTTTTCCACATGCAATCTCTTTGTTAGAGGTCATTGAAATTACCCTTTTCCTCTTTCTGCTGACCCTTTCTGAGTTAGCCCTGAGAGACTCTTCCCCACCTAGCTATAGTAGCATCCACCTAGGCTTCTTAACCACTCTTTGATGGCTAAGAGTGGGAGTGGGGGCCTGGAGAATTTTCCTGAGCCAGACTCTGTCAACAGTAACTTTTCAGAGGGCCAGCAGGCTTGGCACAGGCAGGAAGGAAGCTATTAGAAATACCAGCCTGGTCTAGACATGCATGTAGATTATTCAGGCTTGTTTATTCTACAATGAATAGGAACTCTTCCAGGCAACTTGTGTTTTTAAATAGTCATCAAGAACCAAGTCTGCTTATCTCTCTCATAGACCTCTGGGAGTGGCTGAGGCCCTGGCAAGTATTGATCAGATGTCAAAGGTTTCTTCAAACCTTGCAAACATCTCTGCCCAGGTATAGGCTAAGAAGGGAGGGCATCTCATTACATTTGGACTGTGGTTTAGAGCTGGGAACGTAAGAGATCACACTGTCGTACTGTATTGAGGTGACAGAACTCTATTTTTTTTTATTATTCATATGTGCATACAATGCTTGGGTCATTTCTCCCCCCTGCCCCCACCCCCTCCCTTACCACCCACCCCACCCCTTCCCTCTCCCCCCACCCCCTCGATACCCGGGAGAAACTATTTTGCCCATATCTAATTTTGTTGAAGAGAGAGTATAAGCAATAATAGGAAGGAACAAGGGTTTTTGCTAGTTGAGATAAGGATAGCTATACAGGGAGTTGACTCACATTAATTTCCTGTGCATGTGTGTTACCTTCTAGGTTAATTCTTTTTGATCTAAACTTTTCTCTAGTTCCTGGTCCCCTTCTCCTATTGGCCTCAGTTGCTTTTAAGGTATCTGCTTTAGTTTCTCTGTGTGGAGGGCAACAAATGCTAGCTAATTTTTTAGGTGTCCTACCTATCCTCACCCCTCCCTTGTGTGCTCTCGCTTTTACCATGTGCTCAAAGTCCAATCCCATTGTTGTGTTTGCCCTTGATCTAATGTCCACATATGAGGGAGAACATATGATTTTTGGTCTTTTGGGCCAGGCTAACCTCACTCAGAATGATGTTCTCCAATTCCATCCATTTACCAGCGAATGATAACATTTCATTCTTCTTCATGGCTGCATAAAATTCCATTGGGTATAGATACCACATTTTCTTGATCCATTCGTCAGTGGTGGGGCATCTTGGCTGTTTCCATAACTTGGCTATTGTGAATAGTGCTGCAATAAACATGGGTGTGCAGGTGTCTCTGGAGCAACCTGTGTCACAGTCTTTTGGGTATATCCCCAAGAGTGGTATTGCTGGATCAAATGGTAGATCAATGTTTAGCTTTTAAGTAGCCTCCAAATTTTTTTCCAGAGTGGTTGTACTAGTTTACATTCCCACCAACAGTGTAAGAGGGTTCCTTTTTCCCTGCATCCTCGCCAACACCTGTTGTTGGTGGTGTTGCTAATGATGGCTATTCTAACAGGGGTGAGGTGGAATCTTAGTGTGATTTTAATTTGCATTTCCTTTATTGCTAGAGACATTGAGCATTTTTTCATGTGTGTTTTGGCCATTTGAATTTCTTCTTTTGAGAAAGTTCTGTTTAGTTCACTTGCCCATTTCATTATTGGTTCATTAGTTTTGGGAGAATTTAGTTTTTTAAGTTCCCTGTATATTCTGGTTATTAGTCCTTTGTCTGATGTGTAGCTGGCAATTATTTTCTCCCACTCTGTGGGTGTTCTCTTCAATTTAGAGACCATTTCTTTTGTTGAGCAGAACCTTTTTAGTTTTATGAAGTCCCATTTATCTATGCTATCTCTTAGTTGCTGTGCTGCTGGGGTTCCATGGAGAAAGTTCTTATCTATACCTACTAACTCCAGAGTATTTCCTACTCTTTCCTGTATCAACTTTAGAGTTTGTGGTCTGATATTAAGATCCTTGATCCATTTTGAGTTAATCTTGGTATAGGGTGATATACATGGATCTAGTTTCAGTTTTTTGCAGACTGCTAAGCAGTTTTCCCAGCAGTTTTTGTTGAAGAGGCTGCTTTTTCTCCATCATATAATTTTAGTGCCTTTGTCGAACACAAGTTGGTTATAGTTGTGTGGCTTCATATCTGGGTTCTCTATTCTGTTCACTGGTCTTCATGTCTGTTTTTGTACCAGTACCATGCTGTTTTTATTGTTATTGCTTTGTAATACAGTTTGAAGTCAGGTATCGTGATACCTCCAGCATTGTTCTTTTGACTGAGTATTGCCTTGGCTATTAGTGGCCTCTTGTGTTTCCATGTAAATTTAATGGTAGATTTTTCAATCTCTTTAATGAATGTCACTGGAGTTTTGATGGGAATTGCATTAAATATGTAGTTTGCTTTTGGGAGTATAGATATTTTTACTATGTTGATTCTACCAATCCATGAGCATGGGAAATCTCTCCACTTTCTATAGTCTTCCTCAATCTCTTTCTTCAGAAGTATATAGTTTTCCTTGTAAAGGTCATGCACATCCTTTGTTAGGTTTACACCTAGGTATTTGGTTTTTTTTTTGAGGCTATTGTAGATGGAATTGTTTTCATATATTCTTTTTCAGTTTGCTCATTGTTAGTGCATAGAAATGCTAATGATTTTTCTATGTTGATTTTATATCCTGCTACCTTGCTACAGTTATTGATGGTGTCTAGGAGCTTCTGAAGTAGAGTTTTTTGGGTCTTTCAGGTATAAGATCATGTCGTCCTCAAATAGGGATATTTTGACAGTTTCTTTACCTATTTGTATTCCTTTTATTCCTTCTTCTTGCCTAATTGCTCTGGCTAGGAATTCCAGTACTACGTTGAACAGGAGTGGAGATAGTGGGCATCCTTGTCTAGTTCCTGATTTTAGAGGGAATGGTTTCAGTTTTTCTCCATTAAGTATAATGCTGACTGTAGGTTTGTCATATATAGCTTTTATAATGTTGAGGTACTTTCCTTCTATTCCTAGTTTTCTTAGAGCTTTTATCATGAAATGGTGTTGGATCTTATCAAAGGCTTTTTCTGCATCTATTGAGATGATCAAGTGGTTTTTGTCTTTGCTTCTGTTAATGTGGTTTATTATGTTTATTGATTTTTGTATGTTGAACCACCCCTGCATTCCTGGGATGAAGACTATTTGGTCGTGTTGAATAATCTTTTTGATGTGTTGTTGAATTCAGTTTGCCATTATTTTGTTGAGGATTTTTGCATCAATGTTCATTAAGGAGATTGGCCTATTGCTCTGATTTTTGGAGGTGTCTTTGCCTGGTTTTGGGATAAGTATAATACTGGCTTCATAAATGTGTTAGGCAGTTTTCCTTCCCTTTCTATGTCGTGGAATAGTTTAAGGAGGATTGGTATCAGTTCTTCTTTAAAGGTCTGGTAGAATTCAGCAGAGAATCCATCAGGTCCTGGACTTTTCTTTTTGGGGAGACTCTTGATTGCTGCTTCAATTTCATTTTGTGTTATAGATCTATTCAGGTGATTAATATCCTCTTGGTTCAGTTTTGGATGATTTTGTGTATCTAGAAATCTGTCCATTTCTTTAAGATTTTCAAATTTCTTTGAATATAGGTGACAGGACTCTAAACAGGAGTCTAGCTCCCACCACTACCAGTTTACTTCTATCCATGCCTCCAAGTAGAAAAGGTAATGGTGGGGTTTATGAGATCCCCTGTGTTCTTTAACCCACCCTCACTTTCTACCTCCTGTGTCAGTTCAGCTCCAACAACCTAAACTCAGGTGTCTCTTGCACCCACTGCCTAGTAGTCAGATTACTAGTTCTTTCTGTTTTAAGAGGACTCAAAAAATATTGCTCTTTGAAAAATTTGCTCCATTTAGGTTGATGGCAGGGTTTTAATGACACTGATTTGTAGAGACAACAAAAACCATGAAAGGCCCATGGGACCTGCTTCTCTTTCAGGCAGGAGCTGAGGTCTAGGAACAGTGGGGTGAGTCAAGGCTTCGCTTTTTCTTGCTTCCACTGCTTTGGCAAAGCCCATTAATGTTGTTTTTAGTATCTGGACCAACAGATGATTTGTTAGTAAAATGCCTCCAATTTTTGGTATATGTTGACTCTCATCTTTAGTCTCCAAAGCTGAATCATGGATATTTTAATGGAAAATCTCTCTCTTTTTTTTTTCTATTTGTTTTCATGGGTATCTTAATGAAAACTAGGTGAAAACTTTTACTTTTTTCCAAGGATTTTTTTTAATGTCAACTCAGAAAAAGAAATCTATACTGCTCCCAATTTTTGTTTTACAAAATATATGTTTTTCCAAAAATTTTCAGGGTTTCCTACTATTATATTACAAATCATATGAAGACAAGGTTGAATCCTGGACAACTGGAAAGACTTCTGCTCATTAAGCTTGGAGGGTAGTTCCAATCTTTTTTCCAAATCTTATAGAATCTTTATTCTAAAACTTTTAGTTTCCTTTGTTGAGTACTAAAAGGAAAGGGATAAAAGGTCTAATTTCATCTTTTAAGTTTTTCTATCAGGCCAGATGTCAAAACAGCAAAAAGTTGAAAAAACCTGTGAAAGATTATAGACTGTTCTATTTTTATCAATTTTCAAGAAGAAAAAGACCACAACCCAGCCTAGTGGTTCTCAATGTGTGCTTTAAGGAAGTTAAGGTTGGGAAGGTTTCTGAAACTGCTTTAGAGTCCACAAGGTAAAGATAATTTTCATAATAATAGTGAATTGTTATTTGTCTTTTTCACTCTCATGATAAGTGTATGATGGGATTTGTCAAAGGTTGTGTGATGTATGATATCACAAACACATACAGTGCAAAAGCAGATAAAAGAATCTGACTTTCTTCTATAACACCAGACACTAAAAACACTTGTAAAACTAAAACAATGCTACCCTTACCAGTATTTTTTTAAATATAGTTTTTTTAAGTTGGCTAATATCTAATGGGTTTATCACTTATATTTTAAATAAATTAACAGATTTTTTAAAAAGTTCTCAGTTTTAAGTTTGAATATAGAAAAAAATCAGTCAGTATATCCCACATGATTAAAGAATCTTTGGAGTCTCAATTTTTTTTTTTTTTTTTTAGTGATACTGGGGTTTGAACTCAGGGCTCACGCTTGCCAAGCAGGTACTCTACCACTTGAGCCACTCCATCAAGCATTTTTTTATGTTGAGTATTTTCTTTCATTTTTTTTTCTTTTAGCAGTACTGGGGTTTGAACTCAGGGCCTCATGCTTGCTAGGCAGGTGCTCCCACTTGAGCCACGCCACCAGCCCTGTTGGGTACTTTCAAGATAGGGTCTCACAAACTCTTTGCCCAGGCTGGCCTCAAACCAAGATCTTCCTGATCTCTCCCTCCAGAACAGCTAGGATTACAAGTGTGTGCCACCAGTGCCCAGCTTGGATCCTAAATAATTTTTAAAAGTACAAAGGTATTTTGTCCTGACATTAAAAGGTTTGAGGAATGTTGACAGCTATACTTAGTAGTAACCAAATGACAGATATTTATGGCACTTCCATCTCTGACATTCTAAAAGACCAAAGGCTAATTCTTGACTATGATTTAAAGCTAATATTCATCAGGCAATGTTGATTTAAAACTAACTGTTAAACTAAAAAAGGGATAGAGTTTCTCTTTCAGATAGTTCTGTAGGTATACATTTGTTAAATTTATTGCATCTCTCTCTCTATTGCCTGTACACTATGATGTGAAGAAGTACACCTCTGCTAAAATAAAATACAAAAATATTGCATTTATTGTTGCTGCCACTAATAGCTACTACTTATTGAGAAATCACTTAATATTTTACACATATAATATTTTTCACATATAAACTAATTTAATCATCATGACAACCCTATGAAGTAGGAACCCCAGCTTACACTATCACACATGTGAGAGAACTAAGGATTAGAAAACAAAAGTGATTTCCTGAGGTCGCCTGACTGGTATAGGGTGGAACAGGGATTCTAACTACGATTTAGGACCCTTTCCCACCATTACATCCAATTTCTCTAAAGTCATTAAAAGTGATTTTAGTGCCAGTTCATTATGTATGGCTATCATTTGCTTTTAGACAAATACATTACAGAAATACTGATTAGACTGAGCACCTTAACATCATGTTTAACTACAGAAGCAAAGTTCAGCCACTGACCTTCATTCATTCATCATCCATTCACTCATTCAATAAACATGCATTGCATGCAAAACATGTATTGCCATGCAATTTGCCAGGCACTGTTGTGTTTTCCTCAGAGAATGCAGACAATAATCTCTGCTTGCTTTGGCTTAAATTCTAATCATGGAAACAGATGAATAATATCTCCAATGATAAATATGAAAATTATATAAGATGTTGAAAGTTATAAATTCTAAGGAAACAATGGAGTGCATACAGATTGTATTGAGGTGGGTCTGACATTTTATCAACAAAAGAAGCCCGTAGGACTGGAATGGAGTCAGCAAGGAAGAGTATAGGAAGCAATAAAGTCAGAGACATCATGAGGATGTAAATACACCTACTTCCTTGTGGCCCATATAAGTCCTTTGAGAAAGATAAAAGTGGAGTTTTGAGTAAGGGAATGATGGTCATCACTTAACTGACATTTTATAAAATCACTTTGGCTTGCCATGTTAAGAAAAATGTGGACAACAGTGGCTATCCAGGAGACAGTTATCCAAGTAACTGTTGCCAAAATCCAGGTGAGACAATAATGGTAGCTTGCAAGAGGATTTAAATTCAGAGCCAGGGGTTTGTATTTGGGTACAGTAAGAAGTCAAGTGATGAGAAGAGGTTGAATACTGGATGTATTTTAATGGCAAATGCTGAAACAGCAAATTTTGCCATGGGACAATTCCAGGAGTCATAGATCAACAGATTTTACTCAAGTCATCCTTATGTCATTTATCCCACAATGAAAGTAAGAAGTCTTCTTTTTGTTTGTATTGTTTTATATTTAGAACTGCTCTACTTAAAACCACTTAAAAATAGTAGGTCTGAAAATGATAGGAAGTGGTAAATACCTATCAATGAGTACTATTACATTGTTCATAGATCAAAATAGATATGTGGCTTAGGGCAATGAAACTACATGGTAAATGACTAAGTGATTATGTTCAAATGCTTTCCAAATGATTTAGGCAGCACATTAATCTGATAAAACACTTTTCCTAGGACTTTAAATTATTAGCAATTCTTACATCTACTAAAATTCGAGTTAGCATAGAATTGAGAAAGGTTAACTGTTCAATGTCAAAGGCAATTAAAATGCATAGTTTGTCCTTGCTTTGAGTATTTTTAAAGAAGTGCTACCTACATATATGTGCATTAATTTAGTCAATATTTTTTCTTTAAGAGTGGTCTTATACTATTAAAAGTGGTGGTTAAAATCCCAGGGAGTTTGGCTCCTTGGTGAGAGAGGAATCCAAAGCACAACCACAAGGTTAATAAGCAGCCCTGTTACAACACACTGGCACTCCCAGCCACAGGATAAACCCACAGTTCTCACAAGCCTTAAATCTAGTGCAGGGATTTTGTGTGGTCGTGACTTTTCCTGTGTGGCATACCAGCAATGAGAAGAAATACATTTTGTTACTTCCATATTTGGAGAGCTATAACCAGGTGCCATCTTGACAGGAGACTTATCGTTTGAGAATGAAATAGTCTAGATATATGAAAATAAGGAACAATTGCAAGTCAGGGAGCCTGGAGACATCCTCCCATAGCATCTGGGTGGGAGACAATCTCAAGAGGCTCTAATGGAGAAGACAGGATAGGACAGAGATTTGCTGAGAAGTTTAAGCAGCAGGGAGATCAGGCTCTAAAGGGAACCATGACTAGTGGTCCCTCAATTTAAGGCAAGGAATGAGTCTGATTGCCTGTTAGTTATCACATAAATTAAGAATTGCAAGACCAAGCTTGGGGAAAACTGATTGTTCAGCCTCTGAAAAAGCCTCCCTGCTGTGTGTGGTTTGCTGCAGGGCAGGCCTGGGAATGATGAGACTGAGATTGGCTGATCAGTTGATATCTGCCTGACCACTTGATTGCTCTAGCCTCCTACCTCTCACAAGGTGGTATATTGCTGGGCAGGATCTGAAATACTGAGACTATCAGGCAGAATGCTGGGTTCCCTCAGTTCTTCCCCTCCATTGACTATCTCAGTGCTCTGTTTTCTTCCCCCAGTCTCTGACACACTCAGAGGACACCCCTAGGCTTGGACACTTGTTACCTCTGGGTGCACAAACTGGGAGGCCTCTTGAGCTAGTGGGAATCTTTCCAGGTCACAGGCTGCAAAGTTCGTTGAGTTCATCTGTGTATCTGGGTATGCAAAGAATGGAAGCTTTTTAAGTGAAAGCAGCCCTAAAACTGACAGCTGACCCTTGAGCAGCCCAGCCCTCAGCTGGCATATAATAGCAGCCTGAACAATGTTGTTACCTTTATGGTGGTTTATTTTCTCTTTTCTGACTGGTACAGGGAGTAAACCCTCAAAAGAAGCTTGCTTATTAAGAACATCTACAAATAAAACCAGAAGAGTTATTCATGCCAACAGATGCACAAATCAAAATAGAAACACAAGAATTATGAAAAAGAAAACAATATGACTCCTCTAAAAGTTTACAACTCTTCAATAACTGAATCCAAAGATATTAAAATCATTGAAATGTCAGACAAATAATTCAAAAGTCTGGATTTAAAAATGATCAATTACCTCAAAGAGAATTGAAGTAAAGAAGTCAATTCAAGACCGGGACAAGAAAATCAACAATATGGATGAGAAATTCATGAAAAGAGACAGAGATTCTAAAAAAGAAAGAAAAGAACAGAAATCTTGGAAATGAAAAGCTCAATAAATCAAACCAAAAGAATAAAAACTCCACAGATAGCATCACCAAAAGACTAGACTGGGCACTCTGGGCTTAAGAGACCAAATTTATGAATCTGTGGTATAGAAGAGGGGATGGAGATATAGATTAAAGGCAGAAAAAAATGTATTCAGTGAAATTATAGAGAAAAATCCTTCAATCTATGGAAAGAAATGGATATCCAGGTACATGAGGCATTTAGACCTCCCAAGTAGACATCAGCAGAAAAGAAGGTCTTTGTGTCATATTATAATTAAAATGCCAAGAGTAGAGAACAAAGAAAGAACACTGAAAGTGGCAGGAGACAAGTGTCAAGTTAATTCCAAAATTAAATCTGTCAATGACAGCAAATTTCTCAGAAGAAACCCTAAAGGCCAACAGAGCATGGATTGATGTGTTTCAAACCTTGAAACAAAATAACTGACAACCAAGAGTATTATATTCAGCAAAGTTATCCTCTAAAATCAAAGGAGAAATAAAGCTCTTCCATGATGAGCATAAACTAAATCAATTCATAGCCAGTAAGTCAGGAATGCAGAAGATACTTAAAGGAATAGTACATACAAGTAAAGATAAAAGACAAACCCAAGCATGAGAGCTCAAGCAAGAACAAATCTCACTGGAATACATATGCAAATGAGAAGTTAGAAAGAAGCTAACATTATTAACTTAGTAAACCAGCAAAACTCTCAGATGCAGAAGAGAGAACTTTGTACATGTCTCTCTAAAAATGTAAATGGTCTAAACTCTCCAAATAAAAGACACAGATTGGCTGAATGGATTAAAAAACAAGATCTAACTGTTTGTTGTCTATAAGAAACTCCCCTCAGGGACAAAGACACACACTGAATAAAAGTGAAAGGATGCAAAAATGATATTCCAACAAATGGAATCCAAAAGCAAGCAGGACTAGCTAAGCTAATATCTGACAAAGTAGACTTCATGCCAAAATTAGTCAGATGGAGTAAAGAGGTCAGTACATATCAATAAAACAAATAATTCATCAAGAAGATATGACAGTTGTAAATATGTATGCACCACACTTTGGTGCAGCCAATTTCATAAAACAAATATTATTATATATAAAGAAACAGATAGGTCCAGACACAATAATATTATATGACTTCAATATCCCACTCTCATCAATAGATAAAATCCTTCAGACCAAAAAATATCAACAAAGAAACTTCAGAGTTAATTGCACTATAGACCAAATAGACATCTATTATTCTTATTCTAACCAATGGTGACAGAATACACATTCTTCTCAGAAGCCCATGGAAGGTTCTACAAAATAGATCACATTTTAGACCAATATCAACTCAAGGTGGATCAAAGACCTTAATATAAGGCCTGAAACTTTGAATTGACTACAGGAAGTAGTAGGAAATACACTGGACCATATAGGCATAGGAAACAACTTCCTAAATAGAACTTGAATGGCTCAGCCTTTAAGAGAAAAAGAATGAACAAATTGGACTGTATCAAACTACAAAGTTTCTGCACAGCAAAAGAAAAAGTTACTACATTAAGAGACTGCCCACAGAATGGGAGAAAATCTTCACTAGATAGTCAACTGATTAGGTACTAATATCCAGAATCTACAGGGAACTCAAAAAATTCAGTCCCCAAAGAATCAACATCCCAATGAAGAAATGGGCACATGAATTAAATAGGGAATTCTCAAAGAGGTACAAATGGCCAGTGAGTACATGAAGAAGTGTTCAACTTCCCTGGTTGTAAAGGAGATACAAATCAAAACTACACTAAGATTTCATCTCACCTCAGTCAGAATGGCCATATTCAAGGGGAAAACAACAATAAATGCTGGCAAGGATGTGGGCAAAACAGGAATAGTGGGAATGCAAATTAGTACAACCATTGTGGAAAACAACATGGAGATTCCTCAAAAAGCTAAAGCTAGAACTGCCATATGATCTAGTGATACCACTCCTGGGCATATATCCAAAGGAACATACATCAGGATACAATAGATACTAGCACGCTGATGTTTATCGCAGCACTGTTCATAATATCCAAGCTATGGAAACAGCCAAGATGTCCTACAACTGATGAATGGATCAAGAAAATGTGGTATATATAAGCAATGGAGTTTTACTCAGACATAAGGAAGAATGACACCAGTGGTTTGAAGGTAAATGGATGTGATTGGAGGATATCATGTTACGTGAAGTAAACCAGGTTCAGTAAGACAAAGGCTGCATGTTTGCTCTCATATGTGGAAAACAGATCCAAAAAATAAACATATACACAAAAACAAATGTGACTGTATACAAACTCATACGTAGAGCATGTTTGTAATAGTGGAACCACTCTATGGAACTTGGGGAAGGAAGGAAAGGAAAAGGGGAAGTGTGTCAACAATATTGTAAAACAGAACATCTGTGAAGTTAGAGGATATTATTATATGTATTGAAAGCAGTTGAAAAAGGAGGGGTAAGGGAGAGTAATGGAAGGGGTTGAGCAGACCAAAGTAAAGTATACTCACAGTGGGGATACATTGAGAAACCCCATTGAACATTGACTTAGAAATTAATAATGAAAGACAAGACTGTCAAATTGGTATAGGGTGTTTGTGGGGATACTTGTGGGAAGGGGGAGAGGCTGAATGAAGGAGATGAAAGTGAGGGAATATGGTTGATGGACTTCATATGCCTATATGAAATAGGACAATGAAACCTCTTACAATTTCTTGAAGTGGGTCAGGGAAGGGGCTGAGGGGAGAGATGGTGGGGGCAATCTAATCAATGTACAATATAATTATATTTGGAATTGTCACAATGAACTCTCCCATCCAATGAATATGTCCTAATAAAATTTTTTTTAAAAATTAAAATAAGAGAAAGTGAAAAAAAGTCCTATGTCAAATGAACAGTCTAATGATATACTTCAATAGAAAAACAACAACAGGCCAAACCTAAAAGAAATAAAAATATCAGGGCAGAAATTAATGAAACAGAGACTAAAAGAACAATATAAAGATAAAGGAATCAAAGAGTTGGTTCTTTGAAAACACAAATGAGATTAACAAATGCTTAGACTAATTATATAAAGGAAAGATGGAGAAGACTAAATTTAATAAAATTAGAGATGAAAGGGTATACTACAATAGATAGCACTGAAATCAAGAGGATCATTGGAGAATATTTTGAAACTTATATTCTAACAAGTTGGAAAATCAAGAATAGATAAATTTCCAGATATGTATGAACTACCAAAAACTGAACCAAGAGGATATAAAAAATAGTTCTATAATGAGAAATGAGATTAAAGTAATAATAAAGAATCACCCAAGAAAGAAAAGTCTAGAATTGCTCAAATCTAGCACATCTTTTAAGAATCAACACCAGTGTTCCTCAAAATATTCCATAAAATACAAAGGGAAGCAAAGCTTTCAAACACATTCTATGAAACAAAACTGGACTCATCCAGCAAAAAAAGAAAACTATAGTTGAATTTTCCTTGATGAACAGAGATGCAAAACAAATTTGACAGCATATTAAAAATTTCATACATCATGATCAACTTCATTTTAATTCCAGGAATGCAAGGATGGTTCAACAAATGAAAGTCAATAAATGTAATATAGCGTATAAACAGAAAAACAGACAATGATTGCAGGATCATCTCTAGTACACACAAAAAAGACTTTCTCAAAATTCAACATCTTTTCATGGTGAAAGTCCTGAGGAAACTAGTACTAGAAAGGTCATATTTCAACATAATGAAGGATGTATGACAAGCCTATGGCAAAAATTATACTAAATGGAGAAAAAGAAAGCATTTTCTCTAACATCAGGAACAAGACCCTCTTATTCCATCAGTGTTTGGTTTATCAGCCAGAGAAAAAGACAAGAAAAAGAAAGAAAGTGGATACAAATAGGAAAGGAAGAAGTCAGATTATCCCTAGTTGCAGATGCATGATCTTAAAAGCCCATAGAGAATCCAGAAGAAAACTCTTAGCTCTAATGAACACTTTTGGAACAGTAGCAAGATATAAAATCAACATACAAAAATCAGTAGCTTTTCTATATACCAATAACTAACAGGCTGAGAAAGAAGCCAAGAATCAATTCCATTTTTTATAGCCTCAAAAAAAAAAAAAAAGCCAAAACCTTAGGAATAAACCTAACCAAGGAAGTAAAAAACCTCTACAATGACAACTGTAAAACACTGAAGAAAGCAATTCTAGAAGACACTAGAATGTGGAGACTTTTTGTGCTCATAATTAGCAGAAGTAATAATGTGAAAATGTCTATATTACTCAAACTGATCTACGGATCCAATGCAATCCTCATTAAAATTCCAATTTTGTTCTTCACAGAAACAGAGAAAGCAGTCTTAAAATCTTATGAAGCCCAAAAGACCCTGAATAGATAGCAATTCTGAGCAAAAAGAGAAATACTGGAAGTATCACTGTACCTAATTTAAAAATAAAATACAGAGCCATAGTAACAAAAGCAGTCTGATACTCTCACAAAAACAGACATGTAGGTGGACTAATGGAATAGAAAAGAGGATCCAGAAGTAAACCCATGCTGCTGAAGCTATCTGATTCTTGACAAAGATTCCAAAAACTGGGTATCGGCATGTAGCAGAGTGTAAATGACCCACAATTCTCACTCTGTACAAAAATTAATTCACAATAGAACAAAGACCTTAATGTAAGACGTGAAACTCTGAAACTTCTACAGGAAAACAGGAAAAACACTTCAAGTTATAAGGATAAATAGCTCAGAAAATAGTAGCAAGAATTTACAAATGGGATTGTATCAAATTACAAAGCTTTTCCACAGTAAAGGAAACAATTACCAGAGAGATCAGATAGTCTACAGAATGGGAGGAAATGTTTGCCAGCTATTCATTTAACCAGGGATTAATAGTAAGAATACACAGAGACCTAAAAAAGTGAACATCTAATGAGGAAATAATCCAATCAACAAGTGAGCAAATGAATTGAATAGTTAGTTCTCAAAAGAAGTAGAAATGACCAATAAATACATGAAAACAAATTCCATGTGTTTAGCTATCAGGGAAATGTAAATCAAAACAACATTGAGATTCTACCTCATCCTAGTCAGAATGGCTATTGCCAAGAAATCATACAAAAATAAATTCTGGCAAAGATGAAGGGGAAAAGGGGAATTGTTGGTAGGAATATAAGTTAGTGCAGCCACTCTGGAAATCAGTATGGAGTTTCCTCAGAAAACTAAAAATAGAACTGCCATGTGAGCCAGCAATACAACTCTTGGTATATTCTCAACAAAATTATGCAATGAGATATCCACACATCCACGTTTATCACAGCATTATTCACAAGAGCCAAACTATGGAATAAGTCTAGATGTCCATCAAGAAATGAATGGATTAAGAAGATGTGGTCTATATTTACAATAGAGTATTTTTCAGTCACAAAGAAGAATGAAATCATGTCATTTTCAGAACAATGGATCATCATGTTAAGTGAAGTAAGTCAAGGCCGAAAAAGACAAATATCACATGTTTTTTCTAATATGGAATCTAGATTTACAAAAAAGTCATAAAAGTAGAAGGGGACTATTTGGGAAGCAGAAGGGGACAAGTGAGAGTAGTTAGGAGGAACAAGCGAAGGTGATAGGGGCTAAAAATGATCAAATTACATTATATGCACATAAAAACTGTCATAATGAAACCCTTAAAATGCTATTTCAAAAAAATATACAAAGGAGTTAAACCATCAGGTTTTGAATCTTTATACCATTCTTACTAGTTATGACCTACAGTACATTGATCAAACTCTGCCTTGGTTTCTTCTTCTGAGAAATGAAGATAATAATAGTAATGTGAACTTAACCCTGTACCAAACACAGCATGTGGTAAGTATACAATAAATACTATTGTTGCATAAGGCCTCATTGAAAAAAAATTTTTAAATCCTCATTAATGCATAATAAGGCAGCAATGGGTCAATTACTGCTTCTTTCAATTACTATCAGTGCCTTAAGCCAAAAGGTTTATGGCTTTATGTCTAAGCTACTCAGCAATATTTTTCTAAGGCAAAAAACCCCACATTTTTTGTATTTAAAATATCTGAAAAAGTTCCCCATCACTGAGACTATCAATATGTATACACACACACACACACACACATATATATATGTATGTATATATATATATATATATATATATATATATATATATATATATATATATGGAAAGTACTATTCCAGTCTTAACCATAGTGAATGTAGGCAAGCATTCCCTCCCCAGGAAAAAACTATGAAACCTAGCCAATAGAAAAACATACAGGAAGAACTTCCATATGAGACATAAATTCCCAGTTCATTCTTCTTCACCTTGTTTCACATTTGCCTTCTCTTTGAAAATACTCTTTCCTAAATCCCTTGACAGCTCTGAGTAGTATTGCTAGAAAAAATGTAAATTTTACAAAACAAAATCAGATTTTCTTCATATCATAATTAATTGTAATTTTTAAAAGTCTTTTTTCCAGTTGCATAAATATTGCTCACCCAAAACCATAAAAGGAAACTCTTATGAGACCATGTATTTACATAGGTTTGGAACTTTGAAATTCCCTAGAACTTCCTAAGTATATATTTATGACTCTGTATATGTTTCTGCTATAAATAACTAGATATAACATAGCATAAACATTGTGTAGACATGTTTATATATCTACATGTCTTTATGTATATAGCAATATCATTAAAATTATTCTTGAAAAATGAAAGTAAAACAGCTAAACAATAACAAAAAAAGATTGATTATGAATTATAATCACACTTACATGGACCAAAGACAATTGGATCATCATAAATCATGATCAGGAAAGAAAACACATCCCTGTTGAGGAGATGCACTAATGCAGAACAGGATGGTGGATATCTTCTTTCAATTACTGTTGGTGCCCTGAGCCAAATGATTCTGAGTGTGTTTGAACAAATCCAGAGGAACTGCTGTTGGGAATCAATTTCAGGCTCTGGAGAAAGCCCTCCAAAACCCAAAGAATTTGGCCTCACGCAGGGTATGGGATTTTTGGTGTGGGAATGAGTTTATACTGACATGCAGGAAATGTGGAGCGTACAGGAAAGTATTTTTCTTGTGAGTTGGCTAAAACTTCAGTAATCTGATGCTTTTGCAAATCAGTCAGATACAACATCCTGTTTCTTCACATGACTGTTTTTCTTAAATGATTATGCCTCCTTACCAAATGGATGTAAGTTTCAAAATGTGGTAAAAGCTAAGGCAAGTTGGATGTAACAACCAAACTCCTGTGTCTTCCTATGCCTTTTAGTCAACCTTGGCACCTTCCTCATTTTGTGAAGGCTGAGTGCTTCTCATTGTGAAAGATTAAGTCTGGAGTAGAGTAATTTAAATCATATTTTCTTTCACCAAGGAAGTTATCCTTAGAAAAAATAAGTTTCTTTTCCAAGAATAATCATTCCTTCTGTGTGCAGAGAAGCCTATAGTTTCTAAGAACCTCCTAACTTCCTTTAAGTTTGGCAGCCATCCTGGCTTACTTTGAGTCCCCACTACACTTAAGAAATGAAACGAAGAGAAAATAAAGTGTTACTGCTAAAGCCATAGCAAACTGAGGCCACCAACTCAGTAAAGTTGGCACTGCAGCCCTCCAGAGGATGTGACTGACAAATTTCAGTGTAAATGACTGATTTGCAACGGCTATAATCTAAAATCCCAAGAATGTATAACATGTACATGATGGGGACTTGGAAATATGAGTGAAAACTAATTAAGATATTCAAAGGGATGAAAATTATGATACTAGTGATTTTAATTATTTTTCTTCCGAGGAAGTTCTCAGATTTTGCATATATCCACAAGAGGATTTGTGATTTTTCAAAACTTAATAGGCTAGCTAATGTCCAAGGAATATTCTTTGGAAAACATTATCTGAATGCATGCACTTAAAACAACTGAATAACAACACAAAAACTGGTCCTCCACATTAATCCTTCAGCAAGTTCAAGAAAATCTCCAAAAGGAATAACAAAGCATTGGAGTAATGATGCAAAAAATTCAGTTAAAATATCTCTATTTCCCTCAAGATCCTCTAGAAAATTAACAACTCGATGTCTACCAATTTTGTGTAAAAAATTGTTGAATGAAGAAAATTGAGTATCTTCTCAGGTTATCTCCACTACAGCCAAGTCCATTAAAGTACAAAGTGAAATCTCTGATATGTATGAAGGCACAACTTCAGTAGTAACATTAAGAGTTCAAAGTAAAAATGTCAATGTAAAGAAGCAAATGAAGAATTCAGTGAATGTCAGTGATCCTCCTCCTGTTGTCTTGCATCTATATGGGTGCTCTTGAAAGTCCATTTAATTCTCACAAGTTCCTTGAGCAAGAGTTTATAATCTAGAAGTATTAAATAATTTTTATTTTGCTCTTTTTATTTTATTTTATTTTTAATGAACATTCATTTTGTATAGTCATATGTAGACTATATTTTTAAGCACCATCACATAAAATTCTTATCACTTTAGCCTGGGCACCCATGGCTCACGCCTGTAATTCTCACTACTCAGGAGGCAGAGATCAGGAGGATCGCAGTTTGAAGCTAGACTGGGCAAACAGTTCCATGAGACCACATCTCAAAAAAACTCTTCACAAAAAAGGGCTGGTGGAGTTACTCAAGGAGTAGGCCATGAGTTCAAGCCCCAGTACCACCAAAAGAAAAAAATCACTTTGTAAATATCTTATATATTTGTAACAAAAAAAGAAAAATAAAAAACAACAAAAAAAGTTGATATCCCAAAAGGTAAATGGTAGCTCTCTCTGTGGTGAGGATATGGTTGATTAAAAAGAAAAGTCTCTTTTTTATTTCAAATATTATAATTTATTTATATATTTTTAACAACAACAACAAAGCTCATCTTGTAGTTTTAAAATATGTCATAATCATTGTGTGGATGGACTACGAAGTCAAGATTGCTAGGGTATACATCTTAGCCTCTCCACTTCCACTCTAATTTTGGTTAGTTACTTAACCTTCTGTATATCTGCTCCCATAGAATGTTGTACGGAATAGTCACTTGCAACATGGTTGGTAGTCTGAAAATGTCAGCTATGATTATGATGATTATTTTTAAATTGCCAAAGTGTTTTAGTGATGGACTTGCAAGTATACCATGGTTAGAAGACTTTAATCTTAGAGGGGCCTAACCTCTAAGAAATACATTGTACAGTTCAGAATTATAATTCTGCTTAAACTTTGCTATTTTGCCTTTTGATTTTTCTTTTTTTGCTTTGACAATAAAGTCCTTGGGAGGATGTTCTGACTTTTGTTCTCACTGTGTGCACCCTGTTTGCATTGTATATATGACAAGCTTTTGTGACATTCATCAATGCCTTTGGTATCACCTTAGGCTTCTTGATTGAGCCATCAGGGTATGAGGACTTTTGTCTGTGCCCTCATAGTTCTTACACATTAACACACCCATGTCCACTTTCTTATTACTAGTGGATCTCCAGTGGTAGTTTTCTCCAAGTCAAGCCTTGTCCAGCAGCATCAATATCACCTGGGAACTTGCTAGAAAAGCAGGTTCTGAAGCTGCACCCCAGACAGAGCGAATCACCAACTCTGGAGCTGGGTCCCTGCAGGTGATTCTGAGTGGGCAGGTCTGCTATGGAGGCCTTTGACTAAACCTAGCTCCAGGGTCAGACCACTGTGCCCACCAGAGGGAAGCAAAGGGCAGCAGAGTAGAGGCAGGCTGGCCAGGAAGGGAGCACCCAGCAGGGCTCTAGCCAAGGCACTATCCCAAGCCAAGTGCAGCTGCAGCTCACAGCTGAGATGTGATCCCTAGGGTGGGGCCCAAATTACTCATGGAAGCTGGGTCAAGCTGGGGACATAGGGTATGGGTGGACCCATGGAAGCAGAGGCCTGAATGATGAAGAGTTGAAGAGCAAACCAAATTTGACATAGATGTCAGCTAATAAAGCAAAGCACAATGATTGAAGGATGGATGTGGGATCCAAGTCAGACCTGCCAGAGTCTTCTTAGGAAGTTCATGAGCCCAGTTGCAGGACTTGTGTTTCTGTCTTAACTGTACAGATTATATTGGAACATGGTTTATGCAGTACTGTTCTGTTTTCTATTGCCTCCCACTGAGCCCTGAGGCTTCCAGCACTGGGAGGGTTGTGAAGAATAGAGTGCTGGGTAGGTAATCTAAGATTTTGCATTTTATGGAAAGGCAATAATGCTTTTACCAGCATGGTTAGCAAATGATGTAAAGGGTGTGAATGACCTCTGTAAACTATGAATATTATGCAAATGTAATCCGTATTATATCTTAACCAGTTTCTCTCAGTGACTGGGTTCTGGATCTATATGTCCCAAAGAATGGACTGTCAATTCTTCTGAGAGTTTCATTTATTTTGTGAAAGCTAGTATGGTTATTAAAATGGAAAATAAAATAGTTGATTCAAGCATAGGTTGGCCAGTTAATAGTTGCATGACTCTGGGCTAGTTATTTATCCTTATTAGACTCTAAAATAAAGTTGAGATCATAAAATCCATTGCCAGATTAAGTGGGATGATGTACATGTTTGGCTTGGAACATGATATGCACACAATAACCAAAGGTTAAGAAAGGGCTTTTTAAAAAAGTACACAGTGACAGAGTTAAAATCTGTGCCCTTACTCTGTCTAGAATCCTATAGTGATCTCCCATGTATTCAGAGTAAGAGCAAAAGTCATGAAAATGTCCACTGAGGTCATACCTGCATTTCTCTCCCAAATTTCTCAGTAATGCTTGGCATTACTCTAGTCTTTTCGACAGGAGAAGCATGCTCTAGAGATAATTTACAGTGGCTCTCAGTGTCTTAATCTGTACTGCAGAATAGGGCAGAGGTCTTTTGGTATGTCAGTGTTGATCAAGGACATTGTAGTGAAATGGACACCCAAAGCTGATTTGAGAACTGGAATTCACTGGAAGGTGAGCTCAATTCAGCCTCATTCTAAATCCCTAGTCAGAGCAACATCACAAATATAATGATGTGTGAGATAACTCAGAGGCACTTTCACCTACAGTCTTTCTTCTAATTCACAGCCATCTATTCAACACCAACCATTTCATTTGCTGTTGGAAATTTCAAGTTCACTTTGGCCCTAAGGTGATGGAAATGCTGTGGGACATGCTACCAAAAAGCACTGTTTAGCAACAAGAACATACAGATCATTTTCAGCTGGTAAAACTAAAATACATTGGTTTTGTTTTGAAACATAAAGATTTGTTTAAGAGAAATATCCCAAAATATCCAACTATCTTTAATATGTAAGAATTATAAATAGGCAAAAACTAAGAAACAAAAACAAAAACAACGAAAGCAAGCCAACCCTCATAATTCTGAACCTTCTGGCACAGGAGATGTTAGAAACTCAAGATTCATCATGTGCTGGGAGAAGTTGTGCGGGATTCCTAAATTTGGGCTCCCTTTCCAGGGTTTGTTTCTTGAGAAATATTTTCAAAATTTCCATTGCTTGCTACCATTGTAAAGTCCCACACTGTGATGCTCATCTGATGGGTTGCCATGAATGTTTTCTGAGTTCTTTAATATGGTATCCAAGATCAAGTTATACTTCCCAGGCAGGGGTGGGGAGTCAGCTGCCCTAGTTAGAGTGAGTGCTGGGTACTGTGCTGCCACCCACTTCAGGGCCTGGGATGAAGACCATGTGAAGGCCCTGGGCTTTGAACCAGATCACTTCTCAGTTCTAAAAAAACTGAGAGAGAGGGAGGAAGGGTGGGAGAGAGAGAGAGAGAGAGAGAGAGAGAGAGAGAGAGAGATGCAGCATACAAGAGGAGCAAGCATCTATTTCCTATGTGAAGTTATTATTATAAATTAATTCTCATATGTGAGAATTATTATTTATTAATTCTCACATGTGAAATGATACAGTATAAGTTTTATGAATATTTGTCTATATTTTCCTGGCATTAGAGTGTTTTCCCCCAGAAGTTTTATCTATTAATGGACATGTTTCCTACCAAAGTGATGATCATGGTTTGTCCCTGCCTTCATGTAATCCACCATTCCTGTCTCTCCACCATACTCTGCCTATGGATTTCTCAGGAGGAAAAACAGGAGGGAGAGCAAGGGTACTGTTTACACCCAAGGACACCCAGTTCCTAACATCACACGTAGGTCACAATCAGGGGAGTCTCTTCTTTCCTACATGTGCACTCTGCACTAAGAACACTAGCATTTTGTGTCTAACTGAATAGCTCTCTTGAAGAGCGTTTCTCATTCACATCCCAACCTGAGCATAAAGAACCTAGTACAATTTGTACTACTTTTTTGTGTTCAAAACTGTGCCAGTAACCTAATTAGCATATAGTCCTTATTGCATATTTTGATGGTTTATGCTTTTACTCCCTATCAGTACCAGATGTTAGCCTGGGCCTTATGCAAAATTTTTAAGCTTTTCCATTGTTTATAATTTATTAATCTGGAAAACACAAATAACATATAACATATGTAACATATAACAATATAGAAAGTTCTATAACATATGTTATAGAACAGATAACATAAAAATACTCATAAATACATGGCATCATCATATTCTATCACAGGTAGTTGATGGCTTAATCAATTATTCTCTTATCTATTCTTCTACCACAGATATATGGAGGTCCTCCAGTTTTTCTCTGCAAATAATAGTTAAATTTCTATTCAATTTATGTCTACCTTTTTATTACATTTCCATAATATTTTGTTAGAAAAGGAGTCATTGGAAAAGAGAGTGAAACACTTTAAGGCCCCTCTTACACATTGCCAAATTTCTTTAGCGAAACCTTATTTTACTTTCTACTCCTCAATCAGGCTGAGTGATGGAAACCTGTTTTTTCCTTGTAGTTTCTATATGCATTTCTTTTGATTGTCAGAAGGATAAAATGTATTTATTCTTAAGTGAATAACCCATTTACCTAGAAAGAAATCATTGTCAAGAAATTATTTTTATTGTGTTAGAAGGCATAATCCACATGTAGGCACCTAGAAGTAAGGCCAAAAGTCAAAAGCTGGGACAACTGTGAAAATATTCAGTTACGAGCAATAAGCTGACAAAACAAAAATTGAGCCAAAACGGGCAGTTAAGGAGTATCATGAATCAACATGATCCTTCCATGGGGAACTCTGGTATCAAATAAAAGGCAGAGGATTTAAGGACATTCATGGAACTGTGTGTCAATTATACAAAGACCCTCCAAGTTCGAGTTGTAAGCTTGGCCTATTGTGAAGGGAGCCAGAGTTGGATGTGTCTTCTACACAGTTGGTTCAATCATAAGTTTATAATAGAAGTTATGAGGGTTAAAGTTATGAATGTTAAGGTAGTTATAAAGGTTAAAGGTAGAAATCAAAGAGAGGTATCACCTTCTTAAAAACCTAATACATTTTGGCCAGAGAAAGATAGCTCTTTTCAGGTGCCAGTCTCAGATGATTGGTCCAGACTAGTTCAGTGAATGTTAACTGAGTGGTTAGTCAGCTTTTTGTCTCTATGATAAGTATCTGAGATATTTTGCTCACTGCTTTGGAAGTCTCAGTCCTAGATTGTTGGCCCCCTTGCTTTGAGGCCTGTGGTGAGGCAGCTTGTCATGGCAGGAGCATGTGGTGGAGCCAAGCAGGAGCATGTGATGGAGGCAAGCTGCTTATCTCATAGCCTGGAGAAGAAGAAGAGAAAGAGAAAGAGGCAGGTGACCCACCATCCATGTCAACAATCTGAAGACTTCCACTAGGCTCCACCTCTTAAAAGTTCCTACCACCTCCCAAAAATCACCAACCTAGGGGCCAGGAGTTTGGCATAAGGGCCTCTGGGAGACATTCCAGATCCAAATTGTAGCATCAAGTATGTCTGTAGAAGCTATGGGTACTTGTGTTTCATCTGGGAACAAAAGAAACAAAGACTCTTGGCCTCATGGGCAGCATCTGGTAGCTAATTAGAAATTCTGTGATTGAAAAACATAACAACTTAGGACAGGAGTCTTGCTGAAGGCATTGTACCAATTTTATTAAACACACACTTATGCCATGCAAGGTGTCAGATGCTGGAGTATAAGAAGTAATCAAGGATTGATAAAATTCATGCTCCTTGGAGTTTATTGTTTAGTAGAGGCAACAGTAAATTTCTATTTGCAATAAGTATTATGAAGAATTTCTGCACGGTATTTTAAGACTTTAAAATGGAAGGGCTTGATTTAGAGAGGTCAGGGGGAGTACAAACTGAAGTGGGATCTGAGAGAGGAGGAGGAAAAGGTGTTAGCTGGGAGCAGAGATGGGTGATGAAGCAAAGATGAAAACATGAAGGCTCTTCGGCCAAAGAGAGCAAGGTGAGCATGAAGACAGGAAAAAGATCCACTGTGCTTGGCACACAGTTAGGCAGGGAGCACAGGGGCACACATAGGGCCTTTGAGAATTCTGAGTTTCATCCAAATTTTGGGGTAGAAACCGGGTTGGGTGGGATTACATGGCCAGATTTGAGTTCTAAAATGACTAAAGGGCATTGATATAGGTACATCAGGTGTGAGACTCTGCCAGTTATTAAACTATGGTTCACAGCTCTGAACTACCTGTTCGGAGTTCAAATACACTGCTGTTGTGTATTGTGATTTTTATTTCTTCAATGTAACTACCAACTTAGTTTCTCATTTGAGAGTGAGTCCCTGTTGGGTTCTGTCACTGGGAGGCCAGAGGGGCAGCAGGGACTGGCTGCTAGGACCCCGCTTTTCCTGACAGGTCACCTAGCAACAACACTTGGCACCAGCAGCAGCAGGTGGTTCCAACCTTCTCCTTGGCATCCCCAGAAGCAGCCTTGCCATGCTCCCTCCTCTATAAGAAATGTCAGATGTTTGAATAGACAGACATGCTTATCCTGATTTAAACACTGCACAGAGTATACAAGTACGGAAACACCACATAGTGCCCATTGATATGTACAATTTTTATGTATCAGTTAAGAAATTTTTTAAGGCAAAGAAGAAAAGTAGCCTGTTCCCCAAAGAAGCCTGAGCCTTTGCTCCTTGGCTGGCTGAAAGGGGCAGGGCCATAGCAGTATTTGGTGCAACTTTAGCACACCATCAAACCTAGGTTCTCGACTTTCACTGCACATTAGAAACATGGGAAGCTTTGAACACTCCCAAGGCCAGGCCACCCAACATCCCAGAATCAGGGATTTGGGAATTCTGAGGTAGGTCCCAGGTGGCCGCCACTTCTTCAAGTCCCAAAGGCCATTTGTTGTGCATCCAGGTACCCGGGATGTGTTTCCAACTGATTGCACCTATACTTATATGAACAAAAATATACATTGAGTGAAAGCAGGTAGAAAAGAAATGAAGAGTTCACCCACCAGACCAGAGGGACTTTCAGGGTCAGCCAGTATCAGCATGCCAGGAGCTTCCAGAAACAACCATCACAGCTGCTTTCGGTGACTAACCTTAATCTTGACATAAAGATGTAAAAGACTGGAAAATGGGGTCAGATAAAAGAAGGTTTAATGAGAGCGTAGCAGCAGGCAGGCCAGGTGTCCTGACCACTGACCTACACTGTGTCTGCTGTACTGTGTCAGCTCCAAGTAACACTGATGTTTTTGGAAAAGAAATGCATCCCTTACTCAGGGTGAGAAAAAAGCGACACATCAGTAACACTGCTGTCCCTGGGCAGCATAACACTCCGTTCTGCACTTGAAGAGTGATTGGGCAGTGTCTGGCTACATAAACATGCCCAGCACATTCCTCACAGGGCTTGTCAAAGTCTTCCTGCTACTCACCACGCCAGCTGCTGGGGTCATGAGCACATACTGACCAGAGTCTGGCCTGCTGCTGACTCACCCCTTTTCTATTGACAAGTCACTCAACGTCACTACATGCCTCAGTGCCCCTATTATAAACCTGCTATAGTGACTGGCCTTCCTTATCTAGATGCAGGCAGTGTTCCACTATGGCACCGAGCCCAGGGAGGGAGAGTCCTGACCCTTTTTCAGGAGGACAATTGCTTATGATCATGTTTTTCCACTTTGATTGCTCTAAGAGAAACTACAGAAGCAGGAGCTTTTTCTAGTTTTGAAATAGCATTCTAGCTTTTCTGATTATAAAAGTAATGTATTATCATTGCTAAAAACACACACAGTGTGAAAGTATGCATGAAGAAGGCAATAATTTCTGTAATTCCAATCCTGAAAGATAATTCTGATATTACACAGTCAGAGAGAGAGAGAGAGAGAGAGACAGAAAGAAAGGAGTTGTTTTTTTAAAACAGTAATAATTTAACCTTTTTCATGATGCTTAATTGCTTTATTGAATTTATGTTTAAGTGTTTTGATTTATTTCTCTGTGTTATAATTTTTAAATGCTCTTTGGTAAAATACTAAGATAACTCCAAACATCTTTTGTCCTTTATACACTTTTTTTAAAAGTTATTTTTTGAGTCTTTGAGAGTTATGTGATTTATACTGGTGGCTGTGAAGATTTATTAAAAGGTATGTGTTTAATCAAACAGCTTCCATAAATAACTTAGTTGCTTTTCCTCTTGGATTGTTTACAGATCAAGTGGTTCCCTTTTTTCTCCTCTTTAATTCATCCCATCTTTTCTTTTCCATCAGTCAAACTTTTTTTGGTGGTTGTATTGGAGTTTTAACCCAGGGCATTGTGCTCTCTAGACAGGTGCTCTACCACTTGAGCCACACCTACAGCCCTATTCAATTAAATTGAGGCCGTATTTTCTTTTTACTTTATTTCATATTTTTTGCAGTACTGGTGATTGATTTCAGGGCTTCACACTTGCAAATACTCTAGCACTTCTTGAGCCATGCCCCAGATCTTTTGTTTGTATTTTGTTTTTGAGAAAGGGTCTTGCTAACTTTGCTGGGGCAGGCCTCAAACTTGAGATCCTCCTGCTTCCCTACCACCAGCAGTAGCTGGATTATAGGCATGAGCCACCATGCCTGACTTCTTTTTATTTTTGCCTTCCCTTCTTGAGAGCTCTCTATTTCCACTGTATTTGATTTTCTGATTTTTACTCCCCCAATAGAAGAGCAAAGAACAAATGGAGAGACACTGTAGTCTGTTAAACAGGCTTATCCCGTAAGCTATCCTATTCTACATTTTTTTTATTGTGGAACATAACATAACATATACCATCTAGACCACTTTTAATTGTACAGTTAATTAGCATTAAATACATTCACATTTTGGGGGGCAACCATCACCAACATCCATCTCTATTCATCTTCCTAAACTAAAACTTTGTACCCATTAAACAGCAGCTCCCTAGCCCCCCATCCTCCTAGGCCCTGACAAGTACCATGCTATTTTCTATCATGATAAACCTTACTACTCTGGTTACTGCATACAAGTGGAATCATACAGCATTTGTCTTTTGGTGACTGGCATTCATCCTCAAGGTTCAACTATGTTGTAGTAATGTGTGGATTTCCTTCTTTTTAAGGCTGAATATTCCATTATATGTGTGTGCCACATGTTTTTTAAAAGTGGTAGAGGACATTTATCTATTTTAATTTTTTAAATTCACAGATAAAAAATATATATACATATATATGTATATATATATCTCACATACAGTATGATATTTGAAATATAACTACATTGTGGAATGACTAAACATCAATAATTAACATATGCATTACCTTATAGTTACTACTTTGTATGGGGAGAACACTTAACATCCATTCTCTTAGCATGTTTCAAGAATGCAGTATGTTGGTATTACCTATAGCATGTTAAATTTACCATGCTAATAGTTTTCTTGAACTTATCACAACTGAAATTGTGTGTAATTTACCCTTCCCTGCAGCAACCATCCTATCTTCAACCTGACAAAATCAGCTTTTTTAGATTCCACATTTAAGGGAAACCATATGGTACTTGTCTTTCTGTGCCTGATTTATTTCACTTAATATGTCCTCCAGATTTATCTGTGTAATTGAAAATGTCAGAATATCATTTTTTGGTGGTACTATGGTTTGAACTCAGGGCCTCATGCTTGCTAGTCAGGTGCTCTACCACTTGACCACTTTACTAGTCTAGGATCTCATTTCTGATGGCTAGATAGTATTCTGTTGTGTAGGTGCACCACCTTTTCTTCATCCATTCATCCACTGATGGACATGTAAATTGATTCTATCTGAACATGGGAGTGCAGGTATCTCTTTGAAGTATGATTTCATTTCCTTGGGTACATATCTGGTAGAATATTTCTTTATCCATCCATCTATTGATGGATACTTGGGTTGCTTCCACCTTTTGACTGTTATGAAAAATGCTTCTATGAACAGGGGAATAAATATGTGATTAAGTCCCTATTTTCATTGCTTCAGGGAATATACTCAGAAGTGAAATTTCTGGATGATATGGGATGATGTGGTAGTTCTAGTTTTATTTCTATATCAGCTGCACTATCTTACATTCCCTGTGATAGTACACAGGGTTCCAGTTTATCCACATTTTTGCCAACGCTTGTTTCACTTATTTTCTTTCTTTTTGATTTTTTTTTGTAATTTCCATCCTCATGGTATGAGGGTTAGAAGATGTTTTTGACCAAGGCTAGCCTTATTTGTAAATGAAGTGAGCAGAACATAGTAGTTGTCTAGAGGCTGGTATTTAAGGCCTGAGCACCCTGTTCTTATCTTCTTGACACCTATTGGTATTAACTTGGCTAAACGAAACTATCTTTGTAGTTTTCAGTTCTCTGTGCTGCTCCAGGTTAGAACCAGCTATAAATGAAACTCGTGTGAGCCGATATAAGCATTAGCCAAGACCCTGGAGGGTGTCATGGCCAGAGGAGTGAGACACACCAGAGGGCAATTGGAGCCAGTTTGTCCTCCTTCTCCCTGACTCCACAGACACCTCTTCTTCCTAGCCATGTCCCTGCTGAACAACAGCAGCCCAACACTACAGACCTACCTCTTCAGCATCTGTCCCTCACAGACCCTCTCTATAGCTGAAGGTGCTGGTTCCCTGACTTCCCTATCACCTCCAGCTTTGCTGCTCACTCAGGGTTGCAGGAGGCTGGCGAGCCCCTCTCCTATATCCTCTAGTTTCCCTTTCTGAGCTCTACATTTGCAGCTCATCCCCAAATTATAGTCTAACATCCTACAATAAACTTCCTATTTCATAATGCTAGTAGTGGATTTCCTACCCTTAATGGAGTCCTCACTGATATACTACCTCCTTATTGGTATTATCTGAAATTATCTTGCTATGAGACAAAATTCTACCCTTATAGGATCAGAGGAAAGGCTTTAAGTTGCTGAGTCCTGTATATAAAAATCACCAAGAATCTTTAAAAAAATTAATAAAAAAACATTGCCAGGCCCCATCTCAAACATACTCAATCAGAATACTTAGGATTTTAGAGAAAACCTTATGAAACGCTTAAAGATGAAGAGGCAAACTTTATTCAAAGTGAGCTGTAGTGCTAAGTACAGGGACTACTACAATGGGGCCTTGCCATAAGGAAAAATTGGGCTCAACTCCAACAGTAACAAGTGGGATTATATAGCTAAGAAGCAGGGCTGGGGTCAGTGGAGGGAAAAATTACTGAAAGGAAGCATCAAAGATAAGGGGTTTCTGGCCAACCTGATCTGATAGGATTATCTTATTACCTTAAAGACAGGCCAGTGTGATGAAATACCTAAGATACTCACAACCAGTGATATAGGACCTTGTAAAACTGATTTAGCAGGATTCTTGTTCCAATTGGATTCTATAAGGACAGAGAGGAAGCCTGAGCTGGGCCTAGTCACACAAGGGACTGGGGGGAGTCTGACTAAAGTTTTGGTCAGAGGAGAAAGTCTGTCAGAGGTGTGGCTCAGACACAGGTATTTTTTAAATCAACTTGATATGGCTACACTAAGCAGAGTTTAGAGTTGCATTTTTTAGTTAAATATTTAAAAAATTAAACACCATGGATTAAATTTACACAAAACAGAAATGAATAGAATCAAAATCTTACTTTGAATGTAGACTGTGTTGGACAAACTGGAAGAAAGAGTGTATGATCAAGGCTATGGCAAAATATAGGGTAGGGGCTCAGGGCTATAAAGCAAAGTCTTCCTTCTTATTTGGGAAAGGGTGAATATTGAAACCCTGGGAAAGGAGAAAAAGAAACATCTGTTAGTTCACTATTTGATAGTTTTACCTTGGGTTAGATCATTACATGCATGAGGAATTATGTGAGTGAAAGCAGTAATTCAGAAGATAGGAAATACATGAGGTAAAATGAAAGAGCAGGCAGAGATTCAGCGCCTGCAGTACTCGAGAAGTATCAGATTGTTACTTAGCTGTTCATCTGATGACTTATGGCTAACACTTGTGCCCAAGATTTAATTCCAAAGATTAAGCTCTTTCATAGGACAAAATAAGGAAGATTTTGATAAGTACTTCAAGGCATATCACTTCATAAACGATGAGCCTCTGCCCTAAAAGACTGTATCTGGAAAAAAATTTGGCTTTTTGAGAGGAAAAATTTATCATGAGAGCTAAATTGCCCTAAGACGTAGGCTCAGTGCACATCCCATTAAATTTCTGTACCCAGAGACTCATTCTGCAACTTCCCAGAAGTTTAGCATCTAAAATAAATCTGAACTTTCTCACATTCAGTAGACTCAACTAGATTGGAAAATGTATTCCTAATAGACACAGCAAATTCAAACATGTAAATAACATAATATTCCCCCAAATGGTATATTGAAAGCTATTTTTCTACGTGAGTTTCTAAAATAACTTTCTGATTCACCCAGAATAATATAGTTTCTTTCTTTATATTTTATATTTCTATCTTACCTTATTTTTATCTGTGAAGTAACTGGCTTTAATCTGTCAGCTTCATAACTGAAGCTTCCTGAGCTTACCTTTTTTCTGAACTTAACTTCTGACTATCTTCTTGTCACTGCTATTTCTGTGGTTTTATCATCATTTAAATTACTCATTCAACTTTTATAGACATGTATGGATTGTCTACTATATAAAAATTCCTTTTAGGGTACCAGAGTAGAGGAAAAAATGCATCAGGTCAAGTCCTTTACTCCACAGAGCTAAGAGAAATAATGAATAAATAAACAAAGACAGGAACGAGATAACTTCAAAATGCAGTTATAGGAAGTAAATGAATAAAATATGATGGACAAGTAGGCAAAGGATGGGAAATGGCATATTATCTGGATGATCTGGAAAGATCTTTGAAGAGAAAGCATTTGAAGTAAGAGCTGTAGAATTAAAAAACTCACCATGGAGGAATTTGAAATATTACAAGAACAGAAAGGAAGTCAGAGTGGCTGAAAGGTAGAATGCACCTCTGTTGTGAGTGAGTGAGTGTGTGTGTGTGTGTGTGTGTGTGTATGCACCTGTGCATGGAATGACTCTAGAGATAGGAACTAAAGAAAGCCTTTTATCCCAGTGTGAAGAGAAAGAACAAATCAGAGAAGCAATCATGATCCTGTAGAAATGAACTGGGTGGGACTACCATGCTGCCACTTGGTATTCAGTTTTTATTAAGAAAGCTACGTTGACAAATGCATTATGGTGGTAACAGTGTATACAGAGCTTGGAAATTGTTCCTTCAAAAGACTCATTTTTATAACGAAAGTTTTTAGACATTAAATGAGCATTTTGCGCCATAAAGGATACTGCTTTACACATTTCTTAACCAGTATGATGTTAGAAATGATCCACGTTGCTTCATGAACATGGAGAACCCATTGTTTAGAATATAACTGAGTCTTATTACGCTTTGAACTTCCTGCCCAAATTTAAGGCTGAATTCTGTCTTTGACTACAATGATGGACTAATATTTGTTTTCAAGAACCAAGACTGAAAGAACACTCATCCAAACTTTATGCCTGTTTGACTTTTGCTTTCAACTGGCAGAGAAATGTGGTTTGAGGTGGTGTGTTGGGAAGCTGGGCAGCAGAGAGGAGGCTGCTGGAGAGGTAACCAGCTGTGCTGAAGTCATTGAGAGAGCTCTGGAAAAACAGGTTTTCAGAACTCACTCCCAGAGATCCTGTCTCAGGAGGTCCTGGGTCATTCCTAGGCTATTTGTATTTATAAAAGCTTTCCACACAATTCTGTTGTGCTGATAATTCTTCTCAAAGGGGAATGCCCAGCTACCTATTCTCATGCTGATTGACCCCTATAGAACAAGCTGCTCCCAAGGCCTGGTTTTGGTATTGTGGAATGAGTAGCTCATATTTTTCATTAGGTTTGTTAAAACCACCTATTGGTCTAGAATCAAACCAGGCTTTTTTCCTGGGCAAAATTTTACTCTTTACCCAGGTATTTATTCTCCTAACAAATATTATTAAGCAAGGCCTTTAAAATAGCTACAATAGTCACTTCTAAGACACACTGATCATGTCTTTCATGAAGCTTATATTCTAGATAGAAAGATAAAGAAAGGAATAAAAAGAGAAGAGAGAAAGGGCCACAGGATATGAATGGCTCAAGAAGGGCTTCCCTTCAAGGAAATGTTTATAGGAATGTATGTGTAAGAGTTGGTGTAGTATCCCAGCTTTTACCTGTGTAGTCCCTCAGGAAAGAGGACAGAGGGTGAATACTTGAACACAGAAAGAAATAGAATCTTATACAGTTAGTTATTTGTAGAGAAGCCATGATTTTATATACAGGGGCACAACGGAAAAAAACTAGAAAAAGATACAGCACATACATCAAATAAAAAATGTGACTCAAACTGGGCATGGTAGTTCACACCTGTAATGCCAGCTCCTGAGGAGGCAGAGGCAGGAAGACTGAGAGGTTGAGGCCAGCCCATGCTACAAAGTAAGACCCTATTTCAAAAACAAAATACAAGCAAAAAAACTGGGGTGTGCTCAAGTGGTAGAGCACTTGTATAATATGTGTGAGCCCTGGGTTAAATACCCAGTACCACAAAGAAAAAGAACGTGTAGAGAGAATATTCAGAGAACTTTTACAATAATGCAAAGGCAGGGCTGGAAGCATGGCTCGAACAGTAGAGAGCCTGCCTAGCAAGCACGAAGGCCTGAGTTCAAACCCCAGTACTATCAAAAAGAAAAACAGTAATAATAATAATAATGCAAAGGCAAATAACCTCATAAATAAAAACGACTCAAAGAAATTTGGCCAAGTATATAAAAACATGCTAAATATCATTATTCATCTAACAAATGCAAATTAAAATCATTACTTAACCACAAGGATGCCTACTTTTCTTATATATCAGTATTGAGGAATGTGAATAGGACATCTATTTGGAAAACAATTTATACATAAATTTATCAAAAGACTCATCACAATTCCTCACCAAAGAATTTGCCACCCAACTCCAAATGAAAACTATGTCTACATAAAGACTTTACTCAAATGCTCCTAGTAGTTTTCTTTGTAATAGCCAAAAACTGAATACAAATGTACACCAACAGGTGAATAAACAAAGCAATTGTAGTATAGTCACACAATATAATACAACCCAGTAATAAAAATGAAAGCCCTATTAATACATAGAATTCCATGGATAAGTTAAAAAAAATTTGCTGAGTGAAAAATGGAGCTAAAAAAGCCTTTAGATAGAATTTTAATCCATAGGGTAGGATAATGTCTTAAAGGGAGATTAAATACATAGAGAAGAAAATGAGTTCAATACTAACTTTAAAGTCCTCCAGTACTTTCAGGTCAAGCAGGAAAAGATGGTCAGGAAAGGAGTTTGAAAAGGGGAAGCTTAAGGAGGAAAATCAGGAGAGTGGCATTACTGAAATCAACAGAAGTGTATGTTTCAGTAAGGAAACAGTGTTCACCTCGTCTATTGCTATTGGAAGTGCAAGTGAAATAAGAAAAGGGAAGTGACCTTTGAATTTAACAAAATGGGGTACATGGGTGAACCTGGAAAGGCTGCTCCGTGGAGAAGTAGGGACAGAGCATGACTAGAGATGACTGCAGAGGTAATGTGAGAAGAGACAGGTGTCATGGCAGTTCTCCACATCACAGGCAAAGGGTGTTACTTTGAAGAACTGCATACCGATACCACATTAGCTGATGTGGAATGGAGAGGCCACATTACTTTTTATATGCTGTGCTTTGTTTGTCTGTTTATCTTAAGAAGACAGATACCAGCCTATGTTTGTATATTGGGAATGATCTAGCAAAAAGAGAAAGAGTAGATGACCCTGAAGAAAGAATTGCAGAAGAAAACAGAATGGAATTGCTATAACTTGAAGTTATTTAAAAATAGTTTTCCATTTTGTTGATTGCCAACTATTTAATTTTTAATACGATTACTACCCCAAGAATCCTTTGATCCCAGGGTCATTATAAAATTAAACTATGATGAAATATGCCTATTACACTAAGAAATATAAAAATGTATTTCACCCAAACAATGTATGCACATATGAATAAAGGAATAAAGGAAAAAAATGTATTTCACAAAGAAATATATACATTATCTGAGTTTAATGTAATTTACATATGCTTAAAAAAACAAAGGGACATATGACTAATAAATTAATAATAATATCTCTATATTATGAATTATAGTTAAGTTTTGATTTTTTAAATGCTTTTTGTATTTTTCTATAAGGTGTGACAATCATATAAAATTCTACTTTAAAAAATCAACTTGTACATATCTTTTTTAACGTAATCTCTCAGAGAGAGAAAAATAAAAACAGAGCCTAGAGTTAAAAAATAAGAAAATCACATACTTTTAGCCTTAACTTTGATATAGTCATCGATATCTTTATCATCCCAAATAAATGGAAGAAAATAAACTACCCAATCAAGAAGAGTACCAACAAAGGTTTTGGTTTCTTTTGTCTTTGTTAAGACAGGGTATGTAACACAGGCTGGCTTCAACTTGCAATCCTCTTGCCTGGGTTTCCTGAGTGTATTACAGGTATGCACTGTCATCTTGGCTCATAAAAAAGCTCTTAAGAGAAAAAGAATTAGGAAGTTATAAAACTAAACTAGAAATACTTCAAATTTAGCTGGGTATGGTGGTACATGCCAGTAATTTCCACACTTGGAAGGCTAGGTGGAGGGGGGGGAGGATTGGGAGTTCAAGACCAGCCTCGGCTGCATAAGAAGACCCTGTCTCAAAAATAAAAAAATTTCAAATGAACAGAATATACATAATTATTGATAAAAATCTATTTTAGAAGGTAACTGAAAAGAAAAATTTGTAGTTAAAGAAAAAGAATGAAAGTTTATATTATACATATATGAAGGATAAGTTAAATTTACAAACTTTAAACATATAATCAAAATGTGTGTTTGAGTACATGCAAAACTTGAAGAAAAAAAACACCACAATGTTAACAATTATTCTCAGTATGATGTTATTTCAAGTAATTTTATTATATTTATTTAAAAATATAAATTATAATTAAATACTTCAAATAACCATAAAATACTGAATTTAAATGTCTAAAAGATATGGAACTATATGGAAGATACAGTTGATCAAAAACTTAAACATTGTATATTACAGATAACAGTATTTTTGTGTGAGTGTGAAATTATGGATAATTTCAAATGTCTGCCTTCCCTCCTTCCCCCAACCCCAACCCCCTCTCTGTCTTCTCTTTCTGTACTAGGGATTGGACTCATGGCCTCAAACTTTCTAGGCAAGTGCTCTACCACTTAAACTCGGTCTCCAGATCTTTTGTTTGTATTTTAATTTTGGGACAGAGTCTGCCTAACTTTTCCCAGGCTGGCCTCAAACTTGAGATCCTCCTGCTTCTGTTTTCCAAGTAGCTGGGATTACAGATACATACACCATGCCCATCTTAAAATGTCTTTTCTTTGCTTGATTTGAGTTTTCTACAATGGACACATAGCTTTTTTAAAAAGGAAAGTAGTCTTTGTTGATCTGATAAGAAGAAAGTGTAAATAATGTGATTTTATTACAAAACCTGTCCGTTTCCCCAAAAGCTGCATTTGGATTTATGTATGGTTTTAGCATTAGTGGTGCAGGCTCTAAAATTTTCAAGAAGTAAATGAATCCTATTCCATGCAAACAGTCTCACAGAACAGTAAAAGCTATGGTGACCTACAGTTGTTTTAACAAGTAAACATTCCAAGTGTAAACCTTAGTGCACAACTGTGACCACACCAGAAACAACTTTATTTTGCTTTTCTTTTCAATTCAGGATGGCAGAATTTCAATCTGTTTAACTAAGTTTGAGTCTAAACTCTAGGCGTTTACCAAGTGCCACAGTGTCCTAGGTCACCACTTGATTCTCAGTGAAATCCAATGATTGTTTTGATTCTTTCATTGATTCATAGTCTGCTGCCTGCCATGCAGCTGTAGGCACATCCACCACTCAAGCTGATCAGGGATTCTGGCACTCAGTTGTGCATGGGGTCGTCCATCTTTACCATTTGTGGAGAGGTTTTGTGGTTCTCTCTGCCACTCTAATGTTGCTCCTGTGTGCTTCAGAATTATTCCAATCTTTTGGAGTTTCAACTCTCTCTCCAGGAAATGCTGACTGTCTCAGATCCACAGCCAGCCTGGGATTTCTACCTCCCTGAGCAGAAAGAACAGTCACTTTTTCTGAAACCTACAGATATTTTCATCTCATGGTTTTCTGTCCAACTCTCAATTTTCCTCAAAGCAGGGAATAATTTTCATACTCTTAGTGAGGAATTTTGCTGTTAACAATTTCCTTACCATCTCATATGAACTTTCATTCTCCTGAAAGAGTCCATTTCTTTTCTTTCTTTTTAGCTATCCCATGCCTTTCCTTAGGCAGAGAGTACAGAATGGCCTAGGTACATATACATGGGAGGTGGCAAAGGAAAAGAATGAAAATAAATTTTTCACATTTCAAAAATAGTGTTAATACAAAAATGTAACTGAGATAGCACCACAGAAAAACAGAAAAGACTCCACTTACGGTGCTATCTCAGGGCATAGAGGTTGCTGCCTCTGTGCTATGTGACCCTGCCCTGCTGTGGCCAGTAGATACTTAACTCAAACTGGGCCAGTCACATTTTATGCCAGGAATGTATAATTTGGGGCTGATAATCTAGAGATTACCAATTTACAAAGAGGAAATTGCTGGCTCTGTTGTATCAGTGGAAGCACCCTGGAGGAAGCCCTCAAGTTCCTACTGAAAAGCCCTCAGGGATGCCTGGTGCCCTCCCTTCCAGCCTTGGCTGCTGAGATGGAACTTCCCTTGGTTCTGTGAGATGCTCCAGGATCTTGCCAAACAATTTCCTTTTTGTTTAAGACAGTGTCAGTTTCTATGAAATGCCACATCAACATTAATTCAAAATCTGACAACTACCTCAATCTGAATACAGAATAGAAAATCATCATCTTCTTTTTTTTTTTTTTTTTTTTTGCCATATTGGAGTTTGAACTTGGGGCTTTGCACTTTCTAGACAGGTGCTTTACTGCTTGAGCTATGTCTCCAGAACCAACTCCCCTCCTTTATTTTTGAGAGAGGGTCTTCCTATGTAGCCAGGCTGGTCTTAAAGTTACGATCCTCCTTCCTCAGCCTACAGAGTGCTGGATTACAGGCATGCATCATCACACTCAGTCAGTATATATATTATTATGAAGTGTAACTCAACCAGGTGTTGATTGAATTGGGAATTCAAAGTTCATTTAATGTCAATGTAATGGTGCTTGATTTATTCTCTAGTAAAGTTCTATGAAAAAGTGTAAGGCCATGAACATACACAAGGAAAAAAATCAGCAGGTCATGAAAAAATGGAGACCATCATACACCAAAATCAGAATTAAAAATGCCATCAGTAATGGAAATATGTAGAAAATACATTTTAGTAGGTGGGGCAGTAATGAAAAAACTGGTAGGGAAGCATGTTAGTATTTAATTGCAGGCCAAAATATCCATCATTCACCAAATGGAAAACTAAGCGAGCACCCAACTGCTAGCATAGTGCTAAGAGTTGGCCATGACTCTGACTTCTATTTATGCTGCCCCTATCAGCTTAGATTTTTCTAAGACAATATTACTGCCAGCATTCACAAAGATGGTTTGGCAGCTAATGTGGTGGGGTTGTATTCCCACTCAAGAATGCATGGTGAGGAACAGCAGCTACAGACAGGAGCAGGTGAGAGAATGCAGGAAACACTGTGAGCCGGGGTATAAATGGAGGTTTTCACTCCTCTCAAAGAACTGCAGGTGGTCTTGAAATCAGTCTATGCTGGCAAAAAGAGAACTGGCAACAATCCCACTGCATTGTAGCATTCTCCAACAGAGAAAACCAAGAAAAGGATAAACAAACAGCCAGGAAGATGCAAATCAATCTATTTCTTCAAGTCTCCTTAGAGGGAGAGAAGCCATGAGCACAAGTAAAATGAAAACTTTATACTCAATCTTTCTGTCGATTGAGACTCAGTGTGACCATACAATGTATTGTCTAAACTGGATTACTTTGCAAGTAAAAGGGCATTCTCTTATTAATGAAGAGTTGCAATCTGGCATATCAAGACTGTGCCTGATGGATCTTCCCCAATAAAAAATCTATAATAGAAGTAAGCTGGAACCTATTGAAAAGGAACAGCAAACCAAAGTCAAAGGAACTATTACAGATGATAACCTTATGCAGGAAAATTCCTATCTTAGTAGTCTTCAAATGATTCAGAAAAACATAACTTCCATGAAATGGATTCCAAACAGGAGCACACAGGCCAGGTTGAAAACAGATATGAAAAGGGAGCAAGCTTCTCTGGCAGGAAGAGTTGCTTCCTGCTTGGCATTAGAGCTGAAAATGGATACTCCATTGTTCAACACTGTTTTACTTCCTATAAACAGAGCTACACTTTCCCTTGACAGCACAGTTTTGGGATGTGAGCGTTCCAATTTTATATCAAATATTGTGTTTCTCACACACATGGAATGGCTGAAATTTAGGATAGTGGTATAACAAAGAGACTAAAAGCAGAGCAATGCTTTAAGGAAATCACAACCAATTTGGAAACATACTGTTCTGTCTTTCTAACTTCTGTCTGTTGTGTAAAAATGGAAAAATCATCCCTTATTCTGGAAAGTCTCTCATGGAAATGATTCATCAGCAAAACAGAAAAAATATATTCTTGAGGTGATTAAAGTGAAGATGATATGTCAAAAATGCTGAATAAGAGATACAGCTTGAGAAAAGAGTACTGGTTTTACTTTTTATGTAAATAACTAATGCTCATTCAAGGAGATGTACTGTAGAATCCCACTATAGATAATTAAGGTATCCTATAGCTGATGAAAACAGTAATAGAATTATAATATAACAAAAACAAAATACCATACATCAGGTTTATTATGTGCCAAATACTGTATCAAGAACTCTGCTACTGGTGCCTCATTGCTTTCAGCAATGGTGAGAAGACATATTATCTGCAATTTACAAATGAGGAGACATGAAGTAACCTGCCCAAATTTGAACTTTCAGTGAATGGTACAGCTGGCTGGAATTCATGTGCAGAGAACTGGAAGGCCATGTTGTTAATTATATGCCAAACTTCCTAGAGACTTATCTCAGAGAAGTATCTCAACAGAAACTTTAGAGCCCACAACGTACAGCAGCTCCACAGGTACACATCAGCTATACAAGTCAGTGATCCATGCAGCAGGCAGTTGTAGGGTACAACCAAGATGGATACTGAGTGGAAACTGATCCTATTGGGATAGAACTCCAAAAGCCACGTGCACTTTATGCTAATAAATTACAATCCTATTCACAATAAACATAATTAACTCATTGCATATCCATTGCTAGTTGGTTTTCTACTGAGAAACAAAACATAATGTTCTCTTTTTTTCATGAATATACATTTTTCTTTTAGGAGCCTACATTTTAAACAACTGTCAAGTAGTAGGCTCAATCTCTAATTCAGAGGGGGCGTAGGACTTTCTTTGTATTTAATGTAAATAAGCTAAATCAATTTTCAAATTGTGCATGGAGAATGGGTTTTCCCTACTTGCACTGAACATGTACACAATTGAAAAGCACTCCGTTTATAGTTATTTTATGTATTAGCAAAGACCACACTTTAAAACTCCAACCCATGGGATGTGTATATTCTCATTCCATAGACATAATGAATTAAAGGTGTACCACTCTTGACTATAATATACATCCCCAGAAATGTGTTTACATAGAGACACGTATGGTATGATGGGGTCACACGGCAAAGTGGCCTCTTCCTTTCTGTGGTAATGGGAGGCTGCAAGAGGCAAAGTTCTCACGAGCAGCAGAGGCATGGCAATCCTCACAGGCTGTACAGAGCAGAAGCAGATGTGGTAGGAGTCTCCCTGTATAGCTTTGATGCCTGCTTCACTGCTGACCTGCAATACCTCCATAATGGGGATTTCCTGAGCTAAGAAGATCTTGAGGCAAAACAAACAGGTATCTTTCTTTCAAGATATTAAACAGAAGTGTGTAACTTGATAGAGTAGCTGCAAGTCAAGGTCATTTACTTTTAAAAATGTAGCCTTTTAGAGCAGAGGTAAATTTGAACATCTGGAAGTATTTTTGAAAATAAATCACTTCTTAACTGAAAATGGCAATTTTTTGGCAAGTTTTATATCTTAGCATTACTTAGAAATGAACTTCTGGCATACCACGATCTCTCCTATGAGATCACCACATAATTTGCTGTATTCTTAGGATTACTGTACTCAAACTATTTCAAGAGTTTTGCTTAGCAGGAAATGAATTTAGGGAAAAGTGGAGATGACAGGCACTGCAGTTTCTCAGAGTGGATTTATCAATCAATACTCAAATGAATAATTGTACATAGTCATGAAATTTTACAGGAAATTGTTGTTTCATATTTGCTTAAGAATCTTATTCCCAAAAGGCCACAAAGTAAAAAAAAACAGTGTGAAAAAATGTATCTGATGGAAGTAGACAAACTCTACAAAGAGAAATAGGAAAACACCAGAGTACAATTAAACCCACAAACTTACATTTATTTGCAAGAAAATAGAAGAATGTGTCAAGACCTTACAGAATGGGAAGCACTTCTTTGTGGCAAAAATCAAACAAACAAAAAGATACAAAAAAAGAAAAAAAGGAAAAACGTCCTGTTTGGAGGTTTTCACTGTGTCTCAGTAAATCTCTGAATGTAGATAGTGTGACTTCTAATCACCAACCACCAGTATTATGATAAAAATGCAAACTTTCAGTGTATGTGTTATCTTCTCTGAAATGCTTTAGCCAGCACAAAATTAGTGACACAGCAAAACCACTAGAGTGTGTGTGTGTAAAGAAAAAAGGAATCATAAACAAAACAATACAATACAATACAAAACAATAATTATAATAATGATGATGCAGCAGTAAATAAAGCAGTGAAAACAAACCATGGGATCTGTAAGAGATAATGAAGCAAAGTCTTATTAACTTGATTTTTTTTGTTTGTTTGTTTTTTTGCGGTACTGTGGCTTGAACTCAGGGCCCATACCTTGAGCCACTCCACCAGCACTTTTTTGTGATGGGGTTTTTTGAGATAGGGTCTAGTGGACTATTTGCCCGGTCTGGCTTCAAACCACAATCCTCCTGATCTCTGCCTCCTGAGTAGCTAGGATTATAGGCATGAGCCACTGGTGTCTGGCTAACGTGATTTTTATTTATGTGCTTTTTAAAATTAATAAATAGCTCTTTAGAAGACCTTAGAAATACTCTTTATACTAACATGTATTCTGGAACTTCCTCTTAAAAAGAACTCTAATCAACAAGAATTATAGGCGTTTTCCTGAGTGTGTGGGAGCATTTCTTCAATGATTCATTCAGTTGTTTGGGTAGCCTTGCTAACTGGTAAGAAAATATTTAAGATGGATAGTAACTCCCTTTCTTAGGAAGAAGGAAACCTTTCTTAAAATGTCACTGGGCATATGTAAGGAAGTAAAACACTCTTTCACCACACATGTACCCCAGGAAGAGACAAAACGATAGTCTGCTCTTAGTAAAAAGGTAGCAGGCAGGGTTCCTAGGTCACTTCTGAAGAAGCATCTCATAGTTCATGAAGAGCATGGACATCAAATTAACTGCACAATGGTACAGTTGTAGCTTAAGGATGTCTTTATCCTAAAAAGTAGATGTTGTTCTAATAACACAATGGCTGTGCTCCCACAGTTGCTGGGATTTAAAAGAGCTCTCCCTAAGTTTGGAGAAAGTATGTCAAGCACCAACTATTCCATCCTGCTTCCACATCTACCCTGGGTCCTTTACCGGGACCTTTGAAGCCAAGACAAAAATATTTTCTAATACTGGTACCCCTAATTATGAAAGGGGGGCTTGTTGTGATATGTCCATACATGCATAAAATGTGCTTTGGCCAAAATCATCTCCTTTTTGTATTATTTTAATACATTAAAATGCATTGTCATTTGTTTCACTTGAGCTGATTTCTTCTATGTCTTGTTATTTGCTAACTCCTTTGGAATCTTGGCAGACAAGAAATATTATTTAGAATTTATTGAATGCTTACCCAAAGGATAAAAAATTACTATAACTGAGGATTTAATTTATCCAAGGCAAAAGAGACAGCACAATAAGTTTATAATGTTCATTGTAAGTTTAGAAAATTTCTGCATGGAAAAAAAGCATTTTCCTAGCCTTACCCTTTATATTGCAGATAAAATACGCACTCAGCAAATATTTCAGTGCCTATTTGTATCAAGTTCATTGTTGGCAAAGGTGGGCATATGAGCACACAAAGTAGGTAAAACTCCTGTCCCTCTGAATATTTATAAAGGGACAGAGTTGACAAACAATGAACAAATATATAGGATACCAGATGATGTTGGGGAGAAAAATTATGAGAGTAGTGACACAGGGTGAATGGTATTTGTTTCCAGGATGGTCCTGACATTTGAACAACATTTTAGGGGTTGTGAGGGAGACAGGAATCTTCAGAAAGATCTTTTAGGGTAGAAAAAGAAGCAACTGCAAGTGCCTGAGTCTGAAATCACAGTCCAAATAATGTCATTTGGTAATCTTCCATTTACCTATATGGTAATATTCTTATGCAAAATTTAAGACAAAATTGAGCACATGGTATTTAGTAAAAAGATATTTTCTCAGGTTACTGACCAGATAATTTATTTGGAAGTGATATTGAAAAAGCAGAAGTGAGATGGCTTGAAAATGAAGAGTAAGGGGAGAGAAATCAGCATACAGTTTGTTAACAAGCTGGTTTCTGGGATGCACAATGAAGGCTCAGTTTGCTAGGGACTCTATTCCCACAGAGCATGTCTTACTAGACAAAGACAGCTGGGACATTTATTAACTGAATTTTCCTGCCATTAGCTAGGATTCTCTTGAGGACTTGGTCCTCTACTTTAGGGTTCTGATGTGCAGTCCTTCCCTAGCTTCAGGGAAATCAAGTAAAGAAGTGGCCTGAGGAGTTGTAACATGATCCATCTTAGATACTGTGTCAGAAGATATCAGTTACTTGGGACTTTTTATTCACTGAAGATACTAGTTTTTAACAAGCAAACCAAAATGAAACTGTAGAGTTGACAGGGTATTATACAATTCAGGAGCTAAACTTAACTCTCCTGAGCAATAAGCCAATATACAGTCTCATCAAAGACAGGCAAAGAGTACCCATAAGCAATGCCCTTTAATTTTAACTTTGAGCAAAGAAACTTAGAATTTGTTTTAGAAATCAGTAATACTTCATGGAAGTCAAGCTTCTATGTCATAGAATGCAGAGGAAATAATGTGACCTTAAATGTTTCCAAGAAATTTCAGTTGACTCCAGCTAGCTTAAAATAGTGCTAGATTTGCTTACCATCTCAGTACAAGACCCTTAAAAAAATCCACCGAAAATACATAAATGTGTTGATGTGTTGAATAAAGATAGGCACTGGTTAATGTTGGAAGGTCTTGTGGCTCAGCCCTCACTCCTCTTCTGGTCTCTGCCTTTAGTCACAGAGTTAGTGATGTCATGTCCTCTGACACCTATAGATTCCATCTCTGCCTGCTACTAAACATGTGAAAAATCCTGCCCAGGCCTCTCTCCTGGCCTGGTGATTTTTATGTTTAACTGCCTATTTGACAGCTACACTTGGATATTTCATGATCAAGATTTCCAAAATTATGCCTTGAACACTTCTTCCTGAATCTGTTGTACTTACACCCTTGCCCTTCTCTTGTGATGGCAACTTTATAATTCTGGTTTCAACCTATGTCCAACAGTATTTGTTCACTTCTCAGCACCTTCATTGCTATGTCACCCACACATTCAAATAGAAGTTTGTGAGCACACACACATATAACATGTTTAAGTATTTAGAAGTTATACATCAAAGTGCTAAAGTTCCTTCCTTGTTCCTTGATAAATGTACCTTTTTAATGATATAGAAAGTCAAGCTCTATAGAGTTTTGAAACTGCCTGAATGTCTCTGAAAGAATGTGTCATTGGTTGGCGAGGACAGTCTAGCCCATGACTCACCTCACCTTCTTATCCTTCGTCTCTGTGTACACATACGGACACCTGAGCATACACCTCAAAGTCCACAGCCATCTGCCACACAGTGGCCCCTGGGCCAGTCAGTAATATCAGGGATTTGCACACCATTTGCATGGTCTTTCCTTAATTACAATCATTGCTATATAAATATTTATTTTTTCTCCCATCATATTTTACATTTTAATTTCCTTTATTTATGTTTCCTTTTCCTCTACTTTTAATATTCCTCTGAATAGATCGAAATTTCTGTCATTCCTGAAAGTTATACATTTTAATTTTCTTATTTGACATCTGACTTTTCCTGACTTACACTTACGCTATTATTTTTCGAAGACTATTGTTATTTATGTCTCTTTTCAGAATAAATGAAGAGCCTTAGCATATTCTTGTATGGCAGTTAAGAGTGCAGGGATTTTAGATTCAGGGTGATGGTTTTATGCTTCCAATCTTTCAGATGTGTGTGTGTGTGTGTGTGTGTGTGTGTGAGACGACCCTATTTTAAGAAGTGTGAGCAGCCCTGCTCATAAGTCCCAGGCAAAATTGATCAGTGTATAGTTAGCAATACTGTCCATCTCTGAATAAGCCACAGCCCTCCATGTTCAGACAGCAAGTCCTGGGAAAGGCCTACTGTAGGCAAGTGATTGATTGATGAAGCAATAGGCAGAAGACCTAAGTTTACTTTCTCCTGGACATCTTGCCTTCTGCTACTCAGAGACTCATTCTCTTTTGTCCCTAATACATAAATTGATATTCAATCATCTTCTGTTTTCTACTTTATATTATTTGTTTATTTCAGGTAAAGAGTATTGTTGTGAATTTATAAACTGATATACCTCTCTCCTGGAATCTCCAACAATGGGGAGAAAGAGGATGTGGGGAAAGAGAGGTCTATCTCTGTCTTACTTCAATGTCTCTCCGACACAAACACTTTATATATTAAAAGTATGTGGCCCAAAACATATCAGGAATAAAAATGTTGAATAAGTAATACTTCAACTCCTATTGCCAGTGTGGGAAGTTTAAATCAGATGTATTCAAAGGAGATTTACCCTTTCCCAGGGAGATTAAACAACCACCACCACCACTGTCCCACTCCCTCCTCATTGTGACAGTATAAAACAGAAGACATGTGGAAGAAGAGCTCTAAGGTTACAGACACAGACATTGTGATGGCATGGCAGAGACCTGCCTGACCAGTGAGGTCATCCTGATAACACTGACTGAGGATACTCTTCAATGGGTCTTCGAGAACATGTATTTACAAAGATAAGGAGTTGCAAATTTTTTAATTCTCACACTACATTAAGAGTTAAATCAGCCAACCTCCCAAGCTGTATGTCTGACTGGACTGGCAGGATCCTCCCAGTTATTGGAACCGAAGCTTAAGAGATCCCAGCAGTCACTGCCAGATAAGCACCACCTATTAAAGAATGCTGTCTTTACCAAGTTGTTTAGCATGGGTGTTCCACACATTATAGCACACTGCCAAAACAATGATATTTTAATTGGCACAGAAAATTCTACACAGTATCCATATCAAAGGCATTGAAATTAACAAAATACCTTTTTTGGTACAACGTATGGACTTGTCTCTGTGGGTTATATAAATGTAGAGAAAACAGAAAGTTTTCTGCATAAATAAGAAAGCCTGTTTATGTTGTGATGTGTTGTGATATTCTAATTATAGCAAGGAGTCTATTAGAATTGTTCACTGTTGAGACCAGTTTATCTGTGAACTAACATGCACATTGGTGGACACTTAGCTGGTGTAAGAGAGAGAACGAGCACCTCAGGTCAGACACCACATCCAGGGTTATATGCTGAGGCCAATCCTAGGGGTTGCTAAGCAATGGTAAATGTTAAATTGCAGGAATTTTGCTGGATGTGGTAATTCACACCTATAATTCAACATTCAGGAAGCTGTGGCAGGAGAATCTTTAGTTTTAAAGCCAGTTTGGGCTACATAATGAAATCCTGTCTCAAATAAGCAAGCAAACAAGTTGCATGAATTTTGTGAGAGTGGTGTTAAACCTATTTTGTGGAAAAATTTACACCACAGAAATCATCTAGTGCTGCAAGTCAGAGCTTTTTTTTTTAAATTCAGGAAGCCTATTTATACAACTATGTGAAGTCCAGGAGGGGGAATGCAAAAGTCAGATAATATTCTTGGAAGGGTTAAGAGAAGTTATTCAGCATGTAACAAATTACAATGAAAAATTTAAAAACTGCCTGGTAATGGGTTTCAATCTATGGATCTGAGGATTCATTTCTTAAAAGTGAATTGGATTATGCAAGATCAACATTTTACATATTTTTATAATTGTTATTTCAAACTATGGGAATAATTACAACATAAGGATTAAGCAGCCAACATTTGGTTTCTTATGTATCAGAAAAACTTCCTATGAGTGCTTAACATGCTTTCAAAGTACATCCAGTGGAAGAGCAGTACAAAAGCAGCAGGCCATAAAACTGCTCCCATGTATTAGAAAAGGAAGTCTGTCAGCAATCTTGTAGGAAGCACTAGTCACCTTCCTACCAGTCCAGACTCAGCAAGTAGAGTACTGACAGAAAGTACAAGAAGGCAAGATTAGGCAACTGGGAAAGAAAGAACCCAGGTAGAAGCTTCCCAGCTGAGATGTGAGTCAGTGAAAGGCAGGAATGCTCCTTATGATTCACCCAGTGTGCTAAGGAGCAGCCCAAGCTGCTAAGAGCAAAGTCTGGTTTAACCTAGAGGAAAACATGTAGGAGTTTTTCTTACTCATCTCACAAATGATCCTAGTGAAATAGATCCAGGTATCAAAAACAAAAAACAAACAAACAAAAAAGAAAAGTGCTCAGAGAAAGGTGCAGCCAACTGCATAAGGGAATGAAGGAAATAAATTTACAAACACCATTACATCAAGAAAAACCACAAACCTGAAGACCCAGACCAATATGTAGAATAATTACCTGAGCAGGACATACATCTGAGAATTAGTGAAGGGCACAGAGTTAAAATTCAAGGGCAAATGCAGAAAAGTTAGGTTAATTATTCAAGCAATTTTGTTCCTGGCAGAAAATTCTACATACCAAGTAATGTCTGAAAGACTGTTTCAAACTTATTCTGAAACAAAAATAATGACAGAAAACCAAGATGCAGTAAGGGACTGAAGCCAAAAGCAAATGCAGATGTGAAGGAGATGTCTGAAGAAGACTTTATTCTGAACCCCTTATCCTGGCTAGCTGTCAGCTGCTTGGGTTGGTGCTGCTATGCTGGCTGATGAAGAGTCTTACTTGGATTGCAAGGGGTTTGTAATCAGTGTCAGTTTCTCAGAATCTGCCCTATGATAGTTTGAATTTTTAATGCCAGAGCTGCTATGAATTTTATCTTTCTGCAATTTAGATTTTCTTGGATATTTTAAAGGGAATGTTAAAAAGAACAAATACAACTCTATTTCTTGTTCTAACATATTTCTAAGAACTATAAATTATATTTGTTAATAAATAATATTTGTAAGAAATAATAAACTAATTCAAAAGGGTTGGGTATGCTTGTATATTCAGCACACATATTAGTGGAGAAAAAAAAAACCTAAGTCAACTTTCATTTTCAAGTGAAGTCTCACCATCCCTTTTGCATAGTGTTAAGCTCATGTACAAGAGGTGGATGGAAAGATGGAGTTTTACTGATGTTATTATTTATGTTTCTTAAGAAATACAATTGCACTAAAAGCTCAGAGTTACAATCTTTGTCATAAAACAAATAGGATATTGCTCTGATGGAGATGTGTTAATATTACATTTTGACAAATTATGAAAGAACATTCTACCAGGTACTAAAGTTACATAAATGAATGAAGCTGGGTGAGAGTCTTTAGAAGGTACTTTCAAGATGGGTTAGCAAGTTCAAGTAAAAAAGGTGTGCACACAATGGTAAACTGCAATGTACATTTACTTTATATATATATATATATATATATATATATTCACATATAGGAAGGCTAGCTTACTCAACTATAGAGTGATCTCATAATTAAGTATGAAGAAAATAAGGTATTTAATAATTTTAGCTCATTTAGATGGAAAACAATCCAAGGGATTTTCGTAAACATATTCGTCATGGGAATACAGAAGGCTTCCCATAGTAGGTGGGATGGGGAAGGGTATATCGTATGGGAAGAGACATTTCTGTTGAGTCTTAAAGTAGGAGTTGGCTAGAGAAGTGAGTTTGGGATGGGTTGGGGTGAAAACTGGAGGGGTGGGATAAAGACAGTGAGGTGGATGGACATGACACAGAAAGTGTGGGACCATGAGAAGTGCAGTGTTGTTGTATCACCTAATGCGAGGCACCGATTGCAATGATAGGCAAAAACAGGCAGCAAAAGAACCCTGTGTTCTGCTGAAGTTCATGGATGTTCTTAGGTAGGAAATGGTGAGGCAGTAAAAGGGTCCCAGTCAGTCAAATTTTCATTTGACTGTGAAGGGCAGATTTAAAATTTAAGAGGGTCAAGATGAGAATTAGAGATTATTTTGGAGGTTACTGAACTATCTGTAAAATAATGAGGGTCTGGATTGGAGTAATGCAAATAGCTAAGAAAATGAGAATTTTGGAGAAATGGATAAAAAGTAAAATTGGCAGGACTAACAGTGACTTGATGGTGGGAGAAAAAAGTGATGAAAAAGACTACGCTTCCAGTTTTGATAAATGGTGGCAACTCCAACTACTCTCAGAAGAGGCATGGATTATGGAAGTACATGACGATTTTATTTGAGGCACAAAAGTATCATATAAATTTGGTTCTCAGTACACATTATGTAATTATCTCTGAAGCTTGGGAAAAGATGGAACTAGAGAGAATATTTACGTTACCAGAAATTGGTGACTTTAAATTCAAGAAGGGCTCATTATGCTAATTTTATGATCCAACAATCCCACTCCTGGGGACATACCTGAAGGATTGCAACACAGGTTACTCCAAAGGCACCTGCATACCCATGTTTATTGCAGTGCTATTCATAATAGCTAAGTTATGAAAACAACCAAGATACCCCACTACTGATGAATGGATCAAGAAAATGTGATATTTATACACAATGAAATTTTACTCAGCCACGAAGAAGAATGAAATCTTATCATTTGCAAGTAAATGGATAGAACTGGAGAACATCATTCTGAGTGAGGTTAGCCAGACTCAGAAGAGCAAAAATCATATGTTCTCCCTCATATGCAGTCTTTAGATCTAGGGCAAATACAGCAATGTTATTGGACTTGGGTTACATGACAAGGGGAGAACACATACGGGAGGTATGGGGTTACACAGATAACCCAAAACATGAAAGCATTTGATGTCCCCACTCCAGAGGAATTAATACAGAAACCTTAAAGTGACAGAGGTCAACATGAGAAGGGGATCAGGAACCAGTGTAAAGATCATTTAGAGATGAATCAACCTGGGTTGTAACACATTTGTACATGAAAGCAATGCTAGGGATCTTGCTGTATAGCTGTCCTTATCTCAACTAGCAAAAATGCTATGTGTTTCTTATTATTGCTTATTTCTACTCTTCAACAGAACTGGAGAAAAGCACAGAACAGGTTCTGCCTGGAAGCGAGGGGGGAGTCGGGGAGAGGGTGGGGGCCAAGGGTGAGAAATGACCTAAACAATGTACGCACATGTGAATAAATGAGTAATATAAGAAAAAGAAGGGCTCATTATGCTAATTAAAGAGTGTATGCAGAAGAGATGAGTGGAGATCCAAGAATTTAAGGTCTGAGAGAAAAAAAAATAAGCTAGACAAGTAACTGAGGAAAGATCCAGAAGCGAGGTAGAATAATAGTGGAAAGAGGATTTGGCTGTGGAATAAGGTGTCATGGAATGTGTGAGGGGAATAACTGAGGATATGGGCTTTATTGTAAGGACTTTATTGTCTGATCTTAAAGAAAAAATTTTAAAACACAGGCACACACGTAGACCCACTTAAATGACAGAACATCATGCCTGATGTTCTCAATTTCCTTGAAGAGATAAACACAAAGAAACCTGCTAAAACTGGTGAGAGATTGTTGATTAGGAGACTTGAGAATAAGAAAATTATTAAATATACACAATTTTACTTACTAATTAAAAATACCATATACATGTGTATATATTTACGTATGTGTGTGTGTGTACCAAAGACAATTATAAGAATTAAATGAAATTGTGGTATCAGTTGCCTTTTGAGAACATGTATTCTTAGCAGAACAGTTCTCCAATGCTATCCAGTATCATCCATTCAGATTTGGAAATGAGAGGCAGACTTGAGGATAGTGAAAGGTTGAATTGTACTGGGCTGGTGCTGAGTAAAGACAAGAATGATAAGGATATAGGTAGAAAAGGAAGAGACATTAGGCCAGACCTTACAGTGTGCTTAGGATTAGAATTAAGAGGCTTTTGCCTCTTTATCAGAATACCTTCTAACTAGCTGAGTTTATTGGAAATATTTCCTTCTTTCCTACTTGTTTGACTTCCACATCTCCAACTTATGTAAATTCTCCATGGTTGATTCACAGATAAGAACTTGCTAAAAGTTATTTCATTACCTTTTGATGATTTTTCTTTTATCTGGGGTTACCTATCAAACACTCAAGTTGCCTGACATATAAGCAAGAATTCCATTATTTTCTCCACAAAAGAGTTTGAAGGAGTGGTTAATGTGCTCACTCAGACAGAATCAAGTTAAGAATGTAGAAAGTGTAATAGCAGTTTATCCTATAGTATTGTAATCATTCAAGTCAATTCATGTTTTAAGAGCTGCGGTTGCACAACATGTAACAGTTTAACTTCACTTAATTCCTCCTATGAATGATATTCACACACAAAAAGATTTCTTTGGGGTCAGCAATTCCTCTTGTTTTTTAGTTCTTAAAACAAAGTCTGAGTAAAGTTCAGGACAGTAGCCACTAGAGAAGAAAGTAAATCAAGTTCAGAATTAAGAGGGTAACTAAAGAAATCTGTAGATTCTACAGATTTCAGATTCCTAGACATAAATGAGCATCTCTCAGATCACCATCCTAAGGTTATAACTCCTCTGCCCCTGCCATATGTGAGAAAAAGACTTGGATTAGGGGAAAAACTCTGCTATTGAAAATATTCCTTCACCCCATCTGTTAATCAAGAACTTACTGAAAGGAAGGCATGCTTTAAATGTGAATCTTTGCCAGTATGTCTAAACTTGCTAGTTACTATCACCTCTGTATAATGAGTCAGCTAGAGATAAGAGCTTTCATCCTTGCTAACAACTATAGGTGTTAGGGTCCGAGAATCCTATTCCTCCGAGAGACAGAGAGTCACACGTGAATGCAATCAACAAAGCAGAGTTTATTGAGCTGGTAAGCCAGGGTCAAGCTCCCACACAGACACACAGGTCCGATTGGGCAGACAAGACCCCGAGCCTCTTTAGGGAAGATCTTATATAGGCCCCTACCAGCCGTTACAGCAAAAGCCCGCACAGTACATAGCCAATGAGTTTGTAACACCACATACATTTCCAGCCTATCCATTTAAGAGTACATTACTTCTTAGCCTATAGATTCAAGGGTCAGTATTAGCGCACACGGTTACATTTAGCAAGCAGGCAGGGCACTCTTGCACGTACTTCTAGTCATCTTTTGCAATCTGCTCACATTCCTCACATTCCTCACATTCCACCTGCCCCCATCCTGTTTATCTTATCCTGCACGGGGGCATCCTGTGCTGGCTTTACTGGTTTCTGCTATGGGGATCTGCTGGGGCAAAGGGCACATCCTTTCATTCCCCCCCCTTTTTTTTTTTGGGCTATATTGAGGAATCATTCTCAAGGGGATGAAGAGCCTGGTATTGTTGGTGGAGGACCAGAAGTTGGACAGTGTTAATTCGGTTTTTGATGAAAGTCACAAGTCGGTTTAGAATACAAGGTCCTATGGTGACCAGTAACAGGAGGATTACTATTGGCCCTGCTAGTGCAGACAGGAGGGTAGCTAACCAAGGGGACTGGTTGAACCAAGATTCGAACCAGCCTTCCCTGGCCTCTCTTTCTCTTTTTCGTTGCTCTAGGCCTTCCCGAAGTTTGGACATAGAGTCGCGAACAACCCTGGTGTGGTCAGCGTAAAAGCAACATTCCTCCCCTAGAGCCGCACAGAGGCCACCATTCTTAAGGAACAGTAGGTCCAGTCCCCTCCGGTTCTGGAGGACTACCTCGGATAGGGAAGTTAGGGATTTTTCAAGGTGGCTAATGGATTTTTCAATACGGTCTAGGTCCTCATTGATGGCCGCCCTGAGGGAGGTGAGGCTGGAGTGCTGAGTGGCCAGAGAGGCTATGCCGATACCTGCCCCTGCCAGGCCTATTCCAAATAGGGTATCGATGGTTAGGGTGGTAATGGGCTCTCTTTTTGCCCGGGGGTGGTCGGACCAGTAAAGAATGGGATATTCAGCTGGATGGTAGAGGATTCTAGGCACCACTATCACCATCAGGCAGAATTCCCAGGAGGCATTAAAGACCGATCCAGCCAAGTGGGGGGGTCATCCCGTTCAGCAAGCATGCCCACCAGGCACCTCCGGCCGGGGTTATCCAATGGGAGGCATTCCAGTTTGGGCGCTCAATCATAGTAGCGCACAATTTTTTATTTCCTTTTGGGACCTGCCCTACACAAGTCCCTTGGCTACTGACCTGAGCCATGGTCAGGCTGGCGGGTCAGGCCTCCCAAACCGTTGGAGTAGTGGTGTTAACTACAAAAGAGGAACTGATTCCAATAGCCTCGTAGAAAGGGGGCGAAGGGCTGTAGCAAAGCCAGCAAGCCTCAGTTAGATTAGGGGCTGTCCTATTCAAGGTCTCAAATGTAGCAAACAGCAAGGTCTCCAGGGGGCTAGGTGGTACAGTGAAGGGAACGGTGGTTGTGGGTTCTGGGGGTGTCACTTTGGGACTCTGAGAGTCATTGGGAGTGGTGTTCTGGGGCATCTGGGGAGTTGTGCGTGGAACCAATTTTGCCTCAGACAACTCTGGCTTTAACACAGGATTAGGCCTTAACACGAGATTAGGTCCTATTGTTAGAGTAGAGACTGGTTGTCGCACACGCCGCAAGGTAAAAAGGGCTCCTGGATGATTTGTTTTGTAGAGTCTGACTCCCCAGGATTTACCCAATTCCCAATTTGTTGCCTTTTTTCCTAAATCAGTGAAATTTATCATAATGGGATTACAATTGGGGGGAGTTAGGCATCCCTTATTTATAGGTCTAGGTTGGTGGTATGTAATACCAGATTGAGAGACTCTACTTAACTGAATAAGGTCCCCCTGTTTGGGGGGTGGCCACCATATGTCCCCTGAGCTCTCACAACCCCATGACTTACAATAATAGTCTGCAATTCCTCCACATTTTTTTTTGTGGTTGGGTTGGGGAGCGGGGCAGACATAGAAGTAACTTTGGCGCAAATCCCATTGTCCCCTGCCAGTGAATAAGGCCCTTAAGTCAAAGTATAATTCTGGGAACCAGGTGCTGGGAGGGGTCGCCTTGGAGGTCTGGTTAAGAATGTCTCCTGTGGATACATCTACAATCATCCAGGTCAGGTTAAAAGGTTGATGTGGATTTGTATGCCCCAAGCAAGTGGTGGACAGGGTTAGAAAAAGGAATAAGGTTACCGAGGTCCAGTTTGCTGAAGTTTGAGTTTGAAGGAATTGTCCTTGTGGTGGGACACCCTTCTTGTTGGCAGGAAGTCTTCCTTCACAGCTACCGGGTCCGCTGGTCTGATGTGGGTGTAGTGGACCCAGATGATGATCCCATTCTAGGAGGGCTGCGGAGCATCTGGGGTGTTTTCGTTTTCCGGAGCATCTCGTATCAGCCGGAGCTTGAGTGGATTTGTGGGATGCTTTCGTGCAGTCCAATTTCCCTGCTCCTCCTGAGGATGTGCCCGTCTCACATGGGAGTGGTGTACCCATGGTGCAATTCCATTGACCTTGAGGATGGTGGGGGTAGTAAGCAGAACAACATAAGGTCCTTTCCATCTAGGCTCTAGGGTTTTGGACTGATGCCTTTTAACCCATACCATGTCACCCGGGACTATGCCATGTTCCGGAGTCGGGACCCTCTCAGTAGTATGGTACGCTTGAATTAAGGGCCATATTTGTTGTTGCACCTTAGCTAGAGCTTGTAGCATAGTCAGGTAATTTGGGGCCAGATCACCTAGTCCCGGGCTTAAGGTCCTTTGAATGATGGGGGGTGGAGCCCCATACAGGATCTCAAAGGGGGTTAGCCCATGGACATAAGGGGAGTTCCAGACTCAGAAGATGGCCAAGGGAAGGAGTGTCACCCAATCACCGCCAGTCTCCAGGGCCAATTTGGCTAAAGTCTCTTTTAGTGTCCTATTCATCCATTCTACTTGCCCTGAGCTCTGGGGGTTATATTCACAATGTAGTTTCCAATTGGCCCCCATAGCCTGGGCTAGTCCCTGCAGGACTTTACTAACGAAAGCCGGACTGTTATCTGACCCAATTGCCTCAGGCACCCCGTACCTGGGTATGATTTCCTCTAGTAAGGCTTTTGCCACTACCTGACTCGTCTCCCTCTTTGTAGGAAATACCTCCACCCAGCCCGAAAAGGTATCTATGAACACTAGCAAATATTTGTACCCAAACTTCCCTGGTTTTACTTCGGTAAAATCCACTTCCCAGCTTCTTCCCGGGGCCCTCCCCCGTTCCCAAATACCTGTGTGGTGCCCCTCCCTTCGTCCTGGTTTCATAGCTGTACAGCTAGCACAATCCTCCACAATTTGACGGACGGCCACGGTCTGGTTCGGAAATCGGAGTTGTGCAGATGTCAGCAAGTCTAGCAACTTTCTCCGCCCCAAGTGGGTGGACTTATGTAAGTTAGCTAACAGGAATCGGCCGAGTTTCTCGGGCAGGATTAGCTTGCCTTCCAAGTCACTTCTCCATTCATCCTCCCTTTTTCTAGTGAGGGAGTGGGCTCTCATCCAAGTGAAATCCTCCGAGGAGTACTCTGGTTGGGGAGGTAGCGAAGGGAGCTCGGGGACAGGCACATCTATAGCCGCGACCATGGAGGGACTCACCATTGCTGCTCTCCTAGCTTCTTGATCCGCCCTGTTGTTACCGACAGCTTCCGGAGTCTTGGCAGACTGATGGCCTGGGACATACATCACTGCCACTGCCTTCGGTTTTTCCACTGCTATTAATAGATGCTGGACTTCGGCCAGGTTTTTTAAGCCTTTCCCTTCTGTTGTGCAAAATCCCCTTTCGCGATAGATGGCTCCGTGGACGTGGATGGTACCGAAAGCATAGCGGCTATCGGTGTAGATATTGACTCGTTTTCCTTCTGCCCTTTCCAGGGCCTCGGCCAAGGCAATTAATTCCGCCTTTTGGGCTGAGGTTCCGGGTGGGAGGGCGCTGCTCCATACCGTGTTTCCTTCTTGGTCGACCACTGCTGCCCCTGCCCTTCGGACTCCATCTTGGACAAAACTGCTTCCATCAGTGTACCAGTTTAATTTACAGCCGGACAGTGGGGTGTCCTTTAGGTCAACCTGTACCTGGGTAACTTCGGAGAGGAACTCCTTGCAGTCATGGACAGGTGCCTGTAATTCCGGGTTGGGCAACAGGGTGGCAGGGTTCAGAGTTACGGGATCTGTGAAGGTGATCCGAGGGGAATCCAGCAAGAGCCCCTGGTAGTGGGTGAGCCTGGCATTCGTCATCCATTTCCCAGGGGGTTGTTTAAGGACTCCCTCCACCGGGTGAGGGGCTGTGACCCAGAGGGCCTGTCCAAAGGTTAATTTGTCTGCTTCTCTCACTAACATGGCAACGGCCGCTATGATGCGGAGGCAGGGGGGCCATCCTGATGCTACTGCATCTAATTTCTTGGAAAGATATGCCACGGGTCTTTTCCAGGGACCTAACTGTTGGGTCAGGACTCCTTTGGCTACCCCCTTTTTTCATCCACAAACAGAGTGAACGATTTTGTGGGGTCTGGTAGGGTCAAGGCAGGGGCCTGGAGAAGGGCAGCCTTTAGCTGGTCAAAGGCCCGCTGTTGTTCCTCTCCCCACCTCCAATCCAGAGCCTCTTTGGTGGCCTCATATAGGGGTCTGGCTATCTCCGCAAATCCCGGAATCAAGAGTCTACAGAACCCTGCAGAGCCCAGGAACTCTCTCACTCCCCTAGTGGATGTGGGGGGTGGAATAGTCAAAATAGTCTGTTTCATGGCATCAGTCAGCCATCTTGCCCCATCTGCGATCCGATAACCCAGATATGTCACTGACCTTTCACAGATGTGGGTCTTCTTGGCACTCGCCAGATATCCCAGCTCACCTAACTCCATTAGCAGGTGTTCAGTAGCCTCGCTGCACTCCTCTGGGGTTTCTGCCGCTAACAGTAAGTCATCAACGTACTGTAGTAGAGTGACTCGAGGGTGACTCCGGCGAAAGGGCTCCAGGTCCTGGCTCAGGGCCTCGTTAAACAGGGTGGGAGAATTTTTAAATCCTTGTGGCAGTCTGGTCCAAGTGAGCTGTCTGGTCCGGCCCCCATCCTCTTGCCATTCGAATGCAAATAGCGGCTGGCTGATTTCTGACAATGGAATGCTGAAGAAAGCATCTTTCAAATCAAGTGTTGTATACCATACTTGTGAGGGCGGTAGGTGACTGAGCAAGGTATAGGGATTCGGTACAGTGGGATGAATGTCCTCCGCCCGCTCATTTACCTTTCGCAGGTCTTGCACAGGCCTATAGTCCCCGCTTCCTGGCTTTTGGACAGGGAGCAGAGGAGTATTCCAGGCGGACCGACAAGGCCGCAGTACTCCTTTCTTTATTAGCCTGCGGATATGAGGGGCTATGCCTCTTCGAGCCTCTTTGGGCATAAGATACTGTTTTACCCGAATGGGAAGAGCGGAAGCCTTCAATTCTGTAACTATGGGAGGGAGGTGTTTGGCGAGGCCAATTCCCGCAGTCTCTGCCCAGGCCGTGGGAAACCTTTTTAGCCATTGGGCTATGTCCCCTCCTGGCTCCTGTCGGCTCTCAAACAGTCGATATTCGTCAGCCAATGATAGGGACAGGACGTGTATCGGGCTCCCCTCCCGATCAGTCACAATTACTTCATCTGGTTCAAAATAGATACGGGCCCCTACTTTGGTGAGCAGGTCCCGTCCGAGCAAGGGAGCGGGGCTCTCAGGGATGACCAGGAAGGAGTGTGTGACCTGGTGTTTTCCTAAGTCTACTTTTCTTTTGGTAGTCCATGAGCATAACTGTGTACCCGTGGCCCCCTGAACGACACTTGTTCGTTCCTTGTTCAAAGGTCCACGTGCCTTGTTTAAGACCAAATACTGGGTGCCGGTATCCACCATGAACCCCATCGGCTTCCCCTCCACACATACAGTTACCCAAGACTCGGGGAGGGGGTCCAAGCCCCGTCTCCCTCTGTCCTCTTCTCCGGCTAGAAGGACTCTGGCCTGCTCCACTGCTCGTTCCCTTTCCCTGTTACCTCCCGGTCTCCTGCCAAACCCTCTTCTTCCCTTTAACTTAGGGCACTCTCTCTTCCAATGCCCAGTCTCCTTACAGTAAAAACAGTGTTCCTTATCCGGGGTCCTGGCGTGGCCCCCTTCCCTGGGTTGGTCCCGGACACCCACTAGGAAAATACGGGCCATTTCTCTTTGTTGCTTTCGGTTCTCCTTAGCCTGGAACTCCCTGTCCTCCTTTCTCAATTTCTCCTGGGCCTCCCTGTCTTCCTTTCTCCGCCTTTCCTCCCTTTCTTCTGGAGTTTCCCTTGCAGTAAAGACCTTCTCCGCTATCTATAACATTTCCCTAATGGTCATCTCCCCTAAGTTTTCCTGTTTATTGAGTTTTCTCCTAATGTCTGGAGCTGCCTGATTAATGAATGAGAATACCACAGCAGACCGGTGGATCTCCACCTCGGGGTCAATAGGGGTGTACTGACGGAATGCCTCATAGAGGTGCTCTAAGAAACCAGCTAGGCTTTCATTTTCCCCTTGGACAACTGCCTTTACCTTTGCAAAGTTGGTGGGCCTCCTAGCGGCCGCTCGGAGACCTGCCATAAGAGTCTGGCGGTAGATTCAGAGACACTCCCTACCTTCTGCAGTCCCGAAATCCCAATCAGGGTGGCGTAGGGGGAAGGCCTCATCTATGGCCGGTTGGAGGGTTGTGGGTCTCCCGTTGTCCCCCAAGACGTTCTTTCTAGCTTCGTGGAGGATGCGCTCCCGCTCCTCCGTCGTAAAAAGAGTATTGAGCAGCTGGTGACAGTCATCCCATGTGGGGCGGTGTGTATGCATGATGGACTCCAGGAGATCTATGAGACACTTAGGGTCTTCTGAAAAGGGTGGGTTCTGTGTCCTCCAGTTATATAGATCACTGGAGGAGAAGGGCCAGTACTGAAACTGTTGCCCCCCTCCCGGTCCTCCTTGGTCTACCGTCTGGACTGGAAATGTGGGGACAGTTTCCTCCCCATGTGTTGATGAGGAGGGCACATCTTCTCCCTCCCTTTCCTGTACCCCTCGGGGGCAGAGTCTTCGACCCATTCCTCCTCTGGCCGCCAGTCCTGTTGAGGAGGATGAGGAAATTTCCTCCTCCGGAGCACTGGCCTGACCAGGGGGAGTCACGTATGGGGGTGGCCGATCTTCCTCTACCCCCGCGAGGGATGGGTAAAAGGGGGAACTCTCTGGTAAGACCAGGGGTGGTAAAGAGGGTGTCCTATTTTGAGGACTGGTCAGGGAGCGAAGGGGAGGTTTCTCTTCCTCTTTTATGACCAAGGCAGGCATGACTGGGGTTTTAGCCCCAGGAGCCGAACTGGAGGGGTGAGTCAGAAAAGCTGTTAACCAAGGGGGGGGTTCCCCGCTAAATCTTCCCAAACCAAAATGTAGGGGACCTGATCTGGGTGGCCTTGATTGCCTGATTGGAAAACGACAGCCTTGACCTTAGTGATAGGTCTAGGGAGAGGGAACCTTGAATGGGCCATCCGACTCCGAAGGTGGGCCATTCTGCAGAACAAAGGGTATCGAACTTACCTTTCTTAATGACCAGACCTGCATTTAATGCCCTTTTTTTGACTTCTGGAAAGTGAGAGAGAATCAAAGACTTTGGGGTTGCTTGTCCCTGTCCCATTGTGGGATGAGAGGCAACCACCAGGAGAGATAGAACAAAAAGGGTGAAAGCAACAATAACTCCACACACACAGAACACTCTCCACCACTCGCTTGGACCGGTCCTTCTCTCACGCTGGTGCGCACCCCATTCAATCTCCTCACCATCCAATTTGGACATCAGGCCGAAAGGCGTCCACTTGACGGGTGGTCGGTCGACTAGTTCAATTAGTTCTTCACCTGGCGCCAGGATTCCTGAAATGCTCGAGCCCAAATGAGAGGAAAGCCTCTCCCAGCAGGACCTCGTGGTCCCCTTAACGAGATTCCCAGAATGAATCTCCCCGGGGATTGGCCAAATCCCCGCCGCGGCCCAAACGGGAACAATCATCTACCAATTAGTTCCCTCCAAATGAGAATCTCAGACTCTCCCAATGCCTAGGACTTGGAATCACCTCTGCTTTCTCGTGGATGGTCTGCCTTCTCGAAAAAGGGAATCTCGGTGGGACCTCCAAATGTTAGGGTCCAAGAATCCTATTCCTCCGAGAGACAGAGAGTCACGCGTGAATGCAATCAACAAAGCAGAGTTTATTGAGCTGGTAAGCCAGGGTCAAGCTCCCACGCAGACACACAGGTCCGATTGGGCAGACAAGACCCCGAGCCTCTTTAGGGAAGATCTTATATAGGCCCCTACCAGCCGTTACAGCAAAAGCCCACACAGAACATAGCCAATGAGTTTGTAACACCACATACATTTCCAGCCTATCCATTTAAGAGTACATTACTTCTTAGCCTATAGATTCAAGGGTCAGTATTCGCGCACACGGTTACATTTAGCAAGCAGGCAGGGCACATCTTGCACGTACTTCTAGTCATCTTTTGCAATCTGCTCACATTCCTCACATTCCTCACATTCCTCACATTCCACCTGCCCCCATCCTGTTTATCTTATCCTGCACGGGGCATCCTGTGCTGGCTTTACTGGTTTCTGCTATGGGGATCTGCTGGGGCAAAGGGCACATCCTTTCATAGGACCACAATGTCATGGGCATATGCAACTCACTGGGGGCTTGTTGTTTTTCTGCTGGCATAGACAACCAGTCTACTGCTTTTAAAAAAGTGACATCGAACCTATGAAAGAACAAAGCTGGATCAATTAAAAGCTAAAATGCATTTGATTCTTTGCTGTCCAATGGCTTCAATGGCCTGCCTGGATTGTAAGGATTTCTCAAACTCTCTCCCCTACATGTCCTGCTGTGCATGGGACAAGAGATACTACACAGCAACCTGGCAACCAGCAGGACCTTGGGTAAAAATTCAGAATACTAGAACACTGCCTTTTTGTACCCTCCTTACTGCTGTACTCCTAATTCTCTCTTCCCTTGCTGCTCAGATCATCTTTGGCGGCTTTTTGGCATGGTACCTTCTTGTGTCTCCAGCTATATTTAAGGATTAGTCTCTACCTAATCTCTAGATCAAGGGCAGAAACATGTCCTTCTTTGTTACCTTGGTGCCCACTCAGGGCTGATCACTACTTCTTTCAGCAACCTTTTGATTGGTTAGTCCTTGAAGTCTAGTGTTTATACTGGCCAACTTCTGTTAAGGACACAGAGTCCTAGATGAGGTAAACTATCCATATCTTCTCTTGGTTAAAAGTTCATTCGCTCCTTCATTTTTCCAACATTGATTGATTGAACACAGCTTTGTGCTAAACATTGTGTGAAGCCTGGGGATAAATACTGGTCTTTGCCTTCAAAGATCTTTTAGGGTACACATAGTATAGTAATAATAATCCATATTGGCATTTGTGAAAGCAGTCCCATGATACAGGAGGAGCTAGCTGAAATCTTTCCTGAGGTTCCAGCATAGAATTTGGGGTGGGGAGTTCAGTGTACACTGATCAAGGCAAGGAAATTAAAGGGAAGGAAAATGAAATTCAGGTTCCTGTACCACTGAGTTCCACTTCTGTGGTGCTTGGGATATCAGGAAGAAATGGTGAATTGTGCATTTACCTCTGTTGAGGATGGAGCTAAAACTTCAGCTTCTTTACAAAAATAACAAACCACTGATGGAAAGATGAAAATACAGGCTTTGGAATGCCACTTTGGCTTGGATAATTCTGGAAAAACAAAGCTAAAAATTTCCAGAACAGTGTTCTGGCATGTTTCCTTAATAACTCAACCTTGTTTATGAAGAGTTATTTGAGATACAGCCTAGAATGAATAAATGTAGATTAAAACTATTTAATATGATGCCACTGGACACCTGTATATCCTAATTTACAATACAGCTTCTATGGGAAAATTTGATTTTACTTCTATCAATTCAAACACAGATGCAGTTTCTTTGGTTTTGCCCTCTGAACAAAAGCTGGCACCTTCTCCAGAAGCCATTGACAATGAAAAGACTTAAAATTGGTGCTCAATCTAGATCTAACTTAAGGCAGAGCAATAATTGGGTATCCTGTGAAATGGATATTCTTTGTCTTTGTCCAGATCTTTTCTAAGGAACAGAGAAGGATGGTAATTGGTAGCAGTTCTTAACATTCTCTAAAACAAGCCCCTAAGGGGATCAGACCTGCCTCCTCAGAAGGCAGATTAGCAACCAGTTGTTAGTTGTTATTTACCCTAATAGCCTATCAAAATATTTTCCCCAAAACATCAGAATTTTCCTGAATGCATCTTTCCAGCTGTCCATGCTTATGAGTTATTGCTCACTAATGGTTTGGTGGCCCAAAGGGATGGCGCCACTAAGCTACTCAATCCAGTATTGAAAAAGGAATTTTCTGTATGGAGCAAGGCTGACAACAGATTCTCTGCTTTCTTCATGCCTTGGTGGTCACAGGTTGCATCATGAAATCACTGCTTCCCTCTACCAAAGAGCTATACAGAAGTAGCTCAGATATTTTTATGGTGAATTTAATATATTTAAATATTTTATTATTTCAAGAACATGATGCATTTGTAGATAGCAGAATCTCAGTGTTTGTAAACTAATTACTGAGTTAAACTATTTACATTTTAAAAAAGAAACATTAAAAATTACAAATGTTAATGCTTTAAAAAGACATAAATAAATGTCTTTCTACCCACGGAAAGTTATAATAAAGATTCAAGAAAATATACTATGTCCTTTACAAAGGGCTTGTATAAAGAAATGTGCTTTATATACAAAAAAATCTCAAAAATGTCAATGCAAGGTGAAGACACCACGACAAATATTACTAACGAGCAGGTATAAAGGCCAGAGTATATCACACACTGACCTGCTGTGCACTGTTACCCACATAAAGAGTGCTGACAACACTATTACCGTTGTTACTGTAATCTTTATCCATACAACTACATCAGAATCCATTGATAAATAGACAAACAAGCATTTTTTTCAGGGAAGCCCTAATCAGTATTTCTCAGTGTTTACAGAGAATTGGAAAACAAGTGCTTCAAGTATAAGAGGAAATATTTCATTCAATAAAAAGTACCTTGAAAAACTCTGGAATATGGTCTTCTGGGCTTAGAATATCTTCAAGAAGAAAATTCCTATCTATCTTCCCATGATTTGAAAAAAAAGATCTGCTGGAGTAGAAAGAAGATACACTCATTAATCTCTTAGTTTCTTCTAGTATTAAAATGGCCCTAAACCTTTTTAAATTGGATATTTATTGAAATAACAGTCTGTAGTAATAAACACCTTCCAAAGCTGTGAACAAGCACTCACATAACAAACATGTTAATCTGCAAAGTACCAACCCTGATTCTTTGAAAGCAAGGGTACTACCCAGCAGATGTTCTGCAAATATAAGCTTAGAGTCTTTCAATAAGGTTTCTCAGTACTATGAAACACAGAAATTATTTACAAAATATAATGTCTGTGTATATGTGCATTTTCCAGGCAGCGGATCATTCTCAAAGAGGTCCTTAACTCTAAAGCCATTGCTTTAGGGAATTTGGTCACAAAGTCTTGTTCTATTTAATGATTCCACAAAAATCATAACCTCTTAAACCTATATGCCCTTGATCATTTCCAGAGGACCTCCTCTTCCCATTTCTGTGACTCATTAAGAGTCCTTCCACATGACTTTTCCCACGAAACTCACCCCAGTCCCACCAAACAGAAGAAATACTCTCATCTTTGTTCACACAGTACTTATTCAGTTATTGTGGCATTTACCCATGCTGTGGGAGATTCATGTGTGTTACATTCCTGAACAAGTAAGAGGCCCATGCTCTTATTCATCTCTGTGTCTCAACATTCACAAGTGTCTGGAATGGTGGCCAAATAATATGCATCAAATTGAATTGATCCAATATCTCTCCCCTCTCCTCACTTCTTGTGTACACAAAGCACCAGTTTCTGAATTTACTTGCAATATACAGGACAAATTCTGAAATTTTATCTCTTCAATTTCCTTACACAATAACTTTTCCCCAGGCTCCTTAATCTGCTACCAAGAGAAAATCCCAGAAATACAGCAATGATGAAGGTTTAAAGTAGTCATTAATCCCATATAGTCATAAAGCTCAGCTTTGTGTTTAGTCTGCTTTTCTCTTTCTCAATTATTTTGGCAAAACTGACTGAACAAATAGAATACTTGGAAGTGTGAAATGATCAAAAAAAACAACATGAAACTAGAAGAGTAACACTGCACCACATTCATGTTAATGGAGTGTAGTCAGAAGATGGTAATTATGCCAATGTTTGATATTTTATTAGTATGTAGAAACTAATTAAATTGATTGCATTATAAGCATGGCTGATTATTTCTATGTACTTCATTCTGATAGAAAAGGTGTCAAATGTGAAGTCTGAACTTAAATGAAGGTCTGCAATGACATTTACTTTCCTGACCTACAGAGCCAAATTAAAGTTTATATAGCTTTTTTCTTGAAGCCAAAAGAAATACCGGTTGAGTCAAAATTGCTTTTATGACTCCCATGTGAAAAGCCCAGGCTGAGTTCATAAGGGCGAGGCAGGTCCCGGGGCATTGCTCTTAACTATGGAAAACTATTTCCTTATGTAGAGCCAGGCTTCAGCTACAGAAAGATTAAGTGGGCATCATAAAATGAAGAATGGGGTTCTAACATCTTTAGATAAGGACATCCATTGTTAGGACTGTAGTTTTTACTACCTGGATGTCAGTTTCTATAGAAACAACAGAAAAATGAGTGGAGGATAAGGATAATGAACCAAGATGATTTTGAGAAGATCCATTAGGAAAAATATCAAATAACTTGGATCTCAGAAAATAAAGGGAGAGTTGAAAGGCTCTGAGCAACTTAGTTTCAAGAATCTTAGCCAGGAATCTTTCTTAGGGGTTGTTGTAACCACTGGGCCCTGGCTGGGAGTCAACCTGGCACTAACAGTCAACTGAAAAAGTGACTCACTTGGCCCTAAGAGAACAACTTATGAGAGAGCACGTGCATGATGGGTGCCTTTGGCTTCCAAAGGGAAAAAGAAGTGCAAGGGTCCTCACATCATTTAGCAAAAATGACTATGGGGCTACTCCAGCTGTTAGAACTCTAGAGGAGAACTGCAGGAAGAACTCTGAACGGAACTTGAAAAGACATAGACAATGTGTGGAACACTAAAATATGTAAGCATCACAGGAAGGCAATGTCTGTTTTCTCCCAGGCAAGAAAATATTCAGTGTCAGAGTTGATGTTTTCACTTAAGTGTGAAATATTAACTTTCACTTTGAATCCTTTTCAAGGGTGTATATGGTTGCATTACTAGATTAAATTTCAAGATTGAGGTTTCTACTTGAAATTTTCTTGATTGACAAGTTTTGAAATCAAATTTATGTTGGATAAATGTAGGGATTTATTAGGGTTGCAATATTTTAAAGTATTGTCAAATGACAAACTCTCCACTACTCTTTGATGATAGACATTGGGAAATGTCCCAAGCAAAATGAAGGAATTTTCAGCAACCTCTCAAAACCTGGAATCAGTCTCAATGTTACTTTTACCCATTACTCCAAGTTCTATTCTTCAAGGTCCTACAGAACAGTATCAGCTCCTCTTTCCTATGACTGCTTTTAACATTGTTGAAGATCTTTGTCAGGGTCTCTGAATTCTCTCTTCTTCAGTCAAAACATACTACTTTCATTCCCTCAAAGGAGAGGATTTTGAGTCCTTCAATTGTTTGGGTTGCTTTTTTGTTCTGAATGTGTGAGTTGATAAGAAAATATTGGGCTCATAATTTAACACAATATTCTTTGATAAATAATCATGAAAAATATCACAGAACTAGTTTGATGTTTGTAAAGAGCAGGATGTCTATGTGCAGATGTGTTTACTACTGCAATATGTCATAGGCTAATATTTATAAAGCCAATAAGTATGAATTAACAGAGATCAGTGACCATGTATTTCTATTAACTGAAATCCTAGTTCATGACTGTTAAAAAATGGAAGCAAACAAAAGTCCTTTAATATGTATATGGTTAAACTGCAGTGGTCCAGGCAATGGACTGTTATTCATCAATAAATAAAGAGTTACCACACTATGAAAGAATATGGAGGAAACTTATAAGCAGGTTGCTAAGTGAAAGAAGCCAGTATGAAAAAAAAAAACATTATGACTCAAACTATATGGCATTCTAGAAAAAGAATATGCTCTATTCCCTTTGGGCAACATGAGTCAGTCTGCTCCAAAAATTTGGATATTCTTCACTTATCTATATGCTATAAATAATAGTGATTGAAACAACTTATTCAATAACTATTGGCTACAGTTATTAAATAGTAAGAACAAAGCATTATTCTGAATATCAGTGAACAATATCAGCAATAACCTCTGTCTTTATGGAACTTGTATTCCATAAAGGTGCAGAAAGATAGGTGATAAATTATTACATCATAAATGAGTTCTAAATTAGGTTAGAAAATAGTAAGCATTATGGGAAAAAATGGAATAGGGATGAGAGATCACTAAACTATTCAGTCCCCTGAGGTTGAGACTGGAAGGAATATGACAGATTGAGGTTCCTGTAAAAAGGCTAGTCTGTGATGGACACGTGAAAAGCCAGGGCACAGTGGTGAAAGATGAAGCTGCAAAGATTGTTAAGGGCCAAATCACACCAGCCTAATGTAAGGGCAGGAGTTTGAATTTTAAAACCCCCTTCCCCTCCCAAAAGAGTATTGTTCCATTTCTTTAAACAATAGAGATGACATTAGCCTTTAGAAAACAGAATTGAGAGAAAGAAGGTAAGAGGGTATGTAATGAGACAAGAATCAACAGTGCCAGAAGGACCATGATGGGACTTGAAGGAAAGTGGCAGAAAGAGTGAGAAAGCAACAGCACTACAAGAAAAAAGATGTCAGCATGATTGCTGGTTTCTGACTTGAACAAGGTGAAATGGGGGGACAATCACTGTGACAAAAAAATCCTGGGTTGGGAGGAGCAGTCTGGACCAACTTGATTAAGTTCATGGTATCCCCACATGATATCCACAGACTGGAGAAATAAGTGGTAGGCAAGTAGTTAAAAGACTTGTGGATCCAAGACTAGGCATAAAGAAATAGTAGCAGCATACATTCATTCAAAAACTATGAATTTCCATAGATCCATTTTCCACTTGTTTATGAGAACATGATAAAGTCATGTTCAGAGCAGACAGAGGACAGTTTCATATGCAGATTTGGGTGGGACTCCTACATGCACTAAAGTTCCCCTAAACACTAACAGTTCAGTTAATGTTTTGAGATTTAGCATCCTTTTCTGCAAGTCAGTCATTACCTTTGTGGATAATTTTTATCAGGCTTGGAAAAGATAAAGTATAAAAGGTCTAGCAGACTGGCTTTTTTGAGGTAAGAATTCTGAAGTTTCTGTCACGGACCCTCTGTTCCTCCCTCCACCATGTATTTTTTTTTTTTCCTTCTGCAGTTTCCTATTAATATTCCTCTCACAACCAGGAAATTTACTCTTACATGCTATGTTCCTGGTGTACCTATTTGGTCTCCTAGTTGATGATTGATCATTTCCTTATTTTTTGTTCTAGAGTCACTCTGGCTATAGTAAAGTTTCAAATTGAAGAATGCATATTTCATTTGTCAAGGCTTTACCTACATTTGCCAACTCAAATCTTGAACCATCTTTACACAAATCCTAAATGCTCAATATGAACAAGGTATCATAATGTCAGCCATCAGTCACTTCATTTCTATATAGCTGCACTAAACAGCTGAGGAGGACAAAGAGAATATGGACAGAAAGGGTCCTCTAGACTTTGGAATCAGCAACACAGTTTTGGTGGAAAGTCAAGAAAGTGAGAAAAGTAGAATAGTGATTAAGTCTATCCTCAAATGATTGATTGGTTTGCTCAACCATGCCGATAAGGAGTGAAGAAAGGAACTAGGATAATAAATCCAACTGGTGCAAAGAACAGCATTAATGAGAAGAAAAGAAGGGAGAAGACAAAAGGAAAGAATGCTAGTCTCAGTAGGATTTAGGAAGTGGAATAATCACAGTGCTCTCTCAGTTAAGGGTATGACCAAGAGAAGACGCTTCTTAAACAGCACAGAAGGAACTTTTCTAGGGTATAAAAGAATAATATTTTGAGAAAAATTATTAATGCCAGGTATAGTGGCTCCTATCTATAACCCCAGCTACTCAGGAGGCAGAGATTGGGAGGATCACAGTTTGAGGCCAGCTCAGGCAAAATAAGTTAGTGAATCTCATGTTAACTAATAAGCTGGATATGGTAACGCACACCTGTTATCCTAGTTAGGCCATAGGCATAAATAGGAGGATCATAGTCCAGGCCTGCCAGGGTAAAAATGCAAGACTCTATTTGAAAAATAACTACAGCAAGAAGGGCTGGATGTGTGTCTCAAGTGATAGAGTACCTGTGTAGCAAGTGTGAGTGAGGTCCTGAGTTTAGGCCCCAGTACTGGCAAAACAAAAAATTTCCAAATGTATCAAAGAACTAAATATTAAGGAAATCATAGATGACCTAGCAGAAAGGCATAATATGTTAGAAATTTAAAATGATAACATTCTAAATATTAAAACAATATAAGGAGAGAAAATGGCCAATATAAGGAGAGAAATAGTCCAATTATAACAAAAGCATAAAAATTTTCTAGGTAAAAGAAAGACTACAATTAAAATGCTAGAGAAGATGGGTAATACATGCAAACAAATGCATACATATAATGAAGCAAGAGCTATTAAACAGGTACAGCCCTAATAGAAAGGTAAATGGCTATGAAAATACTCATATAATTTGGACCAGTACACTTACCCTAAGGAAATAGTAGAAGGGTACAAAAAGGTACATGTAAGTATTGATTATAAAATGATCTGAATAGTAAAATAATAAAAACAAATCAAATACCTAATAATAAGGGAAATGTCAAGGAATTAGGACATCCTATTTCAGTGGCATTCTTAGCTATTAAAATGGTAATCTGGAATACTATGTTATTACAAAAATATTTGAGGTGATATTTTAAGGCCACAATTAATATGATTTATATGGTTAAGGACAAACAGTAAAATAGAACACTTAAAAGTTAAAACAAGAGATTCCAAGATGGCGGCTAGAGGTAGGAAGCAGAAAGCGACCCTCCTATAGTGAAATCTTGGAGAGACTCTGGAGACACACTTTGCAGGCATAATCACTGAGAAAAGGCATAACTTTGACCCCTCCACATCTCCAGCCGGTGCAGAGAATCTCCACTTCACGTTAAACGGAGAAACGAGGAGGGCCCCCGGGCCACCAGTGGCCGGCGCCCATACGGCTTGGGAAGACACGGACCAAGTGAGCTTCGCGGTACCGCGGTACTCCCACAGACAAGCCTGGGCCAGAGCAGCATAGCCCCCTGGACAGACTGACCTCCCCCTGGGGAAAAAAGAGAAACTGAGTAATAAGCAATAAGAACAGTTAAAACATGCTGGAAAGAGGGTGGGGCACCCTGAGCGCTGAAGATTGGGGGAAGGGAATCCTTCCTGGGACTGTAAATAAACAAGCTGGGCAGGCTGGAGAGCCTCTGGCGGGAGCGGGGCGCGCACCCAGCAACCAGGAGCGGGGACGCTTGTGAGAGTGGAGGAGGGAGAAAAACTCCACAGGAGAGGAGGGAAGACCCACTTCCCACGTGAACTGTAAATAAACATGGCAGCGGGCAGGAGCAGCAGCACCGCCCAGTAAGCAGGAGCAGGAAAGCTTCTGAAAGTGGCAGTGGGAGGAAAACTTCAGAGGAGAGGGGGGAAGACCCACCTGCTACAAGAACTGTAAATAAACATGCAGGCCTGACAACCTGGTGGCAGTGTCACCTTTCCCAGTGCTTGGAAAGGAGAAAGCCTGTAGCAGAGGCTCCTGCACAGGAGAACTCTGAGCAAACAAAGCCTGTGGGATCAGGTGAGTGTTAGCTCACCCCAGAGATCTGCATAAATAACGCTCCCAGCTACAGGCTGAGAGCAGCAAGCAGGCAAGCCACAGTTGCAGATACCACTCTCAGAACTGTCTCCAGACCCTTTTTTTCTTTTTCTCCCTACCTTTGATGAGAGAACAACCGAATTACACCTGCAAGCCGAAAAACTTACTGAAACTGTATTGCATTTGAACTTGGGACACTTGGTGGGGCTTTTTGTGTGTGTGTGTGTATGTGTGTGTGTGTGTATGTGTGTGTGTGAGTGTGTAGTTTTGTTCTACTTTATGCATCCCCTTTGATGAGACAACTACAGAACAACATCTGAGGCACCAACTCCAGGACTGGAGATTGAGACAGACACCCAAATTATTAAAACTGAAACTGCATTGCATATAAACTTGGAAGTTTTTTTTTTTTTTTAATTTTCTATTTTCCATTTTATTTTAATTCAATTTTATATATAGATATTTCTTTCATTTACTTATTTTTTATTTTTTTATCTTTGATTTTCAATCCTCTCTCTGTCTCTCTAATGTTCTGTTCAGCTTACTGTCGATTAGTACACTAACACTCCCTGTTTATACCTTTGAAACTCTCTTGTCTGATACCTTGCTCTGCTTTCTCCCTCTTGTCTGTATATTTGTTTTCCCCTTTTCTTTAACTTCTTGCTTTCCATCTCAGTTCACCCTTCCATTCTAAATATTACCACTGTTATTATTACAAGCTAGAAAATACTTAATTGCACACATTACAGGGACAGTAACAACACCAAAGACAATGAAGGGAAGACAGAAAAAACAGGGAAACCAGTTTCCCCACAGCAAAAAATTAGTACAGGAACCAGAGGGGAATGAAGAGAACAGAAACTCAGATCCAGACTCCAACAAAATGAAGATAAACTATGCCAAAGGACCCAATGAAGCCCACAAGAATAATTTAAAAGAAGACATACTACAAGTACTCAATGAGAATTTCATAGAGATGATACTGGATAGGGTCAACCAAAATGTACAGGAGACACTCAAGAAATTCCAAGACAACAAAAATAGAGAATTTGAAAAAGCAAAAGAAGAAATAAAGGAAACCATAGAAGCACTGTGTAAACACCAAAGTGAAAGAGAGAACACAATGAATAAACAGATAAATGAACTCACGACAAAAATAGACAACATTAAAGAAGAAAACTGCCAGGATATGGAAAACCTCAGAAAAAAGAATGAAACAGAACTGCAAAACAAAACGGAAGGCCAATCCAGCAGAATAGAACAAACAGAAGACAGAATCTCAGAACTTGAAGATGAAATGGTAATTAAAGGAAAAACTGAAGAACTATTAATTAAACAACTCAAGACCTGTGAAAAGAAAATGCAAGAACTCACTGACTCCATCAAAAGACCAAACTTGAGAATCATGGGCATCGAAGAAGGAGAAGAGGTGCAAGTGAAAGGAATGCATAATATATTCAACAAAATAATAATGGAAAATGTCCCAAATCTAGAGAAAGATATTACCATAGAAATGCAAGAGGCCTCCAGGACACCAAACAGACCAGATCAAAATAGAACTACTCCACGACATATCATCATTAAAACAATAAGTTCAGAAACTAAGGAAAGAATATTGAAGGTTGTAAGAGAGAAAAAACAAGTAACATACAAAGGTAAACCCATCAAAATCACAGCAGACTTCTCAACAGGAACATTAAAAGCAAGAAGAGCGTGGGGTGAGATCTTCCGGGCACTGAATGAAAATAACTTCAACCCCAGGATACTCTACCCGGCAAAGCTATCATTCAAAATAGATGGAGCAATAAAAGTCTTCCATGATAAGCAGAAACTAAAACAATATGTGACCACAAAGCCACCATTACAAAAGATTCTGCAAGGGATCCTGCACACAGAAAGTGACACCCAACTTAACCATGAAAAGGCAGGCAGCACCAAACCACAGGTTAAGAAAAAGCAAGACAGTAGAGAGTAACATCAAGTTAGGTACACACAATCAAACCTTCAAACAACTAAGACAAAAAAATGGCAGGAATCACCACCTACCTATCAGTACTAACGCTTAATGTTAATGGACTTAATTCACGCATCAAAAGACACCGTTTGACAAAATGGATTAAAAAAGAAGATCGAACAACTTGTTATTTACAGGAGACTCATCTCACTGACAGAAATAAGCATATGCTTAGGATGAAAGGCTGGAAGAAGATTTACCAAGCCAATGGCCCTGAAAACAGGCAGGAGTAGCAATACTTATCTCTGACAAAGCAGACTTCAAACCTACATTGATCAAACAAGATAAAGAAGGACATTCCATACTAATAAAAGGGGAAATAGACCAAAAGGAAATAATAATCATCAATCTGTATGCACCCAATGTCAACGAACCCAATTTCATCAAACATACCCTGAAAGACCTAAAAGCATATATAAACGCCAACACAGTGGTTGTGGGAGACTTTAACACCCCATTATCATCAATAGACAGGTCATCCAAACAAAAACTCAATAAAGAAATCCAAGATCTAAAATATGCAATAGATCAAATGGATCTAGTAGATGTCTACAGAACATTTCATCCAACCTCTACACAATATACATTCTTCTTAGCAGCCCAAGGAACCTTCTCTAAAATAGATCATATCCTAGGGCACAAAGCAAGCCTCAGCAAATATAAGAAAATAGAAATAATACCGTGCATACTATCGGACCACAATGCAGTAAAAGTAGAACTCAACAACAAAAGTAAAGACAAAAAACATGCAAACAGCTGGAAACTAAATAACTCATTACTTAATGAAGAATGGATCATCGATGCAATAAAAGAGGAAATTAAAAAGTTCCTGGAAGTCAATGAAAATGAAAACACAACCTACCGGAACCTATGGGACACAGCTAAGGCAGTCTTACGAGGAAAGTTTATAGCCATGAGTGCATATATTAAAAAGATTGAAAGATCCCAAATCAATGACCTAATGATACATCTCAAACTCCTAGAAAAACAAGAACAAGCAAATCCCAAAACAAATAGGAGAGAAATAATAAAAATAAGAGCTGAAATCAACGAAACAGAAACCAAAAAAACCATACAAAGAATTAATGAAACAAAAAGTTGGTTCTTTGAAAAAATAAACAAGATCGATAGACCCCTGGCAAACCTGACTAAAGTGAGGTGAGAAAAAACCCAAATTAGTAGAATTAGGAATGCAAAAGGGGAGATAACAACAAACACCATGGAAGTCCAGGAAATCATAAGAGACTACTTTGAGAACCTATATTCAAATAAATTTGAAAATCTAAAAGAAATGGACAGATTTCTAGATACATATGATCATCCAAAACTGAACCAAGAGGAAATTAATCACCTGAATAGACCTATAACACAAAATGTAATTAAAGCAGCAATCAAGAGTCTCCCCAAAAAGAAAAGTCCAGGACCTGATGGATTCTCTGCTGAATTCTATCAGACCTTTAAAGAAGAACTGATACCAACCCTCCTTAAACTGTTCCACGAAATAGAAAGGGAAGGAAAACTGCCAAACACATTTTATGAAGCCAGTATTAACACTTATCCCAAAACCAGGCAAAGACACCTCCAAAAAGGAGAACTATAGGCCAATCTCCTTAATGAACATTGATGCAAAAATCCTCAACAAAATAATGGCAAACCGAATGCAGCAACACATCAAAAAGATTATCCACCACGACCAAGTAGGCTTCATCCCAGGGATGCAGGGGTGGTTCAACATACGAAAATCAATAAACGTAATAAACCACATTAACAGAAGCAAAGACAAAAACCACTTGATCATCTCAATAGATGCAGAAAAAGCCTTTGATAAGATCCAACATCATTTCATGATAAAAGCTCTAAGAAAACTAGGAATAGAAGGAAAGTTCCTCAACATTATAAAAGCTATATATGACAAACCTACAGCCAGCATTATACTTAATGGAGAAAAACTGAAACCATTCCCTCTAAAATCAGGAACCAGACAAGGATGCCCACTATCTCCACTCCTATTCAACATAGTACTGGAATTCCTAGCCAGAGCAATTAGGCAAGAAGAAGGAATAAAAGGAATACAAATAGGGAAAGAAACTGTCAAAATATCCCTATTTGCAGACGACATGATCCTATACCTTAATGACCCAAAAAACTCTACTCAGAAGCTTCTAGACATCATCAATAGCTATAGCAAGGTAGCAGGATATAAAATCAACATAGAAAAATCATTAGCATTTCTATACACTAACAATGAGCAAATGGAAAAAGAATGTATGAAAACAATTCCATTTACAATAGCCTAAAACAAAATCAAATACCTAGGTGTAAACCTAACAAAAGATGTGAAAGACCTCTACAAGGAAAACTATACATTTCTGAAGAAAGAGATTGAGGAAGACTATAGAAAGTGGAGAGATCTCCCATGCTCATGGATTGGTAGAATCAACATAGTAAAAATGTCGATACTCCCCAAAGTAATCTACATGTTTAATGCAATTCCCATCAAAATTCCAATGACATTCATTAAAGAGATTGAAAAATCTACTGTTAAATTTATATGGAAACACAAGAGGCCACGAATAGCCAAGGCAATACTCAGTCAAAAGAACAATGCAGGAGGTATCACAATACCTGACTTCAAACTATATTACAAAGCAATAACAATAAAAACAGCATGGTACTGGCCCAAAAACAGACATGAAGACCAGTGGAACAGAATAGAGGACCCAGATATGAAGCCACACAACTATAAGCAACTTATCTTTGACAAAGGAGCTAAAAATATACGATGGAGAAATAGCAGCCTCTTCAACAAAAACTGCTGGGAAAACTGGTTAGCAGTTTGCAAAAAACTGAAACTAGATCCATGTATATCACCCTATACCAAGATTAACTCAAAATGGATCAAGGATCTTAATGTCAGACCCCAAACTCTTAAGTTGATACAAGAAAGAGTAGGAAATACTCTGGAGTTAGTAGGTATAGATAAGAACTTTCTCAATGAAACCCCAGCAGCACAGCAACTAAGAGATAGCATAGATAAATGGGACCTCATAAAACTAAAAAGCTTCTGGTCATCAAAAGAAATGGTCTCTAAACTGAAGAGAACACCCACAGAGTGGGAGAAAATATTTGCCAATTATACATCAGACAAAGGACTGATAACCAGAATATACAGGGAACTTAAAAAACTAAATTCTCCCAAAACTAATGAACCAATAAACAAATGGGCACGTGAACTAAACAGAACTTTCTCAAAAGAAGAAATTCAAATGGCCAGAAAACACATGAAAAAATGCTCACCATCTCTAGCAATAAAGGAAATGCAAATTAAAACCACGCTAAGATTCCACCTCACCCCTGTTAGAATAGCCATCATCAGCAACACCACCAACAACAGGTGTTGGCGAGGATGCGGGGAAAAAGGAACCCTCTTACACTGTTGGTGGGAATGTAGACTAGTACAACCACTCTGGAAAAAAATTTGGAGGCTACTTAAAAAGCTGGACATCGATCTACCATTTGATCCAGCAATACCACTCTTGGGGATATACCCAAAAGACTGTTACTCCAGAGGCACCTGCACACCCATGTTTATTGTGGCACTATTCACAATAGCCAAGTTATGGAAACAGCCAAGATGCCCCAGCACTGACGAATGGATTAAGAAAATGTGGTATCTATACACAATGGAATTTTATGCAGCCATGAAGAAGAACGAATGTTATCATTCGCTGGTAACTGGATGGAATTGGAGAACATCATTCTGAGTGAGGTTAGCCTGGCCCAAAAGACCAAAAATCGTATGTTCTCCCTCATATGTGGACATTAGATCAAGGGCAAACACAACAAGGGGATTGGACTATGAGCACATGATAGAAGCGAGAGCACACAAGGAAGGGGTGAGGATAGGTAAGACACCTAAAAAACTAGCTAGCATTTGTTGCCCTTAATGCAGAGAAACTAAAGCAGATACCTTAAAGCAACTGAGGCCAATAGGAAAAGGGGAACAGGTACTAGAGAAAAGTTTAGATCAAAAAGAATTAACCTAGAAGGTAACACCCACGCACAGGAAATCAATGTGAGTCAATGCCCTGTATAGCTATCCTTATCTCAACCAGCAAAACCCTTGTTCCTTCCTATTATTGCTTATACTCTCTCTACAACAAAATTAGAAATAAGGGCAAAATAGTTTCTGCTGGGTATTGGGGGAGGAGAGGATGGGTTGGAGTAGGTGGTAAGGGAGGGGGTGGGGGCAGGGGGGAGAAATGAACCAATCCTTGTATGCACATATGAATAATAAAAGAAAAATGAAAAAAAAAGTTAAAACAATTCTCTACAATTTTTTCTAGAACCTTATTTAAGAGTTTAAAATATTTTTTATAACAAAAGTATGGAAAATGGAGCAGAAGTAATGGGACAGGAATGAAGCATGAGATGGTCTCTAGGTCTTCCTGAAACCAGAGTAAGTCACTTGGGATAAAGGCACAGACTGAAAATTTTCTAGGTTGGGTCTGAGTCCCAAGGATCATTTCCTTATCACCTTAATTCCCCAACTAACACTAAAGTTAATTTGTGTTACTCACAGGAAACAGATTTGCTTAGATGACTGGCTTAATTATATCAGATGTGTCCTCTCCCTTATGCTTTACCCCTCCTAGTAACTATATGCCACCATCATTTTTTGAGGCAATAATTGAGAACAAGCAACCCTGAGCTTCTCAAATAAATTAAAACTTATTTTTCCAAAGTTTTATATATTCCTTGAATCTTTCCAGAGCAAAATGACATCAAAGGGCAGCACCCATAAGGACCAACGTCCAAGGGAACATTTTCTCTGACATCAGAGTAATCTCTTTCTTTCTGTTCTTCATTTTAATCTATTTCTTCCACCACAAAGTTTTGTGACTTTCTGATAATGAATCATCAAAAACAGGAGAAATGAAAAAAAAATAGACCTGAGGAGGAGGAGGAATGAGGAATGCTGAGGGGAGGATAAGAATGTAAGGTTCTCTGTGTACAAAATAAGACACTGGAATAAGAATAGGAAGAGGTGGGAGATGTGGAATTTTTGCAGAACAGCTTTAGGGCACCAGGAGCTTGAGGTTGAGGGAAGGGACGTTGGAGAAGTGTGGTTCTGAGTTTTGAGTTTGATAAGGCAGATTTTAAGTGCCCTCAAAAACACACCAAAATGGTAACTATGGGTGGTGATGGATGTGATAATTAATTTGATTGTAGTGATTATTACACAATTTATATGTGTATCAAGTCATTACATCATGTACTTAGACTGGAATATGCAAACTAGTTTGGCAGCTGAAGTGTGCTTCTTTGATATATAATCCATTAATTCCATAAAAGAAACCATATAGGATCCTAGAACTTGAGTTCCACTGTCATCTTCCAATGAATAAGTACTATTTATTCTAATGCCACTTTGGAGAAGAGGTTCAGGTTATTTAGTGTCTCTCATGATGAGCAGATGGAACACCAAAGTAGAAAGGCCTTAGTGAATGCATGAAGGGAAACAGGGCTGAATGTTTCTGCCAAACAAGGGAAATGAAAGCAAAATCTTTCATTGTTGGAACTCCATGATAAAAGATGCCACCTAGAACAGCGTTTTCATAAAGAGGTTTTGCCTCATGGAAATTTCTCTCTGGAGTAGAAGAATGAAATGTAGATAAAAGACTGTACCCTCTTCAAGGGAATATTCAAAATATTTATAAACTGCTCGGGGCCTAATTCTGAATTAGACAGATATTAGCACTTCACTAACTCTGGAAGGAAGAAAGCTGACAGAGACATTGGGAAGGGGATAGGTTTGAAGCAGTTCCCATTTATCAACTAACGGAACATTTTTCAATATTTTAACAAAAAGTATGAGCCGGGCAACAGTGGCTCCTAGCTACTAAGGAGGCAGAGATCAGGAGGATTGTGGTTCAAAGCCAGGCCAGGCAAATAGTTCGTGAGTCCCTATCTCAAAACATGAGGACTGGTGGAGTGGCTCAGGGTATAGGCCCTGTGTTCAAGCCCCAGTACCACAAAAAAAAAAAAAAAATTATGGCCATGCTGGCACTTCTTAACTGGTTATTGGCCTTGATCCTTCCTCCTTCCTGTCTCTTTCCCTTGTAGCTAGCTGCTGCTTCTTTGTTGCGTTTTTTTTTTTTTTTGTGCGTGGTACTGGGGTTTGAACTCAGGGCCTCAGCTTACTAGGCAGGCACTCTACCACTTGAGTCACTCCACCAGCCCCTTTGTTGTTCTTTCTTTGCCATCTCAGCTGACATGATTCTTGTTTGCTCTGCTCATTAATTACTTCATGCACTTCATGTCCTGAGTAAACCTGTGCATAGCAGTGACTTAAATCCTGCAAGTAGACTAGCTAATTAGGTGAGAATGAGGGCTAGAGAGGAGTGATACAACAGCCAAAGCAATGTCCTCCATTGTCAATGAAGCCAAGTCTGTTCCTGTCACTGACGGGAAGCCAGGGAGTACCCAGTGACATAATAGCATCAATAGGGACATTTCAAATGGGTAGAAGTATTTTCCATTACAGGTATATGAGTCTGGTCATCAGTATGGATACCCTATAAACCACTTCTTGTCTGGATTAGTTGCAGTGGGTCATCATTAATTTTAACAGTACTGAAGTAAGCATATCGCTTACTTTCTCAACAAGGTAGAATGTAGGCAGGCAGGCAAAGTGCCAAAGAAAACTTCCTTTTGATTTCATACCTAGCCTGGCATGACTGGTAATGATCAGGATATGGGCTCTGAAGTCAGACTGAAGTGGAGTACTTGCTCCCCCACTTACTGCTATATGCCTTTTGGTTACTTCATCACTCTAAATCAACAGCTCTAAAATGAGAAAAATTGTTCCTACTTCACAGAGTCATTGTGGAGATTAAATTAATTAGTATTTGTTAGGAGCCCAGTATGGTGTCTTGTACCAACTAAGTATGCATAAAAGTATGAATATTGCCAAGTTTGCTCATGCCTAGAATCCTAGCTACTCGGGAGGCACAGATTGGGTGGATCATGGTTCAAGGTCAGTCCAGGCAAAAAATTAGGGAGACCCCCATCTCAACAGAAAAAGCTGGGCGTGGCTAAGCACACCTGTCATCTCAGCTATGACAGGAAGCATAAACAGGAGGATCATGATTCAGGCCCACCCAAGCAAAAAGCAAAACCCTGTCTCAAAAACAACCAGAGCAAAAAGGGCTGGAGGAGTGGTTCACATGGTAAACCACCTGCCTCACAAGCACAAAGTCCTGAGTTCAAACTCCCCAAGAAAGATATAAATACTGTTATTGTTAAGTTCCTTCTTTTCCTGTATGCTGTTGCTGAGACTAGTTCCTTGGCCTTTTTGACCCACACACCATAAAAATATTTTTATTATAAAAAATTCTCCTTCCAAAAGGGTTTTTACATATGCCTTAGTGGATCTTGCCTTTTTTGCCCTTTTTCTTAACTTCCCATCACTCCCTGAGGGTTGAACATAATATTTTAAAGACAAAATTATCACTAAATTTTAGTATGTCCACACAATTCCCAATTATTTGAATAATTTGACTCATATTACTTCTTTGGGAAAGAAAATGTTAGGAGAGAAAATTGCCAAAAAATTGTGGAGATTTGAAAAGCTGAACCTACATAAAGGAATTACTTGTATAAGGCTTAATAGACTCCAATTTCAGGAGACTGCCTGAAGTTGAGAATCAAGGAGTAGGTCAGGTTTAATAATCAAAGAGGAGAAATAGTGGGGCACTGAACCAAAAAGATGCAAAGCCTATAACTTTAAGCCCAGGTATATTCTAGGAATAAGGCCTGTAATCTAGATTTCAAAATGAAAGATGAGACAAAATAACAGATCAAGTATTAGCAGAGAATGAATACATGGAAAAGATGCTATCCCCCATGGCTGACTTTCACCATGACAGCCATGGAACGGCCAGTAGTTAGTATACCTAGCTTTTAGATCTTGGGCTCTAAAGGGGGTAATGTTTGAGGTAATCCTCCAATATTCTCAAACTCAGCGTTAGACTGTGTACCCCAAACAAAAAACAGCACTTGACAGTTACTATTGTAGTAACTACAACAGGCAAAAGTCATCAATAGATGCTGAAGCTAGAATGTGGTATGTGGGGTGGGGGAAGTATGAAGAGAAAGGGTGTATTTGTATAGTTTTGATGCATCTCTCTAGAGGATACTTACTAATTAGAAAAGTAAAAATAGTAAACTTTAAGGTGCAGCAATCCTAGCAGACACTATCTTAACCAAAAGATTGGAGCTTAAATTAATAGTATTGAGACACATGGATAACATATGTCTTCTGATATGATACATTCAGAAGGGACAATGGTGCTAGTGTTGGAGGAAAATGAGGGTATATGACAACCAAATGCAACTTGTAGTCCTGGACTAGATCCTGAACTAAGAATAAGGAATAAGTTTATATTGATGTATTCCTAGTATTCTATCAATTTAGGTTCCTGGTTTTGATAATTTTACTATGATTATTAAGATACTGACATGTGGGGACATGTGAGAAAGATAGAAGGAAAGGATGTGTGAACTCTTTATAGTATTTTTGCAATTTGGGGGCTAAGTCTGACATTATTTAATAATTTCAATACAAAAACACAACACTAGTGGAAATCATCGCAGGCAATTGCTGAGCACGTAATACTCAATGAAGGGGAAGTGGAAGTTTGCATTAACTGTGAAAACATAAGTAAGGCTGAGAAGCACAATTAATAACATGCAGAAATTTCGTGCTACAAAACCTAACAGCTTGACTGACCTGGAAGCAAACAGCAGGAAGCATTACCCCATATGGGAAAGCTTGCTAGTTGTCTAGCCTAAGTTCACACTGGGGAATGCAAATGTAATCACTGTATCTTTAGTAGGCATAAGCAGGCATAAGACCTTTGCTTCAGAAGCAAAGGAGGTGGGACTTCCTTTCAGATTCACTGTGGAGCTGCCACACCAGTCCTTGATTGCCTTAATGCTTCCTTTTTGTATTGAATTTTTTGTCTTTATTCATTTATTCATATGTGCATACATTTTGGGGGCCATTTCTCCCCCACCCCATACCCCCTCCATCTTTCCCCACTCCCCTAGCTTCCAGGCAGAACCTGTTCTGCCCTTTTCTCCAATTTTGTTGAAGAATAGACATAAGCAATAATAAGAAAGACATAGTGTTTTTGCTAGTTGAGATAAGGATAGCTATACAGAGAGATTCCTAGCATTGCTTTGGGTTGTATATTACAACCTGAATTAATTCATCTCTACCTGACCTCTTCACTACTTCCCGGTTACCTTCCAATATTGACGTCTGTCCTTTTAAGGTTACTGTTTTAGCTCCTCTGCAGTGGGGACATCAAACACTTGCAAGTTTTGGGTTTCCTACCTATCCCCATTCCTCCTGTATGTGCTCTCCCCTTAGCATGTGACCCAAGTCCAACAACATTGCTGCCTTTGCCCTAGATCTAAAGTCTGCATATGAGGGAGAACATATGATTTTTGGTTTTCTAAGCTTGGTTATCTTTGCTTAAGATGATGTTCTCCAGTTCCATCCATTTACTTGCGAATGAAAAGATTTCATTCTTCTTCATGGTTGAGTAAAATTCCATTGTGTATAAATACCACATTTTCTTAATCTATTCATCAGTAGTGGGTATCCTGGCTGTTTCCATAACTTAGCACTTAACACTTAGTGTGAATAGCACTGCAATAAACATGGATGTGCAGGTGCTTTTGTAATTACAAGAGTTGCATTCCTTTGGGTATATCTCTAGGAGTGGTAATTGCTGGATCATATGGGCAGAACTATGTTTGGATTTTTTTATTCATTTATTTACATATGCATATGGGCATACATTGTTTGGGTCATTTCTCCCCCTTCCCTGTACCCCCACCCTCTTCCCCTCAGCCCTCACTTCCAGGCAGAACCTGTTCTTCATTTTTCTCCAGTTCTATTGAAGAATAGAAATAAGCAATAATAAGAAAGACATAGCATTTTTGCTAGCTGAGATAAGGACAGCTATACAGAGAGATTCCTAGCATTGCTTTCATGTACAAATGTATTACAACCCAGGTTGATTCATCGCTAACTGATCTTTAACTGGTTCCTGATCCCAAACTCGTGTTGACCTCTGTCGCTTTAAGGTTTCTGTATTAATTCCTCTGGAGTGCAGACATCAAATGTTTTCATGTTTTGGGTTTTCTGTCTAACCCCATGTGGCCCGTATATGTTCTCCCCTTGTCATGTGACCCAAGTCCAATAACATTGCTGTATTTGCCCTAGATCTAAAGACCGCATATGATGGAGAACATATGATTTTTGCTCTTCTGAGTCTGGCTACCCTCTCTCAGAATGATGTTCTCCAGTTCCATCCATTTACTTGCAAATGATAAGATTTCATTTTTCTTCATGGCTGAGTAAAATTCCATTGTGTATAAATACCATAGTTTCTTGATCCATTCATCAGTACAGGGGCATCTTGGTTGTTTCCATAACTTGGCTATTGTGAATAGTGCTGCAATAAACACTGGTGTGCAGATGCCTCTGGGGTAACCTGTGTCACATTCCTTTGGGTATATCCCCAGAAGTGGGATTGCTGGATCATATGGCAGATCTATGTTTAGATTTTTAAGAAGCCTCCAAAGTTTTTTCCAGAGCAGTTGGACCAGCTTGCATCCCCACCAGCAGTGTACAAGTGTTCTTTTTCCCCACATCCTTGTCAACACATGTTGTTGGTGATGTTTTTGATGATAGCTATTCTAACAGGGGTGAGGTGGAATCTTAGTGTGGTTTTGATTTCCATTTCCTTTATGGCCAGAGAAAATGAGCATTTTTTCATTTGTTTTTTGGCCATTTGGATTTCTTCTTTTGAAAAAGTTCAGTTTAGTTCAGTTGCCCATTTCTTTATTGGTTCATTGATTTCAGGGGAGTTTAGTTTTTTGAGTTCCCTGTATATTTTGGTTATCAGTCCTTTGTCTGATGTATAGCTGGCAAATATTTTCTCCCACTCTCTGGGTGGTCTCTTAGTTTAGAATCCATTTCTTTTGTTGTGCAGAAGCTTTTTATGTAGTCCCATTTGTCCATCCTTTCTGTTAGTTGCTGAGCTGCTGGGTTTCTATTGAGGAAGTCCTTGCCTATACCTATTGCTTCCAGAGGATTCCTTGGTCTTTCCTGTAGTAACTTCGGGTCTGATATTAAGGTCCTTGATTAATTTTGAGTTGATACTAGTACAGGGTGATAAATATGGATCTAGTTTCAGTTTTTTACAGACAGATAACCACTTTTCCCAGCAACATTTATTGAAGAGGCTGTCTTTTTCTCCATCGTATGTTTTTGGTGCCTTTGTCAAAAATAAGAGTTTGTAATTCTCCTTGTAGAGGTCATTCACATCCTTTGTTAAATTTACTCCTAGGTATTTGATTTTTTTTTGAGGCTATTGTGAATGGAATTGCTTCCATATATTCCTTCTCAGTTTGTTCGTTGTTGGTGTATACAAAAGTTAATGGTTTTTGTATGTTGATTTTGTATCCTACCACCTTACTATAGATGTTTATGGTGTCTAAGAGTTTTTAGGTAGAGATTTTTGGATCTTTAAGGATAGGATCAAATCATCTGCAAATAGGATGTTTTGACAGTTTCTTTACCTATTTGTATTCCTTTTATTTCTTCTTCTTGTCTAATTGTTCTGGCTAGAAATTCTAGTACTATGTTGAATAGGAGTGGGGATAGTGGGCACCCTTGTCTCATTCCTGATTTTAGGGAGAATGGTTTCAGTTTTTCACTGTTAATTATGATGTTGGCTGTAGGTTTGTCATATATAGCGTTTACTTTCCTTCTATTCCTAGTTTTCTAGAGCTTTTATCATGAAATGGTGTTGGATCTTGTTGAAGGCTTTTTCTACATCTATTGAGATGATCAAGTGGTTTTTGTCTTTGCTTCTATTAATGTGCTGTATTATATTTATAGATTTGAGTATGTTGAACCCCCCTGCATCCCTAGGATGAAGCCGGGTTGGTTGTAGTGAATGATTTCTGATGTGTTGTTGGATTCAGTTTGCCATTATTTTATTGAGAATTTTTGCATTGATATTCTTTAAGGAAATTGGCCTGTAGTTCTCCTTTTTGGAGGTGTCTTTGTCTGGTTTTGGGATAAGAGTAGCATTGGCTTCATAAAATGAGTTAGGCAGTGTTCCTTCCCTTTTTATTTCATGGAACAGTTTACAGGGAGTTGGTATTAGTTCTTGTTTAAGCGTCTGATAGAATTCAGACTATCAGGTCCTGGACCTTTCTTTTTGGGGAGGCTCTTGATGGCAGCTTCAATTTCTTTTTGTGTTATAGATCTATTCAGGTGATTAATATCCTCTTGGTTCAGTTTTGGGTGGTGGCCTTCCATTGTGTTTTGTGATTGTTTCTTTTTTCTGAGGTGTTTCCATATCATTGATCACTTCCTCTTTAATATTGTCTATTTTCACCTTTAATTCATTTATCTCTTCGTTTATAGTTTTCTCTGTTTCTCTTTGGTGTATATTTAGGGCTCCTATGAGTTTATTTATTTGTTTCTGTGTCTTCTCATATTCTTCATTTTGGTGTTTTTAAATTTTTTGAATGCCTCTTGTACATTTTGGTTAACCATGTCTAGTAACATCTCCATGAAACTGTCAAGTGATTACTTGCAGGATTTCTTTTTGAGGGTGTTCTTGTGGACATCGTTGGGTTCTTTGGTGTCATTTATCTTTGTTTTGTTGGAGTCTGGAACTGGGAATCCATTTTCTTCATTTCTTTCTGAATCCTGTATTAATTTATACGGGGGGGGGGGAGAATGGTTTCTATACCTTTTTCTTCTTCCCACTGCTCTACTTGGTACTGTTCAACTATGTTTTTGATAGGCTAGTTGGTGGTTTCAGACACCAGTTTTCTTCCCCTTAATTTTGTTTTGTGACTGTATTGGATTTTTAGCTAAGTGTGTGTGCAATTTCTGTCCCTGGTGTGAGTATAATTTAGTATTAGCTAATTCACAATAATAAAACTAACAAAAAAAGAAAACCTAAAGATATCAATGGAGAGAGATGAACGAACAAACAAGAAACAAAAACTCCAGGTTCAGGAACAACAGAATTTCAGTCTTGGCTTAACTTCTGGTGTTATTCCTCCAGCATCCAGCCCTGGTGTTGGTATTTAACCAGAAGCTGTTGGTATTTAACCAGTTGGTTAGCTTATGGGTAGTGGTTTTTTTTTCTTCTTTCAGTGGCAGTTGCTTGGTCAGCTCCTCCCTCAGTGAGGTATTGCAGTTTAAGTTTGCATGCTGTCCTTTTTTCAGGAAGTCAGCTCTGTAGTCCACCAGCTGTCTTGCTTTGGAATTGGTTTTTCACTGTGTTAATGGGGGCTTGTTTCTTTGCCTCACCCTTTTCTCTGAGGCAAGGTCAGTGATCTGTCAGCCAGCCCCCTGATATCAGTGTGTTGTAATGGTTCACTGTTTTTCAATTTTGTAGAGCCGTTTGACTTTGGGTAGTGCTCAATGGCTTAGGAGATGAGTTTTTTGGACCACTACCTGCCCTATTTCAGGCAGTGGCTTATCGCCCGCCCACTGTCAGCCCTCCTGCCTTTCCAGTGCTTGTTTACTGAAGTTCGTACAGAGATTAGCTCCTTGCCCTCCCCCCTTCTCCGATGCACTTTCAGAGTTCCTGCCCCCTCTTCTGTGTGCTATTTTTCAGTTGTTTATTGTTCAGATTTTTTTTGTGTGTAAAGGAGTCAGTCTGCCCAGGGGGCTATGCTGATTTATCCTAGGGGTGGCTGGGGGAATACCGTGCTCACCTGTTGGTCTGCTGAATATCTCCCAGCGGCTGGCAGCAACCTCAGCCCACCTGTTTTCTCAGTGTGATGTGGCATGGAGAAGCCTTTTACGGGCTAGGGTTTCAGGGTGTCAAAGTTTTTATTCTCCTTGGTGCTTTATTTCTGCCAAGTGTGGCTCCAGCATCTTAGCAAAGTTTTTGATTCATGGCGCTCATACTATCTGCTTCTGCACCCTAGTCGCCATCTTGGCTCCTCCTCAATGCTTCCTTTTAAGGAAGAAACTTCCACCATATTTAAGCTATTGTTATTTTTAACCTTTATTTTTCTATTTGCTAAACCTAATCTTACTTCTGTTGCCATCTTATCCTTGCTCAAAGATATAGGCTCTTACCCAATCAGAAAACTAGGCCTCCTCTTACCACTCAACAACTTCTTAAATGGCAAACACATGCTCCATTCTCTGATTTTTCCCTGTCACTTTCACTATATCACCCCCAAAGATCACAAGGCCAGGCTTCTGGGGACAGAGATGGCACACCAGATAATTGCACTTTCCTGAAGATGCAATTATCACATCCAAAGTCCTAGGCAGACAGGAATTCAAGGCCCTTCAGCTACTCTCAATTCCTTTTCTCACAGTTTCTCCTCTATTGGTCCTGTCCTTTTATGTTGCGGTTCAAACATACTGCTAATTTGTACTCTGTTTCACAGGTTCTCTGATGCTTCTGAGTCTCTGACAGTTTCCTCTGCCAAGAACATCCTCTCTTCTACATCTACAGCTATATAACCTCTTTCAATCCTCAGATTTCTGCTTAAATATCATCTCTTCCAAATAGACTTCACTGACCCTAGAAGATGGAATTAGTCACTGTGGTGTATTAATTTCTTGATTTCATCTTACAGCATCTATCATGCCACATTACAATTCCCTCTAGAATTGTAATGTGAAGGGACAACAAATTCCTGGAACCTAATGAATACCTGGAATATAATACTATTTCAATAAATAATGGATAAATAACAGAGTGTAGGAAGATACATGCTGATAATGGTTATTCTCAGTAGTGTTATACTAGATAGTTTCTAACAGAAGCAGCAGCAAGCTTTAGTGAGACCACCCAGACTCCCACTGGGCCCAGCTGCAGCAGTTTCATAGCAACAAATTTGCTGGACTGTATCCCAAATTAACGGTGGGAACAGGAATGGGAAAGACTTTCCTATGGCCCATTGGTTTTGTTAATCTTACCCTCACTACTTGTATCATCCACTACAACAAACAAATCAAGTATATGTACTGCTCTCTTCCATTCTAGATGTAAGGAAAAAACAAGCAAATGTTCCACATCATAAATTGAAAGAAAGGAGAAATTGTTTTAAAAGAGGTGATGACTTTTGACATCTCCAAGCCACACTCATTTAGTCAGGAGAGCAAACCCTAGTTAGTAAAGTAACACAAAGCACGGCAAAATATTTGCATGTGAAAAAGTAAAATGCCAAAATGTCAGCACTGTAAAGAGGCAGCTGTGGTGTGGAAGAAAGAGAAAATTTTGGACTAGGAGGCCAGAGATCTGGGCTCTAGGCCTGGCTTTGCCTTTCAGTAGCTCAGTAACTTTGCCCAACTCAGCTGGTCTGAGTTTGGGTTTCTTCTTTGGTAAATGACCTCTAAAATCTGAACACGAGTTAAAAATCTCTTTTCTTGTTTTCTGCAGTACACCCAAATGGCAGTTTCTAGTAGTCTTCACACTCCTCACCTAGCCCACACCCATGTAAGTCTGCTGATACAGGAGTGCCTCCCCCCCCATAGGGAAGGTTTATTCATCTATGTTTCTCCTGGGCTTCCCTCAGAGAAAACACTGGCTGGGAATGCTTTCAAACCTAGAAGTCACTGGTCACTGGGATTAGGTGAGAGGTGAGTCACAGACTGATTTTACTTAAAAGTCTATAAAAGTCTACAGAAATTCCTCACTTTTCTTGCTTTATGCAGCAAAATCTTCTTTCTCATGAGCTGAGCAGTCACAGCATTTGTGTGTGGTCTTGCTGCATCTGTAATTTCTCTCTGTTACAGTCAATCTGGGCTTCTTCAAGAATGGCTATCAGTACTATTCCTTAGCAAATAGGATATATTTCACAGAATTCCTATTATTTCCTTAAACTGTTATTTAAAACTATTATCAGAACTTTAGTTTTCAAGTGTAACAGTTTTGAGCTCCTAAGTCATAAGTTATGATTTAATGGTAATCTCCCATGTGCAAGTTTCTGGATGGAAACTTTACAATATTATTTAACTATCAAAATGCCCTTTTGAGTGAGGTGTTAGTATCTTTATTTACTCTAGGGATAAGGGAACCAAAGTCAAAACAATGTAAGTATCTTACCTAGAGAAAAACAAATGGTGGAGCTAAAATCTGAAATCTGAGACACTGTCTGTGACCTTGGTTTTTCATACATTACCTCTCCTCTCTGGGTGGGAGGTCAGGAATCATACCTTTTCTTTCCATGGCTTGTATTCAAGAATACTTATATATTCTTCATACAGAAGAGATGTTTGCTAGCATAATTTTATTTTATTCTGATGCAGTCCCTATAATTTAAGTATAATGAATTTTGAGCCTTATTAATGCTGAATAGATCACATTTCACATAAAAGGCTTGAAGTAAGCCCTGTTGGTTCAAGAATGTTGTCCTCAGTTGCTGTGAACACCAAGTGACTGCTAAGCTTTAGAGAGACCAGATAGCAGTTTATGGTTATTCTGATAAGAATGAAGATGTAGAGGAAGGAAAAGCTAGGAGAGACTTTAGGGAAATACATACTACAAAGATATGGAAAGTGGCAGTGAGTGAGAGGATTGAATAAGGAAAGGCTCCCATGTTCACAGAATGGAAAAGTAGACAATGTTTGCCACAATATTAAAATTAAGAAAACAGAGGGACTTGATGATAGGGACAGAGGAGATATAGATGAATTGATTCTGAAGAATTTGTAGTGCAATTAAGTAGAAATGTCCACTCTTATAAGTAGCTACAAAGGTTATTTAAAAGTTTGACTTAAATCCTACATTTAAGTAAAACCTGAAGCTGTGTGAACAGATTACATTTAAAAAAGTATAAGTATGAAAGAAATAATGGATTGACTGTAAAGTATTAATGTTTAGGAGGTGATTAAAGAAACAAAAAGGGCTGGTGAAGTGGCTCAAGTAGTAAGAATGCCTGCCTAGCAAATGTGAACTCCTGCATTCAAATCCCAGTGCCATAATAAATAAATAAATAAAACATAAAGATACTACAAAGCCTAAGAAGGAACAGGAAGAAAGAAGAACAAATACAAGAAAACACAATATTCAAGATAATTTTAAGGAAAGAATAGTCACATATATAAAACTTCAGTGTTTGTCTTAAACTTATTTGTAAAGAAAATTTGCTAAAATTATTGCAACAGAGATGTCCCTTGAAGAAATACATAGTGAAATAAATTGTGTAATTTCTCTATTATGTGTAATTTTTCAATTTCTAAGAGACCTGAAGCACATATAGCACACTGGTGGAGAAAAATTATTCAGTAATGAGCCGTGGAAGAGACTGGTAAAGATTTGTTTTTCTTACTTTATAGATATTTTGACATTCTGAAAATAAATCCTACTAATTTTACATGTCAATAATACCTGTTCCAAGGGTTTATATTTGGGAAATAAGAGCAACTAGAAAGTACCAGAGAACTTTCTTATAATAAGAAATCCTCAAGAGATGAATTTGATCAAGTACTTAATGGGTTTGTAGTATTAGTCATTCTCTTCAGGATTAGCTCATCACATACTTTTCCTTCATTAAAGTTTTTTTTAACTTTGCTAAATTAGAAACATTCCAAAAATTCATCGTGATGCAGTAAGCATTACCAACACTGACCTTATAATAGTGGAAATGGCCTCATTATCACTCCTGTTGCCAAAACCAATCCAGGAAAGATTGTGATCTTGGGTTGGGATGAGCAAAACAGAATGCAGATTTCCCTTGGTATTAGGGCAACTGCAATATGTCTCTCAAAGAATCTCAGTGGGTTGCTCTGACAAAAATGAAGGTGATGCATTGATTCTGATATTGAAGACTAATCTAAGAGACAATACATGTCAATTTGACAGGTACAATTCCGTAAGTGAAGACGTAGCTGCACAAGGGTTGCATGGGCCTGTATTTAAAAGTCATGGAAGAACCCCTAAGAGTTGAAGGAACATTAGTGACTATCTTCAACCTTTAGCATCTGCTGTCAGTCATAACGCTATAAGAAATTCAGGCACCCATTTACCTACTCACTCCACTATCAAGACCTAATTTCAGGCAAATAGACTTTTTCCCCCCAATTTTCAGTTCCTTTTTACCCATTTACTTCTTCATTACTCATTCTGTTATTCTTCCATTCATTGAACAAATACTTTTCAATTACCATTCTGTGTGTCTAGTACTCTTCTTGTGGTAAGCAAGATAAAGTTTCCATCTTGATGGTGCTTTCATGTTAGTGAGGAGAGACACCACCACATAGTTGAGGAGGCCTGTTTCCTCTCTGCTTTCAGTAGTTCAGTAGAGAGCTTGGTAAGGAGGTCTACATTACTGTAACAGGAGGATTGGTTAATGACTAGGTCCTTTCCAACAAAGTCACTTCCACAAGCAGGAAACATATAATCTCATGGATATCCCCTGCCCCACCCCTTTCCTAAAATACACACCCATAAATATAGAGAACATCTTGGGGGCATTGTTCTTTACTGCTACTTTAGCCATGGGGCATGCAAACCATCTAAGTCTAGCCTAAGCTCTAAAAGGCAGCAAGAGTTAGGGAGACTATAGGTACTTATCTACTGGTCTTCTCTGTTTTCTCCACTAAATTATATTTTTAATCAATTCTTGATACTGCAACTAATAAATAGATAACTTACAAAAGTATTAAGTGCTATGAAGGAAACAAAACTGCAATGGTTTAGAGAGAGCTGAGGTTGGTTGCAGATGGGCTTCACTTAGGACAACCAGGGAAGGCCTCATTAAGGAGACAGTATAGAACCAAACCAGGAATGCTAAAGGGCAAGCAGCTATGCAAAGAAGCAGAGAGTGTCTTCATCCTTGAGAGGAAGAGTGTGACATGTTGGGGGACAGAGAGATAGCCACAACTACAGTGAATGAGAGGAAATGAACCAGGTGATTGAAGAGACATAATTAGGGGATCCATAAGATTAGATTTTATTTTACTTACAATAAGAAGTTATTGGAAAAATTAAAGTGAAGGAGTAATATGACTTGATAACACTTAAGCATATTTAAAGGTTTAACTCTTGGATCTGGAGGAGAATGGCATGCCACAATATGCATGGAAATAGAAAAACCAATCAGGAGGTATCACAGTCATCCAGCTGGAAGGTAGAGGAGCAAAGACTAAGGTTAGACTATAGGACTTGAGGACGTGCACAGATTGGATGGGAGGGGGTAGGAAAAATGTAGAAACATAGATGACTCCTGGACAGAGTGTATAGCTTTCCTGTCATTATAATAGAGTAATAAACTTACAAAGACTGGGGGACTGGAGGAGTGGCTCAAGTGATAGAGCATGGGTGCCTAGCAAATACTAGGCCCTGACTTCATACCCCAGTATTGGCAAAAAAAAAGAACAAAAGGTTTATTCTGGCTCATAATTTTAGAGATTCCAATCCATAAGCAGTTGGTATTGGCCTATGGTGAGGCAACACACCATGGCAGGAACACATAAAGGAGCATCACCACACATATCATGGTCAGGAAGAAAGAGAGGAAGAGAGCAGTGTCCAACAATCCTCTACAAGGGCATGCCCCCAGTGACCTAACATCCTCCCACTAGGCCCCACCTTCAAATAGCACCACCCTAGGGAGCAAGTACATGGGCTTGTGGGGCACATTCAAGATCCAAACTATAGCAGTCCTTTGAATAACTGGTGTTTGTGATCACGTAAAGTAATGTAAAGGTAACTGCTGAGGAATAGGTGCATTAGGAAATGAAGATTAATAAAGACTAGTATCTTATGTAAATGCAAAGTCTGAAAGGCCAATATCTGAGCAAGGCAAGTGACTCTTGGTGATATTCTTGGGAAGCTGATATTCTTAGAAAGTTGGTAAGTGTCCAGTTTGCCATAGGCTGAAGCCATCTAGAGCCTCCTCTTAGGGAGGTCTGGCCAACTATTGATTGCTACAAAAAAGGGACAGAATACTTTTCAAACTTGTATTTAAAAGGAGGGAACAGAGAAGATCACCAAAGTTGAAGGAAGCAAACATACGGCTATTAATAAACATTCAGCACCATAGTCCCAAGCTAATTTTGAGGTCTGCCACTAGAATTTACCTCATAAATTGAGAATTAGTCACAAGAGTCCAGGTAAACCACAAAAGAGAGGTGGGAAGAAACTGACCACATAGTGTACATGTCAGGCACTTTATACATATCTCTGTTAATCTTCAAAAATAACCCTATAAGAAGGGTGTGGCTTCCTTCATGTTCTGGAAAAGCAAGCTAAAGCTTGGAGATTTACTAACAAGCTCAAGGCATTAGGATAATAGGAGAAGAATAAGGTTGTAGCCTAAAGTTACCTTATTCCAGATTCCATTCTCATCTCCCCATAGCACACACAGTCCTGGTCAAGGAACAAAGAAGCTTGAAGCTATTATTGCCTAGGGTCTGCCTCATGTACACATAGTATATTGATTAGAAAGTGAAACTCCATATACAGAACATGGAATTCCCCTTCTTTGGCTTTTTCTTGCTACCTCTTCCCCACTTTCCAGTTAGTTTGGCTATTCTGAAGTCTTGTCATTTGGGTCTTGAGCCAATAAGATCAAATTCACTGAGTTTTTGCCCTCCACATGGTACAGAGTGGGGTCCAACCTGAGGAGAGAAAATGGGAAACCAAGTGCCTTCTTTTCTCTCCTGTCTTCAATACAGTTGCTTTATATGTAAAGTTTAGAGATTGTAGTTGCATTCAGGAGAGTTAGTTTGATGGTAACAACTCTGTCATTACTGAGAATATTTTTAAAAATCTGTATCAATAGATGGATTCTTCATGGATTCATTTCCTCTTCACCTTTTACTTTGGTAGAATGAATGCTTATTGATGCTCACTAACAAACTAACTATAGTCTCTTTTGTAGAAGATTTTGTTCATACAATGCTCCAAGACTAACAACCAATTCCACTGCATTTCCCACATCACATTCACATGTGCTAGGATGTATGTTTCTGCAGTGCCCTCTAATGGCTGACTGTCAGAAATACAAACCAAAGGATTCTATAGAAATGTGAAGCACTCCTTCAAGAGATAAGGCCATTTTTGTGACAATTCAATTGAGGAGCAACAAACTGTACTAGACATAAGTCTTTCTAACAGAACATATCTTATTGACTTCAGACTATACAGTTCTAAAAACTTTTATTAGCAGTCACAGAAAAATAAGCTCTTGAGATGTTTATAAAGAATCTGTAGCATAGTTACTGAATAAAGACAATAATTAAGATATTAGATAAGATAAGATATTCCAAAAGCACCTGGGAAAGAAAGTACTATGGAGAATAATTTCAATGATTTATTATCAATACCAGGTGAAAATGTTACTTAAGAAACAAACCATGCACATACACATATGCTTTCTTGGAGTAACATCGCCATCTTGTGCTTTTTCTAGATATTTCTGATGAAAAATATGCAAAACTATCTCTTAACATTTATAATTGTTCTCTAATAAAGGAAATTTGAGCTTTTATTTTAAGGTTCAAAAAGTAAATGCATTTATACATACATAGACACTCTTAAAAAACATAACTATTGTGGTTTAAGAATCATTCAAAGTTCAAGGACTTATAGTAAGTGTATACAGCCCCAAGCAACCATCAATCAAAATTTAGAATGCTTTCATCACCTTTCAAAATTATCTTTGTGCCTATTTACATATAATCCCATTCCTGATCCCTGAGCCAGACAACCACTGATCTGCTGTTTTACTATATACTAGCTTTGACTTTTAAGAATTTTATATAAATAAAATTATATAGTGTGTATTTTTTTGTATCTATGTATTTGCTTTTTCATTTAACATAATATCAGTACTTCATTCATTTTTACTGCTGAATACTATTCCCTTGTATAAATATGTCCCAACTTTTTTACTCATTCTCCTGTTATGGACCTGTGGATTGTTTCCACTTTTTTACTACTATAGATAAGACAGCTGTATAGAGCTGGGGGTGTAGCTCAGTGGTACACTATCAGTTCACTTTATGAATAGCTCTGGATTCAATTCCCAGTACCAGGAAAAAAATATTATTCTAAGAAAATGTGTACAAGTGTGTTCAAATGTTCTCTTTTCTCTTGGTAAACACCTAGAAATGGATTGCTGGGTCTTAAAGTAGATGTTTAACTTTATAAAGAAGAGACAAAGTGTCTTCTAAAATGATACCATTTGTATTCCCATAAGAAACAATGAGAGCTCCAGTTTTAAACTACAGCCTTGTCAATATTTATTCTTTTTAATTTTATGTATTCTAGTGGGCAAAACTTTCATCTGTAGTTCCCCATTAATTAATAATGCTTTGGATTTTTTCATGTGCTCATTGTCTATTTGTGTATACTCTTATACTCTTTGGTTTAAAATGTGTTTAATTAATTTGCAATTAACTTGCTTCCCTCCCTTTATAAAACTGAATTGTCTTCTCATTATTGAGAATATTTTCTAGACAAGTCTTTTGCTAGGTATATATATTGTTACTATTTTTCCTAGTCTATGATTTGTCTTACCTTTTTATATTCTTAAAATACCTTGGAAGAACAAACATTAAAAAAAAATTTTTTTGGCCATAATTGGGTTGTGAACTCAGGGCTTCATGCTTGCTAGGCATGCACTCTATCACTTGAGCCACTCCACCAGCCCCAAATATTTAAAATTTTAATAAAGCCTAATTCATTCTTTTATAGCTATAACTTCGTCATCTCAAAAATCTTTGAATCTTTGTCTATCCTGAGATTATAAAAATTTCCTCATGTTTTTCCTATTAGTTTTATGGTTTGTTACATCTCAGTCTATGATCCTTTTTTCATGTTTTGTGTATGATATGATGAAGTACTAAGGTTTATTTTTCACATATGGATATCTAATGGTACCAACACCATTAGTTACAAACACCATCCTTCCCTCCACGGGATTGATTTTCCTTTTTTTTTAGTGCTGGGGATCAAACACAGGGCCTTGCTTAGTACTCTTCTTAAAAATCAACTGACCAAAGGAAGGGTGTGGTTAAGAAAGAGTAATATAGAAGGGGTGAATATGGTCAAAGTACATTATGTACAAAGTTTAGAATGTTGTAAAGATCACAATAAAATCCCTTAGTATAATTAATTTATCCTAATCAAAATTATTTAAAAATTAAAAAAACAAAGCCAGGTGCCAGTGGCTCATGCCTACAATACTAGCACCTCTGGAGGCAGAGATCAGGAGGTTCACTGTTAGAAGCCAGTCCTGGGAAATAGTTCATGAGACAATATCACAAAAATACCCAACACACAAAAGGGGTTGCAGAGTGGTTCAAGTAGTAGAGGGTCTGTTTAGCAAGTGAGGCCCTGAGTTCAAGCCCCGTACTTTCCCCCCCAAAAAATCACTGACCATATTTGTGTGAACCAATTCTGGACTCCCTGTTTGGTTACCTTTATCTATAATTTTACCAAACCTGAGGTCAATATGACTCTCTCTTGCTTGCTCTTACTCTGTAATAAGACTTGAATCCTCCAAATTTGTTCTTATTCTTATTTTGCTTACTTTATGCCCTTTGCATTTCCTTATAAATTTTAGGACAAGCCTGTCAAGTTCTACAAAACAGCTAGCTGAGATTTTTGTGATTTTGTATGAGATTGCATTGCACCTGTCAATTTGGAAAGAACTGGTCAATTACTTTTCTCAATGTATTTATTCTCAGCAATGTTTTACAGTTTTCAGTGTATAAGTTTTGAACACATTTTATCGAATTTATCCCTAAATATTGGAAGATTTTTGATGCTGATATGTAAATATAATGGTATTTACTTTTTCATTTTCAAATTTTTTGTTGATGGTATAAACACAAATGACTTTGTAAACACATATGTAAGTATGCTATACTATGAACCTTCAAAATTCACTCATTATCTCTACTGTAATTTTTGTAAATTCCTTGGAAATATCTAAACACACGGTGTGATATCTGTATGTAAAAGAGTTAACATTTTTGTTTCCAAAACAAACAGACAAACAAACAAAGCACCTTGTACTTTTTGGTCTTGTTTGTTTGTACTGGAGAGATTGCCTAAGATTTCCAGGACAATGTTGAATGGAAGTGATGAGAATGAAGCCTTGTTCCCAACCTTCAGGAAAATAGATTCAATCTTTGGCCATCAATATGAAGCTTACCATACATTTTTAAAAAATGTTCTTACCAGTTTAAGGGAGCTGCTTTTTGTTCCGATTTTGTTGAAAGCTTTTGTCGTGAGTGTGGGCACTTTCTCTTCTTGTCCTGAAAGTTGAGGGTTGGCAGAATGGAAATGGTAGGAGTACCTGCCTATCAAGCAGGAGGCTCTGAGTTAAATCCCCAGTACCACACACACACACACACACACACACAAACCTGAGTTTGAAAGGGTCACACCTTTTCTATTTTCTATAAAATTTTGTGTATTATTACTATATTTTTCTTAAATATTTGGTAAATTCCCCAATGAAGGCATTTGGATCTAGAGGTTTTCTCATATGGTGACAAATTATGAATTAAATTTAATATACAGTTTATTCAGATTTTCTATCAATACTTTTTTCTTATGTCATTTGTTCATTGCTTCTAAGTCATCTAATAACATGAATTTGTACTATTCTATTACAGTTGATTTAATGTCTGTAGGATTAATAATGCTGTCTGCTCTAGGTCTTATCTTTATATATGTATGTTTTTGGTTAATTTTAAGACAATCTTTTTAATCACTGGCTTTCTAAAATTTGATTATGATATACTTGGCTATGGCTTTCTACTATTTCTTTTGTTTTTTTAATTTATATTTTTTAACTCATTGGATCTGTCAGTTTATTTTTTTTCACATACTGCACTTAACTATTTTCAGAGAAAGATCATCTTTTATTAAATTACATTAAGGTGAGCGGTTTGGATTTTTGACTCGTGGTTGTATTTTAATCCAGTTTTAAATTTTTTGATTGTAGAGTTGTATAAGATCTGTAAGAAGGGAATGTATAGTATTTAAAATTTGCAAATATTTAAATATCATAAGAGAATAATTTTCTTATAATAATAACAACCTGTGAAAATTTTGTTACTTAGCAGTATGTTTTTACTACTCAACTTTGAGACTTAATGGTCTAAATATAAAAGAGAGAGGGCAGAGGCCATTTGGCCTTCGAAGTCTTGCAGCTGAGATTTCAGCAATGCCTCCACTGAGGCCATCTGGTGGTCACATTTCATCTAGCTTGCCAAAGCATTGCCAAGAACTGGAGCTGATCTCCAGGACCCTCAGAACAAGGGAGCTGGAGAAATGTTTACTTGGATGACTACATTAAGCATGAGGCCTCAAACAAGCACCCATCACTGCTTGAGAGGCCCATTTCACCCTTCTCCATTCTCAATCCTGAAGCCCCACCTCCTCACACTCTCAGCTGACTATCTGGCTTCTTACTTTTTGGGATAAGCAGCACTAGATGTTGAGACATCTTTCACCTGTCTGCCCACTTCACCTAATTCCTTCCTGCACCTGTACTTTCTACTTTGTCCCTCTCAGCTGGATAATTACCACTAGCCTGCAAATTAGCTGTTGCCTCCCACCTTATAAGAGAAAGGAACCCATCTCACTCAACTCCACATCCTCACTGTCTGTCTGCTCTCCTCCAAATAAAACTCTGTGTATGTGAAGTTACTGACCTTCTCACCCTCAGTCTCCAGCCTGTGATAACTGCAATTGCTTCCTTCTCTTCACTGAAGCTGTCTCTGTCCCGTAACCTCATATTATCCTTCTCAGAACTCTTCACTGGTATCACCTCCTTTCTCTGACCTTCCCACTCGCCAGTCCCTGGGTTGGTCTAACTTGCCCCTTCCTCCACTCCCCTTTCTTCCCTGTCCACTCTCCTCCATGTCCTAGGTCTTAAACAGTCTACAGTCACCACTCTCCAAAGCCTCAAGCCCTGGCCTCGCCCCAACTTGCACAGGAAGCTCAGCTGTACATTAAAAAGGCATGTTATCACTAATCTGATGGAAACAAAACTTTTTCCACAGAAGCTGCCTATCACCCAATTTTCCCTGTAATGGTTAAAAAGATACCAATATTCACCTAATTGCTAGGCCCGAGCCTAGGCACTACCTTTGATTCCCTTCCTTCTCCTCTCCTCCCCTCTACTCTCATCAGGAAGCCTTGAGGACTAGATCCAGCTCTAACACACGTGCCCATTCTGACCATTGCTCACCCTCTGCTACCATTGCCTTAACTAGTGTCCTCCAAGAAGACACCTATGGCAGCCCCTTGGTGAGCCCTACTTATTCTCACCGACTCTGCCCTTTCTCCAGAGTTCAGCCCAGGATGGCTTTGTCCAATCAGGAACCAGGTCCCACCCTCCATGACCACAGACCCCAGAAAGCTCCCCACAACTTAGATCACAACTTAAACTGCTTACCTCTGCTTCAAAGACTTCATTTGTGGGGATCCAAGCCCCTCCCGAACAAGCCTAACTGCAATGGTCTTATGGCTCCTGGGGGTTCCACCTCACCAGCCCTCACCCATTCTTCAGTCACACTCATTCAATCCTGCCTTGGAGCAAACATTTGTGCTACTCTCCCACTGGTTGCCAAGTGGCTGGCATTTTTCAACACACAGTTCTCAATGTAAATATCACTCTCCCTTCTAAACAAGATCCCCATCTCTATTCCATCAATCTGTTCTTATTTTTGTCAGAGCATTTACCATGACTTGAAGTTATCTTGTATATTATTATATCAAGTGCAGAACAGGCCCTAGATGCCTGGTCCCATTTGGCAGATGAGGAAACTGAGGCTGGAAGAAATCAAGCACCTTGTCCAATGTCACAGAGGGATCAGTTTGTAATTGATCAAATGTGGAAAAGTTTGTGCTTAATGATGTCACACTGGTATCTTGAAATCATCCACAGTGGGAATATCTGTATCATGAAAGCTTACCAATGCTAGAAATCAAGTATTTTTTCCCCCATAGAGCCATTTTTAAAATTTACTAGCCTGCTTCTGCCCACAGTTCCTTAATGGTTGGTTAATTTTCAATTTTCCTTTCTCTGTGCTTTTATTATGGTAGTTTCCATTGCTGTGTTCATATTTACTGATATTTCTCCTTGAATGGTAAAGCTGTAATGTGAATATCTTATTTTAGATATTGTATTTTTCAGCTTTTGAAGTTCTGTTTTCTCTTGATCTTCCTATTATTTTTATTTATATCCTTGGGCTTAATTTTTAATACACTGTTTAAAAATCATTCATTGATAAATTCCCTCATCTCCACTATTTCTGCATGTTTCTACGGACTAATTTTTCATCTGGTTATGTTACCTTTTTTTGCCTTTTTCAATTTAGCAATTTTAATCACATGTCAGACATCATTTAATTTTGAATGTCAGTTAATTTTTCCCTCTTTTGTACAAGTCTTCATGGTCTTAGTCCTATTACTAGGCAGCCACGTTTCTGAGGTTTCTGTTCAATGTCCCATTCAGTCAACAAAGCCTCTCCATTTGGCTGTTTCTAACTTACATCTCATAGCCTTATGTTCTCTTGGAATTGTTATCTTACAGCTCCCGGTCAGTTAGCCCAGACTCATCAAGTGTCATCTTACATAAGGGCATACTACTTTTCATCAACAGATGTAAGAAGTCTGCAGATTTCCTGAGCTCTTCCTACATCTAGCTCACTCCTCAGTCTTAGTCTGCTCTAGAAACTCCAGCCATCTCAGACTTTTTGATCGCCTGTAATTACCATTCTCTGCACAGGATTCTCCCTACATTTGGTTTGGAAAGTGACTTTCAGGCAGAATAGTGGGATAATTTTAAGACTCTTAATTTTTCACCCTCCACTTATGTATCACCACATTTATTACTTCATGTTTCTCAGTGTGCAAAAACAGGTATTCCATGTATTTTGTTCACTTATCTCATTTTATACATGGGTCTTGTCATAGCTTCTCCATCATGCTCTTGACCAAACTAACAATCTTCAATGATCTTGATAGCACTATCAAACTTAGGTGGGACTCATTACGAACAAGAGGGTAGAAGATATTAAAATCCACTGAATCAATACCAACTGAGGGAACTAAAAATTAAAGCCTCATGATTCTCTTGAACAGTCTGTAAATGAGTTCTTTGCTGGTACTTAATACTTAGACTGGAATAAACTAAAGTGAGGGCTAGGTATTAAATTTCGTGTTTTAAAAGCAGCTAGAAAGTAACCCTAATCCTAAGCAAAAAAATTCATTCACCATCCAGTTTTATTTACTAACATAAATATTTAGTCATAAGGGATGGTAGAGAAACAGTGATAAGACGGAAAAACATTTTGGCCTGTAAGTTAGGGGGCTCAGTTCTAAAACCTCTACATTGTCCTCACTTGCTTCCATTTATCTGTAAAACTAGCAGTTAAGCTCTCTATCTCATAGCAATCTTTCTGAGCACTTTTAGCTACTGTTTTGTTTTCTCTCCATTGTTCTCTGCCATGTCAACTGGTGTATCAGTTGTGTAGAACACATCTTCTTAATCATTAAATTACTCCAATTAAAAAAATGAAGACAGAGTAGGTGCTAAGAGCAGTTCAGAGCAAGATAAAAACAGCATATATCAAATGGCTTCTTATAATAATGTAGTGATCTCTAAATGTGTAAGAAATGCTAGGCTGTCTTCCAAAGTGGATGTACCATTTGTGTTCCTACCAGCAATGAATACAAGTTCCTGATGCCCCTCATCCTTGCCAGCAATTGTCAGGTTTTAAATTTTAATCATTCTCATAGGTTTGTAATAGTATCTCCTTGTTTTAATTTGCAATTCTCTAGTGACATGTGATGCTGAACATTTGTTCATATGCTTATTTCCCCCCTGTGTATCTTCTTTTGTCCAGATTTTTTGTATATTTTAATTGGATTATTTTCTAATTGCAGAGTGTTGAATTCTTTGCATATTTTGGATGCAAGCCTACAATCATATATGTGTTTTACACTTATTTTCTCTTTTATCTCAGTCTATAGCTTATCTTTTTAATCTCTACTGAGGTCTTTTGCAGATTTTAATATCAGACTATTTGGTTTTTTACTACTAAATTGTTTGTGTAGGTTAGTACAGCCATTATGGATAACAGTATGGAGGGTTCTCAAAAAATTAAAAATAAAAATACCATACAGAAATCCTACTATAGAGTATGTACTCAAAAAGAATTAAAATCATTATGCTGAAGAGATGTTTATACTGCCATGTTTGTACAGCCCTATTTGCAACAGTCAAGATATGGAATCATTCTAAGTGTCTATCAGCAGATGAATGAATTATTAAAAACGTGATATGTATACACAATGGAGTACTATTCAGTCATAGAAAAGTTATTCACTGGATACCCATACACTAACAACTAAGAGTTTTGACCATATTTATCAAACATTGGTCCATTCTTCTATCCAACCATGACTCTACTTTTTAAAGATCAAAGTAAGTTGTAGACACTTATATGCTTCACTACTAAATAGATCAGCAGTTCAATGCTTTATTTTTTGAAGTAGAATGTACAGACCTTAAAAGTCCTATTTTCTATGAATTGATGTTTCTTCCCAAAAATTCCTATGTTCCTAAGTCCTACCATGATGAGATTTGCAGTTGAGGCCTTTCATATAAAAATAAATCAGGAAGATGGAACTCCCCCATGATGAGACTTTGTGTCCTTATAAGAGGAAAAGAGCTAGAAATACACCCCTCCACCATGTACTCATCTATAAACTACAAAACGGGTCTCCACAAAGAATCCAAGTATGTTGATACTCTGTCTCCAACTTTGAGCCTTCAAAACCGTGAGATATAAATGCTTGTTTTTTAAGCATCCACTCTAATAATCTGTCATAGCAGCCCAAACTGACTATCACTCTAATCTCTGTCAAATTACAGAATATTAGTCTCATTTCCAAGCCTCTTATCCCCCATCTCAATCCATACCCCCATTGGCAAGCACCATTAGGATTTTTCTCACCTTACGTTAATTGTGGTTATCTAGAACTTTGTATAAATAGAATTGTATAGTATGCACTCTTTTGCAAAGGCTTCTTTTATTCACTGTGCTTTTAAAATTCATCAATGTTGCTTCAATAGCTCTTTTTTTCCTCTCAGATAAGCAGTAGTATTCCACTGTGGGTTTATACCTATATATTTATCCACTGAAAGACCTGTTTTTTTTTTTTTTTTTTTTTTTGCTATTATGAATTACTTTTTTTTTTTTCTATTACTGGGGTTTGAACTCAGGGCCTTACGCTTGCTAGACAGGTGCTCTACAACTTGAGCCACTGTGCCAGCCCTTTTTTCTTTTTGCTATTATGAATAAAGCTGTGCAAGTCTTTTTGTGATTTTCATTTATCTTAGTAATGCCCAGAATTGGTACTGTAAGGGCATCATATAATATATGCTTAATTTTATAACAACCTGCTAAAACTTTTCCAATAGGATTATTCTACTTTACACTCCTATAACCATGCATGAGAGTTCTGGATATCTATACTTTTGCACAGACTTGGTGTGGTCAGATTTTTAAACTTTAATTATTCTTTTGTGGGGGACTGCAGTACCTGGTTTTAGACTTAGGGTCTCACACTTGCTAGGCAGGTGCTCTATCACTTGTGCCACATTGTCAGCCCTTTTTGCTTTAGGTTATTTTTCATATAGGGTCTTGCTTTTTGCCTGGGCTGGCCTGGAACAGTGTGTGAGCTCCTGATCTCTACCTCCAGTGTAGCTGAGATTACAGGCATGAGCTACCATGCCTGGCTATTTTTAACCATTCTCACGAAAGTGTGGTGGTATCTCGCAGTGTGATATGATGAAATTTCACTGCCATTCTGTTCAAATTATTTTTCTAATTTCCCTTGTGATTTCTTTTTGACCTATCGATTATTTTAGAAATATACTGTTTAATACATTCCTCCACAGTTGGGAATTTTCCAGTTATCTGGTTTTCTAAGTTAACAGTGGTCAGAAAAGCAATGTATGATTTGAGTATTTTAAGACTTTGTTTTTTAGTTTTCGCTTCACAGCAAAACTGAGGAACATACAGAGGACTTCCAGATACTCCCTACCCTGACACATTATCAACAGCTTCCACCAGAATGGTATGTTTCAACTGATGACCCTGCACTGACACATCATAATCAGTTAAGAGACCACAGTTTACACTAGGTTTTTTTCTTGGCATATATCCCATGGGTTTGGACAAATTTACAACGACATGTATCTATGAGAGGACAAGTCTCTGAATGGCCTTGACTGATCCAGTTCTTCTACCTCATGCTTACAATTCTCACGCAGAATGCAACCTCCTGAGATAAGGTGTAAATGTCTAAAACAACCTGAGATCTGTCCTCACCTCTCCCAGTATGGAATGTCCTATACTTTAGAGCACTGAGCCCAGTTGTCTGATATAAAACTTAGAGTTCTTTCTAGGTCTCTCAGCTATGGTGCCAAGTGGGCACATGAAGATGACACTCTACCCACTCTGGGAAGCTTTCCTTTGTCTTAGGTGGCCTACTCACTGGATCTTAGGCTTTTATTTCTCCTCACGGTAATAAGTTTGCTTTGCATGACACATTAAGTTTTCTGCTTCATCATCTGACAAATGATTCACTTGGGAACCCATGCTGTAGCCACTATGATAATATGCACACTATGTTCAGTGCCCTAAAAATCTTGTGCTCCAAATCATCTTTCCCTTCCCCCAATTCTGAAAATCACTGATTTTTTAATAATCTTCACAGTTTTGCCTTTTCTAAAAGGTCATATAGTTGGAATCATAACAGTACACACCTTTTCATATTGCTTTCTTTCAGTTTGTAATATGCATTTATTTTTTCCATGTGTTTCCATGGTTAGATAACTGATTTTCTGCACTGACTATTCTGGGTACATCACAATTATTTACCTAAGGAAAAGTACCTTGGTTAAGTTTAAGTTTTGACAATCATGAATAAAACTGCTAAAAACCTCCAGGTACAGGCTCTTACATGGACATAATTTTCAATTCCTCTGGAGTAATACCAAGAAGCACAAGCTAGATAGTATGGTCAAATGTTTACTCTTCTAAGAATCCACCAAATTGTATTTCAAAGGGGCTGGCTGCACAATTTTGCATCCTTACAGAATCTTTTTATATTTGTACAGAACTATTTTATGACCTAGCATATGTTCTAACTTGGTGAAGTTACCACAGGCACTTAAAAGAATGGGGGTGGCCAATTTACTGAGCAATTAAGTCAATGTGCTGATGTGTTACTCAGATCTTCTATGTGTTTACTGAATTACTTTTCTAATTCTATCAATTGCTGTTTTTTCCTAATTTTATCAATCATTAAAATCTCCTATTTGTTTGTAGATCTATCTTTTTCCTAATTTTTGTTTCATGTATTTTGAAACTCAGCATGCAAATTTATGGCTGTTATGCCTTGCCTTCCTGATGAATTGACCCTTTATTACTATGAAATGTCTCTTTTTATGTCTAGGAATTTCCAATGTTAAGGTCTACATTATTTAATATCAAAAACCTTATACTGAATTCTGACAGTGCCTTATGGTTTGCATTTCCATCTACTTATCTGCAACCTATAAATTTCTATATGTAAAAGCACAAGCATGTCATTAGCATATAGCTAAATCTTGGTTTAGTTTCTTTTTTAATTTTTTTGAGACAGGGTCTCATGTTATAGTCCAGTCTGGCCTCAAACTCACACTACTTCTGCCTCAACCTCCCAATTGCTGGGTTTCAGGCATGTACAATCAGACCTGGCTTATTTGCTTTTTTTATAATGCACTCTGATGTGTTCTTTAAGGGAAAAATTTAAATATAAAAGTTACATAAAACTTAACATTTTGTAAGTTATATAGCATGTCACAAAATATGTAAAACTTATAACGTGGTTGTATTTAGTTCTCTGTGTGTATTTGTGTAGCTCAACTGTTGTTTTTTTCACTTCCTCTTTTCCCACCTTCTTTGGATTAATTCTGAATTTCAGTGCTATACTAATAGCACTGAAATAATCTTGTTGTGTATTCATGTTACAGGGATGGGCACTACTTTTTATGTAGGTTTTGTTCACATATGCAATGGTATGACTATGGTTTTCATTCATTGTCAAAGTAAAACACTGGAGTTTGTTAATACTTCTTTCACAGTATTACTGACTGCAAGATGTGTTGGCTATGAAGCTAAGAAAAAGCTCTTCCAAAGTGCAGAGGTCTGTACATTATATCCCTTTTCTTACCCTGATGATGGAACATAACCAGGGTACCTGAGTAACAAATGTAACCTCAGGAGTAACTGAGTACACTGTGCCCAGTGAGATGTTAAAACTCAGTGCTTGAGCTGGAAGTGTGGCTCGAGAGGTAGAGCGCCTGCTTTGCAAGCAAGAAGCCCTGAGTTTAAACCCTAATCCAGCCCCCACCCCAAAAAGCTCCCAGTGCTTCTTAAACCTCAGTATCTAAATGTAAATGTCTAACTCAGAGAACTTTGCATATTGATTCAGGAGAGAACCTGCATTTTAAACACATTTTCCATATATTTTACTGTAAGTGGTCACTCATACTGTCATTCTGTACTAAAGGTGGTCATACGCATTATGTATACCTTGTCACATTGTACTGTAAGTGGTCATACACCTTGTGTATATCTTGTCTTAGTTTTAAGACTAACGTACTGGGATACATTTGACTATTCTTCATCTCTTGGATTTTAGTCCATGTGGTAGTTCCTTAGAGGCCTAGAGTGACCTATCCAAGGTAATCTTGTCCTTATCTCACTCTTCTTTTTCACACTTTATCTGCTGCATAGTGTTTATATTAACTATATCTATCTATTTTCCAACTCTCTATTCTGTAGATTTCTTTACCAGACCATAAACCCCAAGAAGGTACGTCATGCCAAGCCTGGCTTATTTATTTACAAACCTAGTAAAGTGTTAAACACTTTAGATTCTCAAAAAATAAAGAATGATTCGTTCTAAAGATCACATATTGGTGAGCTCATCAGTCATGAATGTTCATGATATTCTCTGCGAAACAGTACGTCAAATAGCACGGATACAATGTAATCATGTCACTCGTTCCTAGAGTACACCAAATGACGTTCTCAATTTCGGCGACATTCCCATGACTGACAGCGGAAGAAGGCCATTTTTAGAGAGTGGAGAGATTATGCTAAATTAGGTCGGTCGTACTATCATATTGCTTATCAGCCTCATTTTGACCAACAACGTGATATACATTCATAAGGCATGTACAGTAAGACGAGACATGACCCAAAAATAGACCGCAGAAAACAAACGAAGACAAATCTACCTTTACTTCCTCATTTACCTACTTTAGCGGAATCGCACAAAGCCGCAGGGGGCTCTGGCTGTGAACGTGAATAGCTTGAGGTCGGGCTGGTGGGGTGCGGGGGACATTCCTGGGGACTTAGTAAAGCGAGAACAGGGCGGAAGCCACACTCTAACTGCTGGAGAAAGAAAACTCCACGCCAGAAATCCTCACCCAGCCCTGGGCACGTCTCTTCCAGGAAGCGAAGCCGAGACACTCGTCACTCTGCGCCTGCGCACTGTCGACTACAGGTAAAGACCCAATTGGAAGGCAGGGTGGGCGGGCCGTGGTCAGTCTCGGCTTCCGGTTCCGACGGGCTTCTAACTGCTTCAGTGCTACGTGTCTCTGGCGTTGGGAGTAGGAACTCAGCGGGCAGGTAAGTGTTGACTACCCGAGGGCTGGCAGGAGCGAGCCGGGCCTTTGTGACTCACGGAGGTAGAGGGCGCGGGCGAGTCGGCGGAGCTCTCGCGGGGGGGACGTGCGGTCTAGACCTAGGCCGAGTCCGGCCACTTGCACTCCTTCCCCACACCGCCGCAGGTGGAAGCGAAGAACCAGGGGCCGCGAGCTCCCGAGGAGTGGAGGAGGGGAAGCGATGGCCGTGGTCCCTCAGGGCCTAGATTCTTGGGTCAGGGCTCGGCTTCTGCTCATACTCTGTCGTCCCTCCGTGCCAACCCTTTAATTTAGGGCTTCCAGTGTCGTCGGACATAGTGGCCTCCCCCGTGACCCCACGGGGCTGGTGGTGCGTGTTTGGAGCCTGTTCTGTAAGAGTAGTTTAGTACTTGGGCTTGCCGTGGTGTCAGGTGGGAGAGTTGGGTTGGATTCTATATCAGGAAATCTAGTAGGTTCTTGGATCCTTTCCTCTGACACTGTTTGCAGCGTTCTGTCTAGTGTGCATTTAAGACCATTGGATTTCAAGAAAAAATTTCAATGAAATACCGAGAAAACAGGCATAACTCTATTCTTGACCCAGAAGGTTTACAGAATTCCCCAGCGTTCCTTAGCTGTTTCACGTAAATTGTTTCATTTAATTCTCCCCTGCCCACCCTACAGGAGGAGGCCGGGACTTGATTAGAGAGTGTTAGTGTTTTGAGGCCAGGGATTTGAACCACCATCAGGTTGCCATTCTAAGCACTGCACATAAAGCACAAATGCCCTGGCCTCATTAGCTATTAAGGTAGTTAGCTCAAAAGAACATATATGATAAACTGTATAGCCTTGTTTCCATAAAAGATGTATTCACACCTAAAAGGATCTGGATCTTGCTTTAGATTTATGTGGTTTTGAAAAATTCATGTCTATCCATACTACACAATGTACTTTACTCTTCCCTAAACGTATTGTATAGGAATGTTTGATAACAATCTCATTGAAATTCACGTTTGCCTCCATTTTAGGCTCTTGCAGCACCGTAGTTGGCATTCGCTGCACTAGACAAGCGGTTTCTGAATAGTTTAAAATAAAATACAGAAAGTAGTTGTTGAATCCCAACATTGTTGGGAATGAGTGTGTTGTCAGCTGGATAACCTTGTAATACAGATAAACATTATATTGAGTATGCAGTCCTTTGTAAATGAGGATAACATGGGTAGAGCTTTTCTTACTGTCTTTCATCTGATGTTTTCCTGGAATTTACAAATACAGTGTAAATTTAGGCTGTGTAATCCGCCTTTTTAGTTTTTATTTTATGAGATGGAATTGATCCCTGTCAGGCATGAATTCTTGACTGGACTCATTTACATCTTTATATAACTCAGCAAGACCTTATTATTATATGATAAGTAATGCTAGTGAGTATTTTGGTTTCTTTCTTTTCCTTTTTTGTTTTTTTAAAGCAGGAAATCATGGATCAAGTTATGCAGTTTGTTGAGCCGAGTCGGCAGTTTGTGAAGGATTCAATTCGGCTGGTTAAAAGATGCACCAAACCTGATAGAAAAGGTAATAGCTTTAATATTAAAAAAAAAATTAACTTTTTCCAAATCTTGTATTTAACATCTTCCTGATTAATAACCATTGCAGGGTTGGGATGTATCTCAGTGGTAGAGTGCTTGCACCACCACCATTGCCACCACCCCCATACACACAAAGTAGTGATAGCTACCATTGCATTACTTTTATCAACATTTTTATTGATTTATTTTGTGCTTTTGCTTTCGAGCAATGCCACTTATATTCTGTACAGTGCTGTCTAAATTTTTCTGTTTTATGTATTTTCAAATTATTTCAGCATTTTTTCCCATGTTAGACTTAAGTTATCATATTTATGACTTTAGAGTTCTTAGTATCTTCCACATTACCATTTTGGAAAAACCTTTGGAGTCATCCCTGCTCTTTCCTCACTCCAGCGCACAAATTTTAATGTAAAATGAACAATATTGTTGGTGCCAATCTAGAAAAGTTTATTATTTATCATCTTTTGTGGATCTGCCTTTATTTATTGACCAGATTAGAATATAATACACAAGATAACTACACATAATTTATAAGTAAATGTAATAATAGATGAATAGTCTTATGAAGCTTAGAAGCTTATCAGAGAAGACTCTCATAAAACAAATAATTATATTTTAAAATTACTGTCTTGGTAAGTATTAGGGAAGATTAATAGAAGATCTGATAGCACCTAATAGGCAGACTGACCAAGTCAGAAGGCAGGAAAAGCTTCCCTGAGGAAACAGCTGAAATCAAAATATGCCAGAGTTAAAACCCTTTTTATAAAATGGCCCAATTTTGATTTTTTTATGTTGAATTTTTTTTTTAACTTCATCTTGGTACTAAACAAACTAAATCAATCCTTTGTAGTATTCCACTAAAGTTAGGATTCTGCTTTTATACCCAATGTTATAATAAAATAATTTCAGTGTATTCCATCCTCCACCTTTTTTCTTCTGTTTTTTAGTATTTTCATCATTTGTTGAGAACAGCAGATATTTTTAGTGCTTGTTGATGAATTCACTAGCAGATGCGCATTTTCATTTCTGTGTTTCCTTTAAATGTGTGTGATAGAAAATTAAAAACCTGTCAGACACTCATTGTTTACTATTATTAGTTTTACTTTTTGTTTTTAAATTACATAGCTACTAACTAGACAGGGGTAGTATACACCAGTAAGTTTATTTATGTTACTGATAGTTTTTTCCCCATATTTTGACAGTACAAAAAGTTAATGTGAATTTTGTGTCTCTAAATTCAGAATTCCAGAAGATTGCCATGGCAACAGCAATAGGATTTGCCATAATGGGATTCATTGGCTTCTTTGTAAAATTGATCCATATCCCTATTAATAACATCATTGTGTAAGTAAACTTTATGAAATAGATTTCCTTTATGAAATCTAGAAATGAATGAAAATGGAAACTAAGTTGACAGTCTGCTATTTCATTAATACGCAGACATGTTTTTTGATATTTAATGCTGTTAAAGTCTACTGGTAAGATAATAGTTCTTTCAAAGTATTTTTAAATCTTATGCTGTATAGCTAGCAATTTTGTGAGCCAGGTACTACTTTTTTAAATAAAATATTACTAAAGGTACTCAGTATGTCAGGAAGTATTCATTGACAGAGCCATTATTCAAGTACAAGTCCTCTTTATGCTATAATTTGATTTTTAAATGTAGAAGAAATGCTCTCATCCGAAAATCACTATTTTGATAGAGTTTTAATTCTGAGCCTGATTGCCTAGCTTCACAACTCAAATTGTCATAGCCTTGAGCCATTTACTTCTTTACCCAGTTTATCCCATGAGCTTAATAATTTTTATTTGGGTTATAGTAAAGATTCATGACTTAAGTCCTGTAATGCCCAGAGAAAACCATATTAGTTAAGAACTTAGGTGGAAGTTGTAATGTTGTAATGAACCACTAGTATTAATGGTAGGGTGTCATAATCTTTATATTATTATATTAGAGAGAGAGAGAGAGAAGGCTGAGAAATACTGAGACCAACAGTGCTTTTGCTTTCTAAATTTATTACAAGTCATCGGGACACCTTACGGCACTAAACAGTTAATCAATTTTAGGTGATTGAGGACTTGGGATGAGTTTCAGTACTTTATGATTTTCTATTCATTTACTCTCATCCTCATCTACCATTTGGAGGTAAATAATACCTATCTTATTTAATGGAATGGTGAGGTTTGAAGCAGTTATTTCGAAGTTTTCTAAACTATAAATGTGTTAAGTACTAGGTATTTTATTATCTATACTGGTGGAGGTTGTCTTTTAAATGACAAGTTACTGCATGCATATTGTCAGGTGGATTTTTTAAGTAGGTTACCATAGTTATTAAACAGAAGTGCCAGAAAGTAACATTCAGGATCATGAAGAGTTAGAGCTGGAAGGAACCAAGTCACTCAGATCTCTCTCTGTTCTTTTATAAAGTGTAATACAGTCAATATTCAAGTCTTCAAGTCAGTGTTATATGCTCTTGTTCCCATTTCATGTTCAGACAGTTTAATTAATATTGATAAAACATTTTGTGAGGAAAGCTACAGAAAATATACCCTTTGCATGATATGCTGTGATAGCTATAAAACTGAAAGAGGTTTTTTTGTGCTTGAAAGAGCATTAAAAAAAAGGCATAAATTGCTGCTTGAAGTATAACCACAGATTTTTCTTGCATTACATTGAATTATCACATTTTTTCCCTTACGATTTTCTTCTATTCTTTTTAAGTAGTAATTTTTAAAAATAATAATAGCAGTCAAAATTAATGCCCATTGTATTATAATTTAAAGGAGTGAGTCATTTGCTGGTGTTTTAGTTACAGTAACAATTTAATAATAAATAATTAAAATACTTAGCAATAAAATTTATATTCAGAGTTATTTTATAATTTTCATTTGGGAATGGAATTATTTCTGTTTATTTAGCATCACAGTACTAAAATGTATATATGATAATACAATTTTAATGATTTAAGCTTTAAAAATTTAGACAGTCTTCTGTAGAAAAGCTTGCTTTGTTTTCATTATGGTTAAGCCAGTTTTTTGAATGATTATGGGACAATGATTGAGAAGCATTGTGCTGGTGTGTAGTCTTTATTTTCATCTGGTTTGTTGCCTGTGAATCAAATTGGAAAATTTCTCAACCAACTATCCTATGATGTATTTAATATCTTTTGTCATGTTCAGAAAGACAATATGCTTGACTATTCCAAAATGGCACTTCCCAAAGGAACTTTGTGAGTTTAAAATACACCTGCTTCAGAAGCACATCATCATGAAGGACCTTTATTTTAGTTCCAGGATTTTAAAGTTGACTATGCCTTTCTTTTATGCTGTCTTGATGGAAAGTTAGGTGTGGTTCTCAGATAATTGATTTTGATTCCATAAAATTGAAGCATACTGCATTTCAAGCGGGTATCATCATTAAAATCTCTGTGCTCAAAAATGACTGTTTTTCTTTCTTTTACAGGGGTGGCTGAATACATTTTTGAAGATCTTCATCTTTGGGATTAGTGAACAAGTGAGGGTTTGAGAAGCTTATGAAGTAAAAACTTGTGTTTTGGGGTACTTTATGGGGTTTTTCACCTTCCCTTCCAAAATGTTTTTATTTCTAAATTAAAATAACTTCAAGCTTAAAAAATATTTCACCTTTTTTCCACCAGATATTTATCAAATTTTAAGGATAGAAAAGTGGTGTATTCTTTTTTTTCCCTCTTTTTTTTTTTCTTTTAGTATTTTGGTTTATAGGAGAAATTAAGAGATCTGATAAAATACTGTGTATTTAGAGGACTTTTCTGTCTTAGTCTGTCCTGCTATAAAAAAATGCTAGAAACTGGGTAACTTACAAATAATAGAGACTTTATTTTTCACAGTTCTCACAATGAGTTTTGGAGGGACATATTTAAATCATAGCCCCTACTATCAGATAAGTGTTTCCTTGTGATGGAAACACAAGAAGTAAAGGAAGGTAGATAGTGAGCGCCTATTAGAGTTTGAGGGTATCAGTTTTGTCCTTACTTACTTAAAATAGAAAAAGTAGCATACAAAAGTTCAGGAGCTACTTGAAACATTCCTGAAAATCATGGTTAATACTTGGAAGTGATATTCTTTGATCCTTCAGTATCATGAGTTGTCCTTGTCCCTCAAATTCATTAGGGCTGGGAGCCTTTCCTGGAGGCTAATTCTTTAGCAGCTTTTCAATACCTTCTACACAGCTGGTTTAGTCCAGTATTTTTCCAGTTTTCAGGATAATTTTGGGAACTTATTTATAATTGGAAAAGTGGTGGGTTTTTTTGTTTTGTTTTTATTTTTGTTTTTTACCTACAACTTTTAGATTCTAAAATTTATCATGTATCATTGGATCCAGGATGTCACTAAATAAAAAGTGTTCCCTTTTTTTGGCAAAAGTAGTAAGATACAATGTTTTTAATGTACCATAAAAAAGAAAGAAGACATTTGCCTACTATAATTGTAAGGCATCAACAAGTATAGAACTATTCCAAATTCACAAATGTTACAATGTATAAAAAAAGATGAAACATGATATTAGCAAAAAGTACCTAATACTAGGCTTTCCTACTGTTCTCAGTCTTGATTATATTCCTTTCTTACTCTGAAGGCATGGTGTGTTGACAAAAAAAGTAGCAGCAGTACAGCTTCATACACTCACACATACAAACACACCTATAATGATATACACACAGGCACCAGGATCAGAATGATATACAAATGGAGCCTGCAAAGAAGTACATTAAATGTCAGTATGGCTCTGTGGGGTGGAATTATGAGTAAAAATTTCTACTTTGTTTTCTAAATTTTTGTAAACAGTGATATTAAGGCATAATTCTTATGTACACCTTTAAAGTGTTTTTATAAAAACAGTAAATGGGGAAAGTGAGAAGTCTTCCCTAAGTAGTCATACTGTAATAAACATTGGCGTTCTGAATTTTATGAGGTTTCACTGGCAATTTAATCTGAAATCCAAAGGGGGCATATTCCTTTTTAGAAAAATGCTAGGTATAGCATGTCTACAATCCCAGCGCTCAGGAGACCAAGGCAGAGTTGTGAGTTTGAGGTCATCCTGAGCCACATACTGAAACCTCTGCAACCCTACAGTGTAAAAGCAAGACAGTGTTTGTTTTTTAAATGCTTTTCCATTACTTCCAATTTCTTTATTCAGTGCTCAGACTTGCCAATTTTTTTCTTTTTTTGCAGTACTGGGGTTTGACCTCACCCTCATGTTAGACAAGTGCTCTGCAACTTAAGTCACATCCCTAGTCCTTTTTGCATCAGTTTATGTTTCAGATAGGTTCTCTTCTGTCCTGGCTGACATCAAACTTCAGTCCTCCTACCTCAGCCTCCTGAGTAGCTAGGATATCTTGAGTGTGCCATCATATCCAACTTGTTTTTGAAATAGGGCGTCAATAACATTTTTGCCCAGATTGGCCTCTAATCACAGTCCTACTGTCTCTTGCCTACTGAGTAACTAGAATTATAACTGTCCCCACCAAGTTCTAAATTTTTTACAAACCTTGGTTAGTACACATTGGGACAAATGTTTGTTTTTCGGTAATTAAAGTAGCAGGTGTTTTAAGCATCTTAATTTAGTTTGTGTTGCTATTGGCGGAATACCACACACTAGGTAATTTATTTAGAAAGAAAAAAATCCAATATTCAGGTTTCAGCATCTGGCAAGGGACTGCTTGCAACAGCATCCTGTGGTGGTAGGTGAGAGAGCAAGAGGACTTGCAAGCCCTTTTGTATTGGCATTCAGGAGGATGAAGAGTTCATGACCTAAATCCCTGCCCTTGGGCCCTACCTTGCAAGTCTGTTGCTGAGTAGGTTTCCAACATGTGTTTTCTGGGGGGGCACATTCAAACCTTGGGAAGTGTCTATTGTGGTTGAGCAGTAGTGTTCCATTTTGGATCCATAGTTCAGAGACCAAAGTCTGTTTTCATCATAGCAGTAACAGATAATCTGCTTTTGAAGTGTTGGCGGTGTTTGCCTCTTGAACGGTGTCCTTGGAAATAAAATTTGAATGAAACTTTGGCTGATTCTAATCTTAAACCTAATTCTATATCCTATAGATAGATTTTTATCTACTTAAAGGCTGAAAGTGTGTGTATGTGTCTGTATATATGCATGCTCATTAGTATTTGTGTTTACACATGTGCCTCTGCACATGTACATACATGCACATATACACTGCTTATATTAAGTAACTATAGTGAAAAATATTCTGTGACAGATTTGCTTAGCTGATAATTTTGTTGTAAGATAAAATGAATGTAGATTTTCTTGACATAGAATTATAGTTATGTATTTATGACACATTTGGGTTGATGGGTTGGCCATGAGTAGATAAGTTATTACAGAAGTATTTTGTATCTATACATGTAAGTAATATGAGGGCTGATGATAAAATAACCTTCATAAATAATAGTTTAATTTCTTAAATAGGAAAGAATTTTTTTTTTTTTCTTTTTGCAGTACTGGGGCTTGAACTCAGGGCCTACACCTTGAGCCACTCAACCAGCCCTTTTTGTTTTGTGATGGGTTTTTTTCGAGTTAGGATTTCATGGATTATTTGCCTGGGCTGGCTTTGAACTGTGATCCTCCTGATCTCCGTCTCTTGAGTAGGTAGGATTACAGGTGTGAGCCACTGATGCCCAGCCTAGATTTTTTAAGTTAACATACTCATAATACGTATAAGAAGTGGTAAGTTTGTGTTCCAAACACTTGAGGAAATTTCTTAAACCTTGTTTGTTTTCTAAGTACCTATAGCAAAATAGCAATCCCTTTTATGGCACTTCTGCATTTCTAGGGACTCCTACACTTTAACAACAAAAAAGGCAACACAAAGTTACACCAAAGCGGAAGGCAGTAATAGTACAGACAGTGGCAGAGCCTTGACTGAGGGCTCCAGGAAGTAAAGGCTGGTTCCTACTTCAGTAGCTTCGTTAACTCCTGCATTGCCTTATCTCAAGTCTGTGCTCTGAGTATCTGTCTCCCATTTCTTAAGAAAGCTTCTGCTTGTTGGAAAAGGTACTTAATTTAACCTGAGTGTACATGGCACCGTTGTGTTTTATTCTTAAAATTGTAACCATCTATCAGAAAACTTCTGCTTAAAATGAGTTGAGTTGTACCTGTAAGTTACATGCAGATATGACTTTGTAGTCTAGAAAAAGTTGAGATTTTCCTGCTTCTTGGATGCAATTATCTCGTGTTGAAACACTGAAGAGCTTGTTTTGCCTATAGCTTCTACCATAGTGTATATGTATTTCCCTTAAATTTTTGAGTTTCCTATAGACCTTTCTTATTTTTTAAGTTCATTCAATTGCTTTTAGCAATATTTTGTGGGGTTTTCTTTAGGAGTCTTCTTACACTCCTAAAATGGCTCCTGGAATGTCTTGATTCCATTATTTGCATTTTCGTAAAATAAAACAGACAATTCATTAATTATAATTTAATCTAAAAGTATTTGCATTCTTCTCTCAACCAACCCCATAAACCCCTGCCCAAATCCTTAAATGATTGTTACTTTTTTTTAAGGTTCTCAGGAAACTTGCTTTTTTTTTTTTTTTTTTGCAGTACCATGGCTTGAACTCAGGGCCTGGGGCTTTATAAGCAGGCGCTCTACCACTTGAGCTACCACTTCTTCAGCCCTACTTGTTGACTTTTTTTTTTTTAATAAACTTTATTTTGTAGAGTACTTTAAGGTTCACAGCTAAGCTGAGATTTTCATATACCTCTTGTCCCCACACATGAATAGCATCTTCTATTGTTAACATTCCCCACCAGAGTGGTACATTTGCTACCATTGATGAGCCTGCTTGGACACACCATTGTCATCCAAAGTCCATAATTTACATTAGGGTTCCCTCTTAGTGTGCAAACAAAATGGATTTTGATAAATGTACAGTGACATGCATCTACCATAGTAGTACTTCACAGAATAGTTGCACTGCCCTAAAAATTCTCTTATGTTCTGCCTGTTTGTCCCATCTTCTCCCTTAATCCTGGGAACCACTGATCTTTACTGCCTCCACAGTTCTACTTTTTCAGGAATGTCATATAGGTGTAATCATCCAGTGGATAGCCTTTTCAGATCAGCTCCTGTCACTCAGTTGTATGTAAGTTTTTCACATATCTTTTCATGACTTGCCTTCTTTTTTTTTCTTTTAAATGGGTCTTCCATGTGGCCCAGTCTGCTCTGAACTCTAGGATGACGTGATCCTGTTACCAGAAAGTTTAGCACTATTGTATACCTTGGTTCTTGTGTCTGGCGAGAGAATAATTCTGGTGAAAATGATAATAAAGTTTATTAGGAAAGGAATTTAGTAAAAAAGGATTAAAAATGGGGAGAAATGGGAGAAACATTTCCTGCTCCCCATGTAGCAAGTGGGAGTAAAGACTCAAAATGATGGTCCTCACTTCTTAGTCTTATACTTTGCTAGCTGGAGAAATACAATGGTCATTAAGATATTGGATCTGGGTGACTAAGACAGGTGCTAAAATGGGGAGGTGTCATCTAGGCACACCCAAATCACAAGAGACAAAAGGTGTGCATTAGGACTTTCATTTACTAGACATGGCTTTCATTGTATTTCTCAGTTAATCCTCACAGTAACTGTATTTCATAAATAATGTAGATATTATAATCTTCAAAATATACCCACAGTTTACTATTTATGTTCTCCACTATTACCTCTCTCACATTTGCACTAGGATATAAGGTCCACAGAAAGACATTTTTTTTGCGATTACTACAATATGCCAAGTGTCTGCACATAGTGGCCACTTAGTATTTATTGAATGAAGTTGAAGTTTAGTCATCCCTTCTAAGTGCCACAAAGCAGGTGGTTATTTACAACATACAAACCATGTCCTTAGCTTTTCTAACACATTTTCATTGGTTTGCAAACTCCTTAGCTTTTCACATTGAGACTGGACTTTTAGCCTTCTCCCTCCATCCCACTGACCTGAATCTTTTCCTTCATCCATGACAATCTAGTTGTAGGTCTCTTGCTGGTTTTGGACTACATTAACATAAGTCCTTGGCCTTCCTCGGATGACCAAGGGCCTGGTGGGAGAATCTTTGAAAACAGCTAAAGAATATTCTGGCACTCTAGCATGGGACTTTTTTTTTATTATTTTATTATTCATATGTGCATACAAGGCTTGGGTCGTTTCTCCCCCCTGCCCCCACCCCCTCCCTTACCACCCACTCTGCCCCCTCCCTCTCCCCCCCACCCCCTCAATACCCAGCAGAAACTATTTTGCCCTTATTTCTAATTTTGTTGTAGAAAGAGTATAAGCAATAATAGGAAGGAACAAGGGTTTTTGCTGGTTGAGATAAGGATAGCTATACAGGGAGTTGACTCACATTAATTTCCTGTGCATGTGTGTTACATTCTAGGTTAATTCTTTTTGATCTAACCTTTTCTCTAGTTCCTGGTCCCCTTTCCTATTGGCCTCAGTTGCTTTTAAGGTATCTGCTTTAGTTTCTCTGCGTTAAGGGCAACAAATGCTAGCTAATTTTTTAGGTGTCTTACCTATCCTCACCCCTCCGTTGTGTGCTCTCGCTTTTATCATGTGCTCAAAGTCCAATCCCATTGTTGTGTTTGCCCTTGATCTAATGTCCACATATGAGGGAGAACATAGGATTTTTGGTCTTTTGGGCCAGGCTAACCTCACTCAGAATGATGTTCTCCAATTCCATCCAGTTACCAGCGAATGATAACATTTCGTTCTTCTTCATGGCTGCATAAAATTCCATTGTGTATAGATACCACATTTTCTTAATACATTCGTCAGTGCTGGGGCATCTTGGCTGTTTCCCTAACTTGACTATTGTGAATAGTGCCGCAATAAACATGGGTGTGCAGGTGCCTCTGTGTCACAGTCTTTTGGGTATATCCCCAAGAGTGGTATTGCTGGATCAAATGGTAGATCAATGTCTAGCTTTTTAAGTAGCCTCCAAATTTTTTTCCAGAGTGGTTGTACTAGTTTACATTCCCACCAACAGTGTAAGAGGGTTCCTTTTTCCCCCGCATCCTTGCCAACACCTGTTGTTGGTGGTGTTGCTGATGATGGCTATTCTAACAGGGGTGAGGTGGAATCTTAGCGTGGTTTTAATTTGCATTTCCCTTATTGCTAGAGATGGTGAGCATTTTTTCATGTGTTTTTTGGCCATTTAAATTTCTTCTTTTGAGAAAGTTCTGTTTAGTTCACTTGCCCATTTCTTTATTGGTTCATTAGTTTTGGGAGAATTTAGTTTTTTAAGTTCCCTATATATTCTGGTTATAAGTTCTTTGTCTGATGTGTAGCTGGCAATTATTTTCTCCCACTCTGTGGGTTTTCTCTTCAGTTTAGAGACCATTTCTTTTGATGACCAGAAGCTTTTTAGTTTTATGAGGTCCCATTTATCTATGCTATCTCTTAGTTGCTGTGCTGCTGGGGTTTCGTTGAGAAAGTTCTTACCTATACCTACTAACTCCAGAGTATTTCCTACCCTTTCCTGTATCAACTTTAGAGTTTGTGGTCTGATATTAAGATCCTTGATCCATTTTGAGTTAATCTTGGTATAGGGTGATATACATGGATCTAGTTTCAGTTTTTTGCAGACTGCTAACCAGTTTTCCCAGCAGTTTTTGTTGAAGGGGCTGCTATTTCTCCATCGTATATTTTTAGCTCCTTTGTCAAAGACAAGTTGGTTATAGTTGTGTGGCTTCATATCTGGGTCCTCTATTCTGTTCCACTGGTCTTCATGTCTGTTTTTGTGCCAGTACCATGCTGTTTTTATTGTTATTAGCATGGGACATTTTAACAGTTTAATTTTGTTTCTCAAAGATGAGAATGCATCTCTTGCATCCTAGACTTATGGTCTAGAAATTTGTGCCTGTTATATTATGTAGTTGTAAATCTTAGCATCTCTCACATATTCATTTTACCGAACTAACAAGGAACAAGGTTTATACATAGCATTAGTCTTCTGCCCCATTCCTTCTTCACTGTTTTAGTCTCTAGAGATGCATACATTTTTATTTCAGTTGTTTCTTCTGGTAATTGTCTTAATTTCAAAGTCATGTATTTCTAGATTCATTTATTTAGATGTACTAATTTTTTGTGTTATTGGGTGTTGATCTCAGCCTTGCACTTTGCTAGACAGGCGCACTCTCACTTGAGCTATGCCACCAGCCTTATGTAGATGTATTAGTAATTTCTTGTTAAAATAACTGACATTTTAGCTCATATACCTGCCACCTTCCTCATTTTCCTACTGTAGTTTAACCACTATCCCTAATTTCTGTAATTAGTTGCGAACTATATGACTTTAATATGTTCACAGCCCAGGTTACACACATTGCTAATATTGCTAATTTCTTGCTTAAGTGACATAGTATGATTACATCATTTTTTTTATCATCTGTGTGTTTTGTGTTGTGATATTTTTATCTCTTTTTCTTAACACTGTATGTTTTTATCACAGAATGTCAGATTTTGTCTTTTCTGCATGCATCCCTTCCACCCTTTCCTCCTGAAGCTCTCCCATTCCAACTTAGACTGATTACCTTCTGGACAAGATCTTTCTTCCCTTGATTACCTGGGTTGGAGGTTATGTTTTCTAGATTCTAGATCTTTTCCTTTTTTGGTTCTCCTCTTATTTTGCTATAGTATGACATCAAATAACTTTCTAAATAAAAAGTGCTAGAGGTCAAAAATACATTTATTGTAAGCTAATACTTGATTGATAGTTTAACTGCATGTAAGAAACTAAGTTCCAAGAACAAATTATGCAATTAATAAATGGGCAAACGAATTAAACATTTCTCAGAAGTACAAATGGCTAATGAATACACGAACAAATGTTCAAAATCCTAAGCCATAAAGGCACTGAGATTCCATCTCACCTCAGTCAGAAGGCCCATCTTCAAGAAAACAAATGCTACAAGGATGTGGAAAAAGGAACCCTTACATCTGGTTAGTGGGAATGTAAACAAGTGCGACCATTGTGGAAATCAGTATGGAGCTTCCTCAAGACACTAAACATAGACCTCCTATATGATGCTGCTACACCACTCTTGAGCGTATGTATCTGAAGGAATCTTAAGTCAACATACAATAGAGATACCTACAAACCCATGTTTACGGCAGCACTATTTACATAGCCAAGCTATGGTATCATCCTATGTGCCCAGCGACTGATGACTGGGTAAAGAAAATGTGGCACATCTATACAATATTAATACTTGGCAATAAAGAAGAATGAAATACAGTTGTTTGCAGAAAAATGAATGCAATCGGAGATCATCTTGTTAAGTAAGATAAGCCAGTCCCTGACAGATGGCATGTTTTTCTTCTACTGCAGAATCTAGACCTGAAAAAAAACAGTAATATGATATGACTAAAAAGGGAACATGATTGTAGATGCAGGAGGGAGGGGGAAAGGAGAGGATAATAGCTGGCTAAATATGATAGAAGTGCATCATCTATATATCATATGAAAGCATAATGAGAAGAATTAAAAAGGAGGGTGTTAAATGTGGTATAGATGAGGTGAATTTGAAGTACATTATACGCATTTATGTAAAAGTCACAATGAAATCTCTTTGTATAATGCTGATGAAGAAACTTCAGTTTAAATAATTTTCCCTTGTGACTTTTCCCTTATAGCTTTAAGATATCAATAATTGTTTTTGCTAATATGGTCCTGCTGATAAAAATATATTTTCATTCTCATTCTGTTTATTGATGGCTTTTGTTGATATTTGAGCTTTTAAGGATCTTTGATAAATTGCACAAAGACTTGCCTATATGTGATTTACTTACTGTGCTGAGCATTAGTAAGTTTTTAAAATCTGAGAACTTGTGTTCTTCAGTTCTGAAATAATCTTCAGAATATTAATTATCTTAATATAATCATTTTAAATTTTCTTGATTCCTTTTTCTGGCACTCTAGTCATATGTTTTATTCATTTTTCTACTATTTTCTCGCTCCTTAGCCTGCGGTGTTTTTTGTTGTCGTTTTTCAGGAAGAGTTTATGTTTCTCCAGCCTTTTTATTTTAAAAGCCATTTTTAATTCCTAGTAGCTCAGTTTTTTGTTTTGATTTTATAGCATCAAATTATTTCATAGATGCATTAACATTTCAGATCTCTTTAAGAAGAAAATTGTGGTTTTCTGTTTTAAAAACCATTTACTTTCTTTGCCTCTGGGTCGTTTTTTTAGTTCTTATTAAGAATAAGGCATACAAATATGATGGATAGTTTTTTGGAGCACTCATTTACCTGTTTGCTCTTAGACTTACTCCCTGCCTTTTCCCTGCTCTATAACATTTTGCAGGTGCTGATCCCTGCAAACCGTGTCTCCAAATGCTCTTAGAAAGTGACTTAACCTTTAGAGAGTCACAGACTGAGGAGGAAGGAACTCAGTCTTCTCTTATCCTCCCTCAACCAAGGTAGTGTTTCCAGCTGTGCTACATCTTCTTTTTGGCTTAAGCTTCTGGGCTCTTCTCCTACTAATGGCCTTGGCACCTAGGGCTGGGGACAACCACTGTCCGCTGACATTCTTCCTGAGATGGCCAGTGTGAGAGTTTTCACCATTTCTTAAATGCTTTTAAAACTATTTCAACACCTTTGAAACCATCTCCCAGTGTAAAATGTCGTTCTTTTCATGGCTGGACTCACACATCTTTGGAGCTTGTAAAACAAAATTTACTTCACAGTGGCTGACAAGTACCTGGCCTTTGTTCTTGGGGACCTCTAAATGGCAGGAAGGGAAGTATTTTTCTGGGCCCAACCCACGTTTTAGACCCAAGTATTTTTTTTTATTACTTTGTCTAGGGAATAAACACTTTACTGCAAGTCAGTATTCTCTGCTTCTAGTGAGGAAGAGGAACAGGACTAAGTTTGTTTCTAGCATTATTTTTCAATCCAAGGTATGCATTGAACTGGTTTTTGAATTCTTTTATTGATAGTATAGTGTGCATTGCTGAAACCAGAAAAACCACAATAGGAGCAGTGCAGAGACTATATTGATTAGAGGATCAATGATGAAATCAAGGAAAGTAATTTGCAGTCTAATGTCCTAAGAGGTAGTGACATGGTCCTGAATTAACACTAGTTGAAGGAAAAGAGGTTGTGTGCATGGATTACAGGGAGGTTGAGGAAGTGGAATTAGAAGGCAGTAGTCTAAAGAGGAGCCCAGCGTAAGTCAGCATCACCACCTGCCCTCAGTATTGTGAATAATATGTCTTATAAAGTTGAAGGACTATAAACATTACATGTAATGTGTTTGGAGGCTTAAAGGAACTTTATCAATATGAGAAGTAGGTTTCAGAGGACTTTGGAGTTACACTGGTTAAAATCCTGGTTCTGGCTTTTACTTTACCCTGGGTTTGAACTCAGGGCTTCACAATCTCAAAGCAGGCACTCTACTTGAGCCACACCTCCAATCCTTGGTTCTGGTTTTTAGCAGCCATAAGGACTCACCTATTTATGGCTGTTATGTTATCTGTAAAATGGGAAAATACATGTCATAAGGCTGTTGTCAATTTTCAACTGATTATCAAGAAGTTCTCTTCACAAAAAGTAATTATCCAATAAATGATTATTTTAAGTTGATGTTAATCATATATTCAAGATTATGTACTATGTGACTGAACAGTTTAATGGATAATGAAAAAATACTCTAACTAGTTTTAAAAAAATGATATGGGAAGCAATGGGGAACAAAATGATAAGCTCCCCAATTCTGTTTTCCTCTGTTTCTTTCACACAGAAATTATAACCATCCTGACTTTTCCCTCATTTTTCTTTAGGTAGTGTATATATATGTATGTATGTGAACAACATATTGTTTGGTTCATCTGTTCTTGAACTTTATATATTTGGCACCATGCTATTTATGTTCTTCTGTGACTGGCTTTTTTTGAATAGTATTTTTCAATTCATAAATGTTGATACATACCTTTAATAGCTATAGCACAGTTATCACAGTTATTCTCATTGCTGTGTAACATTCCATTATAAAATTACAACACAAATGAAGAGTAAAACTGTGATCAGGTGTGTCTATGTTCAACTTTAGTAATGTCCATCATTTCTGAAGTGAAAGAGCTAACTTCTCTCCCCCATCAAGAGACTCTCCTACTCTATCTTCTGGTATTTTCTTTTTGACAACACTGGGAATTGAACTCAGGGCCTTGTGCTTGCTAGGCAGATGCTTTACCATTTGGGCCATGCCTGCCTCCAGCCCTCTACTGGTATTATAATATACCTTTCTACTTTTTATGGCAGGTACTTTATTTTATAGTATCTTTGGGTGAAGGAATTCTTAGTATTTTTACTTTATCAGAATTTTTACTTAATATTTTTAACTTTTGTATCTGTTTACTATTATTACAGGAATAGGCTGTCTCTTGTTCACAGACCAGTGCCTTTCATGTGTTCCCAAATACAGGACTCACTTAGGCATTTGTCAGAAACAGATCCTGGGGAGGCCAGGATCCTTAAGTCGTGAGATGGCATAAGGTCATCAAAGGAGAGAGTGCAGTAAAAGAAGTAGAGCCCTGAGGAACTGCAAATCAGGGCATTTTCAAAAATACCCTTGGGAATCTCCTACCTTATATCTCTACCAAATCAGTCAATAGATGCCAGGACTCAGATTCTGTACTTGTTTAACTGTTCTTACATGGTGATTCTTAACATCAACTGAAATTGAGAGGCATTGCCAAGTTTATCTTTCCAGATGAAGCCCAGAGCTCAGAAGCAGAGGTCAGTAGCTTGTAGTAGGATTTTGTAGTACATAAAATGTATGACTGGGTAGTTAACTCTTGTGTCATTACTAGTAACAAAGGCAGCTGCATCCAGATGAGAATCCTTCTAAAGTAATTATGGTTGTACAGTTATCCCACAAAGTTTACTAAATGTTCAGATCAAGTAACCATGCAGGGCAGGGTGGGGGTCAGTAAAACAAAAATCTTTGAATTTTTTTATTCTTTAAGACAAGTACAAGAGCATTATCTACTCAAAATCTTTCCTGTCTCTGAAGAATTAATTCCAACTGACAGTGGGTCATCTCCTGCTAACTTAAAAGAAAAAATCTGTTTTATTTTTATTTCAGTTTTAAAGGATATGAGCATCAACTACTTATCAATGTATTTCTCCTTTGTGATACAACTAGTGGTACGGAATTTTCTCACAGACAAACACAGACCTGCTGAAGTTTCAGTTGCTAACATAGGGAAAATTAAATGGGTGAATTTTGGAGGATGATCAGGAGTTTGGTTTTGGGCATGCTAATTTGAAATACCTATTAGATGGTCAAGTAGATTCCACAGCTGACTAGTGTGGAGTTTCCATGAGGTATTCAGGATAGAAATATAAATTTGAGAACCATCAATATAGAGATGTTTTCTTTTTACAGCTTTGGAACAACATGAGATCATTAAAGGAGTGAGTGCAGTCAAAGAAGAACAAAAGTCCATTGACAGAGTTCTGGGAAATTACAACATTAGGAAGTCAGCCATCGAAGGAGACTGAAAAGGAGCAGGCAGAGAGATAGGAGCCAGGAATGGTAGTGCTGTAGAAACCAAGTTATGTAGAATGAAGATTGGGATTTGACAAATTTAGCAATGCAATGTGGAGATTATTTACAACCTTGATAAGGCCTGACCAAAGTGGGTTCAAAAGACAGTGGGGGGTCTAGGAATTTAAGGCAAGGACATGGACTGCTCTTGAATGTTTTATAAAGAGTGGTGTATTGGGATCAAGAGAGGATTTATTTATATGGAAGAAGTAGTGTTTGTATGGTGATAGGAGTGGTCTAAGAGAGACCTCTAAAAATTGATAATGTAGGGGTGAGGAGATATGGGATCTACTGTGAAGAAAGAGTATATAGGTAAGCAAACCTTTTCCAGGTGCGGAAATGAAGGAGAAGAGATACTTAGGTTGAAGGTACATGTCAATGATAAAATGGTGTACCATGGAATTTAAGCTGAGTAGGAAGTAGAAAGAGGCAAGAGTTGGGTGAGGGCAACAGACCATGGGTCCCAGTGGATTAAAGATTTGTTGAGTTGGGAGTCGTGGTTCACACTTGGGATCAAAGCCCCCAGGAGGCTAAGGCAGAAAGATCAGGAATTCAAGCCAATCTGGTCAACACAGTGAGACCCTGTCTCAAAAACTCAAAAGAAAAAAATTGTTGAAATTAAAAGTGTTAGCAGTGAACTAGACATACAGGAATTGGGCTGGGCATGGTGGTTTGTGCTTATAATCCCAGCTACTTGGAAGGTGGAAATTGGGAGGATTGCCTAGGCAAAATGTTAGCAAGATCCCATCTAAATAAGCTGAGTGTGGTGTCCCATGCCTGTGGTTCCAGCTACACAGGAAGGCCATAAGTAGGTAGGAGATGCTCGCCCTGGGCAAAACCAGACACTGTATCTAAAAAATAGCTCATGTGGTAGAGCATCTCCCTAGCAAGCATGAGGCACTGAGTTCAAACCCTAGTACCACCTCCCAAAAAAAGGAATTGGTGGTTGAAAAGCAGGATGATTAAATTCAAATTATGGAGCAGTTGTAGTCATTGGTAATGACCAGTTACAACACTGAATGAGTCATGAGAATCAGTAGCAAAGATAGGTTGGAATTCAATATTCTTAAAGGTGAAAAAATCAAGAGATCTGGAAGCCTGTATACTGCAAAGGATTATCTTTGTGGATATTAAAAATCACCAAGGATTATAATAGAAGTAGTGTTGCAGAGGGTAACAGCAAGCCAGGAAATAAATCCCAGAAAGACTTGAGATGAATAGCTTACAGGTGAGTGCTGTGAGGAGAGGCAGTACTGATTGATGATAGGAATTTCAAAGTTGAAGGGTGGAGTGAGAAGAGGACAATCTTGAAGCTGCTTTTAGGTCCAAAGAGGGTACATGCCCCTCTCCAGTCACAGTGTTATGAGTGGGATGGGACAGGGAAAGAAATCTCCAATGACAGAACAAAGGGACAGGCTAAACAGTGTTAGAACAGCATAAGGATGAAGGAAATGTTTTGATAAGGTTGTATGTTTTGGATTTGCTATGTCTGATCATGGACTCCAAAGGACAGAGTGGAAGAGTTTCAGGAGTTAAAGAATGGTGAAAAATGGAATAAGAAAAAGGGAATTAACCTCATGTGGATGAGAGATGAGTTATGAGTCGATCAGGGAATCTTGTTTTTCAGAAGTAAGAGACTGGTCCACGCACCCGCCCCTCCAAAAAAAAAAAAAAGAAGTAGGGGAAAAGAGTGTGGATTTTGCCCTTATTTTCTTGAAAGTGCTTGTAGGCAATGAGAATTGTTAATAGGGATCTGCTGGTGGGCATTGCAAAGAGCATGCTGGGTTCTGAGTCACTCTCTTCACTTTTGTTAGTGGTACTACAGAGCGAAACTTCTGGAATGAATCACCTGAGGATCTGGCTGCAGATTTTAATTAAGGAAGTGTAGAATGGGATTGAGATTTTCCATTTCCTTAAATTTAGCATATCTTCCATCCCCACCCTAAGTCCTGTTGAGTCCAACTGTTCCTTCCAAAACCCAGGTCCAGGTAAAGATGGATAATGGACCTTTTTTCCCCTAATCTCCTAGGTTCCTTTTAGTTCTGTTGTTACAACAGATACTCTGTGCCTGCCTTTCCTCATTACCTTTGCTTTTCAAAACACCTGGTTTGTAACGTTTAAAAAACTTGAACTTTGACTCCCTGTAGTTCTTTTTATTCACTGCCTATTAATACCTTCTAAAGGCAGTGTGTTGCTCCCAGGTGATGCTTATGCTCCTTTGAGGAATAAGGGTAGTTGATGGAGAAGGATTAGTCTTATCAAAAGCCTGTTGACTCCTGCACTGCAGATGAACCTTTTAAGATGCATTGAATTTCAAAAGGCAGATATTGGAGATAAGCTGGGTATCTTCTCGAAAGATTTGTAAGTGTTCCTTAAGGTTTCCTGGATTTGACATATTGCTTCAAGGGAAGGTATTATAATAAGATAATATCTAGAGTCATTAACTTTGTGCCTTTTATATTTGGTCACTTGAAAGTTACTTTTCCTCTAATTAGTCAAGAGGCAACACACTGCCTTTAAGAGGGGATTAACATGGAGTGAATAAAAAGAACTATGAAAATTCAAAGTTTAAGTTTAAAAAAAAAACATAAAACAGGTGTTTTGAAAATAAGAGGTAATCTTGAAGTAAGACAGGCAGAGTGTTCAGGCATAGATATGAATGGAGCCTAAGAGTATAAGGGGTTAGGGGAAGGAGACCACTTTCCATCTTTACCTGGGTTCGGTTTTGGAAGAAAGTTGGACCCAATGGGACTTAGAGTGGGAATAGGAGAAGAGGAGATTTGATCTGGTAGGAAGTGGAAGAGTGGAATGGGAGTTTATTAGACATAAACCAGCACTTCTTAGGCCATGCCAGGGAGAGCTTTGCTAATATCTGTAGACCATTTCATTTCAGGGATGAATTAGAGGGAATAGCACAAACTGGTCTAGATGAAAAGCTGCATGTCTGCTTCCTATGTAGGTTGTACACCTTCCTTTGGCAGCTCTCAGCCCTACTATGCATCCCCCAGCAGGCACTTTCCTATACTGATACCCATATGACCTGTTCTATGAGGACATCTTTTGGACATTTGCAAAGAAACAATGCTCATAAATAGTGGCATGGTGGGAATATAGAAAGCTTGACACAGAGGTATTTGTGAGGAACTGGACATCTGTTAAAGAGATAATTTTAGTGTGTAAGTGCCTCAGTGGCAGGTTCTTGATGTATCCTAAAAACACTTAATGGTGCCTGACCCACTGTAGTTGCTAAGATATTTATTGGTGAATGAATACAAATGATTACATATTAATTTTCTTAAATCCTCTTACATATTAAAAGAGGTAGTAATGAACAATGAAAATTTCATGGAAAGTCATCAATAAGAGTGAATGTGAAGGAAAGCAGTCTTGGTATTAGTCTTATTTCACAAATCATGAATGTAGGTAGACATTGTGCAAGTCAGGGAAATGTAGGTAACTACAAATACATGGCACAAGATTCCCTGTAATTAGCCAAAGATTTTCTCTTGACCTGGTAAGAAATATCACACTGATTGTCACAAAGATTCCAATGGTCTAGTAGCTAAACAAAGATAGGTAATACAAATGTTGACTCTTTAAGGTGAAGTGCCACAGCACTTTGTAATGCTTACGAATTTTAAGAAAAGCTGACTCTCCCAAGAAGGGTCCCGAGAAGCTAACTAGTCTAAATTTAAAATGGAGTCTAGTAGCTGTTGGCTTATTGGGGTTTGGGGTGGTTTTCACATATACTTTGTGTTCCCAGAAGAACCACAGACTGAACTTGTCAGCTCTTGCTTGGGTGTGTTTCTGTTTCAATGCCAAAATAAACAGCCTCTAGAAAGTCCCATTTTGCCACCTGGACCTGACCAAGGAGCTGTGGCCTACAGACAACCAATGAGGACTAAGCATTTTCAGTGCTTGCATCCCTCATTTGCATAGCAGACTGACTGGGAACCTGGGGATGGAGGGCATCCTATATGTAATTCAGCCCCTCTTTTTGTTTCTTCAGAGATCATTTTTGTTTTGTACAAAAGACTGTGTCTCCCAGTTTGCATAGTGTTTTTTGTTTTAAAAATAAACCCTTTTCATCTTAAGTTCTTTCTTAGTGAATTGTTAATAACAAGCTTAAAATTTAAAGAAGGCACTAAGCTCTCAGGAGGGGAAATATTTGATAATTTGGCACTGAAGATGGGCTCAGGCCACCAGCACACAAACTTCTGCAGAAAGTCCTGAGAACCTCACTTGGGCCAGGGCATTCATTCTCTCCTCTCTTCTTTTCTCCTGGTTATTTTTCTAGTCTTAATTGAAAAGTCACTTCTCCCAGGAGAACTTTATTGACCAACATACTAAATTAGTGATGTTTTCAGTGTACCACGCTAGCGCTCTGTTTCTTTTATCATATCACACAACAGAATTTATCAAAAATAGTTCAGTTTTGTTTGTGTCATTACCCTCTGAGCCCTTTGCTGCTCTTTCTCTTCATTACCTGTTGGGTCCCCAGTGGTTTGTGTGGAAAGGGGAGGAGAAATAGAATCAACAGGGAGCCTTGAGACTGTGGATTGTCTTCAACTCTTCCAGTTTTAGTTTTCCTGAATTTCCTTGAAATCTCCTGGTCTGTCCTTACAAGAGGCCTCTTCACTTGAGCTGGGCATAGACTAGTTCTCCCTTTCTTGTAGTTGAAGAACCTTGAAGAACAGAACTCATGAATGGATAATACAGTGGGTAGTTCCACAGTTTATCTGTTTCACCAATATTCTGATATGCTACCAACAAAATGAAATGCTATTCTGTTTCACATTTGACTAGGCAGATTCTTATGATAGGTGAAGTATACAATAAACAGCCTTCTCAACTATTTCCTGCCCTTCCCCTGCCAGAACTCAGGCGATGGAAGGTGAACTCCATCTTTTCCTTGGTCCTATTGCCATGACTTTACCATTCTCCCTAAAACACTCAGTGCTACTCTAATTATATCAGACAATGTTACCCACTCTTGTAATCATCTGAAGACAGATTTTTATGTATTTTAAAAATATTCCAAACTAATTTCAAACCTTCACCTCTGAATACAAAATTAAAGTATACTTTTAATTTACAGTAAGTAAACATTCTTGAATCAGGCATAATGGTGTTTGGAAAGAACTTCCTCCCCAGCACACATCAAGGACCCTGAGATTATGTTCTTGATTTGTGTAGTACATGTTATTGAAAGCCAGGTAGATTTGAGAATCTTAATTTCATATGGTGTCTCACACTATGTTTAATTGGGGTTCATATAGTTATATAATAAATCAGCTGTCTTAGCTGGGCACCGAGGGCTCATGCCTGTAATCCTAGCTACTCAGGAGGCAGAGATCAGGAGGATCACGGTTCAAAGCCAGCCCAGGGAAATAGTTCACGAGACCCTGTCTTGAAAAATCCCATCACAAAGAAAGGTCTGGTGGAGTGGCTTATGGTGTAGGCCCTGAGTTCAAGCCCCAGTATCTGCTGTTAATTGAAAATACAAACACCCCCAATGTTTTTGATTCTTGAGTCAAATCCAGGATCACTAAGGCCACATTGTCATTTGAAGAAATTTATATTTGCTTCAGTATAGTTTTGTTTCAGGGGAAAATGTATTCTTTTCATGGTTTGTTGCACAGTATAACTATTTATTTTTTTCTACAGTCCTGTCTTTCATTTTTAATATTTCAGTCAAAATTCAAAGGAGTGTCTCAATGTATCCCCGCTGTGAGTATACTTTACTTTGGTCTGTTCAACCCCTTTGATTATACTTCCTTATCCCTTTACCTCCCACCCCCCATTTTTCAATAGCTTTCGATACATATTCTTATATCTTCTACCTTCACAGATGTTTTGTGATAGTGTTGATGCTCTATCATTCTCTTTTCCTTTCCCTATTTCCTTGAGTTCCATTGAGTAGTTCCACTATTACAAACATAAGAATTTGTATATTATCATGCTTGTTTATCTTTTGGATCTGTCTTCCACATATGAGAGAAAATATGCAGTCTTTGTCTTTCTGAACCTGGCTTACTTCACTTAACATGATGTCCTCCAGTTGCATCCATTTACTTTCAAACCACATGTCATTATTCCTTATGGCTGAGTAATACTCCATTGTGCATATATATCATATTTCTTGATCCATTCATTAGCTGTGGGGCATCAGAGTTGTTTTCGTAGTTTGGCTATTGTGAATAGTGTTGCAATGAACATTGCTGAACAGGTGTCTCTATTGTATCTTGACATACGTCCTTTGGGTATATGACCAGGTGCAGTATCACTGGATCATATGGCAGTTCTGTCTAGCTTTTTGAAGAATCTCCATAATGCTTTCCATAATGGTTGTACTAATTTACTTTCCCACCAACACTGTATAGGGGTACCTGTTTTACCACATCCATGCTAGTATTTGTTGTTATTGTCCTTGAACATGGCCACTGTAACTGGAGTGAGGTGAAATCTTAGTGTAGTTTTTATTTGCATCTCTTTTATAGCCAGGGAAGTTGAATACTTCATGTATTTACTGACCATTTTTACCTCTTCCTTTGAGAATTCCCTGTTTAATTCATGCGCCCATTTCTTCATTGGGATGTTGATTCTTTGGGGGTTGATTGAGTTCCCTGTAGATTCCGAATATTGGCCCCTTATTAGATGAGTAGCTGGCAAAGATCCTCTCCCCTTCTGTGGGGAGTCTCTTGAGTCTAGTGACTGTTTCTTTTTCTGTGTTCGAGAAGCTTTTTTCTATGATGCAGTCCCATATGTTCATTCTTTCTCTTAGATATTGAGTCTTTTGAGTTCTTTTTAGGAAGTTGTTCCCTTATGCTTATCTGTTCCAGTGTATTTCCTGTTGCTTCCTGTAGTTGTTTCAGAATTTCAAGCCTTATATTAAGGTCTTTGATCCACTTTGAATTGATTTAGGTACAGGGTGAGAGATAGGGATCTTGTTACAGTCTTCTAAATGTGTATATCCAGTTTTCCCAGCAACATTTGTTGAAGAGGCTGTCTTTTCTCCTTTGTGTGCTTTGGGTTCCTTTGTTGAAGATCAGTTGGCTGTAGCTGTGTGGATTTTTGTCTGGATCTTTTGTGCTAACCTGTTGGTCTTCATGCTTGTTTTTGTGCCAATACCATGCTGTTTTTATTGTTATGGCTTTGTAGTATAGTTTGAAGTTGGGTATTGTGATACCTCCAGTATTGGACTTTTTGCTTAGAGTTGCTTTGGCTATTCAAGGTTTTTTTTTGTTTTTATATGTATTTAAGGATTGATTTTTCTATCTCTGTGAAGAATGGCATTGGAATTTTGATAGGGATTGCATTGAACATGTAGATTGCTTTTGGTAGTATGGCCATTTTCACGATGTTGATTCTACCAATCCCCAAGCATAGGAGGTCTTTCTGTCTTCTGATGTCTTCTTTGATTTCTCTCTTCAGTAGTTTATAGTTTTCTTCAAAAGGGTCCTTGGTTCCTTTGTTAAGTTTATTCCAAGGTACTTTATTCTTTTTTGAGGCACAGTGTAATTATTTTAGTTAAATGAGTTTTATCTTTAAGAGTTAACTTTGTTTGTGTTTGTGTTTCTGTATAGTTGCCAGATTTGGTGAATAATTAAGTCTAGGTAAAAATTCTTAATATGTATTATGACACTGCATAGATAGAGGAAAGAAAAACTATATACTCTTTCACTATTCTTTTAGTTGTTTAGCATTATACAAATGTATTTTTCAAACCAGCAGAAAAGGATTAATGTTCTACTGGACGAATGCTAAAAGTTTTCTGTACTAAATGTTTGTATTGATTAAGAGCCATCTGAATTTCATGTTTTGTCAGAATTTTTACATTTTTCTTAAGCTCATTTGAAGTCCATATTTGCTGTGTCATTTTTTCTGTTAGTATAAGCAGATGAAGACATTTATTGTAGGATTGAATTTATTTGCTATTTATTTAATAGCCAGTTTTGCTTATTATGACCTTTACTTGATATGAAGGAAGGAGAACTTCAGTAGATTCTTTCATCAATAGGATGTAATTATATAGGTGATGATTTAATGGAAGAATAATGTCAGAAGAACTGTGTTGGAAGAGCTCTTTTAAGACCAAAAGACAGTTTTATGTAAAAAGCATACAGAGGCAGATTTCATTAACCTGTGCTTAACACTAAGCAGCAGTTCTCTTTCTGTTCTTTCCTCTTATTTCATGCTTAAGTAGTCATAAACATAAGTGATATGGATGATAAATATACTGTATTTTTGTAGAGTCAAATAAAGAATGTTATGTTTAGCTAAAGCTTCAGTTCTTTGTGTTTTACAAACTTTGCAGACAAACAGTAGCTGCCAATAAGAAAGCTGATACACTATGTGGAGCTACACCCGACTCAATCTCTTTCATAAAACCTGACACTTCTTTTGGAATGAATGGAAATGGCTTTATTGCCTTGATCTGGACATTTACATAATAAAAGTTACAGTACTATAGTATTTTATGTTTGTAATAAAGTAGGTTAGCAACTTAGAATTTGTTGTATTTTCTCTACAACTTATAGACAGCATTTAATTGCTGAAGCCTTCATTTGGCATCAGTTTTGGAGTGGTATCATTTGTTTCATTTTAAAATGCCAGGTTTAAAAACCCATGGATAAGGAACTGAATTTATTTGAATGTGAAAAGAAAGTACTTAGTTTCCTCAGTCAAACGACTGTGCTTTATTTTCTTACACTTAATAAATTTCAGTGCATGAAACCAAGATGTGGAGCACATATAAAACAACAAAATCCTCACCTTGAATTCAGCCAGTCTTTTCAGAAACTAAATTGACAAAGTCACAGTGATATACACCTTTTAACCCAAGAAAAAACCAGCTTCCAAATATCAATGCATATGTGTTTTAGAATAAGAATTTAAAACATCAAAAATTGCTTAAATTACAGGGTTGGAGACATGGCTCAAGTGTTAGAGTGCCTGCCTAGCAAGTGTGAGGCCCTGAATTCAAACCCAGTACCTCACAGGAAAGCAATGCAAGTCAACTCCCTGTATAGCTGTCCTTATCTCAACCAGCAAAAACCCTTGGTCCTTCCTATTATTGCTTAGACTCTCTCTTTAACAAAATTAGAGATAAGGGCAAAATAGTTTCTGCCTGGTAGCGAGGGGGTGGGGGAGAGGGGAGGTAAGAGAGGGGGCGGGGGGAAGAGGGAAGAAATGACCCAAACATTGTATGCACATATGAATAAAATAAAAACTAAAGAATAAAAAATAATTTTAAAGCAAAAAAAAGATGGCTTAAAGTAATTTAAAAATTTTTAGTTATATTAACTTAGAGACAATCATCTTTGTAGGATTTTTCCTTTAAAAAATTTTTTTTTGGCAGCACTCGGGTTTGAACTCAGGGCCTTACACTTGCTAGGCAGGCACTTTTACCACTTAAGCCACTCTACCAGCCTCAAAAATATTATTTTAAGATAAGGGCCCAGTGCTTTTCTGTTGCTTCTTTCATTGGCACATCAAATTATTGGTCATTAGTGTCTTATTATATAATAAATCAGCACAAAATTTGATGGATTACCTTCTTTCTTCTCCCAATGTCATAGGTTCACTAGGGCTCTGAGGACTGTGTTTGAGGTCTTACACCTATGCATTCAGCTGAAAGCTTCGCTGAGGCTGAGATGCCCAAAGTAACCTCTTACTCTTCAGGGCTTCTCACCATATGAGCTCATTATTTAATGCTCTAGTCTATACTTCCGTACTCTAGTCTGAGCTCCAGGAGAGTAAAGTTGGTATACAAATCTTTCAGGGCATATGTTTGAAGCCTCAGAACATGACTTTCACTATTTCCTATTGTAAAATGCAAGCCACAAGGCCAGCTCTTTAGATTCAAGGGAAGGAGAACAGATTCCATTTCTTGATAGAATGAAAAACATGCTTGTACAGGGAGAAAAAGAACTGATGGCTGCTTTTTTAGACACTGTCTGGTACTCCAGGGTGGTAATATTTATTACTGAGTCCCGGGATGGAAGATGGATACTGAGTCAATACAGTGGCATAGTTTCCATCTTTGTAGTAGTTTTGTAGAGAAGACTGACACACAAGTTCATAGCATTTGTGTTTCTGGCAACATGGCAATTAAGACAACAGATCCAAAATACAAAATATACAGAAAAAAATTTGGCAAAATTTTGAATGCATAGCCAGGAAATAACAAAGAAAATACTGACTTAAAGAACGTTGAATATGCAATGTGATGCTTTTTGTTTTTTGAGTACATAACAGAGACTATAAGCTTTAAGTGCTGGAGGTTGACTCTTGAATGTGCACATACAACAGGCATGGTGGAAAGTGGAAACTGAGGTAACTGCATCTTCATGTAATAGGTCTAAAATTTCTGGGTAAGCAATAAAGAAGTTTATTACATTGTTATGTTGAAACATGTAAACTCTAAATCAGAGCAACCCATTGGCATACAGATAATGATTTATGAGTTGAATGAACCAAAGCTGAAAATTACATATGCAGAGTCCTCGGGACCTCGAACAGAAATTAGCACAAATCTTCTCTGGAAGGATACCTCAATTACATAGTGCATATAGAGTGCCCATGGTAAAAACAATTCCCTACAAAGTTGAGTTTAAATAAAAAATTACACATAGGTGGTAGTACCCGAAGCTACTCACCAACATTTTTGACTTTTCCTCTCAGGCACTCAGTATTAATGTATTTTTCATTCTATTGAATGCCATGTGACTTGCTTTGGCCATGTGAATTGCTAGTGCTTAGAAGTGGCATGTGTCACTGTGGGGCAGGAGCATTTAAGCATTTGTGTGCTGTTCTTTATATTACTCTTGTTCTGCTGTGTTGACTGATTGTGAAAGCATATGTTGATAATGAAGAACCAAACTCTGAAACCTCATACAGAGGCCACTACCTGAGAGAGTAACTTGGTTCTATAGTCCAATAGACAGAAGTTTTTGAAACATTTAAATTTGGAGGTTACTTGCTTCTGTGGTATAACAATTTATCATAACTAATAAAATACGCAACAAAATGATCTGGTTTAAGGGACAATTAAAAAATACAAAACATAGCACTTAAAGAACTTCAGATAAAAGACATTCTAAAAGTTTAAGTGATGTTCATTATTTTACTTTAATATACTAGTTGTTTTAAAATAATTATTAATGTAAAACAAGTAATAAACACTATAGTGAAGAAAAACAGACCACATAAAAGATTTTAAAAGTAGCCAAAGGTCAGACCACAAACACCATTGTCTACAAAAAAGGCACAGAAAGGGTCAAGGGAAATCTGGCTGGGAGCTATTGGAGGATGTACCTTTTTCTTATAACCCAAGACCCTTAATTGTATTAAAATCAGCATTTGGAAAAGAAGGCCAAATGACATGGTATAATTCTGGAAATGTTGTTAAAACAATGCCAGAGGCAGAATTGAAGTGATTGGATCATGATTTTGGAAATAGAATATTATATAACCAACCTAACATTGGAGCATTTTCTAAAATGTATATCAAGTGTACCTTAATTTAAGTTATAATACCTTAGATTATATACATATACATTGTATTATTAAAACTCCATAGTCATTTCTGTTTCTCAGAATTTCTCTTCTAATTCTTTCTCACTTTGAATTCAGCAGCACACACCTTTAGACAAAAATCACTCATATTGGCTATGGGTGATTTTGTTCTTTGCTTCATGTGTTTGTTTCCTGTAATGCACATGTTAACTTAATGGTTATTTTTAAAAAACCTGAAAAAAAAAATCACTCATATTTATATATTTTTTCATCTTAACCTGAAGTTCTCCGATATTGTTGTGAGGAAAAAGATTGATTTTAGATTTTATTAACTGTCTATTATTGTTTATTAGGCAGTGTTCCATCTTCTGTGCTCTGGTTGATAAATCTGCCCTCCTGCTTGTTCAGTGTGATTCACTTCTTACTCTCCATGCACTGGCAATACATAATATTTCATAGTTAAAGTCCTCTCCTTCCTAGAGCTCAGGAGAGTATCTCTTGGTAACAGGTCTCAACCAATGAAGTTCTGGTTTTTACTGCCTGCTACTATTTTCCAAGAGAACAGGAAATTTGAAGAGATTCTAACTCTTGATTAAAATGCCTTTGGAATGGCCTTGAGAGTCTTTAATACTCTCAGGTGGTGGCTGTGGTGTAGTGATGGTAGGTTGGTTTGTGTGTGACACACAGAGGGAGTCTTGCTAAGGTGTCCAGTGAGCTGGTCAAGTCTCCAGTCCTTTGGCACAAGCTGTACCAGCCTGAAGAAAAGTGATTTTTTTCTAACCTATTCACCAAGCAAGGCTATTTTGTGTACTCTCAAAAGTCTTACATATTCTGGTTTCACTGCTTTCATTTAATATTTCTTTTGACTAGCAAGTTACAGGGATAAAGCATGGATTTTAGAAAAAATTCCTGTTGGAATTTTGGTTTTACCTTTTATTACCAATTTGCATTTGATAGGTTGTGATCTCTTTATTAACCCATTTCATACCAATTTTTCCTTTTTTGATTGCCATGTAATTTACATATTTCTGAGGTACAATGTGATGCTGTGATTCATCACATTGTGTAATGATCAGATCAAGGTAATTTGCATATCAACTAACTTAAAACACTTATCATTTCTTTGTGATGAAAGCATTCAAAATCCTCTCTTTACATTTGCTATAACTTATATAAAAGCCTAGTAGCAGAATGGTACTCTACTCTTAGTTTTCCAAGAATTATTTTCTGGATGAAGGAAGGATATCTTTTTCCATGTGGCAAATAGACAAAGCCTTTTCATGCTAAGGTAAGATTTTTCTAGGTTCTGTGGCACAGTATGTTGCAAAGAAAAGTTTCAGTGTATAATTTGTCTTTTAAGTCTTTTTTCAGTATATTTTCTGTAATTTCACTATGAATTTTTTCTAACATACAAAAACATTAAACTGATACTAATGTAACCTCTACCTATTTTCACCAATTATTAACAATTTCCATACTTGCTTGATATGTACTTTATATAATTTCTTAAACTACTAAAACATGATTTATAGAAATCATGATATATGACCCCTAAATATTTCAACATGTATCTATAAAAATACTGAATTTCCCACACAACACATAACTATTCCTGTACATAATAAAATTATAATTCTATATCACATATTATCTAGTCAAAATGTGGTATAGTTCTGGGGTTTGAACTCAAGGCTTCATGCTTGCTTGGCAGGTACTCTACCACTTGAGCCATGACCCCAGACCTACAATTTTTTGTATATGACATTCACAGTTTTAAATCAACAGAGCTGTCAGCCTTTCTGCCTGCTTTTTTTTATTGTGCTATGTTGTTTTTATTATTGTGTTGAATTGTGGTATTTACAAAAGTTCTTACAATATATCATACTTGAATTGGTCCCCTCCATCATTCTCCTTTATTTCTCCTCCCCCCATTCCTGGAATAGTTTCAGCAGGTTTCATTTTTCCATTTACATACATGTGTACACAGCATTTGCACCATATTTACCCTCCTACACACTTTCCCCACATTCTTCTCCCTCCCACTGGTACCAATCCTCCAGAAAGGACCTGTTTTGCCCTCCTCTTCTCCAATTGTGTAAAAGAAAAAAAAAATGACATTCTTATTTGTTTAAGATAGTTACACAGGGAGTTTCCTTGTGACATTTCCACATGTTTATGTATTATAACCCAAATTGGTTCATCTCCTCCTTTTTTCCTCCTTTTTACCATAGTTCACTTCTTAGGGTGATTTCAACAGGTTTAAAAATTCTGTATTTATTCTTGTATAGGAAGTACATCAACCATATTCACCTTCTTAACTTCCTTCTTTTATTCTCCCTCTCTTGGTTGTGATCTCCCCTTAGCATGACCTGATTTTCATAATATTGCTTATATTTATATTTGGTCTATATTCCACATATGAGAGAAAACATGTAGCCTCTGGCCTTCTGAACCTGGCTAACTTCACACAAGATGATGTTCTATAGTTTTGTCCATTTACCTGGAAATAGCAAAATTTCATTACTCTTTATTGCTGAATAAAATTCCATTGTGTATAAATTCCATATTTTCTTAATCCATTCATCAGTACTGGGGCATCTTGGCTGTTTCCATAGTCTATCTCTGTGAATAATGCTGCAATAAACATGGGTTTGCAGGTACCTTTATTATAACCTGACTTACATTCACTCTGATATATCCCTAGGAGTGGTATTGCTGGATCATATGGCAGTTTAGTTTTAGTTTTTTTGTTTTGTTTTGTTTTTGAGAAGCCTCTGTACTATTTTCCATAGTAGTTGTACTAATTTGCATTCCCACCAACAGTGTATGAGGGTTCCTTTTCCCGCACATCCTTGCCAACATTTGTTTGTGTTCTTGATGGTAGCCATTTTAACAGGAGTAAGGTGGAATCTTAACGTGATTTGATTTTCATTTCCTTTATGGCCAGGGATGTTGAACATTTATTCATGTGCTTTTTGGTCATTTGGACTTTTTCCTTTGAAAAAGCTCTGTTCAGTTCACTTGCCCTTTTCTTCATTGGGTCATTGATATTTTGGGAGTTTAGTTTTTTGAGCTGGCAAAGATTTTCTCCCATTCTGTGAGTAGCCTCTTCAATTCAGAGACCATTTCTTTTGTTATGCAGAGGCTTTTTAATTTCACGTAGTCCCATCTGAAATTAAATCCTTTTTCTTGTTGAGCCATTTAAGTTCTCGTTAAGAAATCATTGCCTTTGTCTATTAATTTCAGTGTATTCCCTACTTTTTCCTGCACTAGCTTCAAAGTTTCAGGTCTGATATTGGCATCCTTAATCCACTTTGAGTTGATACTTGTACAGGGTGAAAGACATGGATCTAGTTTCAGTTTTCTGCAGGCAGATACCCAGTTTTCCCACCACATTTGAGAAGGCTGTCTTTTCTGCCTGCTTTCTTTGATAGAATGCTTAAAAAAACTTCAAGAATTCAAAGATATTTTGTTATACTTACCTACATTCTTATCCTTAAATGATCTTCTTTTTTTTAGTTTAAACTTCTAATCTAGCTATAGTCATTTGGATGAAGTTCTAAGGTAAAAATCAATTCTTTTCCATATTGATAGGTGATAATATGAACAGAATTGATCAATCATATTTTCTCTGCTTACTAAAAGTGATCACTTCACAGTTTACAAAATCAATTATGTCCTTGGGTCCTATCTGTTTTGTCCATTTCTGTGCCAGAAATGGAAAGTTAGACACTTTTTATGGCTTTGTCCTGACTTTTAATGTTGGCTATTCATATATTCATTACAAATATTCTTAGCTGTTTTCAGTTCTATGCCTCTTGTTGTCTCCAGTTTAGCTTTGTCATACTTTTATTGAGTGACTGAGCATCCTTGAATACACAAGGTCAGAAACACCAGTTACTGTTGTAACTGAAGTTATCCCCTGAATTTCCAGACTTACCACCTAAAAGTTCCAACTTAAGATCACTTAATTTAAGTTTCGTTTTATTTCAAAAATGTCATTATCCATCATTTCATTAAGAAATTCCACTTAAAAATAGGTTAAATTCTTAGTTAAGTGTGACAAAGCATATTTGAAATCCTATTTTTTTGTGGTTCTGAAGTCAAACCCAAGGAATGCTAGACAAGTGCTCTACCAGCCCTTGGTTTTTTTAGCTAGGGTCTCACTGTGTATTCCAGCTTGGCTTCAAACTCATAATCATCTGTCCTTCACCTCCAGAGTGCTGGGATTACAGATGTGCCCCACCATGCCCATCGGAATCCCCTTTAAACATGCTTAGCATACCAAATTTGCCTTTTCCTCAGAACCTGTTTCACACAGTGTCTGACACTTAATGTGTATTCAATAAATGTTTAATGGCTAGTGAACAGAATATCCAGATATAAATTGTATTGACAAAATAACAATGGCATCAAAAGACTCACTACCTAAGAAATGTGTGAGAGCAATAAGAAAAAACACCAAAATTATCATTGAAATCATAAAAGAGGTCTTGAACAAATTGAGAGAAACTAATAGTTTATAGCCACAAATATTAACTATTAAAAAGACACTAAATACTGTAATTTGATCTTTTAAATTCTAATAAAACTAGAACAAAATTCTAATTTAATAATTCTAAAGATCTTTTGAAAATAATCAGCTGAGATTAGCCAAGGCAATACTAGAAAAGTTAAAACTGTAATGGTATTAGAAGAATCAATAGATGGAATATATCAAGGAAGCAGACCAGAAACATACTTTGTGTGTAAAAATACTGTGTACTAATCAAAAGAGAAAGAGAAAGGCTGTCTGGTGCTTTGTTTTGGAAAACGTGGCCAAGTATCTGGATCAAAGAAAGGAAGATCTTTACCTTATAATGACATTATTCTAGTATGGAATCTGAGCTTAGTATAAAAAGTAAAAATATTTTATTAGCCATCCATTCTTGTCTTCTAAAGAAGTAGATGCCAAAGAAGAAAGGGTTGTGGTGAATTTGTAAATTACTTGGAAGAGTAAGGGGCAAAATCAGAGACATCAACATTACCTGACATAAGAAGAGGCAGTGAAAATGTGTGAGTGAGAGAGAGAGAGGAGAGAGAGAGAACAAAAGGAGATACCAGGGGAAAGAGAAGTCTGGGAGCTGATAATGAAAAATCACTAAGTCACTCAAATATTTAAAGAGAATTTTTAGGGAAGTTTTTGTTTTTCATCTGAAGTTGGGAACTGAGAATTTTCTCTCTAGATGACCATGCTGCATGCACGCACATGCACACGCACACACCCACTCCAGTCCAAAGACCATCCTCATGTAGTTGTACACAGTGACTTCCTATCAGGTCATGCTACATCATCTACCCACGATTTGATGATGTTAAACATTCCCACCTTACCATGGGAGTTTGTTAATGGAGAAGCCTTAACAGCTTCCCATTTCTCTTAGGATAAAGTTCAGTAGCCTTACATAGCTTTTCAAATCCTGACAGAACTGGGCACTGCTGTGGTCTACCACCTCACCTCATGCTAATTGCTACTTTGGTGTAGATGCCTCAACCATACTTACAGAGTATTCTCTGCTCCAAAAGGGCCATACTCTTCCCTATTTCAACACACCCACAACATACTGTTGTTTCCGTATGGAATATTTTCCTCCAGTCTTCATCCAGGTAACACCTTGTCTTCAGGTCCCAGATTTCAGTGTTTTCACTGAGGTATCATCCATGTTAGGTCCCCATATTGTATGCTCCATGGACCTAGCAATTACATCTTTAACCCCTTTTTCAGTGTTTATCCTGATTCCTAGACAGTGAGCTCCTCAAGAAGAGGGGCTGCATTTGTCTTGTTCATGAGTGCTCAGCATTAACGAAACTTTCAGTGAATATTTTTTAAATGAGCAAATGACAAATGATATAAAAGGTCTCAAGAAAACACACTAAAATGCTACCAGTGCTTAAGTTTCAGTGTTGGCACATTGACTGATTTTTATTTTCTTATTTTTACTTTCCTGTATTACCTATGTTTGAGGAAGACATCAATTTTCTAACTTGAGTTAAAACTTTTTATAATTATGGACAAACTTAAAACAATGTTGCTATATAAATTCTTCAGTGACTTCTCATACAAGTCTTCAAAAGAAGGATTTTTCAGCAAATCTACATGAGACTCTCATAATGTCATCCTTAACTCTCTCTCAGTCCCTCATTGTCATTTGAGGAGACAGTATGGACCAAGCTTCAAACAATCCAGATTTAAGTCCTACTCCTATTGTTTAGAAGTCTAATGACTTCAGGGAGGTTGTTTAACCTCTCTCAGCCTCAGTTTTCTCATCTATGAAATGAGTATAATAATAGCCCCTCCCTCTGTCATAGAGGTATGGGAGAATTAGGTGACATTCATGCACAGCATTTAGTATAATGCTTGATACTAAGTGGGCCCTCAATAAATATTAGCCTATCACCTCATTCTTACAACTGGTTGATTCATGTGCCTTTTTCTTGGGCCTCAGACCTGGACCCCAGGTGTAGACCTTGGACCTATGCCTCACATTTCTACCTGGACGTGCCTTGGGGCTGGAATTTTAACCCAAACATTGATTCTGGAACTAGGCCATGCCCCTGATCATGAATATAGAATTCTGCGTCTTGACCTTGTCCTGGACATAGACTTTGAAAGTACAGAATAGATTTTACCTGGACCTTGGCCTGGACACATTCTTAGGATCTTGGATTTGACATTAGACTTGGGATTTGACATTGATATGGACTTCTATCTTGCCCTTAGATCTCAGTGCTAGGTCTAAATGTTTGATTTGGAGATTGAACTTAAACCAGGACATTGGATCTAGCATTTAGATCTGGATGTTATCATGAACTTTAGACACTAGACACAGATATGACTTATAATTGGTTCTAGACTTAAACAAGAACCGGTAAAATTTCTGGGCATTATATAGCTGGTTGAAGGCTAGTCCATCCCTAACACTGTCAAGAAACAATTATTGAACTTGTCAGCACTCACAATGCTAGAAAAGTTTGGTATCTTTCAGGCTTTTGGGGGATTTCAAGGGAACATATTCCTAAAGTACAACTTTACTTAAGACCATTTATTATCACTTGCTAATTGTCCCACTTTGAATAGGGCCCCTAAAACAAAAAGTTCTAGAAACTGTCCAAAAGACAATAGGTGCTCCCTAGAACAGTCTTTCCTTGTCTAATCTTTAGTAACTTCTTTTTTTGTCTCCTTGCCCTATCCCACCAAGAATCTATGGACCACCTAGGATGACCATAGTTGCTCATGGGCTTCTGTCCTTCTGGCCCCCGGGCAACACATCATTAGGGTGCAAACTGCTGGCCTTCATGCCGGATCTTTCTGGATATAGTCTGTTGCAGTCCCTCAGCCTTAACACCCAGATGCTCATTATACCTTGGGTCAAGGAGTAGCACCCTAAAGGCTTGTCATGGACACTGAGACCTTGCTAGCATAAAAATGAGCTTTTTAAATGACCTTCTTGTTTTACTTTTATCTTTATAACTAGGGCATGTGACATGCCCTTTTTATAGGAAAAAGTAACTTCACATTGTCCTCAGTCCTTTGTTTTATGATTCTAGAGGAAATCATCCATTTTCTGGACTGAATGGTCACCTGGAAGTCCCCTGTGTAAATAAAAAGGGGAGTTGACATATTTTGTGGATGGCCTTATGAACAGTATACTTGAAGGAGCCTACTGGATTGGTCCTCCTGGATATTTCTTAATTGATGTCCTGAAATAAAGTCTGAGACTAAGGTTTAGCATAATTGTCTGAACTTTAGGCAGACATCTTTGGCTCAGGTGTCTTATCCAACAGTTGACCTCACTTGCATAGTTTTTATGGACTATAATTGTCCATGACCTGGCCACGAAGTTTAGCCACTTGCAACAGAATTCCTGCTCTAATACCACCTTCTTGGTGTAAAGAAGTCTAGTCATTTCTTGCCTCACCACTATCCAAAATATAAATCAAACTTACACATGGGTCAGGTACTCTTCACTCCATTCAAAGTGTGGGTTATTAGTGATAGAGGTCAAAGTACTCATTGCATGTCTGAACATAGATACTGTCGGGTTCATGAATTTGGCATCCAATGGAAATTTTATCTCCCTTGCCAGACTCAGGCTACAGGCCTCATAAAGCATTGTAATGGCTTGTTTAAGCAAGTTTAAATTCAATTATGAGAAATATGGTATATTTCAGCCATCAGTCATTTATCAGGCATGAATTGCGATAAAGAGTCTGACTCCATTTTTAATGTTTGACTACTGACAGCTATTTTTAATAAAAATTTTTATTAGGATATATTCATTATATAGAGGGGATTCATATTGATAATTCCTATTAGGTTTATATTATACGTTGGTTAAATTGCCTCCATCCTCTCTCCCCCTAAACCCCCTCTCTGCCCCACTTAAAGCAATTGCAAGAGGTTTCTTTATTCTATTTCATATAACAATATGAAATTCATCAACCATACACCCTCATCTTAATCATCTTCATTCACCCTCTCCCCCCCATTAATTCACCCATACACTCACATACTATATCTATTTTACAGTCCTGTCTTCATTATTAAATGATGTTCAAAGGGGTTTCTTTATGTATCCCTGCTGTGGGTATACTTTATTTTGGTCCATTCAACCCCTTCCATTGCTCTCCCTTATCCCTTTACCTCCCCTCTCCCCTGCCTTTTTCAACAGTTTTCAATACAACTGATAACTTTCAAGCCTTACTCCCCTTTCTTTTCTTCTTGCTTGAAATTTGTTCAGTTAATAAGAAAGCCCTTGGCTCTGGCAGAAAGTTCAAACCATGCAAATCCTGGTCCATGCCCTCACCCTTGATGCATCCTGTAACCACACTGAAATCTCAAGCCACTTGCCCTTCCTTGCTTTCTTAACCACTTTCAGACTATCTTGAACTTGTTTTCTGCTTTCCTCAGAAAGCCTCACTATGAATAAAACACCTTTCCCTTCTTGTGAGTGTGTAGTATCATCAGTATTGACGTTTGAACAAGTTTTATGGGAGCTTGAGCCTGTGATCACCTAAAAAAGCCAGGAGCTTATGTACAAATTCTGGATCAGAGCTAAAGTACCAGGTTCCAAGACCCTGAACTAATTTTAATCCCCAAGTCCTGGACAAATCCAGTTCCAAGATCCAGTTTCATTTCATGTCCAAGTTAAGTCTAAGTCATAAATACCGGTCTAAGTCTTAAGATTTGATGCCCAAGTCCAAAGTTCAGATCAAGGTCCAAAGACTAGTTCTAAGATCCAGATTCATGTCCAGTTTTCATGACTATGGTCAGGTTTAATAGCTAGATCAGAAAAAATTCATACAACTAGGTTTAAGATCTGAGTTTGGGGTGAATTCAAATATTATATATTTGATATATTGTAAGAACATTTGTAAATGCCACAATGTACCCCCAACCAACACAACAATAAAAAAATTAAAATCACACACACACACGTATACATATATATACATATACACACATATATATGTATATATGAGAGAGAGAGAGAGGAGTTGTATGAGTTTGTTCCAGTTTCCAGACGTAAATTTGGTTTAAGTTCAGATGCAAGTTATAGATCTATATCTTATGGTCTCTGTCAAAATCCAGATTTGAGGTTTGCATCTATGGTTCTCATATATGGTCTGATTTTCACTTCTGAATTCTAGGTCCAGAACTTGTTTGAATGTCTAAGTCCACAAGAAAAGTTGGTTTAGGTCTAGATTTAATATCAAGGCTGAAGTCCTTTCCTGAGGTAAGAGGGTCTAGAATCAAAAGTCCAGTTCTTCAAACTCTAAATCAAAATTCCTGGTTTATGATTTGTGTCAAATAACCACATCAAGACCAAGTTCCAGGTACAAGGCCAGATCCAATGAACTGGGAAAATCTGATTACAAGGACCATGCCCAGTGTCTATATATATTCATCCACTAACTACCTACTTGCTATCATACCTTGCCTCAAACCCACTAAAAATCTATACTGCTTTTTATACAAACCATCCACTATCCACACTCACTCCACCCCTAATACCACCTTTAACCTTTACCCTTTAACCACTCACTTGAGAGTTAGAATGTTAGAGGTATTACTCTGTAAACACAAGAAATAGATACTTCCGTTGTCTACCATGTCCCAAGCACATGCTTCACTTACTCCTCCCCACAGACCACCACTGCCATGTCACTATATACACTTGCTGATTACACCAACTCCACCTCCTCTCAAATCTGCCTATTCACTGTCCAATCCCTGTTAATTCCTGCTCATAGCTAGTCCATTCACATCTACTTTCTACATGTTCATGCACTATCCTTCTTCCACTGGAACCTCATCTACTCAATGACTATTAACCAGGCATGACCATTCCTATCCCACCCCACTCACTACCAACTCCTATCCCTCACTCACTATTGATCCCTGGCCCAAACATGCTTATTACCTACTTCCTGCCCTTCAGCCACTCATAACCTATCCTAAGTTCCCTGTACATATTTATTTATGTAATCATTCTATGTATCCATCCATGGCATAAATAAGATAGAGAAGAAAATAGCATAAAACCAACATTGTGGACTGGAATATCGCCAAACAATGTCCTGTTAATTTATTGGTAATATTGTCAGCTATGGGGAATTTAAGTCAGTATTGATCAGCAGTGGATGCAGTACTCATCATCTTCAAAAACCCTATCATGAAAACTGCTTGTGAGTGAACCATAGAAACTTTTACAGAATGGAGAGCTCTATGTCACACTCAAGAATCATTCTTTTTATTCTCTCATCTTTTATTGAGTCTCATGAATGGACTCAGCATGTGAGCAGAGCTAAGCTCTTACGATTTGTGGACGATTCACATATGGCCCTATTGTGATCACAAGTAGTTACCAATAGTAAGAATTTTTAATAATTCAGTGTTGAAAATTACTTAGTATTAGCAAATGTCTTTTTGTCATGTAATGACCTATGTTAAAAACATCTTTTTCTGTACTAATATATATTGTTGATATTTATCATTAAAAGTCTTTCAGAGGTATGTAAAGAACCCAGGCAGTATTTCTCCTTTCCACACAGAATGAAGTTATTTTAAAGTAAAATAACCTTACCCAGATATTTAAAAATAGATTTATTTTTCTTTTTCCTGGATAACTAAGAATAAATTTATTGGTATTCAATTTCTTCCTTTCCCAAAGGCCCTTTTGGACTATAATAAGTAAAATTTAGACTACTTTTGGTGCATAAGATCCAAATTATTGGACTATATTAGTATAGTTGTGTTCTATAAAAGTCATCTTATTCAGTCTTTCTTTTTCACAGATCATGTAATGTTGATTTGGTAGTAGGGAAATTTTTTGAGAGAATCTCAAGTTACTGTGTTCCTGACTTCTTTGCAGCTGTTTCTCTGCCAGAGATAATACAATCATTTGGATTTAGTGAACCTCTGATTTTTTATTTATGTCACTTAGAACCAAGCACTTAAAATAATAGAGTCATAATTTAGAAGAATGAGTTCCAACTACTTTAGACATATCAAAATATATATAAAAGTAGATTCATTTAAAAGATGTCATTTTCACAAGGATTTATCAGAGAAGATTCCAATATTAGTGACTTCTTTCAAGTGTATAAAACAAAAGCAGAAACAGTCTTTACAAATTAGGGAGAATTGGTCTTCTTCACAAGTATTTTAAATAACATGACATAAGCCCTCAAAATTTCCAGAATAGATCAGAGTTGGTTCCTTTATCATGCACCCATTTGGAATCTCTTCAGTGTCCAGTAGCTTTGTGAGTCATTGATTCATTCATCTATTTTGTAGTTCTTACACAACATATCTGTCCATAGTTTCATACTGGAGTTTCAATAAGAAAATAAGAATAGTTCTTCCAGGTGTCCCACATCTCTTAAACTACACATACACCCAGCAAGTACTGAATAAACCTAAAAGTATAAACTTTTTAACTTACAAAAAATTTGATGACACACTATTGTGCACCACTTATTTTGTTCCACAGTTATAAAGAATGCACAGTTAGGCAAGATTCTGGAAATCTATACTTCTAAACCACATGAATCAATTGAATTATTTAAAATTGATTATTGAAGTTCAGGTGTCATTTAATTGACAAGGTTTTAAACAATGGATAAGTTAAATGATTTATGTACCTTAGAAAATTAGTTGCTTACTTAAGTGTAGGGTGGCAAACTGTCTCAGCTTTTCTGGACTGTGGGTCTTGTTGGGATCTTCAATTTTCATTGGTAAAACCAGATGGTTGATTTCTCTTTTCTCTGTCTTCTGCATTACTTCTAATTCCTGGAATTTGAATGTGTTCCTTTCTCCTAATTGAATCTCTTCTTCTATCTTAATGGTCCCCCAACTTTAGTATGCCTAAGAATCTCCTAGAGAGCTTTTGTTTTCTTTTTAACTTGACTGATTTTATTTTGTATCCATATGCTGAAAATCTGTTACCTAATATCCTTCATGAAGTCACTTATTTCCTTGCTGTAAAATATATACATATGTATATTTATGTAATTGTTTTGGAAATAACAACACTGGTATTATTGCTAAAATAATATCAGCTGCCTCCCAGCTTTACTTAAGTAAAGATGACAAAAATGTATTTATTTAAAATATACAACAAATGTGAGAATTTGATACAGTATAAGATGATTACTATAAGTTAAACTATTTGTTGGTATGTATGCATGCACACATTGTACCTGTGTATATGTCACTTAACATCTACTGTCTCATCACATCATCAAGTATACAATATAGTGTTATTAACTCTTGTCACCATGCTGTACTTTATATCCCCAGAACTTACTCATCTTAAAACTGAAAGTTTGGGTGTTTGGCTAATCCCTCCCCATCTCCCCATCCAGTTTTCTAGGTCTGTCCCCAGAGATTCTGAATCAACAGGTCATGGAAGGCCCTGAATTTGCATTTCTAAGAAGCTCACAGATAACTGATGCTCTTGTTCCCAGGACACACTTTGAGAACCAGTGTTTTGAATCAAACACTGTCAGGAGAAGAGCTTCCTGGTAAATTTTCTTCCATACTTCTGCCCATTGTGGTTCTCAATGCCTTTCCTTCTCAGCAGCTGATCTGAGTTGTCAAGGAGCCAGGACACTGAATGACTCATGAAAATACTGGCAGACAGGTTGAGCAACTGAGTCAGTACTGATGCTGATGATGACCTTTTATACATCATTAACTTTACATATCAGAGAGCTTATTTCAACTTTTAACTCTTTTTCATTTTCCAAACAGGAGAACACGTTTATCAGATTAACTAGGAAGCTGAAGTAGATTTAATTTATACTATGTTCCCCCCTTGTTTCCTTGATGCATTTTACCTGACTCTTAACAATGTAAAGTAGGACAAATACAGAAATTTGCCTCAAGTGCCTTCCAGCTCTGAGGTAGTCTTGATAGCCCTAGTGGATTGAGTTTAAATCTAATAAAATACATGTACATATGACTCCTGAAGTGTTTTTATTTCTGCTCTCAATTTGAATGGTTAGAGCATGAATAAGATAGAGAATAAAATAGCATAAAACCAACATTGTGGACTGGAATATCACCAAGCAATCTCCTGTTACTTTATTGGTAATATTGTCACCTATGGGGAATTTAAGCCAGTATTGCATCAGCAGTGGAAGACAGGAAGCAGTTATGGGGTTTGCTGAGGTAGAGTTTCTTGTATTTCTTCCTGAGGACAGATAAACAGGGACTTCGATGACTTGGGATTTTTCTTTCATGGTTCATATGGAAGGAAATGCATATATAGAACAGCTGAGAAAAAGGTTTAAAATTAGAAAAAAGAGTGACTTACTCACTGATTCATATTTCTGATGCAAAAGAACAAAAATTTCTAAATAGCTTCTAGGTCAAAGAGGAAATTAAAAAATATAGCTTACTGAGAAAATAGAATTAATGAAAAGGCTATTCAAAAATGTATGGATTTAGTTGAACTCTGAAGCCTGACATTCTTTTGTTTTTAAAACAAAAGATGAAATAAATGAACCAAGTAGTCAATTTGATAAATTAGAATAGGAAAGCAGATTCTGAGCAAGATGGAATATGAAGTTCATGCTTAGTTAGCTCTCATAACCTCGCCCCAAAATGGAAATAGCTAAAACATCAAAAAGAGAACACAGCAACAACGTTGATGGCCAAATTTGTTGGGCTGTGGTTCAGCACTGGCCTGAAATTAGTATCTGTGGGTAAAGAGAAGTTGTTGTGCCCATGGAGACTGGTGATTCCAGAGGCATGCTTAGAGCTTGAAGCAAGAGAAAAGTCAACATCCTTGCCTGCGGAAGAAAAAAACAGCAACAAAAAATGAAGTTTGGCTTAGGATGGTAACTGAACAAAGGCATAGCTTCTTCACTTCTGTATTTGGTCCAACCTTCCCACTGGCTCAATGCCCAAATCCCATTGTCCTCAATTTGAACACAGAGTAGGAATCCTAAAGCTAGCTCTCTGTTTTTAAACTTCTGTCTAGGGAACCAAGTGAATGCAAGCACAAAATCTCTATATAGAAATAGGTAAGCATAGAGAAGAAGAAAGAGAAGATAATAATAATAATAATAAAACACAAAATCTTTCCTGCAATATAACCTTGTAAAAATTTATAAAATTTTTGAAATATTAAATAATAAAAAAGAGGTAAAACAAAGGTCAGCAAATGAAATGTTAAATTTACTCCACAGAAGAGTATTGGGATTATATCTACAAATGTTTGCAATAATTACATTTAAGATGCTAAAATGATATAGAAAGGAACAGCATACATAAAATGTGAACAACGACATGTTAACAAAGTGATTAAAAAAATGAAAAACAGGAAGATATATAGAAGAATCAATTACAGACTTACAAATAAAAGATTTTAAATAGCTAGATGGGAGGGATTTTAGACAGACACAATTGAACAGTGGAAAAATGAACTAGATGCTGATGACCAGGAAATTATCTTCTGGTATCTTTGGTTCTGGAAAGAACCAGAACCAAAAATGTGAAAGAATAGTCTAGAGACATGGAAAATGGACTGCTACTCACTCACATGTACTTGATAAAAAGAAAGAAAAGATGAAATGCATGATGAGGAGGCATATTTTAAGAGGCAGTGTTCGGCATTTGTGTTAGCTGTCACCATAATGAATACCAAGAAAAATCAACATGAAAAGAACAGTTTGGTTTGGCTCACAGTTTTGGAAGTTGCAGTCCATGATCAAGTAGCCCCTTTGGGCCTGTGTTGAGGCAGCACATCATAGAAGAAACAACATCATGGCCAGGAAATAATAGAAAGAAGAAAAGGACGAAGAGCCACAATCCCCTTCAATGGCATCCTCCCAATGACCTAAAACTTCTCACTAGCTCCCAACAGCACCACTCTGAGGATGAAGCATTTAACGCATGAGTCTTTGGGGGACATTTAAGATCCAAACTATAGTGGCATTAAAAAATAAAATGATTCTGAAACCTCAGATCAAAATCATAGCTTTAGCTATCCAAGTTAGATAAATCCACACTTGACACATAATAAAATATAGAGCATCAAAGACATAAAGTCTGTGCATCTTGAGAGAAAAGTTGTTAATCTACAAAGGGATGAGCCTCACTGGCAGCAAATGGTAGGTACTGGTACATGGAGATGATCCTTTCAAAGTGCTGGTATGACTAATCTTCCTGAACATTGGACATGCCCAACTAGAAAGATGACAGAATTATAAATTTAGATCATCTCTCATTCCCATGTTAAAATATTTCTTAGAGAAGGAAGTCTTTTTTCAAAATGATTATTAAGTCAATAGAAAGTTTTATGGCACTTCAAGATATAAAACACATTTTTAAATCAGCATATAGACTGTTCAGTCCCATTCCATGGTTGAAGCTCCTAAATGCATTCAAAATTACACAACTCTCCTTCATCTCAACTGAGGCTTCTGGAGGGTAGGAAAGGGGTCATAGGCAGGAATAGCTCACATAAGCTGACCAACACTGGCTCTGTACTTTCTAGGCCTGAGCAAGGGCAATGTTTGAAACTGACTGATTCTCATGGCTCTGACCCACCTGACTTCTGTGTTTTGTTTAGACACCTTCTTTCACAGATGTTCTATTTCCTGCCTCTACCCATATGGCCTGTGGCCTCAACCTAGTGGTTCACCTTTAGCTTCTGGTGCTGAGACCACACTATCCATCTGGGAAGCCTGGTGCCACAGAACTTCAGAGGCCTCTGTGCCAGATGTCTTAGGGTATAGCCACACTTGCCGTTGGGTAAAGCTCAGGCTTCCTTTAGTTGGCCTGTCCCGCAGCTCTTCTGTTGGCAGTGGCCTTGCTTATTTCTTGCTCTTCAGATTTCACAGGCGGGACTCAGAAGCTGGCCCACTGTATGTAGCAATTTAGCTCATGGATTAAGTTCCCCAAGTCACCCAACTACAGCGGACTATTAGGAACTGGGACCACTTCACCTCACTATCGCCATGGGTAGGGAGAGAACTACCAAGTAGCAATGCAGCACTTCTTTTTTTTTTTTTTTTTTTTGTATTATTCATATGTGCATACAAGGCTTGGTTCATTTCTCCCCCCTGCCCCACCCCCTCCCTTACCACCCACTCCCCCCCCCTCCCCCCGCAAAACCCAGCAGAAACTATTTTGCCCTTATTTCTAATTTTGTTGTAGAGAGAGTATAAGCAATAATAGGAAGGAACAAGGGTTTTTGCTGGTTGAGATAAGGATAGCTATACAGGGCATTGACTCACATTGATTTCCTGTGCGTGGGTGTTACCTTCTAGGTTAATTCTTTTTGATCTCACCTTTTCTCTAGTACCTGTTCCCCTTTTCCTATTGGCCTCAGTTGCTTTTAAGGTATCTGCTTTAGTTTCTCTGCGTTAAGGGCAACAAATGCTAGCTAGTTTTTTAGGTGTGTTACCTATCCTCACCCCTCCCTTGTGTGCTCTCGCTTTTATCATGTGCTCATAGTCCAATCCCCTTGTTGTGTTTGCCCTTGATCTAATGTCCACATATGAGGGAGAACATACGATTTTTGGTCTTTTGGGCCAGGAATGCAGCACTTCTTACATGACGTCAGAATAACTGCTTAACCATTGCTGAGCCATCTCTATCTTCTAGAGTCAGGTGTTTTACAATCCATTTTGTACATCAGGATCTTATATTTTCCTACTGACTACCCTATTATACTAGCAAAACTCAATTCAAGATGTTAGACATTTTTAGATATAAAGAGAGTAAGATTGGACAAAAGTTGAGGCCTATTGAGATGTATTTTAAAAGAAGAAGAATGAACTTGGAGTATGGATATAATATATACAAAAATTAACTGTGACAGTAAATTTACCCATTGCCTTTATTTTAGTTTTCATTTTATCAAAGTATGCAGGCACATAATTTAGAGTCAAATAAAACTCAGGGCTTTTGCTATTTTAATTCAAGTTTCTTACTCTTTAAGTTCTTTCTTGTCAATTGTTAATTTTTAGTGTTTATGGTTTTTGGTGGTTCTGGGGTTTGAACTCAGGGCCTCATGCTTGCTAGGCAGATGATCTACCACTTAAGCCACTCTGTGAGCCCATTAATTTTAGTTTCAATCAGCATGTGCTTCAAATATATGTATAAATTAATATATATTATTATATATTCATGTATATCTATATATTAATAGGGTTCAATGTGCTATTTCCACACATGCATACAGCATACACTAACCAAATCCAACCTCCTTTTATTCCCCCTCCCTGCTCCCACACTTCCTGACCTCTGTTAATCACTATTCTGCATTCAGATAACTGTTTTTAACTTCCACATCTGAGAGAGAATATTCAGTACTTGTCTTTCCCTGTCTCACTCAGTTCGCTTGACATAATGTCCTCAAGTTTTATCCATTTTGTGCAAGTTGCAGGATTTCATTCTTTTTTGTGGGTAATACTCCGTTGTGTATATATGCCACATTTTCCTTCTTTCTTTTTTTGAAGGTGGTAATGTTACTGAACCCAGGACCTAATGCTTGCTAGGTAAGTTCTCTACCACTTGAGTCACACTGCAGTCTCCATCCATTTTTTCCTTATCCATCCATTTGCTCATGGGCACTTAGGCTGGCTCCATGTCTTAGTTATTTCTGAACAGTACTGCGATAAACACGGGTGTGCAGATGTACCTGTCATGTCCTGATTTCATTTCCTTTGGGTATAGACACAGGAGTGGGGTAGCTGGATCTATTCTATTTTTAGTTTCTAGTTTTGTGTTGGTACTGGGGTTTGAATGCAAGGTTGAGCTTGCTAGATAAGCACTCTATCCCTTCAACCACACTTTCAGCCCTATTTTTTAGTTTTTTGAAAAACTAAATCCATACTGATCTCTGTAATGGCTATACTAATTTGCATTTCTACCAAAACCGTATAAGAGGTTTTTTTCCCACATCTCATTTTTAAAATAATAAGCATTTTAACTGGGGTAAGATGGTATCTCACTGTAGTTTTTATTTGCACTTCCTGTATAGCTAACAATGTTGAACGTTTCTTTCATATCCTCCTCACCATTTATATTTCTTCTTTTGAGATTTGTCCACTGAGGGCATTGCAGATTCTTGAGTTTGTTTCTAAACTTCATTTAGACCCAAGTCTTAATAAATTTTATTTTATTTGTGGTAGTGGGGCTTGAATTCAGAGCCTACACCTCAAACCACTCTATCAGCCCTTCATTGTGATGGGTTTTTTTGAGATAGGGTCCTGCAAACTATTTTCCTATCTGGCTTTGAACCACGATTCTCCTGATCTCTGCCTCCTGAGTAGCTAGGATTATAGGCATGAGCCACCGCTGCCTGGCTAATAAATTTTTATATATGCATACACACATAACCATTATGCAGCACAAGACAGAGAGCATCTCCATCATATAGAAGGGTCCCTGGCAACTCTTCCTAGTCAATACATGTTTCCAAAAGGAAACCACTGACCCAGTACCTGCCATCTCCCAACAGCTTTTTCTGTTACATATAAATAACATGTAACAGAACTGCATATGAGTGGCACCTCACAGTGCATACTTCTTTGTGTCTCTTTTGCTCATTATGAGTCTGTGAGGCCAACTCATGTTGTCCTGTCACTAGTTCATTTTTTTCATTTTTATTGCTGGACAGTGTTCTACTGTATAAATATATCATCAGCATTCTGCCTGATGGAAATATGGGTTGTTTCCAGTTGCTGGTAGTTTGTGTGCTCCCCTATGTGTCCATCTACCAGAGGACCCAGAAGCAGACTATAATGTCACAAGACAGTCATATGTTCAACATTAGGAGAAACTGCTGAGCAGTCTTCTAAAGTGGTTGTACTACTTTATACTTCACCAGCAATGAGTACTGGCCATTTCCTCCTCAATTTTCTATCCTGGTTTTATCAGAAAAGGGAAATTGCTTACCTGGATAGAGACTATCATAATAACATTCCAGAAATTAAACAATTCTGCATCCCAAATACATTCAACCTAACTTTCCTCAAAACTGATAGAAAATTCCCTCACTATAGATGGTAGCCCATTGTGGGAGGGCCCTGTATCAGTGACCTCAGTGTCCTATTTTTCAACAAAGTTTCTACCCGATTCCAGGACAAGTCCATCATCACATGAAGATGTGGTTCTCTAAAGACATACTAGCTTTCAACCTATTGTGAGTTGAATTGTGTCCCCCCACACATCCCCAGAAGATGTTCAAGTCCTAACTGCTGTACTTGTGAATGTGACCTCCTTATATGGAAAAGTCTTTGCAGATGTAATCCAGATAATATGTAGTCATGCTGGAGCAGGGTGTGTTCTAATCTAATGACAAGTGCCCATACAAGAAGGAGATATTTGGACACAGAGACAGTGAGAAAGAGACACAAAGAGAGAATGCCATGTGTGATGGTTAACTTTTGGTGTCAACCTAACTAGGCCATGGGGTGCCCAGGTATCTGAGTAAACATCATTCTAGGTACTTCTGTGAAGGTGATTTTGGATGAGATTAAATTAAGGTTTCAGTTGGAAGACTGAATAGATTACCCTCCCTAATTATGGATGTGCCTCATCTAGTCAGTTGAAGACCTGAATAGAACAAAAAGGCTAACTTTCCTATGAGTTAGCCTTCCTTCCTGATGGCTTTTCAACAGACATTGTCTTTTTTGTTTCTGGCCTTCAGAACTGAACTGAAATTTTTGCCCTTCTTGGGTCTTGAACTTGTTGGTCTTTGGGTAAAAACTACTATCACCTTTCCTGGTTCTCAAGCTTTTGGACTCAGAATGGCACTAAGCCATTGGCTCTCTTCACTTTCCAGCTTACCAACTCTCCCTGTAGTTTTAGGACTTGTCTACCTTTTTCTTATATGAGTCTTTTCCTTATGGTTAATCTCATTCCCCTGGCTCTGGGGATGAAGGCAGAGATTGGAGTGATACAGTCTATAAGGTAAAAAATACTAATATTAAGAATTGGCCAGCAACCACCAGAAACCAGGAACAAGGCATAGAACAAACTGCTTCAGAACCTCTGGTAGAAATTTACCCTGCCAGATCCTGAATTATAGACTTCTGGCCCCAGAACTGTGAGAGAATGGATTCCTGTAGTTTTTAGCCATGTGGTTTGTGGTAATTTGTTATGCAGCCCTAGGAAACTAACACAATACCTTTGTTTAGTGAGCCCTGGAAACCTCTGTTGATAGATCTTGGTTAGTACAGCTCACTGGTGAATAAATGGGAAGTTCAGAGCATTTTTTTCCTTTTGAAATATTTGAATTTGTCACATAAACCACATCATGAGACATAGTAGAGCTCCTTCCTGTGAGATATCTTCTGGATCAAGAAGTTTACAGTCCTCTGCCATGATTGCTGCTGGCAGAGAAAATACAGCCAGATAAATGGGGACACCCACCTGCAACAGTGACTGGTGAAAGCCAATTTCACCAGTGGTATGTGGTGATGGTGGTGATGACTATAAGAGGATCTTCTTTAATAACTAGTTATATTCTAAGTGGGAAAGCCTCTGTTCATATGCTGGGATTCTCCCTAATACCTTTAAGTCCTTCCAACCTTACACACAGACTTTGGGGTAGGCTTCCCAGCAACATGGTGGTAACACCAGGGGCTCTGTGAATGCCCTTGTGACAGCTTAGAAGTTGCTGTACTGCTCAGTGGTAATGTATAAGACATTAAGAGTGGAAGGAATATAATTTCCAGAAGCAGAGATAAAGGTCTGATGACCACATTGAATCACTTGCTAAACTGCTGTGAGCCTTAACCTTCTCTTGCTAAATGGCATGAGACACTAAGTGCATTGGGCATAAGATAAATTCATGAAATCAAAGTTGCGGGTGTGGATATGGGAAATCAAATGATGTGAGATTACTTTGTGTCACATACATACATAATAGAGTACCATGTTATGTTTGATACATATATAAATTGTGTAATGTGTCGAATCAGGGTAAACATATCTATTTCCTCAAATATTAATCATTTATTTGTGGTTAAAAACATTCAAAATCCTTTCTTCTAGCTTTTTTACAAAAGACGCACTACATTATTGCTACCAATAGTCACCTTACTGTGCAATAGAACACCAGAGTTATTTCTCTCCTGTAACCGTAAGGCTGTAAGATTTAAGTGAGCCATGACCATTTCATGAGAGTCTGGTTTTATAATAATCACATCCATTGGGGATTTATATTATTTTTACACTATATTTTTTGGTAGTTAAGTAGATGAAAATGACACTCAGCTATTGCCCCAATTTACATTTTTGGTTAGTATTTAGAGTCATATTTTCTAATGTTTTACTTACTATTTGTAAACCCCTATACAGTTTCATGTGAAATATTTTAATCTCTTCCAAATACCTGATGGGATGTTAATACAAAGATCCAATCAAAATGCAAAATTAAAGTAAAAAATATGACTTATCCCCCAATTATATACTTTAAAAGTTGTTTTTCTATTGTGCTGCTTTTAAGTTTGCTTTTTCTTCCTCCTACCAGTTGTAAATATTTTATATTCAAATATGCCTGCTTATCCCTTTGTGATTTCTTCTATTACTTCAACAATGAGATTGCTCTCATGATACATATCTGGTAAATATTCTATTATATTACTTACAGATTTTTTTAGAGTTTTAAAGTTTTATTTCTGTTTTATCTGGAAGTTTTTTTGTTTGTTATTTCATTTCCTTAATGAGTTTTACACAGTTCCTATGCACCAAGAACATTATCTTATTAAATTATATTTCAGTATATACTTCTTCTTAACATTCTGTTTACCAAATAACACAGTTTCACATAAAGTTACTTAATTTATGAACTCTCTATTTGTTTCATTGCCACTGTCTGAGATTATTTTCCCTTTGTTTATTCATCACATTTCTTTTCCCTATATTTCTACCGTCAAATGACCAGTTAAAACAATTAAGTTAACTATTTTTCCCAATTGTGAAAAACAATAGCTCCCATTTACAGGATGTGAACAAAAATTCAGAAAAGTGAAAATAAGAAAATCATCACCCATAATCAGAAACATAATCCTTTGTTAACATTCAATTTTTATATCTCACTTTAATTTTCATTATGTGTAAATTTTTGTGGTTCTGGGAATTAAATTAGGCCACACTCATGCTAGGTAAGTGCTCTACCACTGAGCTACATTCTCAGCCCTACCATATGTAATTTTTTAATTCATGTAGTTGCAGCATTTATAAAGTTTGGGTAATACCCGAACCCACTCACAGAGTCATAAGGATTAAGCAAAATTAAAGGGTAAGGAAGAATAATGGAGGGGTTCAGACTGATTAAGGTATAATATATATGCAGGTAAAATATCAAGGCAAAACCATGAATCATGAATAGACTCTTAAACAATGAAGGACAGGAATATACAGCAGGTCATGTGAAGGGTAGAGAAATAATGGGAGGGGAAGGTAAATAAAGAGGGTAAAGGATGTTGAATATGGTTGAGGTACTTTCTATACATGTATGAATATGGAACATCGAAACCTGTCAAAGTCATTGTAAGAAATGGAGTGAGAGAAGAGAGAGAATGATGGAGGGGATGATCCAAACTGGGATATAATATATATACATATGGAAATGTCACAATGAGATCTCCTGTATGACGATCATATACTAAAACACTAAAAAAGGTGTGAAGCTCAGAACACAGTGCTCAACATACACTATGTAACATTGTGATGGTTAATCTTGATTGTAATTTGATTGTGAAGGTGTTTCAGAGATGATTAGATCTTGAAGGCTCTGACTTCATGAGTGGTTTATTGCATTTGTGAATTCAAAATTTGAATAGAATGTTGGGAGGTGGTAGAACTATGAATTGTGTGGCCTGGTTGGATGAAACAGATCACTGGAGTGTTTTTGAAGGGCCTGTCTTACTCTGAACCCTTTCTGTATTCCCTTTCTCTGCTTCCTGTCTGCCATGAGGTGAATAACCTTCTCTGCTACATGTTCTTACCCCTACATGTTCTTACCCCCTTGGATGAACATCAACAATGAAATAATAATTCCAAAAAATAAAAACACTTAATATGCTGATTTTTTTAAAAAATTCATTTTTCTCTTTGGGTTTGATATCTTGCTTCCTATTAACCATGAGTTGAATAACCTCTGCCGTCACACATTCTCACCACCATGACATTCTGCATATTATTTTATGTATTGTTAATATATTATAAATACACCTAATGAAAAAATTATCTGAAAATTTTTTTGTGGTACTCGGGCTCAAACCCATGAAAATCTAGTTATTTACAAATATTTTATCACATAGATGTATTATAATTGCTTTATGTATTAGATTTAAGTAATTACCCACAACCCTTGCAAATAAAATGAGCATCTTATCATATACAAACTCATTTCTCATGAATTCCTTTGTGAAAAAGATTTATATGTATAATTATTTGACACCAATTTTGAGTATTTATAGGGTTATTAAAGCACAAGGCCAGTTGCCTTATGGATTTTGTCTGTACTAGCATTCATATTCCATGTTTGAACTTTAGTGAGCCACTTAAAATTGTTTTTATTAATTAATTTTAAGTGCATAAGAACATAGAAATTACACACATTAATGGGGTATCATGTGCATCTCAGGTTTTTTTAATTCCAGAAAAAGTCATACCAATTTATGTAAAATTTATTTTATAAACACAGAAAAAGGAAGTAAAACAGAGTTGCTAACCTAAAGCTAATTGATGTGCTAGTACTTTAAACAGCTGTCTTTGGGGATTATGAAAGTATGCATCACATATGTACAAAAGTTTTTATATGTTGTATTGATATAGATGATGTGTAGTACATAATCTACAAATAATGATGAAATGTACAATATTCTTCATTCAAATTTCAAATAACCAATTGATTTTTCACAGAAGGCCTCACACATAATTACTCAGAATCTTGTGCCTACAGCAGTTTATGGTTGTAATTAATGCTTTTTTCCACTTCTTTTCTCCTTTTTATTTTATTGTTTTACATTTATTTACATGTGTATGCTGTAATTAATGCTTTAGTGCAGATCTGATATGTATGCTGGTTGATGTTTTCATTTATGTTATTTACTAACACAAAGTGACACAGTAAAGAAGTATGTCAATGAGCAACATATGCCTAATCAAATAATAATAAAAAATTAAAGTCATAAATACTCCTCATGACTTTTTAGGCTGTCCATAATGTAACAGGTATAGGTATGGCCCAATTTTAATTCTAATTTTCATTATTAATTTTATTCTTAAGGGCCTGGGGATATGGCTCAATGGTGGAGCATTTTCCCAGTATATGTGAGGTCCTGGATTCAGTTCTCACACTGCAAAAGAAACATTCATCAATTTATAAAGTTTAGATAACAGCATACAATAGATCAAGTTCTGAATTAATGCATTTATGGGTTTCCATGCTGCAGATTCTTGCACCGTGGTGAATTTAACACTATCAGAGTGGAACAAAGCGAGAGGATGAGCAGAAATGTACAGCAGCACATCATAATACCATATTTTCATAATGAAAGAGTAATAATAAATAACTTTGATGGTAAAAGACAGTAAAACAATTGGGGAATGATGTGCTTTGAGTATAGTTTATTTAGCTGTAAAATTATATTATTCATAACTGGCACCAAGATTCCTAACAAGATAAACCATAAATATGAACCTTTGTGAGGTGGCTCCAGTCTGCCACTGCTTAGCCCCAATGTCATGGAAGGTTTTCTTCATGTAGTTACAGTGTTAAATGTCTTGTCACCAAGAAATAGTAGTGTTTCATTTCACCTCTTCTCACCATCCACACCTGCTCCTGAATATCAGCCCCACTTCTCTAGGAGATTTCACTGGCATATCACCACATTTTTTCATGTTGTAATACACATGTGCATGGAAGCAATGCTAGGAATCTCTCTGTATAGCTATTCTTATCTCAAATTAGCAAAAACGCTTTGTCTTTCTTATTATTGCTTATGTCTTCTCTTCAACAAAATTAGAGATATAGGCAGAACAGGTTCTGCCTGGAAGTGAGAGGAGTGTAGGGGAGAGGGAAGGGGATGGGGGAAGGGGAAAGAAATGACCCAAGAAATGTATACACATATGAATAAATGAATAAAGAAAAAAAGGCCTCATTCTCTTTCCTGATTTATTAAAATTAAACATAGTGCATGGACTTCCTGTGTTGGTCTCTTACATAGTTGTATTGTAATTTATGGTCAAATCACTATCAGTATTTATATTATGAAAATATACTTTCAAGCCACGTGGTTAACATTTTTTCTTTCTTATAAAATTCTTAATTTATTCTCTCACCCCTTACTTACTGATTAGTCTATTGACTGATTTCTCTATTTTTACATAATTTTCTTCTACTCCAGTATCTGTACGGCAAGAATGTTTATAGCGTTTTCTCTGCACTTAATACTATCAGTTCTATTTTGTTTTATTTTTCCTGCAGACTTTGGTATCCATTCTCTGTTGCCATGTAACAAATCTCACAAATTGTGATGTAGCACCCCATGCCTTTGTTATCACAGGTTCTGTTTGATGTCCCCAGGCTACAGGTGCTGCTGGGCTGTGCTGCTTTCCAGAGCTAAGGATCCTCTCTGAAACCCTCTGACTTGGCAGAATTCAGGTGTCTGTGTGTGTTACCGTGATATGTATTTCTTAAATGTGTCTTTTTGTGTTTTAAAAACAATTTCATTTGGTGTTTAGCAAAACTTGAATTATCATTGCAGAAATTTCATTTGTGGTGTTTCTAATTTTGTTTTTTTAAAAAATTTTATTATCATCTCTGAGTTTTTGAAGGTACTATTGACCATCCTTATTATCCATACAGTAGTTAATGATCTCATTCCATTTTTTCATTTCCTCTTTCTACTTTTTAGCTGTATTCTTCCTACTTTTTTGAGAGCCCATGCATTATCACACTATTATGCTACCCAAAATATAGGATTCTCTTCTCTTTCCTCTGCCTCTTGCTGCCTTGTTTGTTTCCCAGGCACTACCCTATTTCCACGGACTGACTCTCTGCAGAAGCATTGTGTCTCTGGCTGACATTCCAGCCTTGTTCACATTCACATCTCTGGCCAGTGCTGTGAGCTGCCAAGTCCTTCTAGAATTCAGAACTTTGTTGGATTGTTCTTTCTGGGGTGATTTGTTCTACATCCCATTGCATTTCTGAAGGCTTTTTACCGTCTCTGAAGTCACTATTTCCCTGCTTTTCACACTCAAAGGCTTGCTGGTGGCAGGAGCTCTGCCAGAGTTTGGAATTTGGTTTAAAGGCTGTGGTAATCTCAGACCTATAACTGGCCTGTGACTTCAAGGGCTCCTGTGTAGAAAGAGTCCAAACTAGCAGCTGCCATTTGCTTGCAAATCTGAACGTTCAGCCAAAGTGGTGTCATTTGCTGAATGTCTTATTCTGGTTTCTTCATTTGTACTCTGAAACTCATGTTATTTGAAATTGGACTTTCTAGATTGACCTCTGATATAATTTTTGTTCTGCTAATTTTAGTCTCTGGTAATATTTTAGACTTTGTTTTCAAAAACTACTATTCAATTGTTTGTTTTATCTATCATTTTTTCAATTTTAAATAGATTTGCCTTGTTTTTCCTTATCATGGCATCTGTTTCTTTTCTCATATAATATTTTTATATTTCTCTGAGGTTATAATTATTTTTTTAACAGTAATTGAATTTTATTTATTTATTTTTCCATCATTTTATTTTATTTTATTTTTTCTTTTATTATTCATATGTGCATACAAGGCTTGGGTCATTTCTCCCCCCTGCCCCTACCCCTCCCTTACCACCTACTCCGCCCCCTCCCTCTCCCCCCCACCCCCTCAATACCCAGCAGAAACTATTTTGTCCTTATTTCTAATTTTGTTGTAGAGAGAGTATAAGCAATAATAGGAAGGAACAAGGGTTTTTGCTGGTTGAGATAAGGATAGCTATACAGGGCATTGACTCACATTGATTTCCTGTGCGTGTGTGTTACCTTCTATGTTAATTCTTTTTGATCTAACCTTTTCTCTAGTTCCTGGTCCCCTTTTCCTATTGGCCTCAGTTGCTTTTAAGGTATCTGCTTTAGTTTCTCTGCGTTAAGGGCAACAAATGCTATCTAATTTTTTAGGTGTCTTACCTATCCTCACCCCTCCCTTGTGTGCTCTCGCTTTTATCATGTGCTCAAAGTCCAATCCCATTGTTGTGTTTGCCCTTGATCTAATGTCCACATATGAGGGAGAACATAGGATTTTTGGTGTTTTGGGCCAGGCTAACCTCACTCAGAATGATGTTCTCCAATTCCATCCATTTACCAGTGAATGATAACATTTCGTTCTTCTTCATGGCTGCATAAAATTCCATTGTGTATAGATACCACATTTTCTTAATCCATTCATTTGTGGTGGGGCATCTTGGCTGTTTCCATAACTTGGCTATTGTGAATAGTGCCGCAATAAACATGGGTGTGCAGGTGTGAGGTTATAATTATTTAGAAGTTTTTTTTACTTGATCCCTGAGTTGTCTCTGGTTTTTTTTTTTGGTTGTTAGACATTGAATCTGAGTCTGAATGGACTCTCATATTTGTTGCCTGGATCCTGCCAGTCGCTTTTATATCATTCAGAGTCTATACAGGACAATAGTCAATTCTTGCGATTATTTTTTTCTTGAGTCATGGTCTCACTATGAAGCCAAATTTTCCCTGAACTCAGGGGATTATGAGGAAATGCCCCAACAATGAGGGGTGTATCAAGATGAGGTGCTATTTCCAGACCCCAAAAGTAGGTGCTGTACAGAAAAACCTGGAATCTCATAAGCTCTGCACGGTGAGTTGTAACAGCACAAAGTTACTGCAAAGATCAGAGAAAGAGTGTCATGTTCCCCATCTTTCCTGTAGCCTCTCCTGTCTTATCCTGCCAAGAAGACACTGGTCTATGTCTACCTGAACCTTAGGGAACTACACACCCAAAGATCACCTGCTCGCAGGACAGATTTTTTTTTTGCTGCTGAACTATTTGAATTCCTTATATGTTCTGGATCTTGGAGGAACAGGGACTGTGGATTGTAGCCGTGATCTCATGGGTACTAACCACATGCCCTACCACTGAGGTGCCCCCCAGCACTTGTATTCTTGATATTATCCACTTGCCAGATGCATAGTTTTCAAATGTTTTATTCCATACTGTAAGTTGTCTCTTCACTCTGTTTATTGTTTCCCTGTGCAGAAGCTGTTCAGTTTGATGCAATCACATTTGTCTGTCTAACAATATTGTAATATGTATCTCAAAATAACTAGTAAGAAGGCTTCTGAATGTTTTTGCCTCAAAGAAGTGATATGTGTTTTAGGTAATAGACATGCTAACTGGATATGATTTGATCATCACACAATATTTATATGCATGGAAACACCACGATACCCCATAAATATGTACAGTTACCACGTGTCAATTAAAAACAAAGTTAAACTTAAAAATACAACATTTTGAATTTTCACAAAGTAAGTGGTAATGTCCTTATTTTTAGCTCCCTCATTGAAACTATTTTTATACTGTAAAAAAAAAATACTCAGTTCTGAACAGAAAAAAATCAAATAAGCAAAGTCACTTATAATTCAGCTATTCTCAGAAAATTGCTATTAATATTTTTGTTTTCTGTTTTGCTCTTGTTTGTCAGGTTATGCTTTACCACAGAATTCTATGAGGTTTGAACACTCATGATACATACTCACACACTTGACCCAAGGCATACATAGCTCTACCCTCACAGAATTTACTGCAACATGGCCTTCCTCCAACGCCATGTCTGGATTTGAAGGAGAGAAGTTTTTGCACCAGCATGTACTGTCCCTGGAACCTTCTCTTGCCTGTGACCAAACACCCCAGTGTTCAGCACAATTTAGGAGGCTGTATTTTTTTTACCTCTCTCACCACCAGAGGCCTCTGGGGAACTTCCTATAAGGCTATTTCATCCCTTTGAAGACTTTTTAAAAGTAATGCTAAGCCTCAAAACAGAAGGAAAATATTTTTCTCTCTTTTTCTTACATGAATTCCCTCGGTTTCTTTACAAATTTGTCCATCAGTTCCTCATAATTTTTTGAATAGTTATGATGGAGATCATCCTAAAATATCTTTATTTCTTTATTAGTTCTTTATTTAGTTCTTTATTTCTTGGCCTGTGTGCAAAACTTATGTTCCAGATGTCCTCTAAAATAAAAACCTATTTAGTATAACTGAATAAAGAAAAGGGAAATAAAATCAACTCTTCTTAAGGCAATTTAATAGTTCAAGCATGACGAATATGGTAGATTTTGATTTTTCTCATGTTCAAAATTACAACTAACTGGGCCTGTGTTTTCCCCACATTTATTTTTAAAATTTTAATCCCTATTTAACTTGATTTTTGTTAAATTAGAAATTTATATTATGTATTTTTCTATATAAAACTATAGCACAGTTTTAATATAGTATCACATTCTATGAATGTATCATTATTTAGGAATTTTATATTATTAGAAACAGCTTGTCACATTTTGTTTACCACAATAAGTAGTATTGTTATGACCAATACTCTATAAATATCTTTTCTTTTTTCTTGGCAGCACTAGGGTTTGAACTCAGGGCCTCACACTTGCTAGGCATGTGCTCAACCACTTGAGTCATGCCCCAATCCTTTTTCCTTTACATATGTTTCAGATAAGGTCTTGTGCCTTTTTCCTGGATCTAGCCTTGGGCCGTGACCCCTTTACCTATGCCCCCTGCATAACTGGAATTACAGTTGTGTACTACCATAGCTGGCTTCTATGAATATCTTTAGAAACATCTTCAATTTATTTTTAATAATTAAAGTGAAATTTCTGGGTCAAAACATATACACACTGTGTCATCATTTCTGATCTCCAGAAAGATTGCCTGTTTGGAGAGATCATTAACTCTTCAAGAGACTGATATACAAGAGTATATCTATTATATTTTTTCTTCCAAACTCCTCCTTGATTATGTCCTTTTACAACTCATTAAACACTGCTAACCTGGTAGCATGGCTATGGCGGTGTTAGGAATAGAGTATATCTCTGACATACGGTGAGGAGGTACATACTTTCATGGCTATTCCTTATTGGCTATGTATGCTGGTGAAATTAGAATGATCTTTGGTTCCCGGAGGCATGAGCACATGCTGGGATGACAGGGCCAGTTCTCAAACTCGGAACAGGAGTTGTGGAACATAGACAAGGCCACCATATTAGACGGTAGAGCCAGTGTGGGTATCAGAATGGTCTGACACAGAGTTCTTGCCATTGCATTCCTGTTTTGCATTTACTGCATCTGAATAATTAGAATATAGTTTTGGTAACTATTATGTCACTAGCAGGGTAAGAGTATCTAGTATGCCAGGCAACTTTGAATGGTGGTAATACAGTTTAGCCTTAACCAGGATATTTTCTCCACTAACTGGAATATTCTTGGTTCAGCTTTGACCTTACTATCAAAGATTGTAAATGTTATACTACTTTATGCTCCTTATTTTGCCTTTTTTAAACATTTTATTTATCAAATGTGGCTTCCAGAAAATCAATGACTTTATAGATTCTGCTTCTATGAACATAATATACAGAATGATTCCAAACACATGATTCTTCTGTGCACTCCAATTTTCTTTTTTTATTGTTAAATTTTAGTCTTAATCCATTTGGAAGTTAACTTGGAGTGATCTTATTTTTTCTGAGTGATCTTATGTTTTCTAATTACTTAATCAATAATCCAATTATCATTTATTAAGTAATTCCCATTTTCTCCATTGATCTTAAACTCCATCTTATTCTAAATGATCATGTCCTTAGATTTCTATATTTTCTTTTCAGTTCCACTAGTGTGTCTTCCCATTTTGATAATTATACCATATTTTTAAGTGTATTGTAACTGTGAATTATGTTATTTAGCAAGAAATAAGGGCTTCAAAATAATTCCTTCTGCATTTGTGGGGGGAAAGAGGGATGAATAATTTCTTCATGGTGTCAGTTGGCATCATTTTGTTGAGTTATGAAAAGTGTCCATTGTATATTTCTGTGTGGAATTACAATATCACATTGTCCTTTGTTCTCATATATTATTTATATGATTTTTAAAAAGCATGCCATAGTTATTTTTTGTTTCCTTCACTAACTCCTAAATATTCTTCCTTAGTGTTATCTTACATACTCTATGTGTTTGTTTCACTATGTAATACTGAGACTTATAACAATTGAGTTCCTACACAGCACTGGGGAAGGATTCTAAGCCCCCACCTGCATAATTTCCTGTGTTCCTCCAAAGGGCCTGATGATGAAGAGTTTTTCCTCTTCTAAAATAAGGAAATTGAAGCCCAAATTCACACATTTCTTACACCAGGGAATCTTAAATTTGAGAAAATTTTGCAGATTCCTTGGCATGTGTTCTGAGATTTTGAGTCAGAAATCCATGGGTATAGTTTGTACCTTGAGAGCTCAGTTCTGGGCTACGGCATAATTTTCACTCTCTCTCTTTCATTCTTCCCCCCTCCCCACCCCTTATTCTGGTGCTGGTGATTGAACCCAGGGCTTTGGGCCATGCACTCAACTACTGTGCTAAACTTTGAGCCTCTATAAAGTTCCTTTCTTGGCTAGCATTTATGTTTTCATTGGTACCTTTTCTATGAACCAGAACTTTCAGAATGACATTAATAGTAGCAGTACTGAGTACGTGTATTTATATTGTCAAGTTATTTACTTTTTTAAAAGCATTAATCATAGACAAACATTGAAGAACATGTGAATTCTGACATGCTATATTTTCCTAAAACAATTGATCTCTTACCCTGCGTTCTGAATATAATTACAATTTTCTAAATATTCTTATGCCATATTATTTTTTTTTTTGTACTAAGAGTTGGACTCAGGGCCTTGTGTTTGCTAGGCAGGTGGTCTACCACTTGAGCCACTTGGTCAGCAATGCAGTATTCTTACAGTACTCTAAATATTCTTAATTTTAGATCTTCAAATTACTTGATTGCTTAAAAACTAAGATGTGGATGGTCACAAAGTAATTTGGTTAAAATGATCTATGAAATACTCAAATGTAAATCAGAGAATATAATCTGAGATTTATTTCTAAGTGGCACACAAGGCTTAGCTCTAGAGCTCAACTCTCTTAATTTTCCACCAGAATACATAAATTTACCATACTTAAAGAGCCACAGAAACTTGTTTTCAGTACTCAGGAAGAATCTCAACTACATAAGATCTCTAGGATCTTCTTTCTGTGACTTTTACATAAAACTGATTGAGAAAAGCCTAATCAGGTGTGACTCTAGAACAGCATTAATTCTCAATTAATTAATAGCACTTTCTCAATTGAAGAAGATATGAAGAAATGAAATAACAAGTGATTGTTTTAAGAAATATACTTGGCTTGATTTCTATATGACACTACACACTAAAATGTATTTCAGAGAGATTTAAGAGTTGTTTAAGTACAATAAACAAAAACCATAAAGAACTTGAAGAATATTTAAATAAACCTTTAGAGACAGTGGACAAAGCACAAAAAGTATAGATTAAAGTTAAGAAAAGATAGATCTGTCTTTATAAAGACTTGGCAAACCAAAAATTCCTATAAGGACAGAGAAATAATCATTAGACTTAGCATGGAAATCTCTGATATATTAAGGAGGACAAAACCTGATTGGTGTGGATTTTGGAGAGAGTAGAAAAAGTTGAGAGTGACAAGTGTATGGATAACTAAGTAGACTTGTTATAAAGGGGAGGTGAGAAATCAGATAGTAGGTAGAGGACACAGCAACAAGTGTGAGGAAGGGAGCTATGGATGGGCATTCTTCCCTGATTACTTTTATTTTGCCAATGGAATAGAAGTCAGGTGATTACCTGAAAGGGAGGATGAGAAGAAGGCCTGGGGGCATAAAGAGAGAGAAAAGCATAGTTAATTAGGTGAGTGGGCAGGATATGGTTTAAAGAAGTTCTGCAGTAAGACTCATTTCAAGATGGTGGTCATGACTTTTCAGCAGACTAATCCATGTGATAATATGCTTTCTCATCCAAACTCAATTTCATGGATTCAAACCATGTTGTCAAAGTAATGATACAATTAAGTTATGTGCACATGCACCAAGATGCCACAACTCCTTTGTCTGTCAGACCACTTCCAATTTCAAATCATAAAAGACCCCCCTACTGACCTGACATGTACTACTCTTCAATATCTGAAATAGGAAAATGTGGTGAAGAGGAAATAAAGAAAGCAGACAGAGATTTGCACAAGTTTAAAAACCGTGAAACCTCAAAACTGGCAGGAAGCATAAATAACAAATATGAAATATGGTAAACTAGTTACATATTAACTTACATGGGAAAGTATCCTCATTGAAAATTAATCATAATCTGAATTAACCTCTTGTGATATTGCCACTAACAGTGCAACAAAACCAATTTAAGTGAATCACATTTAAGCAAATTTATACAAATGCAAACCTCTTGGTATGTAATTTCAGCCTGAGTCTACATTTGGGACTATAGATGCTGTCAAATAATGCATAGACAGCTTACCCCCATGTATCTTACTGATTCTATAAAATGTCCACATTCTTTGTCTCTATTTGCTGTTTAAAATGTAAACTTGATTTATTAAGCATTCTGAATTAGTCAACAAACTTAAACTCTGTTTTTTCTGGGTAAAAATATCAATTAGAAAAGAACATGAACTGTTACACCAAGCAGTCTCTCAAATGGATGATGGGTCAAAGGCAGTCGTACTCTATGTCAGCATGATCCAGGAGGGCTCTCTGTGGCACACAGCCATTCAAAATCAGCAGGCAGAGGATTTTCCATCCTCAGCACGTGCCATGTGACATACTTGGGTGTGTATACCCAGCTACCATAGGGGAAAGCTTGTGGAAGATGATGTGGGGAAGGTTTCAAAGGTCAGCACAGAAGATTCCCTTTCCTTTTGCCTTCACAGCCACTCTTGACTGCAGTGTCTACCATAATATCATTGCTCATGGTGAGAGAACCTGGTCTTGGGTATTTTAACTTGGTTTTGAGTTGGCTTCTGCACAAAAAGTACTCTCTCACAGCTGGCTTCCTTTTCTTTATTTCACCCATTGAGGTAGATTAGCACTAATGAGGATCCAACCCAGGGACCTGCACGAAGGACCACACATATGCTAGGCAATGGATCCACTATTAAGCTACATCCCCAAGCCAGTTGAAATAGGTTCTGTCTATAGATCATGAGTGTAATGAATGGCTACTAGCCCTTGGATTCCTTTCATCACTCTGCTCCTGTAGCAGGCTGTTAGATCAGAATAGGTAGCTTTGCAAAGGGAGAAAGCTTAATTTAAAAAAAATTTAAGAAATCCTTGACTTGAGAGTTGCAGCAGGTAGGGTGAATTTGAAAGGTCCAGTGCTTGATTATATGCTTTCAATTCTCTGGTGGTGTTTGCTAAAGATGACACATATATATTTCAAAGAGATCTCAAAATCTCCAAATTATATATAGAAAATATAATTATTATCATAGATCTGGGGAAAAAATAAAAGTCCTTTGTGCTCCAATTCTAATGTGTTACGCAGATCCCACATAACTAATCAAATACAGAGAAAAAACATGAAAATCCTTAATTTCACTCAAGCTTACTAAACTCTTCCTACACATGAGGAAGAGGGTTGAATGATCTATTATTCTAAAATTTTATCCCAGTTTCACTTTGCAAGAAAGGTTGTTTTCTAATCTGCCTTACACTCAAGAATATTTTATCATTGCCAGGTAATTTGCCAGGATCAAAACAACAAAATAAATAAAACAAAACAAAAAACTCCAAAAACTAGGACTCTAAGTGTGCTTGAGTCTAAATCTTATTGTTCTATTGAAGGCTGCGGAACAAGACTCAGCAAGAACAGCTACAAGCATCAGGGTCAAGAGAAGGGAAAGAGACAGTATTTGTGTCAGAAACCTTACTGCCTCTGGAAAAGAAAATTCTCTTTGCATTGTAATCATTGCAGACTCTCTATACAATACAAGTAAAATGAAATAAAATAGAATTCTAAATTTCTGAGCGTTTTTATAAAATTGAATCACTTCACAGATAGGGCTTTGCATCCTGGTTTTCTTTTACAGGTAGATTTTTCCAGTCTGAATGGCTGCAAGCACCCATGTGAGTGCTGGGGCAACAGGTCAACGCTGTGGGTAAATTGTGAATAACATTCCTTCAATATGATTTTTAGTGTGGAGCAGACATTTAATAAGGACTACTAAGGTACAGTCTTTCCCTACCCTGGTACCTAACTCTTCGACATATTGAGCAAGTTGAAAAATTGATAACCTCTAATCCCTGGTGGAAATTCTCTTTGGGCCTGACTGGATTATGTGTTTAGAGACCACACTTCCCGAAATGTAATTGAAGAAGTTAAATGTTCACCATTCAAAAAATACCATTCTTGCCCATTGACAATTTAAGTTAAAGGCACTTGAAAAACAGTGGGTGCAAAAAGATCATTCTGACCTTTGTGCTGCTTCTTAAAGCTGGAGATGAAGTTCGTATAGCATAACATTCTTACGGCCAAGAATGAAAAGTGGAAGCCAAAGAAAATCTGTGAAGTGACCCTGCATCTTAGTCATTTTTCCATCCAATTAACTACTCTAGCATAAGGTCCTTTTCTTTATCAAATTTCATCACATACTATCCTCTGCCCAAGTCACTGTGTAAATGATTGACACTAAATGCCTTTTTGGGTCTTCATTTCCTTGTGAGAGCTGCTTGACTATATAATACTTGAATTATGCTTGGGTTTCTTATAATCTAATATCACTTTAATTCTTTGGTGCAATCAAGACCCTATAAAGATGGAATGGAGTGGAATTTTGTACTCAACACAAAGTGTTGCATCCTCCTAAAGGGATGATTCATAGGTGTGTGACAAGGAGACCCACCCTCAGAGGGCCCCACTCTCAAAAGGTCTGTGTGCTGGGCTCCATGCTCTGTTACCATCATCACAATAATTTATTTCTGAATTTGTGAGGAGAGGAGACATTTGCAGTTTGTGTGCCACACTCCTCATGAGCTTAGAATTTCAGTGAACTTGCTATGCTGGGACATCTGGGAGACATGGAGTGAGTCACAAGGTAGGAGGGTCGCATCTGTGACAGGTGAGGAGGGTCCTCAGTCACACTTTCCACCTGAAACAGAACTTTCTCTGAGTGCAAAAAGAAGGTATTTGCCTTGCATTGAAACTGAATAATCACAGAAACTTAGCTGTTCTCTCCTTTTGTTACTTCCCACTGTGAGACAACCACTTGTGCTTAACAATGAACACAAGAGGAAATGGATAAGGCATCAGTACTTCCTGTGCCTTCCAGTCCTTCCTTACACCAGTGGGCAGAGCATAAAAACTGTTGGTAGAATACCTACATTCTGGATAGCGAAGCAAAAAGAGCAGTTTTGTGAATATCCACTGTTCTGATGGGATCTAAGTACACCTACATATCAAACTAGGAGGTACAGCTGTGGATCTTGGCTACTGACTAGGGCCCTCTTTGTTCCTTTTTTTTTTCTTCTTTTTTGGTGCTTGCTGCTTCCAATTAGGCAGCTTGGGTTCCAGGAGGAAAACGACCAATAAAGCACAGTTTTCATTTTAGCAGTAGCAGCTAGCTCTCATGGTCCTGCTGGGTTCTCTGTCTGGGGCCAGTTGTGCCCTATGTTCCAGGTACTTACAGAAATTCTGAACTCTTAAAGGAATGCAGTAAAAATCCCACCCATTCAACAACTGTACCTCTCAGCCCCTTCTCACCTCTCAGTGGCTGTCTTACTTCCATGTTTAGCTTGACAAATGTATCCTTCCTCTCTAGATATTAATAATCGTAATATTTCCAGTCTCAGTAAGCCATTTCCTCTTTACAGGCTTGATTTTATAATCTTCATAACTTATATTTTACATACTTTCCATCTCCTTTATTTATAAAGACAAGTCAGGTGTTTCTTGGAGATGTATACTTTATTCATGCCTCATTATATAATGCGTTTTTAGTTAATAAAATTATATATCTAAATCTTCATTCCCTTAATATTTTTGTATACTACCTTATACAGGGGTCAGAGAAAAGTAACTTTGGTCTTTAATTAGCAATATTCATGATCATACAGGAACAAAAATGGCTCCAAAATGTAGTTGAAGGGGTTCATTTATTTATTTCCCACTCTCTAAGCCATTCCTTTATACATGTATAACATATACTCTTTTTTCAAAGAGTGAATTATACATGCCATTCTTCAATAAATACTGTATCTTAAAAAAACAAACAGCTTTAGGGCTGGCAGAGTGACTCAAGTGGTACAGCACCTGGGTAGCAAGTGTGAGGCCCTGAAAATCCCAGTGCTGAAAAAAAAAGTAACTTTAAAAATTTAACATAGTATATAATCTGTGCAGGGGGCAGTTTGTGTGTGTGTGTGTGTGTGTGTGTGTGTGTGTGCATTCTCTAAGAACAAAGCTCTCTTTTGGTTAATTCCAGTTCTTATTTGTAAAACTTGCTTTTAAAGAAAATTGTTCTGCCATTAGAAATGATTAATCCACCTCTACATTTTCTATCATCAGTGAATTTAATTAACATGGTGTGTTGCTTCCTTTGAGAGATTAGCAATTAGAACAGTTCTAACTCACCTCATCAACATACACCTGAAAAATTAAATACATGCCTATTCTAAATTGTGGCTGCTTGTGCTGGTCTTTGTGGTATGACCTTCAACTGGTTTTCTTTTTATGTGATTTCAAATAATTTTCTGAGGTTTTCAGAGACACAGTTTTCTGAACTTGAGTAAAGCCATTATCAAATGAATGAAATACTCTCTGATTAATGTATTCATATTTTGCACCTACAATGAACATTTAAGGGAAAATAAATGTTTTTAAGATGGCATAGCTGAATTTAAGATCAGTGCTTGCTGCCTAAGGCATCGGCAGCAAAGAAAAACAGAAAAATACCTTGCATTGTTCTGTATGGGGCACTTTCTTGCTGTGATTATGGAATCCTGGCTCCTTAGCATGGCCAATTGCTCTTTGGGGCTGCTTCTTATAGCAGTATTGTAGCCATCATCTGGATGTGAGAAGTGATACTTAAAATTGGGAAGCTTCACTTGCTGGTATGTTAATGATTCACTATTTGGCAAAATCTTTGGGCTGCCAATGATAATGTTTCAACATAAAATTCATCCTTCTAGAGGTGTGAGAGGAACTGAATGATAATGAATTCTGAGAGTTTTCTCCATGGATGATGAATTTGGGGAAGGAGTGGTATGTTGGTCAGTTTCTTTTATTATAACAAACTACCTGAGATAATGTGAGAATTATAAAGAATGTGGCTCACAATTTTGGAGGTTTTAGACCATTGTCAGTTGGCCACATTGTTTTGGGCTTGTGGTAAGGCAGTACATCATGGTTGAGCAACTGGCAGAGCAAAACCACTCACTTCAAGAGCAGAAAACAAAAGAATGATAAAGGGACTGGATAGCACAATCCCCCTCCAAGGCACACCTCAAGTGACCTAAGAATCTCCTCCTAGGTATCACTTCTCCACCACCTCTCAATAGTGCCACCCTGGATATCATGCTTTAACACATGGGCCTCTAGACATTAACACATGAGCCTTAGACATTCAAGATCCAAACCACAGCAGGTGGTGAGGCACATCGTGAGGAAACAATAGAGTATTAACAAGACAGGACCACTGCAGAGCTCTCCAGTGAGGTCTGCTTGACTATCCACTGTGTACTTGGCATCTGTATGTGGAGGTCTTGTGTGAACTTTGGAATCAATGTATCCTAAGATGAATCTGTGATTCTCCCATCCAAAGTTACTGCATGCAGACATAACCCCATCTCAGGAAGCATCTTCCCTACTCATCTGTACTCAACTATGTCTATCCCAATTTCAGCTTCACCTGACTTACTCTTTCAGATTCCAGCTTCATGCTTCACAGCCTCAATTAATGCCTCCAGTACATCTGTCTTTGTGCTTTCTTACATTGTCCTACATTTTTATGCATATCAGTTTATCAAATTAATCAATTATTAAATGGGTAATTATTTGCTTATTTGTTTGTCCCAATAGAGTTAAAATAATGCAAGAGATGGGACTGAAATAATATGGTCACTGCTGCATCCTCAGCTCCTAGCTTGGTTTGTACCTAATAGCATGCCCTCAAAAAAAGATGGTTGTATGAATAATGAACATGTTATGATTGTTATTGTTCTATGAGCATCAGAAAGATTCCTCAATACAGTTCTTTATTGCCTTACAAGTACTGAGCCATGTACTAAGCACATACACATACATATATAGTCAAACTCCCCCCCCCACACACTGCATAGATTACAGGATATTATACTCTTAAAGTTCATTTATTTTAAGGTTCAATAATCACTGAAGAATGTCACCTGGAATTCACTCTGAGTAAAGTTGTACCAGGCACCTACTGTCTCCATAGAAACCAGCATAATGACTTATTACTTGTCCTGGTGGGGGACATGATGTCAGTGAATCCACTCTGGCATGTAGATGTCCCTGTTCTCATTCAAGGCAATTAATTCTATGCAGTAAAAATTCTTTGGAGGTTGGTTGTTGAATATGGAGATGTTGCAAAATCAAACATACAAACAAACAAAACCAGTTCACATCCCCAAGTCATTACTTGACAAAGAACCAGTTAACTTTGATAAGACTGTTATATGGAAGAAAGAAACATTATGTTAAAATATGAGAATTGGAACAAAAAATAGACTACTAGAACTAACATAAAAATTGGTCCTTTAAAAGGGAATACTTGGAATTCGAGGATCCAAGATGGCAACTAGAGGGAAGAAGCAGAACTTGTGAGCTCCATAAATCAAAAAACTTGCTGAGACGCTGGAGCCACACATGGCAGAAAAAAAACCACCAGCCCATACAAAGCTTATCCATGCCATGTTACACTGTGAAAACAGAAGGGCTCCTGCACCACCAGATGCCAGCTCCAAACATGCTCGGGAGACGCAGACCAACAGGTGAGCAAATAAGCATCATGTGGTATTCCCACAGCTACCCCTGGGATAAACCAACATAGCTCCTGGACAGACTGACCCCTGCCTCATAAAAAAAAAACTGAATAATAAACAAGGAACTGAAAAAGACATGCAGCAGTAAGGGTGGGGTGCTCTGAGCACACTGGAGAAGTAAACAAAGCCTGGAAAAGTAGACGGCTGACAAAAGACGGGTGATAAGCCACTGCCTGAAAAAGGGCAGATAGCCGTCCACAAAGCTCATCTCCTTACTCAACTACCTGGGGAGACTAAGACAGAGCTTCTGCTTAAATACCAACACCAGGACTGGATGCTGAAGGAGTAACACCAGAACTACTAAGACTGAAATTCTATTGTTCCTGAACCTGGAATTTTTTTTTTCTTTCTAAGTGCTTGTCTTGTTCACTGTTTGTTAATCCACCATCTCTCCCTGCTGATTTGTTTGGTTCTCTATTTTTTAGTTTTTTTTTCTTTTTCTTTTTTCTCTTTCTTGGTTTCATTAGTTTTACTATTATAAGTTAGCTAACACTAAATTACACACAGACCAAGGACAGAAATAGCACCAAGTGGAATGATGGGAAGACAAAAAAAGGGATGGAAACCATTCTCCCTCCAAAAATGAATTAGTATAGGATTCAGAGGGAAATGAAGAAAATGGATACCCAGTTCCAGACCCCAACAAAATAAAGACAGACTATACCAAGGAACCCAACGAAACCCACAAGAACACCCTGAAAGAAGAAATCCTGCAAGAAATCACTGAGAATTTCATGGAGATGTTACTAGACAAATTCAGGCAAAACGTACAGGAGGCACTCAAGAAATTCAAAGACAATAAAAATAAAGAATGTGAGAAGACACAAAAACAAATAAGTGAACTCATAGGATCCCTAAATAAATACCAAAGTGAAACAGAGAACACCATAAACAGAGAGATAAATGAATTAAGTACAAAAATTGACAATATTAAAGAGGAAGTGACCCATGATATGGAAAACCTCAGACAAAAGAAAGAAACAGAAAAACAAAACACAATGGAAGGCCACTCCAACAGACTAGAACAAGCAGAAGACAGAATCTCAGAACTTGAAGATAAAATGGGAATTAAAGGAAAAACTGAAACCATTTCCCCTAAAATCAGGAATGAGACAAGGGTGCCCACTATCCCTACTCTTATTCAACATAGTACTGGAATTCCTAGCCAGAGCAATTAGGCAAGAAGAAGAAATAAAATGAATACAAATAGGTAAAGAAACTGTCAAAATATCCCTATTTGCAGAAGAGACGATCCAATACCTTAAAGATCCAAAAAAAAAACTCTTCTCAAAAACTCCTAGACACCATAAACCACTACAGCAAGGTGGCAGGATACAAATTCAACTTACAGAAATCATTAGCTTTTCTATACACCAATAATGAACAAACTGAGAAAGAATATATGCAAACAATTCCATTTACAATAGGCTCAAAAAATCAAATACCTAGGAGTAAACTTAACAAAGGATGTGAATGACCTCTACAAGGAGAGCTACAAGCCCCTGAAGAAAGAGATGGAGGAAGACTACAGAAGGTGGAGAGATCTCCTGAGCCTATGGATGGGTAGAATCAACATAGTAAAAATGGCTATACTACCAAAAGCAATCTATATGTTTAATGAAATTCCCATCAAAATCCCAATGACATTCATTGCAGAGATTGGAAAATCTACCCTAAAATTCATTTGGAAACAAAAGAGACCACGAATAGCCAAGGCAGTACTCAGCAAAAAGAGCAATGCTGGAGGTAACCCAATACCCAACTTCAAACTATATTACAAAGCTATAGCAATAAAAACAGCATGGTACTGGCACAAAAACAGACATGAAGACCAGTGGAACAGAACAGAGGACTGGATATGAATCCGCACTGCTATGGCCACATTATTTTTGACAAAGGCACCAAAAACATACGATGGAGAAAAGACAGCCTCTTCAACAAATGTTGCTGGGAAAAGGGGTTATCCATCTGCAAAAAACGGAAACTAGATCCATGTTTATCACCCTGTACTAGTATCAACTCAAAATGGATCAAAGATCTTAATATCAGACCCGAAACTCTGAAGTTGGTACAGGAAAGAGTAGGAAACACTCTGGAAGTAATAGGTTTAGGCAAGGACTTTCTCAACAGAACCCCAGCAGCTCAGCAACTAATAGAAAGTATTGACAAATAGGACTTCATAAACCTAATAAGCTTCTGCACAACAAAAGAAATGGTCTCTAAACTTAAGAGACCACCCACAGAGTGGTAGGAAAAATTTGCCAGCTGTACATCAGAAAAAGGACTGATAACCAGAACATACAGGGAACTCAAAAAACTGAACTCTCCCAAAATCAATGAACCAATAAAGAAATGGGCAACTGAGCTAAACAGAACTTTCTCAAAAGAAGAAATTCAAATGGCCAAAAGACACATGGAAAAATGCTCACGATCTCTAGCCATAAAGGAAATGCAAATCAAATGCACACTAAGATTCCACCTCACCCCTGTTAGAATAGCCATCATCAAAAACACCACCAACAACAGAAGTTGGCAAGGATGTGGGGGGGAAAAAAGAACCCTTGTACACTGCTGGTGGGAATGTAAGCTGGTACAACCACTCTGGAAAAAACTTTGGAGGCTTCTTAAAAATCTAAAGAGAGATCTGCCATATGATCCAGCAATCCCACTCCTGGGAATATACCCAAAGGAATGTGACTCAGGTTATTGCATAGCCACTTGGATACCCATGTTTATTGCAGCACTATTCACAATAGCCAAGTTATGGAAACAGCCAAGATGCCCCACTACTGAAGAATGGATTAAGAAAATGTAGTATTTATACACAATGGAGTTTTACTCAGCCATGAAGAGGAATGAAATCTTATCATTTGCAAGTAAATGGATGGAACAGGAGAACATCATTCTGAGCAAGGTTAGCCAGGCTCAGAAGACCAAATATCATATGTTCTCCCTTATATGCAGACTTTAGATCTAGGGCAAATATAGCAAGCAGTCTGGTTGGACTTGGGTCACATGATAAGGGTGAGCACATAAGGGAGGTATAGGGATAGGTAAGAAATCCCAAACATGAAAGTATTTGATGTCCCCACTGCAGAGGAACTAATACAGAAACCATAAAGCAACAGAGGTCAATATGGGAAGATGATCAGGAGCTAGTGAAAAGGTCAGTTACAGATGAATCAACTTGGGATGTAACACATTTGTACATGAAAGCAATGCTAGGAATGTCTCTGTATAGCTATCCTCATCTCAACTAGCAAAAACGCTTTGTCTGTCTTATTATTGCTTATGTTTTCTCTTCAACAAAATTAGAGATAAGGGCAGAACAGGTTCTGCCTGGAAGCGAGGAGGGGGTAGGAGGGAGGGGGGGAGAAATGGCCCAAACAATGTATGCACATGTGAATAAGTGAAAAAAAAAAAAAGGGAATACTTCAAAGAGAGCCTACCTAGCAAGCATGAGACCCTGAGTTCAGTGCCCCAGTGCCACCAAAAAAAAGGGGAGTGGGTAGTACTTGAGCAATAGAATCTTAAGACTGATATTATCTAAAGACTTTGCTATAAGGTGGAAATTGTACAATTATTACCTACAATATCTTTGGAGATAGGCTATGAGCCTAATGAATCAGCAATTATAGCAAAAGTAGTTGGAAAAGAAATCAAAGTGTGAATGTGTTGTTTGCTACAACAGGCTATATTAGCATGCTATGCAAAGACGAGAACTCAGAAGAAATCTGGCTGATTTGTGAGCATAAAGTCTTGGGTGCTTGAAGCGTTGGGAATTTCAGTAAATTTGAAACATACAAAAATAGGAAATAAGAAGTAGAAATAAAAATTTTTGAGCTACAAAGCCTTATTATGACTCAGCTTCATGGCGATGAAAAGATTAAGAGTTCCCTAAGAAAGTAATGTAGGCAAGGAAATAAAGAAAAGGGAGGAGGAGGCAGAGATGGGAAAAAGGAGAAGAATATTTGAAATCTGTGTGAAAATACTTTGGAGTAGTTATAGCTAAACAAAACTGTTTGGAAGCAAGTGGATCAGAAACTCTGAAAGACTTCAAAGGATTTATATTGCCAAAAGTCTGTTTGGTTATAGGCATTGCTATACTCACTTTGAGTTGCTATAGCAGAATGCCACAAACTGGGTGGCTAAAACAACAGAAATTTCTCACACTTCTGGAAGTCTAAGATCGAAGATTTGATGTTTGGTGAGAGCTCACTTCCTGGTTTACAGATGGCTAACCTTTCATTGTGCCCTCTTGGTGGGAGAGGTGAGGGTGCTCTCCAAAGTCCCTTCTATATGGGCTCTAATCCAATTCATGTGGGCTCCACCCTTATGACCTAATCACCTTCCAAAGGCCCCATTTGCTGATACCAAAATATTGGAGATTAGGATTTGGATATATGAATTTTCAGAGAGACACACACACACATTCAGTCTATAGCAGGCAGAAAGGGGGATCCAAATCTATGTAAATCCTATGAAACAACAGTCCCCAACACATCATTTAGGTAATGGGAGCCTAAGGAGCAAGGAAGAAGTCCCAAAAGAGCAGAATCAGAAGAGTATGAGAGAAACAGCTCATAGACTTCCCGCCCCCGCCCCTCTCAGGCACCTCAAGCCACGCTGTGGATCTACAGCAGCCTGGAGCGGCTTTGCTTGCGTGCAGTCTCGTCGGACGGTAGGTGGCGCCATTGCAGAGTGGTTAGGAGTCCAGAGCTCGGAACTGGAGCTCAGGCCATCAGTTCCGACATCCAGCCCTAGCTAGCTCTGGGGTCTTGGATGCCTTTTGGTAACGCGGCACATCTTTGCAAAGCACAGTGCGACCCAACCATCTCGAACTTGCGCGAGCTGGTGCAGTGCCGAAACCCGTCCTTGGGGAGCTTAGCGCCCAGGATTCAGACGCCCGTGCCTGAAGCCACTCCAAGGGGCGACAAGAGTCCCGGGAGGCCAAGTTCGCCCCAGCGGACCCTTGGCTGAACGTCTGGAAATCTGTGACCTCAGCTGTAGAATGAAATAATAATGCCGGCCTATCACGTGCGTGTGAGCATTCACTACCCAGTTATGGAGTGTCCGTTATGCCCCAGACCTGGTGTTGAGATACTTCTCTCCCTCTCTCTCATACCCTAAGTCACCTGTCTTTGACCTCTGCAGCTTTTAATGTATATTTCTACTCCTGCTTCTATTCGCTTCCCATCTTTCACATTCTATATTCTGCGATCTTTTAACAAATGCAGCCCGATCTTGTAACCTACAGGTTTCAACCCGCGCATACCCTCACATTGCTCTCAGAATAAAATGGGTTCTGTGACATGTTCTACAAGAGCTTTGGTCTTGACACTCATCTTCTACTTTGCATGCTGGAGTTTCCTTAATGTCACTGTACATTCCTTCCTGCCTGAGGTTTTTTTTTTTTTTTTTTCTTCAGTTTCTGGATATCTCCAGGTTTTCCTGGTTACACCTAACACTGTTGTCTAGAATGGCCTGTATCCATAATTAACTCTGCTTCTGTGTTCGACCTCACCACCATCTGGATAGAGTATTCCTGAGTCCCTTCCAAGCTAAGGGAACCCAGAAGACCTGTTTTTTTCCTGCACAGCAAGACCACACTAGGTAATGATCTTTTTCAAGTCTGTTTCACCTGCTGGCTAGTGAACTCTGGTTGCTCAAGAGTGACTTTCTCACTGTCTTGTCCTCTGGGCTTCCTGCCTCTAGCATTCAGTCCGTGATTACAAGATGAATTTATGTAAGGTCAAGGTCCAGGTAACTCTCATGCCTTCTTGCTGAACATACAAGGGGGTTTCCCGTTCTGTGGCTTACTTATGCTTCTGGTCAGCTCCTACAGGAACCTGGGAATCTGCTTTAACTTTGGCAGGGACTACAGGGCAGGAATGTCATGCCCCCACTCAGCCTCTGCTTGTCTTCACTCAGTTCTGCCTGTATAGGGACCAGATAATCTAGTAACTGGTCTGGGTGTTCCAACTGCCCAGTCCCTCAGTCTGGGGCTTTTTCTGCGTGGTGGGTGAGTTGGCAAAGGAAGAGATCTTTGAAGGTAACGGAAGCAGGGTTGAGTCAGGAATTCCCAAGTCCCAGGACCACAGAATGTTTTAGAAGGTGGTTGGTTCTAGGCTCAGGATGAGCACAGGATGAGCACAGGATGGGTCTCAGCAACCTGCTGCAGACATCCGGGACAGCCTGGACTTGATCAGATCAGGATACCCGGCCTACCTCCCTGACAGCCCCACTGGAACTGGAAGCCATGTTTGACCCTTGTACCACTTGCTGTAGGGCCTTTCACACATTGTGATACTGGAACATCTCACGAGTTGTTATTCGTGTCTTATCACCCTCCCCACAGCAGCCCTGATCCACCTCAGGGACACCCTCTTACCTTTCTGTCTTGAGCTGCTTGATGTTATGTCACTCCCTGAAGTTATTCATTGAACAAATGCATGCTTTTATTGTCAGTCTTCTCCTCTAGAAAACAGGCTGCTTAAAGGCAGGGCACTGTCTGCCTTGTTTCTGGAGGGATTAGGGTAGTACCCTGCACACTGTACACACTGTAGATGCTTAGCTAACCTTGCTCTTCTGAGGATGGCACAGGGAACTTAGTGAGAACAGCATCACACCCCAGGGCTCATCTCTCCACCTCCTTGCAGCCCTTTACTTGGATTTGCATTGATTTTGTATGCTGTGAATCCCCAAATTAAATAATCACCCATATATTTTAAAGTTGGTTGTAGAAAATAGTAAAATTAAAGCATTCTTCTAAGTAATTTGATTTGGCACTGAGTTCTCCCCAATTTGCCTCATTTTTCCTTTGCTTTGATTTTGCTTTGATGATGACAATCTGGCTTAAAAGTGCTTATAGATAATATTTTAATTAAAATCATCCCCAAACAAGCTTACTGTACCACTTCAATAACTTGAAGAGGGAAATGTGGAAAAAACTGATGGTTTAAAGATGAAGCAGTGAGCGGAATTGTATTACATGTTTAATGTTGCTGAAGATTTGAGAATAATAACTTTTATGAACAGCCATGTACATTTCTACCCAAAAAAGCTTTGAGTCAAGATAACAATGCTATATTTATTTGTTAGGTGCATTTGACTTTTGAGAAAATGTGATAGTTGTTTTACTTATTTATTTTTCTGTTTTCCATGTTTATTTTATTTTATTGTTGTACTGGCAGTACATTGTGACACTTATAGAAGTTTTTACAATATATCATAGTTTAATTCACCCCCTCTATCATTCTCCTTTACCCATTTCCCCCCATTCCTGGAATAGTTTCAGCATGTCTCATTTTTTCATTTTCATACATGAGTACATAATATTTCCATATTCACTCTGCTATACCTTTCCTTGTATCCTCCCTCCTCCCACTGGTACCAACAACCCCCCCACAGAAACTGTTTTGCCTTTTGTTCTCTTTATTATTATTATTCATTTATTCACATGTACGTACATTGTTTGGGTCATTTCTCCCTCCTGCACCCCTCCTCCTTCCCCCTCCTTTCTAGGCAGAACCTATTCTGCGTTTTTCTCCATTCTGTTGAAGAGTAGAAACAAGCAATAATAAGAAAGACATAGCATTTTTGCTAGTTGAGAAAACGACAGTTGTACAGACAGATTCCTAGCATTGCTTTCATGTACAAATGTGTTACAACCCAGGTTGATTCATCTCTAAATGATCTTTACACTGGTTCCTGATCCCCTTCTCGTGTTGACCTCTGTTGCTTTAAGATTTCTGTATTAGTTCCTGTGGAGTAGGGACATCAAATGCTTTCATGTTTTGGGTTTTCTATCTAATCCCGTACCTCCCATGTATGTCTCCTCTTGACATGTAACCCAAGTCCTATAACGTTGCTGTATTTGCCCTAGATCTAAAGACCGCATATGAGGGAGAACATAAAATTTTGGTCTTCTGAGCCTGGCTAACCTCGCTTAGAATGATGTTCTCCAGTTCCATCCATTTACTTGCAAATGATAAGATTTCATTTTTCTTCATGGCTGAGTAAAATTCCACTGTGAATAAATACTACATTTTCTTCATCCATTCATCAGTAGTGGGGCATCTTGGTTGTCTCCATAACTTGGCTATTGTGAATAGCACTGCAATAAACATGGGTGTGCAGGTGCCTCTGGAGTAACCTGTGTTGCATTCCTTTGGGTATATCCCCAGGAGTGAGATTGCTGGATCATATGGCAGATCTCTCTTTAGATTTTTAAGAAGCCTCCAAAATTTTTTCCAGAGTGGTTGCATTCCCACCAGCAGTTTACGAGGGTTCTTTTTTCCTCACATCCTCACCAACACATGTTGTTTGAGGTGTTTTTGATAATGGCTATTCTAACAGGGGTGAGATGGAATCTTAGTGTGGTTTGATTTGCATTGCCTTTATGGCTAGAGATGGTGAGCATTTTTTCATGTGTTTTTGGCCATTTGAATTTCTTCTTTTCAGAAAGTTCTGTTTATTTTGATTGCCCATTTTGTTATTGGTTCATTGATTTTGGGAGAGTTTAGTCTCTTAAGTTCCCTGTATATTCTGGTTATCAGTCCTTTGTCTGATGTATAGCTATCAAATATTTTCTCCCACTCTGTGGGTGGTCTCTTTAGTTTAGAGACCATTTCTTTTGTTGTGCAGAAGCTTTTTAATTTTATGAAGTCCCATTTGTCCATCTTTTCTCTTAGTTGCTGGGCTGCTGGGGTTCTATTGAGGACATCTGTGCCTATACCTATTAGTTCCAGAGTGTTTCCTGCTCCTTCCTGTACTAACTTCAGAGTTTCGGGTCTGATGTAAAGGTCCTTCATCCATTTTGAGTTGATACTAGAACAGGGTGATAGACGTGGATCTAGTTTTAGTTTCTTGCAGGTGGATAACCACTTTTCCCAGCAGCATTTGTTGAAGAGGCTGTCTTTTGTCCATCGTATATTTTTGGCTCCTTTGTCAAAAATAAGTTGGGTATAGTTTTGTGGATTCGTATCTGGGTCCTGTATTCTGTTCCACTGGTCTTCATGTCTGTTTTTGTGCCAGTACCATGCTGTTTTTATTACTATTGCTTTGTAATATAGCTTGAAGTCGAGTATTGTGATACTGCCATCATTGTAAAAAAGTATGGCCTTGGCTGTTTGTGGTCGCTTGTGTTTCCAAATGAACTTAAGGTAGACTTTTCAATTTCTGTGATGAAAGTCATTGGGATTACACATGTAGATTGTGCCTTAAACATGTAGATTGCTTTTGGTAGTATAGCCATTTTTACTATGTTGATTCTTCCAATCCATGAGCATGGGATATCTTTCCACCTTCTGTAGTCTTCCTCGATCTCTTTCTTCAGCGATTTGTAATTCTCCTTATAGAGGTCATTCACATCTTTTGTTAAGTTTACTCCTAAGTATCTGATTTTTTTTGAGGCTATTGTAAATGGAATTGTTTCCATGTATTCCTTCTCAGTTTGTTCACTGTTGGTGTATAGAAAAGCTAAGGATTTTTGTGAGTTGATTTTGTATCCAAGGTATAGCCACCTTGCTATACCTATTTATGGTGTCTAAGAGTTTTTGGGTAGATTTTTTTGGGTCTTTAAGGTATAGGATCATATCATCTGCAAATAGGGATATTTTGACAGTTTTTTTACCTATTTATATTCCTTTTATTCCCTCTTCTTGCCTAATTCCTCTGGCTAGGAATTCTTCTAGTACTGTGTTGAAAAGGAGTGGGGATACTGGGCACCCTAGTCTTGTTCCTGATTTTAGGGGAAATGGTTTCAGTTTTTCATAGTTAATTATGATGTTGGCTTTAGGTTTGTCATATATAGCCTTTACAATGTTGAAATACATTCCTTCTATTCCTAGTTTTCTTAGAGGTTTTATCATGAAGTGGTGTTGGATCTTGCTGAAGGTTTTTTCTGCATCTATTGAGATGATCAAGTGGTTTTTGTCTTTGCTTCTATTGATGTGCTACATTACATTTATAGATTTGCATACGTTGAATCACCCCTGCATTCCTGGGATGAAGCCAACTTGGTCGTGGTGTACGATCTTTCTGATGTGTTATTGGATTTGGTTTGCCATTATTTTATTGAGGATTTTTGCATTGATATTCATTAAGGAAATTGACTTATAGTTCTCCTTTTTGGAGGTGTCTTTCTCTGGTTTTGGGATGAGAGTAATATTGGCTTCATAAAATGAGTTAGGCAGTGTTCCTTCCCTTTCTATTTCATGGAACAGTTTAAGGAGGGTTGGTATTAGTTCTTTTTTAAAGGTCTGATAGAATTCAGCAGAGAATCCATCAGGTCCTGGGCTTTTCTTTTTTGGGAGACTGTTGATTGCTGCTTTGATTTCTTTTTGTGTTATAGATCTGTTCAGGTGATTAGTGACCTCTTGGTTCAGTTTTGGATGGTTGTAAGTGTCTAGAAATCTGTCCATTTCTTCAAGATTTTCAAATTTATTTGAATATAAGTTCTCAAAGTAGTCTCTGATGATTTCCTGGATTTCCATGGTGTTTGTTGTTATCTCCCCTTTTGCATTCCTGATTTTACTGATTTGAGTTTTTTCTTTCCTCATTTTAGTCAGGTTTGCCAGGGGTCTGTCAATTTATTTTTATTTTTTTTCAATGTACCAGCTTTTTGTTTCATTAATTCTTCGTATGGTTTTTTCATTTCTATTTCATTGATTTCAGCCCTTATTTTAATTATTTCTCTCCTTCTGCTTTTTTTGGGGTTTGCTTGTTCTTGTTTTTCTAGGAGTTTGAGCTATAGCATTAGATCATCGATTTGAGATCTTTCTGACCTTTAATGTATGCCCTCATGGCTATAAACTTTCCTCTTAGGACTGCCTTTGCTGTATCCCATAGGTTCTGGTAGGTCATGTTTTCATTTTCATTAACTTCCAGGAACCTTTTAATTTCCTGTTTTATTTCATCAATGACCCATTAATCATTGAGCAATGTGTTGTTCATCTTCCAGTTGTTTGCATGTTTTTTACTGCTGTTTTTGTTGTTGATTTCTAGTTTTAATGCACTATGGTCAGATAGAATGAATGGGATTATTTCTATTTTTTTATGTTTGCTGAGGCTTTCTTTGTGCCCTAAGAGATGATCAATTTTGGAGAAGGTTCCATGAGCTGTTGAGAAGAATGTGTATTGTGCATCAGTTGGGTGAAATATTCTGTAGACATCAGCTAGGTCCATTTGGTCTATGGTGTGATTTAGTTCTAGAATTTCTTTATTGATTGTTTGTTTGGATGACTTATCTATTGGTGATAGAGGGGGTATTAAGGTCTCCCACTATCACTGTGCTAGAGTTTATATATGTTTTTAGGTTCTTCAGAGTATGTTTGATGAAATTGTGTGTGTTGACTTTGGGTGCATATAGGTTGATAATTGTTATTTCCTTTTGGTGTATTTCCTCTTTTATTAGTATAGAGTGTCTTTCTTTATCTTGTTTGATAAATGTAAGTTTGAAGTCTACTTTGTCTGAGATAAGTATTGCTACCCCTGCCTTTTATGGGGGCCATTGGCTTGGTAGATCATCTTCCAGCCTTTCATTCTCAACCAGTTCTTGTTTCTGTCAATGAGGTGAGTCTACAGTAAGCAGAAGATTGTTGGATCTTCCTTTCTAATCCAGTTTGCCATTCGGTGTCTTTTGATGGGGGAATTAAGTCCATTAATATTTAGTGTTAGTATTGATAGGTATGTGGTGATCCTGTCATTTAATTGTCTTTGTTGTTTAAGGGGTTGATTGTGTGCAGTTGAATCAATGTTATTCTCTACTTTCTTGCCTTTTATTCTCCTGTGGTTTGGTATTGCCTGCCATTTCATGGTTTTGTTTGCTTTCACTTTCTGTGTGCAGAATTCCTTGGAGAATCTTTTGTAGTGGTGGCTTGGTGGTCATGTATTGTTTTTGTTACTGCTTATTGTAGAAGGCTTTTATTTCTCCATCTATTTTAAATGATAGTTTTGCTGGGTAGAGTATCCTAGTGTTGAAGTTATTTTCATTTAGTGCCCAGAAGACCTCACTACATGCTCTTCTTGCTTTTAAGGTTTCCATAGAGAAATATGCTGTGATTTTGATGGGTTTATCTTTGTATGTTATTTGTTTTTCTCTCTTACAGCCTTGAATATTCTTTTTCTAGTCTCTGTGCTTGTTGTTTTAATGATAATATGTTGTTGGGTAGTTCTGTTTTCGTCAAGTCTGTTTGATGCTCTGTATGCCTCCTGTACCTGAATGGGCATAGTTTTCTCTAGATTTGGGAAATTTTCTGTTATTATTTTGTTGAATATATTACGCATTTCTTTTGCTTGCACTGCTTCTCCTTCAGTGCCCATGATTCTCAGTTTTGGTCTTTTAATGGAGTCAGTGAGTGTTTGCATATTCCTTTCACAGGTCTTGAATTGATTGACTAATAGTTCTTCCATTTTACCTTTAATTACCATTTAATCTTCAAGTTCTGACCTTCTCTCTTCTGTTTATTCTGCTGGATGGCCTTCCATTTTGTTTTGTATTTCTGTTTCATTCTTTTTTCTGAGGTTTTCCATGTCATTGGTCACTTCCTCTCTAATGTTGTCAATTTTTGTCCTTAATTCATTTATCTCTCTATTTATGGTATTTTCGGTTTCATTTTGTTTTTTATTTAGGGCTGCTATGATTTCATTTATTTGTTTTTGTGTTTTCTCATATTCTTTATTTTTGTTGTCTTGGAGTTTCTTGAGTGTCTCTTGTGCGTTTTGGTTGACCATGTCTAGTAACATCTCCATGAAATTCTCAGTGATTTCTTGCAGGATTTCTTCTTTCTTGGTGTCCTTGTGGGCTTCATTGAGTTCTTTGGCATAGTTTATCTTTGTTTTGTTAGAGTCTTGATCTGGGTATGTGTTTTCTTTCCCCTCTGAATCCTGTACTAATTTACTTTTGGGGGGAGAATGGTTTCCATTCCTTTTTCTTCTTCCCATATTTCCACTTGGTAATGTTTCTGTCTCTGGACTATGTGTAGTTTAGTGTTAGCTGAGTTACAATAGTGAAACTAACAAAACCAAGGAGGAAGGAGAAAAAAGAGAAAGAAAGAGAAGTAGAAGGAAAAAAAGAAAAAAGAATAAAGAGAGTACTAAGGAAAACAGCAGGGAGAGATGGTGAATGATCAAAGAGCAAACCAGACAGCCAAATCTTTAAAGGAAGGCAAACAAACAAACAAACAACAACAACAAAAATCACCAGTTCAGGAACAGTGGAATTTCAGTCTTTGTAGTTCTGGTGTAACTCCTTTAGCATCTAGACCTGTCTGTGACTCCTGTGTAGGTTTGGAGCCCTCCTGTGGCGGGTGACAGGTGGGTGGGTTTCCATGGATCTACAGGTGGAGGCCTGTCATTGAGACGATCTAGTGGGCCTTTGGAACAGGGGCCTGGCGTGCCTGAAGGGCACCACCTGCCGGAATGGAGATCATGAGTGCCTGTGGATCTCTGGCCTGACAGGCCTGAGGGGCGCAGCCCAGTGGAGATTGTGAATGCCTGTGGATCACCAGATTGGCAGGCATTAGGAGTGTGGTCCAGCAGAGATTGTGTGGGTCTGAGGGGTGGGAGTTTGGGGAAGCACAGCCTGTGGCAGGGGTAAGGAGGAGGCCCAAGGATTGGACTTGTGGAACAACAGCTCTGCAGGCCTATGGGGCAGGGCTTAGCGTGCAGCGCCGGCTGTTCTTTTAGTAAATCGTGGTGTGGAGAAGCCTTCCACGAGCTAGGGATTCAGAGTGCTGATGTTTCAGCTCTCCCTGGTGCTTTACCTCAGTCAAGCATGTCTCCAGCCTCTCAGCAAAGTCCCTTGTTCACAGAGCCCATGCGGTCTGCGGCTGTGTCCCAGTCACCATCTTGGATCCTCCACCTTTTGTTCTCTGTTTTTGAAAAGAAGACATTTTTGTTTGTTTCAGATATGTTTTATTTATTTAAGAAAAAACGTGCAAGAATGTTTATGTGTATGTTTTATAAACTTATTTCTGTTGATTTCAAAGATTTTGCAGTATTTCTCTTACTATGATGAAACATGTCCCCACTCCTTATGTCATATACAAAGGATAATTGACTCTGAGATTATAGGGCACTTATTTGTGGTTGTCATCTGCTATGGGATATATTGAGTCTGTTATTCTGAATGGGGCTCCAAGGCAGTGGAACATTCTTAGGGGCACCTTTAATGCCTGTACAGCATTAGCTAAGTCTACTCTATTGAGAACTTACTAACAGCAAGATGATGACTGAAATAATCATTGCACAAAGAAGGGTGATTTCTGCAATCCTTCACCTGTCCCAGAAAACAATTATTTTTATGAATCACAGAGGTCACAGGCAATATTTCTGCCTGTCATGGGTGGGTGAGGCTACTTGGGTGGCTGGCATAAGCCATGTTTTGTCAGCTATTAGTTTTTTGACTCTCAGTTCCAAACTCATCTTTTGTTGTATGATCTATGACAATGCAGATGGGTCTCTTCTGTGGTTTTCTTTTGCCAGCTGGCTTGATGTTAACATCAACATAGCAGGTGCTAGAGGGACACTGCAGAAAACAGGAGTTTTCTTTTCTGCTCTCATGACTCATTTTAAAATTCCTGGAGAGCATGCTTCTTTTCTTTACTATTGAGCAGTGTGACTTCTGTATTAGGTATATGTAGCATGCAGTTCTCTCTGGTGTTTTGCTGTTACAATCCTCTCTGTGGCTGTTGACATGGGCAGAGCCATTGAAACTTGGTACTGCAGATGGCCTAGGACTATGCACTGGACCAGGCCACTGCTTCTTACACCCTATCTTCAGCTCCACACACTCTGAGTGACTTGCCATCCAGTGGTCTGGCTGGCAGTCCTTGATCCCATGTGGGGGGACAAAGCTGCCTTGGCCAAAGTTGTACATGCATGCTGGGTTCCTGCAGAGCACAGATTAGAGTCACACTGCACATTGGCTGGTCAGCCTTGGCTTGTCTGTGCCATGAGTTTTGTATTCTATGGCTCTTCTCACATGGACGGTATGGACTTGGGCCTCACAACAGCAGTGTTCCCTTGTCTGCCCATTGGTCTCAGATTGCCTATGGGATGTCCCCTCTTGTTTAACTACCCCAGACCAGCTATGCCCCAGGAAACTCAGCAAAATTCACTCTGATGCAGTGGTCCACACTTATTGCATCATGATCTGAGACTCATTCAGGTGTTCCCTTCCTTAAGTACTTGTCCATAGCTCTAGGATCCTTTTTGAGCTGTTTCTTTCTCAAAAGTGACTTTCCTGTCCCATTTCCTAAGAAACAGCTTAATATTTCTTGATATTAAACTTCTCTTATTTAACTTATGTGGTTTACATCTCCTGACTAGAGCCAGAATATGTATTTATCTATCTAATTTTTAATGTAAAATTTCAAACGATTTAAGCAAATATATATTTTGATCTTGATTATTAGCTATATTTGTCTAAAATGTATGTGTTTTGGATTGGGTGCACTTGAGATGGACACAGCCCTGTGAGCATTGCCCTGCCATGTGCCCTGGATGCAGCCCAGGGGAAAGCAGCCCCAACAGCCCATGAAGTTTGTGCCCCTCATTAGCACTGAACATCCATGTCCTCCTTGAAGATATTGGGACCAAGTATCACCTCTGAGACCAGCTAGAGGCCTGGCCTCTCCACCTCCATTTTCATGCAAGTGGCTTTCAACATCCTTTTTCTACCTGTTTCCCCAAACACTTCCACCAAGCCTCTGGAACCCCATTTCTGTGATTATCATTATCAACATGACAGTTATTTTCTTCATGCTTACCTCATGCCTACTCAGCGCAAAGTGTGTGCCAACCAGGGGCAAAGTACCTAACATAGGTTAGGTGCTAAAAGTTCTCTAATGATTGATTCTATCTTAATCCTCACTTTAAACTAATAGAAGCTTTAGAGAAACTAAGTTACAAGCCTAGCAAGAAATAGAACTTCAGCTTATGCTGGTATACTGGTTCCTTGGTATGAATAGGGATTGGTTCCAGGACCTCCTGCAGGCACTGAAATCCATGGATGCTCAAGTTCCTTATATAAAATGGTGTGGTATTTGCATAGATCCTACAAACATCCTCCTGTATACTTTATATCACTTGTAGATTGCCTATAATACATAATACAATGTAAATAATTGTTAGACTGTATTCTTTAGGAATAATAACAAGGAAAAAAGTGAGTACATGTTCAGTATGATAGCAGTTTTTTTCTGAACATCTTCAGTCTGCACTTGGTTGAATCCATGGATGTGGAGACTCCAGTCCCAGAAGCTAGACAGTATTCTAGGCATGTTTCTGTCCAATAGTGTAGCCACTAGTTACGTGTGGCTATTTAAGTTTGAGTAAAATGAAACAAAAATGAAACATGCAGAGCCTCAGTTATAATTACTACACTCCAAGTGTTCAGTAGCTATCTGTGGATGGTGACTATTCTATTGGTCACTGAAGGAATAGAACATTTCCATCACTATTGAAGATTATAATAGACAGGGCTGCTCCACACACCTGTGGTGAAATTAATAGGTGAAAGACCTATTAGTTTTCCCTTTCCATTTTGTTTACAATCCATTCCATGTGGACAATTTTTGTTAGGTATAATTAAAAATAAACTAAGGAAAAGATGTGAAGAGTGGTAGTTAAAGTACTAGAACAAGATGGCAGCCCTAAAGATGGTGGCTAGAGTATATCTGTTCCTGACAAGCTCCTAAACCAGCCCCCAAAGTAACCTTCAAGCCTGTTTCCATAAACTGACAAACTTTGAAAAAAAAAAAGTTGAATAAAATCATTATTTGTCCTAAAAGTGATTCAAGAAAAGATGTACCCTCTAGAAGTTTCTTGCGACCTGCCATAGCACTAAATATTGGGGGGAATGCATGTCCTTGCTCATTTATCTGGTGGGGTGAACATCCCATATGGTCCTTGGTAACTGGCTCTGTTAAGTCATTACTGAAGCATCATCTTTTCTTGCCCACCCAGTGTCTTCCAGTCTTTTGGGTATTTCACTAATTTTGGTGTGAGATCCTGGGAATAATGGCACCTCAATCTGGTACCATTTCAGGGAAACTCTTGCAAGGTTAATCCTTGCCCCATAGTTTTTGTTTCCTAGCCAACTCAGGGAAGATCCTTTATTCTCTCAGCTTTCCCAAACATGCCTCTGGATTTTCTGTCTCTGATGGACCCTGCCCCAAATTAGATTACAGAATCCTTATGTCTGGACATAGTTTGTACATCATCTGGGCAAAAGGCATTGAGAGTTTCCATGGATGTTCCAGGCTGCTTGCATGACAAACAGTTGGCAGTAGAAATACAGTGACTCTCTCTGGAAAGATTCAGATACACTTCTCGTTTGAGAAATTCTAGGGTAACAGTCTCACTCCAGAAGGGTGGAGGGCCAAATTTGTAGCCCATGATTTCCTACTCTTGGGGCTTCTGAGCAGGGTGCAGATGCAACTGCATTCATAACAGTGGTTTGGGCCTACCTCCTCATCACACCATTGGACTCAGAGAGAAAGGGGAACCAATGCAGACATGATGACCACGATGCCTGATGTGTTGGGAGCAATGAACTGTCTCAGTCCATGTAGACTCTGTGTTCTTACTGACTGAAAGAGTGGAAGTGTGACCAGCTGGCCTGGCAGCTATAGTAAATGTTGCTATTCAGAAATTGCATGACTCCTAGATAGTCTTTCTGGGCACTACCTGCTGTCTACTCTCAGTTATCCTTGGCAATCATTCATCCCAATTCACTCAGGAAATAGTGTTGAGAACCATTGCGTATCAGGTGCTGGGAACACACCTGTCTCTCCCTATCCATAGATTCCATGTCTGCAAATTCAACCAGTGACTAGAAAACCTTTGGAGATAAAAATTTGTCTGTACTAAACATGAACAGAATTTTTTTTCTTGTCATTATTCTGTGAAGAATGCAGTAAAACAACTATTACACAGCATTTATATTGTATTAGGTGTTATGAGTTATCCAGAGATGATTTATAGTATGCAGGAGAATTGTGTAGGGTATATGCAAATACTATACATTTTATATGAGACCTGAACATCCCTAGAGTTTGGTATCCTCAGTGGGTCCTGGAACCAATCCCCAACAAATAAGGATAACTATGCATTGGTGAATACCATATCTGCTATTTTTACTTTCCTAGGCTAGTTGGCATAGTATGGGGATGAGGGCTCTGGAGATGACCATAAACCAACAAGTACAATAAGAATATTAGCATAGGTGCTATTTGGAGGATTAATGGCATGATGGAGAGCTAGGGGCTATACAGTTTGGCTGTTTATATTGGATGGCCTTGAAAGGTCAGTAGGCAGGTGAGATCTAAATGAAATAATGAGGAACTAGCCATGAGAAGGACTGGGAAAGACTTTCAGGAAATAACTAGAGAAAGTGTTACAAAGTAGAACAAGGCCTTGGCAAGTTTCTAAGCAGCTGGAAGCTGAGGTGGGGGATGATGTGAGGCGAGGTGAGATAGTTCAGGCCCTAAAGGGCACTGGAAGAACAGAAGTTTAGCCTTGGTTCTGCACGTGAGAGGAAATCATTGAAAAGTTGGAAGCAGGAAAGGAATAAGCTAAGCAATGTTTTTTAAAACATGATTTTGGACCCATAGAACAGTGATTGTTAAGGAGACTTAAGGTGTGATGTAGGAAGTAAGAAGTGCTCTCAAAGTAGAAGTGACATGTGCTGAAGGGTTAAATATATGTAAGTGGAAGAAAGGAAACATCCAAATCTCTTCCAGGTCTTGTTTTGAACAAGTGGGAGAGGTAGCTAGATGCTGTTACTGAAAGGGAGATCGAGGGAGCAACAGGTTAGTTGAGGTGGTGCCATTAGAGTCCTAAAAAGAGGGAGAAATTAATACTGCTTCAGATTCCCTTGAGGGAAAGAACCCACAAAAGATCCTACACTTAAAATTGGCATGGGCAGAGCTGGCAAAGAAGAAAAACAACATTTAAAAACTATTAGTTTGTAGACTAATATTTTTGACCCACTTTGGCTTGTTTTAACTACAACCATCCTAGCTCAAACCCTGCCATCTCTGCTGCTACCGCCTCTCCACGTCTGTTCCACAACCTTCCCTAGCCCTGTCCCTGTGAGCTTCCTCCTGGCTATCAGGGAGATTTTTTTAATATTTGACCTCAATAATGTTGTTTTTCTGATTTAAGTGCTTTGGTTCCTTAGTTCCTTCCTATTCCGTTTGAAGTAAACTCATTACCATGGCTTACCAAATCCCTGCATGATCTGCAGCTGACCACACTTCAATTTCCTTCACACTTGTCCCCAGATTACCAAAGTTGAAGCCCAGCTTGACATGTTACCAATCTTCCAACATGGCATGATCTTGACTCATGATTACACATCTGAAATCTCTGCCTGGAGATGTCTTTCTACTTCTTGTCTTTAGTTTTTTCCTCCCTATCCACTTCTCTGTCACAGCACTCTATATCTTATTTGTAGTAGTTATCTTTTTATCTCATCCCCTAACTAGAATGTAAAGAATCTTCTGCATTGTGTTCATCTAATACAGACTGATGCTCACACATAGTAGGCTCACATGACTATATATTGAATTATTTGTATTTTATGTCTATAATATTTTCACAGAAATTTTTATTTTGAGAAAAGTCAATATTATGATGAATTGTTATAGCTACAATAGGGTTACTCATGGATACTGTTCTGGTTTTAGTTTTGAGAATTGTTGACTCAGATCCTGGGCCAAGCTAGTCACAATATACACCCTTATTTATATTTGTCTACATGATTTCATTAGTGCATTCATTTTGGCATTAAATAATAGATAGTGCCATTTCTAATCACTTCATTCATCATGATTTCAATAGGCAAATGGTGATTAAAAGTCAACATTTAGCAGTATTGTGTTTTAGCTATTCTCAAGCCTGAGATAATATTATAGTTGAAGTAAAAATTGAGTTTGTGGTGATAGCAGAAATGTCCTCATTGGAACCAGCTATTTCCCATAAAATTTGTGTAAGCATAAAAGACTATATAATTGTCTTCTACTTCCTATCCTCCATTGCATAGTACTTGGTGCTAACTGTTGAAAATGCTTGCTAGTTAAATTAAAAATCAGTCCAGGCATCTGCATTATTTAGGAACTTCATGAAGTCCTTATGAGCTGAAACTTAAGATGTGACAACAAAAGGAAAAATAAAACTCCCAATAGTTTCTTTTAAAATAGGGCATTTCCCTGGGTCTGTGGCTGTAAAGGAGTCTCCTCATAAGAATTAGTTCAATTTGGAAGAACCATTCGTCTTTCTCTAGGTTGGGTTGGATGCAACATTTGATAGTATAGCTCGTCTGAAATGAGCTACAGATATGCTGTTGGGAGGATCTACCATTTCCAACTAAAACGACTGAGAAGTGTAATCTTTGTAGATTTAGTTTTCTATGAAGACTGAGGAAGGAAAATAAGAGGCTAGTGTGTTCTTACTGGTCAAATATGAATGCAAAGGCAGCGTGGTAGGAATTCTGAACAATTTCCTCAGTCATCCAGATGTGTTAATGAGACATTAGATTACTGAATGGTTTGGCAGAACTAACCTCATGGAAATGTGCAGTGAAGGACGCAAATACACTAAAATAGTAAGCTCATTTGGAAGGTGGGTGGTCAAGTAAGCATAGATGGAGTTTCACCTTCTAACTTAATGCATTTTAAAATGCTTGATTGTATCATCAACTCTATCAGTAGCAAAAATATGGCAGGAGAATAAAAATAAGTTAGTGAAAGGATAATTTACAGAAAATAAGGTGATAGAAAATTGACTTTAAACTTTAAATTTATTCTCTTTGTTTTCTTTCAGTATTAATTTTTGGACTTATTTTTATGTTTTCATGTTTAGGATTTTTTTATCTCTGGGCTGATAATATAATATTTTGGAACAAGGTCACAGGTACAGGGTGACAGAAAAAAATCCAGGAATAATTATTCTTACTGGCACCATGTGAGAAAAGAACTATTTTTTTCAAAAAAAAATTAACATCTATGAAATCTTAGAACAATGTTGTCTTAAAATGCATTTGAAAAAATTACATCATACAGTTGAAAACTGACATTTTATTATTTAATCATGTCCTATTTTAGATCATGTGCCAAGAGGACACCTTATCATGTGCAATTTCTCAGTGTGAAAGCCATTGAAGTTGTAGGATCGCAGAATTGAGAGATGCTTTAGGAATCATCTTGTCAAATGTCTATTTCACAGACCAGGGAAGGGAAGCCCAGGGGAGTGAATGGGGAGCTGTGAAGCCCAGGGGAGTGAATGGGGAGCTGTGTTTTGACCCCAAGACTGGGCAATACAGGGCCGGGCTGGGACTCTCCTACTCAGCCCAGCTGCTTTAGGAAAATCTGTCTCCTATATTACCCACTTTGAAATAATAAATGAAAACAGTTTCACACACCAGAAAACAGAATTCGCTTGTATTTCCACATCTTAGCTCTCCCTCAAACACCCCCCTACTTATTCTACCCATGCTTCCTACTATTCATGGCCTATGAACAACTATAAACACAACTGCGCCATAACTGCCAAAATATAAATGCAGGTTAGAACACTAATAAGAAAACTTGTCTTATTGTGGACTAATGATAACAAATTGATACATTTTTATGTTAATGGTTATTTTGCTTCATGATAATAATAACAATTTAGTGGGAAAAATAGGATATGCACATGTAGGAATAAGGAATTTTTGGTCGTTTTAGAATGTGTTGCAGGTATTATTGAGAATTCTTAGTAAAGTACGAGCCATATTGAGACAGAACTTCAAGAGGTGGTTTGGATTACAACTTCTTACTCTAACAGTTAAGGAAGGAACAGGGAAGTTTAGGTGGTTATTTTATATAGTATCTTGTTACATATATATTTTAAATATACTGCATGTGTATAATATATATATTATTGTGTATTTTATGTAGTTTTATGTTTTATATACTTATCATAGTTACTGATCTTGGAACATGGCAAAAATGACAGTTGTTGAAAACATTTGCACCCATACCCTATAATATGAGCTGTGTAATTTACTATATTTGGTTGCATGTGGTAAGGTATGAAGAATAGAAAGCAGCTCTTCATATTTTTCTCCAGTTTAGTGCCAGTCCTAGGCCTTGTGTATTCTGGACTCTGGCTTCAGCTAGAAGGATGGCCTTTTGCAGATATCCTTATGTAATCCAGGTCCTAGAAGAGTAGAGGCTTTGCTGGTTTCCCAGGTTGGGCCTTCTCAAATTGACAGCCCACAGGGGACCCTGTCCCAGAGCCTGCCTTGGCTGGTGCTCTTCAGCTCTGCCTACTGCCTGGTTCTCTTTGTGTTTCTTTTAGGGGGGAAGAGTTTGCAGGGATTTTTAAAAGAGTATTATAGGGTCTTTTAGAGTATTATAGAGTCTGAAGAGTATAGAGTATTACAGTTTCTGAAGTCTGAATGTAAAAATGAATTTTCCCATTCCTCAAAACTGGGACACCACAACACTTGTGTGATGTGGCCCCTTAGGTCACAGGAGCAGTGGTTCTTGCTGCTCATGGTGTTGTATTTAGAACGGTATTACTGCATCACCTCGGAACTTAGGAATAAAGTCCAAGCTCCAACCCAGAATTACAGAATCAGAGTTGTGAGCACATCCCCAGATGCCTAGGTCATGTACATAGCTTTTAGAGAGAGACAGAAACGACTTCAGTGTGTGCCTCCTCAATCACTGCTAGCCCTGTAACTTGTGTCATGAGCTCTGAATTGTGAAGATTAAGTACACCTGTATTAAAGCTCATTAATATACAAAATAGTTAACCTGAAACAAGCACAAGAATAAAAAAATTTCACAGGAAATTAATTGGACATAATGATAAAATTGAAGTTAAGTATTAATTGTGTAGTCATATTTTTCTCTCCTGACTTGGTTTATATTTTTAGAACTTTAAAGAGCTTCAAAATGACTGTGAGATCAGTTATTTAATTGTCCTCAAAAACCTTTTACCCATACCAACTGTAAAAATAAGTTTTAAAGAAATAAATTTTCTTCTTGTTCATGACTGAACCTAGTAGATACTCAATAAACCATTTTGGGTTTTGTTGACCCAAGTTATAACTTCCTCAGTCTCTAATTATTGGAACCCTTTATTAAAATTCTCCCTGACTTTCCCTCTGGTTAAGATTTCCAATAATAATCACACCAAGCTTCTATTTCTCTTGTGTCTGGGTATCCATCAGAAGACTCTTGTTTTCCTTAGTCTCGATTAGATTTGCAAGTATCATTGAAACACTAAGAGAAGTAGCTTGCAACTAGGGACAATTATGCCTCCAGGGGACATGTGCAGTGTCCATAGACATTTTCAGCTGTCACAGCTGGGTTAGGGGTAGGACTGGTATCCAGTGAGTAGAGGCAGAGATGCTTCTACACTTGCTGGAATGCGCAGGACAGCCCCTGTGGAGAGATCATCTGGTCTAAAGTACTCTAGTGCTGAAGTTGAGAAGTCTTGTCATAGAAGAGAAATGCCGAATTATGTTGGTGGCAAAGATAAAGGAAAAGGGTCTAGGTGGAATGACTTCTTAAATCATAGCTCCTGTGACCCCAGGAACAGAAGGAGAAGAAAAGAAAGAAATAATGATCACAGCAGGCAACCAAACCAGGATCCTTGCTGTTTTTTTGGATGTTCTCACCCCAAACCTGACTCCACTCTGGAAATATCTAAAATATGGCTATTCTTTGGTGTATTATACCTGTGTTGGTCAGCTATCTATAACTATTACCAAACACCTGAGTTAATCAACTTAAAAAGAAAGAAAGGTTTATTTTGGCTCACAGTTTTGGAGGTTTCAATCCATGGTCTGTTGGCCTTGGGCCTGTGGTGAGGGAGAAAATCATGGTGGGGAGTGCAGGGTGGAGCAAGCTGCTTATCTAACAGTGATTAGAAAATAAAAGAGAAAGAGGAATAGGCTGGAGACCCAATATCCCCTTTGGGGATACAGTCCTAATGACCTAATTTTCTTCCTCTAGGCCTCACCTCTTAAATGTTTCAACACTTTCCAATAGGACCAAATCTCTTTCTTTTCTTTCTCGCTCCTCTCCTTCCTTTCATTTCTCCTCTCCTCTCCTCTCCTCTCCCCTCCCCAACCCTTCTTTCCCTTCCCTCCTCTCCCCTTCCCTCCTCCCCTCCCCTGGCCTGTCCTCCCCTCTCTTCCCTTCCCCTCCTCTCTGCTCCCTTTTCCTCCCTTTTTTATACTTGGGCCTTTGGGAGACATTCTAGGTCCAAATTATAGCAATATCTGAGACTGAGAGCCTATTCTCAGTGGTATGTGGCATTGTTCTAATTCCCTTAATTTTATGATGGACACATGGCTTCATAATTGAAATACCCAAAGTTGTTGATGGATTTAAATTGAAGGCTTTAAGACTGTCTTCCTCAGCTGGTCTGAGGTGCCAAAGAAGTAAAAGAGGGTAGCAAGAGAAACTCAGAAAGAATTGATATATTATAAGATAACAAACTCTGGTACCTTGGTAATTTGCAGTACTTACTGTTTATTTTCATCTGGCAGCAGATTAAGAGAAGCCATGCATAAACAAAATTAAAGAAAACAAGACAGCACCTTCAAAGTTTCTTCAGTGCTGACATGCTAGCCACATCATTACTAAAGCAGTTTAAAGACTTTCTGCAAAGTGGTAAAACCATTATAATAATCTCCATTAAAATGTTAACTTCTTTTTATCTGATAATTAATGAGATAAAGGCACAGAAGGAATGAAGGCCATCTCTTGTTTTGTTGTCTTTTTTTTTTTTTTTAAGTTTTAGGAGGGCAGATAAATAGTCAGTGTAGATAGATCCTTAATGGATATGGGCATTTAATCAATCCATTAATAATGATTAAATAATTCTTTCTGCAATATCCAGGGAGATGGAGCTGTAGTCTGAGAGAAAGCAAGACAAAGTAGGTTTTATGTAAGCTGCAGAATTTGTTGCATTGGTAAGAAAATTAAACGATGTCTGAGAAAAATTAGGTCAATAATTTTAAAGGGGAGGGATGAGGGAAATGGAGAAGAGAGAGATTCATATGATTAAAAATAATTTTGGGTGCTGGTGGCTCACACCTGTAATCCTAGTTACTCAGGAGGCAGAGATCAGGAGGATTGTGGTTTGAAGCCAGCTGGGCAAAAAATGTTTGAGAGACCCTATCTTGAAACAAAACCTACCTCAAAAAATTCACAGTCTCCCATAGTTATATAGCCCCACCCCCCCACCCCACAGCTGTAACTCACTCGAGCAAAAATCTTGAATGCAATATATTGCATGAACTGTAGCTCCATGTTGTGCATTGAGTCTTTCCACTTGTCCTCCAGTATGCTGCTATTTTCTGTTCTTTGGCCTGCATGTCCCCACTTCCTTACAACCATACTCTTGAGACCTCTGCTTTATTTTCTAGAGAGAAATTGCTGCAATGAGAAATATACCTAAATTGATTGAGAATAGTGCTGCTTCTATGGGACCTAGAAACATTCTTGGACTCTTTTGACAAAAAAAAAGGATCATCTCTGTGTGATTTTCAATATATTCTCCCACCTTATTATTGCAATCTTGGTTTCAAATGGGAGAAAACTACACATTTAAATATTTAATCATTCTGAGCAACTAAGTCCTGATTCAAAAAACCCGACAACTATTAATAGAACAGATAATGAACCACTTTTTATGAAATACATGAGCAGACTTATTAATATATTTTGCATGTTTATGAACGAGATGAAAGGAAAGGAGATAATAGCTGCTTGATGAAAGTGAGTACTTAGGACTCATTAGATTATTGTTTTCTTCCCCTTGTGCTGTTAATATCCAGATAAACTAAATCCCACTGTCGGATGCACTTCGTTAGAAAATGTCTGAATTGTTTAAAATGCTTTCTTTTTGTTTTTATCTACTTTCCGGATGCTTTTCTATTTTGTGGGAACCAGTTCTTGGCTTTATTGACCATTTCAGTGTTTGGGTGTGCTTTTTATTTCATTTTTTTATTATTCATTTATTCACATGTGCATACATTGTTTGGGTCATTTCTCCCCCCTGCCCTCCTCCTCCACCCTCTGCCCCCTTCCCCCCTCAGTTCCAGGCAGCTCCTGTTCTGCCTTTATCACTAGTTTTGTTTAAGAAAAGAGACAAACATAATAAGGAAGACAAAGCATTTTTGCTAGTTGAGTTGAGGATAGCTATACAGAGAGATTCCTAACATTGCTTTCGTGTACATGGGTTATGACCCATGTTGATTCATCTCTAACTGATCTTTATCCTGGTTACTGATCCCCTTCTCATGATAACCTCTGTCACTTTAAGGTTTCTGTATTATCTATTTCATTTATTTATGCCTGGAAATTTGTTATTTACTGTGCTTCTTCTCATATACCTCATGTCTTTTTGTTTTTGAAAGTTCTTGTATTAGTAGGTTTATTACTTTAAACAATATTTATTTAAAATTACATATTCACTTTGAATGTCCCAGAGAGTTTTGGATTCGTTAGAATCCAAGTTTTTCTTCTTGTATCTTAATACATGTTTTTAATTTTCCCTTCTTAATGGGAAATTTTACATATAATTTACATAGTAATAGAATCATTAATCAAAATCCTATGTTCTTCTCACCTAGTTGGAAGCATCAGTGTTTTGTCCATCTTCTTTTTTACATATCCCAATTATTTTTCTTTGTAAGATACAATGAAAATTAATTACATTGTAATCACAAATACTCTAGTTTTTAAAAGGTTATTTGTATTGATTCCTTGACCCACTATTATTTGATTATTTTTCTCTCATTCAATCTTTAATTCTTAATAATATATTTAATTTTTAATGTAAGCAATGCACATTTTATTTCACTTATTCATATCTATTTATTATTATCCCTTTTTGGCTGAGTTTTTAAATGGGTTGTTGCTTATCCATAGAAATATAATTCATCTTTTTCTCTTTGTAAAATGTTTTATGGGTTATTAATTATAGGCAACATTCTCTTAATTTCAGAATTATTAGGATTTCATTATATATTATTCCAAGCCATTTCTATTTTCCTTCCTTCCTTCTTTCCTCCCTCCCTACCTCCCTTCTTTCTCTCCTCCCTTCCTTCTCTCCTTCCTTCCTTCCCTCTTTCCATCCTTCCTTTTTTTTTTTTTTTTTTTGTTGGTAATGGGGTTTTAAGTCAGGTCCTAGTGCCAGGCCCACTGGCACTTGAGCCATGCTCTCTGTCTTTTTTGCTTTAGTTATTTTTCAGGTAAGGTATCTCATTTTTTGCCTCAGACAGGGATCCTCATACCTATGGCTTCTCACGTAACTTGGTCCACAGGCACATGCCACCACACACTATCTCAGATGGAATCTCACTGTCTTCAGGATCTCACTGTCTCTTTGTCCAGGCTGTCTTCAAATCATGATCCTCCCAATCTCTGCATCCTGATTACCTTGGATTGTGGGTGTGAGTCACTGCACCTATCCTATTTTTCTGTGTATGGTTCAAATCACACGTTGCATATAAAATTATGTTCACTTTTCCTTTTTCTTTCAACTAAAATAACATCATAATCATAGCATCTCAGTGAAATTGTGCACACCAAAGTCACCAATAACTTCCAAATTTCAGAGCTCTGGAGCATTTTAGGCCCTTCTTATACAGATTTTTTGATGTTTAGATTCCATTGATCACCTCTCTCCAAGTCTCTTGCTGATTGCTCATGACTGTTCTCTCTACTTCTCTTTTGTCTTTTGCTTGTTTCATTTTGTTTTGTTTTGAGATAGGTTCTTGCTGTGTAGCCCAGACTGACCTCAAACTCTCTATCCCGCCTCAGGCTCTTGAATGCTGGGATTATAGGCTTATACCCCAGACCCAGCTTCTACTTCTTCAACTGCTCTTGTTTCTTATTATTTCTTTTCACATCTCCATTTTTCCCCTGGCATTTAAATGTTAGTGCTTTGTTCCTGTTCTGTTGTTCTAAGTCTATACAATTTTATTGATTCATCTCATCCTCACCCAGCTTGCTTCCTTTTTTTAGGTGGGGGAGGTTCATGGATCCTAGTTTAGACTCCACTCACTGCTGAAGAATCTCACATCTGTGTCTTCATCATAGAACAAAGCAGAATTAATCATTTCCTCCTCCAAGTCTTGTTACCTTCCTGTATTCTTTATCTCAATTTGTGACCCTATTATTCATGTGAAATATGAGTCATGTCTTTGGGATGTTTTGCTATATTTTAGTAAAACATTATTATAGATTAGTTTTGCTATATTATATTTAGTTCTTTCACATTGATTTGAGTGAATATTATTTATGAATGATTTTCATAATTATTATATTATGAATTAGTATTACATATTAATACATATTCTTGGCCTTTTTTGGGGAGTACTGTGGTTTGAATTCAGGGAAACATGCTTCAGGTGGTCTACACTTGAGCCACTATACCAGCCCTTCAAAATTTTTGAGCACACTCTTATTTTTAACTGATGGCATACAATGTTTAATGGTAATTGTGTTCAGAAAGCCTAAAAAAGCATGTGTCCTGTGCTGCTAAACTGGGATACCACATTCCAAGAATAACTCGAACAAGTCCACCTTCAGTGAGCAAAAATCAGCTTTAGTAAGATTTAATTACAGAATAGTAGAAAACTATGGGGGAATATATTTACCTGGCCTGGTCTGCAACTCCCAAAAGCTGTCACCTGGAAGCTAAACCTCCAGAGCTACCACTGAACTTATTAAGCTCCTTTTTGGTAACACACATGCACAGGAAATTAATGTGAGTCAACTCCCTGTATAGGTATCCTTATCTCAACTAGCAAAAACCCTTGTTCCTTCCTATTATTGCTTATACTCTCTCTTCAACAAAATTAGAGATAAGGGCAAAATAGTTTCTGCCGGGTATGGGGTGGGAGGGGGACGGAGGGGGCAGAGTGGGTGGTAATGGAGGGGGTGGGGGCAGGGTGGAGAAATGACCCAAGCATTGTATGCACATATGAATAATAAAAAATAAAAATTAAAAAAAAAACTCATAAAATTAAGCTCCTTTTTTCTACGACTCTAAGTCATAACAGACATCTGGACTAGAGGTCAAAGCAGAAGAAGTAACAATAGGCACCAATACAAGACTCAGACTCTGGGAAAATTCCATGCTTATTCATGTTCTATCCTTGCTTTTATCAGGGTCTTGCTGAACTTGGCAGATACGCTTCCCTCATGGGAAAGAGGACTTGTTGTGCTGTGGTCGGGTATCAGAACAACTAAATGGGAGCTTGCTGCAAGTTGGAATCAGTCTGGCTAGGAGTTAGAAGATTAGTCACCATTACAATAATGTAGTCATTTGCATCAGTCTTTTATGTTTTCTACATTGACTTATACAATGCTTAGAAGAAATTTTCTGAGGAAGCATGTCTTAAAATCAGAAGTTATGTAGTCAGTGTTAAACATGGCATTTTAAAAGCAGCCTTTCTAAATTGTCCACTAAAATACCTATGAAAGCATAGAAAACAGATGCAAACTCACTGCTGCATCAAACTAATGGAAAATTCAATGCCAGAATGTGAGAAAAAAACCTCTCAGATGGACATGCATTCTAAACCAGCCTGCTCATACTTCATACCTCTTAGCATACCCAGCTCCTCATGAAAGACAGAACATTGAAATTAAGATCAAGAGCCTAGGTGATTTATCCACTACCTCCTTCTGGAGTCTGAATTGCTCAGAGAATTTCATCCCCATCTCTGCATGGACAGAAGGGACCCTGATCTACCAGTGGCTTACCTACTCTGGGCTCTGTACCTCTTTTACAGCTTTTAAAACATTGAACCTTTAGTCATTTTTTTGCCCAGTCCACATCTCACTAGAATATCAGCTCTTTGGGGACAAGGACTATTTCTTAATTATCTGTGCACCTTTGCTGCCCTAGTGTATGCTTTATGTCATAGAAAGCTTGTAATAAATGTTTTCTGAGTTGAATTAATGTAGTTAAGGTTAGATTAGTGTTTTGATACTATAGGAAGTACTGTCATAATTTCCACAGAAAAGATTAAAAAGTATTTGTCATGATTCATAAATAATTCTTTCAATATTTCTTTACAATTTTTTAAAGCATAAGTTTTCAGAAAATAAACACATTCATTCAAATTTATAAATAAAAGCAAAACACATTTCTAACCAGGCTCTGCCACAGACTGCTTAACATTTTTACAAATTATTTATTATCTCACTGCTGGATTGTGATTGGTAAGGCTATGCAGTCTCTTGAACCAGATTCCCAGGACTCTTCCCAAGTTCTTCCCTTCTCTGCTTCTCCCACGTTATCTGTGTCTTCATAATTCCTTTCATTGGTGATTCCCTTTTGTCCTTTATTCTCACTAGTATTTCCTCCTCACTGCAGGTTCTTCACGTTCCCATCGAGCAGTGCCCTCTCACTTGACTCTCGTACCTCCCTCTCACTCTTTGATCTTTGATTCAGTCTCCCAGTACAACCAAAGGTACATGTGATCACACTAGCACTTCTCTCAAAGGCACCTGATGACCAAGCACAGTGGTTCATGCCTGTAATCCCAGCTACTTGGGAGGTAGAGATTTGTTAGGAGGATCATGGCTTGAAGTCAGCCCAGGCAAAAAGTTAGTGAAACTCCATCTCAACAAGCAAGCCAGGCATGGTGGGATGCACCTGTTGGGAGACACAGGTAGGAGGATTATGGTCCAAGGCTGGTCCTGGCAAAAACACCAAACCCTATCCCCAAAATAACTAAAACAATGATGATTACAGGTGTAGCTCAAGTGGTAGAGCAGCTGCATAGCAAGCACAAGACCCTGAGTTCAAATCCCAGTACCACCACAAAAGGACAGCTAATAACTTCCATCACTTTCTGACAGGACTTTCATGACCCAGCTTTGCCTTCCTCCCTTAAAATTGTTGCCCGCTATCCCTGCCCTCTCCCTTCAAAATCCTATTCTAAAACCTGTGCTTCTTGAAGTATATAAACATGGTTATGCTAATTAATCACATCAACTGACATGAGTCTCCCTTCATCACCTTATCATTTCTGTGTATTTTCCCCAGCAGTGTTACATTCATTCCAGCACAGTATGGGTATAGAATTTGAATTTTTCTATTATTTCACTTACTATATTCTGGCACAGTTATCTATTCACATGTCTGTTCCTGATGCCTTTTAAAAAAAATAACTCTGCATCCAAACTCATAAATTTATTGGTCTTTAAATCTATGCAGTCTAGAAAAGCAACTGCTATACAATAAACTCAGAATAAAAGTTAAGTTGAGGTGATGACCTGTAGTTTTAAAAATAGGAAGACCTTCTTGAGACAAATATTTAGGTTACTGTTGCCTCTAATTATCCCCTCATCTTGGATGAGTGACTTTACACTACATGTCTTGGTCTAATGAGGACTTCTGATCATGTTTTTCATAAGACAATAATAAATATGCATTAATAAAAATCATGTGAAACAATTGTATTTTATATTTTTCCTTGTTCTGACTGAATCTTCTCCAGTAGCTCTGTTATAAAACATTGCACAAGAATTCAAGAGCTGTTTCTCCTATTGAAATAACAAAAGAATCAATTTCTGCTGTATGAGGTTTTCTGTTTTTATTTATTTTATGGACAGCATAAACCTGTACTGCTATTTCTTCACCTGGTGAGAAGAGGCAAGGGAACATTTTTTTCAGGTTTATAACAACTGTAAAATTTGAAAATCTTGATGGTACATGTTTTATATATTGTATTTTATATATTGTCTGATTTCATGAATCATTAAAATGGACGGGTTTCAGAATTACTATTAAGAAAGATAATCACAACTGAAAAGAACTTTTTGTACAATTGTTTTTAAATGATTTACCTGCCACTATGTGTTAGCTACAGCTATTTTGTTGTTAGAATCATGACACTGATAAAGATAAAGGCTTCAGCCTGTGTGCTGAAGATAACTTAAAAGACAGTCAAGATTCCATTACCCTAACTCAGACAGCTACTGCTTTTGAGAAGAGGTGAGGAAAACCAGCTTTATGAGAGTCTTTCTACCTTGAGGTCAAATTCTATGGAAGAAATATGAACTTAAAAAGGAGCTGTCTTATAGTCCTTCACAGAGACAGAGGAATGAATGCCTCTTTTCCCATGTAAGCATAATACTTCCTAAATAAATGCCATTCAGATACTTTGGCTGTCACATTTGATAATATTGGCATAGTGGTGGAGAGGCCAGCTTAAATATATAGTATGTGACTAAGTTATGGGCACACTGTCCCCTCCATAGCTCACTAAAATGACTGACACTTTGTTAGTATGGGGAAAATCTTCATCAACTTTGGAAATTCAAAGTAGGTATCTACTATGAAGGAAGTGAGAGAACTTGTTCTATTTTTACTGGCAATGGAGTCACAGCTGAGGAGCCATTCCCCTCTAAAATGAAACCAAGAGGCCTACCTAAGAGGATGTGGGAAGATGTCTGAGGATGTCCCTGGCAGCTCATTAGTAGCAAAGTTGGATATTGAGGGTGGGTGGCATCTCTAGCTCTTCCTGCATCATGACTGGTAGAGTGCAGCTGCTGAGAAGCATCCAGAATACAGAGGGTCATAAAACACACAAGTGAGGTAACTTCATCTATGCTTTACCAAGTTGCCATAGAGTATCTGGAACATGCTTCTACAGCAGACACCTGGATCAAATGATGACCTACCTTCTCTACAATTCTCCCAGCAATATGAACACTGGGCCATCAGCATAGAATCCACTGGTATCCTCAGAACAACTTTAAATTCCAACTACATATAAGCCCAGACCATATATATAAATAAATCTATGGTTTTGGCAATAGACCAAAGGGAAATAAAACATAGATCATACAAATTCCAAGTAGGGCATTCCATGTCTCTGAAAAATCAGAGTCCTTGAGAGCCTCAAGTAACTAAAGGGAAAAGGTGAAAATGTAAGAATACAGGATTCTTGTCCACAACAAGATTTAAAAGAAAACAGAATCAGTGATTTTTTATTAGCACTTTTCCAATGAGAAAACCCTTAGAGAAGCTTGTGAAAATTATGGATGTCAACCCAGAAACATACATATGCCAACATGGTCATGCAGAACTAGTTGCATATAATTTTAGGGGTTGCAAAGCCTCCCTAAAACTCACCTACTGATTCCATATTACCTCTGTATTAGTCTGAATTTGCCAAAGAAACAGAATGGACAAGATTAATAAGATTTTATATTTATTCTCTTTATTTATCATATGTATATCTATACCACATTTACAGATATAGCTATAGATATTAGATATTCTCTCTATATATATCTATTTCTATCATCTATCTATCTATCTATCATCTATCTATCTCTCTAATCTCTCTATCTATGGAATTGGCTCATATGATTATAGAAATGGAGAAGTGCAAAGATCTTCAGTCTTCAGTTGGCAAGCTAGAGAACCAGACCAATATCTTAGCCCAAATATAGTCAAGCAAAGACTGAATTCTCCCTTACTCTGCCTAATATTTTATTCGATGTTTCAATGAATTGGTCAAGATCCATCCATGTTGGTGAGCATACTCTACTTAGTCTACTGACTTAAATATTAATCTCATCCAGAAACATTTTTATTTTTACAAACACACTCAGAAGTAATGTTTAACCAAATATCTGGGCACCCCATGGCCCAGTGAAGGTGATACCAACAATTAAACATCACAGTCTCTGATCTAGAGAAAGACTTTGTGAAAACAGCCTCATCTGAGAAGAACTAGTGCTGACCTGAGCTCTCAGAGTTACAGAGTAAGGTGGTTGGAGTACAGGCTTTGGTGTTTTATGGACTGGTTTCAAAGCCCTTGTTCCACTTTCCTCACTGGCTGTGTAAGCTTGTATATTACTGCCCAGGACTGTACCTGGGCTTAGTGAGAAGCACCCCAAAGAAAGGATGGGTGCAATTACTATATCTACACAGTTAAGAACATGACTCCTAGCTGAGTGCTAGTGGCTCACACCTGAATTCTAGCTACTTTGGAAGCTGAGATCAAGAGGATTTGCAGTTCATGTTCAACCTAGGAAAATAGTTCATTAGACTCCATCTCCAAAATAACCAGAGAAAAATGGGCTGGTGGTGTGGCTCAAGTGGTAGAGTGCCTACTTTGCAAGCCTGAAGCTCTGAGTTCAAATTCCAGTCCCACCAGAAGAAATAGTGGCTCAGATGGAGACCGAAAAGGAAGGCGCCGAAAGGGAACTAATTAAGTAAACACTTTCCATCTGGTTTCCTGGGCAGCAGATAAATTCTCTCTTCTTTCTCTCTTTCATGAATTGTTCCATGGTGCATTTCTTATTTGCAATGGAGAATTTCTTTGTTTTTAGGAAACAAGTTTGTTTAGCACTCTGCTGTGTCCCTTTGTGGCTCCTTATATCAGGGTCATCAGTGTAGTACTGCGTCTCCTTGCCATTAGTTCCTTCTGCTCGCCCTTGAACAGTCCAGCAGCACGTTGTTCACATTGTCACTCTTTCCAAGATAACTAGTTAATAACCTTGTAGAAATGTTTACCCTCATTGGCAACTTGTGAAATAAGTTACCATAGCAGTTATTAAAGCAATCATGCCAATGGTTTTAAATCCACCAAATTAGCAAACCATGACAAGAGGGCATTCATACATTTCAGGCAAAAGTGCAAGTTCAATTTTACTAGAAAACAATTTGACAAGGAATTTAAAAACGCTTTTTCTAATTCTTTAATTTCATGTTCTGGAAAATATTCTAAGAAAATAAGTGAAATAAAGAACAAAGATAGTCCATTTTCGCATTATTATTGGACATACAATGGATGAAGGCAAGCATCAGATGCTCAACAAATGGGAATTCAGTAAATTCTAGTTGACAGTTGCATTTAAAGTGTTTCTGAAGTGTTTATAATAGCATGAGATGTTCAGCTCTTTGACCACTAAAACTATTAAAATCAATTTACGTATATTCATATAATTAAATATAGATTGTAGCTATTCAAATGGTATAGAAAATATCTGAAAGAATTATAACAAAATGTTAGAAATGGTTGGTTTGGGCTAATAACAATTGAGTGCATTTTCCATTTTTATTTATAGAGTGCCAATTCGAAATGAAAGAAGATGCATTTCTTTTATAAGAAAAATAAACAGAAGGTAGATAATTTAAATATGCATAATTTGGCAAGACAGGAATAATATTTTAAAAGAAAATCTAATTCCATATTCTGACTTTTCTGAATCTTTGAAATTTTCATTTGATCTAGTGCCTTTTTCCTCATGTAAAGTTTTCTTCAAAAGTGTAATATTTGTCAATGTGGAGTGAAAAGACCTAACACATCCTCAGATTCTGTGCCTTTGAATTTATTCTTTTAACCTATAGTACTAATCCAGAAAAATTGATGTGACACATCTCTGTGAAGTCAAGAGTAAAATTGTTAATGTGTAAGAACAAAAGGTTCTTGAAGTTCTGAATGCCAGAGGGTGCAATACTCAGAGACTAATAATGTAGCAAAAGTTGTATGGTGCAATTTAATCTGGCAATTTCTTTTTTAGATCCACAGAGAATGGAAGAAATAGTTTAATAATGATGAACTATATAAGCTTAAGATTTATGAAAAGCTATTGGAAAAGTTACAAGGATATATAATCATTTCATTAGGATGCATTATATCCTTACCTACACACTGTTGGCCATCTCTTCCATGACCTCTGGTTTAGAGGAAGTATTACTCTGCTTACGGGGAAGTTTTTAGACATTTAAACGCACTGTCGTGGTATTGGCAGTAGAAGATGGAAGATTAAGGCTGATGTGCTTAAAGCTAACATTGTTAAACATCAGCAGTTTTGGCAATCTGATATACAAAATTCTATGGTTTGAGTGTGTCCCACAAAAGTTCATGTGTGGGAACCTGAATTCTTCCATGAGACAGTGTCTGGGTAGTGGGGATGGAGCCCTTGTGCATGGATTGATGGCATCTCCATCTCAGTGAGTGTCTTCTTGCTTTCACAGGTCTATTCTAGTTACCTGAGAGAGGTGGTTATAAGGCAAGATTGCCCCGTGGGTTCTTTCTTGTCAGATGCATCTGCTTGCTTTGCCATTTTCTGCCATGAATTAACTCTATGTGAGGCCCTCACGAGAAGCCAGGCAGATGCCAATATCCTGATCCTTGACTCCCCAACTTCCAAAACCAAAATTCCAAAAATTTAACTAAGTTAAATTGAACCCCTTGATAAATTATCCAGAATGTTCAGGTATTCTGTTATAGTAATAGAAAATGGATTAAGCACATGTTTACTAAAATTAACCACTAATACAGAAATATTATATGTAGTCTATGTTTCTCCAATCAGCTGGGGCAAAAGAAGTGCAAAAGGAGTACTGAAACTAATTTAGTTGGCTATGTCCACCTGAGGCAATGTGATGTGTGCTGTCTCCTCAGCTTTGCTTCTCTCCCACAACACACCCTTAGAAATATCAACAACCGTCCAGTTATTAGTTCTATGATGTTTCTTCTTTTTTATTTATTTTTACTTTTTCAAATAACAAATTTATTTTTCACAATTCAGGAGGCTGAAAATCCAAAGTCAAGCTAGTAGTATGCTTGGTTTCTAGTGAAACTTCTCTATGTAGCTTTCAGGTGCCTAGTATGTCTTCACATGGCCTTTCTTCTGGAAATGTGGAGAGAAGACAGGAGGTGAAAAAGAAGAAAGGAAGAGAGAGGGATAGGGGAGGAAAAGAGAGAGAGAGGGAGCTTGAAATGTTTCTTAATTGCACTATCAAGCAAAAATAGAGTTGGCTACTCTCCTTTCTGGCCCCATTTTCCACCAGCACAGACATTGCCCTGAGAACCCCAGCATCTGTGCCAGGACCTTGTATCCCAGTATGCAGAAGCTCCTAGGTCCACACCCTGTCCCTCCTCTACACTTCTGTCATTGCCAGTCGCCTCTGTCTAGCACCACTGCTGTCATACACCTCTGCTGCTGCCTGTAGCTGCTGCTTCTGTTGCCTCTGCCTAAGACCTCAATAAGCCAAAAACTTGCCCAAATGCCAGCATTGTTACTGTATTTCTGGAATATTCAATGTACTTGAAGACATGCTGTGCTCTGTGCTGAACTGGAAATTTTTTCTCCTGCCTTTGTCTGTGGTTAATTTCAGGGTTAGCAAATGGCATTGGCTTGAACCCCGATGCCTTACATAATGTAGAGTGAAAATAGCTATTCACATTTTAAATTACATCTCCCTTCTCACTGGGGTCAGCTAGGAGTCCCAGAGAGGTGGGCCAGGTTGGGTAAATTATTGTGATGGATCTGTACAGACCTAAAATTGCGTTTCTTCACCACCTGCTATGCCTGTATCTGTGGGTGTTTTTGACAAACTATTTCTCTCTCTAGAATTAATTCTGTCCTGGCAGTCCCCTTTTGTGAATGGACTTGGACGGGCCCACCTCCTTACTTTTAAGTGTGTGGGAGATTAGTTTTGAGTCACACTGATAACCCTAACACATAACATCAGACTCAAAATTCAACTTTTCATTGGTGCCCACCACTTGACCAAACATGGATATGGTTTTTAGAAACTAAACCAGAAATAGAAAAATGCAAGTGAAAATAAAGGAAATTTATTTAAAAACGTGTCTGTATAAATCAAAGTATCATGTTGTACTCATATCATGAATATAGCTATTTTTAATCAATTAAAATAAATAGAAATTATTTACATCCATATATTCCAATATATGGATGGCACCTATGTTTCATTATTAGACAAAATGTGAGATACACATATGCATGTATAAGAAGAGGAAATAGACAGTAGGATGTATGTATTAAAATGTTTAGGATATTACCTCTGGGGAGAGTGGGAGTGTATTTTTACATCCCATTTACATATTTCATTCCAAAATATTCACTTTTTAAGTTTCAGAAACCATTTCACTTGTGTATGTGATCTATGCAAGGAAAAAGTGCAGAAGATGTGTTTGAACAGTGTGGGAGGCACTGGAGTATGCAAATGTGTGTCAGTGCAAAAAATTCATTAACAATCACACTTGGCCAATAAATACTGTATCAAGATTTTAAAATAATAGGATAAAAAATAAGCAAAGCATATTTACACATAAACTGCTTTAGTTTCCTAATGCTACAGTTACAAATGACCACAAATTTAGTGACTTAAACCAATGCAAATTTATTATGTTGTCATTTTGTAGAAGTCCAACCCAGGTCTCACTGGGTGAAAATCAAGATTTCAGCAGGGCATTTTCTTTCTCAGTCTCCTCTTCCATTTTTAAGGACACCTTTGATTATATTGGGCCTTCCCAAATAACTTGGAATAATCTCTTAGCTTTAACCTTAGCAAACTTTTTTCTTCTTTTTTCCCTTTATTTATTTTTTTATTACCAAATTATTGTTGTACTGGGGGTATATTGTGGCATGTACATAAGTGCATACATTATATCTTAGTTAAATTCACCTCTCTATCATTCTCCATTATCTCTCTTCCCCCTATTCTTAGAATAGTTACAACAGATCTAATTTTTCCATTTTCATACGTTGGTACATAATATTTCCATCATACTCATCTTCCTACATCCTTTCCTTATATTCTTCCTCTTCCTACTTGTTGCAGCCTCCAGACAGGACCTATTTTACTTTCCTGTTCTCTGTTTTTGAAAAATGACATTTTTGTTTATTTAAGATAGCTATACAGGGAGTTTCATTATAATACTTCCATGTATATATGTATTACAACCTGAATTGGTACACCTCCTCTATTTTCTCCTTTCTACTTTATTCCTTTTCTTAAGGTTTAAAATTCTGCAGTGATTCTTGTATAGAAAGTACACATCGATCATATTCCCCTTCTGAACTTCCTTCTTTTACCTCCCTCTCCTATTAGTGACCTCCCCTTAGTGTGACCTGTTTTTCATTCTTGCCCTTCATTGTTTAGGTGTCTGTTTGTTGTTCACCAGGATTTTTGCTTTGGTATTATAACTGTACATGCATTGTGCTCATGTCAATATCACCCCCTCCTCCACTGCCCTTTCTCGCCCTTTCCCCTTATCATTTGTTGTTTAATGTAATTCCACTGCAACCTTAATTTCCCTTGCCTTGTGTCTCATCATCTTATAGGTTTAGAGACTAGGATGCAGATGTGTTAGTGGAAAGAAGGGACACATTATTCTGGCTACTTTGACTTCTTGTCTATTTTTTAAAAATTTGAAGTTGTACTTCTTATTTTTTATCCATCTCCAACAAACAAAAAAGAAACACTGGAAACACCTGAAAAAGCTAATAAAAGTAATTATTTGGGGACATGGGATAAAAAATGAGGCTTAAAAGGAAAGACTGAGGGTTCTCAGTGTAGAACTATTCATAGAAAGTAAACCTTCTTTTGAATTATGTGAGGATGTTATTTGCTGAGAAAACTTGATTTCAAGTATTTAAGATGGATGAAGTAGAAAATTCTTAGGAAATGTAATTTAAAAAGCTGATGTAAAAATATTTATTATTTTAATGGCCAATAGTCATTTAAAATAGTGTAATGGGTCAATATTTGAAAAAACTCTCTGTTTTTTCATATGGTTTAAAGGAAGATTCTACCCAACTGTCCAGGAACACATAATTTTAATGCATTACAAATTTCTAAAGAATGGAAAAGGAGACAATATAGTATAATTCATCCTAAGAGTCAAGCTTAACCTTTATAACACAACCACAAAAGTCATAAAGAATATTAGAGACCCATTTATTAATAAACATAAATGAAAAAATTTTAAACAAAATATTAACATAATAAAATTTCTTTTTTTTGTGTTTCAATTTATTTTATTTTATTGTTTTTACATTTACTCACATGTGCATATATTGTTTGGGCCACCTCCCCCCTCCTCTGCCCACCCCTCTTCCAGGCAGAAACTGTTCTGCCCTTTTACTCTGATTCTGTTGAAGAGAAAAAATAAGACATAATAAGAAAGACATAGAGTTTTTGCTAGTTTAAGATAAAGATAGCTATACAGAGAGATTCCTAGTGTTGCTTTGATGCACTTGTGTATTACAACCTAAACTGATTCATCTCTACCAGACCTCTTCACTACTTCCTGGTCTCCTTCCCGTAGTGGCCTCTGCCAGTTTAAGATTACTTTATTTGCTCCTCTACAGTGAGTACATCAACCACATTCAAGTTTTAGGTTTCCTCCCCTTTCCCTATTCCTCTTGTGCACATTTTCCCCTTAGTGTGTAACCCATGTCCATAATATTACTGCATTTGTTTTAGGTCTATAATCTGCATATGAGGGCGGACATGCGATTTTTGGTGTTCTGAGCTTGACTAACTTCACTTATGATGTTCTCCAGTTCCATTCATTTTCTTGCTAAAGACAAAATTTCATCTTTGTGGGTCAATAAAATTCTATTGTGTATAAATACTACATTTTCTTAATCCATTCATTAATAGTGGGGCATCTTGTCTGTTTGCATAACTTGGCTATTGTGAATAGTGCTGCAATAAACATGGGTGTTCAGGTGTCTCTAGAGTAACCCGAGTCGCATTCCTTTGGGTATAACCCTATAAGTGGTATTGCTGGATCATATGGCAGATCTATGTTCAGTTTTTTAAGGCTCCATATTGTTTTCCAAAGTGGTTGTACTAGCTTACTTTCCCACCAGCAGTGTATGAGGGTTCCTTTTCCCCTGCATCCTCACCAACATTTGTTGCTGGTGGTGTTCTTGATGATGGCTATTCTAAAGGGGTGAGGTGGGATCTTAGTGTGGTTTTGATTTTCATTTCCTTTATGGCCAGGAATGGTGAGCTTTTTTTCATGTGTTTTTTGGTCATTTGGATTTCTTTCTTAGAAAAATATGTTTAGTTCAGTTGCCCAATAACTTCTTTATTGGTTTATTGATTTTTGGACAGTTTAGTTTTTTGAGCTCCCTGTATACTCTGGTTATCAGTCCTTTGTCTGATGTATAGCTAGCAAGTATTTTCTCCCACTCTGTGGGTGGTCTCTTCAATTAAGAGAACATTTCTTTTGTTGTGCAGAAATTTTTAAATTTCATGTCATTCCTTTCTCTTAATTGCTGGGCCACTTGAGTTTTACTGAGGAAGTCCTTGTCTATACCTATTGCTTCCAGAGTATTCCCTGCTCTTTCCTATACTAACTGCAAGGTTTCAGGTCTGATATTAAGGTCCTAATCCACTTAAAAGTATGAACAGTATGTCAGGGTCAAATTGGCCAAAGTGTATGTATTCTAGGAATTACAAGAATGATATAACATAAAAAATTATGTAATCCATAACATTAACAGAACAAAGAAAAAATTCTGATTTTTCAAATAAATGTACCAAAAGATTTGATAATTGTCAAGATGTGTTTATGACTAAAAAAATAGAACTCTATGGAGCTAGGAAAAGAAGGGAAATTCCTTAATTTTAATAAAAGTATCAAAAAAATTCACTGAAACATTATTCTGAGATCTTTTAGAGGTATTCTTCTTAGCAAGACAATGTCCACTCACCAGTATTGCAACTTGACTGGATGTTCTGGTTGTTTATACTAAGATAAAAATAAATAAGTGTTATGAGTCTGGAAAAAAGACATGAAATTTTCATTATTATTATGTGATATTTTTGCTTATTTATAAAGAATCTACAGATAAATTGCTAACATCAATAAGAAAGTTCTATAATTTGGTTTAAGATTGATATTGAAAAATCAATTATATACCAGCAATATACAGTTAGGAATTTCTTTTTAAAGTTGCCATTTGTAATACCAGCAATGATAACAACAGAGAGGGTACTTAGAAAAATAGCTAACAAAATCCATCTAGATTTGTAAGGAGCATAGTATAACATCTTTATTGAAGATTTACACAAATGATATTTGCTATATTTATAAATAGAAATATGGACTAACATAAAGATTTAATGTAAATTTATCTTCAGAAACTGTAGATCAAAAAGGACCCTTAAATGTTTTTTTTAAGTCACCTTGATTCTAAATTATTATGAAAATTAAAAGGCCTGAGATCAGGCAGAGCCTTTGCTGTTCCACATTGTTAGAACTTAGATGGATTTGGAAATTACTGTGGCCTTGGCAAAGGGTTAGATACACTGGCCAGTGGAGTAAATAGGCCACAGAAAGACACACATGCCTCTGGTGGCACTTGCTGTGTCTCAGGTGTGGTACTGCACATCACTAAGGGGAGATAACGCCGGCACAATTACTTACCCTACTTGGGATAACAGAAAAAAATTGGATCCCTGCATCATATCATGTATGACATCATTTTATAATCAATTAAAGCCTGGAGAGATGTGAAATCTAGAAAAAATATGAGAAATGTGCAGACAGATTTCTCCATTAGCCTGTATAACTCTTCTTGGTGTGAGTGATTAGGACTTTATGCTTGTGATGGGATTATACTCTTGTTACATATATGGCAGGAGCAATAAAATTCTCTAATCAGATGACTTGAGTTAACCAAAAGGAAAACTATTCCGTTGTGTTTGTAGGCTTTCATGTACTGTGACAAAACCCTCAGATAATCAGCTTCTGGGTAGAAAAGGCTTATTCTGGTTCATAGTTTCAGAGGTTTAAGTCCATGACTCATTGGCCCTGTTGCGTTAGGCACATCATAGTGGAAGCACATTACAGAGCAAGACCACTCAGCTCATGGCCAGGTAGTGAGGGATGGGTGCTACAGTCCTCTCTAAGGCACGCCCTGAGTGCCTGGAAATCATCCCACCAGACCTCACCTCTCAAAGGTTCCATCACTTCACAATAGTGTCACTCTGGTAACATGCTTTTAACACATACATAAGCCTTTGAGGACACTGAAGATTCAAACTATAGCAGTCACCTAATGAGGTGAGCCCTTTAAAAGAAGATCTTCTCTAGCAGGAAGAGATTTCAAAGCACAGAGACATTTTTTTCTGAACTTGGAGGAGCAAAACAGCTGTCTGTGTGTGGCACTGCCTCTAGGAGCTGAAAGCCTCAGTCATATAACTGGAAGGAATGGAATTCAGTCAACAAGCTGACTAAGATTGGAGAACCCTGAGCTCCAGATGAGAAGGAGGCATGGTTGCTCCCTTGCAGTACTGCAAATCTCTATGCACAGGACCAGCTAGGCTGGGACGCCTGTCCTGTGGAAACTTAAAAAAAAATGGGTTGTTTTAAGTAAATTCATTAGTGTTAATTTATTATGTAATAGGAGGAAATTTAGTTGTGAACCTTAAGAAGGGAGTGGCTTATAAAAAAGAGACATGAAAATGATAAAATGATAAAAATGAACATTAAATTTAGGATTTATGTTCTCTTTCAGAAAAATGAAGTAGAAGTGCTTTCCCCCCTTCCTCCTGTTATAATTAAAAGTCCTGGACACATTTATAAATTAAATGTGAGAAGACTTTGGAAGGTAGAGAGAGCAAAGTAGACTGGGAGTTGACACTGAGACCCAAGAATCACACTATGTTGCTTCTTAGATTTTCTTTTTGCCTCATGGTCTCAAGACATGGAACTGATGAAACAGACATTCCAGAAATACCAACAGGCACAGACATAAAAAGTATGTGCAAAAATCTGCTTTCTCTAGACAAAGCACCAGGAAAATGGCAGCTATTATGTCAGAAAACTTTAAGCCAATAACCATTCTATTTCGCCTAAGATTCCAGAAACTTCAAGGGCCCCAGCCCTGTCCAGGGCAGCACAAACCAAGGGCCTAGGACCCCTCACCAGCTGCAGCTCAGCCTGCCCTGTCTGCTGGGTAGAGTCAGAGGTGCTGTGCAGGGAACTGGGGCCATTGTCCACTCTCTTCACACACACACACACACACACACACACACACACACACACACACACACACCCTTCTTAAATATATCAAACAAAAATTAAATGCTATCATTTTTCAACATAATAAATGTGTCCGTTCTCTCCAAATTGATGCACAAATTTAATTCAATTCTTACCAAAATCACAGCAAGCATTTTGATGGACATGGACAAGATTATCCCATAATTTTCATGGGAAGACAAAGTAACGTGAATGGCTAAACAATTTTGGGGAAAAAAGATTAGGAATCAATCTGATCTGTCTGTCTAACTTCAAGACCTGCTTCTATAACAACAGTAATTTATCTGTGTGGTATTGGTATGGAAATAGACAGGTCAACGGAAGAGAGTTGAAGCTCCAGAAATAACTCCACAGAAATATGCCTCACACTTTGATAAAAGTGAAGAACAATTTAATGATAGAGCATAAAGTTTTTCAACAATTGTTGCTAAGCAAGTGGCTATCCATAGGTAATACAAATGAATCTTAAACCAAGTCTAATATCCAGCATAACTCAAAGTGAACCATGAACTTAAATGTAAACTGTATAATTATAAAATATTTAGGAGAAAGAAAACATAGCTGAATGTCTTCCAGATCTAGTGCTAGACTTAACACAAAAATTGTTAAGTTGGATTTTATCAAAATTGGAAAATTTTTCTCTGTCAAAGACTCAAGAGTATGAAAATAAATGGTGCAGAATGGGAGAAAATTTATAACCCACATATCCAGAAAAAGCTTATAATGTAGAATATTAAGAACTCTCACAACTCAATGGTAATAAAGCAAACATTTATTCAAGTAGAAAATGGGAAAAAGATAGCAAAAAAGTTATGAAATTGCACAGGTGGGAAAATAAGCACCTGAAAGGTGTTCAGTACTATTAAGAAGATGCAAATGCAAGTCACAATAAATCTTTTCCTATAATTTCTTACAACTGAATATGAATATACAGTTATCTCAAAATACAGTATCTTCTAACACTCAGGGCTAAATTCTCTGCTAATCTTCTGGGCCACTGCTTGCTGTGAAAAGAACTGCAGCCTCAGACAGGCTGCAGGCTGTCTTTCTGCTTGGCCCACATCTGCCACTTTCTACTTTACTGTTCTACTGTGATTACTTTTATTGAGAAAATATTTGTACATCTTGATGGGGTACAGTAAGGTAGACACAACATGTACAAACTGTGATGATTAAATTAGGGCACTAAGCACTTTCATCTCCTCAAATACTAATGATTTCTATGTGTTTTGAAATACATATTGTTATAACCAATAGTCAACCTACTGTGCTACAGAGTACTGAATTAATTTCTCCTCTCTATCAGCTCTGGAGCACTTTATCTGCCTTCTTCCTGTTCCCCCACCTCCTGTCCTTTCCACCCCATTCTTCTATGAGATTGTTTACATTTTAGCTTCAGCAGATGAATGAGAACAGGGGTACTTGTCTTTTTGTGTCTAGATTATTTCATTTAATATAAGGACTTGTAGTTCCATCCTTGTTGCTTCCATAACAGCATTTCATTCTTTTAATGGCTGAATACTGTTCCATTGAGGTCTACACTCTAAGTGACAATATTCCAAGTCGAATGAACCTCCATGAGTAGTGGCATCAAAGACTCTGGTTTCCACCAGCTGCCTTGTTCTTATAGAACTATCACTGTGTAAGCTGCTGGGAAGTAGATGGGAGCAATTGTAGGCAAGCACTCCAAAAACTAATATTCAGTACTTTCCATGAATTAGTGCATCTCAGATTGTTTTTGTCTTTGATCAGTTTGTAGCCGTCAGATTGACATTTTTGACAATTTTGTCCTCCCTTATTGTGTCTTTTTTTGCAGTGAGTGGGGGTAGGATTTGTTGAGCTCTATATTCCATCATGCTGGAAATAGGAACTGTAAAGCAAGAATTTTGTAACAAATATGTAACATTTTAAAAAAACAATTGCAAATGAACAGAAAAATATACCATGAAAATAAGTCAGAAAATAATGTCCTGTGCATTGTTCTTTAATGTAAAACTGCAGGAAATAATGTAATAATAATGGAAATTTAGAACTCAAGACCAGAAGTCATGAAATAAACAGACTTATTGATCTTTCTTCTTGGTTTGCAAACAGGTTCAGGTTTCTGATTGTGTCACATATCAGCATGAGTATTATTGTTCTTGGGAGTTTTTCTTATTGTTTCTGGTGGACTAGCCTGGCCATGTAGTGCTTCCTATATGCAGTTTTTATTCCTATGTTTATTTTACTACTTTTCTGGAGAGTGGATCCCATTTTCCCATCATAGTCATCATTTGTCACTTCTGAAGCCATCTCTTGTCCATTTAATATAGCACATGGTGTTCTTTTTTTCAGCACGTTCTAAAAATGACAAAATTATTTGCATAGTTGGCAGCTTGTGCAAAAGAACTTAATTTATAAAGATATTTAATTTTATTCTGCAGAAGCAGCATTCCATAAAGCAACATAAAAGCCATTTTTATTTCTAATTAACTTGAATAATTTTTCCTGCTTTTTAAGAGTTTATATTAAATTACTTGAGTCACTTTTAAGCAGTGTTGTAATCTAGAACTTTCATTATGATTTCTGCTGAAGATTCTGCATTGGGAAAATAACTGCTAGGAAGAAAAGTTTGCCATTTAAAAATCTCAGTCTGGCATGCAGCCAACAACTTCAGTTCTTTCACTCCTCAGTTAAAAACCTACCTGTGAAAACTAGAAGAAGATGAAAATTCATAACAGTGAAAAGTAAAAGAATAATCCAAGGATCTGGAAGGAATTTATACCATTTCAAAGGCATATGGAGTTGAGTTGGAGCACAGTTAGCAAGTCATCTTAGCAAATACTTCGTGCCTGAAAAACTTGAAGAATTTTGACTTCTCAGCTGCTTTCAGAGACTATGAATATATAATGTTTCGAAACTTCAGCAATATAGCAGGTACATCTAAGAAAGCACCTCTATGAATAATTTTCTTTCAGTCTAGGGCAGTAGCTGGATAGTCACGTAAGGAGGCAGAACAAGGATAATGATATATTCAAGGCTGAGAGAGGAAGGAATTTTGATGGATTCTGCTTTAGGAAGGATGAATCTGGAAACTGAAAATGTTGGTTTGCAGACACCTAACCGACTAAAAAAATACAAGAAAGGATACAAAAAAAGCAGTAAATCTATAAAAAAAAATCATGAATTCCAAGATTAGGGGTATATAGGTCTCCATGTCTTTTTCTAGGTTTGGTGACTTTCCAGGAGGACTAGGGACTCAGCCTACAGTTGTACTTGTGGCTGAGGTATATTACAGAGGAAAGACAGGGACAGAACCAGTTAAAGCATGGTGCATGGGGGGAAGGCCAGAGAAAGCCACAGAAAGCTTTCTGGTGTCCACCTCAGAGAGGCACACAGCACAAGCTTAATTCCCACCAGCATCAAATCCTAATGATGTATATGAAAAATTGTCTACCAGAGAAGCTCATTGGGACCTCAAAGTCAAAGGTTTTTATGGGGCAATGATGACTAGCTGGACTGTTCCAAAATTCCAGACTCCAGAAGGAAACCATGTGTATAAGAGAAAGGACATTGCTGGCCTAGTTAAGTACAGCAAGCTGCACTGACCAATTAGGAAATAGTGGCAGCCCTCACAAAAATATAAGTGCCCTTCATGTTGTGCTACAATGTTACAATGGCTACAAAGTCACTAGGTAAAGGAAATTTCCAGCATCACTATAATGTTATGCCCCCAAAGTTATGTATGCAGTCTGTTGTTGACAAAATGTCATTATGTAGTATCTGATACTGTACTTCCATAAATAGAGGGATTACATTTAACACACTAATGTTATACTAATCTCATTTGAATTGATAACCAACTTAATTTTAATTGCATACAAAACTTTACTTCTGTATAACTCTATACTCTCACTATCATATTACTGATGTCAGAAATTAAATCTTAATACATGGTATATCCCAAACCAAAGATTTGGAACTATTTTTATGCTTCTGTCTTTTAAATCTTACCCAAAATAAACAGTAGATATGAGTAAAGCTTACATCATTACTCACTTTTATACTACCTATGTATTTAGCTTTATAAGAGATACATATACTCATATACCTTCAGCCTATAGTCTTGTTTCATTGTAACCTGAAGGAACTCCCATTTGTATTTCACATAGTATACATTTACTTGTACTAAATTTCCTCAGCTTTTGGTTATTATCTGAGAAAGATTAGTTTCCCCCCACATTTTGAGGGATAGGTTAGCCAGATATGGAACTTTTGAATGTCACTTTTTTTCTTTTAGCATTTTCAATATATAATCCCTTACTTTTGGCCTCCAAGAAACCAAAATCAGGTGGTAATTTTGATGATCCCTTATATGTATCTCTTTCTGCTTTCAAAATTCTGACTTTCCATACTCTGATTTTGGTGTCTTTTAGGGTGAGTCTCTTTGGGTTTGTCTATGTGGCAGAATCCTTGGCTTCTTGGACTTGTAGGGCCATGTTTTTATTAAATTTGGGAGTTTTTCATCATTATTTATTCAAATAATCCTCCACTCCTTTCTTTTGGAATCCTTCAATTCATGTTTTGTAGTCCTTTGTCCCACACATCTATAAAGTGGAGTTACTGGGTGGCTTTCCCCAGTAGTGTCCACCATTTTTTTTTTTGCTTGTATCTGATTTATGCAAAACAGAGATAAGTATCTTGTGTCAGTTCTTCAGGTGTCCCTAGAGCAGTTAGGATGGATGTATCCAACAATTCACAATGAGGTCTTCTCTGCTCCTTCTGATCCAAGGAGGGTGAGGTAGCAGGTATCAAGCCCAGGCTGTCACCTGCTCTAATCAAGATCATTACTGTACTAGGGTGGGTAGAGGGAATACAAGAGTGAGTTAAAAGTGCCACATGACTTTCCCACTATTTTGAGGATGGCGTTTTCTCGCTTGGGTGTTTTCTTGCTTGCTGTAAACATTTGCTGTCTACACCTCCCACAAATTTGGATCAGACTATTTTTTCCCCAATATTTCTGGTAGGGTAGGGAGTGAAGCCTTAGACCTTCCTACTCTGACATTTTGCTGCTCTTAAGCTTTTATTATAAATTATATTTACTCATATAGCATAGCACATAAAAATCACTTGCTTTTTATTTACAGTGTGTGTATACATAAACAAATCAGTCAAAAACTAAAACATAAACTTCTTTGTGCTGCCTTCCCTCAATATGTCATGTGTAAAACTTTTAGCAATGCATTAAAACAAATTATAAGAAAAATGGAATAAAAAATCATAAAAGTAGAAATCCCATTTTAAAATATGAGACTCAGTAGACAATAAATTTCTCTGTCATATTGCTATAGAAGTTTCTAAATATTTCTTCCTGGTAAACCCATCAAAATCACAGCAGATTTCTCAACAGAAACCTTAAAAGCAAGAAGGGCATGGAGTGAGGTATTCTGGGCACTGAATGAAAATAACTTCAACCCTAGGATACTCTACCCAGAAAAACTATCATTCAAAATAGATGGAGCAATAAAAGTCTTCCACAGTAAGCTAAAACAATATATGACCACCGAGATACCACTTACAAAAGATTCTCCAAGGAATTATGCACACAAAAAATGAAAGCAAACAAAACCATGAGAGGACAGGCAATACCAAACCACAGGAAAAGAAAAGACAAGGAATCTGAGAGTATCATTGATTCAGCTGCACACAATCAAACCCTTAAACAACAAAAATAACTAAATGACAGGAATCAGCATATAATATCAATATTAACACTGACAGACTTGGTATCAAAAGACACCATTTGGCAAACTGGATTGAAAAGCAAGATTCAACAATCCATTGTTTACAGGAGACCCATCTAATCGACAGAAACAAACACTGGCTTAGGGTGAAAGTCTGAAAGAATATTTACCAAGCCAATGGGCCCAGAAAACAGGTAGGAGTAGCAATATTTATCGCAGACAAAGTAGACTTCAAACTTACATTGATCAAACAAGATAAAGAAGGACACTGCATACTAATAAAAAGAGAAATACACCAAAAGGAAATAACAATTATCAATCTATATGCAACGAACATCAGTGCACCCAATTTCACCAAACATACCCTAAAGGACATAAAAGTATATATAGACTCCAACACAGTGGTAGTAGGTCAGTGCGCCCAATTTCACCAAACATACCCTGAAGGACATAAGAGTATATATAGACTCCAACACAGTGATAGTGGGTCAGTGCACCCAATTTCATCAAACATACCCTAAAGGGCATAAGAGTATATATAGACTCCAACACAGTGGTAGTGGGAGATTTTAATACCTCTCTATCACCAATAGATAAGGTCATCCAAACAAAAAAATCAATAAAGAAATTCTAGAACTAAATCACACCATAGATCAAATGGACTTAGCTGATGTGTACAGAATATTTCATCCACCTTCTGCACAATATACATTCTTCTCAGCAGGCCATGGAAACTTTTCCAAAATTGATCATATCTTAGGGCACAGAGCAAGCCTCAGCAAATATAAGAAAATAGAAATAATCCCATGCATTCTATCTGACCAGTTAAAACTAGAACTCAACAACAGAAACAACAGTAGAAAACATGCAAACAATTGGAAGCTGAACAACACATTGCTCAATGAAGATTGGGTCACTGATGAAATAAAAGAGGAAATTAAAAGGTTCCTGGAAGTTAATGAAAATGAAAACACAACCTACCAGAACCTATGGGACACAGCAAAGGCAGTCCTAAGAGTAAAATTTATAGCCATGAGTGCACACATTAAAAGGACAGAAAAATCTCAAATCAATGACCTAATGCTACATCTCAAACTCATAGAAAAGCAAGAACAAGTAAATCCAAAAACAAGCAGAAGGAGAGAAATTATAAAAATAAGAGTTGAAATTAATGAAATAGAAACAAACAAACAAAACAAAAAAAAAAACCAAAGAATCGATGAAACAAAAAGCTGGTTCTTTGAAAAAATAAATAAGATTGACAGACCCCTGGCAAACCTGACTGAAATGAGGAGAGAAAAAAAACAAATAATTAAAATCAGAAATGCAAAAGGGGAGATAACAACAAACACCACAGAAATTAGGGAATCATCAGAGACTATTTTGAGAACCTATATTCCAATAAATTTGAAAATCTTGAAGAAATGGACAAATTTATAGATACTTATGACCATCCAAAATTAAGCCAAGAGGATATTAATCACCTGAATAGATTTATAACACAAAATGAAATTTAATAGCAATAAAGAGTTTCCCAAAAAAGAAAAGTCCAAGACCTGCTGGATTCTCTGCTGAATTCTATCAGACTTTTAAAGAAGAACTAATACCAACTCTCCTTAAACTGTTCCATGAAATAGAAAGGAAAAGAAAATTGCCTAACACATTTTATGAAGCCAGTATTACACTCATCCCCAAAATAGGCAAAGATACCTCCAAAAAGGAGAGCTACAGGCCAATCTCCTTAATGAACATGGGTGCAAAAATCCTCAATAAAATAATGGCAAACTGAATCCAACCACATATCAGAAAGATCATTCACCATGACCAAGTCAGCTTCATCCCAGGGATGTAGGGATGGTTCAACATATGCAAATCTATAAATGTAATACAGCACATTAATAGCAGCATAGAAAAAAACCACTTGATCATCTCAATAGATGCAGAAAAAGCCTTCGATGAGATCCAACACCACTTCATGATAAAAGGTCTAAGAAAACTAGGAATAGAAGGAATGTACCTCAACATTGTAAAGACTATATATGACAAACCAATAGCCAACATCATACTTAGTGGAGAAAAACTGAAACCATTTCTGCTAAAATCAGAAACAAGACAAGGGTGCCCACTATCCCCACTCCTATTCAACATAGTACTGGAATTCCTAGCCAGAGCAATTGGGCAAGAAGAAAAAATAAAAGGAATACAAATAGATAGAGAAACTTTCAATTTATCCCTATTTGCAGATAACATGATCCTATATCTTAAGACCCAATATACTCTACCTAAAAACTCCTAGACACCATAAACAGCTACAGCAAGGTGGCAGGATAAAAAAATCAACTTACAAAAATCATTAGCTTTTCTATACACCAACAATGAATAAATTGAGAAGGATTATATGGAAACAATTCCATTACAGTAGCCTCAAAAAAAAAAATCACATATCTAGGAGTAAGCTTAACAAAGGATGTGAATGACCTCTACAAGGAGAACTACAAACACCTGAAGAAAGAGATTGAGGAAGACTACAGAAGGTGGGAAGATCTCCTGTGCTCATGGATTGATAGAATCAACATAGTAAAAATAGCTATACTACCAAAAGCAATCTACATGGTTAATGCAATTCGCATCAAAATCCCAATGACGTTCATCACAGAGATTGGAAAATCCACCCTTAAGTTCATTTGGAAACAAAAGAGACCATGAATAGCCAAGGCAATACTCAGCAAAAAGAGCAATGCTGGAGGTATCACAATACCTGACTTCAAACTATATTATAAAGCAATAGCAGTAAAAACAGCATGGTACTGGCACAAAAAAAACCATGAAGACCAGTGGAACAGAATGGAGGACTGGATAAGAATCTGCACAGCTATGCCCACTTTATTTTTGACAAAAGCACCAAAAAAATACGATGGAGAAAATACAGCCTCTTCAACAAATGTTGCTGGGAAAAGTGGTTATCCATCTGCAAAAAACTGAAACTCGATCCGTGTTTATCACCCTGTACTAGTATCAACTCAAAATGGATCAAGGACCTTAATATCGGACCTGAAACTCTGAGGTTAGTACGGCAAAGAGCAAGGAATACTCTGGAAGCAATAGATATAGGGAAGGACCTCCTCAATAGAACCCCAGCAGCTCAGCAACTAAGAGAAAGGATGGACAAATGGGACTACATAAAATTAAAAAGCTTATGCTCAACAAAAGAAATGGTCTCTAAGCTGAAAAGACCACCTACAGAGTAGGAGAAAATATTTGCCAACTATACACCAGACAAAGGACTGATAACCACAATATATAGGGAGCTCAAAAAACTAAACTCCCCCCAAATCAATGAACCAATAAAGCAATAGGCAACTGAACTAAACAGAACTTTTTCAAAAGAAGAAATCCAAATAGCCAAAAACACATGAAAAAATGCTTACCATCTCTTGCCATAAAGGAAATGCAAATCAAAACCACACTAAGATTCTACCTCACCCCTGTTAGAATAGCTATCATCAAAGACACCAACAACAGCAGGTGTTGGCTAGGATGTTAGGAAAATGGAACCCTCGTACACTGCTGGTGGGAATGCAAGCTAGTGCAACCACTCTGGAAAACAATATGGATGTTTCTTAAAAAAACTAAACATAGATCTGCTGTATTATCTGGCAATCCCACTCCTAGGGATATACCCAAAGGAATGCAACTCAGGTTACTCCAGAGGCACCTGCACACCCATTTTTATTGCAGTGCTATTCACAATAGCCAAGTTAGGCAAACAGCCAAGATGCCACACTACTGACAAATGGATTAAGAAAATGTGGTATTTATACACAGTGGAATTTTACTCAGCCAAGAAGAAGAATGAAATCTTATCATTCTCAAGTAAATGGATGGAACTGGAGAACATTGTCTTGAGCGAGGTTAGCCAGGCTCAGAGACCAAAAATCATATGTTCTCCCTCATATGTGGACTTTAGATCTAGGGCAAATGCAGTAATTTTGTTGGACTTGGGTCACATGCTAAGGGGAGAGCACATACGGGAGGAATGGGGATAGGTAGGAAACCCAAAACTTGCAAGTGTTTGATGTCCCCACTGCAGAGGAGCTAAAACAGTAACCTTAAAATGACAGAGGTAAATATGGGAAGGTTACTGGGAAGTAGTGAAGAGGTCAGATAGAGATGAAGCAATTTGGATTGTAATACACTTGTGCATGGAAACAATGCTAGGAATCTCTCTGTATAGCTATCCTTATCGCAAATAGCAGGGGCAGGGGTGAGAAATGGCCCAAACAATGTATGCACATATGAATAAATGAATAAAAAAAAAGAGACTCTGATGGCATTTGTCAACAGTGTTAAGAACAGGGCTGGTGGAGTGTCTCAAGCAGTAAGAGTACCAGAATAGAAAAGGTGAGGCCCTGAGTTCAAACCCCAGTGCCTCCACAAAAAAGAAAAAAAAATGTATTAAGAAGAAATTAAAGTATAGTAGAATCCTCTGATTAAAAAAAATGTCTGAAGACACATGCTTGAGTAGTTTACACGGCAAACCTGGCCCACTTCCATTCATAGTTACCACAGCAGGGGAGACCATGACTGGTAGCTACAATCATATCTCTGCAGGCATGAAAGTTTATCTGTGATTGGACAAAGTGAGATTTCACGGTATGAAGCATTATGAGTTTGTCAGTCTTGTTCAATTGTGTGTAGCACAGAGACTCAATCATATTGTTCATGTCTTTGGAGGGGGTTGTGAAATGGTCGGAAATTAGATTGTGTAGTAATTCCAGGCAACTTCATCCAGATACATTTTCCTGTCTGCTGATGGAATATCGTTATAAAACTTAGAACCCATTGTGACAAACCATAGCCCATTAGACATCTGTTTCTCCACCACATACCTTTCTTTTAAAATGTAAGGAGCTCATTTTCGTAACATTTACCTAAAAAGGTATTTTACAACTATTAAGAAGTAGCAAATACAATAGATATTTCAGATTAAAGTAACATTTTGATACACATATGTTTAAGAATGTAATGATTCAAAGATGGGAGGTTGATATAAAATAAAAATAACACACATGGAAAACTACAAAAGTAGCTTTCCAAAAAATAATGCAATTATTACAAAGTGTATGGCAGTTGGCACAGGTTCATGGCTGTCAGGTGAAAATGTGGATGCTGCAAGTATGTGACAGCATGTGATTCGCAACTGTCCCTTTCCTCTCAGATTCCAGTAGTGACCACAGAGTTTGTTACCTCCTCCACCACAAGCCCATGGCAAGAAAGGACAAAGATAAGACAGGGACTTGATTAAATACTTTGGTGAGTTGCCTCTCAATTGTTGGTGACCTCACTCTGGATACCATGCTTGGTGCTGGCTGTGTGTATCCATTGTGTCTTAGTGTCCCCACACTTAAATTAGTGCCCACATTCATTTGTCAAAATTAATTTAAAATTTAAAAACTATGGACCGATGGAGTGGCTCAAGTGGTACAGTGCCTGCCTCCAATGCTGCCCACCTCAAATTAAACAATCTATAATAAATATATATTAAGCAGTATTGCACATTTTGAAAATATAAATATTATAAGAATTAAAATATATTTCCCCAAGTACTAACACTATGACATTCATAGGACTATTTGTGCCTTGTCATTTATCTGATAGGTTTTTTTAAATTAATGTTTGAGATTGGGCTTACTCAAACGTTTTTATTAGAAGTAATACTACAGCAAACATCCTTTTAGAAAATGTATTGTTTTCAGTGACATATAGCACCTGTGCATGGTGACAGGGTGCAGGGTGGCACTCAATACATGTGCATGATTCATAACGATCAGATCAGGGGGTTGGCATCTCTTTCATCTCAGACATATGTCATTTCCTTCGGCTGAGAACATTCAAAATGTGCTCCAAACCCTACTTGAAATATTCAGTGAACTGTAGTCAGTCATCATTATCCTACTGTGCTGAAGATATTAGAAGTTATTCCTCCTATCCACCTGTACCTTGGTATTTGTTAACCATCTTCTCTCCATCCTCCATTCCTTTCCTAGGCTCTGGAACGACTATTCTATTCTCTATTTCTTAGGCATTTTATAATACTTTTGAGGAATGCATGTATGTATGCATATATAAACATATATAAATAAGCTGTGTTATGTATATCTTTTGAAACTTTTCATTTTTATCCCTGAATACTTGTACATATTTTTAGAAAATCACATTGAAGTCCCAGGCTTTTTAACAAAACAATTCATTAATTTATTCTTTCCCACTTGATTCCTGCCCATAAGTGGTAACTATACACAACTCTCGTAGCTGCTTCTTCTGGTGTTTATATTCCTACACAGGTTGCTTACTGCTCTTGCATGGCTATTCAGTGTATAGTTTTGCCACCTACCACTGCGAGGGCATATGATTGTTTAATTTTCTTTTATTCCTTACCTCCACATGTACTGTCTTGAGCAGCATTGCATATGGCCTCCATGGGCATTAGTGTTAATATTATATTAGTTTCTCTAGTATTGAAACATTCATGTGCCTTCAAACTTTGTCATAAAGCTTTTCCAATTTATTTTCTTAAGTAACTTGCAAGTATTGTTTTATTTGTATTCATATATTTTATCTCACCAGCTTTTCTTGAAGTGCATTTTCTAATTAGGGGAGAGGTTAGCAATTATTATTCTATGTTGTTTAATAATACCATTGTCACCTTTTTCCTAAGTGTGTCATAGGAATGTGAACACATGTAGCAGGGATGGCAAAGCAAGAGTGAAATGAATTTGACCCACTATATTAGAAACATGTTGTGTTCTTCCACTTTTTCAAAAATGAGACACAAACGAAAACAATTTTCAAGATCCTCTTTATATGTCTAGACTTATTTTTAATTTTAGCTCAATGGAGTTGACAGAGACATCTGTTATAGTGTTGGAAGTCCTACTTCTTGAAATTTCATAATATCAGCAAGATGCACCTGGATCCAAATGTGGTTATTGAAATGTTTTCAGAACAAAAAGACTATTGCTTCTTACCTATGGGTGAACACTTTCCAAACAAAAACATTTTGTTTTGTTTAGTATTTGCTGTTGAGAATTCGAATTCTTCTGAATCTATTGCACCAAAGATTTATTTTTATCTACATTAATTTTATGTTGTGTCTTTCCTAACCAGAGTATATTAGGATTTTTAAAGCATTTATATTTTTAACATGGCATATTGTAACATTAACTTTTTTCTTTTCATTGCTGTAGGTTTTAAAATTGTGATAACTTCATATTAAGATTGAGGCTGACAATTTGATAGCAATGCCAATTATTTAATGGCATTACTATTTAGAATAAAATAAATAAGAGAATATTTCATATAAAACCATATGGAAAATGCATGTTGTTAAATGCCTCTCTAATTGGTTCTTTAAACAAAAATGAAGTAATAAGTAATAAATGATAATGTTGAAAGAACAACATAACTTACCAAAAAAAATCAGAAAGTGAGAATTATTCTAGAAAAAAAAAATCAAATGAAATCACCAGCAACAAAAAAGAAAATATGAATCATCACAAAACTTCTGCATGAAAAGGCTGATAAAATAGATAAGCTTCCAAGTGCGATTGAGGTACGAATGCAAAGGGAAGAAAAATAGCCATGCAGAGTGATGAGGGATGAGCAAGACAATGTAACATAAAGGAAGACATTTAAACATCTTGAAATACTGCTCTATACCTGTGAAAGGCAGCAACTTTGAAAATCGAGATAAACAACAATTCCCTAGCAAGATATAAACTACCAAAATTACCCAAGAAGAAGAGGAAAATCTTAATAGATTTAAAATTTCAATATATGATAGAAGAAATTTTGGGAGAAATAAAATATATTCCACTGAAAAGGGCACCCAGAACAGGTATCTTTACACATGAATTTTAAATTATCTTTAAAAAACTGACAATGCTGTTGAAACTATTCTAGGATATAAAGAAGTTATAAATCTTCCTGTTACTTTTACAAAGCCAGTAAAATTTTAATAATAAAAATCATGATAGCATCTAAAGTAAAATTACAGAAAATCACAGTGAGGCCAAATCATTTAAAATGAAATTTTATAAAAGAAATAGAAATACTCAAAAGAGTAGTACACTGTTCCAAATGAGGTTTTAATATATAAATAAAAGTATTACAATATGACAGGATGTAATTAAATAGTTCATTACATCAATAAATGAGAGAAAAAAACTATAACATACACATTGATCCTGAATTTCATAAGCTATAACAATTCCTTTTATTTTTAGAATTAAAAGAATGACACAGGTAACGAATTTTTACCTCTTCAAAAGAGGGCTTAAAGTGGAAAGTCTTCTTTATGTTTTCCTACCAACAAAACTACAAAAAAGTAAGAAAAAATTTCTTAAAGTGTCTATAAACACAAAGGATATTATCTACAAAATAATGACCTACTTCCAATAAATAGCTCAAAATTAGAAGTGAGTTGAATAGTATCTTCAAGCTGTTTAAAAAGTAATTCTGTACTAGATTTCTTTTTTTTCCCTTTATTGTGATAAGGAGAGGCACGTTAGATTTCTATACTGAGTAGTAGTACCATTCAAAAACTAAGCTAAAATTAAGAGGAAAACCCAGGTTATCATCAGTACAGGGAAGTCTCTCTGAAAGACTAAGTTGAAAAGCAGAATAAGTAAAAAGACACTGGTTAAAAAAAATGGCATAATAGGTGACACTGACTGTCCCAACAAAAACAAAATAACTAATTTGTAGAACGGGGGAATAATGAAAAGGAATCATACCCAATAGTAGTTTTTTTCTTTCTTTTGAGTTCCAGGCTGGCCTGGAAATCTTGATCCTCCTGCTCCAGCCTCCCACGGGATAGGATGACAGGCATGTGCCACTTTGCCTGGGTAAAATGTTTGTATATACTTGAAATTTATAGAAGAAGATTGCTGTATTTATTAACTTTAGCATAATCACAAATATTAAAGGTAGAACACACCATATAATATAAGAAAAACATCATGAGAATTAAATCAACAATATTACCACAATCTTCAATCAAGGCAAAAGAAGATAAAGAAACAACCCCCCAACCCTCCCCAAAAAGAAAAAAACAGGGAAGGAGTGAAGTAAGAAAAGTGGAGTAAATACAAACAGGTAATAAGATGGTCATTTTTATAGTCATTAGCCTAATGAAGTTATTAAAATTTAAATGCAATTAGCCAGTTCCTCAGTTGCACTAACCACAGTTCAAGGATTCAACACTAAGTATGACTAGTGGCAAGCAAATTGGGCAAAATAGATGTAGAATGTTTCTATAATTTTAGAGAATTGTTTTGGAAAGTACTATTCTTGGAAGTCAGGGATAGAAACAGGAAGTGAAGAGAAAGAGTATGGCAGACAATCCGATGAGATATGATGCTGTCTCCATTTGTTCTTCATGCATTGTTGCAGTAATTTTGAAATATTTAGATAAAACTTGGTACATTCATTTTTGTAAGTGAATATAACTAGTAATTTTTATTTCTTATACTATGTTTTTCACTTTTTCTATGAAAAATAAATTTTCTTCAAAAGTTAAATTGAAGAGTATTCTGTAAAAGAGATTCCATAATATGAGGAATTTCTTTCTTTTTCTTTTTTTCTTCTTATTTTTTGGCAGTACTGGGGTTTGAACTCAGGGCCTCCAGGGGCTGGCCTTAGACTGTGGTCCTCCCCATCTCTATCTCCCAAACAATTGAGATTACAGATGTGAACTACTGTGCCCTGCATAAATTTTCTGTAACTACATTCTTAGCAGAACTTACACATAAAATAATCTTGGTCTGGTGGTTTCTTTGTAAGGTGATTTTAACTAGTGAATTATGGTTTAATTGTGTAATATATAGTAATATAATATAATATGTCGTTAAATGTTTTCATACAGATTTGTTCAGTTTTCTGTTATTTCTAAAGTCATTTTTGGTAATTTATGTTTTTCACAAATTTGACCAATTTAAATAAAGTGGCCACATTGATTGTCAGACGAAAGCACCAATAGCGACATGTGGCTTTGAATCCCATCTTTATCACAGCTTTGAGGTTGCTGTTACGCCTCTGAGATCATGCAACTGGATGGTCTTACGGGACTGAGAGGCAGAGAATTTAAGGTCTTGGGCAGCCTGGCATCAAACCTGAAAACTAGGCCTCCTAACCCCAATAACCGGTGTTCTCCCCACCATGCTCTGCTTTGCTGCAATTAACCTGAAACAAAAAATCCACACAGTTATAACAGTAGCCAGGATGCCATCCTTGCTCTAAACTCTAGGGTTTGCAAAGCCAATGCTTCCCAGGGTGCTTCCTCTAACTTGCTGAGCCTGCAACATGGAGAAATGATGGCTAGGTTATGAGTGGCACCTGCCTCAGTATCTATTCACCCTTGGGGACAGTTCCTAGTGTAAGCTACTCTGGTAATGATCCTTTTCTGTGTGAAATACAATTTTTTAAATAAAATAACATTTTAAAATGAAAACCAAATTTATTTTCAAAAAAATTATATGATTTTTATTGTTTGTGAATTTTTCTTATTTCAGTTCACATTTTATCTCTGCTTAGATTGTTTCAATCCTTTTTTTTTTTTTTTTTTGGTCAATGTTCTTATCAGAATGGGGGCTGACACTATAATGAATACCTGAGATAAATCAACTTAAAAGGAAGAAGGATTATTCTGGCTCACAGTTTCAGAGGTTTTAGTTCATGGTCGCTTGGAGCTGTTGTTTTGGGCCTGTCATGGTCTTTAATGGAGCATGGAAGAACCTTTGAGACCACACAGGTGGAGCTCATGAGCACTCTGCATTTGGCAGGGAACATCCCTTTCTTATCCCTGTCTGTGGTGATTCTCTTGGACAGTTTACATCTTTTAGGATAAAAAGAACCATTGTCAACCCTATTTTTTGTTGTTTGCAGAGGGAATTTTATTTTGTTGTTTTGCAGAAGGGAATTTTATTATCCAATAATATCTCCCAAATTTAGAATTCTATCAAGAGTTTATTCAAAGAGCAGGGGAAAATGATGCTTCAGTAGTAGAATGGCATTGAAACACAATGGGAGAATAATAAAGTTTTCTTCTGCTTTTCACAATTTTTGGCTCCCTCTGTGTCTTTAGTTCTATGAGCAGATGACCAACAATGGCAGCCAAATGGAGAGGTCAAGACTTCTGCTTCCTGTACAGCAGCCCCAATGCAATACCAAGGCAAGGGCAGGCATTGAGGGACTCAATTCCTTGATAGACTCTTTTCTATACTATTTACCTACCATCAAATCCATTGAGGCAACCATCTTTCTGAGCAAGCTGTGCTTGAAAGTGTAGAAAATAGAAAAAACTTTGTTCTCTACTACTCAGCCTTTTGACCTCACATTATGGAATCATTTTTCTCTGATCCTTGCATGAAATCTTAACTACAACTCCAAAATTTAGGGTTACTCTTAGATAATAAACATTTGTGCTGCATCCTTTGTCCCAAGAATGGTCTCTTCTCAGTAACAAAGCATCCATTGCCTGTAATAAATAAAACTCCAAACATACCTCATAGGTCAAGTTTCTCCACACTGGCTCTAATTCACACAGAGAAGCCTGTAGAGGAGAGCAGGAGGTGGTACCCTTTTGTGTCTGCAGGGTTTTCTGTAACCATCACTAGCTGATCTCTTGGCCTCTCCAGAAGAAAGGTAAAGAGGGAAGAGTTGAAGGAGTAAACATAGTTTTACTTGACTGATAACTGTAGTAATCTGGTATCACAGGCAGGGGCATAATTGCTAACTCATGGGGTGTTTTTGGTGTTGTGCTTGACACAGCTTTTCTGACAGCCACTGAAATGTCATTTCCTTCTTCCCCAGCTTTTGCATTCAATGCTATCTATTCTCTTTGTCCTGTGGTTGCTTCAATCTTAGCTGGAAGTTCTGCAGAGCTGAGTCCTCTATGTATCAACCCTAAGGCCAGCTCCTTCTGGAGTAGCAGGCTTTTCTCAACCAGGAAGAAATGAATGCCTTCTTGAGAGATGAAGGACTATCTCCATTCCCTGAACCCAAAACCAACACACAAGCACTTCTCTTCAGCCAATCAGCTGTGGTTGAAGCATTTACTTTTAGTCTTTCCAAGGACAGGTAATATCTGGTTCTCATGCTCTCTCAAACCATAAGTTCTCAAACTTTGCTGCATTCTGAAATCACCTAGTATCTTTAAATTATCAATATGTAAGTCCCACTTCCAGACACTCAGATTTAATTGGTTTGAAGTGCAACTCAGTTATGGGAATTTTTAAAAGATCCTTGGTGATTCTAACATTCTGCAAAAGTTGAAACCAGTGCTCCAGGGTATAAATGTCAATCTAGTGGAGTGGTGATCCTGAGACCCTCCTACATGGCCTAAATTGCATGCAGAGACCTTTGACCCAATACTGACAATTCTCTCCAGTCACTGTTCTGAGTTGACCTAGTGTCTCTCTTACTTTGAGCTGAGGAGGTACTTAACACATATCAGCTTGTTCTATAATTTGGCACTAAATTGGTTCTAGACTGAGTCTAAAATAATCACATTTTAACATTTAGACAATTGAGAACAGTCCCAAAGTTATGATCATGAAGAAATGTAGTTAGTGATTAAGTATAATTTTTAGATTTGTAGAGTCACAAGAACAAACTTCAAGTATACTGCTACCTAGAAAAATAACAGAAGTAATTTGAGTTCTGTTCTTACTAAATATCATGTTCTTTTGAATGCTGTTTTATAACACTCATCTTGAGATGTATTTGTTTTTGCCTGTACTCAGATTTTGAATATTTTTGAAGAGGAATAAAATGTGTTAAATTCTTTGGATAGCTTGTTATAGATTCTATAGAAATCCTGATTCAGTATGCTAAGAACAGTGTGTGAATGAGCACCCTCAGCCTCAGCTGGGCAGTAGCAAGGCAAGAGAACTATAGTTCTGATTGAAGTTACAACAAGAACAGAGCAAATGAGCTCAAATGAATGGCTTAAATATTGTTTGCAGTTTGCAAATTAGATATACACAGGCAAGAAGAATGTTTTTATACTTTCCTTTGACAATTATGTTCAGTTTGTTAAAATATTTCCCATAAATAAGGGGATTGGGACTCTCAAACCTGGGTTCTGAATTTGGCAAAATAAATTTGCAAATAACCTTGATTCTGGGGCATACAATTCCAAATGAAAGCTATTTACAGGGTGATTTGGCAGACTGCAATCCAAAATCAGGGCTCTTTAGAATTTCATCATCCCAAACTGTGAAAAACCAAAGTCAAAATGAGTTTCCTTTTTGTTTTAGTAAACTTTTCTTTTAATTAAAAATTCCTATTTTTTTTAAGATGGCAAATGCATAGAAAGAAAAATCTCATTAAAAGAGGAACTGTATCAGTCAGGGTCCTGGCCTAAACAGATGGCACATGCAAATTGGGTAATTTGAGAAGAGTTTCATAAAGATAGTTGTTATAAATGTGTGGGCAGAGTGTCAAATGGTGTAGTACCTTGGACTGTCCTGAGTTGCATGAGGCAAGAGGAGGAAACAATCAGAATCTGGAGAAATGGGTTACTGCGTGTGTCTGGGATCACCTTGGTTGAGGTCTATGCAACTCCAAAGGGAAGTCAAGGGAGTAACACCCAAACTCACTCTCCTTACTCCCTTCCTCCTTCTGATTTCTTGTAATGCTTCCTGCTGCCTGAACTCAGCTGGTGCTAGAAATGAAAGATTCAGTGCTTGTTGGTCAGTCTCCTGGGCACATAGCATCTGTGGAACTGGAGGACAAGTGGAAGGCATTCCATTGGTTCATTCCTTTGGTTCCTCAGCCTTTGTGCATTATTTAGGTAAGTGATCCATATCTTTAACTTAGAGAACACAGAAAATCTCAACAGGTAACATTTCATCATGGGGAAATATCTATACAGGCATACTTCTACCTGAAACCTAAAACATTAGCCACAATAAGCAGTCTGCATTTAAGACAGCAAAATAAAAAAGAGGAGAGTAAACAATGTAAGGTAGAGTTGCTGCACTCCCCGGTGATGTTGCTTATAATAAAACCTATGTTGGTACCTATCACATTTTCTGCCCCTACTGGTACTGTATTTTCTTTATGCTCTGATAGTGCCCAATCTAAGTTGAGTTCATTGTCTGGAAAGATGGCCCACATTTTCATTTACCGAGGCCATGAAGTCTTATAGGACCCATAGGTATTAATACCCTCAGGTCTCTAGTGACAAGAATCACCCTTTCCTAGCCTAGTTCTGAGAGCCCTCACAGATCCCCAACTGATATCAATCACATTTGATTGCAGAATTACTCTCTTCTCTGTGTATTAGTTTGGTGATATGAGAAGTCCAATACAGATAAAGAATCTCAACTTTTAGAAAAGAAGAGTAGTTTTTTTTGTTTGTTTCTTGCAGTGTTAGGGATCAAACACAGGTCCTTACGTATGGTAAGCAAGTGCCCTACCACTGAGCTACATCCCCAGCACTTAGCTTCCAAACAATGGAATCATTACTCTGTTCTCTGGTGCAAGCTCCCTTTTTTGGGCATAGGATCTCTACATCCAATGAGGCCAAGACTGTGGGGACTAGAAGACAATAGTTGTCAAGTACTTCATTAGTTACCAAAGCCACTTTTACCTCCATGCCCTGTTCTTGAACCTGACTGTGAGTGTGATGGTACCATATGTTAGCCACTGGCTAAGGGATGTACTGCATCCTTTGACAGTGCCCAGCTTAGCAAAATGCTATTTCAGCTGACATGATAACTGACCTTTTAGCCTCTAGGATAAAGAGTAGGTAGAAGGAGCAGTGCATTGCATTGTCTCACATCCTTCCACTTCCACTAGCACTTCTATTAGCAGAAGCAATATTACATAATGTATGAGACATTCTCTATACCTATGAACAGTAACACTGCAGAAGTAGAAGAAACAAAGACCAGCTTCTACTAAGAATTATCTATTCTTGTGAGCATGAGTCAATAATCCCTCCATGATGAAAGGATCCAAGGTAAAAACTAGCCATCTGGTAGCAAGTTGTCACCTCATGAGTGACACCATGTTGAGGGCTCAGTGTTGGACTCTGGTTAATCGACTGAGTGCAGCTATGGTGGCATTCAGATCACCACTGGTGAGGGGACATCTATGACCAATCTGCCTTGGGTACCAGTCAAGCACAAGGATGTGATAGCATTTTTCAATTGTTCAGCTAAGGCATTTATCTGAAATCCTTGCAGTGGTGGAATTTGATTTTGGTTAATCCTTGTGTGAGGTTAGTGGGAGGTAGAACATTTATAGGGGATTCCAATTGAACTTTTCTGCTGTCATAGTCTTTATGCCACCTCTGAAGTGACTAGTTGGAGGAACACTGCTCTAGAAGAGTAAGTAAGTACTGGGAAGATGGCTTTGTGTTTTTACCAGCTTCCTGCGTAGATCTGATAGGACCAGAGAGTCTGCTAGAATATGCCATGGAAGTTGCAGAATTGCACTTCACAGACTGGAATCCACTATCCGTTCCAGCCTCGTTAGCCAGCCTAGAAGATCATTTGCACCACTCCCAGGAGCTCTAGCCAACACACCAAACCTCAATCTTGCTGTGAGTACAGACATTTTAAAAACACAACAAAACAAAACAAAAAACATGGTCTGCTCAAACTTGATGTTTAATCCTTCCTTGTCTGGCATATCCTCCTGTCTTTGCCTATTTACTCTGTCACGTGCTATCCAGGCTCTTACCAATAGAGCATGGCCTCATCCCATGATTGGGTGGAGATGAATCTGTTTCTATAGCAGACCTGGTGCTTTTTGCCCTGGCTCTGTTAATTTCTAACTGGTTATCAGTTTGTAAGCATGATTTTCTGAGGAGAATTCACATTAGCTTATAGGACTTCTGGCTTAAATATAGTTATTCACAACTTTTTATGCAAAGGGAGACTGGCTGCTGTTTATGGGGAAGTTAAAGGGTTCTTTCCACTTGCAGAAGTTTCAGAAAGACTCATGAATTCAACATCCTGACCCTTGTCTCTTTCAGCCCCAATGATTCAGGGCCCTTGTATTAGTATGTATGAGTCTTGTCAGGGTTAAAGATTTCTTTACAGTTCTTAAGCTCAGACCCCTGGCCTTGTCTCTATCCCACCTGACTTATAACTGCAGGATATGAGGTGCTATTTTAAATCTGTTACCTAGACTTTCTAATTCCAATTCATGCTCTCAGTACCAGTTCTCTCTAGAACCTATTTTTTTTTTCCTTCATCACTGTTGATATTTTGGACTGGGTAATTGTCAGGCTTGTCCAGTATAGAGTGTCAATCCCTGGCATTGATCCAGTAGATATCAATAGTAATGGCTCATCTCCAAGAGTGAAAATCAAAAATATCTTCAGACATAGCCAAAAGTATCCTGGACAGCAAAACTGCCACCAGTTGAGAGCCACTGCTCTGGAGCATCCAGTAAAAGCTATCTAGTGCCATAATCTTTTAATTCACATTGTCATTATGGGGACTTTATAGCAAACTGACATGTCAACAACTTGCCCTCCATTTGCCCTTCATTCTGTTCCACTTTAATTTGAAAATCACGTTTTCCCACAGCAGTTGATTGCTCATGTCCTTTTTCTCCGTGGCAAGGAGAGGATTCTCTCCCAGAATTCCATATTGAAGTTTGTTTCCTAGAGTTATTTCTAGTACCAGTTTCTCTATCAATTAACATTCCAGCAGGAAACAGATGTTACAGTCAACTCGAGCAATTTGACAACACTTTAATCAAGCAGCTTTTTACTTAGATGTGGACAGAATTCAGGAAAACAAAAAAGGAGAGTGTAGTATCTCAAAGTTAGTGATGAGGGGCCTCCCAACCACCTAGAGAGAGAGACAGAGAGAAAGAGAGAGAGAGAGAGAGAGAGAGAGAGAGAGAGAGAGAAAGAGAGAGAGAGAGAGAGAGAGAGAGAGAGAGAGAGAGAGAGAAAGCCAGCCAAGTGGGCTTATGTGGTGGCTGGGACCCTTGCCAGTAGTTCTTCTGCAGTGAGGAAGGGTACATGGGAAAGCAACCCTCTCATCCTTGCTGCTCCTCTCTTTTCTGCTACAAATCCCTTCCAGCAGGACCCGGATACAAGGCAAGGTTGCAAGAACATCCTTTGCCAATATGTTATTGGTTACTTTTCTAGGATATATAATAGGGTGGGGAAAGTGAATACTGGATCTAGAGGAATGAAAGAAAGACATGTAACCTAGTGTCTATGTTTCCTGCGCTGGAAAAAAATATATTTTGGGTGAAGAAAGAAAATATCAGATATACAGTATTATTTCAAAAGAGTATCAGCAGTAAGGTAGATTGTAAGAAAGAATAAGTGGAACAGCTTGGAAAATGGCACCAACCCCCCCCCCAAATAAAGGGATACCTATCTATATCTATCTATCTCTCTATCTATCATCTATCTATTATCTATTTATCTATCTATATGCATTTCTCTTCCTCTTTTTAAGTTTCTCTAAATTATTACAGCAAAAATTTCTACTTTTTTGGTCAAAGCAGTTTTGTGCTAAAGTCCTCTTAACACTAAAGTCTAATTGCTCATTATCTTGCTGATTCTGTCTCAGAAATGGCCTGTGAATCCATTCACTTTGCTTTTTCACAGCCACTGTCTTTGTTCAAGCAAGTTCTACTTCTCCTACATAATTCTAAAGGCCTGATACTTCATATGCAAGCTCTTTCCTTTCTAAAACAAGGTCTGATAATACAAGTAATGGATAAAATTGTTTTCAATGTTCTATAATTATCTATAAATGAAGTTATAATATCATAAATCATCCTGTTTTCAATCTATATGGCCATCCTTGTCTCCTGAAATTCTCTCACATATCCCTGAGGTTGCGTTAAAGAAACCACCGTCTCAAATCTCATCATTTCACACCTCGTGCTTATGTGTGCCTCCCATACTACCCAGAATGACCCCACCCCACCTCCACAACCACTTCCCATGCTTGTTGTGGAAGAATTAGTACAAGTTACTTTCAGAGGTCAACTTGACCGTCAACCTTCAATGAAAGCTTTTCCAAAACATGTTTTCCAAAACATGTGGGCATATTTTAGAAGTAGAAAATAGCATTCTTACATGCTCTAAAAATATTCAACATTCTTTTTTTACTAAAAAAGAAATATTTTATTGTGAGTAGGGGACTTAACACAAGATCTGCTTCTTAACAAACTGTGAAGTAAATAATGCATTGTTTTTTACTATTGATCAATAGTGTCGACATAAAAAAATTAAAAATTTTAGTGCTTTTTAAGTATTAAATGTTCATGTCCAATATTCTAAATTGGTAGGGAAATGACTCAGTGGCCTTTTAGGAGCTTTAAGAAGGGAAGGCAGAAAAACAACTGATTCAAGTAGTTAAACAAACAAGTTTGGTCTCAAGAATTTTTAAGACCCAATAATATGACACATAGTTATTAAAGCTAATAGTACACCTACTTTTGAAACTTCATATTTATTTGGTATTAGCTTCTGATGGTTATTATATTAAGTGCTCAGTCCTCACAACAATCCTGTGTGAAGGATATTAATATTCCCATTTTAATGTTGAAGAAACTGAAGCTCTGAGAGGTGAACTAAGATGCAGAAGGCTGTGGCACCAATCAGTGGCACCTTCCAGAGTCATACCCAAGTCTCTCTCTGACTGGAAAGTCTATTCCTATATCCATGATGTGAACTACTATGAAACTGGTTGCAGCAGTATTTATTCTCTCAGAAAATGATAGAAGTCCATTTTCACAAATCATGCTACCACTGTATTATTTAATATGCATCCAGTAATAGTTTTTAATAATGTGGTAAATATTTAGCATATTAATTTGAGTAAAAGAGTATTTAATCCATGGCACCACAAAAAAAAATTAAAAATATGTACCAGAGGTGAAATAGGGCAGGCAAAGGAAGACAAATGCCATATAATCTTACTCATAGGTAAAGCCTAAAGAAATTGTCTCATATAAGAAAAAAGTAGAACAGTGGTGACCAGGGACTGCAGTAGGAAGGGGAGAGAAAATAGGGAGAGTTTGGTCAAAAAACTGGTACCAGTTATAACCATAGAGAAGTTCTGGTGTTCCATTGCACAGCAGGGTGACTGTGGTTAATAATACTGTACTGACTGCTTCAAAATAGCTAGAAGAGAGGATTTTAAATATTCTTGTCACAAAGAGATGATAAATATATGACGTGATGAGTATGCAAAGTATTCTGATTTGATTGTCACACATTGTATTCATGTTTTGAAATGTCACACTGCACTCCATAAATAAGTATAATTATTGTGTGTTGATTAAAAATAATTTTGGCTGTTTTGCATATGGAACCCAGGGCCTAATGCATGCTAGGCAAGAACTCTACTATTGAGCTACATCCTCAGCCCCAGACCAAAAATTTTAATTTAAAAAAGTATATATCATATTATCTCTATGTCTATGTATGTATGTAGCTAGCTAACCATTTATCATCTATCTGTCTGTCTATCTACCTATCTATCTAATCATCTATCTACCTATCCAAAAAACCTACAAACTTACTATAGTTTACTGGATTGTGGAATCACAGATGGTTTTTCTTTCTCATTTATGCTTTTTCTATATTTTCCAAGATACTGAAGAGGAAGATAGCATTGAAACAGGGTTGTAAAACATGGTAAACTGTCAATTAAAAGCTGTAACCTCGGACAGAGCTGTGAGGAATTGCTCATTAGAGCCATGCAAAAGTTTGGGACCAAGATGAAAGGCACCATGCAGAGATAAGCACCCATTCCTGCCTTCCTTTGTCTCCACTTGTAAATAAACTTTCCAAAGCAGGCCTCCCCTGCTGTTCTTATCTAAACCTTAGGTCTCTAACCCACTACTAGCCCTACTTTATGGGAGAGCACATTCCTTGTAACCTGATACCCTGCACTGCCCTTTAAATATCCTGTGAATCCTTTGTTCGGGGCTCAGACACAGGTACATGTCTGGGCCCGCTGGCTTAAAATTAAAATCTGAGTTCTCCACTCCTCCGAGTGTTGCTTGGTTTCTCCTCTGACTATATTGCCACAACAATACCAATACAGGTCATATATTATTTTAAAAATAAGAATGAAACTCATTTAAAAAAAAAGTCCAAGTCTTAAACCTATAGCCAAATTTAGGGAAATAGTTATTACATTGAGGACACCTGGGCACCCCAGGCATCTGGGCTGATGGTCTTCACATTTGAGTTGCATCAGAGTCACTTAGAGGGTTGGATAAAAGATGGATTTCTGGGCCCCCAAACACAGAGATCTTTTTTTCTTGGAGGTACTGGAGTTTGAACTCAGAGCCTCATCCTTGCTAGGCAAGTGCTTTACCACTTGAGCCACCCTGTCAGACCTCAGAGATTTTGATTGAGTAGGTCTAGGAAGAACCTTGGGATTTATGGAGTTCCCAGATGACCTGGGGATACTCTGGGAACATTAATTTAGGCACAATACTTACAGACTTCTCAGCAGCAAAGTTACAGTGGAGTTCTTAGCTGCTTTCCTTTCTTTCCACACAATCCCATGTCTTCCAAATTCTTGTTCTATTTCCTAGTATTCTCCAGTGAAATGTACTCTCTACTGACTTCCTGAGAAAGAGTAAACATGAGGTCTTCTGGTTCATTTATTATTTTGAAAAATTTCATCCTTGAACTCTTCACTGCATTGTTTTCCAGCACCTGAAATGATGCTGAAAGGCCAAATATCCTACTGACTTCCAATTCTTTGCAAGGCAACTTCATTTTCTTTCTGGAGGCCTCAAGATTTACTCCTCATCCTTCATGTTCTGAAATTCCACAGTCATGATCCTCCTGGTAAATCTGCATTCATTCTTTTTTCAATTTGACCAAGTTTGAAAAATTCTTAAGATTTTTTATGATAATTAAGTAAACTCTAGATTAATTTGGGAAGCATCGTGGTCTTTCCATTCATGAACACAGAATAATTCTCTTCATTTTTAAATAAACCACATTAACAGAAGCAAAGACAAAAACCACTTGATCATCTCAATAGATGCAGAAAAAGCCTTTGATAAGATCCAACATCATTTCATGATAAAAGCTCTAAGAAAACTAGGAATAGAAGGAAAGTTCCTCAACATTATAAAAGCTATATATGACAAACCTACAGCCAGCATTATACTTAATGGAGAAAAACAGAAACCATTCCCTCTAAAATCAGGAACCAGACAAAGATGCCCACTATCTCCACTCCTATTCAACATAGTACTGGAATTCCTAGCCAGAGCAATTAGGCAAGAAGAAGGAATAAAAGGATACAAATAGGTAAAGAAAATGTCAAAATATCCCTATTTGCAGACGACATGATCCTATACCTTAAAGACCCAAAAACCTCTACTCAGAAGCTTCTAGACATCATCAATAGCTATAGCAAGGTAGCAGGATATAAAATCAACATAGAAAAATCATTAGCATTTCTATACACTAACAATGAGCAAACTGAAAAAGAATGTATGAAAACAATTCCATTTACGATAGCCTCAAAAAAAATCAAATACCTAGGTGTAAACCTAACAAAAGATGTGAAAGACCTCTACAAGGAAAACTATACACTTCTGAAGAAAGAGATTGAAGAAGACTATAGAAAGTGGAGAGATCTCCCATGCTCATGGATTGGTAGAATCAACATAGTAAAAATGTCTATACTCCCCAAAGTAATCTACATGTTTAATGCAATTCCCATCAAAATTCCAATGACATTCATTAAAGAGATTGAAAAATCTACTGTGAAATTTATATGGAAACACAAGAGGCCACGAATAGCCAAGGCAATACTCAGTCAAAAGAACAATGCAGGAGGTATCACAATACCTGACTTCAAACTATATTACAAAGCAATAACAATAAAAACAGCATGGTACTGGCACAAAAACAGACATGAAGACCAGTGGAACAGAATAGAGGACCCAGATATGAAGCCACACAACTATAACCAACTTGTCTTTGACAAAGGAGCTAAAAATATACGATGGAGAAATAGCAGCCCCTTCAACAAAAACTGCTGGGAAAACTGGTTAGCAGTCTGCAAAAAACTGAAATTAGATCCATGTATATCACCCTATACCAAGATTAACTCAAAATGGATCAAGGATCTTAATATCAGACCACAAACTCTAAAGTTGATACAGGAAAGGGTAGGAAATACTCTGGAGTTAGTAGGTATAGGTAAGAACTTTCTCAACGAAACCCCAGCAGCACAGCAACTAAGAGATAGCATAGATAAATGGGACCTCATAAAACTAAAAAGCTTCTGTTCATCAAAAGAAATGGTCTCTAAACTGAAGAGAACACCCACAGAGTGGGAGAAAATATTTGCCAACTATACATCAGACAAAGGACTGATAACCAGAATATACAGGGAACTTAAAAAACTAAATTCTCCCAAAACTAATGAACCAATAAAGAAATGGGCATGTGAACTAAACAGAACTTTCTCAAAAGAAGAAATTCAAATGGCCAGAAAACACATGAAAAAATGCTCACCATCTCTAGCAATAAAGGAAATGCAAATTAAAACCACGCTAAGATTCCACCTCACCCCTGTTAGAATAGCCATCATCAGCAACACCACCAACAACAGGTGTTGGCGAGGATGCGGGGAAAAAGGAACCTTCTTACACTGTTGGTGGGAATGTAGACTAGAACAACCACTCTGGAAAAAAATTTGGAGGCTACTTAAAAAGCTGGACATCGATCTACCATTTGATCCAGCAATACCACTCTTGGGGATATACCTAAAAGACTGTTACTCCAGAGGCACCTGCACATCCATGTTTATTGCGGCACTATTCACAATAGCCAAGTTATGGAAACAGCCAAGATGCCCCAGCACTGACGAATGGATTAAGAAAATGTGGTATCTATACACAATGGAATTTTATGCAGCCATGAAGAAGAACGAATGTTATCATTCGCTGGTAAATGGATGGAATTGGAGAACATCATTCTGAGTGAGGTTAGCCTGGCCCAAAAGACCAAAAATCGTATGTTCTCCCTCATATGTGGACATTAGATCAAGGGCAAACACAACAAGGGGATTGGACTATGAGCACATGATAAAAGCGAGAGCACACAGGGAGGGGTGAGGATAGGTAAGACACCAAAAAAACTAGCTAGCATTTGTTGCCCTTAACGCAGAGAAACTAAAGCAGATACCTTAAAAGCAACTGAGGCCAATAGGAAAAGGGGACCAGGTACTAGAGAAAAGGTTAGATCAAAAAGAATTAACCTAGAAGGTAACACACACTCACAGGAAATCAATGTGAGTCAATGCCCTGTATAGCTATCCTTATCTCAACCAGCAAAACCCCTTGTTCCTTCCTATTATTGCTTATACTCTCTCTTGAACAAAATTAGAGATAAGGGCAAAATAGTTTCTGCTGGGTGTTGAGGGGGGTGAGCGGGAGGGGGTGGAGTGGGTGGTAAGGGAGGGGGTGGGGGCAGGGGGGAGAAATGAACCAAGCCTTGTATGCACATATGAATAATAAAAGAAAAAGGAAAAAAAATAATTCTCTTCATTTTTTAGATCTTATTTTATGTTTCACAAGAAAATATTTGTAGTTTCCTTCTGAGTGTTTTAACTTGTACTCCTAGGCATTTGGTATTCCAGTTATTACTTTTGTTCCTATTGAGAATGCATTTTTAAGAGTACTTTTATAATTGGTTGTTGATGATGCACAGATATAGAGATAATAGACAAACTATTAGGTTTTGTCTGCTGACATTTAAATTATCTGTTGGTTACTGGCAAATTCTAATACTTTTCCCCTGTGGAGTTTCTTTGTAATCAATCATGTCAGTTATTATCTGTGAATAGCAATTTTGTTTCTTCCTTTAAAGTTATAAACCTCTTAGTCATTTTTTCATGACTAAGTACTGGTGGTATTTGTCCTTGTATTGTTCTTGACTTTAAAACATATGTTTTAACTACTCAAATATTTGATAGCTAATTTATTGGAGTCTCTGGTAGATATATTAATATGTTCAAAACATTCTCTTTGATTCTTTGTTTGCTAAAGGCCAACAAGTATGTCATATAATTATATTATCCAATGCTTTTCTAACACCAGTTATAGTTAACATATATATTTTCCTCATAGTCTCTGTTAATAAGGTGAACTATATTTGTTTTTCTGATGTAGACTATCCTCTCAATATTGGAATTCATCTTTGTTCATAGTGTGCTTTGAGTGCTCCTGTTAAAACCATCATTTTGAGGACTCAACTACTATTTTAGCAGTATCAGAGCTTGAACTCAGGGCTTTGTTCTTGCTAGGTAGGTGCTCTACCCCTTGAACCATGCCTCCACCCCTTTTTGCTCTGGTAATTTTGGAGATAGGTCCTTGCTTTTTGCTCAGGATGGCCTGAGATGGCAATCTTCCCCATTATAGCCTGTCCTGTGTAGCTTGGAATGACAGATGCATGCTACCACACCCAGCTATTGGTTGAGATATTGCTAACTTTTTGCCAGGCTGGCCTCAAACCATGAACCTTCCAATTTCGGTCTCCCAAGAACCTAGAATTACAGGTGCAATCCACCAGCACCCTTCAGAGGACTCAGCTTTTGTATGACTTAGATCAGTCCCTGTGGAGTCCAAAACTTCTGACAAGACCTCATCCTCTTTCCCTGACAGCACTCCACATCTTAAGGATTAATTTCCATCTGTTTTCCTGTTACCAAAAGTTTAAATCTTCTAGGTCATCCATGGTCAATCTGACTTGTCTCTAAATGGCTGTACACATCTCCCAGTCTGCTTCAAACTTTCATCTTCTCAACCTTTAAAAATTTTCTACAGTCTAGAGTCAGCAAAAATTTCACTTTCCTCTTCTATCTTTTTGATGGAACCAGATGTTATTTTCCCCAAAGCACTCTTAAATGATACATGTTGCCTTTTCAAACTCCTACAATTGATCTTGAAATTACAGTAGGTGACTGTGACAGATTGTTTTCTAAAGATGACCACATCCCACCCCATGGACTCTTTTTACAATATGATGCTGACACTCCTTTACTGGGCTCTGGGCAGTTTTTTTTTTTTTTTTTTTTGGTGGAACTGGGCTTGGAACTCAGGGCTCTGTGCTTGCAATCCAGACACTTGCAAAGCAGGTGCTCTACTGTTTGAGCTACACCTCCAGTCCATTTTGTTCTGGTTATTTATTTATTTATTTATTTTGCAGTATTGGTGTTTGAACTCAGGGCTTTGTACAGGTGCTCTAACACTTGAGCCATGCCCCAAACCTGTTCTGGTTATTTTGGAGATGAAGTCTTAAGACCTATCTGACCAGGCGGGGCTTGAGTTATGATCCCCTGATCTCAGCCTCCCAAGTATTTAGGATTAAAGGGATGAGCCACCAGTGCCCAGCATGTCTCTGAATTTCAGATGGCCTATTACAACTGCTTCAGTCACTAGAATGTGGTGCAGGTATTGCTATATGACCACCAAGAATAGGCAACAAATGCAGTACATTTGCCTAGCTTTCTTTCCTTTTAGGGAGCTTGCCTGGGAAGCCAGCCACCATGATGTGAGGCAGCTAAGGTCATGTGGAGGGACGTTGATGGGTGCGGTGGTTGGCTCACTGCCAGGCTCACAGCTAACAGCCAGTATCAGAAAGCAAATGAACCTACAGACGATTATAATCCCTAGACTTTGTGTTTTCTGAATGGGGCCCAAGACCTAGGGATAAGCTGTGCCTATTGTGTCTTGGCTGAATCCCACAGTTTCTCACATAAACTATGAGAACTATGAGAGAGAATAAATGATTATTGTTATTTTGTTTTAAGTTAATTTGTTACGCAACCATAAATCATTAGCATTCCTAGTATTTCTCCTTACTGTTTCCATATCATTGTCCCAATCTCCTCCCTACAAAATTCAAACTTCTTTATGCTCTTAGACTATATATACCATGTATTACTTTTCGTTCTTGCTGCTCCTCACCCATTGGATATTTTAACTCCCAATTTGTCAGTAACATGCCTAACAACACATGATTCATACTTTTTGGTTATGTCAGGATTTTCATAGAAAGTGTTTCTGATACCCTGGTGATTCCCATGCCCTTGAGCTTTCTACTTCTGATGACCTTGTCCATTATCAAGGTCAGCCATCTATGTCTTCACACTCAGTGTTTTCATTACCAACACTGCATAGCTACAATTTCAAATATCACCACTTTTGGGTGGTAAATCATCCCAACTTACCACCTCTACCCTCCCACTTCATTGACCCCACTGGCCATCCAAGAATTGAACCCCAACCTTGTCATTGTCCTTTAAACCTCATTCAAAGCTCACTTTCTTTTTTTCCTAGCTTAGGGTCCCTGGTCCTTCAGTGCTATCATTTTCTTTCTTTTTTTTACTTGTTAGTCAAATCAGTATCATTTAATATCCTTTCTATGTTTTTACTTAAGTGGAGAACTTCCTGAAACACCTTTTAATAAGTGTCAACATTTTAAAAAGTTTTATTTGATCGTTTTTACATTTACTTCCATGTGTATACATTATTTGGGCCACCTCCCTCCCCTGGCCAGTGCTATCATTTTCATATCTCATGCCTCTCTCTTTTTTTGTTTTATTAAAAAAACAATTTATTGATATGTGCATACATTGTTTGGGCCATTTCCACCCCCCACCCCCCCGCCACTTCTTCTTATTCCTGGAAAAATGTCTTGCCTGGTTAATTCCAGTTCCCTTATTTTGTACACCTGTACACAAGACCAGAGTGAATCACGCAAGTGACTGGTCTCGTGTTATATTCACCATCAGCACACCTAGGGCAAGTTTTGGTTCCAATAATGCTGCATTTCTCTGATCTTTTCTGTTGCCTGTTCTCCTGACATTCCTTTAATCTCCAAAGTGACTCTCTCTTCTCATTCTCAAGTAATGCTTTTTTTCTTGTTTCTAATCCTATGAGAAAACATAAATATTAAATGATAGCTTTCACAGTTTCCACACCCATGTACCTGAAAAAAAATTAAATAAAACAAAACAAAAAGCAAAACTCCTTTGGCTGGATATCTTACTTCTCTGCACATCTTTAAACGTTTCTTGAAAGTATTTCCTGTGCTTCCTTTAATTTACATTCCCTCTTTCCTTCTTGAACCCACCACAACATGTTCCCACTCATCTCAACAGGGGATCTGTGACCTCCATGTTGCCAATTCTGGTAATAATTATTTAATGGTCCTTCTCTTTGCACATGGGATAACATATCTCATTCCCTCTTCTGTTTTTGTTTTAAAAAGCTTTTTTACTTGGCTTCTTGCAATCATTTAAATTAATCCCCATCCTAAGGTGTTTCTGCTATGTAAAATACCTTGGAAGAAAATGAAGTCCAATACTTTTAGGGCATTGTTGGTGAGGGGTCATTTTTCATAGATAGATATTATCTTTATTCATTTAAATAGATGATGAAAATGGATCCTCTATTTAAAGGATTCAGTTATGTTTTCTTCCTCTAATATACCTTTTCTCCCAGTTGTTCACTTGTTTTAGGAATTTTTCATTTATTTTTTAATTCTCTCATTTGTTTTGTGGTCATCAAAGTTTCCCCTTGCTTTATCTATGCAATCTTGTTTTGCTGCTTTGTTTAATAAGAGCTGAGAATGTAGCTTAGTGCTAGAGCACTTTCCTAGCATGTGGAAGGCAGTGGGTTTGATCCCCAGCAATGCAAGAAAACAAAACAAAACCAGAATGCATAATAAGATGCAGATGGTGGCTTCTAATTGGATTTGACAAAAGGAGGTGTCCTTACAGTGTGAACAGCTTTGGGCAGACAGGGTGGTCTCCTGGGTATCAGCTATCTGTCCCGCCATTTATGTGCACATGCCACACCTTTTGCCATAAAAGATTAACGGCAGTTTACAAAAGAAACCAAAATCCAAGAAGATAATAAATGTTAAAGTGACAAAAAAGATAATAAACCAAAAAGAGAAATAAAAAGTTATGTGAAATGAGGCAAAGTTGAATGAACTGGCTCAAACACAAACTTTCTAGCAGACAAAGCAAAAAAAAAAAAAGCCTGTCAATTACATAACTCTGTGTCATGAGCTAAAAGTAAACTAAATTTTCAGAAGATGTGCATAATCTTCTATGAGCACCAAAGATGACTTCCTCTCAGGAGTTATCACTGCATGCTATACATAAAATTATCCTTGACAGCGTCCTTTACATAAGCCCCACTAATGTGTTCCCAGCTTCTTTATTTTTTCATAGTGACATTAATTAATTGTATGTGCTGTCACACTAAAGTGAAGTAGAATAAGCATAAGAATTCTCATGGATAGTGTTCTCTGATTACCTTTGATTTAGAGACAGAGTTATCTTCAGGAGAAGATAGCAATCCTTCCCCTGAAGTGTGGATTATTTCAACGAAACTTTTGATAAGTACCAGGTAGCAATCAGCTCAAAGTTGTGCACCCTGACATACAGCTTGGCTGTACTTACTTTGTGTTCCCTAGTAGCCCCAGTCTACAGGATCTAACAGATAATGATTTGTGGGTAGAGCTGATACTCACATAATAAGGCATCTACAGAAATACAATTATACCTCCATCCATTTCAACAAGAAGGTCTTTTACAGGAGATAAAGTCATCAAGTAAACCAGAGTGACACCAAGGAGATTGACTCACTGAATAAGAGCAGAAAAGTACTGCTGTGTTAAGACACAGGGCTTCCTGGGTGTTGTGGTACAAACCTATAGTTCTAACTACACAGGAGGTGGTGAGGTGGTTGCAAGATCACAAGTTCTAGATCAGACCAGGCAACAAGGTAACAAGACCCTGCCTTAAAAGCAAAATAAAAATGAAAGGGCTGGGTGGTACAGCACTTGCCTAGCAAGTGTGAAGCCCCAGATTGAATCAATGGTACTGGAAAAAAAAAAAAAGACATGTGACTTCAATTAAGGAGTCTACATTAGAACTGTGAGTACATATATAAGTTACATATTTGCTAAGCAAGTGCAATATTTTAATGTGAAGACTTAGAATGTTTCAGGACATTTGAAATGGCTCCAAATTAAAATTGGGTGCCTTTTCTGCTTGTATATTTTCCATCATGTTTCCATTGTCTCATGTTCTATTTCTATTTTCAGATACATGTGAAGTGGTTGTTGCTGGTATGTATTTGTAATACTGGAGACTTTCTAGATTGTGTTCAATTAAACAAATTACTAGTACATAACAAGCAGCCTCCAATCACATCAAATCACTCCTGCCTTGTTAAAATCTCATTTGTTATAGGAACTCTTCAAAACATAAGTTGCCTCCAAGGAAAAATTATTACTACTCATATTGCAACAGGAAGTAATGCTGGCTATAAATCAATACCAGCAGGAATGTTCTTATTAAAACGGGATCCACAGGTCAGTGGCTAATTTCCAGTTGACAGCATAATTTATTAAGCCATACTGTGCCCTTATCGTGGTTAGTGATCATCTTTAGGAGAGCGGGAGTTATTTTCTTCAGGGTCTGCTAGAAGCAATTTGCAGTAGAAATAGCATAAAATCAAGCTTTCATACAGTAACTTGGGTGTGTGTGTGTGTGTGTGTGTGTGTGTGTGTGTGTGTGTGTATGTGCATGCGTATGTGTGTTTAGCTTTGGAACTGAACCTGACCTATGGGAAAAATAGTGACAGGTAACTGTCTTGGCCAGCCCAAGTTTGGTTGAAATCACATTTCACCAAATGAAACTGGGGCTCCTAAGCTTAGAGGCCTAGGGAAGAAGGCAAGGAGGGCAGGGTGTGCGGTCCTGTCTCTGACCTTAGGAGTTTAGGAAAAGTCACATAATAACCCAAGACTTTTATGCTCTGGACCCTTGCTTCCCAGACCATGTGTATTCAATCTCTCTGCTAAAATGCAGGATTTGATTTATAGCTGTGATGGTTCTGAATTTCTAATAAACTTCCAGATGTTCAATATGCTACAAATATAAGGAATGTACTTTGCCTCATTTTCACCCAAGATGGAACCTCTCCTTTGTTGACAGGAGCTACCATTTTGAAAGAGGACATTGCTTTGTTTGCTAAATAAAAGCAGTAGTTAACATTGCTAGAGTTCTTCCTGTATAACATATTATTCAAACTAAGAACTTCACATCAACATTACATTTACATAACATTTTATTTAATCCTCACAATAGCCCTGGGGGCCAGGTCCTTTATTAGCTTTAGTTTATGGGGATTAAGAAATTCCCCTGCCAGCTGGGCAATGGGGGGTCTGGACTGGTCCAAAGTGGAGCTCTTGGGGTGTGTGCTCACAGCATGTGTTCTTAGTGGAAGCTGCTGAGAGATGGGTAGTTTGGGTTTACATTAACTGCATAATCTTGAAAGCATTGTGCATAATTTATTTCGTTCGTGTGTTGACTCTCGGATCTGCTTATCTGAATATTTTTACTGATTTTACCTTTTTAATCTTATCTGTCTTAAAAGTGTTGTCTATCATTATCTCCCTGATATTTCAAAAAAAGTATCAATATATATTTATTTAAGACAATCTAAAATTGAAATTGAAGATATAAAGAAATTCTAAATGAGCAACGCATGGTGAATCACAGAAACCTGGCAAAACATTCTTAAGACCCCATCTCAACCAATAAAAGCTGGGCACGGTGGTGCATGCTTGTCATGCCTGCTTTGCTTTACGTGTAAATAGGAGGATCTCGATCCGAGCAGTGATAATCAAGAGACTCTGTTTAGAAAAATACCTAAAAGTAAAAAGGGCTGGGCTCTGGAGGTGTGGTTAGGTAGAGTGCCAGTCTAGCAAGTGCAAGGCGCTGAGTTCAAATATCAGTATTGCCAAAAAAAATGTTTCTACACAAAGAATGGAAAGATGAGCCACTTAGGGAGACAACCTGGTCAGGGAGCATCACTGGGTCAACAAAGCCTTCTCAACTATTACAGATGGTGTCATTCACACAGCTTATACTCACCCCATCACCCATATCTGCTTAGATGGATGGCAGACTTTTTTAGATACAGGATTTTTACTTTTACATTTTAGAAGTAACAGATTTTTACATAGTTAAAAATTACTAAATCATAAATACTTAGCTTAATGCAATGATCAGTAGTATTTTGATGTGTATCATTCTAGCATTACACACACACACTGTGTCTTGATACAGTGCAATCATCATAAGTGAGCAGCCTGATGCCAGAGTGAGTGGTTTCAAGTTCTTATTCTGCCACACACTATCTCTGTGACATCAAGTAATTGACAATGTACTTAAACTCTTTGAATCTACATTTCTTCACACAAGAAGCTGGAAAATAGCAGTGTCTATTTATACGTTAAAAGATACACCAAATTTCTACATATAAATATCTTAGAAATGTGCTGACATTTTTCAAATTTTTTCTATGATGTTACACAGTTCTTCTATGCATCAAAAATAATAATTTGGTTGTATAAACTTTGAAATGATATGTGGATTTTTTTTCCATGTTTGGAGTCATTTGTTTTGGAGTAGACTATCAAAAGTGACTACAAATGACTTAAGACTTTATATATTATTACACTTATTTTGAAAAAAGTGACTTTTATATCTGATTGATATTGTGATCCATATGAACTCCCTCTATTAAGTTCCATTAGTTTTGGTTCGTATGTTTTCAATTTTTTTTGCTTATCAGTTTTCTCGTTTTGAAAAATCTGAACTAATGCAGAGAGTTCTATCAAAGGCCTACAGGGTACATGGATTGGGTTGGGCCCTTCTGACATCACTCTGGTCTTCTGTGAGTTCCCATCTCCAATCTGTGGCCTCTGGACAAGCAAAGCCTCTAAGTAGCTATCCAGGGATGAATCTAACGTGGCTCTGTGGATTGAAATGAGATCATTCTTCAGTGCCATCTGGCTTGTTTATTGGCTCTGAAGAGGTGGTGGCATAGATGAAAAGCCACAGTTCCCAGATTACTTGGACATCAGACCCCTTCCTGTCTTCCTTTGACCTGCTTCTCTGATTTGGGGTGTATATTTCTCTGCCAACTCACAAGCAGCCACAATCCATCAGAGGCCTGGCTGCTCTTTCCTCACAGGCACAGGTTACAATCTATGAGCTGAGACACAGAAGTCTGGAGGCAGTCTCTGCTCAGCGTGTGTGACACTGTGGAGAATAATTCTAAATCTGGCTATGTTAGGGTTCTAATTAACATAAAATCCTGCAAATACTGGCAACACACCAGTCATCAATCTTCGCTTTTAAAAATGGAATGAGTTTCCACCAGTCTTCATAGGCATCATTTTGGAATTTTTTAATGAGATGTCAGTTTAATAATCTAAGCACCATCAAGTTTTCTTACTCAAAACCCTAGGGCATCATACTTTTAGAATAAATGTTTCCAAGAACTCTTAAACACTTGATATTGTGCAAATTTGCCACTACTTTTGACATCTTAGAGGTTATTTTAATTGGAAATTGGGACGGTGTGAATCAGCAGTTTTATACACAACTTGATTGAGTCCCTTGTAGGGACTGTGCAATCACTTTGTTCAACATTTTTGTTTTATAATTTGGAAAAATACTCAGCCACAAGTGCTTTCTTTATTTTCCATGGCAACACAGGTAGAAAAAGGTTAACACTCATATTTCTAATCCTAGTACTCTTCAGCTGTCTTCCATGTGAAGATAATAAAATGACACTTTTAATTTTTTATAAGCACTTCAGAAATTTCTTCACATGCATTATCTTATTTGCTTCTTGCAGCTGCCAGTGAGATAGGCAAGGCAGGACTCATGATTCACACTGACAGATGAAAAAATTGGGGGCCACGGAGGTTAAGTGGCTCATCACAGCCATACCCCTTCTCTGGTGAAAGGCATTATTTCTCTAGAAAAGAGCACGGGGTAGAGGATTGTACCTGCTTAGGAAGCAGTGCCTTGGAGGCCTGTCTTCTCCTGTCTTCTGTACTGTCTTTCCCATGTTACTTAAATTCTCTGAAGTCTGTCATTAAATGAGACACCTAAAATGAAACACATCAAGTAGCAGTACCACTAAGTATGAAGTGGTAAGGATCATTTGAAACTTAAGACAATGAATGAGATGAGCAGAGAGGGGAAGGCAGGCAAGGGTTGGACCAGGCCAACCAAGAATGCTGAAAGTGAAGTGGAAAGGCAATTGTCATTATTATTATTTCAATGTACTTTCAAAAACTTAAGACATTTTTGGCCACAATGTATTCCCAGTACAACAATGAACAAACAAACAAACAAAAAACTTAAGACATTTTTAGTGGTGAAGAACACATGGAACCTATTGTCTTGGACATTATAGCCTTTTCCATAGGCTCTCACATCTTTGAAAAGAATTGGATGGGCAGGTGCTACTTAGGAAAATATGCTTTTAGTTCTGTTTAGTTTTCTCTCAACTTTTTTTGGTTGGTACTGGGATTTGAACTCAGGGCCTCATGCTTGCTACCACTTGAACTACTTCACCAGTCCTTTTTCCGTATTGGGTATTTTCAAGATAGGGTCTCATGAACTATTAGCTCTGGGCAACTTTAAACTGTAATCCTACTGATTTCTGCCTCCTGAGTAGCTAGGATTACAGGCGTGAGCCACCAGCACCCAGCTGGAAAAATACTTTTAAAATAGCCCTGAGATGTATAGCCTGAGGCTTGAGTGATGTGTTGCTGAGTTGTAGTACTAATAAAATCTTGTCTCGTATTGGAGTGTGATGAATAAGATTTTGTTTGGACATGAGGGTATTGTGGAAAACCAGAGTGGGATAGGGATAAGGTGATAGGGGAGTTCAGGCTTTGGTAACTTTTAATTATCTTCTTATGCAATCTATGCTGTTTAGACAAATGGAAAACATTTGTCTAGAAAAATGTTGAACAGAATCATACTTTGCCAACATACTTTTGCCAACTAAATTTAACAAGCTAAGTGATTTAAAATTCTAAACTACTTATATTAAGTGGATTGTATATTACATAATTGTGTGCATATTCCTTAATAGATGTTCACAATAAGTATGTGTAGATACAATAAAGAATGTAGAGACTAGTAGTTTGTAGTTGGTGTTTATGAAAGTGCTCATATTGTATTCTTGACTGCATATTCTAGGAAGAGCAACAATGGATCTGAATTGAACAGGAGTGTGTCAGTGTTCATTCGAGACTGATTTTGCTGAGATGTGAGTGGTGGCATCAATAACATTACCTCTTTTAGTTCTGTTATCAACATAATTAGCAATTTATTTCTAGAAAGTTTTTGTTGGATTCTTTCCCATCATGCTTAAAAATTGATCTTTCCTGTAGTCCATTGCCAACTGCACATGCCAATCTTTGAAATTTTGTTTCTTTTTTCCTAATGGCAAAGAAAGAGATGTTTCTCTTTTCCACTCATCCACTCTATGAAAGAGAAGAAAAACACTGATCCAATTAATATGTAACAAAAAGATGAATCACTGTCATTTGAACAATAGCTGATATTTCTACCATTGAGTACAATTTTAAGAGCTTGTATAAATCATCTCCATTCACCACCCCAAATCACAGACAATAAAATGCAAGGATGCATACAATGAACATCTTAAATGACTTGACAAAGCTGCTGGTTCCAACTACAATGATGTTAGGAAAAAGGGAATAGGTATGTGTCAGTGCTGAGGAATGAGAAAACACATGCTGTGCTGCCAATTTAAAAATGATTGGGCTGTTATTTAAAAAAATTAGGCTTTCTTGTCTTAGCACATTCAAATCTTAAGCATGTCAGCCTAATCCATAAGTATTATCGAAGTAAACACATACATAAAATAAACTCTTTAAGAAAAACCTGCAGGAGGTACAGGGAAAATGAACTGAGTTTCAAAGCAACCAACAGTACATCTAACACTTCCTGATAGTCTCAGAAATTTTAAACATATATCAGATACATAAGAGTCTGTCTTTATGTTTCCTCAAAGTTTGTGAGATGCCAAAAGGCGATGGTACCTGAAAAGAGCTAGACTATTCAGAGCTCCCTTGATGCTTAGGTGATAAATTTAGGCATTTTCACACATAATCAATAAATCTTAATTCTTTCTTCTTTTTTCCTTTTTTTACTCCCTCTTTTATTTCTTGTTTCTTCATTTACAAGTATGCATTGCTTTTCTACTCAAGGCAAGGGTCTACACTAGGTGTTTATGAAATAGACCACTGTCTTCTATCCAAAGACCCATGATTCACATTTTCTAAGCTTTGAATCTGAGATACAGGCAGCATGAAATCTTGTAGCAAATGAATTCCTGACTATGCATTAGACAGAAATGCATACCACATTGGAACATTGGACTATCAGGGCTCGTTGTTTCTATTACAGTTTTCTTTGCATAGTCATCATAAAAACATTTTAGTAGTGTAAGTTATTCTTTTTTAATTTATTTTTTATTATTGTTGTGCTGGGGGTACATTGTGACATTTACAAAGGTTCTTACGATTTATTATAGTTGAATTCACCCCCTCCATCACTCTTCTTTATCCCCACTCCCTCCATTCCTGGAATACTTTCAACAGGTCTGATTTTTCCATTTATATACATGTGTACACAATATCTGCACCATATTCACCCTCCTCCATCCTTCTCCCCACATCCTCTCCCTTGCCACTGGTACCAACCCCCCAAATAAAACCTGTTCTGCCCTCCTGTTCTCCAATCTTATTTAAAAAATGACATTTTATTTGTTTAAGATAGGTGTACATTGGTTTCCTTGTGATATTTCCATGTATATATGTATTATAACATGAATTGGTTCATCTCCTCTATTTTTCTCGTTTCTACCTTAGTCCCCTTCTTATGGTGATTCCAACATGTTTAAAAAAATCTATATTCATTCTTCTATAGAAAGTACATCAACTATATTCACCTTCTTAACCTCCTACTTTTACCCCCCATTCTGTTATGACCTCCCCTTAGTGTGACCCATTTTTCATCCTATTGTTGTATTTGTATTATGTATTCCACATATGAGAGAAAACATGTGGCCTTTGGCTTTCTGAACCTGGCTAACTTCACTTAAGGTGATGTTCTCCAGTTCCATCCATTTACCTCCAAACAACAAAATTTCATTATGTCTGAGAAAAATTCCATTGTGTATAAATACTGCATTTTCTTAATCTATTCATCAGTAGTGGGGCATCTTGGCTGCAATAAACATGGGTGTACAGGCACCTTTATTGTAACTTGACTTGCATTCCTTTGGGTAGATCCCTGGGAGTGGTATTCCTGGATTATATGGCAGTTCTATTTTTCATTTTTTTGAGGAGCCTCCATACTGTTTTCCATAGTGGTTATACTAATTTACACTCCTACCAACACTGTATGAAGTTTTAATGTATATGTTGCATGTTGGCATGTGAAGACTTAGTGTTTGTCTTGAATTTTAGTGAAGATATTGACCTGATGACTACTTTCTAACATTGGCATTCAACAATAAAAACCTAATAATGGCAAAGTGATTGTTACAACCCAATTGAAACCTTTGACCTCAATCAAGCTGAGTGGTTAAGTGTCTTGATTATTTTTTGAAACAATGAAGGATGTTAACATATTTTAAAACATCCTAGTAACTTTAAAAAAGCCAAATACACTCTATTTTTTAGAGCATTTATAGGTTTATAGAAAATGGAATGCTCTGATATACCTTCTTCCTGCCATTCAGTTGAAGAACAAATACTGATACATTATTATTAAGGAAAGTCAACTTCTTTCACTGAACAATATGCATTTAAGTTTTCTCCATGTCTTTTTGTGATGTGACAGCTCATTTCTTTCTAAGTAGCTTTTTTAGAACCATTTTAGGTTCAAAGAAAAACTGAGAAGAAGGTACAGAATTCCCTTACACCCCTGCCTCCCACATGCACAGCCTACTCACTATCAATACTCCCACCAAAGTGGTGCATGTCTTAAAGTCAATGACCAAAGTGGTGCATGTCTTAAAGTCAATGAACCACATTTGTATGTGGTTATCACCCAAAGTCCATACATTCCATTTGAATTCCCTCTCAGTGCTGCACATTGTATAATTCTGACAATGTGTAATGGCGTGTTTCCATCATCACAGTGTCGTACACAGGACCTTCACTATGCTAAAACTCTGTCCGTTCCAGCTATATTTATTCTCTCCAACTTTTGGAAACTGCATATGTTTTTATTTTCTGCATAGTTTTGCTTTTTCCAGAATCATATACTATGTGGATTTTTCAGATTGGTATTTTTCACTTAGTAATATTATGCATTTATACTTCTTTTACATTTTTATAGTTAAATAACTCAATTTCAGTGCTAAATAGTACTTCATTGTCTGAATGTACCAGTTACTTTATCCACTCACTTAGTGAAAGGTATCTTGGTTCTTTCCAAGTTGGGTAATTATAAATAAAGCTTCTATGAACATCTTTTTCGTGTGGATGAAGGTTTTCAAGTCATCTGGATAAATACCAAGGAACACTGTTGCGGGATTATAGGGTAAGAATATTGTTTAGCTTTGTAAAAAACTGCCAAGCCATCTTCCAAAGATGAACACCATTTTGCTTTCCCACCAGCAGTGAGTGAAAGTTCTGTTGCTTTACTTCCTCACCACTGTTGGGTTTGCTAATGTTTTGGATTTAAATATTTCTACAGGTTTGTGGTTGTTTTGAGGCAGGCTAAATTAGGGACTCATAGAAAAAAAAAATTACATCTTAGATTAACCATGCTTTGGCTCAGGAACCACCCTCACCTGACTGGGAACCACCCATGCTCCCCCCATCATTGATTATTGGCTGGGAATCTCCTTCTTCACCTCTTCCCATAGGTTATCATAGGTTTTAAAAGCACCTGAAGAGCAGAAATACGCTCTCTTGGCTTCTGACTTCCACCTGGGCCTCACCATGCCTCCCTTTGTATTTCCTTTCCCTAACTTTGAATAAATTCCATTTACACCCATGTGTTCTGCTTCACTTCTTCCATGTTGGAACACAAGAACCAAGGTCTTCTGGAAACACTGTTTCTGGATAACAGCTTGACTTTAGAATTTGCAAATAATATATGATGCTGAGTGTCTTTTTATTTGCCTAGTTGCCAATGACTTATCTTTTTTGGTGAACTGACTGCCCACATCCTTTGCTTATTTTTGAAATGAAATTTATTTTTGAGTATTTTTGGTACAACTCCTTTATCAAATATGCATTTCAAAATATTTTCTCAGTATTTGGCTTGTCCTTTTTTTTTTAAATGTAAAATAATAGTGCTTTTATTAATTTTTTTGTTTTGGATCTTGTTCTGTTTTCTTTTTTTTATTTTATTCATATGTGCATACAATGTTTGGGTCATTTCTCCCCCTTTCCCCCCTCCTTCTCCCTTTCCCCCACCCCCTTTCTCTCCCCCCACCCCTTTGCTACTAGACAGAAACTATTTTGCCCTTATTTCAGATTTTGTTGAAGAAAGAATATATAAGTAATCATAGGAAGGACCAAGGGTTTTTGCTAGTTGACATGAGGATAGCTATACAGGGAATTTACTCGCATTGCTTTTCTGTACCTATGTGTTACATTCTAAATTAATTCTTCTAGAACTAACCTTTTCTCTAGTTCCTGGTCCCCTTCTCCTATTGGCCTCTGTCACTTTAAAGTTTCTGCATTAGTTCCTTTCCACTAAGGACATCAAATACTATCTTGTTTTTTTTTTTGGGTTTCTTGCCTATCCTTATACCTCCATTGTGTGCTCTTGCCTCATCATGTGATCAAAGTCCAATTTCCTTGTTGTGTTTGCCCTTGATCTAAAATCCACATATGAAGGAAAACATACGATTTTTGTTCTTCTGAGCCTGGTAACCTTGCTCAGGATGATGTTCTCCAGTTCCATCCATTTACCTGCAAATGATAACATTTCATTCTTCTTCATGGCTGAGTAAAATTCCATTGTGTACAAGTACCACATTTTCTTAATCCATTCATCGATAGTGGGGCATATTGGCTGTTTCCATAACTTGGCTATTGTGAATAGTGCTGCAAAAAACATGGGTGTGCAAGTGCCTTTGGAGTACCTGTGCTGCATTCCTTTGGGTGTATCCCCAGGAGTGGGATTGCTGGATCATATGGCAGATCTATGTTTAGATTTTTAAGAAGCCTCCAATTTTTTTTTCCATAGTGGTTGTACTAGTTTGCATTTCCACCAGCAGTGCATAAGGGTTCCTTTTTCGAATATGTACTTCGAAAATATTTTCTCTCAGTCTTTGGCTTGTCCTTTTACAAGTGCCTTTTCACCGAAGTTTTTAATGTTCATATAGTTTAACTTATTCAATTTTCCTTTCATGGAGTATGCTGTTGTTATATCTAAAAATACATCACCAATTCTAAGATTTTCCCCCATGTTTTCTTTTATATTTCCCCATTGTATCTTATACTGAGAAATCGAGTTACTTTTGTAAGAGAAGTAAGGTATATGTCTACATTCATTTCTGTTTTGTTCCTTTTGCAAATGGATGTCCAGTTGTTGTGGCATCACTTGTGGAAAACACTGTCCTTTCTCCATTGAATTGCCTTCATTCACCATACTTGTGCGGATTTGTTTCTGGGTTCCCTATTCCATTCCACTGATCTATTCGTCTGTTTTCCCAATGTCACACTGGCTGGGTTATTTTAGCCTTGTGGTATCTTGAATGTGGGTACTGCCAGTCCTCCAACTTTGTTGTTTTTCAGTATTGGGTTCCCTTTTAATCATTTGTATTAGATTTTCTCATTTGTGCATTCATCCACTATCTCGGAAGATGAACCTTAGGTTCCAAAATGAAATGATCTCGCGTAAAAAGCACTTACAACTTATGGAATATTTATGTTCATCTACTTTCTGCCAAACCCTAGACAAATCCCTTTTAGAAATTAGAGCAAGAGCATCTTAAAGAGTGTCTATGAATTGTTCATTGTCAGAAAGATGCATAATGGTTGTGCAGTATGTTTATGCAGTTCCTGGAGGCAGATTTTCCTACCTGTCTTAGTTTTCTATTGTTGTAACTGAGTACTTGAGACTGAGTAATTTATAAAGACTAGGGGAATTTGGCCCATGGTTCTGGCAGCTGGAAAGTTCAATGGCACAGCACCAGCTTCTAGTGAGGGCCATCTTGCATTGCAATGTGGTGAGACAGAGTGGGCATGACTAAGAGGGCACCCTTTCATAACAAAGCCACTCCCTTGATAACCTATTAACTCATGAATGGGTTCATTCATTCATAAGGGCAGAACCTTCATGACTCAATCACCTCCATAGGTCCCACTTCCTAATACCATTAATACATGAATTGTAAGATTAAGTTTCAATACAGGAAACTTGGAGTCATATTCAAACCATCACACCACCAAAAGGTTTTAAAAGAAACATTGTATTTCATAGCAATGAAAATGACAAAGATCAAATAGATAACTCAAGTGAGGGAGACATGCCTTCACAAGAATTTTTAATTTTAAGGAGTAAAAAATACCCTAAAAAATTCTATGGATTTAAAAACAAGTTAGCAGTACAGAGATAAAATCAGAGTGTCTTTAGAAATTTGCACCTAAATACTGAATACCAGGTATCAATGGAAATACAGGCCAAGAGAGTATGGACTGGATAAACAAAGAATGTAATGTCTACATTTTCATCAAGTGTATCCTTTCAAATGCATTTACATAGATTCATAAAAAGTTTTTGGGGCTGGACATGGTGGTGTGTTTCTGTAATTTGGAGGAGGACCATCTGAGACTGAGCCATGAGGCATTACTTGAAAATTAAAAGTACAAAGGACTGTGGAATGGCTCAAGTGATAGAGATCTAGCCTAGCAAGCATGAGACCCTGAGTTCAAGTCTAGGTACTGTCAAAAAACATTTTCTTAAAATTTCAATCTCTTCTGTATCACTTGTTTTATCATTTTCATCTTATTTTAAATATTATTTTTTCTTTTGTCTAATAGTTGTTTGTGTCTTCAGCCAATTTTACAACTGGGGAATTAGTTTTTTCTTTTCATATTCATAGTCATTTTTATAAGCATATATTAGTTGTACTGGGGGGTTATCATATTTCCATACATGCACACAATGTACCCCAGTCAAATTCACCCCCTCTACGATTCTCCCTCATCCTCTTTCTCCCCCTTCTTAAATCAGTTTCAACAGGTTTCATTGTTCTATTTTCACTCATGTGTATAAAGTACTTCAATGATATTCACTCCTCTTTCATATTCTCCTTTCTTCCTCCCCCTCCCACTGGACCTACTCCCAAACAGAACCTAATTTAAATTCCTGTCATTCATTTTTAAGGACTGGATTTTGCAGACAGAGAGAACATGTTATATTTGTCTGTCTCAGCCTGGCTTATTTTGCTTAATATGATGATTTCTAGTCCATCCATTTTCCCACAAATGGTATAATTTTATTCTTCTGTATATATACCATGTTTTCCTTATCTGTTCATTGGTTGAAGGGTGCCTGCTGATTCCACATTTGACTATTGTGAATAGTGCTGCTATAAACATGGCTTTGCAGTTACCTCTATTGTATGTTGACTTAAATTTCTTCAGATAGATGACCAGGAGTGGTAGAGAAGGATCACATGGCAGTTCTAGTTTTAGATTTTTAAGGTCTTCCACAGTGATTTTCATAGCAGTTGCAATGTGCTGTTTGTTTTCCTGATGATAGCTACTTTGCCTGGGGCAAGATGGAATCTCGATGTTTTGATTCGCGTTTCCTTTATGGCTAAGGATGCTGAATATCTCTTCTTGTATTTTTAGCCATTTGTACTTCTTGTTTCAGAAAATATCTCTTCAATTCACTTGCCTACTTATTAATTGGATTAGTTATTCTTTTGTTGTTTAAATTTAGAAGCTCTTTATATATTCTGGATATTAATCCTTTATCTGATGAATAACTGACAAAGTTTACTACCATTCTATAGGTTTTCTTTTGGTTCTTGTATTTGTTTCCTTGGTTGTGTAGAAGCTTTTTAATTTGATGCAATTCAATTTTTCTATTCTTGCTCTTATTTCTTGAGCAGCTGCAGTTCCATTCAGAAAAGTGTTACCTAAAACTATATCTTTAAGGTCTTTTCCTATGTTTTCCTTTAACAGTTTCAAAGTTTGAGGTCTTACATTAATATCTTTGATCCATTTGGAATTGATTTTTGTCCAGGGTGAGAGACAGTGCTCTCATTTCAGTATTCTGCAGTGGATATCTAATTTTCCTAACACCATTTGTTGAAGAGACTGTCTTTCATTGAACAATGGTTTTTGGTGCCTCTGTCAAAAATCAAATGGCTGTAGTTGTGTAGGCTTATTTCTGGATATTGTATTTATTTCATTGATCTTTGTGTCTATTTTGTGGCAGTACCATGTTGTTTTTGTTACCATGGCTCTGTAGTATAATTTGAAATCAGATATTGCTTATTTTTGTTCAGGGTGGCTTTGTCTATTTGGAGTTTTTTTTTTGTTTTCAAATGAATTTTAAAACTTTTCTTTACTGTTTTCTTTCATTTCTTTTCTAAGATCACTTTAATTTGGCAAACTTTCCCACATTCCTTCCTTTTCTTCATAAGACCATCCAGAATATGTTTGGAAGTTCATGACTTTAAGGACTGTGATCTTAATAAAGATTCATTCTTGAATGTGGTATGGTTTTCTTGAGAGAGAGAGAGAGAGAGAGAGAGAGAGAGAGTGTGTGTGTGTGTGTGTGTTTCTTCATTTAGGTCTGGCATATTTCTTGATATTGTTATTCTTGTTTAACTTGTGTGTGTGTTTGTGAATTCATTCTATTTCCATTGTTTTTCTAACATACAGGAAAGTCCTATTTTTTAAATATTTTATCCTTTATCACCTATGCAATTACCATTTGTAAATTGTCAGTTTGTCCTGTTCTGCTTTTCAGCAGTTTATTTTATTACCTTGAACTTGTGAAAATTATATTCTTTCCAGTTTTTATTTCTTACTTCTGTTATTTGCACTGGTTAGATGATCAGATAAACATTAAATATTAAACAATAGTGGAGATCCTGGTGTTTCTAAACTCAATTAAAGTATTTATAGAGTTTAAATATTAACAGTATGGTTTATTAGTTTAAGATAGTTTTCATTTGCCTTATTGAGACAGTATCTTTCAAATTAAAATTTAGAAATGGTTGTGTGTGTATATGTGTGCAAATGTATGTGCACGTGTGTGTTGTGTGTGTGTGTGTGTGTGTGTGTGTGTGTGTGAGCATTTTAGGGAATTTTGAACTTCATCAAATACTGTTTGTTAACTGTAAAGGTGATCACTATTTTTTAGCCATATTACAACCTGGTGTTACCTTACCTTGTCTCATCTTAAAATAATTCATTTACTTGAGCTTAGTGACAGGGCTTAGTTCCAAAGGGAGGTGTGCCTCCACTAAGTAACAAAAACCATGTCATTGAATTTAAGATTGCTATCTGCTATTTTGAGGTTCTCATGCACTGACTCTATGGTAGATTATCATGACGTGTATTAAATACTTGTATAACACTTATCTTTCATTCTTGTTCTGTTTTAAAAGCTTTTTTGTTTTCTTCCACTTTCTTCTTGAGTATATCATCAAGGGTTTTGTTTATTTTATTATTACTCAATCATCTTTCTTTTATATCAGGTCTTCGACATTTTCTATTATATAATATTCTTTAATTTTGGCTTTATCTTTATTATTTCTTATCTTCTGCTCGTTTAAATGGCATTTTTTGCCTTCTTGGTTTCAAAATATAATTTATACAATTTCTTGTTTGATATTAAAACATTTAAGAATATTTTCTGAAATTCTCATTTATATTAGCTTCTTATACTTCTTGTAAAATTTATAATTATTTGCCTAATTTTGAATAATTGAGGTAATTTTCTTTGTGTACTGAATTAAGCTTTTTTAAAATATGCAAGATACTGACTTTGAACAATCATGTATGCTGAAGTGGACTTTTTCTTTAGTTTATCTTTAAATAAATTAATCTTTATATGCAGAAAACCTGTTTTGTACTGTACTCTTTTCTCTCTTATATTTTACTTTATTCCACTTTTTTTCCAAATAGTCAGTTATTCCACAAATGCTTATAGAATAATTTTCCCCATTCGTTTGGAATTCTGTATTATTCTGTAGTACGTCCCCACACTTGTACACAAATATGTATATACTATTTTGATTCTGCTGTTGAATAATTCAAGTCACAGTTTGTATGTCCTCTGTTCATCTTAAAAAAGGGACTTTTTTGGCTATAAAGTCATCTAGAGGTCAGGTTGAAACTATGCCCTCCATGAAGAACAAATTTGTATGATGCTGTAAGGTTGAGAACTGACAGCACAGGGAATGAGACTGTCATTTTTTATGAAAACTACTTGTATCTTCAGTCATTTCAGCTGCTTTCTTGCTTTTACTTGATTTGGACTGCTGTAGTAACCTTGAATTTATGGATAACACTAAGTCCCAGTAAGCTGCATGATTGCCTGGTGTCCCATCTTTATTTACTTTCTACCAAGGGACAATATTAAGCTGTTTATTAAATTACACAAGTTATTTGTCACAGAAGGAATGGCTGTGCTACAAATTCTAGATCACTGTTATAGTGATCTTCTTACCAAGATTTGCAGTAGGTGTCACAGAAATTTCTTAAATTAACAAGATGCTTTTAATTTCAATGGACTTGCAGTGTTGTGCTGGCCAAAGGGAAGAGCTATTTTTGTCATGGCCTGGACCAAACAAAGGGCCTTCTTCTCCCCTTGTTTTTACTTAAACACAGAATACTTCCAGATGACTCAATAAGTAAATCAGACAGCTCAACTGACTGTCAAATGGGTTGCTCTAGATCCAGACAGATCCATTAAATGTGTGCCTCTTTCCTAGTAGGTAGAGAGGTTAAGGTACTACATATTTCTCCGATAGGAAGGGATGACTTTTTTTTGCCTATTCTTGGATCCTTTTTGTAAAGGGAATCCTACTGTATACATTCCCTATGGCTGTAATCAATCATTACGGCTTTAGGCATCATCCTCAATGTTGTAAGTAGCCTATCTGTTTTCTTTGCTTTTCAGTCTTCTCTTTTGTAAACATTGTCCTATAAAGGTTGTTTATAAGTTCTTTTAAATTATAAATTATTAAATGGTTCTAAGAACATTTTTGTGGGGGAGCTAGGTATGGGATATGAATTTTATTGTCTCGTTCCTCATTTCTGGTTGTAAAGAGAAGATACCTAATCATGAGTGGATATTGAATGTCACCAAATGCCTTTCTTTCATCCACTGAGGTATGCTTGCTTTTCTCTTTTGTCTTTTGTAGTGGAAACTGTGGGGGTCCATATCTGCCTTAGTGCTTCAGTGCATTCAAGTGCATTTCCAGCTGTCAGCATCTGTAATTCTTTTTTTCCGAAGACTTTCTTGGAAGCTGCAGAAGGCTGTTCTGTGTCTGCATGAGGCAGTAGCTACGAATTGACCCAAACAGCCTTCAGCCCTCAAGCAGTGACTGGCACAAGTTGGTATTTAAATGTCCCAGCAGCTTTAGTTGGGTTTAAGTTTCATGTGTGCATTTTATGCTATGTAGTTTCCCGATGGGATGGAATGCCAGTTGCTTGCAGTGGTAGCTGGTGTGATAACACATTGGGCCATTCTTTGGTCTCTTTTCCTGATGGTTCTTAAACTTGCCAAGTTAATTAGAAACAGATACTCATCTTGTGTCTGCTTCTAGGAAAATACTGCCTAGACTGTTGAGAATTTCACTGTTGATATTTCCAACTTTGTGTTGTGGAATAAAGCATGTTTATCCCATGCATTTCATTGTATTTTGCAGGAATTCTTTTACTATTATTCTGTGGATGAGTTTTGCACCCACAGTCATGAGTTCAATTAGCTTTTTTGGATGCTCTTTCTCACTGTTACTGCCATTTTTTTCTGGCAAGGTAATGGTATTCTCGTAAAATGAATTGAAAAATTTCTTTTTTACTTACTGGGATAGTTTATGAAAGACTAGAATTAGTACTTCCTTGGGTGTTTAGAAAAGTGTTTGAAGCCATTCATGGCTCATAATTTTTACAGAGTTTATTTTAAGAGTGTGTATGTGGTATAGGCCTCTCAGGTGCTATGTTTTCCTGATCTTCTCATCTTATCAGTAGGTTATCACAGGTGCTGGCCAGGCAAACTAACCTGTGACTCAGACCTGATAGGCCAATGTAAGTTCTAGGTTAGATGATAAAGGGGTAATTTTATCCTTGTCAGCTATAAAAATATCCTCTTTTCTCAAAAAAATTTAATTGTAACAAAGTAGAAAGTTACCAAATTATTAACTGCATGACGGTACTGAAAATTCTGCTAATTTGCTCCAGGTCACAGCCCACCTCTGGAGCAGCAGCTGCAAGTTCATGCAGTGCCTATTTATGGTGTGATTCTTTAGACTCAAGACTTCTGCAGGAAAGAGGTAAATACTTTTTCCATGTCTCTAATAGTGTCACTCTTTCTTAATTTTTGCCAGGGACAAGACTTTTTTTTCTTGACCATTTTGGTACAGAAGAAAAATTCTAGGGCTGTCATAGACTGACAGGGAGCAATACAGAATCTATTCCCCGTAAAGCTGTACATTTTAATTGTACTCTTAGAATTTGGGGAAATGACTGCAGATGAGTATTACAGTGGTCTCATCAGGCCTGTAATGACTGTGATATTCGAACAATCACCTGTCTCCTATGTCTTTGACTAGGGTCCCCCAGGGACCCAAAACACAGAATTAGTTCTGAGATATTATCTAACCATGGCAGTACATGAGTGTTTCCTTTTCGTTGATATTCTCCAAACAGCTTCATTTTGGGAGGAGGCAAGGAAAATATTCCTAATATGCCCATGAATTATTATTGTTGGGGCCAGTGCTCTCTTCCATGAATTAGGTCCATGAACTGACTGGTGGTGGGTTTGGATGAGAGGTGTGACTTTATTATGGTGGTTCAAACTTCTGCTTTCAAGAAATGGAGGATTTTTCTCACAAGGTCATATAAGTCAAAAGTGAGTTCAAGAAGGGTATCCTTCTGTTTCCTTCCTCAAGACTCCATGATCAATCCGTCATTCACATTGGGTCAGGGAAGTGATTAAGTACTATACTTCCATTTCTCTTTCGCTTCTCTAGGCATCAGGGGATGAATGAAAGTGTGCTCACCAATAGGAGAAGGGGACCAGGAACTAGAGAATAGGTTAGCTCGAGAGGAATTAATTTAGAAGGTAACACGGAAAGCAATGTGAGCCAACTCCCTATATAGCTATCCTTATCTCAACTAGCAAAAACCTTTGGTCCTTCCTAATATTGCTTATACTCTCTCTTCAACAAAATCAGAGATAAGGACAAAATCAGAGATAAGGGCAAAATAGTTTCTGCCTGGTAGCGAGGGGGTGGGGGGGAGAGGGAGGGGGTAGAGGGAAGGGGAGGGGGAGGGGGAAAGGAGGGAGAAATGACCCAAACATCGTATGCATGTATGAATAAAAGAAGTAATAAAAAAAAAAGAAAGAAAGGGTGCTCACATGCTGACATGCTGCTCTACAATGTGTTTCTCAAAGCTTTGAAGAAGGAAATGTCTTCTGCCTTATTGCCTATAACTAAGGGACTGGGGATAACTCATAATAGGAAGGAGGTATAGTTAATGATAAGCCAACAGAGAAAGATACATACTTAGAATGAAACACAAAGACCACAGGCATGAAAAAGTACTCTGTTGCTTCCCAACCCCAACACAAGTAGCAGCCACTTTAGTAGAGGACAAAGGCATTCCCTTTTGGGCTCAGATTCAACTTTCCAGTTTTAATAACATAATAAGCGTTTAGAGCTCAGTTAAATTACTATTTTATATAATGTATTTTCATCTAATTATGTTTTTCATTTAGAGTATACTTTGCAATAAAATATACCTGTGATTTTCTTCAAATTATGGGTTGTAAAATCTATTTAATGTTCTGTGACAAGCATGAACAAAAAGAAAAAAACCCAGAAAATTGAAAATATTAAAATACATTTCATACACAAAATAAGGTTATTATTTTGTGAAGCTTTTGTTTCTTTTCATATATAGTGAAGTACAAGAAAATACTCCACCATTCTTTATATTAAACACAATTTCAAAGCTCATTTGGTAGACAGGCTATATTATGCCTGTTTACTTTCAGTCTTATATTTGAGTCCTGTCTCACTCGGGGGCATATAGACAAGCATAGCTTTTAAGAGCCCATATGAGCTATTTTTCTCTGAAGTTTGTATACCTCAGAATGACTTTATTTCTTTAACAATGAAAACATAACCTAATTAAGCATAAAATGATTATGTCACAATCTTTTCTTCTGAAAACTTTGTACTCTTTGTCTTCTGGGACTTCTATTGTGGAGAACTCTAAGATATTATTTTCTGATTTTTTAAAGTAAACTTTGTGTGTGTGTATATGTGAATGTGTGTGTGTGTGTCTGTGTGTGTATGTGTTGGAGTTCCCCCCATACCTTTCTAATTACAGTGTTTTCCAACAGATTTATAGGAATGATTCTCTTCCAGTCTTCTTGCCCTTTCAATTTTAAGAAGGTAATCCCCTCTTATTCACAGGGGAATTTGATCCAAGATCCCCAATGGGTGCCTGAAACCACAGGAAGGACCAAACTCTATATATGCTCATGTTTTCTCCTATATATACATACCGATGTTAAATTTGAGAAATTTCACCATTTTCCTTAAGGAAGAATTTATGGCGTCTCTTTGGTATATCTGAATTGCCAGCACCACTGCTTTTGTGCTTGTACTTGAACAGAACCACTGCAATACCAAGACAGTCCATTTGATAACTGAGACAGCTGCTAAATGACTAATGTGCAGGTAGCACATACATAGTGGATATGCAGAACAAACGGATGATTTACACCCGAGGTGGGATGGAGCAGGATGGTCTGAGATTTTATTACACTATTCAGAATGCTGTGTACTTTTAAACTTATGAATTGTTTATTTCTGGAATTTTCCATTTTATATTTTCAGACCATGATTGACTGTAGGTAACTGAAACCAGAGAAAAGCAAAACCGTGGGTAACAGGTATGATTATATTCATGGTTTTATTTCAAATCAGTTTGAAATTATTGTAACTAGGTTATTATTACCACACTTAAAATAGTCCTGAAAATCCTTTCAATCTTTCCTTTTGTTCCTCAAAATTATCAATTGTAAATTAGTATTAAAAGGGACAGTTAATCGTTCATGTCTCCTGCACCCCTCTAGCATCAATACTAAAGTACAACTTCTTCAGGAAGATTCAGTGTTGTTCCTAAAAAATGCCTTGCTAACAAGTTGACTTACACATAACAGATGGGGCTCCAGAAAGGGATTCCAAAATCCAACCTGATTTTGGAATATTTCACACTGGAATTTTCACATCAGTCTTTTCTGATGTCCTCTTGCCCAAACTATTTCAGGGCACGCTTTCCCACCCTGTGTCCTGCCTCAGGCCAGTCCTTTAAGAAGCCCATCTGGACTTTGTACAAGCTGTTCTCTCTGAAAGCTCTTCTCCCAGATCCTTTCTTTATTAGCTTCCTATCATTCAAGATCTGCATAAATGCCTCCCCAGAACAGCCTCCTCTGACCTACTGATGCACCTTTACAACATCCTAGGATTTATCTGAGTCATATAGTTTTTTTGTTTTGAATGTTTATTGTCTGTCTCTCCCTAGATATACAAATCTACATCTTATCTATTTCATGGATGAAGTCTTTAAGTCTTCATACTTCCTGAATGACTGTGCTCCCTTAGTTACTAAGCAGTTCTAAAAATGAATTGCTTGACCATATAACACTTGAAATTATGCACATATTTTACATAACAAGTTACATATTTTGTAACTTCATATTAATTCCAAGATATGATCATCAGAAGTTCTGTCTTATCTCAGAAAGATTACTTTTCTCTTCCGCCACTGTTTTCTTATATAAACTAATACTCGATTATGTTTACTATTTTGTTTTTTATATAGGATCACTGCCATAATCACTTATTTGAATGGTAGCTAGCTGTGTATCCTTTGAAAAATTATATTAGCATCTGTCTTGTTTTTTTTTTTTTTTTTGAGACAGGCCCTCACTAGTTAGCTCAGGATGGCCTTGAACTTGCCCCATAGTGCAGGTTAGCACTGAATTTGCTATCTAGCCTAGATTGGTCATGAACTTGTGATTTTCCTCCCTCAGCCTCCCAGGTACTGGGATTACAGACATGAAGTACCATGCCTCCTTTGATTAGCATCTGTTAAAAACATTCAACAAACATCACCCCATATCTATTCAATGTCATGTAAAACAAATTTAAAGGAACTTTTAGACTAAAAAATATGTTTTCTTTGCAAAATATGTATGTGTATGTCTTCACATGTTTTCCTGAACATGTCTTGCTTCCAAGAACTTTAAGGCAAACCACTTCAAACCCATAGTAATAAAGGTCTCTTAGCTTCTCAAAATCACCTATGTATTCTTTTTTTAGGCCAGTAAATCATAATTAAATCACTTTCAGGATCAACAAATGTGATAAAACAAATACACATGTGCAAAACTGTACATAGCAAGCCATCTGTTGGCATCTGCATAGAACTAGTTCTATAAAACCTATTAGATACCAAAATCCATGAATGCTTGTCTCTAACATAAAATGACACAGTGCTTGCATGAAACATATGCACATCTTCATCTCCAGATTACCTATTATATGAAATACAATGTAAAAGCCAGAAAAATAGTTGCTATACTATGTTGTTTAAGGCTATGGAAGGCCAAATGTAATTTCAGTGGGTTCTTAGACTCCACCAATCCTTATTAACCCATATTAAGAGGATCTGCTTTAGACTATTTTGCTGTCTTACTTTTTTCCTCAAGTATTTTCATTTGCATTGTTTTATTTGTGAGCAGTCTCTAGGACTTTAAGAAAGAACAATGTATCTGGCTTGGATTCAAGCAATTTCATCTTTTTATGATTTTGTCTTAGGAAAGATATCACATAATCTTGGAAACAATGTTGGGTAAGCCAGACAACTTACTTTTTTTCTCTTTATTCATTTCCAATGTCATGATTACACACAAAAGTTATACTCCCAAAGGGACTATATATAAAATGAAATCCATTTGACAACCTCCTTAATGTGTTAAAGTTTCCATTCCAATATTTAAGGTTCACATTAATTTTTGGAGTTTGGAGCAAACAGACTGTATGCCGTGTTCTTTCTCAAAGTGTCTGGTGAGTTGGATTCTTGGTAACACAGTGACAAATAAGTCTTCATTATTTTTGGCACTGATGAAATGAGTCTAGTAAGTGGTATTCCCAAACGAGCATATATCATTTTATTACAAGCATGGTAAACATTGTTGATACAGGTTCAAGTCTCGCTTTAGAACTGACCAATCTTATTATCAGGACTTTGAGTAAAAGTATGCTCATGATGAATTTCCCCAGTGTGACTGAACTCAAGTTAGTATACTAACTTATTTTTTAATGTATGTAATCATATTAAATCCAAACACATTTAACAGATATTTACCATTCTTTTTGTGCAACTTTAAATCTTAAACTTTCAAAGAAAATACATTTCTAGTTAATAAAATAGTGCAATCAAAACCTTTATTTTTCTCATTAGACTGAAATAATAAATCAAATGGGCAAGAAACACAGGAAGGGAAGATTTAGCATAAAACATTATTTTTCAAGACATAACGTTAAGGAGATTATGAAAATATGAACATTGCTTATAACTCAATGGCAGAAAGTCAATGCATTTACCTTTGAAAAGCAGAGTTATTCATTGCCTTCAAGCTTCGGTTTAGGACCTTAGGCTCAGAGTGGATGGTCCCCATACAGATGATCGTCTGGCTTTGTAATGAAAGAAAATGGAGGAATCTCTCTGGAAGGAAAACTTAGGTCATTTCTTTCTCAAGCCAAGTGTATGTGGAACACATTAATAGTTCTTTCCTTGCAGAATAAAAATAAAACAGATTCTAAATAAGATAGTCTGAATTATCATAAAGTCTAAAATAAGGATGAATATTTAAAGTCATAATTCATTTAGCTAGTGATACTGAACACCTACTTTGTTTAGGTGGGGATTTGCAGTCACTGTGTGCATGTTACATTTAGCCAACGACCACATTTTAATTTTTAATTAGGAGACATTGGCAGCATATAACAGAATGACAAAGCTACACAAATTCATAAAAGTCAAAGGAAGCAGCATCTTTTAGCCAAAGCAATAAATGTTCTGTGAATTTAGGGAATCAAGGTGTGTGCCTTGTCTTCCCCATGTTCTCCTCCGTGGCAGACTCTGTGGAAGCAACAACATTCCTCTGTGATGATAGGATACTGATAACACAGGGATAGCTGTCAAAACCAGAATGTGCATTCTTCAGTGTCAGGATATCCCCAAACATCAATGAACACCATACATAAAGGAACATAGCAAATTCCAACATAGCATACACACAACAAAATTAATTCATTTATCAGAGACAGATACAATTTTGAATATGCATTTTCTAGAAGGAACCAGAGGACAACAGAGACCATCTGCAGCTGTCAAACCTGTGGAAGTGAAACAATGCACTATGAAATTCACACAATACATGAATCATGAATGAAAAATAAATGCTTTATCAAAAGAAATTGGTTAAGTGGCCTAACATATTCGTATGTATATATTTATATATCGAATGATAAAAATCAGCTTGCATGAGGGTCATAGTATATCTACTTTGAAGTTATATCACACATACCATAAGCAATTTACAGAATTCATTCATCAGGTTTGCATATACAGGAAGTGCAAAATGAATTAAAATACACTGAAATATAGAACACTCAAAATGTACTTATATAAACCTCCCAGGATTGACAGAGATTGGCCATAATCAGCATTTGTCACCATTGCACAAGAACAGTAATTGAGAAAAAAAAAATCCAAGAAAAGGGAGAAGGTTTTTTTTTTTTTTAAAAACAGCTTTCTTTGCTTATTCCATATTTAAAATACTGTTGTCCTTGTTGAGGCGCAGTGTTGATAACTTTGTTCTTGCCCTCAAATGGGGATTTTGTTTGATGATGGTTTATGTTCTGTAGACTTTTGATCTCTGTTTTGCTTCTTGCAGATAATGGGTCCCTTAGTAGGAAATCAGTGGTATCCATAGTAAGTATTTACTATACCAATGACTTTCAGGCCAACCCCTGAGCAGTCAGTAAGATGATGATTTTATTCGCCGAAAGAAAAGAAAAAAAATAGATCTTCCTATTAGAAAATGTCCTATCACTTCACACTAATTCTTTTGAAATAAAAGCTCAGTGGTTTGCCAAAGAAAATACTAGCAACAAAGCGTGATAGCCTCTTCATTTATGCTTCTGGAAGCGGATGCTCCTTGTGTAGGTAACTAGAGTACAGGGGGTGCAGAATGGTGCTTGGAGTTTAGGGTCAACTTTGCTGTCCGCTCCGTAGATTTTACAGGCGATTTGCTCTTTGCTTTAAGAAGAGAAAGTGATATTGGAAAAAAGTCAGCACTTTAGATTAAAGCAAAGCACCCTTCACAAAGCCACAAACAAGAAGCAGGACAGAAAGTCCATGGCTTGTAGCTATCCTCGCACCTGCGGAAGAAGTTATAAGATATTCGCTCATCTTGAAGATTTCCAATGCTCCTTATTAGGCTGTTTTAAACACATACATATATATATTTAATTAGCTCGCCAGCTTGGCTCTGGTGCTCATGAATGTCTTGGCATGCACTGCAAATAACAACACATACAAAGTATTTCAGTCCCGGGAAGCTGGCGGTGTCTGTCTGTTTTCAAACAATGGCATCCTATGGCTCAGGACCTGGGAACTCTGACAGGAACAAATCCAAATACTTTTCCCCCAAGGAATGCCTTGAGGACCATTCCCTGGATGATCCTACATTGGTTGTTCCGTTTTATGCATTAGCATAAAACCCCAGAAAAAACAGGAAACCCTGGGAACACCAGGCTTCCTGGGATGAGGACTGTGTTGGAGGTGGGCACATCTGAGCATTTACTTTTAGATCAAGTTCTTCCTGCATTTTTATCTTTCAAATCTGAGGAAGTGTTAGTGCTACCAAGCACTAGAAATTTTGAAAGCACTTCAATAATGGAAAGGGAAGAATTAAATCGTATTTTTGCATTTTCCTTTATATATTCTATGCTCAGCTTTTAGCTATGAATGACATACACTTGTATTAGTGAAAAACAAAAATGTGATGAAGTGCAAAGCATTTCTCTCCCTCTCTCTCTCTCTCTCTCTTTCTCTCTCTCTTCCTTTAAATTGGAGAATGGCTAAATGGATTTTGAAGGGTTAAGGATGGGGAAATTCAGTTTTGTCGATATTTCAGGTAGACCATGTTTGGCTCCATACTGGCAATGACAAAAACTGCAACAGAGCCAGGCATGGTGGTGCACATTGGTAATCCCAGCATTGAGGAGGCAGAGGTAGGAAGATCTAGAGTTCCAGGCCAACCTGGGCTACCTAATTAGATCCTATCTCAAAACACAAGAAAAAAATGCAGCACCATTCCTTGCCACTCAAAAAGTCACTGAAGAATAATTAATTTGGCTCTAAAATGGCCATTTAGGCTGACAGAGTGGCTCAAACGGTACAGTGCCTGTTTAGCAAGCATGAGGCCCTGAATTCAAACCCCAGTACCACAAACAAAATGAAGTAAAATAAAATAAAACAAACAAAACGGCCATTTCATAGACTCGCATTGCTGTTTATCTGTTAACTTTGGGGTTGTCACTGATTTGCCTTTCTGGTAGTTGGGCTGTATATATGTAAATATCTCCTCTCAGAAATCTAATGACCAAAGACCCAGAGGTCAAGTGGGAGTCTCTGAAGAGTGTTCCCATGTTCAAGTTGGGTAACAAGATTCAGAGATGCAAAAGTGACTGCTCAGTCCACATACAGCTCTAAGTACAGAGACCATGCAAAGAAAATACACACAATCTATGCAGAGCCATTAACTTTCCATAACAAGTATATATTCTTGTCAGCTTTTTGAAGAGAGATTCTTTGATCAGAATTCATTAGATGGAAAAAAAAAAGATGACAAATTATTACATGGCTCCCTAACTAGCCATGACACTTGACTTGATACAAAATATGTCTGGTATTGAATAAAAGTTTTTAAAATGCTAATAGCAGTAAAACTTGTTAAAATCATTCACCCAAAAATATTTTGTGAAATAATAGTTCCCTTTCAGTACAAGCATTGCAGGTTGGCTCTAATTTGCTGAAATTGCACCATGTTTTATGCTGGCCTCTTCTCAATTTGTCAACCTGACATCCCTGACCCCATCACTCCTATAAGACAGTAAGGAAACAGCTGTTTCCTTTGGACTCAGCATTTCCTGTCATGTGTCTAGCATGTGCAAGTTAAAGTATAATTTACATGAGTATTTTGACTGAAAAGAAACCCAGTTTTATGCTGTTGAGAATAGTTTAAGGCCATGAAATTTTTTAGCAGCCTACAGATATATAATCCACCAATGCAATGTGGTACTTTTTTCAGATTATAATTTTTCATTCACTCTAGCTGCATGCATTTAGTAGCATATGTTAATTAAATGAGACTTATTTTGTCAGGACAATTATAAAGATTTTCTTTCTAAAGCAAATTCTTTCTAAAGTAAATACTAAAGCAAATCTGTATTGCCATTAGAGATCATGAAATGTTTTTTTCTTTGTTTTTTATGTCTTCAGTGAACAGAGATGTACTCCTTTCTCTTTGCAGCCCCCAAGACTTTTAGATAGTGAAATCTGAGAACCTAAAAGGTTATAATTTGTCCTGTGTAATTTTAACAATTAACTACTATTGTCATTTTATTCAGATTTATAGTATTTGCATAAAATATTATTCATCAAAAGTACTATGATTTATCATATAGAATTATTAAAAAATATTGTTTTTTTGTTGAGAGCAAACTTTGGCCACTCATCATGCTCTATTTCAGTTTTACATTTCACTTTTGTGAAACTGAGAGCCAGATTTGTCATCAGGAATCCTGAGTTCTAATTTCCCCTGCTGCCAATCACTTTGGAGATATCAAATAAGACATTTCTTTCTTTTATTTTCTAAGATGGGTATACCTGTGTATTATTGATTTTTTTTTAAGTTTTGTTTTTCATATGAGCAAGGCGGACCTTGCCTTGGCTCACCTGTTTTGCTTTATTTGGTTTCTTTTGCTCCATGTCTGGGCCACGCAGATAACCTGTTAGCCCTCCTTAATGCAATCAGGCATTAAGTATCTATTGCCCTGAGATAACCTGCCATCCATTTATCTATTTCCTCTAGTGGGTGGAAATCTCCTCCCTCTGACCTTCACAAGTTCTGTGACCTTCACCTGTACGGCATTTCTTGTAATTTATTATCATTCATGTCTTATCTAATCCATTACACTATCAGCTTATTAAAAGACTATTTTTTTTTCAGCAATCTTAAAGATAACTCTCCATATCTAAAACAAGGCCTCAAGGGCTTTTTAACTTTTGCTCCCAACATAAACTAGCCTGTGAAGATGAAAGGGAGATGCTTTTATCTAACGATGTGAAGAAAACGTGCAGGTAACAGGCCTAGATGGAGAACAGCCAAACAGGTCCAAGAGATTTCTCATGGACTCAGAATGCCTCTTCATTATATCCCTCAGCTTGTAGCTAACAATGGCGCCTCTCATTTGTTTTTGTGCTTACCGACTTTCATAGTACATGCTCAGGGGTCATTCCCCAAGCCTTGGTAAGGCAGGGAAGGTATTTTCTCCATTCTATAAATGGAGGAAAAGCATGTAATCAGTCTTCTCAGATGTCTGAGAGTGCAGAAACTTAGCTCCCATTTCTCATCGCTTTAAAATACTCATCAATGGCTGGTGTGGGCATCACCTACACTGAGACATGGACAAGCAAATATTTCTCAAAGTGTGAAAAATGAAAAGTTTGATCAAGCAGCAACACAGAAAAAGCCTCAAGGATGGTGTCTCTACTATCCTTGTTACTTCAGAGAACAACAGAAATTTCACCAATTTCTTTAAAGACCACCACCACAACTGAAAACAAAGAGCCCAACAGTCAAGACCTCAGCATCCTCAACAATTGAGCCAGAAATGGTATGTCTTATGAGACCTAAAGACATTACTTGTCAAAACAGCTCTGCCCCACAACCTCAACAAGGGTCATTTTAATGTTCAGGTTAGTACTCCCTGTTCTCCACCTCATTAATTGTGTGCAACCTCCCACACTGGAACATCTGCAGCCACAGTCAATGTTTTCCCTCTTCCCTTTCCTTGCCCCTCTCTCTGCCTGCCAGATGGAAAATGTTAACTTAATTAGCTCCCTTTCGGCACCTTCCATTTTGGTCTCCATCTGAGCCACTGTTTCTTCCTGTGCCCATTGGATGTCTTGCTCACATGAATGTCCAAAATGGCTAAAATGTACCAGGAATCTGCTGTGTACCAGGCATATGCAGTAGGCATATATATATAGTCTTAGTCTTCTCAACAACACTACTCTACGTAAATGTGCAGATCAGGAATATTAACTCAGTGACATGAAGTCACCCACCCAGGTTACATGGAAAACAGAATAGAACAAAGACAGGGAAATGACACAGCAGTGCAGGGGAGCAGCATGGTGGACGGCTTCACATCTGTTGAGTCATTATTTGAATGTGTATCAAACTTTTCAGAGAAAATGCACAGGCTAGAACATGCCCTAGAGGAAAAACTTATTTCACATAAAATTTAACTTTCCTCCAACTCTGAACTGAAAAAAAGATATTGAATATGGAATCATCATCAGACTTTTAGTTTTCCTAAATGCTAATAATAAGTAAAGTTTGTCTTGTTCTTCATAATATACCAAATGTCTTAGGATATAAAGATGTTTTTGATTTTTCTAGTTATGAACTTTTGGAACTTAAAGCTTGCTCTGAAATCACATATGTATTTGAGTGATGTGTGGCTCTATCATTACTCTGACATTCCCTCTTCTTTCTAAGAATCTTTTTTTTTTTAAAGCTTTTGACTGAAATTTGATAGTTTGGAACCGAGAAAGACTGTTGATTATTGAAAATACCATCATTAGTTATTGATTGCAAGGGAATAGAAGGTAGAGCTCTTGGCTAGGTGAGAAAGTCACCAGACATAAGTACTTAATTCAAATAATCAAGTGGAGAAAGGAGACAAGCACGTAAACAATTTAACTTATGCAAACTTTACAGCTCTTCAAATACCACCTTTTCCTGCTTTGAACATTTTCTGAGGCATTAATTCCTATATGAACACAACTTTTAGCTGGTCTAGATACGGGTAACTTTCCCATTCAGGGCATTTGTGTGTAGCTTCAGGCATGGTTCTTGAAAGGTTTTTCTCTTCTTTTTCTTCTTATTTGAGTACCTACCAGAATCAAAAGGAGCAAGAAAATAAAGACAAAAAAAATTTCTCTCTCCCTGTGGCTCTACAGTCTGACTCCAGAATCTTTATTTTGTAAAAGTGAATTATTAGAGATGCTCTTCATATGGACAAACCTAAAACACGGACTGTCCAACACAAAAGCAGCAGCAGCCCTGCAACATTTTGTCTGTGAAGAAGGAGGCTTGGCTTATAAAAAACTGAGTGCTCAACTCAGCTCCTAGAGCAGACTGGCCTCTGATACACTTTTCTTTTATTACGCATGTCAGCTTTAAGAACTGAAAATAACTTTGTGAGAACATTTGAGCTAGCATTTAATGCAATTTTTATTCAGGTTTACACATACTAAATCACTATTGAAGGGGAAAGATCAAATAATAGGATGATTTTATCCTATAATTTTTTGAGGATAATATCTTTTTTATTAGAATTCTTAAGGTCCAATGCCAATTTCTTCGAAATCCATTTTTTTAAAAAGAAGTGTGCTTCGTTTTGACCTAATACATAAATCACTGATTTTACTGTGGCCTGACATGTTTGCAGAAGTTGCTTAAATTTCTTTTCTTGTTTTCCTTTAGTCAGCAAATGTGCAGCTCTATTCTAGGTATGAGGTCCTCTTATTGTAGCTGAGGGAGAAAGGTACAGTCACCCATGAACCAGGTCCAAATGGCAAGACAACATGTCCCACTCACCACAGAAGGTTCCAGACTTTCCTCCTGCCTACAGCTGGTCACTGCAGCCTTTCAGGGCATCTACCAGCTGCAGTTCAATGAGAATGGACACATAAGAGCAATGCTAACTCCCTCCTTCCAAGACCTCAACTCAGCACATTTTCATGGTTATTTACCCACCTACGTAACAATTGATCTTGTGCAGACAGTGTAATAAATCTGACAGAAGCAGCTACTGTTTTGATTCTACTGTTCCTTTACCTTGGGCTATGACCCCGTGAGGTTGCAAGAATCTTCTTGCTGATGGGGAATGAAGCTGAGAGGATTGATGTGGTTTGTTCAGGCTTACTCAGTAAGTAGGTAATGCAGCTGAGAGTCCAAGCTGGGTTATGTTGGACTCTACAACTAAGATTTGTACTTAATTTGTGTCATAATTTCCCCTACTTTTCATAAGTGAAAACCTTATGCTTTCTCAATTCTGATTGTTTAAAATACAAAGTTAATATGAGTGGCTTTGACAAAGTGGGAGAAGACTATAATTTGGTGGAACAGAATGCTTCAAAGAGAGAAGGTTTTTAAAAATTTTTTTGGATAGGTAAGAAATGTTTTTAAGTATTTTTTTTATAATTGTGGAAGAATTTTTTTTCTTTTTGGTGGTGTTGGGGATTGAACTCAGGGTCTTTTTTATTTTTTAGGATATATTAATTGTACAGGGGGGGATTCATGGTGACAATTCCAAATAGGCTTATATTATACATTAGTTAGATCACCCCGTCTCTCCCCCTCTACACCCTCCCAACCCCACTTAAAGCAATTACAAGAAGTTTCTTTGTTCTGTTTCATATAAATACATTAAATTCATCCACTATATACCTTCAAAGAGGGAAGTTTTAATACCATATATATTTATTTAATAACTTTTAACTCATAAATAAGAATTATATATAATTAGCACTACATTTACTTGCATGTAAATAAATGCTGCGGAAGTGCTTGAGACTACTTACTCAATTTATGTAAGCTGTCTGCATATATGCTTTCAGTGTTAATTAGTGAATTTTCCATTCATAACATGAAGGTAGACAGTAACCCAGACTTTATTTGAATAATCAAATTCCACAGAAGGGATTTCACATATGTGGTTTTGCTACACTGATAATGTAGAATAATGCCAAATTTGACTAAGGACATAAGTACATTAAGATGGAGAATGAAATAGAGTCAATGATGACGAGAGCTGGCATCAAGCCAGCTTGACTGCTAATACACCAAGCCCATTAGTCCCAGGGATGAGCATACTTGGCCTGAGTTGGGAAGTGTACCATGGCTAGGACTATTTAATACTGCATGAAGTGACCAGAGAAATGTATTTTAATAACACTTGTGTTGAGGGAGTAGGAGTTGACTTGGCTGAATATTTGAGATAGCTTTTGAATATTGTCACTAATTGGTGAAATAAAGAATATCTCTTTTCACCCACTCTTTTTCCATATTGTTATAGACCTCCATCTCCAAGGCTATCAGAGGTAAATTCCTCATCAATGAAGGAAAAACATGTCACATTTTTAAAGAATTCAGGTGAAAAAGGAGAAGGGAAAGAAGGGAGAGAAACTTAGCTGTAAATTTGCAATTTCAAATTTCCATGTATCTTCTTATATAAACTGAAAAGTAAAGATATCACCAAAATTCAAAAATATTTGTCAAATTAAAACATTAACTTTTGTTGTTTAGCAATGTTCAATTTTGAGGAAGAAATTACTTGAGGACCTAATGCTAACAAGACATACAAATTATCAATCATATGGCCTTGAAAACAAACTTATTTCAACATAAGGAAAAGTCTTAAGATTTTGTCCATATATCTTTCAAGTTTGAGGTAATTGTTTTTGCATTTTCTTTAATCTAGAAGTTTCAAAATTTTCTGACTTAGTATCTTTTATAAGTTATCTACATAACAGAAATGATCTTCTTAGCTATCAAATTTAAGTAATTAGAGATATTTGAGTAAGAGTTTTTTATTTTATCAAGGCAAACAAATCAAGGATGGAAGTATAATTTGTCTGCAAATATTATATTAAATATGTTAATATTATTGCTATATTTAGTGTGCCATGACGGATGGTCCAAAATGTTATTTTCCAATCTGCTCTGACCATTACTACATAAATGGTCTGTGATTGTTTTCTTAAATATTAAACAAATTACATACAATTCATGTACATACTTAGCAATGGTATCATCGTCAGAAGAGTTCTGCACTGCACACAAACCAAAACGTAATTTTTCAATCCTTCAACATTTATTTAACCCTAATTGAATGCTAAGCACCATGCTAGGTACTATAATAACACCAAAAGTACCATGAAGACACAAATTATACCTCTAAATTTATAATATTTTCAGATAGTTTGAAATAGAATGAATTTTAAATTCAGAAGTGTTTTTCATTTAGTAGTTGTGATTCTGCTGCTTGCTCCCTAACTATAACACTTTCAAATTGCCTTCAAATCATATTCATTTGTTTAAGCAGAAAAACTTTTTTAAAAAATCAAGTATTTTACAATTATCCAAAGAAATGCTGCTAAAAATGTGTCTGTAACATCAGACACCTAAATAAGAAAGAAAAGAACTGACACAGAACAGACCCCTTCAATGCACAGTGGTTGATACTTTTACAGTTTGACATTTGGAGTATTTGACTGCCGTATTTAATACTCATTAAAATGTTTATGACTGCACAATTAAGATTGCTTAATCTGATTTCTTCTTTCTTTTTTATTTTCTCAATAGCTCCATGGTTGTCTGCCCCAGGGAATAAGAACTCACAGCTCCTAGCTTTTGCAATCTACTTTAGTTCAGAGTTTGCAATGGGTCTGTTTCATACACACAGCATCTGAATTCATGCTAAAATGTTCTCTCAGTCTTTTTATGAAGCAGTCATATGAAGTAAAAAAAATACTCATGATGTATAAATCTTCCAGTGTACTGATTTCCCTTGATATTGTCAAGGATGACGTATTGCTCATTTTACTCTCACTGAATTGGGAGCTACATGAGTCACAACATCGAGAGGACAAATGACTGCATATTGTATTTATGAATGTCACTTAATCAATATAAAGTCATCAACATCACATCTATCTGCTTAAACAAGCAAAAAAATAATTTGATGGTTAGATTCTCCACATACTACCTACAAAATTATATATACATATATAAAATACTCCTAATTTCAATTACACAATTTTTCATTACACTATTTTCAATAGCTCTTTAAGGACACACATGAGTACATTCATGTGAACATGTATCTATATACATGTATATATATATGTACACTGTGCATATATTTTTATTTTTGTCATGAACTCCATAATCACACAGCACCATTATTTTACTTTGCTTCTTTTCACTCATGAGATCCCTGCCTGTCATTTTTATACCTGGAATATTTTAAATGTAAAAGCTGCATAGTACTCAATATATGTTTTAACACATACGTTAGGTAACTCTGTTCTTGGTCACTGTATTTAGTTTTATTAAAAACTCTGATGCTCCACTGACCTTTTTGGGATTTCCTCCCACAGGTATGACTTCAGGGACATGGGGCTGCACAATCTAACATCCCATGACTGACCTTTCCTGACAAATTCTCCTTGAGAAGGGTGGTAACAACTCAGTGCTGGTCACATTGTTGCAGGATGCCTGACTCACTGACTTTGATGACACTTGTTGATAGAAAATATTTGCCAAGATTACATCTTTCAAATTTTAGAAAAATGAGTAAGGGTTTTAACTGGTCCAGCATCAAACCAAGGATATTTCAAAAAATCCCGACATACTTACACTACTGAGACTAGTCAACCAAACACATAGGTTTTTTTACTCTTTTATTCAAACCTAAATTTTCTCAATAAATTGATTGAGAGGTCTTATGTGACTTGCTATTTATTTAAAAAAATGACTACTATGTTTTAGATCTTTCTCTTGTTGTTATTACTGAGGATTCTATATTATGCCGTCAATTTTTTAAAATTTGGATATTGCTGTCATTTAGAGGATTGACTTAAATTTGTGCATTAATCTTGCTTTTATTATATTATATGATCACTTTTGTTCCTGCTAAGTGAGGAGTGGTTTATATAATCACAACATCTGCAAATATCAACATGCTTACTTCTTTTCCTGAGACACAAATATTTTCATATTTGATGCTTCAATTTTTTTCATCAAACTAAACTGAACAAATGTTTCAAATTATTTATAGTAAAATGTTATTTTTTATTTGTAAATTATCTTGTAACTTTAAACTTTCAAACTCAGGCCTCTGATTTCATGCTAATCTTCCTATATTTGATTTTTCTTTTCTGCTTAGTTCCTTTACTATAGTTCATTTGGAGATACATTGTATATTGTGGTAATATGCTTCCTTTAGTTTCTTTTAAATAAATTCTTTCCTAATTGCTCTGTTTTTAATTTATCAAGCATTACATTATTTTGTGTAATTCTGGAACTTTCCAATCTTTGTACACACTACTCACGTTTCTGTTCCACTATTATACTGTTAAATAATGGTTATTTAATAATGTATTTTCATATCTAATAGATAAAGAAAAAAAGAATGAAGAATAGCTGGGTTTACTCACATGGTGGGTTTACTTACTCTGCTAGATGTTTAAAGCCCATTATCTCACTTAAGGTTAAAAATGAACCTTGAATGTTATGTGTCCGTTTCATAAAAAGGGCTTTTTTAAGGTTCAGGGAGATTTTCTGGGCAGCTCATTCAAAGTAACAAGCTGGTAGATGGCAAATCAACGAACTAAATGTGTATCTGTCTGTTATCCCACACTATGACTTTTTCTTATTGGGTTTACTCTCATTTTTCTTTCCTACTGCTTTTGAAAATATTTTCACTTTTGCACATTTTCAGATGTAACTCTAATTACTTTGTGGCTTTAAAAATTCAGAGGATCTTTTCAATTTTTTTTGAAAGCTTCAACACAATTTAAATAACAGAGTTCATGTTGTTTATTCAGGTCAAATTCTTAACAATCTTTTGGACTTTTACAAGAAGGATATACTTACAACTTTGGGCAAAACACCTGGTGGCTAATATGTTATTGTTACACAGAGGGAAACTTATCACTAATTAATGGCATTGTGACAGAAGGAAAAGGAAAGTCCTGAAATTACAAATGATAAGACATAAGCCAGAGTGAAGACCTAATCTTCCTTCTTTACTACCTTGCAATGGGTGAACGAGAACTCCTTTCATTATCACCTCTATTATCCAAAGTCAACTGCTGTCCAAAAAAGTTAATATTTGTCTTGGCTCTTTTGAGAGGCTTTTATTTATTTTTTTGTTGCTGTACTGGAGCTTAAACTCAGGGCCTCTCACTTGCTAGGCAGGCTCTCTACCACATGAGCTACTCTACCAGCCCTGTTGTTAATCTCTTCCTGTGCCTAATTTATTAATTAAACTTTATCATCAGGATGTACATGGAAAAAAAAACATAGTATCTGTAGGGTTCAGACTGTGGTTTCAGGCATGCACTGGGGGGAGGGTCTTAGAATTTGTCCTCTGCAGATTAGGGTGGATAAACTTGATCATATCCTTTCATTGCTGATTATATGTATGCATATGCATGAACAGTTATTATCAATACAGTAGCTAGTTGCCATTTATTAAGTCTTGATGAAGTGCCAAGCCTTAAATGTATATAAAAAAGTGAGGAAAGAGACACATCTATGAGTGCTAGGGCAGAGATCTGAATCATCTTCTTCAAGCTGTGCATTTCTGCCTCTGCTGGTGCCAGGCACAGGGGTATGAAGAGTACCTGCCTCACACTTATGCCCCTTCACAGCTGACACATGCGCTGGTGTTAGATTATCCCAGGCAGAAGTGGTTCTGGGGAGGAGGAACCAACCCTTGCCTTTCCTGTCTCTTTTGGGATTTGTATTACCTTGATCCACAAGATGCAGTCTTTCCACTAACCTCCCAACCTTTTGGTCATCTATCTAGGAAGCTGTTCCTATCATAGTCTGCTGAAATCACAAGGACCGTGATTTCATTTGAGACTAAAGCTTAGAACATTGGCAAATTCTGCCTCATGTCTCCTCAATTACAGACAACCTAGTAATCACAAGTGAACCTTCACATGGCCAGCCATAAGCAAAAACCCCATGCAGCCAAAAGATGGGCCTTGGTTTTATAGGCCAAGCCAGTAACTGAGTTTCAATGAGTAAAGTTATACATAGTTTGCAAAAGGGTTTAACAAGTGTAAACTCTTACTCTTCATAATTCTAGTTCAAACATGGCATTAACAAATTTCTTGGTCTACATTATCCAAATCACTGCCTCAGGTCTGTTTTTATCTTATTCAGAGACACTTGATTTACATAGTGGTCATTTAACTGATAGAATTATAGTGATCAAATTCATTTAGCCTGTGTAAGCAGCCAAGTTGTATCATTTAAACCAAAATCAACATTAGGTCTCAATTTGTGACTAGCTCTTTACCTCAGTGCAGTGCAACATTTACCTCATCACAAAAGTGATCTTTTTGCAAGACCTCCAGCATCTCACTTCACTTTTCCTTATAGCTTTGAAATTTTGTTTTCAGATAATTTCTGCTGAATCTGGCCACTTTTGGAAAGCTGCCATGTTCACATGCTGCAGAGGAGCTCCAGGGAGCTCCGGGCTTCTGGCAGCTGTAGCAACACCTGCCTCTCTGTGCTCAGGTTCACATCATGGTGAAAACACAAGAATCATATTTCAGAGTTTAGAGAATCAACATTCCTGCTGAGTGACTATGGGTTTCACACATGGAAACATAACTACAGCTTTAACTATGGCCAATTTTCCTACAAATATCAGCTGTTGGTCACAGGGGTAAAGAGAAGTGCTTTGCAAAAGTCCATCTCAACACTAGAAATAACAATAACCAAATAATAGTCTCTAATGAATTATTTTGAAGCAACACACATACACACTCTACAGTGAATGGCACAAAAATAGTAGAAAAATTTTCTCATGTGAAAAACCTTTTTTTAAAAACTAGTGATAGTCATAATTCATGAACATAAAGATACCTATTTCTGGTCCTCCCAACAGAGGTCTGAGTGGAGCGCTGTGTGGGGATGTTTCTTAGGCTCCCTGTAGAGTCAGGCATAGATGGCCTGCACTACTCAGTTTGGGAAACTGTTTGGGAGTCTTATCAGATTTGGAATCTTGGCAAAATCATCTGTTTATAAAAACATTATGAGAAAAAGAACATAAAGAGAAAGATAAATTGTCCCTCCCTTTTTCCCTTTATTCTTCAAGGTGCTTAGATTCCTGCAAGAGCTAAGTTGTAATAACTGTAGCCAAGTTGCAATAGGGTATTACCTACCCAGGTTTGCCTGAGACTAAGGATTTATTTCTTGGAATGCAGGATTTAGAGCACTAAAAGAGGCCATTACTACAGCACAAGGCACAACATAAGGCTTCCAAGGAAGCATGAACAACTTGCTGCAGGAGACCAGGATGGGCAAACTCATTCTAACTAAGAGAACAGGAGAGAGTTTTATTAAGGATTTGCATCTTAGTAGGAACTCAGCTCCTGGGGAAAGACTCACACAAAGGAAACAGCATTTACAGAGTCACAGAGGGGAGAGTAGCTCTTCCAAGTAGGAAGAGTAAGTGTGGAGATGAGGAACTCCAAAGAAGCAGGAAATTACATTACAGAAATTAGCAGTGGTGCTTTATAAATAGTAATTACTTAATGCGTGGGCTATTGTGATATGTTCTGTATGTTGGAATTGAAAGTGGGAGAATACCAAGAGCTGCTATACAGAAAGCAAAGAGGGCTTATATTGAGAATGAAACCAGTTAGTAGAATTGGAAAACAGTTTTTCAAGGATGTCATGGGAAGAAATTGCTAGACTGAATGACTAATTCAATAGGCAACTGACAGAGGAAGAGATAAGAACATTTTCAAGGTTTTCACAAAACTGATGGGCTGATGTTATTAAAAGTATAGGAGCACATATAGGAGGAAAAGCATTTGTTTGGTGAGAAAGCTAGGGTGATAAAATTCAGCTCTGAATATTTGAGTTTTCAGTGCCTAACATGAGTATCTATTGGAGTAAAACAAACTACCCCAATATCCAGTCTTTGAAAACAACAGTTAATTATTACCTCTCACTTTTCTGTGTGTTGTCTAGGCTCAGATGTACAGTGATTGCAATGAGGCACAGACTGGGAAGGACAGATGTCCAAAGTGGCTTCCTCAGTCTCATGTGTAGTGCCTTGGCTGTGGCTTCACTCAGCAAGGTGGTCTCAAGGTAGTTGCACTTCTTACATGGTGGCTGGCTTCGAAGAGGTCCTGGCTGAAGCAGCCATCCCTTAAATACTAAGCCTGGAATTTGCATAGCATCACTTCTTCATTACTTATTGGTCAAAGTAGTTCCAGGCTAGTCCAAGCTCAAGAGAAAAGTAATCAGGCTCCACTTCTCAATGGGTGGAATGTCAACAAATATGTGGCCATCTTTAATTTACCACATGGTTTGTAGGACATATATGTGAGAATGTTTAGGGGACAACTGTGGACCCTACTCTGGATCTTCAGAAAAAATTAGGAGTAGAAATGTGAATGGGAAATTTTTCTAAGGAAAATTCAGCAGTCAAAACTATGGGAATGGATAAGATCAAGAAGTTAAGAATGAGAGAGGAATGACATTAACAAGATGAGAGAATAGGAAGGTGAAACAGGTTTGATCTGGTGGTTGGTAACAGTGGGAGGAGGGAGGATATCAGGAAAGGGTAGGAGGTGAATATAGTGGAAAGATTATGTACTCATGTATATAAATAGAAAAATGAGCCCTGTTGAAACTGTTCCAGGAATGGGGGCAGGGGGAAAGGAAAATGATGAAAGGGTGAGTTCAAGTATGATATATTGTAAGAACTTTTGTAAATGTCATGATGTACTCCCAGCACAACAATAGTAATAACACAAAAATAAAAGAATAACATCGTAGAGGAATTGAGGAGAAACCAACACAGGAGACAGGGAAATGCTAAGAGGCAATATACAGGAAGTCAGTTTAAGTAGGTAGGAGAGGTAAGAGTGTTAAGAAGTGATCATCTGACCACCTGCCTTGAAATTGGGAAGAACGCCTTGTGGTGATGGGGAGTTTAGTAGACACAGTGACTTGAAAGAGAACTTTTGTGGGACTGAGGTACAAGGAAAGAGGACAGAATGCAAGGCAGCCACTCCAGGAGGGTGGCAGCATTGGTTGGGCATATACTCCCTGAGATCTGGCTCACAGGATGCAGGCAGGAGGAGGAGAAAGCTGTTCTCAGTTTTGTGTGCAAGTCTGTCAGGGTGGTCAGAAGGAAACAGAGAGAACAAAGGAAGATGGTAGCAGGGCCGGTGGAGGAGATTATTTAGATCTGGAAGGACTGGGGATCCTGGATGAGACATGAAGAAACAACCAGAGAATGTTTTAGTGTTTTAGGGTATTTGGGGATGCAGAGGAGGAGGCAGAAGGAAGTCTCCAAGCTCTAGTGAAGAGGGAACTAAACCACTTCATCCTGGTAGAGAACCTGGGATTTCCTACGTACTTTGAATACATGGCACGCTCCTTTCTGGTCTTTCTTCTCCATCTTTGTTTAGAGTCTCCCTATCATTCCAGTGCTTCCCCCAGGGGGCCTTCCCTGATTTAGACAGCTAGAACCAAGGGTTCTTCCTCCTCAGAATGTCCACAATGCATGTCTGTAACTTCTGGTTCCATGTCATGCTTTCCCCATGTAGCATATTTACTGGCATTTCCTCTGTCTTTCTAAGCTTTGCATATTTACAATTGTTTTAAATGATGGGGAGCCTGGGTTTAGTATGAATATCTGCCACTCTGTCATGTGTACAGAAAACTGGAGAGGGCGCAAAAGATCTGAGGATGAGATACTCCTCAGAGATTATTAACAAAAAACAATTTTGTTTATCTGTTTGCTTTACCATTTTCTTCATTATTTTGGTTCTAATTGTTGATTGCAAAAAGGAGGTAGAATTAAAATGATTTTACAAGTTTAAGAATTTACTTTGGAGGCTGAGATCGGGGGACTGCTGTTTGAGGCCAGCCTGGGCAAAAACCCTTATCCTAATCAATAAACTGGGCCAGGTGGCATGTGTCTATAATCCCAGCTAACACAGGAGGCAGTAGGTGGGAAGACTGTAGTCTGAGGCCAGCCCTGAACAAAAATCTAAGACCGTACTTGGAAAGTAACTGAAGTAGGCTGGGGGCATGATGTTTAACTTTGTAATCCCAGCTACTAGTAGGGCAGAGATGGGAAGCACTGAGGGTTGAGGCCAACCCCAGGCAAAAAAGTTCACGATGAGGGTATCTGGGGATGCAGCTCAACCAAGAGTTAGGCATAGGGGTGCACAGCTGTCGTCCCAGCTCTGGGGAAAGCATAAATAGGAGAATCTCAGTTCAGGCAGGCCAGGCATAAATCAAGATCTTATCTCAAAAATAACCAAGCTGGGGATACAGTTCAGGTGGCAGAGCACCTGCCTAGCATACTCTATTTCAAAGAGGCCTTGAGTTCAAACCCCAGTACAGTAATAATAAAAATACAATAGAACAAAATAAACCAAACAAGTGCTGGAGGTGTGGCTCAAGTAGTAGAATACCTGCCTAGCAAACATGGGGCTCTGAGTTCAAATTCAGTTTCTGCAAAAAAAGTTAAGGATTTATAATTACTTAACACATATGAGAGAATTTATAAAGGTAAGTAAAACAACTTCAAGTAAGGGGCATTCACATGCTCACTAGTCTTTGAAAGACTATCTGGGAAAGATGGAGGACTAATCATATTAAATGACAGTTTAATCTCTGTTTTGCAATATAGCAATATAGCTTTTCCATCTTTTTTTCATATCAATTTCTGTCGTAGGGAAAATATTTGACTTAATTTTTAGGACAATCTGGAGGTTATCTGTAAAGTTCTTTTCAGTTCCCGTTTTTTTCTTCAAAAAGACATAGAGATTTGATAGTATGAATTTAGAGTTGAGTGTGTTAGTCTAAGTAATTTACTGAACTAAGTGAAGAAATATGATGAAAATAAAGGACTAAACAGACCATTTTTTTTGTGATCCAGGTTGATGTCACGTCATGTATAATGCAGCTGAAGCAAGCTTTCTTGTATCAAGTGATAAAACAAAAAGATTAGTATATCTCTTGGCTTGTAAAAGCAACATTTTGACTTTTATGTCTTGCTTTTAATAGAATTTTAAGAAAAGATGCATGATATATAGAATTTACATTCTTCTTTCTCACAAATTAAAATATAAATCATTGAGAAGTGTGTCTTCCATGTTTATGTTCCTATGTCTGGCATATGAGTTCCTGAAATGATGAAAGGTGAATGAATGAACAAATAAATGAATCATGAGAATTTAAATACATTTTATTTGAATATAATAGAAAAATTGTAAAGTAAAACTATAAGCCAGAATGACGGTATTACATGAATGTAATATGTAAACATCCGTCCTAGATACTGTGTTAAATGTAAAGACGTGCAAGCAGAAAACTTGCACAAAATGGGATGGGTGGCTTGGAGACCCCAACTTCTGAAGGAGAAGTTATAGAATATTGATAAAAGTATCTAATGGTAGAAACATAGTATTCAGATTAGTCTTTGCTCTAAGCAGATGAGTTTTAGTGTAAAGGCTTTTAATGTGTACAGGAATCTATGAGGCAGCATTTGTTCTTTTATTACCCTGAACTCTAGAAAAAACGATTTTGTATTTAAGAGCAAGGCTAGTGGTAAAATGAAATATCAGCAATAATTTTTTCTCGAACATTGTTCAAGGATATCTAGATTTTATAATTTAGTTCCAATCACAGTGCTAAGACAGAGATATTAAACTAAAAGGTATTTAGTTATTTAATTTCATGAAGAAAATATCATAGAAACAGAGTATTTCACTCTATGTATAGAATCTAATCACGTGGAACAGTGACTGTATTTGATTTTATTCCACAGAAAGAATTTATGCTATCCAACTTGGGACTATTCTACTTAGGCTAATAAGTTCACTTCCATGATTTGGAGTTCTCACTAATTAGGGTGTAAATTGTTGGTTGAGGGCATTTTGTAATTCTTCATGTAGTATCTAGCTTCTTCTTTTGATAATGTGAAGAAAGAGGGGGCCAAGACCTCCAAAGACATTAAATCCTTGTCAAATGATGCTTACAAAATTGTAACTGAGATATAAGTATCTCTGTGTGCACCCTGATTTACAATAAAAGCAATTGTTAGCTCTGTTGGCTTTGTTCTTTAATTTGGGAAACCAAAAAGATGATAAAGAGAAAACTGACAAAGACACAAATTGGACTTTGGAGAGCCTCAGCCATCTGACACATTGCCGTGACCAAGACGTGATGGGGAAAATACTCATCACCACTTACAGGCAGTGCAAGCTCACAGGGACCCCAAGCCAAGTGCCCTGCAAAATCTAAAAATCATACCCAAGACAACAAAAAGCATGTAGAGAAAATCCATGCTGGCATACATTATTATCTTTATTTATTTGCTATACTGGAGATTGAAACCACTAAGCAAATGCTGTACCACTGAGCTACACCTCCAAATTTGGCAAATAGTTTTTTAAAGCACTGTTCACAAGCAAGGATTTAAGAAATGTGTGTGTGTTACATATATACATATATACATAAATATAATAATCATATATATGTAATCAAATATATATTTGATCAGGATGATTTCTGAGATGTTTATATGTGTGTCACACACACAATGAGGTGGCAGGAATTTTTAATAGTTGAAGAGACTTTAAATATTTGCAATATTTCTACTACCAAAACTCATATAAATAATTCTTCAATGATAAAGTATAAAGGGAAAAAATGTAGGATCTTGAGTTGAACACTTCTGTGCTCCCTTTATCCTACATTATTACGTCAGCATTTGAGAGAATCAGGGCAGCCTAGGATCCGGTAGAAGACTGCTTGTTCTAAGCAGCCTTTACCCCACCTCAAGGTTAAAATTTCGGCATGTTTCCACTGGGTGAAAGATTGCATACATTAATGCCATCAAGAACTACTTTAACTTGCACAGCTGACTTAGGAAATGTGTGACTAGGCTTCCAAATTGGAATCCCAGGTGCATTTACAGGGGCCGCCTCATCTCTCCACCACTTACTGCTTTTCATCCCCTCACTTCCTCCATTATCAACACCACTTCATCACAGGCAGCTGAAGTTTCTGTTTCCAAATCAAAAGCCCTTGCAGAATAGTCCTGCTTAAAATGATGGGACATAGAAATGTGGATGATATGGTGAGTCTTTCATTTCCATTTTGATTAAGTGAAAGCCTCTTAATTTGGGTCATTATCAATATATAAATCTGTAGAGAAAGTAAACGTGCATTTATAATGGACCCAGCATTACATGATTTATCGTCCTGATAATAAGGTATAAATACTGAAAGAAAAGAAAATGGAGTGTAGTTCTTAGGTTCCCCTGGACAGAAATACTGCCAGGTACTAATGGAGCAAACAGCTGCTGAGCGGCCAGCCTCCTGCTCGCCACGCTCACGTCTCCTTTTATCAACTGAACTTGGTCTCCCATCTTAAAAGCTGTCAAATACAAATCTGGCTACTCTGACCTTTCTGTGGAGGGTTTGTGTGTGACAAAATGAAAGGCTCAAAATGGGTCTCCATACCTGATTGTGGACTTTGTTTGGGGATTTTGGCTACCACTTGCGGGCTGGAGGTGGAGTGCGTTCGTTGGTTGGCAGAGCTGTGGATGCTGCTGGGGACAGCTGCTGAGATGTTCTTGCGAGGCTTCATATCTTGCAGCCACATGGGTGAGGCTTCGAAAGCCTGCATCCTCCGAGCATGGCTGTTGGCATTGACTTTCAGATAGGCCTGGGCCTTGTGTTCTTGCAACTCCCCATAATTGGCATCAGTCACCCTGCACTCATATAAACCTTCATCCTTTTTCCTCACTTTGGAAATCTGAAGCTTGTGGGAGATGTCATTGCCTTGGACTTTCACTGTCTGAAAAATTGCAGGTAAGAAAACAAAGTACTACGTCAAATGACTGTATTCCCATTCTTTATCCCAAGCTTGCTGATGATGGAAAATTAAAGGGCTTTAAATGGCCCCATAGCCAGAATCAAGGGGCTTTTTGTTTCTTTAACATCAGATCAGAAGGTCTTATTTATCCTATTCTGGTAATAACTGCATTCACAACTCAGGGGATAATTAGTTCAATCCAGCCAGTGCCAGAGCAGGCAGGCAGTCAGCATTCCCAGGTTGCAAAAGCAGCGGTACCATTTTCTCACCATGGGATTGGCCTCTGCCTGGTTAGCTCAGTTGAGCTCAGTTGAATGAAGCATAAACCAATGAGGTGAACTGTATAGTTAATAGCAGGCTTTTCTTCATTGTGGGCTACAAATCTGGGAAATCACAAAAGTATTTTGTTGGTCTTAACAGTTTAGGTGGGGATATACTTTATTGTCACACTGGGATGACTACTAAAAGTACTGCTAAGATAGACTGGATATTAATGCATTTTTCTTCCAATTTTTTATGCAGCTTGCCAATAGCCATAAGGTGGTAGGGCTTAGAGTATAGATGAGTGTCACTGAACGTTTTATGGCTCAAAGCCTATACCCCATGTCACTGTAGGAACTTGGGATGTCATCAGTTAAGCACTGATTTGATTTTCAGCATTGAAGCTGACTTTTTATTTCTTCTAATAATTTTTATTCCAGATTAATCACAATATATCTAACATATATTAAATATATAATATGTAACACATATGATAAGTATCATCGCAACAGATTTGATATGTAGCATGTGATATCCATTATTAACAGAAGGACAGATTTCTTGAAGAAGTCAAGATTTAAGGATCTGGTTGATTTTGAAAGAGAGAAAAAAAGCAGTGAAGGAGGAGGCAGAAAGATATTTATTCTGCCAACAACCACTGCACTTTCAAATGGCCATAAGTAATTAAGAAAACCTGAGAAGTGTTCATTTGTACTTTACACAAAGGTGTGTTTAAGTGTATGACAAACAGTTTCCAATGTTTGGACCATAATTGTAAGTAGGTATTTACGTGAATGAAAAATTGCATATAAATATACTAATCCTCTAAAATAGTGGAAGCAGTTCTACATATATTCCCGGCTACATCTCCTAGCAGTGGAGGTAGGGAGACCATCACTGTGTGTACTATTGGCCCACAGCTTAGGAGCAGACCACAGCTTAGGAGGTTTGAGTCAGCGATTCTCAACACTGACTACGTTAGAGTCATCTGGAGAGTGGTTAAAAAATACTTCCACTTGGATTAGTGCAGAGATATTAAGTCTTCATTGCAAGGGAGTGGAACTTTATCTCTTACAAAAGTTTCCCAGGAATTCTACGCAATCATTGCTGGTTCGAGGTTACACAGTGGGTACAGTGAGAACAATTACCTCCTGCCCCAGCATGTTCCCAGAACTCTTGTCAACTCCTTAGATTTGACAAACCAATGACATGGCTAATGTTCGTAGCAGTTGTGTGTGATTACTGGACTTCAGGATGACTCAGGCAGGGTGTACGCTGGAAGACTTATGGTCAACCAGAAATCTACTAATTACATGGATTAGCAGAAAAATAAACTACTTAAGAAAAGCACTGTTCATTGATTTCACCAAGAAGGTTTTCCTAGTTTCTAATTGTCTAGTTTCTATGATAAATAACTGAAATTGAAATATTCTAAAATGTCAGTGATTTTATGAATTAGAAATTGGAGTTTCTGATTTGTATTTCATCTTTGCTTGCCATTTCTTCCATGTTGAGATTATACAGTTTTGAGCACAGATTTTGATTCTGCATACAGTCCATTTTTATATTTTTAGTTATGATGTAACCTCAGTCTTATACCCCTGAATGCTGTAATAAGGGCCTCAAAATGTCTTTTTTAAAATGTAGATCATTGGAGTTTTAGATTTCTAAAAACAAATGTACAAATGTAATGTAAACAATGTATTAGCGCTCAGAAGGTTTTCTACTTTTGAATATATAACTATTTCATTTCTAGGAGTGATTAAGTAATATACTTTATACGACTTAATTTGAGGTATAATGATAACATTTTCATTTTTCTCATTTCCACACAAATAATTTTAGTAGTTTCAATAGGCTAATCAGAAGGTTAATAATGGCTTTAGATTTAAATTTGCTTTTGATTTTATACTTTTATGATTTGAAACACCAGCGTCAGAAACACAATACATGCATCAAAATGATATCCCAAATCGAATCATTTCATTGCATTACGATTTCAAAATCTTGTTGGATGTTTGGTAAGATTTTTATATGCTACCGTTTTGCTTTCTATTAAAGGATAGTTATTTCCGTAATTTTGAACGGATATTAGGACTGCAGCTTCTTCCTCTTACACTTACATAACTGTTATAAAGAGCAAGAAAAGTGTCATACAACCTTCTTGGATAGCAAAATGGTTCTCTATCAATTTTTAAATATTTACATGATTAAAGCATATCATTTTATTTATAGACTAAATTTGCTTACATTTTGATGTACCTAATGAGGTAAGAGAGAACTGGCCTTCATCCTGTCTTTGCAAAACTGCCTTTTTCAGGGGCAATAAATTCAAAGGTTTCGAAATCTAAAACCCATATCATTTAACACAATGTTCACCTTGGGCCTGCCCAGAAACTTACTAAGGCACGCGCCCCCTGTCGCCTGTCCCTGTGACACTCACACTGATCTTGGTCCCGTCGTTGTCCGGGTCTCTGTCGGGTAAGAACTCCACCTGCCGGACAAGGATGCAAATGCTCGCAAGGGCCGGGCTCCTTCATCTCCCCGCTCCGCAGCCGGGGCGCCCAGCGGGACCCGGCCGCTTGGTGGGCAAACACCGCGAATCCCGCGACTTGGGAATAAGAGCCCCGCAGCTAGCCACGGCCACCCACGCTGCGCCGCTGCACCCTGCTGTCTCCCACGCAGTTCCCACGTCCTCTCCCCCGCTCCCGCACCGTGGTCCCCGCGCCCACCCCCGCGGTGCGGTCCCGAGCCGGGGCTGCGCTCCGGGAGGCGGGGCCGGGGCTCCTCGCAGTGGGATCCGTGGGGACTGCGGGTTCCGGGAAGGGTAGGGACATGGACAAAGGTGGGCGGGCGCGTGAGTGTGGGTGGAAGTTTTCAGGGACCAATTTCTCCATCTTTGGCGGGGCTGCTATCCCGTCCCCGGGTCTCTTCTACAGCTTCTCCTTTTCTCTCTTCGTCACGGCCGAGACCTCTTTGGCTCCGCTGTCTCCCCTCTCCACTCTGCCCCTCTTCACTCTATTTTTCTTCTCCCTCCTTCCCCTCTCTTTGGATCCCCATTTCCTTCTTTTCTTCCGCGTCCTTTTCTCTCTTCTCCCCTCCCCCGTCCTCCCCTATCTCCTCTCTGCTCCCATCCTTCCCGAGCCTCCAGCGCTTCTTCCCTTCTTCTCCCTCTCCCACTCCCCCTACCCCTACCCCCTTCTTTCTCCTCTCTCCCTCACCCCCTTCTCTTTTACTCTGCTTTCCTTCCTCCCTTCTTTTCTCTCCCTCCTATGCCTTTGTCTGATAAGATATATCTGATAAGAAATAGCTAGAAGGGAAGGGGGAGTGGAGGATTCCCTTCCTCCATCCCATAGTCTGAGAACGGATCGGCTCGGCGGATGTCCTGGGTGTTCTGGGCACAGTAAGGCCATCATGGGCAATAACTACTACTAAGAGCAGGAGGTTATTCCCAGTTTAACCGGAAGAGATCCAGTAGTATGACTTCCTTGATAGCTTTAACTTAATGTCACCAGGACAAGTCCAGGCGTGCTCCCTTGTATCTCTGGGGGTCGCTCACTCCCCAAAAGCCAGGAGGGTCCCCCCGGGGATGCGCAGGCAGCATCTGGGGCCGTGGCCCTTGGTTGGACACGCAGGGAACAGGAGAGTGAGTAAGAGAGAGACAGGGGCTCTGCGGGCTGGGCGACTCCACTACCTGCGCGCCAGCTGCCTCGGCTCCGGGCTCCAGGTCCTCGGGTCCCCGTAGGAACCACCACTGGATCTCCAGGTACACCGAGGCGGAACCGCTCTGGAAAGCGCAGGACATCTCCACATTCTGTCCCTCGGTCGCCGTCACATTCCGCGGAAACTCCGTAAATTTTGCTGCAAAACAGAAACGCATTGTTGTTTGCTTATCTACCGCAATCTCGTCAAGTCTCTTTCCTGGAGAGCACGCTATATTTTTTTTTCTAGGACTTGGGGGACAAAGCCCAGCAACAACAACCCGTCCATGACATACTGACTTGGGTTCGCCAACCCCCTTGCTTTCCCCTTGCCTGCTTATTTTTGTTATCATCAACATCACTCTGTCGATGATCAAGTCCAGCTAACAGAAAGGTTAACAAGGTTGCCAATAAGCTCTCTGTTACTCAAGCTGTCCAGAGTTAGATCCAAACACCTTTTGTCAGATTGCAGTATTCCACAAAACTTACTTAGAGATTCAGTGAGGTACAATTTAGACCATCTGTCAGGCTGATATATGAGGAAAGCCTTTTGGCTCTAAGTTTCTAAACAACCTATGACTAACTGGATGTTTCGTGCTTCATGATTAGCTGTGAAGATGCACATTCCCGATCCAGTGAAACGGTGGTTAGCAGCTGTGTTCCGAAGCCTACAGTAGGGAAGCAAGTTGCAGACTTCCTAAGCTGTGTATAGTTTTCTTCTCTCCACCTTAACCTTCAAATTTGTTCTCAGAAAGTCATTGTATAGAAATTTGCCATATATTTTAGCATGCAACAATAACACTAATCCAGGTTCAGATTAACGATTATTTGGAAGTCACTACAGAGAATTTGTTGAGCCTTTTCATTGCTAAACTTGACTCTGACAGTTTGTAAGAGTCATAGGTCCATGGTAAAACTCACAAAAATAAAATGTCCCTTTCTTCCTTAAAAGCAGTTGTTGAACATGAAATGCTCTTACCTTGTTAGCAACATGGTTGTTCTTATCTTGTCTAAGGCACATTTTGCAAAGAGATGATGGTTCCCTAAAAGGAGTATTAGATTTGTGTCTGATGGAAGTGACAGCCCCCAGGCACACTTATGGAGAAGAAGAGAGAGGGGGGATGCAGAAATGATTTAGGATAGGGGTTCTTTCCCCTCTCTTCTTAAAGATAGCCACTCTCTTTTTGAAAAATTTATGAAATACCCTCATTGATCTCTGGTGAAATGGAAGTGTGTTTGTACTTAAGGGAAACAGGAGGCATTAAGAGGACAGTCTGATCTGAAAAGGACTTTTTTTCTCAAACTGGAAGGAGGAGTAGGGCATTTCTGTTGGTAGAAGTGATGCAGTCTTCTGGCAGCAGAGATGTGATCTGTTCATGGTGCTGAAGCGACCACTGCAGCCTTCGAAGTCCCAAACAACTGGGTTCAGCGGCTGCTGCTGCTCCTAATGCAAGTCGTGCCTTTTTTGTGTGTCCTCAGAGGAGTCTGTCCTTCCATCAATACACATGCAAACGAAGTCACACGGCCCTAGGAACGGGAAACTCAACCCTTCTGCTTACATGGTGAAAGAGGACTGGCAGTGGAAAGTCCCCATAACCAGCTTGGTGTTTGTGATGATTATGTATGCACGAGCGGTTACCCTGTGCGTGCACACAGAAAGCACACACACACACACACACACACACACACACACACACACACACACACACCCTGTGCATGCACACAGAAAGCACACACACACACACACACACACACACACACCCTGTGTCCGTGGTCACCGAGAAACTGACCTTCTTGCCAGGGACCAGATTTCCTTTGAAACCTAGCTTGCCTGCGATTCAATAAACTTTAAAGAAAAATGTTAAACAGAACGATGCTAACACACCGAAACCCACTGTTACTTGCTGGGGGTTGCGCTACCGGTGCCGTCCATTCTCGAGTGTAAGGCGCACGCACACACACACACACACACACACTCACAAATGTGTGCGTGTGACCCAGCGCAGACTTACCTTGAGAAGAAAGCCCTTGCTGTACATAGAAAACGGAAAAGAAAACAAATCCAACAGACACCAAAAAGATCCCCATCATTCCACAAGGAGGGGGGTCACATCCGTGTCGCTGCCAGCAGAGAAGCCCTGAAGAAGGGGCGCCCGCGGGTCCGAGGGCTGTCTCAGAGCCCCGCGCGCCTGGCTGCGCGCATCCTGCGGTTCCGGGGCGGACGGCTGGCTTCTCGGTGGCCGAGGCTCAGAGCCACCGGCCGGGATCCCTGGCGACTTCCAGCGCGGAGCCGGGCTGCAGCCCCGGGCTGTCGGCCGCGTGGCCGGGGCTGGCGCCGCCTGGCAGCTGGCCGCACGTCAGCCCGCGCCCGGCTGGCGTCCACTGCCCTCCGCGAGCGCCGAGCCGGCTCGGGAAGCGGGGAGTGGGCAGGGGGCGGGCGCGAGGACTCGGCGGCTCGCGCGGCGCCGCAACTTCTCCCTGCGCGGGCTGCGCGGGCTGCGCGGGCTGCGCGGCGGCCTTAACTCTCTGCGCGCCGGACGCCTCCCCAGCCGCGGGCGCCCGGCCTCCGCCGCGCCCCGCACCGCGCCCCGCGCTCCCGCCGCCGCCTCGGCCCCCATCGGCTCCGCGGCCCCGGCTGCGCGGCTCCGGGTGGCGTCGCCCGGCGCTCGGGGACAACGCGGATGCAGGACTGCGGCGTTGGCTGGGGAAGGCGCGGGAGCTCGGAGGAGGAAGTTAGGCTTTGTGGAAGACGGGGGAGGAAAGGCGCGGGGTGGGACAGGCTGCTTTGGGGCCGTGAAAACAGCCATTTGAGGGAAATGTGGCTTAACCAGTTATTAACTGCGCTAACTGGGAGGATCACATGGTGGTGTTTCACAGGCACCGATGGCAGAGCAGCCGCCAGTGGAAGACAAGGATTCAGGCAGGCACCATATCACTCCATCACTCCGGCTGGCAGTGGAAGACATAAAAAGTAGCAAAAGTCACGTGTGGAGAGAATCTTCCAGAAGGAAAAGCCCACCATACTGTTGCTTTTACTCATGAACCCCCTTCCTGAGGAGCCAAAGAGGATTTTTGTTACTGTTGTTCAGTTTTTTTTCTTTTGCATAACAATAATTACGTAATGTTCCCCAGGATTATATGTATTACTTTAGGTACAAAAAAAAAAAAAAAAAAAAAACAGCGAGTTTCAGAATTCAAGAAATCTAATTGTATGCCCCAGGGAAGCTTGAGATGTATAGTCTTTCATTAAGAATCTAAAGAACAGTGTATGGCATATTAGAGTCTGTCTGTCCTTACAAATTCTAATCATTAGTGAATTTAAATCTCAACAGTAACGTCATTTGCTATGTAGAGAGTAATTTTTAAAAATCTGATTACTATGCCTATGTAACTATCCTTTGACTCTTCAGTTCTAGTTGGAAATATGAGTTAGTTTTAACAGTGCTGTCAGGAAACCAATGCAGTATGTGTGTTTTCATTTTACAGACAAAAGAATTTTTAGTTGACGGATGTCTTTACTGACCAGAAGCAATTAACCATCGTTGTTGGATTTTTAACCACTTGTATTCTGTTCCGAATGCCACGGTAACTTAGAAGATCAGACAGCAAAGACACAACAACTTCATAAGAGTACAACTTATTTTCGGAACATATGTTTATTTTCCACCGTGGGTAGAGGCACAATAAGAGCTTTGGAGACAGTCATGAGGAATACTTTACATCTGTTCGTGATTAGGCCAACCTGTCTCTTACCTCCTCCTCATAGTCAGCATACACATGCACACACAAAAAGGATTTTGAAGTTGGTCATTCCTAGAAGTCTCTTTTTGTTCAAAGTCTCTCTCCTGGAGAATGTGTTAAGTACACAGAAACACAACCCAAGTGGACTTACTCCATACTCGATTTTGAAACAAGCAAGGAAACATTGCAGGTATTAGATATTTAAAGGTTACACTTTAAATGTTCTACCCAACAGGATGTGTGCAAAATGATTACAGGATTTTTGTAATCAACATTCTGCATAATACGACTTTAGCGTGTCCTCAGTGACCCGCCTTCACATTTATCTGCTGTTAGGAAGAAAAGGGCATCCATTTTGAGCAAGAGAAGTTTTGAATTCATTTAGCAAAGTACTTCAGCTGCTTTAAATGGAGAATCTGATTTTTGTAACTGTAAAAGTATAATAAAAATAAGTTCAAAAGTGTAAAACAGAGTGAGGAACGGTAAGACAGAGAAGTCATCGAAGTATTTTAAACAGAACATTATAAGTTTCAAAGCTAGGAAGGAAGGAAAGAAGGAGGGTTGAATAAACATTTGTTCTTCTTATGAGAATAATCTGATCAGTATTTTACTTACAGTTTTGCAAAGGTTGGCCAAAGTATTTTCTTAAATATCTGTTTATATCATCTCAAAGACTTATCAATAGTGCTGGTAAACACATTTACATTCTCTTCTTTAGAACGTTTACCTTATTACAGACAAAATATTTCCATATTAGCAATTCAAAATAATAAGAAAATTTAATTTAAAAGTAACTATATCAATTGGCACTTTCTGGGATATAGTCCCATTATTTTAAAAAGTCTTTGTAAAGCATTATATTGTCCTATAAGATTGGAGATAACCTATCAGGAAAGATGACTTATCTACAGCCAGATATGGGAGAAATATTTTCTGACCATTTCTTCTGTTCCCCAAATGATTGCTGATGTCAGATCTTATAAAAATGATTGCAAATCTCTTCTTTAAAATACCTGTCTATGAACTATTCTTCCAAAAATAAAATACTACCATGTCACTTTTTTTAAAAAATTATTTTTTTTGCCCTCTGAATTAACTTTTGGCTATTTGCTTTTTAAAACTGCAAACATCTGTGTCAAGACAGTTGTTTTTCCTCTAAAATATGCTCCTTTCTTAGACATTATTTAATCTGTTCCAATCTTCCCACATCTTATTTAGATTGCATTTATTCATTTTTGCATATTCAAATTGCTCTACTTCCTCTTTCAAACACAGGGTTTTTGTTTGTTTGTTTGTTAGGTTGGTTGGTTTTTTGTTTGTTTGTTTGTTTGTGATGTGTGCAGGCCTCTACTTACATAAGCTTTCAGAGCTATTGATCCATCAACAGCCAACTGGAGGAAAAGGTCTTTATGCTCTGTGATGATGGGCTATATTATTTCTTTCTCCTAAGAGGGATGCAGGGGCATTTTCCATCTTGAACTTAGGAGGAATCACCGCATTTCACTCCCATAGGTTCATAATAGGTTGACTTTCCATATCACAATTTCAAAAATTGTCCTAAATTGAGGCTTACTTGCCAAATGTAAACTTAAAAACAAAACAAAATAAAAAAAACCTGAGCGATTGGAAGCCACAAAAATAGATACTTTCTTTACGAGTAGACATTAAAATATTTAAAATATCCACCTCTAGAACTGGAAGATAATCCTTGTGGATCGGCTTCCTTTCTGTGCAGCTCTTGCAGGCATCTTACTGGCTTAGCAGAACTCTATGCTTTCCATCCTTGTCCCTGCAGGTGCATTCTTTGTGTTCTTGAGCATTTTCTTTGGAGATAGTCAAAACTGCATAAGAAAGAATATTTCAGGGTACTGAGAAAATTTTTCACTCACAATCTCATGGCTGGTTTAATTTATTTCTTACTCAGGAAAATAAAAAGAAACATTACAAAGTCTAAATGTTGAAGCAACATAAAACATTCACAGAGAAATTTTATTTCAACTGCAAAAAGTAAGAGTCTGAGAGAAAGTCAGAAACTCATATTCATCAAAAATGAACTTTAAAAATTTGTTTTCCAGCAAATTCTATAAGCCAGTGCATGTCACATTATGTCTCCTCTTCATGTGACGATTTCAAAGATAAAGTCAAAGACATGTGTAGTGACAGAAGAAGCAATGATGGACCAGTCATAGCCTGTTACTTATGTCACAAAAACAAATGGACATCTTTAAGATGGTTCTGAAGAGAAGCATACAAAAGTCATGCCTATAGATTCAAGCCTTTGACTCTAAATTTTCTGAGAAAATATATAAAACAAAATTAATCATACTGAAATTCTTTCATAGACACTGGCAAACAAATAACTTGCAATCCCAGACTCTCAAATAGTCCTCAAATTTGCTCAACAGAATTTCTTGTCTTATATCTTAAACTTTATAAACAATTTATTCAGAGTGGTCTCTGGGAGTGATCAAACTTTTTTTTTTTTTGAGACAAGTTCTCCCTGTGTAGCCAGGCTGGACTCAAACTTGAGAACCTCCTGCCTCAGCCGCCCAAGTGGCTGTGCTGCCATACCCAACTTGTGATCAAACATTTTAAATAGGCAGGTGGTTGCCCATTTGCATGACTATTTCATTTTCATCTTCCTGATGGTATGTATCCCTTTATCTTTTCCTTTCCTATATGACAGAAATATAAATTACTTAGATCTTGCTTTTTATGTTGTGCAACTCTGTTTAACTTTGTAATTGAAGTTCATGGACTTAGGACTCAAATTATTCCTGAAGTCCTGTTATGTCATTTTAAAAATGTAATGTCTGGCCTAGAGGTGACCTCTGGAAAAATCAAAGTAAAGCCTCACATTTACTGTAAAAGTTAATGTCACAATTTGCTTACATGCCTACTACAAAACCCAGGGATCCTTCCATTCACTTTTTTTCTTGTTTAGAAATTACAGTGAGCTTATGATCAAATGTAGGTCTATTCATTTCTTCATTAACAAAAAACTTAACATCTCTTAGCCAAAAGGTCTATTCCAAGTAAGAAAAGCTGGGATGCTGTAGTTGAACTTATTGTCTGTGGGTGATTTCCTCTTGCTTCAAAATTATAATGCAGATCTGTGATATTTATTAACTTTAATATATGCTTTTTCTTTTAACAATCCCATGGGTTTGGTTAGACATGAATAACTGGTGTCTACATTTGTATTTGTATAGCAGAAGATAATTATTTGGAAAAGGAAAGCAAAAAACACAAGAAAAACAGCATTTTTTTGTAGAGTATAATTTCTAAGTTTGTCTGTGGTTCTATGCTTATATTTACAGCATGAGTGAAAATAAATATTAAATGCTTTTGAAAAATCTTTCACAAAGCAAAGCAATTTATCAACGAGTCTTCTCTCTCTCTCTCTTTTTTTTTTCAGAACTGGAGACTGAACTCAGGGCCTTGACTTGCCTACCAAATGCTCTGCCACTTGAGCCACTCATGGCAGTTCTTAGCCTTACATTTTGAAATATTCACATTTCCCAATTATATGTGGTTTTTGAGAACTACAAACCTGGGTTCAAGTTTCTTCTCAGTATTTATTATCTTATGTCCTTAAGCAAATGATGTAAGCTGCCTAGACCTCATTCAATTGTCCTACAGGAAATTGCTGCTTCATACTTCGTGTGAATACAGTGAGATAATGCATACACGGGTATCTTATCACAATGCCAGATACACAGAAACTGCTCTATGAAAGCTGTCTTATTTTTACCTTCAGTTTTCACTATCATGAATTTGAGGTTTTACAAAATTCAGATGGAATCAAAGGAGAAGTCTCATGCAATCTTACTGATGTCTTCTCAGTGGGAAATTATAGGAATATTCTGAGTTTCTCCAGAGGCAAACTGTAGTAAACTATAATTTGTTGGGTCTGGAGGAATTAAGAACTGACCTATGAGAAAAAGCTGGAATTACTTCAGAACAAGAGGACTAAATAAAAATACACTGGGGTCTCAAGATTATACTCATGAGATGTGAAGGAGGAGGGGCCAACGCAACAGCACAGAATTTTATATTTGATTTATCCACAAGAGGATCATACTGGAAAAGTATGTGACTACAGTATGAATGGAGGTCCCTCCTACACCTGTGTAAGCTAAGCCAGATATGTTATTAAATACCTACTAAGCTGTGTGTATGGTAATACACTTCACTGAAGTTAGTCTGTTCAAAGTAGGAAGGGGTCAGTGACTTAGGCAAGGGATCCAACCCTTCCTAGAAGTTGTCCACCTGGTTGAACTCCTCAAAGCCCATGATTTCAGAGAAATCCCAGGTTGTTTAAAAATATGGAGACTCCACTGGAAAAGTCCTGGTTTTTGTCAATTGTCCTTTCATAATTATGTTTTTAATTAATTATTAAAATACTAGATTTCAATATGACATTTTCATATTCATATAGTATGTACTTTGATCATATTCACTTGCCCATCCCTCTCTCTTGTTTCATTCCCTCTTCCTACTTGTTGCTCCCTCCACCCATATAGTCCCCCCCCCTTTTTTAAACCTAGATTTTGCATATGAGAGAAAATATACAATATTTGCCTTTCTGAGTCTGGCTTAATTCACTGAACATGATGAAACAATGTTCCATCCATTTTCCTGAAAATGACATAATTTCTTCTTTCTTCTTTGTGGCTGAGTAAAACTCCATTTGTGTGTGTGTGTGTGTGTGTGTGTGTGTGTGTGTGTGTGTGACATTTTCTTTACCCATTCATCTGTTGATGGGCACCTAGGCTGATTTAATGACTTAGCTATTATGACTAGTGCTGCAATAAACACTCACCCTAATTATTAAAGTGCATACCTTTGCTGTTAAACACAGCCCTGTTTGGATGACAAACAATATGACTAACACAGTTAAAGAAGAATAGGAAGCCCTTAGGTCCTGAGTCAAGTTAAGGGTCATGACTGGGAGACTTGTGAGGTACAAGATGCAAGATAATTTAAGACTCCGTTAAATGGTCAGCATTTAGCTGTGAGGTTATTTGAGGATGGATGAAAGAAAATTTTGATCCCAAGTCAGAGTGTTCTAAATTCAGAAAGTAGGAGTCAGCTTACACTCTCTTGGTGAGACCCACAGGCCCTGTGGGAGTAGACCCTGATGGCTGGGCTGAGTCATCAATTAGTCTTGGTAATTGCTAAGCAGGAGAAAAATGTTTTTGATTTAAGGAAACATGAGTGTAGGAAACTAAATTTTGGAAAACTGCATTGCAATTTAAGAGAAAAGCAAAAGATAAAGGAGACCTTCAGAAATTCCTGGGATTTTTAGAAGGCTTGATTACTAATTGTGCTCACCTCTACTCCATACTGAGGAGGGAGAGAGAGAAAGAGAGAGAGAGAGAGAGAGAGAGAGAGAGAGAGAGAGAGAGAGAGAGAATGAATATGGTGTATAGCAGCAGTGAAGCTCACAGATATGCTGAAAGGGGAGAGAAGAATAAACTTAAGCTAAGGGTAAATTTGCAATGGTACTCATTCTCTTACAGTCTTCCAGCTAGGTGAAGCCTTCCACTAGCTCACAGGCATTGGATGAACTTGCTTCTCATGCAAAATGTACACTGACTGGTCTTCTGTGCACAGTGTTCTCACACCGCTCCATCACTTTTCACTGCTTCTCTCTTCACTGTGCCTCAAGGTCTCTATTAAGGTTAACAAGATGCTCTATGTCTTCAAACTCTTCATTAAATTCTCTCTCTCTCTCTCTCTCTCTCTCTCTCTCTCTCTCTCTCTCTCTCTCTGTCTCTCTCTCCCCTCCCAACACACACTCAGACCTGAATAAGATTTGCATCTTATTAAGATGACAATCCTGAATCCTCAGGAGCTCTGTTCACCTATGGAGGGAGACCACTGTCACTGTCATATTTCAAATAACTAAATATCAGAACTTCCAGACTTGATTTCTCCAGCTTAAACTACTTAAATCCACATGAAAGTCATGTTATTCAGCCTAGAACCATAGAACATACCTCTATTTGCATACTCTCTTCCTAATTGAAGATTTGGTTCTTTATCTCATGATCTGTTACCTGTGACCTATCCCCACCCCTTAGTTACTTCTGACAGCTCAGATCTGTGCTTTATGTATAAAGTAAACAGACTTCAAACACAAACTCCATTGTCTCATTATGAACCTTACCATTTACTAAAACTTGTGCCATGAAAATAATATATTTCAATCCCTATGTTTTATCAAAGCACTTTTCTTTTCAGTTGTTTTACTGCACCATTCGCAGGACATTAGTCACCAACCCCATCCCAGTTTCTTTTCCAACTGTTTCATGTATATCATTTTACCCTTATTCTCTTCGTTCCTTCTACAACTTGGATTCAGTGTGCTTTACTTCAATTTGCCTTAGCTTCACTCCTTATGGCAAGGAGCCATTGTGAGGATTCTGTAAGTTTCTGAACGCATCATCCTAACATTTGTTCAGAACCAAGGACAACAGTTACAAGGTTGATCCATAAACCCAAGAGATCTAAAATTCCATTGTATGCTGATCTCCATAAACCTCTAACTCTTAACTGTGGTGGCATTTTAGGTCCTTGGGCACTGATACATTAGGGAACATCTTCAAGGAGACCCACACACTCAATCAAGAGGTCTTATGGTGGATAAAAATCCTTTAGTATTGGAGGAATAAAGAACTGATGTTGAAGAGACAAACTGGAGTTACAAAAAAAAAGACTAAACAAAAAATATAGTAGGGTCCTGAGCATATGTTCATGTTACCTGCATAAGAAAGGACCCAAGGCAACAGTCTACATTTGATTTATCAACATTCTAGCGTTGTTATATTGGGGAAAGGACTTTGAAATCTTTCCAGTGCGTATGTCCCACTTGTAATCTAATTGCAGCTGACAACATGGAGAGAGGACTTTTGTGTGTGTAGTGACAAGTCATGCATCTGCTCATCAAAGCTAAAGTTCTGTTGTTTGTTTTCCTCAGTTGGATAGATTGGTAATACTTAGGAGAAATAATCATCTTTTTAATTTCTAGGTCATTGTAATCAGTGTTCTATAACCAGAAAGCTTTGCCTGTTAAGTACTTTGATTGCCATGGCATTCCTTTGGCTTATGATTGTCATTTTGTATGGTTAAGTGTTGTCACCATGTAATCATCCCCATCAAAAACAGAGCCTCTTTCAAGAATGCACTACAGAACTGACAACACAGAACTTGTTTCATGGAATGACGGTGGTTCCCTCAGACACTTCTGAGTGTCTTCTGGGTCCTCCGATGGGACAGTGGTAAGTGTAAATGTATACAATGTTCTGAGTCTTTGTTTATCTTCCTCCCCATTTTACTATGGAAGTTTGTCATTTTGACTTCACTGAAGATCAGCCATGTTTAAACTCAAGTTTCAGTCACCCAGACAAACAAACTTTTAGAGCCACTTTCAGCATACATATTAAATCCTAAGTCTCATTTAGTTAGCTACCTTGAGAAATTACAAAACTGCAACAAAATTAAATATTCATTTGTAATTATTTTTTAAATCCTTTAGTACACAAAGAATATAAGAGAACTTTCCTACTAACAAAGAGGACATCTATTAAATCCAAGACTGAATATTACATTTAACAGCAACATGTTGATGTATGTTTCTGAGTTTGGGGTTTAGCCAGAGAAGTCCACAGCCTCCACAACTGTTCGTCATTGTTCTGGAGGTACTAGCTAACACACTGAATTTTTAAAAGAAGTGTATATAGGTCAAAAAGATTGAAATACAACTGTTAATATTTGCACTTAATATAATTATGTATGTAGAAAATGTCAAACATAAAGATAGAATTATTTATAAGTTAATTTTGAAAAGTTGTTGGACATGGGATAATATCACAAATCAGTTGTATTTCCATATTCTAATTTATTGTTACAATAGTTTAATATGCAACTTAGAATAAAATAAAAAAATATTCAAAAATGAATCTGATGAAAAATGTACAGGAACTCAATAGAGAAAATTGTAAACATGTTGGGAGAAATAAAAGAATTTCTAAGTAAACTGGGGATATTTTCATGGTCATTGACTAGAAGGTGAATGTACGTTTATTTGATCCAGTCAAAATCTAAGAGGTCATTTACAGTAATTATAAGCAATTCCAAATTTCTTTTGGAAAAATTTAAGGATAAAGAACAGTAAACATTAAAAAAGAAGAGATATCGTCTTAGTCTATCCAGAGGCTGGATGGCTTATAAACAATAGAAATTTAATTTTTACAGTTCTAGAGGCTGAAAGGCAAGATGAAGGCACTGGCTTCTTTAGTGTCTGGCGAGGGCTTACTTCCTAGCTCACAGATGGCTGTTTTCTTACTGTATTCTTATAGGAAGAAAGGCAATAGTGGAATTCTTTGGTGTCTTTTTATAAGGACAGTATCCCATTCATGGGGTCTCCACCTTCATAACCTAATTAACTCCCAAAGCTCTATCTCTAATGTTATCAATTGGGGATTAGATTTCAGCATGTGGATTGGTGGTGGTAGGGGGGAACAAATATTCAATGGATAGTAGTTATGAAGACTTGTTCTATTACATATCAAGATTCAGTATAAAGAATTTTTAAGAGCCGTGGCTCTAAAAGTGAGTGCAGTGACTCACTCCTTTAATCCCATGGTTCAAATCCTGGTGGTTCGAGGCCAGTTTGGGCAAAAAGTTAGTAAGACCACATCTCGATAAATAAGCCAGGAATGGTGGTGCTCATCTGCCATCCCAGATACAAATGAATAGTGATTCCACAAATCTCCCTGTGTCTACATGAAATTTTATATATGACAATATTGAGATTTGAAAGAAATGATCAAAGGAAGAACTTCTCTATAATTGATAGTTAATCAATAGGTTGTCTGCCTGGAGAAAAGTAAAATATAATCCTTAAATATGTTATACAGAAAAAAAGATACAGGTTAATTACTACCTAAATGAGAATACAAAAACATGAATGTTTCTGGAGAATAATGTAGGAGAAAATACTCTTGATTTTGTACAGGGAATGATTGCTTAAGCAGCCTACAAAAGCACCATTCATAAAGGAAAAGATTGGCAAATTGGACTCCATTAAGATTAAGAAGCTCTGTTTGCTGAAGGATGACACTAATGGAGTAAGAATGAAAGACGTATACTAGAATAGGAAATGAGAGCACATATGAATAAAAAGCTCATACCCAGAATATGAAGAGTTTCCATAGAAAGAAAAAGCGTAAGACTTACAGTAACATCACAAAAGATAATACCTAAAAGGTCAAGAAATACATGACAAGATGTTTAATCTTTTTTTATTAATAACGTAAATCCAAATGAAGAGCATAAAGAAATATCAGTACAGTCTGGAATGTAGTCTGGAATGGCTACATTTGAAAGACTGATATTTCCAGTGCTGGCCTGGATATGAAGCACTATAGGAAAGCTTATGCAACTTGGTGGAAATCTTACTACTCTAGTACCAGCATTTTGGGATAAGTAACGTAGCTGTTAAATATGAGATGTATTCACACTATGAACTCTATTTCCATTCCTAGGTACATATGCAAAAGTAATGTTCACTATGAACTTTGTGCAAGAAGGAAAGAATAGAATATCACAATAATTAACTGTAATAAGTCACAATAATTATTTTAATAGATCAAAAGTGGAAATAAAGATGACATCTCTCCACAGTAAAATGGACAAATTAATTGTGGTATATTCATGTAATCTAATATCAAAGAGCAAAGAAAATAGAGAACAAAACTGACAAACTACATAAACATGTTGAGCACAAGAAGTCAGACACAGAACACATACTGAGTAGTACCATTCAACAAAATTTAAGCAACAGGTAGAACTATTTGATGGTGCTTTAGAAGTCAGTATTGAGGGAAAGTGGTTATATGAGATAAGGCTTAATGGGCTGGTAATTTTCTATTTCTTGATGTGACAGCTGGTAATGTGGATGTGTTTTATGTGATAATCTATTGATCCAGACTTTAATTTTTTGTAGTTTATTTTTAGTAAAAATTAACTAATAAGAAATTAGAAATTGTCACTAAAGTGGTACCATTGAATATTCATTCTTACCAACCTCTGGTGGGTCCTCGATGGTGCCTACAACTCTGCTATTTTCATAGTAGTAATAATAAACCTAGTATTTTCCTACTTAGCAGTTTTTGCTTCTAACTTTTGCCAGTTTCCTCAAACCTCCTACCTCAAGAACTCACCCTTTGTGATTGGCATATACCCTGCAGGTTAAGTAGAAGCTATCGGAGGAAAAGCTCATCCAACATCTGTCACTAAATACACAGACTTACTTGTAGGGTTGAAGGTAATTATTTTTTGGAAGACAAGTTTATTAGTAAGGATTAAATCCTGCACAGAGCAATAAAGCTCCCAAACAAAATGACTTAGGGAAGATTGCACTTCATTTATCTATCGCACAAGCAATATCTAGCGGTCCTTGGATCAGGGCACTTGGCAGTCTCTTCTTGGAGCCCCAGCATGGCAGAGTATGGCTCTTGTCCTTATGGCTCAGTATGCCACATCTTCCTTCTGGATAGCAGGGGTGGGGAAAGGAAAGGACAAAGGACAAACAGGAAGATGAATAGAGGGCTTGAGATGCACAAGGTACATTCCTCTAGCTCTGATTTCCAGGTTTTCTGATTTTTCTATATGCATGCTACGCAGACTATGTTCATATCACACTATTCCTCCAGACTGTCAACATGAACAATGTGATTGATTTTAGGATATCTTTCCCTCCATCTTGTAATATATTTTATCTATGAGAATTTGTATAAAATACAGCCAGCTTCAGTGTAACCAACACTTACATTCAGCATGGTCTCTCAATAAAAAATCACCTGTCGTGTACTCATTTCCACTCACTACTTAATTTAGCATCATCTGGATGGGCCAAAACCAGTACACATTTTTCGTACCTTCTCTAATTTTATCTCACGACATAATTTAACTTTGATGGCCTTTGTTGCTTCTCAAAGTGTCTTTTCACTTGATTTCTGAATGTCACATTTTTCTAATATTTTCTCTTCTCTTTTCTTGCTGTGCTAATACCTTTTTACAATGCTCTCTTTTTGTACCTTTCATTTGGTGTTAGTACTATTAAGAATCTCTCCTGTGCTGCCTTCTTTTCATTCTTTCTCTATCCTTAATAATCTAAGTTCTTTTAATTTCAATCATATTTCTGACAACTTATGAGCCCATATCCTTACTACAAACTCTTCTCCTGAGATCTGGAATTATTCACTTTAATATCTCCCAGGCACACCAAACTCAACATACCCAGGACTCTTCCCCAATTACGTACTTCTCTTGTTTTCTAACTCAGCAATAGCTGGGTTATTGTGAGTCATTCTGCAATGAATAGAGCTCTGAGTCATTGGCTTCTTCATTTTTTTCCCTTCTTGTTTTCTATGAGTACAGGTTCTCTTGATTTAGCCTGCTATTACTTTGAATTTCAACACTTACCTTCACTATTAGTTTAATCTTTTACCTGGATTAATCTTTTACACAACCTTTTGACACATTTCTCTACCTTCCCTCACCCCATGTCTTTTCTGCTTTGAAGTAATAAGGGTCTTCCAAAACTGCACATCACATTTTGTTACTCTGTCAACATTGTCTTTACAATAATTGTTCTAATAGCTTAGAGAGTCTTTCATGACCAGGTTACTGGGTTCTTCATTGCTCTTATTTCTTGTACTGACAGATTTAATTTTGCATTCCTCTTTCGTGTCTGGTAAAGAGCTGTGCTTGGTCACTCAGGATGCTTTTCACCTGGATTACTTTGACACACAAAGCTTTAAACTTTAATATTCTTTCAAGAAATTTTCCCTCTGAAGACACCAGTTCTGTGATTCTAATAACCCTGCATTTCTTTTCTAATACTTAGAATGTTTGCTAATTGCTTATTAATCTTCTGTATTTCATAACATATTAGATTTGCTTAGGCAGAATATGAGTTATTTTGCTTAATATTTTTAAGTAGATAGCTTTGTGCCCATCAATTTAAAAAGTTGTTCTTGGGAAGAATTAGTACATTCAACAAATAAAAAATTAATATCTAGAAGCTAGATGTGATTTTGTTCAATGTTTGTTCCACTACCAAGACAAAAAAGGATGCTTGTTCAATAACAATAGTAATGGGCTATATCTATTATTCTTGCTTCAAGAGAAAATATGTTCCACAGCATGATAAAAAATAAATAAAGAGACAAAGCCACAAAGACAACACACTGGAAAAAGGATGGCATTTTTCAACAAATGGTGTTTTAATAATTGTACCTTCATATACAAAATAACAGACACACGCATTATGCCACTCATAAAAATATCTCAAAGGGAACAATATGTATAAATATAAAATGTAAAAGCTTAAAATTTCTGGAGGAAAACAGAAGAAAAACAAAAGAAGTTTGGGTTTCATGATAAATTTACCATGTCAAAAGCATAATCCACAAAAGAAAAAAGTTGTTGGACATTATTAAAATTAACATTTCTTCCCCATGAAAAGCATTTTAAGTGAATGGATAGACAAACTGGGAACTGAAAGAAAATATCTGAAAAATACATATTTAATAAAGGACTTATATCCAGAAAATATAGAGAATTCTTAAATATCAATAATAAGGAAACAACCAAATTAAAATTTGGAGAAGGATCTGAATAAACACCTTTACCCCAAAGATCACAGACAAGCATGTGAAGAGTGCTCAATGCTCACCATGTGGGATATGCAAACTAAAACAGGAATCAGGTGCTGGGAAACCTATTTGAGTGACTCAAAACAAGATCCTGAATGATATCAATTGCTGTGAGAATGCAGAACAATTCATTTATTCATTGCTTGTGGGAATAAAATATGGTACAGACACTTTGGAATACAGTTTTCCAGCTTACTATAGAACCGAACATTGTCTTTGCCTCAGTTTATTTGAAAATGTATGCTCACACAAAGCCAGCATTGCAAAGTACCACCAGAAGCTTTATTGGTATCAGTTGGAAGCAGCTAAGGTGTCCCTCAGTAGATGAATGAATAAAAAAACTGAAGGACAGAGATAAAATGGCATACTCTTCAGCAGGAAAGAATAATAAACTGTTAATTCACACAACAACATATACGAGTCTAAAACACGTATTACTAAATGAAAAGTCAGTCGGAAAAGACTATGTATTGTATGATTTCAGCGGAAGTAACTACATAGAAGTACTGTTCTGTAGCTGATAAAGTTACTTATCATGGGATATGGGTCACTAATCTTGAAAGCACTTCATGTATACTTAAATAATTAAACAAAGGGATGGAAGACAGTGGGAGGCCAGGCTTCTCATTGTTGGAATGGGGAATTACAAACAACTTAAGAGAAAAGACAGGAGTGATCCATGTGGTAATGAATTGAAGTTGAAGATATCCAGAACATAATGTATGGTTAATATATGTTGAATTTAGCATGGATTTGACAGATTGCACATATAAATATTAACGTATGTGTATGCATGGGTTAGTATATACTTATGTATTCTTGTTTCACAGTTGAGAGGCCTAGATGCAAAAGTAACACAACTGCAATGAGAATATCACCCTCTCAGAACTTAGCTTCTAATACCAATCAAACCAGGTGTCCTTACAGACATTCTAGGAGCAGAGGAGGAAGTATAGAAGAAGTCTGGAATATTTTGCAGTATCATAAAAATAAAATACTAATCAATAATCAAGAGCTTTGGAAACATATCAAAATGACACAGGAGCCAAGTGAAAGCATCCTCAATGCTCAAATTCCAGGTAATTTTTTTTTTGTTTTTGATGGTGGTGCTGAGGTTTGAATGCCTCAATCTTGCTAGTCTGGTATTCTTACCATTTGAGCCACTCTGTGAGCCCCAGTTCAAACAATTAAATAAAAATTAAATATGTTGTATTAAAAATTAGAAGATGAAATAAATATACTTAAATCCATACTTACATGTGATATGATGAGAATGTTCTCTTTTTAAAATTTCTCTCTCAAAACCTATAACCTAATGTCTAATCCTCATGTCCAATTATCAGAAAGTCATTACCAAAAAAGCAGGCAAAGTCTAAGAAATTATTACAGTCAAGAAATGCATTGTGACATACTGGAACAGAGAGGACCTAATGTTAAAACCAAGAAAATCTGAATAAAATATAAAATTCAGAAAATAATTTTTCAATATTTATCTACCAAGTGTGACAGAAGAACCATACAAATATAAGATGGTACTGAAAGTGGTAACTAGTTGTGGAGTATATAGGAGTTCTCTATATTAACTTTGTAGTTTTTCTTTAAATCTAAATTTGTTCTGAAATTTAAAAAATTAAAGTACATGAAAGTGACAAGTGACATAAGCAAAATGTTGGAATAAGAGCTCCTAGTGCTGGTCTCCTTAGAATAACATCAATTTGAACAACTGTCTGTGTGCAAAAATTCCTTTCTCAGAGCCAAGGAATCCAGGTGAGAGATTAGAGCACCTGGGTGAGGTGCAGAAATAAGAAAGGATACATTAAAGAAGATCAGTTGCACATTCACGTCATCTCTACCCCAGTACCATGCAGCACACAGAGACACTCTGTGAAGAACAAGAAGGAAGAGAACCCAGACTTCACCATGAATTCTAGCACCAAGCCTGCCCCAGAACCAGGCCAACACTTGTGGATCCAACAGGCCTGTATCCCACAGACCTAAGCTTGTAGTGTGTCTTTTAGGTCCAACCCATTAGTTCATGCTCTTGACTTCCCTGACACCAGGTCAGCGCTGGAGGAACCACATTTTAGGACTGCTCTACACCAGACTGACCCTCACAGCTTCTTGTTCAAGAATCTCCTGAACTCCAGGAGAGCTTTCATATATTCAGGTTTCAGACTTCAGGTCAGACCCAGGAGCCAGGCCCCTCCTCACTGACACAGTGTAGAGGACTTCTCTTGTAGAGCCAAGTGCCAGACATACTTCAGTAAGCCCCAACACCAGATAAGCCCTCATGGACACAGGCACCAGGCTTGCCCCACAAATCCAGTGTATCGAAATGATACCCAAGAACTCCTGTATAAGCTTACCCACAGGTCCCTCCAGCCAGCCTGCCAGGTTTCCTGGCCAAAGCCAGTGTGTAAATGCTGGATGACGGATCCACTTTTCAAATGTACAGATAGTAGCACAAGGCTTCAAGGAAACAAATGAATAGGGAATCATCACACCACTAAAAGAACAAAGTAACACACCAGTAATTTATCTAAAGAGAAGGAGATCTATAAGCCGACTGACAAAGAATTAAAAAACTGTCTTTAAGAAGGTCAGTGAACCATAAGAGAACATAAAAAGACAAAAAAATGATAGTAGGAAAATAATTTATGAGAAAAAGTTCAATATAGTTACCATAAAAATTCTTAAACTGAAGAACACGACTGAATTGAAAAACTCTATTGATAGTTTCAATAACAGAAGAACAGGTAATGTCAAAGAGAGTTCATTTGTGATGTAATATAACATATACTCCATAAACTGCTGAATATTAGGGGAGCATGGTGATGGAGAAAGAGTTAGTGGGGGGTTAAATTGATAAAAGCGCAGTGCGTACAGGCCTGAAGCATCAGGATGAAACCCCCTTGGACAACCAACATAAACTTAAAAAAATGAAGGACAGGAGGGTAAAATAGGTCTTTTCCACAGGTGGGTACAGTGGGAGGGGGGTGGGCATAAAAGAAAGGGTGAACGTGGGTGAATACAGTGAATGTATTTTGTATGCATATATGAAAATAGAAGAATGAAACCTATTGAAATTGTTCTAAGAAGGGTGGAGGGAGGAAGAGCGAGAATGATGGAGGGAATAAATCTAAGATGTTGTAAGCACGTATGCCAATATCACAATGTATCTCCCTGTACAACTGTTATATGCTAATGAAAAGAAAGAAAGAAAGAAAGAAAGAAAAAAGGTCATTTGAAATTGCTGTTTCAGAAGAGCAAAAAGAAAACAGAATTAAAAAATTAAAGAAAGATGATATTTGTGATTCCATCAAGTGGAATAACAGAAGTCTCATAAGGAGCAGAGGAATAGGTGAAAAGCTCATTTTAAAATAATGGCAGAAAAATTTGAACATGTGCAGAGAAAAATGAATATCCAGGTACATCATGGTAAAGAATCCATCTCTTTCTTAAACATAAAGAAGTCTTTACTGGGAGACATTATAATGACATTGCCAAAAGTAAAAAACAAACAGAAAATGTGAAAGCAGCAAGAGAAAAGTGATTTGTTACTTCCCAGGAGCTACTCCACTTCTTACCTTGAGACGATCAGTGGATTTCTCAGGGGAAAATTTAGATTTCAACAAAAAGTAGGACGACATATTAAAAATACTGAAAGAAGCTGGGTGTTGTGATACTTTCCACCTACTTGGGAGGTAGAGGCAGGAGGATCACAAGTTTGAGGCTAGCTTGGACAAAGTCAGCAAGATCTTATCTCAAAAATAAAATAAAAACAAAATGTCTGGGGGCTCAAGTGTAGAATCCTTGCCTCACATGTGCAAGGCCATGAGTTCAATCTCTGACACTAGAAAAAATAGTGAAAGAAAAAAAAACAACGCTGCCCTGCCATCAAGAATACTACACTTAGCTGAGCTTTCCTTCAGAAATGAAGAAGAGGTAAAGATTTTCTCTGGCAAACAAAAGCTGAGAGAATTCATCACTTACAGACCTGCCTTACTACAAATGCTAATGGAACTTCTTAAAGTTGAAAAGAAAGGATGCTAACTAAAAACACAAAAACATGAGTGTAGAACTCCATAAACATAAGAATATAGTCAAATTTAGAATATTCTAAAACTGTCATGATAGTGCATATTATTTTTAACCCTAGTATAGAAACTAAAAACAAAAGTATTAAAATATCAAGGTCTACAATAATTTGTCAATGAGTACATAATATAAAAAGAAGTATCAATAACAAAATGTAGGGAGAGGAGAAGTTAAGGTATATAATTTTTGCATGTGGTCAAAATTCATTTGTAATTAGCTTAAAATAAACTGCTAAGGTATTTTACATAAGCCTTGTGGTAACCAAACACACACCAGAAGACGTGTAGTTGATGTACAGACATAATAGAGAAAGGACTCAAAGCAAACCACTGCAAACCATTTGCATACACATCTAATCACAGAAAAGACTGCAAAAGAGGAGGAATGGAACAAAGGAGCCACAACACAACCATAAAACCATCAACAAAACTAAAATAGTAATCCTTGTACAAAGGAACTCCTTACAGGAACTGTAAATGGATTAAATTCTCCCATCTGCATACTGCCTACAAGAGACTCACTTTAGTTTTAAGAACACACATGGCCTAGGAGTGAAGAGTTGGATAATGATATTTCATGAGACTAGCAGCCAAAAGAAAGCAGGCCTGGCACTACCTATCTAAAAAATAGAGTTTAAATAAAAACTTGTCACAAGAGACAAAGAAGATCATTCTATACCAATGAAGGATCAATCCATCAAGAGAATACAATTTTAAACATCTGTGCACCAAATGTTGGAGTTTAGAGAGCACTAAACACAAAAAGCTAATTCTAATGGAAAAGAACAGAGAAATAGAAACCAATACAGTAATAACAGAGGACTTCATTCCCCAACATAAACAATGTATAGATCACCCAGAGAGAAAAAGCAATAAGGAAATCGTGGATTCGAAAAATGATATATAGACAGAATTCGACCTCACAGGCATACATAGAAGAGTTCATCCAATAGCATTAGGGTACTGCAAACATTCTCTATGGTAGTTTATGTATTATGACACAAAACAAGTCTTAATAATTTTAAGATTGAAATCATGTCAAGTAACTTTTCTGAATATAATGATAGTAATGTAGAAATATATGAGGATGAAAATTGGAAATTTCACTAGCATGTGGAAATTTAGCCACACAATCCCAAATAACAATCTGTCAAAAAACAAATTAAAAAGTAAATAAAAGCATCTTGAGGCAAATGAACTGGAAATAAAAAACTCAAAATTTATGGAATGCAGGAAAAACAGTTCTTGAGAAATTATTAGTGGCAAATAGCTAAGTTAAGAGAAAAAAGGCCTCAAATAAACAATCTAACTTTATACCTTAAGGAAAGAGAACAAACTAAGCCCAAAGACAGTGGAAAGAAGAGAATAATAATAAGGTAGAAATAGATAAATATCAGAAAAAAGGCCAATGAAAATGAATTGATTTTTTGAAAAATAAAATTACCAAACTTTTAGCTAGAATTACCAAAAAGTGGAAGACTCAGTAATAAGTGATAAAGACAGAAAGATAGTATAAAGAAATACATTGCAAGAAATACAAGGTATTTCTTGAACTACTGTAAGATACTCTATGAACAATTAAACAACAATTGGTTGACCAAAAAAATGGATAAATTCTTAGAAACATCCACCTAACAAATCTAAATCATGGAAAACAGAAAACCTGAACAATCCAATAACAAGTAAGGAAATTGGAACCATAATTAAAACCCTCCCAATGGTGAAATATCAAGACATAAATACAGCACTGGTAGATTTTACCAAACATTGGAAGACTTAATGCCAATCTTTCTTAAATGCTTCCAAGAAATTGAAGAGAAGGAAACACTTCCAAATTTATTTTGCCAGACTAGGCTTACCCTTTACAAAAACCAGACAGGGAACTGCAAGAAAATATAATGCAGGCCAATATCCAAGAAGGACATAGATGCAAAAATGCTTAACAAAAGTGTAGCAAACTGAATGAAAGAACACAGAAAACAATCGCACAATAAGATCAAGTGGTATTTATTCCTAGGTGCAAGTATGATTCAGCATACACAAATCAGCAAACAAGAGTACATTGTATCTTAGAAGAATGAAGGATGAAGATCAGTGATCATTGCAATAGATGCAGATAAAGCATGTGACAAAATTCAACATCTTTCATGATTAAAAACTCTCAACAAATTGGCTGTAGTAGGAATCTGTATCAACACAATAAAGGCTATGTATGATAAATCACCACTAACATATTTAATGACCAAAAGTTGAAAAGTGTTTTCCTCTCAGATGAGGAAAAAACAAGGAATCCTACAGCCACTACTTCTATTCACTTTTGTATTGAGTCCTAGCTAGAGCAATTAAGAAAGAAAAACAAAGGGAAATCCAAATTAGAAAGGAGGAAGCAAAATTGTCTTTGTTTGTAGATGACATAATTATACATACAAAAACAATCAAGAAAATAATCCTATTTACAATAACATGGAAATGAGTAACACCCTTAGATTAAGTGTAACCAGGAAGACGAAAGATCTCTGCACTAAATACTGTAATACACGGATGAAAGAAGTTGAGGAGGACACAAGTAATTGGAAAGATGACATGTTCATAGATTAGAAGCAGCATATAATCAATACCATTGAGGCACTACCCCAGAGAATCCATAGATTCAATAGAATCTCCCTCAAAATTATAATAATTTTTTTACTGAAACAACAAAAAATCCTAAAATGAGCACAGAACTACAAAGACCCTGAAAAGCCCAAACAATCTTAAACAAGAATAAAGCTGCAGGCATCACATTTCTTGATCTTAAAATACACTACAAAACTATTGTAATGAAATCAGTATGTTACTGGCATTATAAACAGATATATAGATCAGTGACAGAACAGAAAGTGCAGAAATAAATCCTTTCATTTACTGTCAATTCATCTTCAATAAAAGTGCCATGAATGCACAATGGGAGATAGCCTCTTTAGCAAATGATGCTTCACAACTGAATATGTACATGCAGTAGAATGAAATTGGACCCTTGTAATTCTATAACATAATACTATGTCATCAATAAATCTATATGATAATTTAATATTCACATAATTCACTTCACTTTTTCTTCAACTTTTGAATTTATTTTCCTTTCCTGGGGTTGTGAGGGAGTTAAATAAAAGTTTATTTTTGTGTGAAATAAAGTTGGCAAGGCTTTTCTTATTGTTTTTATGGTAGTGATGGATAGCACTGTAAAATTCAATATTAGAGCCAGTTTAATAGTTGTAGGATACCTTAAACGTGTAAGCAACTTTGATACTTTGAAAGAATTATTTCATTGGGTTCACAGAGAATTAATGACAAAGGCACTACCTGATTTTCTTCTCATTCTGCCTTTGTTTTTCTTGCAATAACTTCTGTGATCTTGCCATTGGTGTTCGAGAAATACTTTGTTTTGAAAAATGTGTGGGTGTAATGAAAGTTTGGAAGCAATGGGAAAAGTTAAAAAAAGATCCTACTTGTATTTTACTATTTTTTGCATGAAGTTTAGTGTGGGCTTTCATTGGCTTTTATGCTCTGTTTCTTGATACAAAAATACTGCAAAGATATTGGGGATAGGAATAATTGTGTGACTTGAAAAAAATTGCATATAAATGTTGGAAATAGCAATAATTACATGACTTAAATAATTATGGTATAGTTCTTTCAGAATTTGTTACTTGATTGAGATTTGGGGTTCTGTTTTTTAAAATGTATAGTTTTGAAGAATTGGAAAGTACTACATACAATGAAATTCACAAATATACAAAAGAGAGTCTGACAAATTAAATGAAATTATCAATAATTAATGCCCCCCAAATGATCCAAAGCAAATGGTTGTGATACAAGGTTGTGACTTAAATATAAAATTATCTCTCTCTGTATTAATAAGAATACCTGTATAATCTTCTAAAGCTGTATTGAAAGGGAAGTTTTATGACTTTAAATACATTTCTTACTAACCAGGAAATTTAAAACTAAATAGATTAGATAGCCAATGTAAAAATTCTTGTAAATTAAACTTCATGCAAGTGGAAGGATGAAATTTGAAAGTGAGACGTTGTTAAGTTAGAAAAAATAGAATTAATAAGTATATTTAATCCTGCCTATTTTTTGTTTTCTTAATTTTACATTTTAATAGTAAAGTATTCAAAAACTGAGAAAATAATAATAGTGGAAGCAAATGTCTCAGTGAGACATGATTTACCACATTTTCTTTAACTATGTAATTTTCAATAAATGTTAGGGTTAAAATCTCCCATGTTTCTCTTAATTTTCTATTCCTACATTTCATTAATTAATATTCAAGAGCAATAATTTCTATTCACTTTAAACATATTATCTATCTATGTATCTAAAATATATTTATATTTGTTATTTAAAATTCTTATAAATAAAAAGATTAGGTCTGAGGATATAGTTAAGTGGTAGAACCCCTTGTCTACTATGTGTGAGATCTTGGGTTTGATCCCCAGCACTGCATGTAAAAATAATTGGGTGAAAATTAAACAAACAATAAAATTCATAAAAATTATTGTATTAGTGTATCTTTACTTCTTTTTAATTTTTTAACATTTTATTAGCATATATTAGTTGTATAAAGGTGTATTATGACATTTCCATACATACATAAATGTACTTTGATCAAATTTTCCCCAATACTCTTTCTCGTCTCCTCTTCTCCCTCTTCAGAACAATTTTTATGTAGAGCAGTTCAATAATATTCATCTCTTTCACCCTCTCCTTTTGTCCTCACTTCTCCCACTGATACCAACAACACAAAAGGCCCTTTACTTTCTTTACATTCTTGTCATTCATCTTTAAGGACTAGATTGTCTCATACAGAAAATATGAGATATTTGTCTTTCTCAGTCTGGCCTATTTTGCTTAACATGATGATCCTAGTTCCATCCATTTTCTTCTGAATGATACAATTTCATACTTCTGTATGGCTGAATAATCTCCATTGTGTATTATATTTGCCACACTTCAACTGATGGGAATCTAGCATGGTTAATATTTTGGTTATTGTTCACAATAGCCAAATAGTGCTTCTTATAAACTTGGGTGTGCATGTATCTAGACTGTATGTTGACTTACATACCTTTGGATATGTGCTCAGGAGTGGTACAGCAGATTGATGTGGTAGTTTAAATAAAATAAATAATTTTTGGCTTTTTAAGGAAACTCCATACTGATGTCCATAATGGCTTGCACTAATTTGTATTTCCATAACAGCATATAAGGAAGGGTCTCTTTTTCACCTGAATCATCACCAGCATTTGTTGTATATGTTTTCTTGATAATATCCATTCTGACTGGTCTGAGATGAAATCTCAGTGATGGTTTAATCTGTATTTCTTTTATGGCTAAAGATGTTGATTTCTTTATGGGTATATTGGCCATTTGAACTTCTGAGAACTCTTTTCAATTCATCTTCCCATTTATTAATTGGATTCTTTGTTCTTTTAGTATTTAATTTTTTGAACTCATTATATATATTTGTTATTAATCTTTTTCAGATGCATCTGTTAAAGATTTTCTACCATTTTGTAGGTTTTCTTTTGTTTCTAATAATTGTTTCCCTTACTGTACAGAAGCTTTTAATTTGATGCAATCCCTTTGTCCATTCTTGTTCCTTTTTCCTGACAATTGGATTCTATTTAGAAAAGAGTCATTTTGTGTCAAGTATTTTCCTCTAGCAGTTTTAAAGTGCCATCTTGAATAAATTTTTGTACAGAGCAGGAGAGATATCCTTCTACCTATAGATATTCAGTTTTATCAACACCATTTATCTTTTCTCCAATGTAGGGTTTTGGTGCCTTTGTCAAAAATCAGATTGCTGTGTCTGTGTGGGCTGATTTCTGGATCTTCGATCTACAGGTCTCTTTTTGTACCAGTACCATGCTGTTTTTGTTACTAGAGTTCTGTAGTATAATTAGAAGTCAGGTATTCTTTGTGGTCAGGATTGTTTTGGCTATTTAGGATCTTTTGTGATTTCTAATGAATTTTAGGATTGATTTTTTTCTGTTTTCTGTGAAGCATGACATTGAAATTTTTATGGAGATTGCCTTGAATCTGTAGACTGCTTTTGGGAGTATAGCCAGCTTCACAATATTAATTCTGCTGACCTATGAACATGGGAAGTCTTTCCATCTTTTCTTGTCTTCTTCAATTTCTTCAGTGTTTTAAAGATTTCATTGTTGATTTCACTTTCTTAGTTAGATTTATTCCTCGGTACTTAATTTTTTGAGGCTGTTATGAATAGCATTGCTTCCATAATTTCTTATTCAGCCTATTCATTATTGGCATATAGAAAAGTTATTGTTTTTATGTTGATTTTGTGTCTTGCTACTTTGTTGAAAGTGTTTTTCACATTTTAGAGTATTCTGGTGGAGTCTTTAGGGTCTTTTAAGTATAGGATCAGATTGTCTACAAATAGGGATAATTTGACTTCTTCCTTTCCTGCTTGCATCCCTTTTATTTATTTCACTTGCTTTTCTGCACTGGCTAAGAATTCTAGAGTACATCAATTGATAGTGGACAGAGTGGACACCCTTGTCTTTTCCTGACTTTAGAGGAAATTAGATTCAGTTTTCCCCACTTAGGATGATGTTGATATAGGTTTATTATACATAGCCTTTACTATGTTGAGGTATGTTACTTCTATTCCTAGTTTGTTCAAGACTTTTACCATGAATGAATGTTGAATATTTTTGAAGTTTTTTCATCTATTGAGGTGATCCTGTGATTTTTGCCCATTATTCTGTTTATGAGCTATATTATCTTAATTGATTTGAGTATATTGAACCATCCTTGCATCCCTGAAATGAAACCAAGTTGACCATAGTGCATGGTCTTTTTAAAGTGTGGTAGAATTCAGTTTGTATTTTATAGCGAAATTTTGCTTCAATGTTCATCAAGGAAATTGGTAAATATTTTTTTGTTGTACCCTTATTGGGTGTTGGTAACAGGGTAATACTAGCTTCATGAAATAAGTTTGTTAGAGTTCCTTCCCTTTGTATTTTATGGAATAGTCTGAGGAGCATTGGTGTTATTTCTTCTTTAATGGTGTGCACTGATATTTGGTAAATATATGTTTACAATAGTAAAATTCTTCTGATGGATTATTGCCTTTACCAATATGAAGTGACCTTCTTTGTCTCTTCTGAGTAATTTTAGTTAACTAAATTTAGTTAGTAATTTTAGCTAAATTTAGTAATTTAAGTTTGGTGAATTTAGTCAGTCTACTTTGACAGATATAAAAATAGATATAATAATAGCTTGCTTTCAGGCTGCATTTGCTTGGAAAATATTTTTCTATCCTTTCACGTTAAGCTTGTTCTTGTCTTTGTCAGTGAGGTGCATTTTTGTAAACAACAAGCTTTTAATCAGTCTGTCAGTCTGTGTCTTTATCTTGGAGAACTAAGACCCTTAACATGCAGAGTTATTATGAAAGGTTTATATAATTCCTGCCATTTTTTTAGTGTTCAAGTTTTCCCTACTTCTCATTTACTTATCTACTCATCTCTGAGCTTTATTTTTTTTCATATTTTCATGCTAGCATTTATCTTCCTTCTTTGAATATCTTCTGCATTGTTGGTTTAGTGGTCATAAACTGCTTGAGTTTTTGTTTATTGTGGCAGGTTCCCATTTCTTCCTCAACTCTGAAGAGTAGCTTTTCTGGATAGAGTAATCTAGGTTGGCAGTTATTTTCTTTCAGAGTTTGAAATACCTCATTCCATGGCCTCATTGTTTTTAAGGTGTCTATTGAGAAATCTTCTGTTATTCTAATAGCTTTGCCTTTATAGGTGATGTGGCATGTCTCCCTTGCAGGTTTCAATATTCCTTCCTTGTTCTACATACTTAATGTTTTAACTATAATATGATGTGTGTGTGTATGTGTGTTTCTATTCTTTTCTTGTTGTGTGGAGTGTTCCAACTTGAGACATTTTTTGTTATTACTTTATTGAGCATGTTTCCTATGTCTTTAGCTTCTAGTTCTTTTCCTATGCCCAAGTTTGGTTTTTTCATGGTATTTCAGAGGTCTTGCATGTTCCATTTCATACTTTTTTATTCTTTTTATCTTCAGCTAATTTTGATATTTCATTTTCCATTTGATCTAGTCTACTGTAGAGGCTTTCAACTGAGTTTTGATTATATTTATAGAGCTTTTCATTTCCTGGGCTGGCCTTGAGCTGGGATCCTACCATGTCAGTTTCCTGAGTAGCTGGGTTTATAGACATGACCTACTGTACCTGGCTTGAATTTTTGTTAATGCATCCATGTTTGAATTTATTATGATAGCATTCATTGCTTTCACAAAATGCATATATGTTTGAAAATAAAATATACATCTATGTAAAAAAAGAAAATCCTTAAAACATAGAGATTTTTAAGTAAAACCACAGATTATAAATGAACTAAAACTAAAGCAAAATATGAATAACAGGAAATGCTTAACTCTCAGTAATGACTAAAAATGTTCTCCTGCTTCTCTCCCCCTGTACTTTTATGTGTGTGGTTCTGGACATTAAACCAGGGCCTCAGCATACTAGGCAAACACTGAGTCACACCAGCCCTCCCACTCTAATTTTTGTAGACACCTTGCAATGGTAATTTTAGTTAGGTTAATTAAATTATCAAGAATAAGAAAATTTCTATTGCACAGAATAGAAAAAGCTGAAAAACATTCAATTCATTTGTTTGAAGTCAAACTAAATCTTATACAGTGTAATCATTTGGTATAATTTATAAAATAGTACTACCAGGCTAGTTTGTACATAGTGAAACCCAAATTACTAAAATTTAATTACAAAAATTGCTCAGAATTACAATTCTATACTTTTATGAAATTAATTTCATAATCTATTTTTTATAATTTGAGTTTGTCACTGGGAGATATTTAAACTTTACACAAGCTTGCTTTGCATGGTCTCTGCTATATTAATATGTACCTTAGCTTTGATGCATTGATGTTAGACAATAAGGAAATTTCTTACATTACTGTAAGAGTAATGTCTCTTACAGTTGCATAGTACAATATAATGTAAATTAACAAACTCCTTGACTGATATCTCTAAAATGCAGCCTTTCTATAAATACTCATGCATGGTTTGATGTAGAGATGGTTGTGATCAGAACTGGGAAGGGAATATAAATGACCTCTGATATTCAGAAGAACTTGTGCTTCTGAAATGTGCAGAATCTTCTCCTAAACTGTGTAAAGTTCTTTCAATGCTTGGAGAAACTTAATTAATTAATTAATTAATTAATGTTATTATGATTTATTTTGTGTTACTCGGTATTGAACCCAGGGCCTCATATATGCTAGGTAATAGCTTTATTACTGAGCTACATTCCTAGCTTGAAAATTATTTGAAAGTCATGTGCCACATAATAGCATTGTGGTCAATGATGAGCTGCATATGCACGATAAGATGATGTGACCTAGTGACATCATGACTGCAAAAGTTTCTGTAAGTACAGTCTAGTGTGTTCACACAATGATGACATCATCTAATGACACTTTTCTAATAGCTATTAATGTTGTTAAGTGACATATGATTATGCTTTTTTATGGTGAACTATAATAAGGAAAGTACTAATGTAATCATATAGAATACAGCTAAAATAAAAAATTTTAAATAATAAAAATGAGTGAACAATAATTCAAAGAAAGCAAGAATGATGGAGTAAAGGAATATGGAACAAATAAAACAAGAAAGTGAATAGAAAAAGAGTACCCTAATGAATTACATTAGTAATTAAATTAACTTAAATGTACTAAAAATTCCAATTAGAAGACAAAGATTGTCATAACAGAGGTTAAAAATGAACATGATTCAACCATTACAATTTAAAAGAGACACACTTTTTATTTTTATTTATTTATTTGTTTATTTTTGGTGGTACTGGGGTTTGAACTCAGGATCTTGTGCTTGCTATACCATTTGAGTCACACCCTGGGCCATAAAAAAGAGACACCTTGGATACAAGTACACTGATGGGTTTTAAATCGAAAGGATGGAAAAAAGACATGCAGTGGATCCTCATTATTCACAGATTTCAAATTTGCTATTGATTAAAATTTACTTGTGAGACCCAAATCCTATTCCAGCCTTTTCACAGTCATTCTCATAGTTGGGGTGAACTTTTGGGTCTCCTAGTACACAGGTTCCCAGCAAAGCCACCTTCTTGCTTGCAGCACTCACATGCTATAGAAAAGTTTCCTTTATTTGCAGGGTAGTTAGTGCTTATTTTTCTGTTCAGAACGACCCCATATATTGTGCTGAGATAATGCCTGGTGCTCCTGACCACGAGAAGGCTGTGATGGGCTTCACAGAGAACTGTGTGACATAGTTTTATTTGGGCTGGAGTCACAGAGCTAATCTGGGAGTTCAAGGCTAGTGTATCAACAGCGTTGTTAATGGAGCGTTTAAGTAGAAACACACACAAAGCAAGACTATGTGTTGATCATATGGTGAAAGTGTTGCCACCAGAGGCTCATGGGAACATAATTCTGTACTTCCCCTATGAGCAATGATTTCATATTTCTAAATTCACAACTTTGTAATTCAGCAAATTTTACAGCAAAATTCTGTGAATAATGAGAATCAACTGCACCAAGAACACAGTAACCAGTAAATTCACAGTTTGGCTATACAACTACCAGAAAAATCAGGAAGTAAGATATATTCTTGAAATAAACAGCAAGGTGTCATTATGATAAGAGTTGATTAAATTAGAAGAAAGCAAATAAAAATTATATGAATTTAACAATATCAAAAATTATAAAAGAAACTATGAGAGAAAAAGAATAAACAAATAAAATAAATAATCACAGCTAGAAATTTCAACATACCTTCCTCAGTAACAGAATAAGCAATTTCAAAATTAGTGAAAAATGCAGAAGCTATTTCCCCATGACTGAGAACTTTGACCTATTTGACACATAGAATTCTCTTTCCTACAGCTGTCATCTTTTCCAATGCACTTAAGCATATGGGTTGTTTAAGAAAATCAATAAGTCCATGGCAAATCCAGTGCAGAAAAAAATAGGAAAGAAAATGAAAATTATCAAGAGCAGGGATGAATCAGGTTATCACTCTATAACCTACAGACTTTAAACTGACTAGAAGAGGATATTATGAACACATATTGCAAATAAATTTGACACAATGGGTGAAATGGAAAAACATATCCCTTGAAAACACATTTTATTAAAGGCAACAGCAAGAAATGAGAAGTTAGAATATCACTATATTTATAGACAAGTTGATTCTGAAGACACTCTCAGGTCCAATGTCTTCAAGAAAAATTAATATCAATTTTGCACATTTTTTCCAGAAAATAGAAGTGGGAAGACTTTCATATCACTTTATGAGGCTAACTTAATCTTGATAACGAAACATGATAGGAAAGGAAAACCACAGTTAATAACTTGCAGAAACTCAGGGACAAAAATCACATACAATTGGTAGCAAAGTGGATGCAATGAAATATGAATACATTAGTGCACGAAAGTACATTAATAAAGGTAAGTTCATTAATGTGGAATAAGTTTCATTTAAAATTTTAATAGTAATTGCATTTAAAAAGGAGATGAACCATACGACCATCTCAGTAATGCACAAAAACTAAGGGGTGTGGGGGAGTGATCTGATAGGCCTGCTACCAAAGACCTATGGCCAGCATTATACTAAGTGACAAAATGATAACAATTTCCCCATCCTTATCAGCACACACATAGCACATATTTACTTAAAATTATGATATTTTAACATGTTTTTTGTGCTAATTTTCATTTTTAAATATTGCATTATAATATGATTTAGCTTGATTACTGACCCTTTTGGTGTCTTTCTTCCTAAATTTTGGACCCAAGGTCGTATTCTACTTTACTGTCCTTAGTCTTGGTCTTGCCATCAGGGTAACATAAATTAAAACCGTGACGAGATATTACTTCAACTCCCTGGGGTGATCAAATTAAAGAGAGTAAGAACCACATGCTGGCTCTGATGCAGAGCAATGTGGATTCTTGTGCACTGTTGAGAAGAACGTAATGTGGTACAAAGAGTGGAATGCTGCTATCAGGATCACTAAAGCTAAAGAAATACTTATCCTATGATCCACTGCCCTATTTAGAGTCCTTCTGCAACATACGTAAATAAATGTGTCTGTCAAAACCCTGCATTAGAATGCTCATAGCAGCTCTACTCCTAATAGCTCTAAATAGGAAACAATCCAAATGTCCACTGAAAACTGTGACAAATTATGGTATATTTATATTATAGAGTACTGCATAATAAAGAAGAGAAAATTTAACCAGGTGTGTGGTGGTGCACACCTGTAATCCCAGCACTCCAGAGGCTGAGAAAGGGAGAATTATGAATTCAAGGCAGCCTGGGCTACAGAAAACAATATTCAAAACAACATGAATGAATCATGGTTCTGTAATATTAAGTGAAGAAGTTTAGACATTGTATAAACTTAGGCATAAGTTTAGACATAGTATAAACATGGTATAGTAAAAACTTATCTATGATGATAGAACTCAACATTTGTCACTGGTGTAGAGTAGGCTGACTGGAAAGGGCACAAGGAGTGTTTTGGGATGCTGGAAATATACTATGTCTTGATTAGAGGTTGGTTAAATGTGCATAAGCTTGCCACAATTCATGAAATTATACTTCAAGCTATATGCTTGCATTACCTTTCTGTTATAATCCAAGATAATCAGTTTATGAAAAGAAAAAAATGTTTATTTTGTTAACAGTTTTGGAGGTACTGGTTTGTGATGACTTGACTCTGTTGCTTTGGGCCTGTGGTGAGTCAGAACCTCATGGCAGGAGCATGAAGAGTGAGCAGTGGACTGGGGTCCCACAATTCCATTTAAGGGCATGCTGCAATCACCTAAAGACCTTCCACTAGACCCCACCACTTAGACTGGAGAACCACCTTGGAGACCAAGCTTTTAACACATGGGCCTTTGGGAGACACTCAAGATTCCCAAACCAGGTTTTTACTATATATAAGATATGAACCATTTATTTTCTTTAAAAAGTTATACATATTTATATTTTAGGAAGTTAGGGGTTCATGCTTCAATTAGTCCATTCTTTATTTTTGTTAAGCTAAATAAGTGAATTTTAGAGACTATGTAAACTGTGAGGTTCTTATTCTCAATCTTTGTCTCTGAGGTAGTTTTGATGGTACCTAACCATACAAATTCATATGATTTTATTCATTTATCTAACATATCATTCTATTCTATAATCCTTAACTCTAGACTTGAAAGTTGTAAATATAATAAAAATATTAACCTATAAAAGTAACTTTTATACTTTTTGGTGCTAACATTCAAAGGCACAATAGAACAAATGGAAAAATTGTAAAACAAAACAAAACAAAACAAAATGAAGCATTTATTTAAGTTCTATACCAAAAAGGGGTGGGGCACACTTCAATGGAAAATGTAAGGTACATTTCAGAAACCATCACCGAAGGTGAGGAAGAGAAAAATGATAATAAATTGAAGTTTACACACTTGATCTTAGCCAAAAGGCCGAGAAGCGATTAAATTGAAGTTTAGTATGTACCACCACATCACTAAAACTCATTTAAAATGTGCATATGTTATCACTAATGTTCTAAGACTTACTTATTTTGAAATGATAGATGAAATGCTTATGTCTTTAGCTACTTATGTAGACACCCAGCTATCCTCAAAAAGAATCTATTTTCACTTTCCTCTTGCCTCACAGACCCTTCCCGGCGGTGATCTATGCTCACTCTAAAGTAGAAAACATGGGCAGAAAATGAGCCAGTGTTATTCCATCAAGTGTGTTCCTTGTTATTACTGATTGCAAAGTATAAACTAATTTTGATATATTTATAGAGATTTCTATGTGTTTCTGCAATGATAAAGTACTCTTTTATCTGGGTTTTGATAACAGTTCAAAACAAATACATTTTTAAGTGGGTCAAATTATAGGATTCTATACCAAATGACTTTGTTTCCTTATTTTTGTTTATTCATCTTGAGCAATCATTAAACAATGGTATAAACTTTGTTTTCTGTAGGACAAATGCAATCTTAATAGGTATAGAAAATTAAGAACAATAAAGTGGCTAAATATATTCTTATATAAGGCTTTTGAAATTTACTGGCTCTGCTTTGAGTCTACTATCTGTATGACTTCTAAATTCCTTCCTTATACATTTAATTAAAACATAAATCTCAAATAAAAGCATGGGACTTGTTTCTAAGGTATCCTAGTGTTTTCCTGACTGGTATTTCTAAGAATCACCATCTTTACTATTCTGCATTTAATACTGTTCCAAAAAAATGATTCATTTCTGATCTATTTATATTATCTCTGATTCCAGTGACTGTCAGTTCTAAGATAATTGAAATAATATGTTTCTGATATTACTGTGGAAAACATTTACATAGAAGAAACATTGTATATTTTTTGTGAGGGGTAATTTGATATGGCTTATATATTTTTTATTTCACTTAGAAACATATTTTTTAAAATTTTCTTCTCTAAGCATGTTTATGCATGTGATTCCTATGTGGTTTAGTGTTTGTCCAGGCTTTTAAAAAATTTACTTTAAGTCATTATTATAAATAGTTGCACAGAAACAAATTTAAGAGGGTTTTTACTATTATAGCTTATCATGAACTCCCATGTTCTGCTCTAATTTTGTCTAGTCGAGTATGAAATTCATGTACAGTGAAAAAAATCTTTTATCATGCAATCAAATCTAAAAAACAATCAATGATAACCCATCTCTCTTCTCCTTACCCTTTTCAGATAAAGTATAAGAAATACTTACCTTTTAAGAATAGCATGCTAATTGCTCACTGACAAAGGTGCTTTAAATGGAAGTTACTAGAGATAGCTAAGGTCGTGAGGTCCCAGTGGTAGGAGAGCCATGGGGTGTTGCTGCCCCTGCTGGCTGCTTGGGGCATCATCCATGAATCATGCACAAGGCTGTCAGGCCACCAGAAGTCAGACCCTGTGAGGACTGATTGCTTTTGAAATTTGTGATAAGGAACTAGAAAAGAGGTTTTGTTTCTGTGCAGGAATAGAGAGTAGGATGAACACTTGTTAGAGCAATTTTTATTTACTGCATGGCATAAACTCACAATCATAATGTTGCTGTTTTATGATTTTAATTCCTTATCATAATCCCTTAAGACAGCAAAAGGCTTTTAAAAGATTGCATGTTCAAAGAAAAATAATTTATGTCTCAGGAAAGTTGATGATGAAACTGTAACTTTCTTGAAATGCATTTTGATGTTCACTAATTATAGCAGTCACATGAAAATCAGAAGGCCCCAAACTTGTGAAGTTATTTATTAGAAGTTATGATTTTTAAGTTGCTTAAAAAGACTACAGGCAAAGATAATGATTATGAAGACAATGCCTGTCTATAAATAAGCAGCTGCAGACGATGCATCAGATTTTTCAAAAAATGTCATTGCCATAGTGGTACAATTAGAATAAGCTATAGAAGCTTATTCAAATATATGAAAATTATGAAGAATAATTATTGTTTCTGTTACTTTAAATTTTCAGATGATCAATATGCAGAAAACTTAAAATTTTGTTTTAAGGTTTTTAATATGTGACATTTTAACTTTTAGAAATAATTTTATTTTGAAAGTAATTTCAAATGAAATTATTTTTTGTATGACTACCAATTGAACCAATTTTACTTCAGGCAAGAAATAAATATGCTAATATACACACTTCAATTATTTTTACTTCCTTCTTTAACTGTCAAAACTGCCCTAGCTAGGATACATTACGGCATGCCTATCTTTCCCATGGTTCAATGTTTAGAAGCCTTTTTGTCTTCTTTTTCCTAAGTATATTCATTTTGCAAGTAACTTCATCCAGTGTCACAGTTTCAAATACCATCTATGTGGTTGACTCTCACGTGTATGACTTCATCTTCAGTGTCTACTCTGAACTTCAGAATACACATTTTATCTCCATTTAAATGTCTTACAGGCATCTCAAACTCCAAGAAACCTAAATTGGAATCTTGCTCTCATCCTCCCAGAATGTCCTTCTCCTGGTCTTTCTCCTGTCAGCAAACATCAGCAGTATTTACTTGTTGTTACTAAGTCCTTGATGTCATCCATGATTTCTCTTTTCCTTTCATACTCAGCATCCAATCCATAAAGAAAACATGTTGGTTATGTTTCAGATATCCTAGCTGTGACTTCTTGTCACTTCCTCCTTTTCTGAATTGCAATAGTTCAAGTTACCATCATCTCTTCTGGGTTATTAAAGCACACTCCCCCCTACTTTGTATATCCGTGCCCATCTGCTTATTCTCCAGAAAGGAGCATGGAGATTCTTTCATAATGTCACATCAGGTCATTACTAAGCTTCAGCTGGCCTTTGAGACCCTCTTCAGAGTCAGGGCCTGATTCTCTAACTCAGCATGCCATGAAGGGAAGTCTATGAATACTTGAAAGATCTCCAGCTCTTGTGAGTGTTCAAGTGAAATCAAAACTACTTTCACAGTAATGATAAGACATTATTTGCCTTTTCACTGTGTTGACATCTGCAACGGTGGTGAAGAAGTACTGGTGGGCAGCACCTTAGCACAAATCAAGGTGAAGTACCAACTGTTCTAGTGCGGTCATTGTGATATATTTCTCCTTGCATCCACAGTCTAAAAAAGTTCAATTTATGACAGTTCTTGATAAAGAAGATAACATTCTTACTTACACTAAATTTCAATTGTTGGGTACACATGATTTTAATATTTTGTATGACAAATGGAAAGTGTACAAATGGATGATTTTCTTAAGGAAAAGCATTTGTGAAATTGTTCAAGTTGCAAGCTAAGCTAGCTGTTTTTCATGCAACCATTCTTTTCTTGAAATAATTAATGATATACAAACTATAATTGTTTAGTTTTGGTATCTGGTAGACATTTAAAAATATAGTTGAAGTGAGATTGTCACTTTGAGAAAAACAACTAGTACTAGTAAAAATGAAATTTTGGAAAACCCATATTATGAGCATGACAATTTTCCACTAAAGATTTTTCTGATGATGGTGGTGTTATTAATGAATGTGTCAACAATTGGAAGACCCAAATAACTTAATGAGCCAATATTTTCTTGATGACAAATGCATTCTGTTATATATCATATGTAGGTAAATTACTCATTCAAGGTAAAAGTTAGAGCAATGGATTTTAATGTAAGAGCATTGCAATTGATACTACCACTTTAAGATTTTACCACTTGTGGAATTCTGCTAGAGTAACAAGAAAAGTTGTTCACAATTATCTGAAAAGTCTATTAAAATACTCTCTTTCTCAACAACTCTTTATATGTATGAAACTGTATTTTCTCCATATATTTTTGCTTAAAACATATTGCAAAAAACTGAATGCTGAAGGAGCTATGAGAATGAGAATACAGTGGTCTCCTCTTTAGTCAGACATTAGATATTTGTGAGAAAGGAAGAAATGAGAGAAAGAGAGAGAGAGAGAAACGTAATGATGATTGTCTTAGTCTGTGCTGCTAAAACAAAATATCTGAGACTTCACAAAGAATAGAAACTTATTTTCTCACTGTTTTGGAGGCTGAAAACTCCAAAATGAAGGTACCATTTGTTTGTCTGGTTTCAAGATAGTGCCTTGAATGCTGAGTCCTTCTAGGGGGGAGGAATTCTGTGCTTTCTCAGAGAATAAGAGCAAAAGGGCAAAAGGAGATGAACTCCCTCTATCAAACCTCTTTTTAAAAATTTTTATTATGATATAGTGGAGGGGATTCATTGTGACAATTTTGATTAAGCTTATATTGTGCATTATATGCTTTGTTACAGCATCCCCAGGGGTTTCCTTATTCTATTTCATATTGGCATATGAAGTCCATCAACCATATACCCCCAACTTAATCTCCTTCATTCACCCTCTTCCATCCCTCTAATACCCCCTACTGTACCTATTTTACAGTCTTGTCTTTTGTTTTTAATATTTGAGTTGATGTTCAAAAGGGTGTCTCAGTGTGTCCCCATTGTGAGTGTACTGTACTTTGGTTCATTCAACCCCTTCAATTACTCTCCCTTATCCTTTTACCTCCCACCCCTATTTTGCAACAGTTTTCAATACATATCCTTATACTCTCTACCTTCACAGATGTTATGTTTTATGATCTTATTGATCATAAAACATTCATTCTCTTTTCCTTACCAAGTCTCTTTAAGGTATCTAATTCCATTCATGAGGGAGGAGCACTCTTGGTCAACATCTCTTAAAAGCTCTGCCTTTACTCTCATATATGTAACACCTGAATTTTGGAGGGAACACATTCAAACTGACTAACACTCATTTATTTATTATTTTTATTTTGGAGAATAAGGATACTTTCAAAAATATTTAAGTATACATTAAAGACATTTAGATTGCTATTTTAAATTATTTAATAGTTCAATTTTTTTTAGTTTTAATTTTGAGTACATTGTACCAGTAGACATGATGCATTTAAATAAAAATTATTTGGGGTCCTCCCTTATTTTAAGAGTGTGATAAGTTCTGAGACCAAAGTGGTTGAGAAAATGCCTTGTTAACTTACTCTTTCAATATGTTGTTTTTTCTCAAACTTCTCCAGACTCAATGATCACCTGCTTGCTTCTCAACTCCTCCCAGCAAGCTCTCCTGACATGTTCTTAAACTTAGTATTTTCTGTGCCTGTTTGTTCCCTATGTATTCACTTGGCTACCTCATGTCATAGGTCCTATTATTCTCATTTGATAGATTGATCAAATATATTCCTGACAAATATAGGCCTACCATCTACCTCTCTAGTTTCTCTGAAACACATGTGTGTATTTGTTCAATACTTTTTTTTAATGCTATCTCTAGTGCTAAGAACCATTTATGGCATAAAGGAGGTACTTAGTAAATATTATTTAAATGGAGAGATATTTTAAGATGGTGTGATTGAAGCAAAGATGTCAGAGCAGAGCCTTCCATCATCATCAGCAACAGAGAGGATGCATTTTCCCAGGTGTTGGGCACACACATGAGTCTGGACTCAGCTGCTCAGTGCCGGAGGTAGGGAGTCAGCAAAGCCACATGGGCAAAACCAATCTCATACAAAAATTAAGGGACTTAATAGGGAAAAGGATAAGGCACAAAGAATGATGGGCATACATCACTCAGAATCTGCACTCAGAGACAGAAAACTAGGAAAATAGGAAACTAATGAACACAGTATTTCCTAAAGCCAGGGTTTTACCAGACTGACCTCTTTGTTTTGTAAATAGAAAAACAATCTTCTTTCTGTGGGCAATTTAAGAAAAAATAGAAATCAAAGTACTAAAAAATACCTTAAAATACAAAGATTCAAGAGGAATTAGAAGAGATTCAAAATAAAGAGGAAAAAACTACAAAAAATAAGAGCTAAAAGGCATGAAGATATTTGGTAAGAGTACACAAGAGCAAAAACACTTCATCTTCCTTATTATGCTTATGTCTTTTCTTAACAAAATTAGAGCTAAGGGCAGAACAGGTTCTGCCTGGAAGTGTGGGGGGGAGAGGGTTGGGGAGGGGGGAAGTGGGGAGAAATGACCCAAACAATGTATGCACATGTGAATAATGAATAATTTAAAAAAAGCCTTTCCTTAAAAAAAGGAGATACTAACAGACAAAATTTGACATAAGGAATTTATTTGAGTGCTGGAGGCTGAAAACTAGGATGATAAGGTAGGATGAAAGTACACTGCAGTACTGGTACAGAAGGAAAAGGAAGGGATAGCCACACTTGAAAAGCTGGGACAGGTTCCAGCTGGAGCTGTCTCTGGGAACAGACAGCTTGACCCTGACAACTGAGCTTTCTGGAACCTTCCAAAGAAGGTGGCCAGAGGGTTGGAGTAGCACCTTAGTCAGCTGCAGCTTCTGCCTGGGGAAGAGCCTCACAAGAAACAAAGCAGAAGGTAAACAGAACAGAGCAAGATCCTGTCCCAATCTCAGCCTTCCAGATCCCTCTCAGCAGAGCCTTGTTGAAGGACTAACACCAAATCTATTAAAACTGAAACTTTATTGTATTTGAACTTGGGAATTTTTATTTATTTATTTTTACTTTTTATTTAATATAATTATTATTATTATCCTCTCTCTGTCTTTCTAATGCCTGTTTTGCTCACTGTTGATTAGTACACTATCTCTCCCTGTTTATTTCTTTGGCTCTGCTTTTTGTTTTGTTTTGTTTTGTTTTCCCTTTTCCTTTACCTTCATTGCTTTCCCTCTCCTCTCACCCTTCCATTCTAGATATCACCATTGTTATTATTGCAAGCTAGACAATACTGAATTACACACAGTACAGGGACAGTAACAATAGCAAGGGCAATGATGGGAAGATGGAAAAAAGAGGGAAACCATTTTCCCCCCCAATAATAAACTAGAACAGGAAACAGAGGGAAATGAAGAAAACAGATACCCAGATCTAGACTCCAACAAAATGAAGATAAACTATGCCAAAGAACCCAATGGAGCCCACAAGAACATTCTGAAAGAAGAAATACTACAAGTAATCAATGAGAATTTTATAGAGATGATACTGGATATGGTCAACCAAAATGTACAGGAGACTCTCAAGAAATTCCAAGACAACAAAAATGAGAATTTGAGAAAGCAAAAGAAGAAATAAAAGAAACCATAGAAGCTCTGTATAAACACCAAAGTGAAACAAAGAACATGATTAATAAAGAGATAAATGAACTCAGGATGAAAATAGAAAACATTAATGAGGAAGTGACTCAGGATATGGAAAACCTCAGAAAAAAGAATGCAACAGAAATGCAAAATGAAATGGAAGGCCAATCCAGCAGAATAGAACAAGCAAAAGACAAAATCTCAGAACTCAAAGATGAAATGGTAATTAAAGGAAAAACCAAAGAACTACTAGTTAAACAACTCAAGACCTGTGAAAAGAAAATGCAAAAAATCACTGACTCCATCAAAAGACCAAACATGAGAATCATGGGCATTGAAGAAGAAGAAGAGGTGCAAGCAAAGGGAATGTGTAATATATTCAACAAAATAATAACAGAAAATTTCCCAAATCTAGAGAAATCTATTCCCATACAGATGCAAGAGACCTCCAGAACACCAAGCAGACCAGAACAAAATAGAACTACCCCACAGCATATCATCATTAAAACAACAAGTACAGAGATCCGAAAAAGAATATTGAAGGTTGTAAGAGAGAAAAAACAAATAACATGCAAAGGTAAACCCATCAAAATCACAGCAGACTTCTCAACAGAAACATTAAAAGCAAGAAGAGCTTGGGGTGAGATCTTCCAGGCACTGAATGAAAATAACTTCAGCCCTAGGATACTCTACCCAGTGAAACTATCATTCAAAATAGATGGAGCAATAAAAGTCTCCATGATAAGCAGAAACTAAAACAATATGTGACCACAAAGCCACCATTACAAAAGATTCTGCAAGGGATCCTGCACACAGAAAGTGAAACCCAACATAACCATGAAAGGGGAGGCAGCACCAAACCACAGGAAAAAAAAAAGCAAGAAAGTAGATAGTAACCTCAACTTAGGTACACACAATCAAACCTTCAAACAACTAAGACAACTAAATGACAGGAATCACCACATACCTATCAGTACTAACACTTAATGTTAATGGACTTAATTCACCCATCAAAAGGCACCATTTGATGAACTGGATTAAAAAAGAAGATCCAACAATTTGTTGCTTACAGGAGACCCATCTCACCGACAGAAATAAGCATAAGCTTAGGATGAAAGGCTGGAAAAAGATTTACCAAGCCAGTGGCCCCTAAAAACAGGCAGGAGTAGCAATACTTATCTCTGACAAAGTAGACTTCAAATGTACATTGATCAAATGAGATAAAGAAAGACATTCCATACTAATAAAAGGGGAAATAGATCAAAAATAAATAACAATTATCAACCTATATGCAAAATGTCAATGCACCCAATTTCATCAAACATACCCTGAAGGACCTAAAATCATATATTAACTCCAACACAGTGGTCATGGGAGACTTTAACACCCAATTATCATCAATAGATAGGTCATCCAAACAAAAAATCAATAAAGAAATCCTAGATCTAAAATATACCATAAATCAAATGGACCTAGTTGATGTCTACAGAACATTTCATCCAACTTCTACACAATATACATTCTTCTCAGCAGCTCATGGAAACTTCTCCAAAATTGATCATATCCTAGGGCACAAAGCAAGCCTCAGCAAATATAAGAAAATAGAACTTATACCGTGCATACTATCTGATCACAATGCAGTAAAACTAGAACTCAACAACAAAAGTAAAGACGAAAAACATGCAAACAGCTGGAAACTAAATAACTCATTACTTAATGAACAATGGATCATTGATGAAATAAAAGAGGAAATTAAAAAGTTCCTGGAAGTCAATGAAAATGAAAACACAACCTACCGGAACCTAAGGGACACAGCAAAGGCAGTCCTGTGAGGAAAGTTTATAGACATGAGTGCATAAATTAAAAAGACTGAAAGATCCCAAATCAATGACCTAATGATACATCTCAAACTCCTAGAAAAACAAGAACAAGCAAATCCCAAAACAAATAGAAGAAAAGAAATAATAAAAATAAGAGCTGAAATCAATGAAATAGAAACCAAAAAAACCATACAAAGAATTAATGAAACAAAAAGCTGGTTCTTTGAAAAAATAAACAAGATCGATAGACCATTGGCAAACCTGACCAAAATGAGGAGAGAAAAAACCCAAATTAGTAGGTCGGGAATGCAAAAGGGGAGATAACAACAAACACCATGGAAGTCCAGGAAATCATCAGAGACTACTTTGAGAACCTATATTCAAATAAATTCAAAACTCTTAAAGAAATGGACAGATTTCTAGGTACTTATGATCATCCAAAACTGAACCAAGAGGATATTAATCACCTGAATAGATCTATAACACAAAATGAAATTGAAGCAGCAATCAAGAGTCCCCCAAAAAAGAAAATTCCAGGACCTGATGGATTCTCTGCTGAATTCTATCAGACCTTTAAAGAACTGATACCAACTCTCCTTAAACTGTTCCATGAAATAGAAAGGGAAGGAAAACTGCCTAACACATTTTATGAAGCCAGTATTACACTTATCCCAAAACCAGGCAAAGACACCTCCAAAAAGGAGAACTATAGGCTAATCTCCTTAATGAACATTGATGTAAAAACCCTCCATAAAGTAATGGCAAACAGAATTCAATAACATATCAAAAAGATTATTCACCACGACCAAGTAGGCTTCATCCCAGGAATGCAGGGGTGGTTCCACATATGAAAATCAATAAACATAGTAAACCACATTAACAGAAGGAAAGACAAAAACCACTTAATCATTTCAATAGATGCAGAAAAAGCCTTTGGTAAGATCCAACATCATTTCATGATAAAAGCTCTAAGAAAACTAGGAATAGAAGGAAAGTACCTCAACATTATAAAAGGTATATATGACAAACCTACAGCCAGCATTATACTTAACAGAGAAAAGCTGAAACCATTCCCTCTAAAATCAGTAATGAGACAAGGATGCCTACTATCCTCACTCCTATTCAACATAGTACTGGAATTCCTAGCCAGAGCAATTAGGCAAGAAGAATGAATAAAAGGAATACAAATAGGTAAAGAAACTGTCAAAATATCCCTATTTGCAGATGATATGATCCTATACCTTAAAGACCCAAAAAAACTCTACTCAAAAGCTCCTAGACACCATCAATAGCTATAGCAAGGTAGCAGGATATAAAATCAACATAGAAAAATCATTAGCATTTCTATACACTGATAATGAACAAACTGAGAAAGAATCTATGAAAACAATTCCATTTATAATAGCCTCAAAAAAAATCAAATATCTAGGAGTAAGCTTAACAAAGGATGTGAATGACTTCTACAAGGAAAACTATAAACTCCTGAAGAAAGAGATTGAGGAAGACTATAGAAAGTGGAGTGATCTCCCATGCTCATGGATTGGTAGAATCAACATAGTAAAAATGTTTATACTCCCAAAAGTAATCTACATGTTTAATGCAGTTCCCATCAAAATTCCAATGAATTGTACCAGACCTTTCAGGAAGAATTGGCACCAATGCTCCCCATAATTTACAAAGGGAAGGAACACTACCAAGTTTATTTTATGAAGCCAGGATTACCCTGATACCAAAACCCAATAAGGACACATCAAAAAAGAGAAAATTATAGACCAATTTCCTTGATAAATATAGTTGTAAAAATTCCCAATGAAATACTTGCAAACCTAAATCAATAATGTATTACAAAGATCATACACCATGATCATGTTGGTTTCATTCCAGGGATGAAAGGATGGTTCAAATATGCAAATCAATTAATATAATACAGCACATCAACAGAATAAGACAAAAATCACATCATCTCAATAGATGCAGAAAAAGCCTTTGACAAATTCAACATCTTTTCATGTTAAAAGCTCTGGAGAAACTAGGAATAGAAATGTTCTTTATGATAATAAAGACTATATATGATAAACCTGTAGGCAACATCATACTTAAATGGGCAAAAACTGAAGTCTTTTCCTTTGAAGTCAGGAATAAGAAGGCTGTCACTCTCTCTACTCTTATTCAATATTGTATTTGAATTCCTAACCATAGCAATAAGGCAAGAGAAATAAATAAAAGGGGTAAAGAGGGAGGTCAAATTATACCTATTTGTAGATGGTATGATTCTATGCTTAAAAGATCCTCATTGTTCCACCAAAAAACTCCTAGGTCTATGTCAGGCATGGTGGCTAAAGCCTGCTATCTTAGCTACTTGGGAGCCAGCCCAGGCAAAAAGAAAAATGTTTGTAAGACCCCATCTCAACCAATGGCTGGGCATGATAGCACACACCTGTCATCCCCAGTTATGCAGGAAAGTGCAAATGGAAGGATAACATTTCTGGCTGGTCCAGACATAAAGCAAGACCTTATCTCAAAAGTAGTCAACACAAAAAGGCTTGGTGGAGTGGTTCAAGTCATAGAGTGCCTGCCTAGCAAGAGCAAGTCCCTGAGTTCAATTCCAAATATTGCCAAAAAAAAAACCAGAACCCCCAAATTCCTAAATCTGATAAACACTTTGGCAAAGTAGCAGAATATCAAAACAAAGTAAAAATCAGTAGCTTTTCTATAACGAAACCCACTAAATACTTCTAAAAATGGGATTATACAATAGAGGGGAGGAACTTGTTCAAAGTACACTGTATGCATCTACAGAATTTTTACAATGCAACCCCCTCATACTATTAATGAATCCTAACAAAACAGGATACTTGTAGACACAGAGAAGGGCTGCAGATCTAGCATCTGCCTGTGTCTGACACAGGCAGCCATGGGCTTGGGTCTTTCTCCTGAACTTGCACAATGACCAGGAGCACTCAACATTGGATGTCTCTTTCCTCATTCCAGAATGACAGCCTCATCTATGCACACAGTGTTTCTATACCAACATACTTTTCTCTAGTTGATCAGGCTTGGGAAACATTGCACACAAGGTTTCTGAGATTAGATTTTGGTCACAGTTATGGAGTTGGGGTGTTTTTAAACACTGATAGACTCCCATGGATGACTACTGTTGTTTGTGGCGGGTGGGCTTTACTGTCCCTGAGATTACCTTATTTCACTTTCCTGCAAGTGACAGAAGAATAATGTTCAGCTGCTCCCACTTATCAAATAGTACAAATCAAAAAAGCACTTAGTTCTCAAAGACAATCAAGTTCCACTCTTTTTTGCACATTATAGGTATTTTCTGGAACTTTAGAAGGGGTCAGAGTTACCACCTGATGTGCATCTACTTTGTTTAAAATAATTCAACTCAAAACCATTGGGGAGAACAGCATTTATATGAAAACAGGAACAAAGATTCTTGGTCTCTGAGAAACATAACCCTTCTCGAAATACATTTTGAAAGAGTGCTTGTGTAAGAAATATTAAGTGATTGTACACCAAGACAAGGGCAAGGAATGGATGTCTGAGCAAATGTATCAGACTTTTCATATTTATGAAAGAATGCCAAGAAGTATTATTTTTAACTTTGATGTATGCATGTAAAACATACCTAGGAGCAACTTGTACAATCTAAAATGAGATCAGTGTCCTTCTAATAATTTCAGACTCTAAAATTATAACAGAATACATAGAATATGTGGCAAATGTTTGTGTAGTAAATGTAAAGTAGGACAAGCTTTAACACAGAAAACATAAGACAGTACAGAAATCTATTTTTAAAAGATGATATTTATGCATCTTGGATAAGAGTATTGCATTCCCATAGTAACTGGGCTTTTCCATGTGAAGACAACATGATGTCCCTCAGACTGAGCCTCAGGTGACACTGAGCCACTGCCCCGATGGGGTGCCCCCACCAAAGTCATGGCCACTTCTGTCTCAGACAAAAGACACTCTCACTCTTCCAGATCTAACACTGACAGTTTCAATTTTGCTGAGACTTTTCTATCATTCTCATTCTTTTATAAAGCTACATTCACTAGAAGAGCATTGCAAATAACATTACTATTTGCCACTAGTAATGGAAATTTCATGGAATATGAAAGGCTGTAAGAAAAGAGGTTTGTAGCAAAATTTGAGTGACTCTACGAACATGAGGTGAACTAATTATTTCTAATGAATAATGCATTTCTGGATTTCTCAGTGCTGTTAAATCCAGCAGGATTAACTTCAGGTAATTGGTTGAGGAAACAAATTTGGAGCACTTAGCAATTTTTGAGGTGTACATGCAAATCAATGGAATGATAGGGAAATGTGTTAGATGAATTTTGAGACTGAAATGACAATTTTCACTTTTTTTTTTTGCTTAAATCCTTTTACTTTTTTCTCTTTTTAATTTTCATAGCATCCTTTGGGACAAAAATTCCTGTGCTATATCAATCACTTAAAGATTTCACTGGGACCATCCTTTAAAAGGCCTATTTTTTTAAATGAAGTTATCTTTCATCTCCAACAGTTTTGAAAACTCTGAAATCATGAAGGAAAACACACGTGTGATCATAAACTAGTAAATGGCAGATGAGTGATATTCTGAGCTCACAGTCTTCACTGTAGTCTCTTAGTTAACATCCACTCTTGGTAAAGGTTGGATTTTTCTACTTGCTTCTTTGTTACTAACTGTGACACTAATAGGGCTTAATTTCTCTTCACAATTCTTACAGACATATAACTGGGCCAACTGAAAAAAATCTTGTGAGACTGGAGGAGTTAATTAGGGTTGGCAAACTTTTCACTGAGGTATCACAAATTAGTTACTTGAGCTATTCCATATTTTAAAGTAGGAACTATTTTTAATACAAAATTAAACCAAAGGAACATTCTCGATGTCTCTTGAAAGGCTGGGCTGCACTGTAGTTCTACCTCACCCAGTGAGGGCAACCTGTTGCTGGTGACCTTGAAGGGGATGACTCCATCAGGAAAGGTACATTAACCTATCCTTTCTGTGCTTAGCAATGTGAATCATGTGGCCAGGATGAAACAAGTGTGAACGGTGTGAAGGTGATGCTGAGGGTACCAGTTCTGTAAGACATAGCGTTGACACCCCTCGCTTTTCACTGTTTGATTGGCAGTCACCCTGAGCCCCTCATTTGTCACTGCTGTGCCAGGCCCTTTTTAGCCAGGGCCTTGGAGCAGCCTCCGGATGACGGCTGTGATTGAGAGCAACTGCAATGCCAGGTGCTGAACTTGCAGTTTCTGAATGTCCTGGTCCCTACTAACTCTCCTATCCAGAAAAAAGTGGTCTTGCTAAGAGAGACTGACAGTGTGAAAACTGGTTATAAATCACTGGGGGATGCTTCTGATTATACAGGGCTGGCTGCGCAGAATCAAGCTGACAGGAAAGATGTGAGCATAAACTTGGCAAAAGTCTTTGGAGAAAAGTCTGTCACTAGTGTTGATTTCAAGGTTTCATTGTGCTACACTGTGCCTGAAAATACCGTGTTAGTGTCTGACATCATTTACTTAACTGCTTGTGATGGTCGATTTTATGGTATACCTTGCTTCTGTATTCTTAGTTGATTGTATAACTGATGGTGATAAATTCCCCAATTCTACTCCATTTCAAAAACATACTTCCACTGCAATTTCAAAGCACAACTCTTAGGTATCTTGCTAGTATTTTACTTAGGGCTTATATACGAATGTTAAGTGATACTGTTTTTAAATTTTGTGTGAGCTATCTCTGTCAGGCTTTATGTGCGTGCTGATTATTTTCAAAGTGAAAAATGTATCAGCAAAGCTAGAGAAATATTGCAAACCTTAAGAACATGGATTTAATAGTTTATTGATTCATTCAAGGTTTGTATTTCTTCCTTGGGCTGATATTTTTCTTTACTTTGGCATTTCCCTGAAAATGGGGATAATTAAAATGCTTACTCTAAATGGCGTGCAAATTTCTGGCTCTAGACTATTAAGAAATGTCTCCAAACACTCTGCAAAAATCACTCTTTTGCTTTATGATGGTTAGTGTGCTCGAGTGCCATCGTATATTTTATGTGATTGCATCAACTTCATAATTAAAGAGACCTTCTAGATGGCCTCGTAGGGTGGGTCCTCTAAAATGTCCCCCAAGGAAGTCTGGGTTGACCAAGATGATGGTATTTGTGGGACCAGCGATGTTAGTGAAACTGTGTTATCTGCTCTGTTACCTTTGGGAGTAAAGATTACCGTTACTGATGAACCTTCAGAATGACCGTGAATAGGAATCAGGTTTCAGCTAACACTGCTTTTTCCCCATCCCCACTTGCCTGCTCAAATCATTTCATTATCATCTCTTGCATGAATCTTTTTGACAGTTTCTTAAAAGGTCTCCTGTCTCTGTTCCTACTCCATTCCAATTAGCCGTCAATACCATTAACAAGAGAAAATTTTTACAAGGACAAATAGGATCATCTCATTTCTCTACTTAAAGCTCTACTATTCTGCCATGGCTTTGCAATCAATGCTGACCTCCTTCAGACAACAATGATGCAGGCGGTTCTTTCTCGTCTGACCCCCTTCCCCATCTTCCGTCTTTTCCTATTGCTCACTCACATCTAGTGCATGCTCTGTTGTCTCACACATATCTGGCCCTTATGACATCCCCTCTCCCTACAGCATCTGCATGTCTGATCTTCTGTGCAGAGTATATTTCCCTCAGCATGATCAACCGCTATTTACTCCTCAGGCTCTGACTTTCATGTAGCTCTTCTGGCCCTCTCCCACCTGTTAGCTTAGGTTGTCCCACTATTTGTTTCCATAGCACTGTCTTTTGAGCTCTCTAGTAAGATTCCTGCCATTTCATTCCAATAAACTGCTCTGTTTCTTTTCTTTTTCTTTCTTCTTTCTTTTTTTTTTTTTTTAACAGCTCTAGGGTTTGAACTCAGGGCTTCGTACTCTACCATATGAGGCTTGCTTCCATTCCTTTTGTTTGAGTTATTTTCCAGATAAGGTTTTTGTTTACACTCAGGCTGGCCTTGCACCTTGGTCCTCACCTCTCCCTCCTAAGTAGCTGGGATTACAAGAGTGAGTCACTGTTCCTGGCTATAAACTATTTAGTGTCTTCATTGCCCAGAAATTTGTATGCTTGAAACAAAAAAGCAAGTAGATTTTATTCAGAACCCATAGCTACATATGAGGGGTAATCTAGTGTCTGAATTCAGTAGCTACACAATGTTTGTTGAAAAAATATGTCGGCATAAGGAAATAAAAACAAGAGGATTTTGTTGAGAGATATATTAAAAGATCCGAAGTGGAATAAAATATTCTCTATGTGGAGAAAATATCATGTTTGCACAGATAAGTTTTTGTGAATAATACAGTTGCAGAAAATTGGAATGGGTTTTGGAATTTTAAGAGAGTATTAGGAAGTTCATCTGGATGAATACAAACAAAAGCGAGGAAATGAAATTTTTACCATTATTATGGGGTGCTGTAATCTAACCTGATATTAAAGTGTGTAATGGAACTAAATTAATTAAATAATGTAAGTAGGAATAAATAGAAAGATTAATTTAACGGAGTAGGACTTTGGGACATAATTCCAGTCACAAATAACATTGAGTGTTACATGAGTGTTGTGGCAATAGAATTACCAATTGATAAAGTATAACATCAGATTCTATAATCCTGAACATAAAAGCTAACAGTTTTATTATAAAAATGGAAGCATTTATAATTGAATTTGTGCATCACCATTTGCTGGCTAAGGTTGTTTAAGGCAAAGCATCAAAGGCAAAAACTATACATATATATATATATATATATATATGATATATATAATTTCTTTTAAAGAAGATAGATATGAGCAAATACATTTAAGACTATGACAAAACACCGTAAACAAATTTAAAAGACAACCCATCATCTTGAGAAGTAATTTCAACATAAATGTCAGATAGCAGGTTCCTATCCATAATGGTTATATGCTTTCTTCCAATCGCTCCAGATACAATAATACAACATGGACTAAAAAGCCAGTGGCATTCAGTTTTCAAAATGGGAATTGGGAATATTTAGTTATATACAAATAGTATTCAAACACACCTGGGATCTGAAAAATGTCATTTGAAACTTATCAGATGCCAGTCATTTGGTTCAAGGAGGTGCTGGTTAAAATGAGCAACCTCTAGGATTGGTGACACATACATTGATATCAATTCAGTGAATGGAAGTTTGGTGAAGCTGTTGCCCTTTAGCCTGGCTATTTCAATTCCATAACTTTGTAGTATGTTAGGATTTTATAAAAATTAACGTGTGTATTAACTGGAAAAGGCGATTGTTGTTTTGTTTATATTTTTAAAGCCATGTTATAAAACCCATGTGTTGGAAGTATGTATTGGATAAACAAAGAAACAAAATGACCATTTATGTACATAGAAAATAAGGTGTGTAAAGATAAACACTTATTAACAATGGCTATATATTTCTGAACTCTCTGGAATTTCTTTTATTCCTTGTTCATAGAGAAGAAAAAAAATTTTCCTCTGCATACATTTCCAAGGGCCTGATTTTCTTATGTCTGTCTGTGTTTTTCTTTTTTCTGTTAGTAGAATCATATAGCACATATCCACTCAATTTTATAGTCTACAGCAAACATAAGAATTGAATACCCAAAAGTCAAGAATATGAATTATTCATATTTTACACTATGCTATTAACCCCCTCCCCACCAGGATGGCTGCACTATGATCAGAGTATGTCAGGGTAATAAGTTTATACCTGAGAATACAATTAATATTTCACTTCTGTAATTAACAATGAAAATAGACAGTATTGGCCATAATAACATTCATTTCAACATCTGTAGGATGTTCTCAAAGCTATTCAATCAGAATATATAGCCTTAACTACCTTTGATATGTGGTTGTGTAATGGAGTTTTATATGCTGAAACACAGTAAACATCATTTATTCATTAAACTCACAAACATTTAGTAGATGCTTACCACAAACCAGCTACTATTCTAGGCACTTAAGTTATATCCAAGAATTAAAGATCCCTACCTCACAGACCTTTTTCAGTTTAGTCTTTAACCTTCTCATAATTTGGAAACAAAGAGAAAACTTTGCTTATAATAAGGAGACCATCATAATTAGAAGGTAAATGTAGACCTTCAGCTAAGAAGGGGTTAATTACAATGCACCACAGTGGCCAGTGTTGGGTATGTAATTGGAGCTCTTCAAGGCGCCTGAGTTTGTCTCTTCACCTTTTCTAGGATGAACAGTGATGATGGTGGTGCAGGCATGGTATGATTCCAGGGTGGGTGGGGGGATCGACCAGTTCAGAGACACCACCCAGAAGAACACTGCCAATCCAGGCATGGCTTCTGCATACAGCAGGAAACCCCTGGCTTTAGTGTGGGTGAGATGTGGCTCAGGAAAATCCCTGTTCTCTTAAGTCTGCTGTTATTACATCATATTTATTTGAACAACCTTGACATTACCAAAATTTGGTTAGATTTTCCCCATAAGAAAAAGAAAGGAGGCTGCAAGGAACATGTATTGTGGCTATCTTTAGCTACCCTATGAATCAAACACCATGACTGGAAAAATCACAGTATTAAAGGATGTAGCCAATTTGTCTCTTGAATTCTAATCACTCAGGTAAAGAAAGTGGCTATCCCAGTTATGAAGTTGAAATGTTTCTAGTACAGAGTATTGCAACAAAGTCCTGTTTTATGGGAATGAAGAAGCCTGAAAAGCAACTACTAGAAGTGAAGGGTTAAACATTACAGGGAAAGCTTCCAGGACTGTGTTTCCACCCTGGAAAAGGAGAGGAGTCTGGAAATACACCTCAGACTGATGCTCTGTTTGAAAGTTGGAGCACTGAAAATAAATTAAGTTTGGCTAAAGAAAACTAAAGGGTGTATACACATACACACTTACACAGACACACACATACACACACACCACACTGTAAACATGCATACACATGCAATTCTACCTCCTATCTATCTATCTATATCTATCTATCAATCATCTATCATCTTTATCTCTATATATATCTCATAAAAGCTGGTGGTCTTTAAGTTTATTAAATTTAATATACATAAGCAAAAGGGTAATGTATAATTGCCTTTAATTACATTTTGCAGAGGTAACACTGTGAACCCTATTCTGCTGCCTCCTCTTTGTAACATTTGACCACTTATCTGTCATGCTCCATGTTTTAGCATTTGTCTTTTGAGTCTCCCTTCTAACCCTCAAGAAGCATGCTCCATGAAAATGTAGTCTTTTGTTCTCAGATGTAAGCCCAGAGCCTAAAATAGTGCTGTGGTTTGTGCTTAATGAATATTCATTAATCTGATGATGGAATTGTAAAATGAGTTACATAGTTTCCATTTTGTGGAGTGCACATTAGGGAGTATAGGAAAATCGTGGTGGCCTAGGGAATGTTTCTGATGTACAAATATGTGAAAAGAAGAAGATGCACTGATATATAAACTCAACATCAACACTGGAAAGAAACAGAGCAATACATGTAGAACAATCACCCTTTGGTGTATGAGCATTTATGGTTTTATTTTCTCCTCTGTGCAGTTCTACACTTACTTTCCACAATGGGCATATGAAATAACTAGTACAAGTAAAATTATTTATTAGAAAGCTTGTTGGCTAAGAACATTTAGGGAGAGGCATGCATCCATCAATGTGAGGGAAGCTTTGTTTTAAAAAAGAAAGCTCCAATCAGGGGTTGTTGACCTAATCGTGCTAACTGGCAAAAATGAAGCACAATCAAGAACTGTGGAGACGTGAAAGCACAGCGAGGAATCTCCCTGTACAGCTATTCTTATTTCAACTAGCGAAAACCCTTTGTCCTTCTTATTATTGTTTATACTCTCTCTTCAACAAAATTAGAGATAAGGGCAACACAGTTTCTGTCTGGAAGCGATGGGGTGGGGGGGAGAGGAGCGGGAAGGGATTGGGAGCGGGGGAAGAAATGACCCAAACATTGTATGCACATATGAACAAATGAAAAAATAAATAAATAAAATAAGTAAGAAATAAAAGAACTGCGGAGATGATTCATGAGTTGGCCTAATCACAGCCAATTGTATGACAAAGGTCTGAAGAAAGTCAGATGGAAGTTTCTGGAGTTGTCATTCTTTTGTTTCTATGAAATATTGGAAAAAAGTGAGTAGCGCAAAAACCTACTTCTTAGTGTTTTCAAACAATGACATTCCAAAACTACTTTGGGGGATGTGAAAGATAAAGTAATCAGAGAGTAATGTTTGATCAGTGTGCCTCAAATAAAGACTGTGGTCGATCTGCTGTAGCTCAGGGGTGTAGCCAAGAAGGGGCTGAGTTTTATTTCATAGGTGATAGGAAATCACTTAGTAGTGTTGAGTAGAGGATATGAAGCAGATTCTGTTATAAATCATTTGATAATTATCTCAATTTAGTGTTTTCCTTGGCACTATAGACAAGGACATCTTAATACACATGCATGTGTATAATTTAATATATTTGTTATTTCTATGTAATTATTTATGATCATTTATATTTGATTCAATGAAAATATTATAAAGAATATCAGTGAGATAAAGCAAATAAAATTCTTAACTAGGTTTTCTACCAGGCCCAATAATACTTCTAATTGATTTTTCCTTAATATAGTTTGGATTAATAATATCTTAGTGATGGACGTGACTTATCTATCATCTCTCTAATGCCTATTGTTATCATCTTCTACTTATCTTTTAGCAATAATCCACTTAATCTCTCCTCAAAATTTATTCAAGTTTTGCATAATTCTAATTGCAAAGAAGCATTTTCTAGTTGCAAAGAAATCAACAATTGCTTCCCATATTAAAAAACAAAGGGGGAATAGAAAAGACAAAACATTTGTTTCATGGGAGTACTATCTTATTCAAAATCTGTTTTGTTCATAACCTACCTTCCTGAATTCCCAGCTCCCCAAGTGCTGACACTTTTGCAGCCCAGACTTTGTTAAAAAGGCACTGTTCCTTAATTGGCACCTGGACCTGATTTACCAGGACAGTGAAACAGAAAGCAAGACTCAAACAAGAGTGTAGAAAATCAAATTAAATTAGTACCTTAATTTTGCCAAACCACTGCCCATATTAAGTTGAAAGACAGGGGATGTTGATTAAACATAATTGACTCGTACATTTATTCATTCAAGTATTCATTGAAACTAAAATGTGAGGTACTAGGCTAAATGTGTTTTGTTACGTATTTCATTTTCAAACTGTTTAGAGACTTCTGTAAAGTAGAGTCAATCAAAGAAGGAACTTTTTATTCTTCGGATATATGGGAAGACTTTTCACAAAACCACTTATTTACCCTAAAGAAATATGCTTTCTACAATGCTCTACTAAGGAATCCTAAGTTTTTTTTTTTCAGTTTTAGAACTTCCTGAGAACTCCCATCTACACTTCTATAAATATAATCATAAAATAACATTTGCAAAATGGGGAATTAGCATTTTTCAAGAAACGGTAAGTGAGTAGGTATAGTTAGAATAAAAAGTACTTACGACTCTGCATATTGAGCAATAAATAACATTTCTGCATTTCTTATTTCCCTCAAAGGGGTAAATCTCAATAGCAACAAAGCATATCAGGCAGTGTGGATATCCAGTATCTTTATTTCATTAAATAGTCACATTTCTCCTTGGTTATTTTTAAATTCCACCCTTATTATGTAGTACAATTAAAACTTTCAAACTTGAAAATATGAGCAATAACAATTAATTTCCAGAGGAAGAATGAGTTACACATTGGAAAAACCATGTATCTTATTGATCGGAAGTAGTTAAACTTTAATTTTAAAGGAAGAGATAGCCTATACTCCTTTCAGCTTCTAGACATGTCAGCCAAAAGAATAATTCTTAGTAGATCTCCTGTGTCAAGTCTTGAACAGCAGGCAGATTTCAGACAGGACTTGTTTTTATCACAAGTATTGTCCAAACACAGAATGGCATTTGTTGCCAAGTAATAAACTACTACCTGGAAGGTATTCTTCAGTGTTTTAGAAAAAAAAAGTAAACATGCTTAGTACTAGGTGGATTGGATTTCATTGTCTTTAAGGTCTTTTCTTTTTTTAAATCAGGTAACAAATATGGAAATGCTGTAGAGATAGAATAGGGGCTGAATATTATCTAAGTCAACCTTGACTGGTATCTTAAAAATAATGAACTGTGTTGTGCAAGGAGAAATGAGGATCAAGAGATATAAGCCTGAAATTGATCAAGTCCCTTTCTTGCTTTGTCTGTTGATACTGAGCTCTTTCCAGTGATACTCATAAGTAGAACCTAGAGATTGTCTCCGAGGAGTTTTAAGATGCATCTTGAAGAAGTTACTGCAATATTTTGAATGGCAGGCAACAGTCCCAGTAAGGAAACACAAAAGTAGAGCTTGGCAAACATTCTGTCTTCTTAGGTCTCCCATCAATAGCCCCTGTACTATTGGTAATATGGAGAAACACTGGAATCCATGTGCAAAATTTTTGCTCCATCAATATCAGAAAGGCGAGCAGGATTCTGAAAGTGGATATTTGCAGGATTCTGGAAATGGACTTTTGCTGTTTTTATAACAACAACATGTTATCAAAGGGAGCAACAGGACCCAGCTCAACTGGAGCAATAAGGGATTACATTGAAACAATACTCCGAAGAAACTAAATCAAAACACATGCAAAAATTCTCTGCCTACCAGGGTGATCTGGAAGCCTCTGAAAGTTTTCAGTGAGTTACTTTTCTCTGACGTAAGAGCACTGAGTCTCAATACCAGCCATGGAGGCTGTAGCATCAATTGCCAAGTTGGATGGGGTACAAAAGTGTTCAAGTCTTGTCCATCTTCCTTTAGAGACTTTCCAGGGTTCCAGGCAAGATAACAGGCTCACTCATGCTTCCTATATGGAAGCAGGCAAGTAGCCACAAACAGAACGACAGCCCCCAGTTGAAATATTACCTGTTTGTACTTTTCTTCAGGGGGTGAACCAGTGGATAAGACATAGGATTTCAGAGAAGGTTGTTACCACTGGCCCAAAGACATACAGTAGTTGTTCTCACACTGTAATGGGCAAGAGAACTAATGACTTAGTTTCCTGAGTTGTGACCCTAAAGATTTTGATTCAACAGATGAGGGCAAGGCCCATAAATGTCATTCTTTATCAGTCTCCCAGAACTCTGAAAACCTCATCAGCAGCATCTCCTGGACTTGTAAAGTACATGCTTGGCCACACCCACTGTTTTTGACTAATGCTAGTTGGTCTGAGTGGGGCTGGAGCATTTCCTGGTGCTCTGGTGCTGTTAATGCTGCTGGATGGTGAATAGGATCACACCATATGAACCTCTGACTTGGGGAATGATGCCATGGATAGCTGGGGTCATCACAGCTGTGGAGGAAATAGGGAATAATTCACAAAGTCAGTTCCTGAGCTCTCCCTAGGGACTTAAGAGAGCAGAAGTACTCACGAGGTTGCTACAGGGAATATGTGTCACTAATCCCTGTGGATAGCTACTATGGGTGGTTCTTTTGGGAGGAGGATCTGCATTCATACAGTTGAGTCCTGACATGGATGAATGCAGTGGATAGACATTCACCCCTCTCTTTCCTCAGAATTATTACCCATTGTCCTCACAGATCTGCCAAGGATATCTGATGGTGAAATGGGCCTCTGCCTGATCCAACTACTCCCAGATGCAGGGTAGGCCATGTGAGAACTCTGGTCCTTGAAAGGCTACTGGGACTTCAACCCTACTCAGGAAGAAATTTGACAGGAGAATGGGAAAGGAGTTAACTGCAACTTCACAGGTCAAGTAAAAAGGACTGGCAGCAAATCAGAGAAGGAAATGGGAAGCCAATGGTCCAACATGAGATGTCAAGTCCCACTAAGGCTCTAGCAGAGCCAGAGAACACATGCCAATGAAAAGGGAGAAACTTTCCTGGTGGACAAAGGCCACCCTGTAGGACTGATTCCTGCATAAGGAAGATGAGGCATCCACCTCAGGTGGGGAAGGAACTGTCACTGCCTGGGGAAGAGCTCCTCAAACAACTTGTTCTGCTGGGCCTGTGAAAGCCATGGACCTGAAGAGCTCTGCTGAGAAAACTGCTTAAGAGTTTCTCAGATCCTGTGCTTTATCTTGTATTTGACTGATGCTTAGAGCACTTCCATGAGTCCCAATCATGAGATGAAATAAAAGACAAAAAGAATAAGTTATGGCACTCATAAGTTCACCACACATGCTTGCCTCCTCCTCCTTCTTCTTCTCCTTTACACATTTACTTTTTACAGAGTCATATTGGGTATGTTATCCTCTTTCCTTAAATCTGGAACATGGTAGGTGGCACAGATGGTTTTGAGGCTGGCATATAGCTTTCCACTCCAGGAGGCCAACTCCTGACACATACTATAGGAACCTGGTTGTGATTGCTTCAACACCAGGGCAGTAACCTCCCTCAGTCATATTTGTTTAATCTCTCGTTTTATTTGTGGTACTATAGATGGAACTCAGGGCCTCCTACATTCTGGACAAGTGCTCTACCATTGAGGCACACACCATCCATATTCAATACTTCTTAGTTGCTGTTTTCTCATCTCTAGAGGCTGTCTTCCCTCCTGCTACTGTCAACATTATTCTGGACATAAGACAGCCAACTATTCTGTCTATGGTTATTATTTAAAAACAACAGAAGAAAGGATCATTTTACTGAAGAAGACTTAACTTGAATTTGAAATGATGATAAAACTTTAGAAAGAACTCTATTCTTTCATGGAGTTTAGTAATTGAAATTACAGAAAATGGAGATTCTAAATGCAACAACGCTTATTAATGGAGAGGTAATTGGAACCAGGACACTCAAGGATGCTTATCAAATAGGTTAGAACCTCATTAATTCAGTTTCTTCACATGGAGGAAAAACCCTACAGGGCTCTTAATTATTAATATGTTCAAATATTATTTTCCTCCAAATTAGTCATGACTGAGAGGAAACCTACCTGAAGTAAAATCTGTATAAAAATACTCACACACTGGTATGAAGGCTCTTTAAGAATATAAATTCCAAGATGGTGACTAGTGGGAGGAAGCAGAAAGCGTGCTTCCTAAAGTAAACTCTTGGAGTGACGCTGGAGATACACCTGGCAGGAAAAACCACCAAGAAGAGGCAAAACTCTGACACCTTCACACCCCCAGCCTGGTATAGCATCACCATGCCACGTTAAACGGAGAAACCAGGAGGGCTCCCGTGCTGCCAGTCGCCAGCTCCTACCCTGCTTGGGAAACCACCAGGTGAGCAGATAAGGGGCACAGGGCACTCCATGGGACAAATCAGCATAGTCCCCAGACAGAATGACCCCCGCCCAGGGAAAAAAGAAAAAAAACCAAACTGAATAATAAACAAGCAGCTGAAAAAAAAAAAAAAGACACATAGCAAAGAAGGTGGGGCGCCTTGAGCTCTGGAGAGAGGGAGAGGGGCACTCACTCATGTGAACTGAAAATAAACAAGCTGGCTGGAGAAGGCAGGAGTGGAGGCCGCTGTCCAGCAACCTTGGAGAAGGGAAATCTTGTAACAGAGGCTGTCAGCTGTTGGCTGTTATGTGGAACGCTCCACCAGAGGACGGGAGGAGGGACACTACTCCACACGAACTGTAAATAAACAAGCCGGTGGGAGAAGGCGGGTGTGGCACCCCCTCCCCCAGTGTGCTTGGAGAGGGGAAGGCGTCCAATAGCAGCTAAAGTGTGGCACACTCCACAGAGAGTGGGGCAGGGGCATTTCCCCATGTGAACTCAACAGATGAGTAGGGCTATATACTGGAGAAAACAAAAGGGGCATACGACCAGGAGAACTCTAAATAAACAAAGCCTGCTGGGCTAGGTGAGTGTTAAGCTTATTCCTGAGATCTGCAATCAATAAAGCCTGCAGCAGATGATGGCTGACAGTAGGGGGCAGGTGAGCTGCAGCCTCAGATAGCCATTAACAGAACTGTCTCCAGACTTCATTTTTTTTCCACTTTGGTGACACTGAAACTGTATTGCATTTGAACTTGGGATTTTTTTTTCCCTTTGATGAGACAATGACAGAACTACTACTCAGACACCAACACCAGGACTGGATGCTGAAGGACTAACACCAAATCTATTAAAACTGAAACTTTATTGAATTTGAACTTGGGAAATTTTATTTATTTATTTTTATTTTTTATTTAATATTATTATTATTGTTTTTATCCTTTCTCTGTCTTTCTAATGCTTGTTTTGCTCACTGTTGATTAGTACCCTATAACCATGAAAGAGCAGGCAGTACCAAACTACAGGAAAAGTAAAAGCAAGAAAGTAGAGAGTAACACTGATTTAGCTACACACAACCAAACCCTGAAACAACTAAGACAACTAAATGACAGGAATCATCACATACCTAGCAATACCAACACTTAATGTTAATGGACCTAACTCCCCCATCAAAAGGCATCATTTGACAAACTGGATTAAAAAGGAATATTCAACAATTTGTTGCTTACAGAAGACCCATCTCATCGATAGAAATAAGCACAGGCTTAGGATGAAAGGTTGGAAAAAGATTTACCAAACCAATGGCCCCCCCCCAAAACAGGCAGGAGTAGCAATACTTATCTCGGACAAACTAGACTTCAAACCTACATTGATTAAATAAGACAAAGAAGGACATTCCATACTAATAAAAGGGGAAATAGATCAAAAGGAAATAACAATTATCAACCTATATGCACCCAATGTCAACACACCCAAAATCATCAAACATACCTTGAAGGCCCTAAGAGCATATATTAACTCCAACACAGTGGTAGTGGGAGACTTTAACACCCCACTATCATCAATAGATAGGTCATCCAAGCAAAAAAAATCAATAAAGAAATCCTAGATCTAAAACATACCATTGATCAAAAGGACCTAGTTGATGTCTACAGAGCATTTCATCCAACTTCTACACAATATACATTTTTTGCAACAGCCCATGGAACTTTCTCCAAAATAGATCATATCCTAGGGCACAAAGCAAGCCTCAGCAAATACAAGAAAATAGATATTATACCATGCATTCTATCTGATCACAATGCATTAAAACTAGAACTCAACAACAAATATAAAGACAAAAAATATGCAAACACCTGGAAACTGAATAACTCATTGCTTAATGAACAATGGGTCATTGATGAAATAAAAGAGGAAACTAAAAGGTTCCTGGAAGTCAATGAATATGAAAACACAAACTACCAGAATCTAAGGGACACAGCAAAGGCATTCCTGAGAGGAAAGTTTATAGCCATGAGTGCAGATATTAAAAAGACTAAAAAATCTCAAATCAATGACATAATGATACATCTCAAACTCCTAGAAAAACAAGAACAAGCAAATCCTAAAACAAATGGAAGGAGAGAAATAATAAAAATAAGAGCTGAAATCAATGAAATAGAAACCAAAAAAACCATACAAAAGAATTAATGAAACAAAAAGTTGGTTCTTTGAAAAAATAAACAAGATTGATAGACCATTGGCAAACATGACTAAAATGAGAAGAGAAAAAACCCAAATCAGTAAAATCAGGAATGCAAAAGGGGAGATAACAACAAACACCATGGAAGTCCAGGAACTCATCAGAGACTAACTACTTTGAGAACCTATATTCAAATAAATTTGAAAATCTTGAAGAAATGGACAGAGTTCTAGATTCTGATGATCATCCAAAACAAACCAAGAGGACATTAATAACCTAAATAGATCTATAATACAAAAAGAAATTGAAGCAACAACAAGAGTCTCCCAAAAAAGGAAAGTCCGGGACCTGATGGATTCTCTGCTGAATTCCATCAGACCTTTAAAGAAGAACTAATACCAACCCTCCTTAAACTGTTCCATGAAATAGAGAGGAAGGGAACACTGCCTAATACATTTTATGAAGCCAGTATTACACTTATCCCAAAACCAGGCAAAGACACCTCCAAAAAGGAGAAATATAGGCCAATTTCCTTAATGAACATTGCAATTAAGCAAGAAGAAGGAATAAAAGGAATACAAATAGGTAAAGAAACTGTCAAGATATCCCTATATGCAAATGATATGATCCTATAACTTAAAGACCCAAAAAAACTCTACTCAAAAGCTCCTAGACACCATCAACAGCTATAGCAAGATAGCAAGATATAAAATCAACATAGAAAAATCATTAGCATTTCTATACACTAACAATGAGCAAACTGAGAAAAACTCTTCAATAAAATAATGGCAAACCAAATTCAAAAGATATTTAAAAAGATCATTCAACATGACCCAGTCAGTTTCATCCCAGGGATGCAGGTGTGGTTCAACATAAGCAAATCTACAAATGTAATACACCACATTAACAGAAGCAAAGACAAAAACCACTTGATCATCTCAATAGATGCAGAAAAAGCCTTTGATAAGATCCAACATCATTTCATGATAAAAGCTCTAAGAAAACTAGGAATAGAGGGAAAGTACCTCAACATTATAAAAGCTATATATGACAAACCTACAGCCAGCATTATACTTAACAGAGAAAAACTGAAACCATTCCTTCTAAAATCAGGAACCAGACAAGGATGCCCACTATCTCCACTCCTATTCAACATAGTACTGGAATTCCTAGCCAGAGCAATTAGGCAAGAAGAAGGAATAAAAGGAATACAAATAGGTAAAAAACTGTCAAGATATCCCTATTTGCAGATGATATGATCCTATAACTTAAAGACCCAAAAAACTCTACTCAAAAGCTCCTAGAACCATCAACAGCTATAGCAAGGTAGCAGGAAATAAAATCAACATAGAAAAATCATTAGCATTTCTATACACTAACAATGAGCAAACTGAGAAAGAATATATGCAAACAATTCCACTTACAATAGCTTCAAAAAAATCAAATACCTAGGAGTAAAATTAACAAAGGATGTGAATGACCTCTACAAGGAAAACTATAAACTTCTGAAGAAAGAGATTGAGGAAGACTATAGAAAGCAGAGAGATCTACCATGCTCATGGATTGGTAGAATCAACATAGTAAAATGTCTATACTCCCAAAAGGAATCTACATGTTTAATGCAATTCCCATCAAAATCCCAATGACACTCATCAAAGAGATTGAAAAATCTACCCTAAAATTCATTTGGAAACACAAGAAACAATGAATACCCAAGGCAATACTCAGCAAAAAGACCAATGCTGGAGGTATTACAATACCTGACTTCAAACTATATTACAAAGCAATAACAACAAAAACAGCATGGTACTGGCACAAAAACAGACATGAAGACCAGTGGAACAGAATAGAGGACCCAGATATGAAGCCACACAACTATAACCAACTCATCTTTGACAAAGGTGCTAAAAATATACAATGGAGAAAAGACAGCCTCTTCAACAAAAACTGCTGGGAAAACTCGTTAGCATTCTACAAAAAACTGAAACTAGATCCATGTTTATCACCCTATACCAGTATTAACTCAAAATGGATCAAGGACCTTAATATCAGACCCCAAAACTCTAAAGTTGGTACAGGAAAGAGTAGGAAATACTCTGGAATTAGTAGGTATAGGTAAGAACTTTCTCAATAGACAGCAGCCAGCAACCAAGAGATAGCATAGATAAATGGGACTTCATAAAGCTAAAAAGCTTCTGCTCAACAAAAGAAATGGTCTCTAAACTGAAGAGACCACCCACAGAGTGGGAGAAAATATTTGCCAGCTACACATCAGACAAAGGACTGATAACCAGAATATATAGGGAACTTAAAAAACTAAATTCTCCCAAAATTAATGAACCAATACAGAAATGGGCAAGTGAACTAAACAGAACTTTCTCAAAAGAAGAAATTCAAATAGCCAAAAAACTCAGAAAAAATGCTCACCATCTCTAGCAATAAAGGAAATGCAAATTAAAACCACACTAAGATTTCACCTTACCCCTGTTAGAATAGTCATCATCCAAAACACCACTAACAACAGGTGTTGGTGAGGATGTGGGGAAAAAGGAACCCTTATACACTGCCGATGGGAATGCAAACTAGTACAACCTCTTTGGAAAAAAATTTGGAAGCTTCTTACAAATCTAAACATTGATCTACTATTTGATCCAGCAATACCACTCTTGGGGATATACCCAAAAGACTGTGACACAGGTTACTCCAGAGGCACCTGCACACCCATGTTTATTGCAGTGCTATTCACAATAGCCAAGTTATGGAAACAGCCAAGATGCCCCACTATTGATGAAGAGATTAAGAAAATGTGGTATTTATACACAATGGAATACTACTCATGAAGTAGTATTCCATGAAGAAGGATGAAATCTTATCATTTGCAGGTAAATGGATGGAACTGGAGAACATCATCCTGAGCGAGGTTAGCCTGCCCCAGAAAACTAAAAATCGTATGTTCTCCCTCATGTGTGGACATTAGATCAATGGCAAACACAACAAGGGGATTGGACTTTGATCACATGATGAGAGCTCACAAGGGAGGTGTGAGGATAGGCAAGAACCCCACCCACCCCGCCAAAAAAACCAAATAAGATAGCATTTGATGTCCTCAATGGAAAGGAACTAATGGAGAAACTTTAACGCAGCAGAGGCTAATAGGAGAAGGGGACCAGGAACTAGAGAGAAGGTTAGTTCAAGAAGAATTAATTTAGAATGTAACACACATGTACAGGAAAGCAAAGCGAGTTAACTCCCTATATAGCTATCCTTATCTCTACTAGCAAATACCCTTCCTATGATTACTTATACTCTCTCTTCAACAAAATTAGAGATAAGGGCAAAATAGTTTCTGCCTGGTAGCGAAGGGGTGGGGAAGGAGTGAGAGGGGGCAGGGAAAGAAAGGAGAAATGACCCAAACATTGTATGCACATATGAATAAAAGAAAAAAAAGTCCAAAAAAAAAAGATTAACCTAAAAAAATAAATTAAATCTATATAGTAAAAGTCCTTAATATTTAAACATTTCATCTAAACAGTGAGCTCTGTTTTCATAAGTTATCTGATTTTATTCATTATGTACTTCCCACATTGTACTTCTAAAATGCATTTTATATAAGAAATTATTAAAACTATTTTTTAAATTATCTTCTAGAATTTCACAATGGTTTCTTTTATGGGCTAAAACTCAAGTTCTTCTCTTATTAGAACCTGCTCTTCTTCCTAACTTTCCTGCCTCCATTTATGGCCTCTCTAGTATTTCACTTACTGAAGGCAGAGGACATAGAATTGTCATGGAATGCTTTCTCTCACCTCCCCCCATGGCAATTTGATCTCTAGGTTGCATATATTCTATCACCAACCAGTTGCAATCCTTGCCTGAATCTGTCTCACTGTGTCTGGTTGATACTGCTGCAGTGTTTGTATTTTTTCAACTGCTATTAGAGGTTCTTCATTTTGTTCTCTGCTCATATCTACATAAGATTTACTCAACAGACAGAATAACCTATAATGTGACATGACACTTCTTTCTTTGATTCCAATAAAGTCATTCTATCACCTCCAATTATCAAGACCAAATTCATTAGCAAGACATGCAGAACTCTGTCATGAGCCCCTTTCATGTTTTCTTCATGGTTTGCCCTTCTATCCTGAGGTGGGAGGAAGGGGGGGAATGGAGAGAAAGACACTTTTTACAGAGGCCACTTGTGCATGTTACCCTCTTTCTTGGGATCTGGAACATGGCAGTTGCACAAATGTGTTGTTGGAGTTGGTATGTTACATTCCATGAAGGCCAACTCCCAAAACACACCTCAGGGATATAGCTCCTGCTGCTTCAACACCCAGGGAGGTAACTTTCTCCCTCAGTCATATTCACATGTTCATTTGTGGAACTCTATCTACCTACCTGCCTATCTATCATCTATTGAATATAAAATATTCAAACACTAAGAAGGAGGCTTTACTTCTAAGAACAGAATATCTATCTGTTTATCATCTATTTGTGCATATTTCCCTCCTGTCTTTTGAGCTGTCTGATTCTTCCAATCATAACTGGCTACCTCAAATGTTTGTGTATGGTTTCCCATCTCTAATTTCTTTCACTCACTTGCAAATTCTTTATGATCCTTCAACAAACAGCAACACCATCACCAAATGAACCCTTAGATCACCTGAGACAAGCTCATTCCAAGGGAATAGATTAGAAACTGCATCCAAGTCTTTTGTAGCAAGTGTACACAATATTTTTACATGTCTAATCCTAACTTTCTCATTCAAATTTATGTTGTCAGTGCACAAGAAATTTGACTAGCTGGCTGAATGAATGAAGGTTGAATGAGTGAAGGAGCAACAGGGGACGAGAGCGTGGACATAGGAAATCTTGCTCTTTTTTCAGGCTTTGATGGTATTGTTCATTCTGAGTATTGTTCTCTGAGGAGAATGTAAATAAACTGAAGCATATACGAAGGATGATATTGGGATTGAACCTTTGCAATTAGAGGAGCGTTTACAATGGTGAGCTTGGTTCAAACTGGGTCAAGAGTGTCAGCTCGGCCATCTTCATGTATGCGATAAGGGCTTCAAATGAAAGAAAAATGAGTATTTTTGTGTAGCCATGGGGATAAGAAGACAAACTGGCTAAAGCTACAGAGAAGAGATTCACTGTCTCCTGCATATGCTGTTCTTGGGAACAGTATTGGCCACTGAAAAATACACCGTTGCATGCAAGATTATGAGAGCATGCTTGTTGGCTCACGTCATTAATTACTTCTGTAAAGAAAGTACATGTTCATAAAAATGATAATTACAGTGGCAAAAGTCAGTCATGACCTCCAGATCCTGTACAAGGTAAAAAGTGTCCTGTCAGCGTCATTAAAGAATTCAGTCAGCCTTGAAGTAAGATTTTTACTTTAAAGAAGTGCACAAAGCTCTCAGAGACTAATAGTATTACATTTAAATCATGTAATTTAACTCCCCCATCAAAGCTATGTTTGTAGTGCAACCTCTTGAACTGCACTTTACTCTGGGCCAAGTGTAGACTGCTTGAACTAAACAATAATGTCTTGTCTGTCTAATAATTAAAAATTGAATTTTAAATTACAAATTGGTTTGCAACCATTCTCATGACTTTTTTAATATGAGTAAATGTCTGGAAATCTTATGAACACTGATGAACTTAATTTTGTGGTTGGCAAAAGAAAGGAGGGAAACTATGAATAATGGAGGAAGAACAAAATAAATGGTGCCCTGTTACCAAGGACAGCCAGATAAAAGACAGAAGGTGCCAAGACAGAAGGCACCCTTTTGTATTTTGTTATCCTTTATATGGAAAGATGTACATTTACATTTCTCCAACAAAGTGATAGGAATGGGAGAGAAGTGAGAAGTGCCAACAGAAGCAACCAAGAAGCTGTCCTGTCCCCTCCTCCCTCCATGACAGTTGTCAAATCTTTATAGGCTTTCCACAAAACTCAGGATGAAGCTGGAGGGAATACCAGCATGCAGAAACTTCTGGTACCACATATAGCACAGGAAAAAGAAGTCTTTTCAAGGATAGTTTCTTTAATCTTAATAGGGCTCCCAAAACTCATGTATTCAATCTTAATTGCCAATGTGATAGCAGTGAGAGGGGGCTGTACCCACAAGTGAGGTCTAATTGATTAAGACATAGTAGGACTACCACCTCTCTTACAGTAGATCCTACTTTTCTATTAATGCAACCTAAAATTACCCTAGCATTTTTATTTTTAGTAACTGCATCCTACAATTCATTCATACTGAGGCTAATATCAACAGAAATGCTTTGTGGCATTTTGCACAAGACTGTATTTTAAATTTCATCTCACCAATATTGGACAAGAGAGTGCACGTCTAGCATTCCTATAAAAGAAATATCTTGAATAACCTTACTGCTGCAGAACACCTAAAATGCTAACCAATTTTTACTATGCATAATGGGCTTATAAGAAAGGAAAAAACAAAATCCTCCAAAAACTAAGGTGTCAAAAGAGAAAAATCCCAGGAACCTGGAAAGGTAACTCAGTATTGATGGTGGCAGCTTCCATGGATCATCTGCAGTTCTTTCATGGCAGAGGCTTTAGTTTTTAAACACCATGAAGATCTAAGATACAAAATAGAAAGCTTCCACATTTTGAATCATCAAAGTGTCTCACATTGAGCAAGGATTCTAAAACCTCAGTTGATGCTTTGAGCAACATATTGGACTAAAATGCTTTCATGGGTATACTCTATTTACTTGCTTTTGGATTCTGATATTCCTTTAATGTTCTTTTTTTTTTATTGTATAAAGTCCTGTGTAGTAATGGGAGTACATTCTGAAAAATGCATCGTTAGGCAATGTTGCATTGAAATCTTCCAACGAAGGAAGACATTGTGGAATGGACTAACTGAATGCAATGCAGTGTTTCATTTCAAGGAAGAACAGAAAGGTTGTAAAGCAGTGAAGGCACGTGAGGGTCAACACAAGGAAGTCAGACACATATCTAACACTGACAGCTAACAGTGGAGTCTTAGTATATTAGTTAGTTGAATTAGGTTATTAAATTCCTTATCTGAGAGTGTGCTATTATTTTGTAAAGAAATTATTATAGTCACATAGGATACATTTTATTTTAATATAGAGTGTTTGCTCAAAACTTTAAGAAAGATCCAGAGATATTATTTGGAGTAAAGCCACTCCCTCAATATGGATAAGTGTATTTGCTCAATGAAACACTTCTGTTACTCTCTGAACTTCAATATCTTGCATATTGTATGATGTGTATAAGTAGATGTAGACTGACTTCCTATCAACCTGCATCAATAACTTCTGAATACTTTGAGCTCATCTATTTTCCAGGTATAATTTTTATTTCATTATTCTTCCTCTAAAGTCCTGGAACTAAAATGAAGGTCAACTAAATGACGTACAATGATGTTAAAAATTGCTTGAGTGCTTAATTAAAAATGTTAATTTCTTTGTAATCAATTAATTCACAAACATTCTGATCAAGAATTAGTGGAAGAATTTTTTTTTAATTCAGAGTTCTCAGAAGACTTAAGGAGAATGGAATGATGACATTTAGGATGCAGTTAATTTAAGGCTGATATAAATATATGGAAAATCTATGCCTATCGTCATATACCACCTTGTGACGTTTGAGTCTATGATGAGCCATACATATGGTGCTGGTTCCATAGTGTATCTCATCTTGTCATGTCATAGATATCTTTGTTTGTGTAAGCACACTCTCTGATGTTTGCATAATGCAACATTGCCTAATGATGCATTTCTCAGAATGTACTCCCATTACTACACAGGACTTTATACAATAAAAAAAGAACATCAAAGGAATATCAGAATCCAAAAGTAAGTAGAGTAAACCCATGTAAGCATTTTAGTCTGATATAATAATAAATTGAAATGATATATGCAAAAATTCAGTAGGAACACAGAAAGAGAACCTCCTAATATGTTTGAAAATCAGGACAAACTCCAGAGGGCTGGAGGAACTCTGAGTCAAGGCTTGAAACTTCATGCATGGTTGAGGAGGTGCAGAACATGAGGGAGACTCGAGAACTACTAGCAGCTCAGGACTCCTGGGGTGGGGAATGTGAGCGAAGCAAGGAGGTGAGGCTGGGTTGGTTGGCAGATGCTAAGATATGAAGCGCTTTGGTGTAAGATGTTTTAGATTTTATCCAGTAACCAATGGGGATATAGTCAGGAATTTTGGTGGATTGCGTTTTCATATTTTTAAGTGGGGAAATGCACAGGGCAACAGTAGGATGATAGGTTGGAGAGAGGCCAGGGTAGAAGCATTAAGACCATTCTAATCAAGGCAAGAAATACAGTGCCTCTCAACTAGGAAAGTAGTTGGAAGAATGAGGAAGAAATGATAGATTTATAAGGTTTTCTGTAGATTGAATTGACCTTAGTATAGATCAATAGGGTTGGAGGCTAAGAAAATGATTCATTGGCTTTCAAAATGTTTTCTTTTTTTCTGAACCCTTTCCAGATAATTATAGCCTACATTATTTGTTTATTATTTTGACCTACCTATGCAATTATTTTTCCCCCACTAATTTTAGCTATTGATTTGCATTATTTCTCTCTTTTACATAATGTATTATCAATAGGGCTGCAATATGGGTTTTTTTTTTCCACATTCATTCTTGCCTCCTGAAATAGGAGACATATCTATACTTTGCAACCCATCCATGTTGAGTTGGCCATGTGAGATACTTCAGAAACTGGAATGTAATGGATATGACCTATGCCACCTCTTCCTAAGAACTTCAAATACCATTTAGGGTTCGGCTAAGCATTTGCATACCTGTACTCTGTCCTAGGAAAGCAGCCTGTGCCAGGCAGGGCATTCCTTCCTCCCTGGGTGCGGGTGTGAAAAGAAATGTGTCAACTGCTCAGACCAGCACCCCACTTTCATGCAACATAAACAAGAAGTCAGTGTTTATGCAGAAGAGCTAACTTTTGAGTTTGTTTGTTACTGTAGCCAAATCTGACTAATCCAGGAAGAACATATATATTACATACCTAATCCTCTTTTTTTTTGGTATGTCTTAAAAATGGAAGTTTCAGAAATGGAACACAGACATGAAGATGTAGTTTTAAGGGTAGAGGATTTTAGAACAGTGCTCTTTTTTAGAATCCAAACCAAGGATCTTGCACCTTTTCCAGAAGACTAATTTTGAATGACTCTCTATTTGCATAATGTCCTTTCTTGTATTCCCAGCTAATTTGAAACACCTTCTTCACATTCTGCATCATTATGGTCTGTTTTTTTTTTTAAGGTTGTAGACATTTCTGGCCCACCATTTGCAATTTTGAGAGAGTATTTTTGGAAATAAAATATTGCAAAATAGGAGGTGTCGGAAATAATAAATTTTCACTATTACTGATTATTCACTTTAGAACAAGAAATACAACTAGTATTTTCCCCTTCTTTCTCTTTTCTTTCTTCATTAAGCAGTATGGGCTTTGGTAGTAGAAAGAGTTCATATTTAGAGAAGATCAAAGACCATATGCTTTTAAACATTCTCAATGTGAAAATCTTTGTGGAAAACTCCTTAATGTCTTAAATGAGACTGATTTCTGCTGCTTTGGTGTCAGATCCTTAAGATTTATTTGGGTCCTCAAAAGAAGAAGTTCTGGCTTCTATAACAAGAATATTAGATTCTTAATGAGCTTCCTTTACACACATCTTGTAGTGAAAGTATTATTTCATCGGTAGCATTAATCTTACTGCTAATGTAGCTACCAGTAAGAACTTCCACTTCTGCACACACAGCCCCTGTGGATTTGTGTACGTTGACTCACACAAACTTCACAGCATTCTGAAGAATAAGCACTAAGATTCCCATTTTACAGCTAAAGAAACTGAGGCTGAGAGAAATTAGGAAGCTACCATATTAGCATTGTGGCCAGGCTTTAAGCCTTTTACTGTCTATGTTCCTGTGCACACTCGCTTCTAGTACATGCTATAAGGCATGTGTAAGGCTACAGAATAGTGAAGAAAACAGTTATAATCTGTGGTTTACCATTTTTCCGTCCCCTAATTTTTGATTCTAATTCCTCATGCTTTTTTTCTTCTTGAGTTCGCACCTGGTCATTGAAGAATATAACAGTTAATTAGGCATATACCTTCTGTGCAGACAGATGTTGGTAACATAGTTAGATAGAAAGTTATTACTTCATTGGATTTCCAGATTCATTATGTGTGGACTTAATTATTAAGTATTGCTTTTTTCCAAATAATTTTTTTCTTATAATTGAGAACATTTTGTATACATAAGAACTAAATCGTTTTCACTATTTAATTTGTAGGAAATTTCTCCATTAAAAAAAAAGTCAGTATAACCCCTAAAGCCAAGATTCATAGCAGACTTAAACCATGCTACAGGATAAGAATGGAGATCATTGCCACCACCTCTCATGGTCACAGAACCCAGCCATTGAAGTGCCACACACCAACACACACTCAAATATAAACAACTGAAGTTTACTTTGGAGTTTACAGACTTTTCCCCCACACTTGAAATAACAAGCATGTTAACTATTTGAATAATTTAAATTTTGTGACATTCAAACTTTAATTAAATTTAAAAATCAAATTAGAAATATCACTGCATGCATTGTCCAACCTTAATTGCTATGTTTTATAATTCCTGAGATACCAACATACCTTCCTTAAATACAAACAAACCAAATTGCATAAAGTCCCATTTTAAGCCCCTTTTCTTGTGTTTGTTTCATGACTTTATTTTCATATGCAAGAAATCTACCAAGGAGGAGAATTTTCTTATGGAGCTGGGGGCTATGCAATAAGGAAATTTCTGCTTTCTGGTATTGCTAGAATTTTACAATCCTCAGATCTCTCATTATGACAAACTGCACATGCATAAAATGTTTCTCAAGTTTTGTCCAACACACACCCACTGTGTACCACGATGACAATTGAGAAGTTAAAGAAATAAAATACAAATGCTTCTCCTGTATGAGAGTATGGCCACTTGATCTCGTTTCTATCTCCTTTTGTGAGTTTGTTAGTCCCTATAGATTCTAAATAATATAATTCACACGTGTTTTAGAAGACGGATTCCGAGTATAGCTCTATTCCCTTGAAAGAGTAGGCTTGCTGTGTTTTCTGTATTATTGAATTCTCAAAGCTACTATTCTATAAAAATGCAAAGCCAATTTAAAGTCCATACCTATTTCCCCTCCGAATTACTTCTTCTGTGTTATTCTTGTTGAGCAGGTTTTCATGCAGAGTTAAAGTAAGAGGGAGAAAGGAATTATAATGAACAAATGAATAGAAATGAAAAGGGAGGAAAAAGGATGGGAGGAGCAAAGGAGGGAGGGAGTGAAGAAGGAAGGGGGGGGAGGAAGGAAGATAGGAAGAAGCACTGAAAGTACACAGCTTTCCATATTTTTGCATCTCTGAAGTTAAGATGTCCCTTAAAACCAGTGGGTCCCACTTGCAATGAAGTACTCATTGATTCAGTGTGCACCCAGGTTATTGTTTTCCCTGGTGACAGGACAAGTCAGGTGCAGTGTATCAGCCAACAAAACTTTGAAGAAAAGACATTGAGTTCCAGTTAGAGCCTCAATTATTTGTTAGGATCAAGAAAGGGAGAACATCTAAACTTGTAGAAAGGTGGCTTAAAAAATTTCCTGGAGCTAACAGTGAAATACTTTTACAAAATGCTGCATTATCAACACTCTTTTTTATAGTTTTATTAGCACATAATAGTTGTACAGAGGGGTACATTGTGACATTTACTTATGTGTTTAAATTATATCTTAGTTGGATTTGCCACCTACATCATTCTTCCTCTTACCCCTCCCACCTTCATGGATGATTTCAACAGGTTTCATTATTCTGTTTTCATATATGGATACAAAATACATCCACCATATTCACCCTCATTCCCCCTTTTCTTCTGCCCACCCCCTTTCACTGGTACCCACTCTCAGAAAAGATTTATTTTTCCCTCCTGCCTTCCATTTTTAAAAATTAAGTGTATATTGACAGCCCAAGGGGCGTTCATCTTGGTACTTCAGGCCTGTAGGTAACATGCTTTAACGTGTGGAGCTGGAGAACGTCATGTTAAGCAAAGTAAGTCAGGCTCAAAAAATCAAAGGTCACATGTTTTCTGTCATATGTGGAAGCTGGACCTATATGGTAAATACACAGAAACATATATGATCATACCTATCATCTATCTATCTACCTATCATCTATCTATCAGAGAAAGAACAAAATTTTATTAATGACTGTCTGAGAGGGCTATGGGAGGTGGGAGAGATGAAGAAAATGCTAGAGAAACAATACTCTTGATGACACAAAGGACATTATTGCATGAAAACTTGAGAATTTCAACAAATATTATTCAGATGAAAAATATTATTCAGAGGAATTTACATCAAAGGATGAGGAAATTTAGGAATACATTAATCAATCAATTTGCTTGTACATCACAATGGTGAATCATGGTATAAACTTATGTGAAAGAGGTCAGAGGAATGGAGAAATAAAATGTGGCATATATGCACAGTGGAGTACTAGTCAAACATAAAGAATGAAATCATGCTGTATGCAGGAAAACGGATGGAAATGATTATCATGTACTGAAATAAGCCAGACCCAGAAAGACAAGTATGGCATGTTTTCTCTCATGTATGGGACCTAGAAAAAAAAAGACATGAAAGTAAAAGGGCATTATTATGAAGAGGAGGGAGTTGGAGGGAAGGTGAGTGGCAAGGGAGGTTAATGAGGAGCTGAATATGATCAAAGTACATTCTATGTGTGCATGAACATGGCACGGTGCAACTCATTACTCTGCATTATTTCAAGTGAAGCTTTCTCCTCCAAGAAGATTCCACTGTCTGAAAGAAAAGGAGGAAGCAGAAAAAAAAATGATGAAGTTACTTTGGCACTGCTAAAATTTTAAAACAAAATTCACCATCTAAATGTAGATGTGTGACTTTTTTTAGGTAATCTTGGTTATTTGCATAAACTGCTGGTCACTATGGAAAAAGCTCTGAACTGTCAGTTACTCATCCTGAACCCCAATCCTGAGGGCTCAAGCAGTAAGAATGCCTGCCTAGCAGGCATGAGGCCTTGAGTTCAAACTCTAGTGCCCCCCCAAAAAAGATTGGCCTGCATCCCAATACTAGAAAATCACTAACATCCAGAGCATTGTCTGTTATTTCTGCCAAGGTCCTTTTTCTGCCAACAACACTCCTGATTCCCACCTTTATCAGTTCTCTGATTCTGATTTCTAGTAGTCTCTCTGTCTGAGCACAGATCACACCTTGTGTACCAAACCCTTTATAAATGGCCTTGCTCATAGACCTTTGCCATGCTCTTTGTCTAGGGGATTTGGTTCCATGTTTAATATTTTATTGTCCTGAATGCTGTGAAGATCTACATCTTGATATTCCAAATCAGTTATAAACTCTTCGGTACCTCTCAGAGTACATTGGAGATACCCAGCTGTACCTGTTAAAGGATATTTACTCCTGTCTAGTCAGATCTACACAGATACTAATGTGTGAAATTGATTTTGCCATGTATATTGAAAATTTTCCCAATGGTGACTGTTATAGATTAAATGTTTGTGCTCTCTCAAAATTCATGTATTGAATTCCTAGTCCCCAATATTTAGATTTAGGGCCTTCGAGGCAGTAACTAAGGAAAAATGAAGGCATATGGGTAAGGTCCTGATCCAATAGGGTTAGCATGCTTAGAGGAAGCGTTGAGAAACCAGTCACCTTTCCCCATTGCCCACCCCCAATATTTCATCCTCTTTTCCTTAATTAGAGATCATTTCTCTTTATTGATAAGAGAAATTTTATATTTTATCAGAAGACATGCCATATTGTTAATACTTTGAAAACTTTGTTATCTGCAAGCTGTTGTGTTCACAATATGTCAATTATCTCATCTAATCCTTCAACAGCAGTCGAAGTCAACATTATTATTGTCTTCCTTAGAAATGAAGCAGCTCAGACTCATGCATTCAAATCCACAATGAGGGCATTCAATTAGCTAGTTACTGGCTGGGGGCGTGGTTCAAGTGGTAGAGCACTCATCTAGTAAGTGCAAGGCCCTGAGCTGAAACCTCAGTAACACACATCACTGAGTTAACAGTCAGGTGGTCCAGACCCAGAACCCAGGTTCTTGACCATCACACCTTGTTGTTTGCATGGATAAATCTACTGTTTACTCTGGGAGGTGGATTTCTTGAAGTCTCAAGACATAGCTATGTACAAATATTAGCCTTACTCTAAGCAGGACAACTCTAAGGATGGTATTTTCTAAAACCTGTTTAGAAGAATGTCTTTCTATCCACTCTTATTATCAGAAAGTCATCTTATACTAAAGGAAAGAAGGGAGGGCAATGGACACAGAATGTCAATGCTTAGTAGAGATCAACAGAGGGATGTAATGTTGATCTATTAATTCAACTCCAATTTGCTATATAGAAATACTGTATTTGTGAAAAATTTATTGAGATTACCTGAATATAAAATGATTATGTAATTTACTATCTAAATGAAATGCTTTTGAGTGAAAGGACAATAAAATAATTAAAATGTGATAATTTTTCATCTATCCATTGAGAAATGAATAGTTTAATTTTATCACTGGCTTTGTAATTTTTCCTAATTCCAAAAATAATAGAAATCCTTGCAAGTTTTATTTTTGAACATTCAAGCATACAGAACAGTTATTGTTGGCATATGTTTACATATTTTAGTTCCCTAGCCACCTTTGTCTAATATCAAATTACTCATGTGTTTCTGCTTTGTATATTTTTCTATATTTAAATGTCTTAATGTCTTATTTTAATTTTCTCATTGTTACTTGAAATCTCCAAGGTTGCTCTTTATACTTAATAAATTTAAAATTGCCAATACCTTCAAATGACTTTTCTCTGTGTCCTAATAGCATTTTTGCACGAAAAAATATTCTCTTTATAAAAGGTATTAAGGAACCTTTTAAGCACAGATTAAATATAGGCTATTTTTGCAGGTAATGTCTTTTGCCCCATTAAGCTTATTTTCATTCAACAAATATTTTACAGCAAGAATTTGCCAAATAATAAAATTCTTTTGAAAGTTTTGCTAAACTTAGGCACTGTAAAATCAAGTCTTTCTTGATTTAACCCTGTTCTATTACTGTCTAAGCAAGGGACCATATTCCTCAGGTTTGTCAGGAAGATCTGTGGCCATAAATTCCCTGGATGCCTTTGAAAGATCTTCAGGTCCAGAGGTTAATTTGAAAGTGAATAAAATGCAAGGAAGACCATTCAGGGTCCAGGTGCTTTGAGGTTAGGGAGATGTCATGCTGGCAGGCCTCCAAACACACTTTATCTCTTTCCTGTCCCATGCCATCATCTGCGTCGCTCTCAGATGTCCATTCTGGAAATGAAGATCCTCCTGCTCAGATATGTCCGCTCAAGGGGTTGATGGTCCAAACACACAGTCAGCAGCTATGGCACCAGCAAGAAGGCTGGGCAACCCTGTTCCAGAAATAAAGCATTTCTAAGGACACCTTTAACAAGTGATAGGATTTAGTGACTTAAGGTCCTATCCTTTCTGATTTCCAAATTAGTTTAACATTTAATATAATGAGGTTTAGGAGAAAACATAACTGGATGTGTATGTTTATGACATTTATTTTAATGCATTTTCTTTCAATTTAAGAGATGAAGCCTGTTTTCTTTTCCCATTCATTCTCTCTCTGTCTCTCTGCCTCTCTCTCTTCTCTTCTCCCCTCCCGACCTCTCCCCTTGTCCCGCTCCCCCTCCCTCCCCTTTCTCATAGTGGCGTGGTAGCAATCACACACAAACCAGCTTTTGCTAGTGTCCTTTCAGTGGAGAGATGAACCACTAGCCAAATATAAGTGGACCTTCCCTATGGGGGGTGAAGTGGGGCCACAGGCCTGGTAGAGTGTTGGGGTGACTTTGACTTTCTGAGACCTGACATCTCCATCACTTGTCAGAGGAGGCCTGCACTGTCCCAGGGACTTCTTACTTTATATTTCAACCTTCCTTGGAGAGAGACTTCCCTCCTCTGCAGTGAGCAGTGGTCTGACTCTATGGGAGTAGTCATGAGTGTGGGAGCCAAGCAGATGGATAGGTAGCACTTGGCACAGATTAGAGGACATGTGCCTGCCATCTGCCATGAGATTATCTCAACAATTACGACAATGTTGAGGAGAATGGTACTCCCAGGTGACATCACTACCATGTTTCTTTGATTCAAACAAGAGTTTGCTGAGCCGGTCCACTCTCTCTGAGACCTGCATTGCAGGCCTTCTTTCTCACATTCTCCCCGAGGTCAGAGGTGACCTTATTGCATCTGGCACACTTCTAGTTTGTGGACAAGGATTACCCACACAGAGAACAGTTTGGGGGTTCTATTTTTCATTGCTTTCTCTTTTTCTATGTGGAAATTTCTAAGAAAATAGGTAAATACTATCTTTCCTTTACAACTTAAAAACCAGAGGTTTGGCATCTATTTTATTTTCCTTTTCTGAATGCTCCTTTTTTCCAAAGTACTTGCTCTCTATTTCTCATGTCCCCTGCTGATTTAAAAAGCCATTTTTATAGTTATGAAGTCTTCGTGCTTAGGCTTTTCTGGTTTCATTTACCTTCATTCCCATCAATGCGTATATATGCCAATAGCATTTTTAATTAGTGAAACTACAGGATAAATTTAGGTATCAGAAGGGGCACTGCTTTTTCTCAGTGCCCTTATTTTTCTGACTTGAAGAAATTTGCATTTGTGACTTTAACTTTATAACCCCACACAGATGTGTTTTTACAAAATTTGTGGATTGATAAATGAATAAGTTCATGCTTATAATTTCCATTATAATTTTTTGAGGGAGGTTCTCACTATGTAGCCCAGGCTGGTCTCAAATTCATGATCCTTTTGCCTCAGCCTTCCTAATATGCTGGGATTGTAGACATGCACCACCACACCTGACTATGATTTAAATTTTTTAAACAAAATGTACTAAATAAATCCAGGTATTTAAATTTTGCATATTCATTTTCGTTTTACAGTGAAGTTTTGGATTTTTGCCAATAGGTCAGTCCTCTTAACTTTAATACTTGATTTGTAAAAACTTTTTACTTGCTGATATGAGTGATATTTATTCATTCCATTTTAACCATTATTTTTCAGTTAGTAAGACTGTTTCCTACATTTTTAATTATTTTTCACAAGCATAATTTGTAAAGACCAAATATACTCTAGATTATACCGAACGGAGAAGGAGGGAAAAATAAAAGTAATAGCAGACGTCAATGGAATTTTAAACAGAAAGCATAACAAAAAGAAGCAAGGAGCTGGTCTTTGAAAAGTCAATAATATCTGAAAACCTCTGTCTAGGAAGGTTAACAAGAAAGGAGCAAAGAAACAGACTACCAACAGCAGACAATAGGCAAGATTTCACCACGGACATTGCAGAATCAAAAACATAATGAAAGTTTATTGGCAACAACTCTGCATACATAAATTTGAAGGATTAGAAGAAATGGACTATTTCGTCAAAAAGCACAAGCTATCCTAATTTTTCCTTTGTGAAACAGATAATTTGAATAACCCCATACCCATTAAGGGAAGTGAGCTTGCAGTTTTAAAGATTCTTCTCTAACTCCCTAGGTCCAGATGGTTTTACTAAAGAATTACACCCAATATTTAACGATGAGTAAACACCAACACTTCTATACAACATCTTCTAGAAGATTCAAGAAGAGAAAATGGGCCAAATTCAGGTAACATAAAGCACTCACCTGGTATCAATACCAGGAACAGACAGCACAGAAGAAGAAAATTACAGGCCAGCATTACTCATGAATATGGATGTGCGAACTCTTATTTTCAAAATAACAAATATGGATGCAAAATATTAGCAAGTGCAATTCAATAGTATGTAAAAAGAATCATATGCCATGATGATACGTACAAGACTGAGTCAATATGCAAAAAATCAAAGCAATGCACCCTATTTACATGCATGTTCAGACCAATCCATGCAGAAAAGGCTTTAACACAATCCAGCAACAACTCATGACAAAAGCTTGCAGAAAACTAGAATTTAGGGAATTTCCTCAGCTTGATAAATAGCATTTCTAGAAACCCTGAGAAGTCATTGTACTCAATAACAAAAGACCAAATACTTTCCTCTTCACATGGGGAACAAGCCAAGATGCCAGCTCTAACCACATTCATTCAATGTAGAGGTAGGAATTTAGTCAGTGCAATAAGGAAATAAAAAGAAAACAAAGAATGTGTATTGAAAAGAATGACATAAAACTTCCCAGGCCTGAAGAGGAAATTGTTGTTCACACACACACACACACACACACACACACACAAACCAAGGATTTTATCAAAACAAACAACTAAAAACCATACTGAGACTAACTTGTGACTTCTGCATGATCACTGAATATAAGGAAAAATGCAAAAATAAGCTGTTTCTGAACATACGGAAACCAAAATCAAAGATGTAATCCTACTAGCATCACTCAGAAAATGAAACACTTAGGTTTATATGTAATAAAACACATACTGGGCTTGTATCCTGAAAGCTACCAAAAGTTCAACAAATCACAGAAGATAAATAAATGGTGAGATATACTGTGGTCACAGGTTGTAAAACATAACAGAATAAAGATATCAATTCTTCATAAATTGACCTAAGAGTTCAATATAACACCTATCAAAACTCAGTAAGATTTTTTGTAGATATACACAAGATTATTCTGAAAGTGATATGGAAAGACAAAGGGACTATAATAGCTAAAACAATTTGAAAAAGAATAAAATAGGAATTATCACTCTACCTGACTTCAAAATCTATTCATAGCTATAGTAACCAAGACTGTGGTGTTGTCAAAGGGGCAGAGACACATGGGCCAAGGGAACAAATAGCACACCACAAAATAAATCCATACAAGTATAGATAACTTATTTTTGACAAGGGCACAAAAGTTTAACAGAGGAAGGATGGCATTTCCAATAAGTTGATATCTGCAGGTAAAATGAACTTTGTACTAAACCTCATACCTTATGCAAAAATCAACTCAAAATCAGTCATATTTAAATGTAAAAATGTAAGATCATACAACTTTTGGGAGAAAATATTTTGGATTCTAGGACTTGAAGAGTTCCTAGACACAAAGAAAGAGGATGATCCATTAAAGAAAAATAATCAATGAATTGTACTCCACCAAAACTAAGAATTTTTCTCTCTGTAAAGATCTTGTTAAGACGATATAAAGACAAACAATATACTGGAAAAAAACATTTGCAAATCACGTATCTTACAAAAGGTTCATATATAAAATATACAAAGAAACTTTAGAATTCTACAGTAAAAATACCCAAATAGTACATTTTACCTTTTGGCAGTACTGAGGTCTGAACTCAGAGCCTTACACTTGCTAGGGAAGTGCTCACCCACATGAGCTGCACCTCCAAACAAATAGTCTATTTTAAATTAGTAAATTACACGGTTCACAGAGAGAATATACGAATAGCAAGCAGGTACGTGAGAAGCTGTTCAGCACCATCAGTCATTAGAGAAATTCAGATTAATACTACAATGAGATATGGGAAGAGCAAAATACCATCCAGTGACAGTGCCAAGTACTGGCGAGCATGTGGAGAAACAGGATCTGTCATGTGTCGCTGCTGGGAATGTGGAGCGGTGCGGCCGCTCTGGACATCACTTGGCAGCTTCAGCTCTCGCGTTCTGGGGCCTTTATTCATGCCAGAGAAACAACAGCTTATGCATGAACACAAGCCTGTATGTGATGGCTCAGAGCAGTTTTATTGTAATAAACAAAACCTGGAAACAACTAGGATGTCCTACACTAGGTGTTAAGACACAAAGGGACGTTATTCAGGAATAAAAATGAATGAACTATTGACACATGAAACAACTTCAGCATTGCTCCAGGGCATAAGGTCGAGTGATAAAATCTGTCTCATACTGCACGTTCTACCTCTGTAGTATGCTTGATATAAAATCATGGATATGGAAAACAAATTAGTGTTTTCTAGGATCAGGGATTGGTGGGCAACATGGGAGGTGACTGTAAGAGGTAGTGCGAGGGATTTCTGTGTGGTACTGGGAGAGTGCTGAATCTTTTGAGGTGCTGCTTTATAAATCAACACCGGTGACAAAATGACATAGAACCACACCCGCACAATCCCAGTGCTGTGTACTGCCTCGATACTGTCCAATCTTCACATCAGATGTATTCGCTGGGGGACTGAGTGAAGGTCACACAGAACCGCTGGACAATCTTCGTAATTTTGTGACTCTAATTATTTCAGAATAGAAAGTTAAAAAAAAATTTGATACTTTTGTGACTATCTTAATTACTGTGCAAAAAAGTTAACTGTATAATAAAATAAGTAATAATTAGCTCTAAGCATGAAGTGCCATGCCACTTCATGTATCTTAAATTGTAACTTCATGCATTCAATGATGTCTCTGAACTGCATCCTTCACAGCTGCCATTTTGGCTCAAATAGATGCAGCTGTTTTAAGACTTTACCTATTTCTTGTCAACAGAAATGTGTCACCTTTTAGAGAATATCAGAGCTATCTTGGGTAATCACCAGTACAATTTATCTTCAATCAATCATTGACATATCACATCAAACTGCCTTGAGTTGCTGTTCATTAGTTCTTCTTTTTTTTAAATCTCTCTCATCTGTTACCTATTCCAGAATTTCTAGTTTGCATCTAAAATTGTCTAGCTTCTTTTCTTTCCTTTTTTTTTGGTGTCTTTTTTTCTCTGTACATTTTAGCCTAGATAGTTTCTACCACTGCCTGCAAGTGATTAATCTTTTCTTGTGGAATGTCTTACTTGCTATTAAGTCTATCCTGTATAATTTTCATCTCAGACATATTTTTCATCCTGAGAAGTTCACTTTGAGTCTTTTAAAGATATCTTCCATTTTTTTGATTAGCAAGTATTTTTCCACCTTCCTGAAATTTGGGTTATATTTACAGTAACTGTTTTAACATCCTTGTCTTCTAATTGTATTATTTGTGTTACATCTTCTGTTTTGATTGATTGAAGGCTTTTTTTTTTTCAGTGAGAGTTATGTTTTTCTCCTTTGCGTGTCTGGATATTTCAGTTGGATGCTAGATATTATCTAATTTGCCTTGTTTGGTCCTGGGTTTTCATTCTTCTGAAAATTCTTGAGTTTAGATCTGGGATGCAGTCAAGTAACTTGGAAATGATTAGATCCTTTCGAGAATGAGTTTAACCACTATGGCAGCACCAGAGTAACTTTCAGTCTAAGCTAACTGTGCTCTTACTCAGCAAAACCCATCTGAGTGCTCCATCCTGTGTCCTGTGTTCTCTCCAGCCAGTAGGAACAGGAGCTGAGCTGTTCCTGTCAGTGGACCAAGAGATTCTCCTTTCTGTTTCTTGCTTCATTTCTTTTCCTACCTTTTTTTCTTTTTTTTTTTCCCCTTACACACATGTGCTGTCATGCTTTGGATCCTAAATGTCTTCCAAAGTCCCAAATGCTAGATGCTTAGTCCTAGCCTGTGGCACTACTAGGAGGTGGTGGAACCTTTAGGAGATGGGGATGAATAAAAGGGATATTGGGACCCTGACCTCTTCTTGTCTCTCTCTTTGTTTCCCATCACTACAGGCTGAGCAGCTTTGCTCCACATGTATTTCCTGCCCTACCACAGGCCCAAAGTGACAGGCCAAACAATCATGGACAGTTGTTTACCTTAGGCATTTTATCCCATGGACAGAGTGCTGAGTAAATCACATGTGGCTCCTACCCGCTGGCGACCATAGGGGATTCTCTGAGCTCTCTCTGGAGCGCCCCAAAGCTTCTGATTGTCTTGGTCTCCTAGATTGTTAACTCCATCTCTTCGACTTGGGAAGATGGCAGGGTTCTGACTAATTTTCATCAACCCCTGTGTGGCCTTGACTTTCCAGGCAGTGAGATGAACGTAGTAGGACTCATCAAAGTTATTTCCCCTCTTTAAAGACTTCTGTGCTGGCTGCTGGATGTCCAGTGTTTGAAAGCTGTTCTTCTTATGTCTTTTTTTTTTTTTTTTTTTTGCTTGTTTAGGGTGAGAGGGCAAAGTGCATTTCTGTCCCTCTTTCCTGGCATCTGTGAAGTCACTTCCATCCTGTCTCCACATTCAGCCTTTGTTCCCATGGAAAGGAGCTCACAGAATGAACCAAGTGTGATGTCATTCTCTTGTCTCTATGACCTCACAAGTAGAAAATCACATCCCCAAGCTGAGAGGAGCCTTCACTGGTGACCTGAGCCCACAGAGTGCCTTGTTGAGGGCTGGCTCAGAAAGTCTCACTCACAAACGTGGTTCTTTACAGAGCTTGGCCTCTCTTGATTATATAGTCAGTAACTACACCATCGTACTAACCACCAATGACAGAAACAACCACCCAAAGACTTAATGGCATCAAAAAATAATTTGATTGTGTTTTCAGTCTCTGTGCCTCAGTAATTCAGGCAGGGTTCAGAAGGGATATCTTGACTGCTTCCAGATTTATGGAGCCTTTGCATCGATGCTCAGCACTGAGGTAATTTGACAGCTGAGTGGTGGGTTATTGAGGCCTCCTCACCCTATATCCAGATGTCAATGCTTGCTGTTTCCTGGATCCTTAGCTGGGCTGGAGCACCTGAGTGTGGCATCTCCATATATTCTAGACTTCCTCACAGTATGTGCTTGTCTGTGACTCAGACCTCTAAAAACAATGCTGAGCACTTGGGTAGAAGATGCATTTCTTTAAAAAAAATGGGGTTTCCAGGTGCCAGTGGCTCATAGTTTAAGGCCAGCCCAGGCAAATAGTTCATGGGACCTCATTTTGAACAATCGCCAGTCACAGTGTTGTGTGCCTGTCATCCAAAACTATGAGAGATGCTGATATTAGGAGGATCCCAGTTCCAGACCACCCTTGGCAAAAAAGTTCCTGAGACTTGAAAAAGTTCCTGGAAAAAGGTTGGTGTGGTGGTGTGTACCTGAGAGCCTGGGTAAAAAGCCAGACCCTATCTACAAAATAACCAAGAAAAAAAGGCTGGGGGCATGTCCTGCCTCAAGAGTACAAAGCCCTGAGTTCAAAGTTCAAACCCCAGTATTACCAAAAAAAAAAAAAAAAAAAAAGATGAACAAAAAGAGAGGATAGGAAACAAGAAATTTTTAGAGTAGTTTTAGGTTCACAAGAAAATTAAGCAGAAAGTACAGTATACTTCCCCTCAAGTGATTCACAGCAGCCTGGTGATTTGTCATCAGTGAGGTCATTTAGTCCCAACTGGCTTCTTTCACTTAGTGATATTCATTTAAGGCACCTCCATGCCTATTCATGGTTTGAGGGCTCACTTCATTGCTAGGGTGCACTACATTTATCTATCCTCCTGGATTGCTTCCCAATTTTAGCAATTTGGAAGGAAAGTGAGCCTTAGAAAGTGAAGCAAATTTGTAGAGAATCTAGTTCTCAAGCCACCTTTTAAGAATAAAATAATGAGCCAGGCACGGTGGTACATTCCTGTAATTCCAGCTACTACAGAAACAGAGACAGGAGGATGAAGCATTCCAGGTCAACCCTGGTAAAGTTAAGGAAACCCTATCTCAGAAACAAAATACAGGGCTGGGCTCAAGTGGTAACAGTGGTTGTCTAGGAAGTCCAAAATCCTGGGTTCAATCTATGGCAGTGACAAAAATAATGGAGACTAACACAAATTCATAAAGTCTGCGAAAGTCCTATGACTTCTCAAGATATTAATTTTTACATCTCAGACTTCAAAATTGATCCAGTCTACAGATAGATCAGTCTATTCATCTATTCTTCTTGATTATTTTCAAATTTGGGCATTTTGAGTAAACCTTTATAAATATCCACGTGCAGATTTTTGTGCGGTCATGCATTTTCAATTGCTAGATTATATGGTCTAGTTAGTTGTAAAAGACACTTCCAAAGTACCTTCCAAAGTGATTGTCCTAGTTTTTCTTTCTTTCTTTTGTTGTACTGGGGTTTGAACTCAGGGCCTCATACTTCATACATAGTCACTCTACTGCCTCAGTCATACCTCCAGCCTGGTTGTCCTACTTTGCATTCCCACCAGCAATGAATGAATTCTGTTTTTTTCTACATCCTTGCCAGCATTTGGTGTTGCCAGTATTGTGTCTTCTTACTATTGTTTTTGTTTTGCATTACTGGGGTTTGAACCCAGGGTCTCACACTTACTAGGCAGTTGCTCTACCATTTGAACCACTTAGCCAGTCTTTTTAGTGTTGGGTTTTTCTTTTTTAGATAGTGGCTCACTCTTTGCCTGGGCTGTCCTCAACCTGAAATCCTCCTGATCTCTGCTTCTTGAGTAGCTAGGATTATAGTCATGAGCCACTGGTGCCTGGCAATATCTTCTTTGCACTTTAATAGATGCATTCTGGAATCTCATCATCTTAATTAACAATTTTCCTGATGGCATATGAAGTGAAGCATCTTTTCATGTACATATTAGCCAATTTATGTCTTGTTTGGTGAGGATGAATGGCTTCTTCAACTCAACCTTGGAAGTCACACAATGTCACATCCACATGGAAGGCATTGAAAATTTGCTTCCTAAATTCAAGAGGAGGGATCATAGACCCAGTCCTGGGTGGGCGGGGGAAAGGGTCACATTGTAGAAGAGCTTGTGGATGGCACATCTGATACACACAGCTCTGGGACATATGGTTTTCCCCAGAATCCCCAATGAGATAGAGGGAGCATGAAAGAACACCTAGAAAACTGTGGTCCAATCATATAGATGAGCAAATATATTTGGAGGAATAGCTCATGAAGAGTTGGTTATTGAGGTGTGTGACTTGACACACCGTCATCTCAAATGGTGGCTCACAAGCACAGTGCAGGGCCACAGACCACTGACTCATGTCCCTTGGCCACCATCAGACTAACATGTAAGTCCATGACAACAAGAGTAATGCCTTGAGAAAGTCATAGAATCTGTGCTGGATTCCATTATTTTATTCCTAAAAGGTGGTGGATTGTAAACTAGATTATGTATTAGATTTCTTCCTATTCTAAGCCTCTGTTTAAAAAAATAGGACTACATTAACCAGAGGCAAGTTTTTCCCTTAGGTAAGATGAGAAACACTTAGGGTTGGGGTCATTTAGAAAGTGGTAGTGAATGTGGACTGTTACTTTAAGTAATTTTGAGGGAAACCATAAGCAAACGAAGCAAATAAGCCACATTTCCAAGTATTGGCCTTATGCATTGTCCTCTTGCCCTGACTTTGCAGAGAGCACAGGTCTCTTCGTATGAAGACAAGACAAGGAATGCTGTTTTGGTTTTAGTTGGTTCAAAGCTGTTTTGGGGATGAGCAGATCCAAAGAAGAGAATTTCCTGTAAAGTTCTTCACCCCTAGAGAATTGCACTAAAAACCTCTGAGAAGTCTGCTAATATCTGTAAGGTCAAAGTTTAAAAAGAAGTGAGATAAATAGGAAAAATATTAGTGACATCATTTCCCTCTGAGACACTCACTTCTTACATTGCTTAACTTTCCTGGCATTTCCATAGACTTTTCGGGTCTAAATGTCAGGTATCAGAATTCAAAGTGAAACACTTTGCTGTGCTTATGTATTTTTCTGGCCCCTAGAGTATGAAGCTTAAGCTTCAGGTTCTATTTTTACAGTCCTCACAGTGCAGAGTTGTGTGGATCATGTTAATTGTAGCCAGTTGAGAAATTTCTTCTCAAGCTTGGCATGGCTTGAAAGAAGACAGACTCAGGCAAACAGTTATTCTGAATATTCAGGAAAAGACTTTTTCCAATAAGCAAGACTGCCATTGTTACTCAGAGCTCAGTGCTCCCCTCCAATGTGCTATCAGTTCTTCCAGGAGCAGCAGCTGTCCCATGAGCAAGGCCTTCTTATCTCTCCAAGATCCACAGCCATTTCATCAGTGCTGTAGGCTAAATACTTCTACCTTGAATCCTTTCTACTCCATATTCCACAGCTATATTTCTAGTCTAGGTCGAATTCTTCTGTTCATAAAAGGTTTTAGAGCTTTTATATACTCATTAGTATTATTAGTTGATTCGGTCTTCTTTGGAGCTATAGACATCTCCAGAAAATTCCTATGCCAAATTATCTACCTTACTGTATGCCACAGTGAGGTATTCCAAATATAACTGTCAAACAATGGGTAAATTGAAATGTTTCTTTTCTTTTTCCAACCTCAGTTTCTTAAATGAAAAACCAGAAGCTCAAACAAGTTAGTCAATCTTTTCAAGACCCTGTGGTTCACCTGTATGGTAGAGCTGGTAATTGAATTAAGGTCTATCTCATAGTCCCCAACCCTACTGTGCCATAGAAACTGTTTCAATGAACATTAAACCTATCATGTGTGGTTTGGTCATGACTAAAAATGGCTAAAACCAAACAATAAAAGTATTGTTACATGTCTCATGCTACTGAATATTGAACAAATTGAGAAAGATTCCCAGATACAAAGTAGGACCTATAGTGTACACTTAAACTGTAATACATGGGTTTCTTTTTCTAAACATCCTCTAGTGAAATCATGACCTTCTTAGTCTCTTTAGCACAGCTGATGTTCCTAGAAGTTAGCTGGCAAATGTACTTTAACCTTTCTTTACTAGAAACTAAGAGGTGTCTTTTGCACAGGGTAAAATTAAAAACATTACTGGGGTTGGGGTACAGGACAGAGTGTTTGCCTAGCACATACAAAGGACTGGTTTTGATCCCCAGTATGGTCAAAATAAATTGGATTAAGTTTTTATAAATGCCCTAAAAAATATATTGGGTTCATCTTTTCTCTTCTAGCCAACAGTCTGTCTTAGGATTGATTACAAATTTCAGATGACTGCGTCTTACCGGTGTCCACCAACATCTAACGAAGACTAACAAGTACTCTCCTCTCCCCTCTTGGAGAGTCTGCCCTTCCTCAGATGCTGGTCAATTCCCTGTCCTTCAGCGCTCTGGCACGTTAAGGAACAGTCAGTTTTCAGGCTTTAAGGCATTCTGTTTTGTGGTGAGGGTGGAGCAATCCTCTCCTCCTTGGCGCATTCTCAACAGAAACTTTTGTGTAGTGGTCAATATTACCTTTAGTGGTTCACGGTTTTCCTCATAGAGGTCTTTCACATCCTTTGTTAAGTTTAATCCTCGGCATTTTATTTTTTTTAGGCTATTGCAAATGGGATTGTTTTCCTATATTCTCTTTCAGTTTGTTTATTGTTGGTGTATAGAAAGGTTACTGATTTTTGTAAACTGATTTTGTACCTGGCTATTTTGTTGGAACTGTTGATGATGTCTGGAAGTTTTTTGGTGGAGTTTTTCCAGTCTTTTAGGTATAAGATCATGTCATCTTCAAATAGGGGTAGTTTGTAACTTCTTCCTTTCCCATTTGTATTCCTTTTATTTCTTCTTCCCGTTTTATTGCTCCAGCTAGGAATTCCAAGACTATTTTGAATAAGAGTGGAGAGAGTGGACACTTATATCTTGTTTCTGACTTTGAGGGAATGTTTTCAGTTTTTCCCCATTTAATATGTGTTGGCTATAGGCTTGTCATTTCTAATCTTTATTATGTTGAGGTACATTTCCTTCTATTCCTAGTTTCATCAGAGCTTTTATCATGAAAGGATGTTGAATTTTGTTGAAGGCTTTTCCTGTATCTATTGAGATGATCATGTGGTTTTTTTCTGTTTATGTGCTGTATTACACTTAATGATTTGCATATGTTGAACCATTTCTGCATCCCTGGGATGAATTTGACTTGAACAAGGTGTATGTTCTTTTTTGATATGCTGTTGAATTTGGTTTGACAATATTTTATTGAGGACATTGTATATAAGTTCATTAAAGAAATTGGCCTGTAATCCTCTTTTGTTGTGTCCTTGTCCAATTTTGGGATGAGTATAATATTAGCTTATAGGATGAGTCTATCAGTTTCTTTCCCTTATTATTTTGTGTAAAAGTTTAAGGAGAGTTGGTATTAGTTCTTCCTTAAAGATCTGGTAGAATTCAGTGGAAAATCCATCAGGTCCTGGACTTTTCTTTTTCCTTTATTGCTGCTTCAAATTCATTGCTTGTTATAGATCTGGTTAGATGATTAATATCCTCTTGACTCAATTTTAGATGGTCATAGGTGTCTAGAAATTTGTTTACTTCTAGATTTTCCAGTTCATTTGAATACATGTTTTCAAAGTTCTCCCTAATGATTCCCTGGATTTCCTTGATGTTTGGTGTGATCTTCCCTCTTACATTTCTAATTTTATTAATTTGAATCTTTTCCTTCCTCATTTTATTCAGATTTGGTAGACATTTATCCATCTTATTTAGCTCTTCAAGAACCAGCTTTTAGTTTTGTTGATTCTTTGTATATTTTTGTGGTCTCTATTTTGTAATTTCAGCCCTTATTTTTGATTGAAATTTTTTTAGAAGAAGGTTTAGAAAATCAAGATAAGATACATTCAGGGAATTCCAAGATGGCGGCTAGAGGGAGGAAGCATAAAGCGTGCCTCCTATAATGAAATCTTGGAGAGATGCTGGAGACACACCTTGCAGGCAAAACCACTGAGAAGAGGCAAAACTTTGACCCCTCCACACCTCCAGCCGGTGCAGAGCATTTCCTCTTCACATTAAACGGAGAAACCAGGAGGGCCCCCGGGCCGCAAGTTGCCCGTGCCCAGATGGCTTGGGAAGACGTGGACAAGGTGAGCTAAGTGGTATGCGGTACTGCCACTGACAACCCTGGGCCAGAACAGCATAGCCCCCTGGAGAGACTGGCCCCCACCCGGAAAAAAAGAGAAACTGAGTAATAAGCAATAAGAACAATAAAGACACGTTGCAAAGAGGGTGGGGTGCACTGAGCACTGAAGAGTGGGGGAGCAGAAATCCTTCCCAGAACTGTAAATAAACAGGCCGGCCTGGCTAGAGAGGCTCTGGTGGGAGCAGGGGTGCGCACCCAGCAACAAGGAACAGGAAAGCTTGTGAGAATGGCGTAGGGAGGAAAACTTCACAGGAGAGTGGGGTAGACCCACTTCCCACATGAGCTGTAAACAAACACGCTGGCCAGCAGGAGCAGCAGCACATAATAAGCAATCAGGAGCAGGAAAGCTTGTAAAAGTGGCGGTGGGAGGAAAACTCCACAGGATAGGAGGGAAGACCCACTTCCCACTTGAGCTGTAAATAAGCACACCAGACTGAGAAAGCGGGTGCAGTGTCACCTCCCCCAGTGTGCTTGGTAAGGGGATAGCTTGTAGCGAGGCTCGCACACAGGAGAACTCTGAGTAAACAAAGCCTGCAGGACCAGGTGAGTGTTAAGAACACCCCAGAGATCTGCATAAATAACGCCTCCAGCTACAGCAGGCCGACAGCAGCGGGCAGGCAAGCCACAGCCACAGATAGCCATTCACAGATCTGTCTCCAGACTCTTTTTTTTTTCCTCTCTCCCTATCTTTGATGAGAAAACAACCGAACTACACTTGCATGCCATGCTGAAAAACTTACTGAAACTGTATTGCATTTGAACTTGGGACACTTGGTGGGCTTTTTTTTTTCTTTGTGCAGTTTTGTTCTACTTTATGCATCCCCTTTGATGAGACAACTACAGAACAACATCTGAGGCACCATCTCCAGGACTGGAGGCTGAGACAGACACCAAAATTATTAAGACTGAAACTTCATTGCATTTGAACTTGGAGGGTTTTTTTAAAATTTTCTATTTTTCATTTTGTTTTATTTTATATATATATTTCTTTCATTTACTTATTTTTTATTTTTATTCTTACCTTTGTTCTTTTTGTTTTTTATTTTCAATCCTCTCTCTGTCTCTCTAAGGCCTGTTCAGCTTACTGTCCATTAGTACACTAATCCCTGTTTATTCCTTTGAAACTTTCTTGTTTGATTCCTTGTTTTGTTTTTTCCTACATATCTGTTAGCTTTTCCCTTTTCTTTAACTTCTTGCTTTCCATCAACTCTCACCCTTCCATTCTAAATATTACCATTGTTATTATTACAAGCTAGAAAATACTAAATTGCACACAGTACAGGGACAGTAGCAACACCAAGGACAATGATGGGAAGACAGAAAATACAGGGAAACCAGTTTCCCAACAGCAAAAAATTAGTACAGGAACCAGAGGGGAATGAAGAAAACAGATACTCAGATCCAGACTACAACAAAATGAAGATAAACTATGCCAAAGAACCCAATGGAGCCCACAAGAATAATTTAAAAGAAGACATACTGCAGGTACTCAATGAGAATTTCATAGAGATGATACTGGATATGGTCAACCAAAATGTACAGGAGACACTCAAGAAATTCCAAGACAACAAAAATAGAGAATTTGAAAAAGCAAAAGAAGAAATAAAGGAAACCATAGAAGCACTGTATAAACACAAAGTGAAACAGAGAACAAGATTAATAAACAGATAAATGAACTCAGGACAAAAATAGACAACATTAAAGAGGAAACCACCCAGGATATGGAAAAACCTCAGAAAAAAGAACGAAACAGAACTGCAAAACAAAACGGAAGGCCAATCCAGCAGAATAGAACAAACAGAAGACAGAATCTCAGAACTTGAAGATGAAATGGTAATTAAAGGAAAAACCGAAGAACTGTTAACTAAACAACTCAAGACCTGTGAAAAGAAAATGCAAGAACTCACTGACTCCATCAAAAGACCAAACTTGAGAATCATGGGTATCGAAGAAGGAGAAGAGGTGCAAGCAAAGGGAATGTGTAATATATTCAACAAAATAATAACAGAAAATTTCCCAAATCTAGAGAAAGATATTCCCATACAGATGCAAGAGGCCTCCAGGACACCAAACAGACCAGATCAAAATAGAACTACTCCATGACATATCATCATTAAAACAACAAGTTCAGAAACTAGGGAAAGAATATTGAAGGCTGTAAGAGAGAAAGAACAAATGACATACAAAGGTAAACCCATCAAAATCACAGCAGACATCTCAACAGAAACGTTAAAAGCAAGAAGAGCTTGGGGTGAGATCTTCCTGGCACTGAATGAAAATAACTTCAACCCCAGGATACTCTACCCAGCAAAACTATCATTCAAAATAGATGGAGCAATAAAAGTCTTCCATGATAAGCAGAAACTAAAACAATATGTGACCACAAAGCCACCACTATAAAAGATTCTTCAAGGGATTCTGCACACAGAAAGTGAAACCCAACTTAACCATGAAAAGGCAGGCAGCACCAAACCACAGGAAAAGAAAAAGCAAGAAAGTAGATAGTAACCTCAACTTAGGTACACACAATCAAACCTTTAAACAACTAAGACAACTAAATGACAGGACTCACCACATACCCATCAGTACTAACACTTAATGTTAATGGACTTAATTCACCCATCAAAAGGCACCGCTTGAATGAAGTGGATTAAAAAGGAAGATCCAACAATTTGTTGCTTACAGGAGACCCATCTCATCGACAGAAATAAGCATAAGCTGAGGATGAAAGGCTGGAAGAAGATTTACCAAGCTAATGGCACCCAAAAACAGGCAGGAGTAGCAATACTTATTTCTGACAAAGTAGACTTCAAACCTATATTGATCAAACAAGATAAAGAAGGACACTCCATACTAATAAAAGGGGAAATAGACCAAAAGGAAATAATAATCATCAACCTGTATGCACCCAATGTCAATGCACCCAATTTCATCAAACATACCCTGAAAGACCTAAAAGCATATATTAAATCCAACACAGTCATTGTGGGAGACTTTAACATGCCATTATCATCAATAGATAGGTCATCCAAACAAAAAATCAATAAAGAAATCCAAGATCTAAAATATACAATAGATCAAATGGACTTACTTGATGTCTACAGGACATTTCATCCAACTTCTACACAATATACATTCTTCTCAGCAGCCCATGGAAACTTCTCCAAAATAGATCATATCCTAGGGCACAAAACAAGCCTCAGCAAATATAAGAAAATAGAAATTATACCATGCATTCTATCTGATCACAATGCAGTAAAACTAGAACTCAACAACAAAAGTAAAGACAAAAAGCATGCAAACAGCTGGAAACTGAATAACTCATTATTTATTGAAGAATGGATCATTGATGAAATAAAAGAGGAAATTAAAATGTTCCCGGAAGTCAATGAAAGTGAAAACACAACCTACCGGAACCTAAGGAACACAGCAAAGGCAGTTCTGAGAGGAAAGTTTATAGCCATGAGTGCATATATTAAAAAGACTGAAAGATCCCAAATCAGTGTCCTAATGATACATCTCAAACTCCTAGAAAAATAAGAACAAGCAAATCCCAAAACAAATAGAAGGAGAGAAATAATAAAAATAAGAGCTGAAATCAATGAAATAGAAACCAAAAAAACCATACAAAGAATTAATGATACAAAAAGTTGGTTCTTTGAAAATATAAACAAGATTGATAAACCCCTGACAAACCTGACTAAAGTAAGGAGAGAAAAAACCCAAATCAGTAAAATCAGGAATGCAAAAGGGGAGATAACAACAAACACCGTGGAGTCCAGGAAATCATCAGAGACTACTTTGAGAACCTATATTCAAATAAATTTGAAAATCTTAAAGAAATGGACAGATTTCTAGATACATATGATCATCCAAAACAGAACCAAGAGGAAATTAATCACCTGAATAGATCTATAACACAAAATGAAATTGAAGCAGCAATCAAGAGTCTCCCCAAAAAGAAAAGTCCAGGACCTGATGGATTTTCTGCTGAATTCTATCAGAACTTTAAAGAAGAACTGATACCAACCCTCTTTAAACTTTTCCATGAAACAGAAAGGGAAGTAAAACTGCCTAACACATTTTATGAAGCCAGTATTACACTTATCCCAAAACCAGGCAAAGACACCTCCAAAAAGGAGAACTATAGGCCCATCTCATAATGACCATTGATGCAAAAATCCTCAACAAAATAATGGCAAACCGAATTCAACAACACATCAAAAAGATTATTCACCACGACTAAGCAGGCTTCATCCCAGGGATGCAGGGGTGATTCAATATATGAAAATCAATAAATGTAATAAACCACAATAACAGAAGCAAAGACAAAAACTACTTGATCATCTCAATAGATGCAGAAAAAGCCTTTGGTAAGATCCAACATCATTTCATGATAAAAGCTCTAAGAAAACTAGGAATAGAAGGAAAGTACCTCAACATTATAAAAGCTATATATGACAAACCTACAGCCAGCATTATACTTAACAGAGAAAAAATGAAACCATTCCCTCTAAAATCAGGAATCAGACAAGGATGCCCACTATCTCCGCTCCTATTCACCATAGTACTGGAATTCTTAGCCAGAGCAATTAGGCAAGAAGAAGGAATAAAAGGAACACAAATAAGTAAAGAAACTGTCAAAATATCCCTATTTGCAGACAACATGATCCTATACCTTAAAGACCCAAAAAACTACTCAGAAGTTTCTAGACATCATCAATAGCTACAGCAAGGTAGCAGGATATAAAATCAACATAGAAAAATCATTAGCATTTCTATACACTAACAATGAGCAAAGTGAAAAAGAATGTATGAAAACAATTCCATTTACAATAGCCTCAAAAAAAATCAAATACCTAGGTGTAAACCTAACAAAAGATGTGAAAGACCTCTACAAGGAAAACTATACACTTCTGAAGAAAGAGATTGAGGAAGACTATAGAAAGTGGAGAGATCTCCCATGCTCATGGATTGGTAGAATCAACATAGTAAAAATGTCTATACTCCCAAATGTAATCTACATGTTTAATGCAATTCCCATCAAAATTCCAATGACATTCATTAAAGAGATTGAAAAATCTACTGTTAAATTTATATGGAAACACAAGAGGCCACGAATAGCCAAGGCAATACTCAGTCAAAAGAACAATGCTGGAGGTATCACGATCCCTGACTTCAAACTATATTACAAAGCAATAAGAGGAAAAACAGCATGGTACTGGCACAAAAACAGACATGAAGACCAGTGGAACAGAATAGAGGACCCAGATATGAAGCCACACAACTATAACCAACTTGTCCTTGACAAAGGCACTAAAAATATACGATGGAGAAAAAGCAGCCTCTTCAACAGAAACTGCGGGGAAAACTGGTTAGCAGTCTGCAAAAAACTGAAACTAGATCCATGTATATCACCCTATACCAAGATTAACTCAAAATGGATAAAGGATCTTAATATCAGACCACAAACTCTAAAGTTGATACAGGAAAGAGAAGGAAATACTCTGGAGTTAGTAGGTATAGGTAAGAACTTTCTCAATGAAACCCCAACAGCAAAGCAACTAAGAGATAGCACAGATAAATGGGACTTCATAAAACTAAAAAGCTTCTGGTCATCAAAAGAAATCATCTCTAAACTAAAGAGAACACCCACAGAGTGGGAGAAAATATTTGCCAGGTACACATCAGACAAAGGACTGGTAACCGGAATATATAGGGAACTCAAAAAACTAAATTCTCCCAAAACTAATGAACCAATAAAGAAATGGGCAAGAATTTCTTCTCAAAAGAAGAAATTCTAATGGCCAAAAAACACATGAAAAAATGCTCACCATCTCTAGCAATAAAGGAAATGCAAATTAAAACCACACTAAGAATCCACCTCACCCCTGTTAGAATAGCCATCATTAGCAACACCATCACCAACAGGTGTTGGTGAGGATGCGGGGAAAAAGGAACCCTCTTGCACTGTTGGTGGGAATGTAAACTAGTACAACCACTCTGGAAATAAATTTGGAGGCTACTTAATAAGCTAAACATTGATCTACCATATGATCCAGCAATACCACTCTTGGGGATATACCCAAAAGACTGTGACACAGATTACTCCAGAGGCACCTCCATACCCATGTTTATTGCTGCACTATTCACAATAGCCAAGTTATGCAAACAGTCAAGATGCCCCACCACTGATGAATGGATTAAGAAAATGTGCTATCTATACACAACGGAATTTTATGCAGCCATGAAGAAGAGTGAAATGTTATCATTAGCTGGTAAATGGATGGAATTGGAGAACATCATTCTGAGTGAGGTTAGCCTGGCCCAAAAGGCCAAAAATCGTATGTTCTCCCTCATATGCGGACATTAGATCAAGGGTAAACACAACAAGGGGATTGAACTTTGATCACAAGATAAAAGCGAGTGCACACAAGGGAGATATGAGGATAGGTAAGACACCTAAAAAATTAGCTGGTATTTGTTGCCCTTAATGCAGAGAAACTAAAGCAGATACCTTAAAGGCAACTGAGGCCAATAGGAAAAGGAGACCAGGAGCTAGAGAAAAGATTAGTTCAAGAAGAATCAACCTAGAAGGTAACACACATGCACAGGAAATCAATGTGAGTCAACTCCCTGTGTAGCTATCCTTATCTCAACTAGCAAAAACCCTTGTTCCTTCCTGTTATTGCTTATACTCTCTCTTCAACAAAATTGGAGATAAGGACAAAATAATTTCTGCAGGGTATCGAGGGGGTGGGGGAGATGGAGGGGGTCGAGTGGGTGGTAAGGGAGGGGAGGGGGGCAGGGGGGAGAAATGACCCAAGCATTGTATGCACATATGAATAATAAAACAATAAAAAAAAAGAAAGTCAAGATAATAAATATGTTTAAAATTGTATTTTCCGGTTCCTAATTTTGAATTTCTGGTTTCTTTATTAACTTTTTCCTTTTATTGGATATATATATATTTTGTATACATTATTTTATAATCATCATTGTTGACACCATATTAATTTGCTTCATTATTTTCTATTTTGTCATAATTTTTAATCTTTTTCCTTTTTGCTCAGCTGTAGGATAATTTAGTTATGTTTGGCATGTTCTTTTCAGATAAGAGGTATTGCCTTACTATATGGATATGATAGTGGCTAATGCCCATAGCTGAGAATAAATAGTCCTGTACTTGAAATGTAGGTTGCACTGTATTGTACATAATTTCTGTGAAGGTGTCATATAGCTATCTACACATCCACAAAGCATTGTGAGCTATCTCAAAGGTGCTTTCTTAAGTTCACCTTTATTTCAAACAGCACTCTTAAGTGTTATTTTTGTTTTTCTTTTAAGATGTAAATTAAATCATAAGATTTCATACTTTGGAAAAAAAGTCTCATCTACAAGTAAAGATGGTTTGTACCTCTGCTCTAAAGTTATCTGAAGAAATGTACCTAGATACATTTTTGGGCACCATTCTAGCATACCTCACTATGGTAGTTAGATCCTTGCATGGTCTTTCAGGGTGACTGTTGATTGGGGTAAGCTCCTTTTATTAGTTTCTATATTCAGAAACTGCAGGACAGGAAGGAGCACAGGCTTATTATTTCTGGCCCTGGGTATTTCATTTTCTGTTTCCTGCAATTATCTTGCCATTGGCTAGCTTCCTTTACCCAGCCATGTTTCCTGGCTTGGCCTCTATGCATAGTCCACTGCTTCTTTTGACTTGCGTCTTTCTCAGGAAAGAGCCTTTTTACCACTTACAAATCCATTGCCAGGGGAAGCCGAACTCTCTCTTCATTGTGGTCCTTGATGGTTCAATGAAACTGAATATTGATGTGTAGACAGAGTTCTTCAAATAATGGAAGCAGTAAAGAGGACTGCCACATAGACACTTCTGCTGTGGCATGAATAAGGCTATCTCTGTTAAAATTCATGTTGAAATGTAATTTCCGATGCAACGGTATTACTAGGTGCAGCCTTTGGGAGGTGCTTAAGCCACGAGGGCTCTGCCCTGTTGAATGGATTAACACCCTTATATATCAGGGCTTGGGTTTGAAAGGAGCATGCTTTGCAAACCCACCCTTTCTGTCCTGTGAAGACACAGTGCTCATCCCCTCTGGAGGATCAGCAACAATGCATCACCTCAGAAACAGACCTTAATTAGACACCAGACACCAGTCCTTCTGGAGCCTTGAACTTGGGCTTCCCAGCCTCTAGATCCATGAAAAATAATTTTCTAATTCTTATAAATTTCTCAGTCTATAGTTTTAGTTATAGCAGCACTAACAGTCTAGACAGCTTAGTTCATTTCCCTTCCTATATTATAGTGTTCAAGTGGATTTCCAATGTAAACTGCACTTGCTTACTCCTGTAACAAACTACTATCTCTATTATTTTTACTTGTTGTATTGCCTCCATGTCTGTTGGTAAGTCATTGCTTACCTTTTAAACTATAAACTAGATTTCTTCATTTCCCTGATCCAGTAGTTCCAGGAGGTTGGCCTATGTGATCAGAACTTAGACCACTTTCCTGACCTCATTCTCTTCTAAGTGTCCCTTGCATTTTCTTTCCCAGATCTACTGGCTCCTTCTGTCCTCTAAGTGTGCAAAGGAGAGGCTTTTTGTTCTTGCTTTTCTCTGCCTTCCCACCGAATCCATTCAGATAACTCCCTTTCTTTTAGGTTTCTGCTCAAATATTTCTCATTCCTTTCTTTCCCTCCATGTTACCTTATTCTACATTATTGTTCATTATGGAGCATAGTGCTATCTGATTCTGTCAGACAGCAATTTATTTGTTTTCTATTCTTACTCTCCAATCTCTAGAATATTTTTGGGATCAAGTGTTTGATTCACTGCCACATGCCAGGACCCATAATAGATGTGGAATTCTCATTAAATTTTTGTGAAATGAATATGTCAGTAAATGAATGAACGGCAGAACAAGAATTTTAGTGTGTGAAGGTGGTTGCAGTCAGAGAGACACTTCTAGTTTGGTTTGACCTACAGAAGCAGGTAGGATTCTGTGTAGATCAGACTTTGCTCCTTCCCCATGTTGCACTCTTTCTTTCTACTTTTGTTCTACTAATTCAGGCTGCATTAAGGCTTTCCTATCTAGATCTCTTCTATTGGCTCCTTGAAGTAAATTTGTGTGCTATCAAGGGGAAATCTGAGTTAATACTTTCTGTCCTTCAGTCTTTTCCTGCCTCTCTACTTAAAAAAAAAAAAGTACAAGGGGCTCATATTCCTGACTTCTACAATTGTTGCAGGCATTTCAATTATTTCCTGAAAAGGGAGGTTCAAATGCTTAGGAACTTGCTTCTGTTTCTGCCAGAAATTTGACTGTCATTTTGGTAGGCATAGAAATGGTCACCTGAAGATGTCTACGTCCTAGTTCCCTGAACTGCAGAAAATAATACCTTATATGACAAAGATGATTTTGTGGATGTAATTAAGGATGTTGAATGGAGTGAGTACTCTGAATTATCTAGTGAATCAAGTGTTGTCATAAAGCCTTTATAAGGTGAGACACAGAGGAGATATGATAAGTGATGCAGTCAAAGGAATATGAGAAAAGGATTGTGGGAAGAAATGTGGATGGCTTCTAGAAGCTGAAGAATTGAAGGGTAATTATATTTTTTCCCAGAACCTCCACAGTGAAAACATTCATGTCAATGACTTGATTGTACCTCAGTGTAACTAATTTAAAATTTTTGGCCTCCAGAATTATAATAAATTTGCAGCAATTTGCTATAGTAGCAGTGAGGATGGATTGTTGTAAATAATACCAGTATTTTAACAAAAGCAAACAGACTTTCAACTACTTCTTTCAGGAAGTAAGGAGAATAACTCAAGTATTTGTAATAGTACTTTGCCCAAACATACCCCAGCCTCTAGTGTTCTACCAGGTTCAGAGCACCACACCAAACCTCAGCCAAAACTTCATCCCATTGACCAAGGTTCTTCTGTTCTTTCTCCCATGAAAATCTTTATCCACTGAACTGGACAGACCATATTCCTCATGTGCCCTTACACTAACTGGGGTATTGATTCAAGAGCATGTGGCCCAGTATCTATATTCATAGTTCAGATTTAATTAAAACATGGTAGCAAACTATGAAAATGTTCCTGTAGCCATATTTCTTCCTTTGGATAAGACACCCTTGTACTTAAGTTCAGTCTAGATTTGTCTTATTTTTCCTGCCCTTGGAGTTTGGATTTTGGCCCATTCACTGATGATTTTTGTGGTGAGTATCACATTTAAGTTAACATGTAAAATCAACATGTCACTTTCCTGCTTCATACATTTGTATCATTGTGTACTATTCTAGGATCAACTGAGACATTCCTGATGTAGTCTAAAAAACTTGCATGATCTAGGTGCTGCCTAGCTCCTTAGTCTCATTTGGCGTCATGATGTCTGTGGCTTTCAGGCTCCAAACACTTTCGTCCTCTTGCTTTTCTCTAATATGCTGTACTTTACATCTGGATTGTCCTCCAAAGGCCCATGTGTTAAAGTGCCTAGAGTGGTGGTATTGGTGGTGATAGAACCTCTAAGAGATGGAGCCTCTTGGGAGACTGTTAGGTAACTAGGGCATAGTTTTGAAGGGGTTTGTGGGCCCCTGGTGTCCCCTGCTTTCTCTGTTTTCTCTTTCTGGCTGTGAGGTGAGCAGTTGTGCTTTGTCACATGCTCCCAGGATCACGTAGTGTCTCACCCAAAACAATGGGGCCAACTGTGGACTGGAATCTCTAAAATAGTGAGTCAAAACCATCTTTTTCTCTTTTTAAGTTGATCATCTCAGATATTTGTTATAAAAGTGGAGAACTGATGAACACATATTTTAAAATATTCTCAAGTGAGGCCTTCAATTATATAATTTTCTCTGTCTGAACTATCTCCCCACCATCATTTTTCCCTGTTTACTCCTTTATACAATTTTCTGAGTAAAGTCTTCCATTAATATTCAAGTTGCATTAGGCCTCTAGTTATACTTTCTTTTTTCACCCCATATCTTTCCTTTAAGGGGGTGATCCCAGTTGTAATTAACCAGTTTTTAAAATTTTGGTGCTTGCTTCCTCCATGTATCAAAGACAGACACTTATCTGTCCTCCTCTTTTTATTTAAGAGAATACCAGGCATCCAGGAACATTCAAAAATGCATATCATCTATTCTTTTTTGTGTGTTCTGTCACTAAAACTTTATGTTGCTGTAGGCATGATCTAACTTATGATACTTATGACTAAAACATTACAAGTCAGATTTCTTTTCATCTCAAGTCTCAAATTCCTCTATTAATTATTTCATCGTAATATCCCATTATACTAACCACTAAGCAATGTTCTCTTCTTATAATTATAATTAGAAATGACAGAAGAAAATTGAAATAAAGGCAAAAAAAAATCTTTGAAAGCTTCATAGGGAATGATCCAACTCATGTAGTTCTAAATGTTTTTAATTCACTGTTTTCTGCAGTAGTAATTTTGTTCTGTATTTATATAAGTAATAAATACACCTTTTGCAACATAAGACTATTCTACATATGAAATTATTTTATTTTTGAAATGAGTACATCTATTAATTCTCCCTATAAAGGCAATTTTCTCATTACATATTTGGCTCTGGGTTGTGGACTTTTTTTTTTCCTTCTGCAATAATATTTTAAGTACCAATAATATTGTTGCACTATTTTCCCAATACCAAAGGTTCTATTTCTAGCAGTCAATTTTTTTCTCATTAAATTCTTGCTTTCTAGAGAAATGTTAAACATTTAGAAACTAAGCTGAAAACACTTTGAGATTAGCTAATTTGAATATTAACTCATATTTAAGTAATTATGACACCTTTTGTTGTAGTACAAAGAAATCTCAAAGGCTGCTTTTTACAAGAAACTTGGCAACTTAGTAAACAATGTTCTTTAAAAATAGCTTCATAAAAGAATTTCTTACTAGATCTGAAGCCAGCTTTGATGGTAATGAAAGTGAATTCCCTTGCCAACTACCTCATTGCCTCATTTGTCTTGTTATTAGAATGTGCACCCTTACATTTAATCAACCCTTTCTCATCCATACGTTCAGCTATTTTTATTTCTCTTATTTAATCTAATAATAATAATTGCTGTCTTTTCTCTGTAATAGACATTAATGTTGGTTTGGGGAGGTTTTTATCATAATAGCATCACTATTCTCCATCCAGTGGAAATTATTCTGGGTTTCCTTCTAGTCTTGAAATGTGGCCCTATAGTGTTTCTCATTCCATTTCTTACTTAGATTGAAAGGACAGATTGTATTTTTAATGATTTATGTATATTCATACTGCAATTTCCTTCATACTTAAGATGTAATTTATGGCATCTGATTGAAGGGCACCTTCAACTGGTTACGCCTCAGGTGGAACAATATTGATGTTTGCTACTTTCTAATGAGTTTGGCCACCTCCTGATACTCAAATAGAAATGTCTAGATTTAAATATCTTAATTTTTAAAATAGACTTATTTTATTCTATAAAGGATCTCAATAAGGTATATCTTTAATAATTTAGGTATGTCTTTCTGCACCATTAGAATGTCACTAATACTGAGGGTGTTGTTATTGAGATGAGTTTTTCCAGAAAAAGTATTTAGTTCTTCCTAAATCAGAGGAAGAACACTAGCCTGGAAGAGAGAGAAGTAAGGTAGCTAGCATTATACCTTCTGTATACCACTCAAATATGGGTCTCATATGGTCTGAAAAAGACTTTATTAATGCCTACACTTGATTTATATTTCTAGCAGGCTCAAGCAATTCTTCATATCACATTTTTATCAGGTATTGCTGTGTACAGTGTGGTTTTAAAAATGCAAGTGAAAAACCACTGTCCCCTGGAAAAATGATTTTGGATTTTAACAGAATTATACTTGGGGAAATTTATTCATACAATTTTCATTAATTCTTATACAAATTATTTTCAAGGGATGTTGGTTGATAGCTTGTTCTCTTTCTAGTCCTAACTGGCCACCTTAATATCGTGCTGGTCCTCAAAGCACCAAGTTATAATCACCTACCTCCAACCAGTGTGAACCACAAATACCAAGTAACAAGTGGGCAGTTTGCATAAGTCAATGACTTCCAAATGACATTTATGCACAGATTCTATTAATTTAACCAGCTATTTCAGAATGTGTTTTTCCTTTTTTCTGGACATGTAAAATGTACTTCTATTTCTTTTTAACTGATGAGTAAATTTTAACTAATATCAACATTACACAATTTGGGACATAGATACATTTTTCCTTTAAAATCAGGAAAAAGACTCACCAATAATATGGTTGGCAATAATTTTCCTGCCTTATCCTTACAGTGACTTCCTTTTCACAGTTAGTAGCTTTACAGTTGATAAGGCTTATCTACATAAACACTAACATATAAGTGTTACCGCCATTCCAACAAAATGCTTGACTAGTTTTTTAAAAAGACAATTTTTCATAAAAATGACTAGGTTGTTTTTGCTTTGGGTAGTACTGTGGTTTGAACTTAGGGCTTTGCTTGAAGAGCAGGTACTCTGCCCCTTGAACCACACTTCTAGTTCATTTTGTTCTGGTTATTTTGGAGATTGGGGGGTCTCAGGAACTATTTGCCTGGACTGGCCTCAAACTGTGATCCTCCCAATCTCTGCTTCCAAAGTAGCTAGGATTATAGGCATGAGCCACCAGCACCCAAATGCCTTAATTTTAAACAAGGAATTTCAAATATGTTCACAGGTAGTTAGTGAAATATTAATATCCCCTAAAATGATAGCAGTTCTACTTCTTAAATAAAATTCTAATCATGCCCCTTAAAAACCTGCTTTTGGAAGAACCAAGCATTACTTCTCAGCTTTGCTCTCTAGTCTTCTGCTCTGTCCTTCCTGCTCCTGACAGGAAAAAGGAGAGGATTTGATTTCCTCCCTTTGGAGGTGGCCATTTTTAATTTTTTTTTTTCTGCAGTAGTGGAGTTTTCACTCAGGGCTTCCTGCTTGCCAAGCAGGCATTCTACCACTTGAGCTATACCTCCAGTCCATGGCAGCCAACCCTGCACCTTACCAAGTTTGGCACTAATTCCCCCACTGGCTGAGTTTGATTCAGTCTCAATTTTGAGACAGGACCAGAAGCAAGAACGTAAATGACCTATGAATGCATATAAATTTCAATTTTATTTTGAAATTTTTATTTAATTAATATAAAGAAGAGAAGTGAATTCCAAATTTTGAAAGCCAAATTGTGTGCTGCTATTGAGGTTACTAAAATGTTGAAATTCTTTTTATATATTAAAAGGAAAAGACATATTGTGTATATATATTCTGTGTACACTCAGATCTGTGTACATGATGCATGTCTTCCTGAACCTCTCTTTAATCTGATTTTGTGTTGAAAATGACAAGAGGGAAAATGCTATGGGATGGCATTTTTATAGGGAGACTTTTGAGGAGGATGTGTGCGGAGCTGGGAATTAAGCCAGGGGCCTCGTGTGTGTTAAGCAGGTACTCTACTGCTGAATTACCCGATCTTTGTTCATTTCAGGGCGAAGGATAGCCCTGATGCAACATGGGTAAGTTCTGGTTGAAGGAATTATTAAATGTAAGATGTTAGACTCTATGGAGCTTAGCAAAAAGTTTTAAAATTTTTTTATTTAATGTCTTCTAAAGTTACAATCAACAGCTTTTAATTGGTGTCTAGCATGGTTTATGGCTTTCTTAAAATTTCAGTGCAGTAGAAGGATTATGAGTATCTTTAGTTGTAAATATGACATGTATAGGCTTTCTGAATTCAACAAAGTGTGGAAGTAATAGGACAATAAATTACTGCTAAGTAGCTGGATTAAAAAACACGCACAAACAAAACTAAACACTGCATTGCAGAATCCTGCTGTGGTCTTTTTCTTCTCTTTCATTTTTTGAATAATATATGTGCAATCATTCTCCCAAGAACTATCACAGCTTGAATTGAAATAATTGCTTTAATTTGTATGGAAAAAAAAATCACCCTCATTTGTGCTGATAAAATGCAACTCATGGCAACTCCAATCCTGTGGTTTTAATGTGATTCAAAAAGCCGTCTGCAATGAAAGAATGGTATTAGAGATGCTAAAAGCTGATACCATTTTGTTTTTGTAAAGTTTTGGAACAATTTTGCTGATGGGGCAAAATGTGTACTAGATCTTCTGATAAGTGGTTTTCCATTCATTGAAATTTATTTCCAGATCCTGAAACTTTATTTTGTGAAGACTTGTCACTCAGTGGAGTGCCCATGGGCTTCTGGTATTATATGCTGGGTGTGACTGCATGAGCCTCATGTCAGAAAATAAAGAGGTTGGTTTGTTTGATTAAAATAAACTATTTATTGGCATATAACTCACCTTAGACTATTTCAAAAGACACTCGAAGAACAGAGACTGTAAAGGTGGGTTATTTACCTGGCACTAATGTCTACATGAAATCTCTGAAAAAATAACTTTAACAATTCTAGGATTTCAAGTTCTCAGAGAAGTTTAAAGCATATGACTCATTTTATTCTTCCAGAAGCCTTATAAAGTAGGGTTAGGTACTTGGACTTTTCAGGAATTGAGAAGTCAAAAGGTTGGAATCTCTGTCTTGCCCAGAGACTGCAAACGCAATAGGGCAGAGATTCTTGTTTTTGTTTCCTCCAGTGTTCACATCAATGCCTTGTGGTTCTCAATAAATTGTACTTGAATCAGTGGGCACCTGGACCAGGAAAGGCACAGCATTTTAATGCGTGTTCAGTATTCAGGGCTCATTGGGAAGCCTCAGAGCAGGGGATTTAAAGTAGAAGAGGAACCCTGTGTGATGGGCTCAGTCACTTTCTCTGCCAAAGGGAAGGGATGGCCCATGAATGACAGTGGCCTCAGGCTTGACACAGTCTATGGTCCTAGACACCCAGAATACCCCCAGGAGTCAAAGATGGGCTACCACCTGGAAGCCCGCCCTCTGCTGATAGGCCACTGAAAGTCCAGGTGGGAGACAACACCCCCTGCAAGGAGAAGGGAGAACCCATGATCATGAGAGCTCATACCCTCTGTGAGAAACTCTAGCACATTAGGGAACCCCAGGAAGGTGCTGTGGGATGCTCTGATGTACAGCAAAGCTGGACAGAAATGTGAGTAGCCTCAGCACCCACTCCTTGTGACCGGTATCTGAAGTGAAGGCAGTCCTATAGAGCTGACCCTTAACCTATGGGGTCTGCACTAATTCTGAGTGTAAGAGTCCGAAGTGAATTGAAGACACTAAAGTTGGCATCTGAAAAGGTGAAGGATTTGTTAGTGTGGGAAATTCACACTAACACACATTCACACACATACATTTATTGTCAGTGTTGTTTTTCCGCTAGACTCGAAAATTTCAATCCATATCTGTTAAATCTTTTCTGTATTTTTCAGCATTTTCTTTCTCTATGCAATTCTAGAACTTACACAAGGAGAAATTACCCAGGGTATGCGGTTCTCCCTGTGAAAAGGGCTCTCCTGTGGTACTAGTCTTCAAAAATCCAGCCAGTTCTTCCTTCCTTATAGACTCTGAAAGATGATTGTTTTTCTTCTCAGCCCACAAGTCTTTAGAACACAGTATTTTTTCAGCCTTGCAGAAGCATCTTCTATGATAAGCAGATTCCCTTAGGAAATACAAGCAGCAATCATATGTCTGGATTTTCTCTTCCAAGAATATCAGCAACATGGCTCCTCACCATTTCTTTTACTGTATCTTGCCTTAATACCCATACTTCAGTGTTTTCAGTTGTTCTTTGGGAAGGATTGTAAAAATTCTCTTTTCTGCTAATATTGGCAATGGATCTTCCTTCCTTTATGTTAAACAAAGTTTAACATCATCTGTCATCTTTAATGCAAGACTAATCAGCAAGCTAAAATCTGATTATTTTAAATTGTTTTATTTAGACATTTAAAATACAGATAAATTTAAATAGAGAATTTTCTATCTGGGTATTTGTGTAATGATGGATGCATATTCTCACTATAGTTTAATTTGCAGTTAAATGAAAATTCATGATTTAATTTTTCCTATTGGGTAATTCCTGAGATCTACCCAAATTCAGCAGAAACACTCTTGAGTATTAACATCTGAAGAGATGGCCTGTGATTTGAGAGGATGGAAGAGATGTCTTCATTTCTATTGAAATGAAACTTCTGTCTATTCTGATGGATGGAAGGTAGAGCGGGAAGATAACCTGAGGGAGGCACTCGGAGGAACTTGTCTTCACCTTCAGCTTGGGAAGGGGAGTGTTTGTCCCCTCCTCACAGACCTCACTGAGGTTCTGATGAAACTGCTGAATGAAATGCTTCCTTAAAAATAAGAAGTAAAAGGAGAGAAACAGATGTAACAAAAAATGAGTACAGTTTCAGGGATTCAAAGGATAAGGCCCACTCAGTTTTACCGGGTAAAACTTTCTGGCCTGTTTGAATTATCTGGGAAAAAAATGTTTTTCATTAAAATTCCTCTAACATTTTCATTTCTTATTTGAGAGAATCCGACCATGAATGTGCACACACACATGCTCCTGCTTGAGAAGGCACCGGTTGAATTTATTTTAATTCGGTGCTGCCAATCTGGCCAAATCACATGAAAATTACTTTCATGAACAGAAAATAAGCATGTATGTGGCCAAAAATGCTAGAAAATCTACATTTTCATTCAAGATTATTAATAGTAGCAAATATTTTTGAAATATACATACATACTTGAAACTGAAATAATATAATTGCTTAAAAACATTTTTGAAAGTTCTCTCCTAAAGTGCTGTCTCACATTTTCTTTTCTTTTTTTTGGAGTTTGAACTCGAGTCTCATGCTTGCTAAGCAGGCGCCCTACAACTTGAGCCACTCCACCAGCCCAACCATTTTACTTTCTGTGTGATCTCACAACACTGCTACTTCATATCACATTACATGCTAGTATCTACATTTCTAGAACATGAGAAGGCTTCTATACCACACTGGAGTAACTATGGTTAGCCTAGTAGAGAGGATTTGAATGTTTCCAACACAAAAAATGACGACTGTTTTAGGTGATGAATAGGACAGTACCCTGATCTAATAATTTGAAATATCACATTGTACCCTGTAAATATATACAATTACTATGTCAACTATAAATACTCATTTTAAGATTTTAAGTATTCTTTTATTTCATCACTTTATACATTCTTTTGAAGATGTTTTCTTCTGAGAAAAATCAAATAAAAATTTTCCATATGTAACAAAAATATAAATATTTTAAAATATCAGTTTCTATCATAATGTCTAAAAATAACGTGATGCCCTAATAAAATTTACCATGTAATAGTTTTTGCTATTTTTAGTTTTTCTTTCAGGATTAAAAGACTTTAATTCTAAGTAGATAACTGATGAAAATTGCTGGTTTAATTTTGGAATAGCTGAAATACAGCAAAGTTTTATTAATTTAGAGTCTATTAATATAGCACTTGAGATCATTTGAAAAGAAATAATATAATTTATGCAACTTAGGGAAAAACCATTTAGACAAGAACTTTAAATATAAGTATGATTTTATACAGATCTGCCTTGTTCTAAGAGAAAGAATTTTTAATTCATTAACATCAGTTTTCTTAGCTAATTCTGAGTGATTTTTTTTTTTTGGTACCTCCATGTAGATCTAGTAAGCCCTGTGTTCTACTGTATTTTATCACCATGGTTCAGTCCACCATCCTTATGTAATAGAATGTTGCTTTATCATATTCTGAAATCTTTTCTTTGCTTTGTGTTACAGAAACTGCCACACTCCTGTTAATCTAAATGAAAGCGCTAATAAGTCTTCCATGTGGGTTAGACTGTGGAGTCTATTATTAGACTTAATGCCAAAAGCAGCAACACAACACATGGCCACATAATCAGACAAAATGTAAAAGCCCAGCACTTGTAGTCATTTGTCATCATGTGGAAACCAGAAATCAATCAAATTCATTAGCTGGCCTAATTAAAAATCTATCTCTGTTATATTCTCACGTGAAGTTGAGGAGCGACAACAAGCAAACAGTGAATGGAGGTGCAGTTTGCTGGCAACTCTTTGAATCCCTGTTAAGAAATTATTAAAGATTTTTAAATCTTGCCTATTTCATGTCCACTATATAACCAGTGAACTATATAAAACACATGAATCATTGAAGGTTCCAGCCGATGTAAAAGGTAAGGTAAAAATTCTAAGCAAATTAAGAGTAAAGATTCAAAAAAGGTAAGTATTTGCAAAATAGTGTGATTGTCCAGAAAGAAAAACTTAAAAGAATATAGGGAAAAGTGTATGAAGACCATACAGATTGCTTTAACAGTCTGATGGATAAAATATAAACATACAGAAAGAAGGCTGCTTTTTCCCCACCTTTGTTGAGGTATAATTGACAAATTAAAATTTATATATGTTTAAAGTATACCACGAGATGTTTGTTCCATCTGATGTTTTTTATCCTTAATGTTTTCACTTAATATCAGACAAGTATAAATAACTTATTAAACATTTATATCTCAACACTTTAGAAATTTTGTTTGTTGATTTATTTGTTTAGGATAAATAGATAAATAAAAATTTCCCACATACATATAACAAAAAAGATAAATATTTAAAAGTATTAGTTTCTATAGTGCATCATTGCAGCTAGGCAATTTCCACCAATGAGCTACATCCCAGTTCCAAACATGATGTTTGATATGTGCATTCTTTGGGAAATGATTGCCGCCATTAACAGATCTGCCGCATCATGTATTTACCTGACTGTGTGTGGTGCAAACATTTACATTCACATAACTCAGCCTTATTAACTTCAGTCACTGTGCTGGACAGGAGCATCCCAGGGAAACTTTTCAACATTTGGCCGGTGCCATTCATTTTCCCTGTTCCCAGTACCCGGTACCCACTATTTTAGCCTTTGCTTCTAAGACATGAATTTTTTTTTTTAACTCCACATGAAATGAGATCATGCAGTGTTGTCATTCTGTGCCTGACTTGTTTCACTTAGCATAATGTCTCCAGGTTCATCCATGGTGTCCACATAATGACAGAGATGGAAATATTCCAACACATATGTGTGGGGTGCATATTGCATCTTCTTTGTCCATTCTGTCCATGGATACTTAGTTTGAGTTTATATTGCAGCTATTGTAAATAATGGTGCAAAGGGCATGGAGCACAGACATGGCCTCCTTGGGCTCATTGTTTTTGGATACGTACCCAGACATGGTATTACTCGATGTGGAATAGTTATATTTTTAATTTTTTGAGGAAACACAATGCTGTTGTATATAATGGGCAAACTAATTTATATTCCCATGAAGGTTCCAATTTCTCCACATTGCTAGGCCACACGTTTCTGATGATAGTGATGTAGCAGATGTGAGGTGATATCTCATTGTGGTTTTTATTTTCACTTCTCCCATGATAACTGATGTTAAGCATTTTTACATCTACCTCGTGGTCATTTATTTGTGTTCTTTGTAAAAATGTCTGTTCAGGTTCTTTGCCTATTTTTTTTAAGCCTAGGTTATTTACTTTCTTGCTGTTGACTCGTTTTCCTTACAGATTTTAAATATCAACCCTCTATCAGATGTACAATTTGGAAGTATTTTCTCCCCTTCTGTAGGTTGTATCTTCCCTTTTCAGGAAGAGATTGATTGTTCACTGTGTTGTGTAGAAGTTTCTTAATTTGATATAATTCAATTTGGCTATTGTTGCTTTCTTTGTCTATGTTTTTGGCATCATATCTAAAAAATCCTTGCCTGGACCAGTGTCATGATACTTTTACTCTATCTCCTCCAAGTACTTATATAGTTCCAGGTCTTACATTTGGACCTATAATCCATTTGATTTGGTTTTTGTACACTGTGTGAGACATGGGTTTAATTTAGTTATTCTTCATTTGGATATCCAGTTTTCCCAGTGTCATTTATGGGAGAGACTGTCCTTTTCTATTGTGTGTTCTTGGGTTGAAAATAAATTGACTGTAAATGTGTGTATTTGTCTCTGGGCTCTTTGCTCTGTTCCATTGGTTTAATATGCCCATTTTTATGCAAGTGCCATGCTGTTCCAAACACCATCATTTGCAGTATCTCTTGAAATCCAGGAGAGAGATGTTTTGCTCATTTTGCTCAAGATGGCTTTTGTGATTTGACATAAATTTTATGATTTTTTTCTATTTCTTTGAAAAATGCCATTGGAATTTTGATATGGAGTCCAGCAAATCTGGGGATTGTTTGCATTGCTTGGACATTTTAACAATATTAATTCTTTTAATTCATGAACACATAATATCTTAATTTATTTGTGCCTTCCTCAATTGATTTCATCAATGTTTATAGTTTTAAGTTATGGATTTTTAAACTCCTTAGTAAAATTTACTCTGAAGTGTTTGATTTTTTGATAAATGTGATTGATTTACTGATTTATTTTTCAGATACTTTGTTGATAATGCACAGAAATTGACTGATTTTTACATGTGTCTTGCAACTTTACTGAATTCATCATTATTTCTAGCAGTTGCTTTGGTGGAGTGTTTAGGATTTTTCACACATCCACATAAAATCATGTCACCTGAAAAAAAGACATTTCACTTCTTTTTCTTACTTAGATGGCTGCTGCTTCTTTCTTTTGCCTAATTTCTCTAGCTAGAATTTCTAGCACTGTATTGAATAAAAATGACAAGAATGTCATCCTTTTCTGGTTCCTAATTAGAGAAGAAGCTTCCAGGATTTCACCATTGAGTATGATGTTAGCTATATGTTTTCCTTTGTCATGTTGAGATACATTTCTTCTAATGCATTTTTCTGTAGCTACTGAGATGATTACATGATTTTTATCCTTTGTTCCATTAATGTAGTGTATCACATTTATTGATTTGCGTAGGCTGAGTCACCCTTGCAAGCCATGGATAGACCACACTTATTCATGGTGTATGATCCTGTTCTATGTGCTTGCATTCAGTTTTTTAGTATTTTGTTGATCATTTGTGCATCAATGATCACCAACAATATTGGCCTATGATTCTATTTTCTTACAATGTCTAAATGTTTGTCATTTGTCTAGTGTTGTATTCAAGTAATAGTAGGCATGTAAAATATGTTTGGAGGTTTTCCTTTCTATTCAATATTATAGAAGAGTTTGAGTACGATTGATATTAGTTCTTCTTTGAATATTGGTAGAACTCATTTGTGAGGCCATCAGAGTATGAAATCATCTTTTGTTGGAAAGTTTAAAGTACTAATTCAATGCCCTCACTTGTTGACTGGTTTGTTCAGTTTCTCTGTTACTTCCTGATCCAGTCTTGTTGAGTTTTGTGCTTTTAGGAATTTATCAACTTATTCTAGGTTGTCAAGCTTTTTGGGCATGTAATAGTTAATAAGGTTATGATATCTTGTACTTCTCCAGAATCAATCATAGTGTCTAATCTTTCATTTCTAGTTTTTTCTTTTTTTCTTAGAGTAGTTAAAGTATTTATTTTATTTATTTAAGATCAATTTTAAGGACAATTTTTTTATCTTTTCCATAAACCAAATGAGAGCTAATCTAAACACTTTCCTGAAGATTGCCATTTAACATCATTGATTATTAGGGAAATGCAAATTGAATCACAAATGAGCTACCACTACAAACATATTAGTATGGTTACAATTTCTTGTGACAGAGACTCTTGCTATATGCCTCAGACTAGCCTAGAACTCACAATCTTTATGTCTAAGCCCCTTGATTACAGGTGTGTGCTACCATACTTTGCTAGAATTTTTTAAAGTCATGATAACAGTAAGTGTTAGTGAAGATGCTGAGAAATTGGAAATACATTCATTCATTGCAGAAAATAGTTTGGTCCTTATTAAGTTAAATATGTATTTATTATGTGACCCAGTGCCCAGGGCCACCATGAGCTTGCTGGCTAACTGTTTATCAGGGAGCTACTTAGTGGTAAACCCAGAAATACTACTAAGGGTGTTGTGAGATAATGAGATTTGTTTTGGGATTGGAATGTAATGATTGGATTTACTTGGTTTTATCTTCTCCTAGCAGTTTGTCATTGGATAAGTTATTTACTCTTATGGAGCCTGTCTGTGATTCATAGCTTAAATGGAGACACTTGTAATCACACACTTGTTTGAATACTTGTAAAGTTGTTTAGTATCCATTATTTTACATGTTTAGAGAATATAATTATAATATCATAAGCATTTTCATCCATGTTTTCTTATCTATATGTAGCTCTTTAACTACATTGACAAGATGCAAGAATAATTGGAACGTCTCAAAGGACATTATAAACACCAGCTGTAGATTTCTTCCTGCCCACCAAGTGGTCTTCTTCCCTTACAGATCACAGGTGTGCCAGGAAGAGCATGAATCAGGGCTGGACAGTCATGTGGACCATTTCCTCTTTCTTCTTTCAATCAAAACGCATTTCTTCATTGTTTTCTCAAGTTCTAAACTACTGGCACATTTAAAAAAAATCAGAAAAGGGAACATTGGACTATGTCAATAGTGTATTTTAAATCATTACCTTCTTTTGTTTTCAAATGAATTATGCCACAGAGTCAATCATGAGACATTACAAATACAGCTGATAATTAAGGATATCTTATTGCCCATAATATTATTTTACCCAGTGTTTTATTGAATTAAGTGAGTCCAGGGTTTCAATTTAATTGTTCCCCAGGTAATTTTTGGCCACACATTTATTATGATAATTATGAGAGATATAAGAGTGACGTCCAAGTTCATCTATGTGCTTGTGCAATTTGATGCACTACTATACCTACTTTTATATTGTGCTATTTTTCACTACCTTTTTAGTATAATGTATCCCATTATTTACCTTAAATATTGGTGCTGTGAGTACTTGTATTTGTTTGAATGTGACAACTGATTTTTTTTCTTGTTTTACCATTTCTCTTATTAGTTACAAAGCTGTTTAAATTAAGTACTGCATTGGAATTCTTTATATTCCATAGATTTTTAAATTTGAATTTCATTTTATATTGTATTTTTGTTAAGTTCTGATTGTAGCATGAGATGCTGTGTTTTAAATGTAAATAGCCATTACATTTAATTATTTTTTCACAATCTTTATCATTCCAGACAGACTAGAAGGAATTTCCTGGCCCTGACCAACAGTTTTTCTAGAATCTTTTTATGAATTTTCCAGAAGCATTATTTAATTTGCATGGTAATTGGCTATAATTAAAATGTAGATAATTGGTGAAAATAGAGACCTGACAAAGAATTAATGGTTCCATTAGTGCTTCTAGCATGTTATAAATCATCCACTAAAGAAAAACCCTGGAAAATACCAGTGTTAGTAGAACCTGATCTTCCCAATGCACCCCAGCCTCTCTATAGATAGCTTCTTTAAACATATAAATTAATTGTATTAGAAAGGAAAAGCAATCCATGGCTTATTCAATAGGATTAGAATTTATAATATGGTGGGATTAGTTTTATAATTGTTTTCTTCCTAAGCTTTAATAGATAACAGAAAAATTCCTCTGTAATGACCGAGACAACTATAATACAGTTTCACAATTCACTAACTCTAATAGTTAATTTCCACAAATTAATCAATCACTCAATTTTATGTTAATTGACAAAACTGCACCCTAATTTTTAAAACTATTTTTAGTCAATATACTTATTGGGTATCTTCAGGTTGTTATTTAAATTTAATCAAACCAATTAAATAAACTAAATTTGTTAGTGGAAAACAATTCTTACATAAACATAAAGTTACCAAATTTAGAAGTTACGTATTTACATATTTTATTAGGCATTAAAGATCTACTGTAATAATTCTCAACATTTTAAAGCGGTATGTTTACTTTCTATACAAGAATGAATATAGAATTTTTAAATCTGTTGAAATCACTATAAGAAGGGAACTAAGATAGAAAGGAGAATAATGGAGGGGGAGAACCAATTCAAGTTAATGTCACAAGGAAACTCACTGAATAGGTATCTTAGAAAACGAAAATGTTTAAAGCAGGTCCTATTTGGGGATTGGCACCAGTGTGAGAGGGGAAGACATAAATAAGTGGGGGGGGGAGGGTGAATATGATGGAAATATTATGTACTCATATATGAAAATGGAGTGATGAAACTTGTTGAAACTATTGTAAGGATGGGGGGAGGGAGACGAAGGAGAAGGTGAGTTTAACTAAGATATATTGTAAGCACTTTTGTAACTGTCACAATGTCTCCCCAGTACAACAATAATATGCTAATAAAAATAAAGTGATATGTTACATTGTGTGTGATTAGCAGAAAAAAATGGAATTATCTTTTGCCTCCATCATTAGTTACAGAACAAGAGTAAAGAACTGCAATATATGCTTTGTTCTATAGCTCAAGTAACTATGCCCTTCTTTCCCTGAAGAAAGATTAAGGGAAAATAGGAAAGTGAAAGTAGACAGTTAAAATAAAGTAAATCAGAGAAAAAAAAGAGGAGGTAAGAGAAAAGATGGAAGGAGCTCTATGACTGCTTCTTATCCAATCAGAAGAAGGGTAAATTCACTCATAGTCAGTAGAATAGAATGTTCTTCTACCCTGTAATCCTGTCTGTTTCTCCAAATCTCCAGTTACTGATGTTGGTTGGTATGTGACACACACACACACATTTCTGGTCCTATTTTGTATGATTTCACATATAAAAGAGAGTTCTTTTGAAAGTCTATGACTATGTAACATATCATGTTAAGTAGGGATTAAGTATGGTCAAGACCAGGTTAAAAAAAAAAACTGAACACACTATATTCTCCTAAATTACAAATGAGTAGGAAAACATTAATCTTGATTAAAAGTGGAAATGACAGTCTTTTATGTTATATGGCTTATATTGAAATTGAGAACTGCTCTATAGGGCCAAGTGTGGTGGTTCATGTCTGTAATCCCAGTTATTTGGGGGGTAGATCAAGAGTATCACAGCTTGAGGTCAGCCCCAGCAAACAGTTAGCAAAACCTTATCTCAAAACAAGACAGGCATCGTAGGATATGTCTATAATCACAGCTATGTAGGATGTGTATTAGGAGGATCACAGTCTGAGGCTGGCCTAGGCAAAAAGTATGAGACCCTATCTGAAAACTAAAGCTAAAAGGGCTGTAGGTGTGGCTAAAGTGGAAGGGTGCTTGCCTAACAAGTATGAAACCTTGAGTTCAAACCCCAGTATTGCCAAAAATGGAATTGCTCTATATTTATCATTAGTATTTATTTCCTAAGCTACAGGACTTTTCAAATATTGCTGTAATTTTACTTCTCAATTTCATCTAATTGTTTTACTGAACATTATCTAAAATAAACTCAGCTCCCACGTAACAAATCACTACTATTAGTAGCTAAAAATTAATAAGAGGCAAGGCAGCATACAAAATCTCTTCATTTTTTATCCATGATAGGAATATTTGATTGAGTCAATGTGTATTGTTTAATGAATTAAATAAAAAAGAGTATTCCTCAAAGCAGTCTTGCTTAAAAAGCACTTGTTTCCATTTTAAACAACCAACTCTGGCACTCTACACTAATTGAATGTTTTAAGCAATTTCCATATACACTTATTTCAATGCATGTTGCATGCATTTCTACAACTCAATTCACATTAATGTCATTTTATGTACTGTGTTATTTATGTTGTCTGCATGGATCTTGCTCACTGGATACTTGACAAAGTTCCACTTTACTGTACTGCTCAGATATGAAGTAAATTAAACTCTTTCCCCATTGACAGGCATTAACAAGTGAGGAAAACCTTAGAACATGAAAGTTTACTATGAAACATTTCCCTTAAAATAGCATGAGATGAAATAGAGCAGCCAAGCAGTATCCTGAGGTTTGTACAAGGGTGAACTGTCAGGGTATCTAGTTTCTCAAGAGAAAAACTTCCTCTAAGGAGAGATACTAGTCAAAATATTTAAGAATATGGTTCAGAAATGATGCATCCGGAGAGGTGTTAGAGCCAAGGCTGTGCAGAGAGCATGTGCACGTGTGGATATGGCAGAGATATGAACATTAATCACAAGGGTATAGCAAGCAGAAACTGACGTCAAACAGGAATATTTTTTGTCAGACTTAATCTTCTGAGTAATGATCAAATGGATATGGAAAAATAGAAGGTAAAAATAACAAGAAGGAGGAAAATGTAATAAATAAAAACAGACTAAATCTTCAGGAGGAAGATAAAAAAAATCAATTTAAAAAATATACAGGTCCATTAAAGGACAAGTAAGGAAAAGAGAGAGAGAGAGAATATTTTTTCATAGCTTTATTAAAAAGTGATGATCCTCATAGATGTTGAGATCTTAATTCCTGGAATATTTGAATATGTTAGATGATCTAGAAATGAGGATTTGCAGATCTGACTAGTTTAAATGAGATGAGGAGATCAAGAATCATGAAAGCCCTTAGAATGAAAGAGGGAGCAGGAAGTTAATGTCAGCCCTTGCTGACTTGAGGACTGAGGAAGGAGCCTTAAGTCAAGTAATGCAGCATTCTGTAGAACTGGAAAATACATGGGAATAAACTCTCCTGGAGTCTCCAGATGAAACGAAGCCCTGCTCACTCCTTGGTTCTTAGCCCACTGATATTCATTCCAGAACTGTAAGATAATAAATTTGTGTTGTTTTAAGCTACAAGTTTGTAGTAATTTATTACAGCAGCTGGAGGAATCGAATAAAAATACCATTAGGAAGTCAGCATTAAATTCTCATTACAGATAAGAAAACTGACTCCTAAACATGCCATGCTATTTATTGTAAGTTACAGCTCAGAGTCAAGACTGAAATGCAGACCTCTCCTGCTCTAAAACCTAATCGAATGCCATTATTTCAAATTGCCACTTCACTGTAGGCATAGAAAAAAAATTGAGAAATGAAATAATATTCTAAATGAGCATCTTGATATACCCTATAACAGTTCAATGATTTTCTTGCTAAGTATGAGGATGGTTGTGTTTGCACGCACTCACATACAGTTGAAATGACTAGCTGTGAATTTCAGTGAACCTTTGCCCTTAGCTATGACATTGAGAAGTGCTCCTCTGTTTTTTTCCTACCCCCTTAGGTGAGACAACAAGGGTTTGGAGTTAGGAGTTGGGTATTTACATATGTGTTCCCCAGAGGTTCATATTGAAGGTACGGGCTCCAGTCTATGGCACTGTAGAGAGGTGGTGGAATTTCAAGAGGTGAATCCTGATGAGAGGAAGTTAGGTCATTGCAGGGCAGGCCCTTGAGGGGGATATTAGCACTCCACCTACTTCCTCTCTCTCTTTGCTTCCCAGATGCCTTGAGGTGAGCAACTTCCTCTACTGCTTGTTTCTGCCTTGAGGTGTTGCCTTGCCACAGGTCCAAAAGGAATGGTACTATTTGACCATGGACTGAAGCCTCTAAACCAGTGAGTCTTTCCTCCCTGTATGTTGGTTTATCTCAGGTATTTGTGATAGCAAGTAGAAAGATGACTGACAGAAAATTGGTACTGAGCAGTGGAGTCATTGCTGAAGCTACCCGTGAGATGACTTGGAGGAGGCTTTAAAAGTGGTTTGTAGAAGGATGTTGGAGAAGAAAACCAGGGAAAGCCTAGAATGCTGTAAGTGGAGCTTCAGGGCTCAGAAGACCAGGATGTCATGTGAGGGAGGCATGAGGACTTACTGGCAACTGGACCAGAATCTAACCACATTAATTTTCATGCCTGGAGACTTTGTGGAAAGCTAAACTTAAAGGTGACAGACTAGTTTACTTGACAGGAGAGTTCAAGGCAGCAAAGCACTCAGGATGCAGTGTAGATATTATTGACTGCTTTTAGCCAGATGTACAGTGAGAATCAGGAGCAAAATGCAGAGCAAAAAGACTTAAAAAACTTCCAGCAGCTTGTTGAGGAAGTTTGAAGTTGCAGCAAAAGAGGATGTGGAGATTATTATTAAAAAGAAGCCAAGTACTTTGCACTGGAATGATAGGAAAGACGCCTAGTCTGGAAGACTTATCTATCAGTGACAGTGGAGTACTGAAGTCTTCTGCTACCACTGTGTTGAGGTTTATCTGTGTTTTTAATCCAGTGGTGTTTGTTGAATGAAGTTGGGTACACCAACATTGAGTGCATAGAAGTTAACAATTACTGTTATTGTTTCTTCGTGACGTATTGTTCCTTTTATTAGGTGCAGGGACTTTCTTTGTTTCTTCTGACTAATTTAGGTTTGAAGTCTACTTGACCTGCTGTGTTATTCAGCAATACCACTCCTGGGCATATATCTGAAGGAATGTGTCAGGATATAAAAAAGACACTTCTACACCCATGTTTCCTGCAGCATTATTCACAATAGCCAATATAAGGAAACATCCCAGGTTCCCTACAAATGATGAATAGATTAAGAAAATGTGGTATGCATGTACAGTGGAATATTACTCAGCCAAAAAGAAGAATAAAATTTTGTTGGTCATAAGTGAATTGATCTAACTGGAGAACATCATACTAAGTGAAGTAAGCTAGGTTCTGAATGACAAAGGTCACATGTTTTCTGTCATATGTATAAGATGGATCCAAATACAAACATTATATATATGTATAATATATATATATATATATATATATATATATATATATATGTATGACATGTCTCAAAAAGAGACTGTTAGAGGAGACTAAGGGAGGAGGGAAAGAAGAAGAGAATGATAAAGAGTGAATAATATTGAAATACTTCACATCTGCATAGGAGCAAGACACATGGAAAACTGGTAAACAATACAATTAGGTAGACAGAAAAGGGTAAGGAAGAGTAATAGAGGAAGTTAGACTGACTAAAGAGCAATGTATTTACAGGCAAAAAACCAAGGTAAAACCAACATACATACACAGTGAAGGACAGGGATGTAAAATAGGTCACATTAAGAGGAGTACTAGTATGAGGGGAGGGTAAGTGAAGAGGGTGACTATAGCTGGTGTGTTTTCTACACATGTGTGACTATGGAATATGGAAACCTGTCAAAGCCATTTTAAGGAGGGAGAGGGGGAAGGGGAGAATAATGCAGGGGATGAACTGAACCCCAGCACATTCTGCACATATACACAAATGTCCCAACAAACCCCTTGTATGATTATTATGTACTAATGAAAACATTTTACAAAATTTGATTGTTGACATTAGGGATGTCATGAACTTTTTGCCTTGGCTCACATCAAACCATGATCCTCTCTGCCAAGTGACTGAGATTACAGGTGTGTACCACCATGCTCGACCTTTTGTTTCTCCTTTTTACATTTACTTACATGTGTATACATTGTGCCACCTACCTCTGCACACCCCAGTTTCTAGGCAGAACTGTTCCACCCCCTTCTCTGTTTATATTGAAGAGAAAACATGAGATAATAAGAAAGACAAAGCATTTTTGCTAGTTTGAGATAAAGATAGCCATACAGAGAGATTCCTAGCCTTGCTTCCATGCACTTGTGTATTGTAACCCACATTTATTCGTTTCTACCAGAACTCTTTGCTACTTCCTAGTCCCCTTCCTGTAGTGGCCTCTGCCAATTTAAGATTAAACTTACTTGTTTGTCAACAGGGAGCACATCAACCACATTCAACTTTTAGGTTTCCTTTCCTTTCCCTATTTCTCCCATGTGCATTTTCCCCTAAGTGTGTGACCCATGTCCAATAATATTACTCCATTTATTTTGGGTCTATAATCTGCATATGTGGGAGAACATGTGATTTTGACCTTCTGAGCCTGGCTTGCTTCACCAAAGATGATGTTCTCTACTTACATTTACTTGTGAATGGCAAAAGTTCATTCTTCTTCGTGACTGAGTAAAATTCCATGTGTATAAATACTACATTTTCTTAATACATTTCTAGGTAGTGGGGCATCTTAGCTGTTTCCATAACTTGGCTATTGTAAATAGTGCTGCAATAAACATGGGAGTGCAAGTGCTTTTGTAATAACTTGAGTCACATTCCTTTGGGTATATCCCTAGGAATGGAATTACTGGATCATATGGCAGATCTGTGTTTAGTTTTTAAGAAGCCTCCATATTGTTTTCCAGAGTGGTTGCACTAGCTTGCATTCCCACCAACAGTGGATGAGGATTCCTTTTTCCCCATATCCTTACCAGCATTTGTTGTTAGTGGTGTTTTCGATGATGGCTATTCTAACAGGGGTGAGGTGGAATCTTACTGTGGTTTTGATTTGCATTTTTTCATACGTTTTTTTGGTCATTTGGATTTCTTCCTTAGAAAAAGTTCTGTTTAGTTCAGCTGCTCATTTCTTTATTGGTTCATTGATTTTGGGGGAGTTTAGTTTTTTGAGCTCCCTGTATATTCTGGTTATCAGTCCTTTGTCTGATGTTTAGCTGGCAAATATTTTCTCCCATTCTGTGGGTGGTCTTGTCAGGTTAGAGACCATTTCTTTTGTTGTGCAGAAGCTTTTTAATTTAATGAAGTCCCATTTGTCCATCCTTTCTCTTAGTTGCTGAGCTGCTGGGGTTCTATTGAGGAAGCCCTTGCATATACCTATTAGTTTCAGAGTACTTCCTGCTCCTTCCTGTACTAACTTCAGAGTTTTGGGTGTGATATTTAGGTCCTTGATCCATTTTGAGTTGATACTAGTACAGGGTGACAGGCATGGATCTAGTTTCAGTTTCTTGCAGGTGGATAACCACTTTTCCCAGCAGCATTTGTTGACGATGCTGTCTTTTCTCTATCACATATTTTTGGCGCCTTTGTCAAAAATAAAGTGAGTATAGCTGTGTGGATTCATATCCGGGTCCTCTATTCTGTTCCACTGGTCTTCATGTCTGTTTTTGTGCCAGTACCATGCTGTTTTTATTGCTATGGCTCTGTAGTATAGTTTGAAGTTGGGTATTGTGATACCTTCAGGATTCCAGCTCTTAAATTAAATTTTGCCTGACATTAATACTATCATGCCATGTTTACTGTTTAGTATTTAAATGTAAATATTTCCTCCTTATTAGCATTGTCCCACTATATTGTTTAGTAATGGAAATGTAAAATTTTTCCCAACATTTATTTTGAGTCTTTATATGTGACATTGCTTTACGATGTTCTTATAAAAATTGTTTGGCCTGATTTTTAATCCACTCAATATCTCTCTCTCTGGCTTTTTATAAATGAAGTAAATATGCTATAATAAAAATATTTAATTAAGTAATATTCAATTAAATGTATTTATTTATTAAACAAATAATATTCAATATAAATGAAGTAAATATGCTATAATAAAAAGCTCTGCAGCTCAGTGTCTTAAGACTGACAGAATGACTATGTTGGACAGAAGACTACTTCTTTCATGTGACAGTGCATGGTTGATAGACAGCCTTGCTGGCATGACCTCATCCAGGGCCCCAGTGATCTCATGGCCTTTCCATTCTCAAGGCATAGCTTCCTAGATGTCTGCTGACATATAGAGTGGATCCAGGATATGGGTCTTAGAACAAAGATTTTGAAAGGACAAAAGTCATTTTCATTTATACAGCATGGGCGAGAACCTAGTCACACGGCCACACTTAAGAGCACCTTTTGGGATGAGTGACAAAAATGCAGAAGAAGCAAAAGGATCTGCAAGACAACTCCCTGTAGGCCACAGCAAATTTAATGCATTTTTATTTGTTGTTATTATTGGTATATTTATACCAACTCACATTATATTTTTGTTCACCACCATTCTTTCTTTCCTTTTTTAAAATATTATTTCCTTCAGCTTATTGAGTTTTTCTCTGTTCTTTTATTTCTCTCTGTTCACTTGGAGAATCTATATTTTATGTATGTCCTTGCAATAATTAAAAGTTTTTTTATCATATATACTTAACTACAATCATGACACCTAAAGTGCAGATAAAAAGCTTTTAATACTTTTCTTACTTTATAGAGTATTTTAATTCCCCTCTAAGTATGCCCAAGGTCATCTTTAGTTTCACTCTACATTTCTTTTTTCCTTTTTAAAATTTCCTTTATTCATATGTGCACACAATGTTTGGGTCATTTCTCCTCCCTTTCTTCCACACCCTACCTCTCCCCCCCTACCCCCTCGCTTCCAAGCAGAAACTGTTTTGCCCTTATCTCTAATTTTGTTGAAGAGAGAGTATAAGCATTAATATGGAGGACAAAGGGTTTTTGCTAGTTGAGGTAAAGGATAGCTATACAGGGAGATTCCTAACATTGTTTTCATGTACATATGTATTACATACTAAATTGATTCTTCTAGAACTAATCTTTTCTCTAGTTCCTAGTCCCCTTCTCCTATTGGCCTCAGTTGCTTTAAAGTTTCTGCATTAGTTCCTTTGCACTGAAGACATCAAATGCTGTCTTGTTTTTTTTGGGTTTCTTACCTATCCTCATACCTCCATTGTGTGCTCTCGCCTTATCATGTGATCGAAGTCCAATCCCCTTGTTGTGTTTGCCCTTGATCTAAAGTCTGCATATGAGGGAGAACATATGATTTTTAGTCTTCCTGGGCCTGGCTGACCTCGCTCAGGATGATGTTCTCCAGTTCCATCCATTTACTTGCAAATGATAAGACTTCATTCTTCTTCATGGCTGAGTAGAATTCCATTGTGTATAAATACCATGTTTTCTTAATCCATTCATCAATAGTGAGGCATCTTGGTTGTTTCCATAACTTGGCTATTGTGAATAGCATGGCAATAAACAGGAGTGTGCAGGTGCCACTGGAGTAACCTGTGTTGCATTCCTTTGGGTATATCCCCAGGAGTGGGATTGCTGGATCATATGGCAGGTCTATGTTTAGATTTTTAAAAAGCCTCCAAAGTTTTTTCCAGAGTGGTTGTACTAGTTTGCATTCCCACCAGCAGTGTACAAGGGTTCCTTTTTCCCTGCATCCTCACCAACACCTGTTGTTGTTGGTGTTCCTAATGATGGCTATTCTAACAGGGGTGAGGTAGAATCTTGGTTTAGTTTTGATTTGCATTTCCTTTATGGCTAGAGGTGGTGAGCATTTTTTCATGTGTTTTTTGGACATTTGAATTTCTACTTTTGAGAAAGTTCTGTTTAGTTCACTTGCCCATTTCTTTATTGGTTCATTAATTTTGAGAGAGTTTAGTTTTTTGAGTTCCTTGTATATTCTGATTATCAGTACTTTGTCTGATGTGTAGCTGGCAAATATTTTCTCCCACCCTGTGAGTGGTCTCTTCAGTTTAGAGACCATTCCTTTTGTTGTGCAGAAGCTTATTAGTTTTATGAAGTCTCATTTTTCCATCCTTTCTCTTCGTTGCTAAGCTGCTGGGGTTCCATTGGGAAAGTCCTTCTCTATACCTATTACTTCTAAAGTATTTCCTACTCTTTCTGTACCAACTTTAGAGTTTGAGGTCTGATATTAACATCCTTGATCCATTTTGAATTAATACTAATACAGGGTGATAAACATATATCTAGTTTCAGTTTTTTGCAGACTGCTAACCAGTTTTCCCAACAGTTTTTGTTGAAGAGGCTGTCTTTTCTCCATTCTATAGTTTTAGCACCTTGTCAAATATAAGTTGAACACAGCTGTGTGGATTCATATCTGGGTCCTCTACTCTGTTCCACTGGTCTTCATGTCTGTTTTTGTGCCAGTACCATGCTGTTTTTAATTGCTATTGCTTTGTAGTATAGTTTGAAGTTTGGTATTGTGACACCTCCAGCATTGTTCTTTTTGCTGAGTATTGCCTTGGCTATTAGTGGTCTCTTGTGTTTCCAAATGAATTTTATAGATTTTTCCATTTCTTTGATGAATGCCATTGGGATTTTGATGACAAATGCATTAAACATGTAGATTGTTTTTGGTAGTATAGCCTTTTTTACTAGGATGATTCTACCTATCCTTAAACATGGGCGATCTCTCCACCTTCTGTAATCTTCCTCAATCTCTTTCTTCAGGGGTTTGTAGTTTTCCTTGCAGAGGTCATTCACATCCTTTGTTAAGTTTACTCCGAGATATTTGATTTTTCTTGAGGCTGTTGTAAGTGGAATTGTTTTCATATATTCTTTCTCATTTTGTTCATTATTAGTGTATAGAAATGCTAATGATTTTTCTATGTTGATTTTATATCCTGCTACTTTGCTATAGCTGTTGATGGTGTCTAGGAGTTTTTGGGTAGTAACTCTACGTTTCTTGAAAGCACAAAAACAATGTAGAACTTATACTCCATAATTAAACTTGCTGTCATTTAGAAACCCCATGGTTTTCTTGAGCCCTCCACTTTCTTAGGGGTCCAGTTTGTTCCTTGTTGAAGCAGGTCCCGTGGTCATAATTTCTCAGTGGGAATTTCTAGTGTGTTCATTCTGCAGTCTCTCTATAAGCTGGAGATGATTCTTATCTCACCCTTGATCGATAGTTAAACAGGGGTTAAAATTTAGGTTGATGATTATTTCTGTTCAGCATTTTGTAGATATTATTTATCTTTTGATTTTACTATTGTTATATCTGGTTTCCTGTTCAGTGCTGCTAGTACATTTCAAATTAATGGTTTCATGACTATTTTTAATAAAGTTCTTATTTTTATTTATTCAAATATTTCCTCTTCACCTTTCTCTTAGTTTCTCTTTTTTATTATTATTTTATTTTGGTTTCTTTTTGCATTTACTGACATGTGTATACATTATTTGGGCCACCTTCTCCCACCCGCCCAGGCAGAACCCTCTTGTTCTCTGGTTTTGTAGAAGAAAAAACAAAAATTAATAAGAAAACATGACATTTTTGTGTGTTTGAGATAAAAATAGCTACACAAGGAGATTCCTTGTGTTGTTTCCATGCATATGTGTACTTCATCCCAAATTGGTTCATCTCTACCAGACCTCTACACTACTTCCTAGTAAATCTCCTTAAAAAGTTATATTGTGGATTGTAAGTTACCTTCTATGTCTTTCAATTAGTTTTTCAAAAATTTTTATCTTTTTTACTAAATTTTATTTGATACATAATAATTGTACATATTATGTAGTGCAATGTAGGATTTTAGTTCATTTATACAACACATGTTGTAGAGTGATCAAATCTCTATTGCATTCACAGTGCAGTCTTAAGCCCTAGTTTCAAATTCACTGATTATACATCTGATCATGTTTAATGGAAAGTTTACAATCATCTTGTTTTATCGATTATTGTTTTAAATATTTAAATTTCTAATAAATTATTTTAAATTAATTTGACAAGATTTTACTTTGTATCTTTTTGTTTTATATGTTTGTGTGTAATTTGTCTTCCTTTATCTCATTAAAAGTATATTTATTCTAAAGTCAGAATTTTGGTAAAGTTAATGTAATTTGAAATGTGCCCATATTCACAATTCATTCTCTTGGTCACTTTTCTTAGCATTAGATTGCATAAAATATTTTAGCAATGTGGTGAACAGATTTATTTTAAATCCTTAATTTCTTTTCTTCTCTCTTTTGTGCTCACCCCCAGTCATCTCATGCTCATATCTTTCTGACTAGAACTTTACAGCTGCTTCCACCCAATGCACCAGGCCCCACTCTACCCGTATCTTCACATGGTAAGTTAAGAGTTTGGTTTTGTGCTGATGAAGTTATAGGGTCATATAGCGTTTTCTTAAATTCCTGGTGAGTAGATACTCTCTTGCTTGGACTCACTTTCTAAAAATTTTTGCCCTTGATTTAGAAGGGATGTAGGATATTTTTTCTTTTTCCAAAGCAGCCAGTGTTTCTTCAAGTAGATGTGGTAAATCCAGACAATGGGAGTTTTTAAGTATAAGCCATAAAAAGACATGGAGGGCCAGGTGCCAGTGGCTTACACCTATAATCCTAGCTACTTAGGAGGCAGTGATCAGGAGGATTTTGGTTTGAAGCCAGCCCCAGCCAAATTGCTAGTGAGACCCTATCTTGAAAAAACTTATCACACACAAAGAAAAGGCTGGCACAGTGGCTCAAGTGGTGATAGTACCTAAGAGGGACCCAGTACACAGAGTACAGTGGCTCATGCTTGTAATCCCAGTTACTTCAGAGGTGGACATTGGAGGATCACATTTAATGCCAGCCTGGGTAAAAAGTTAGACATACTTTATCTCAAAGAACTAACTGGGTGTAGTGACGAATGCCTGTGATCCCAGCTACATGGGATACAGTCTAAGACTGGCCCCCATACACAAAGTGTGAGATACTATCTGAAAAATAACTAAAACAAAAAAGATCTGCGCGCATGGTTCAAGTGGTAAAGCACTTGTTTAGCAAGCAGAAGACCCTGAGTTTAAGACCCCAGTAGCAGCTGTGTGTGCAAGCACACACACACACACACACACACACACACACACACACACTCCAAAGACATAGAGGAGACTTAAAGGAATAACGTTAAGTGAAAGATGCCAATCTGAATGAGCTATGCTTTCAAATATGTTCCATTCTGGAAGAGGCGAAAGCAGGGAGACAGAAAAAGATCAATGATTGTCAGAAGATGAAGGGATGTATAGATAGAAGGGAGGATTTTTACAGCAATGAGAGTATTCTATATGATATTACAATGATGCCCACATGTTATAGCATTTGTTGAAACCCACTGAATGCACAACACCAGGAAGGAACTCTAATGTAAAGTACGGATTCTGGGTGATGATGTAGGCTGGTCAATTTTTACAAATGTATCACTCTAGTGGGTGGTATTAATAATAAGAAAGGCTATGCATGCATAGAGACAGAAGTATATGGCATACCTCTCTGTTCCTCTTAATTTTTCTATGAACCTAAAACTACTTTTAAAAAATAATCTTTTTTTTAAACCCTAATAGCATATTGTTCTAGTGCACTCAGCATGAACATATCAAAATAGAGAAAAGATAATACAATGTGGTACATAAATAGTTAAGGAAGGCTTAATTTTAAAACATGCACTTTAAAAAAATTAGGAATCTACCATTAATTTTGTAAAATAGAGTTCTGAACAATACTATTAAGAGTGAAACTTTTATGTATGTTTTCACTCTATTTCCAGAACCCTCAGTTAGTCATTTTTATGACTACATCTAAAGGTTGAACATATGTATGTGTGTTTATTGAAGTGTGTAAAATTAAAATAGCACTTTTCCCTGTGCAAATGTGTTCAGTTCTGCAATAAATCAAAAGTATGGCCTAGAATTCATTTCCTTTCCTTGTATGGCCTAATGGGAAAACAGGATCTAAAGGCGTGGGATTAAGCCTTCTTCCCACTATAACAGATGGATGCTCATTTTCAGAACAACCATGTGTTCTGAATAGAAAGAAGAAAATTTCAGTAAATGCAAAAAAGATTGGTATGTCTTTTCAGCTTTTTTCAAATCTAATTAGTAGTGCTGGACAAACCACTGATGTCTGGATATATTTATCGACAGCCTGTGAACACTTGATCGAGTTTTCTTGGTAAAATTTTGAAGCAAAAATAAAAGTAAAATGTAACTCTAACTATTCATGTAATTCTAATATCAGTCATCCTTTATTTTCCTGACCTATACTAGTGTCAGTAAAATGAAGCTAAGAATCAACCTTTGTTTTTGAGACCAGGTCTTATTATGTAGCCAAGGTTGTCCTTGAATTTGCCACTCTGCTCCTTCACCCCTGAGTGATGCCTGGCTCAAGAGGGAAATATTTAAACATGATTGGGGAAAAAAATTACTGGACTCGATGTTCATTCTAAGGAAAGAAATTAAGCACACTTTATTGTTACTTAAAAATATCAAATGTGCAATTTATTTATTTCTCAGATTGTAATAGAATACAAATTGCTATATGTAATTGGAAATTTTGCATATTCAGAATCCATTAAGGAAAAAAAATGAAAACAATTCCCTATAACCCATCAATATTTCTTACCCTACCTACCCAGGCTTTTACAGTTAAGCTCTCCACAGCTCTGGAGTATTTCTGGAGAATACTTAACCTCATCCAGATCTCAGTGTGAGGCACTCACACCCTGGGAGTGTGGCAGAGAGCCCTATCCTACCCCCAGGGCCTGAGGCTCCTGTCTAAATCTGCCTCTGTTCCTATGAACAAGAATATTTCAGTAATAAGAACCTACTTCCCACGAGCCTAGTCACTACCAACATTAATGCTACAGATCCTGGGGTTTATTCTCTTCAGAATAACATCCATGACATCTATCGTTGCTAATAAAGCAAATATAAACTCCAAAAGGTAATGCTTTTCTGTGGAAAAGTCCATGTTTTTACTTTTTGAAAATAGTATTTTTGAAAATTCATTTATATTTAACTTAATAAGTGTTTTTGTTATCTATTGTCTCTTATGTCCAATGCATATTTTTAGTATTCATTTTTACCAATAATTCTTTAAGTAAGTTGATAATAAATTTTGACCTAGAATGTAAACTCCAAGAAGGTAGGGATTTCTTTCCCTATGTTTACTTCTGTAATCCTGGTGAATAGAACAGAATGTACTTGACTAATTTCATCACCTCCTTCAAATAAGTCTGCAATACCCTAATTATCATGGACACCCTCTCCATCACCACTCCAAGTCTTACTCCAGCAATTGTGATTTTTGTAGGAAGTGTTCAGTTAGGTATGTCCTTATAACTTCCAAGTGAGTAAGTCAGAAGACATCGGATTTATATCTGGAATGTGAGAGAGAATGATGAATTATAGATATAAATTTTAGAGTTACTGGCATGGAGAAAGTATATAAAGAAAGGAAAAGCAAAGATAGATTTGTTGGAGCTGGGAGTGGGAGCTGCTGCCTGCAAAGTAAAGAGTTTAAAGAAAAAAGGAAGAATATATGTTTGTCTGTAGTACTGGGGAGGGGACCCAGGGCTTCCCGCATAGCCACATCCTATCCTTAAGAGTTTGTGAAAGACAGTGACTAGGAGGAGAAACTAGTCAGGAAAGAGAAAGCTGAATGGATATGCCATCCTGGAGGTCAAATGAAGAAAATATTTTAAGGATGATGATTGTTCAGTTCAATTACATCTGTGAACCGGCAATGGATAGAGCAAGGTGGAAGTCATAACTGATGAAAGACAAAATAGACAAAAGAACTTTTAGTGGAGCCATGGGCCAAAGGACACATTAGAAATATATTTGAGAGATGACAAGGACAGGAAAGCTGTGCAGAAATGAATAGAAGAGAGTTTTTGGTTTTCTAAGAAAAACAAAAACATCTATGTACACTAACAGAAATGAGTCAATAAAGGTAATGATACATTGATGAACAGGCAGGAAAGCAGGTTTCATGATCAGTTGGAGGGATTAGCATTAGACAGATGCATGAGCAGACCTTCCATAGCAGGCAGAAGGCAAAGTGTGCAAGAAAAGTGCTTATGTGTAAATGAGGCTTGTGGGAATACTTTAAATTCTTCAATTTTTCCCAGTAGGAAACAGGAGAGTGAGGAGATGAAGATGCTGGGATTTGAGGGGAGAGGAGAAAATGTAAATTTGATGTGTCAGACAAAGGGGGAAGCAGGAGTGGGACTTACAACATGGTGGTTGAGGTTGGTCTTAGGTCAGTTGGAAACCAACTTAATCTTGGTTGTGCCTTCTCTCAAGCCACACTCAGCACATAGGCTCATGAAAGTGACCACAGGAAGCCTGGTGGTTTTGACAGATTAACTGTGAAAAAGAGTGATTCTAGTGATTAACCATAGAATTTAGGAGGAAGAAAGAGAGAAGTCAGCACGTTAAGAGAATAAGAGCTAGAGGAAAGTTTTGGGGTCACTAGAATGCCAGATTGTCGATTTCAGAATTCTAAAATCATTTGAAAAATAGGAGGTGGGGTTCATGAGTGGGATGTGTGAAATTAAAGTTGAAATGGTTTGGAGTCATAGAAGGATGAGGATAAGCTCTTGGGGAGATTGCTGAGGGAGTGAGGCGATCAAACTCATTTTGGGAGAGGAAGCCAAGAATTGAGAGTTCACGGTGATGGGTACTTTTGATGATGGCACCAAGAATTAAGCAGTTGCAATGGTTCAGGAAAATGGAGTGGGAGAGCCACAGTGAAGGAGTGTGAGTTTTATAATTTGATTACATTACATTCAAAACTGTTTTCTTTCTTTAGTTTGGTTTGTTGTTCTGTCTTCTTTTGGAAGCAGGAAGGGAATATAGTCTGCCATGAAGGAAAGGATCAGGAAGGATACACATTCCATCCAGTAGCCTAGTGGGGTAAAGATTACGGAAGAAAAATGATAACCAATGTCTGAAACAAGAGAGGAGAGGAGTCAAGATTCTATGAGGTGAAGGAGATGAGTGGAGTATTGGGAGAACAGATTGAGGACAGAGAGGGGTCTGCTGACAGTGACATTAAATTCCATGGGGAACATTGGAAGCGCAGCAGGAGCGGGAGAGGAGGAAGAAAGGCCTAATGGTACAGTGAGTTCAGACTGAGGCAGATGAAGAGAAGCCTGTATTTGATCCTACTTTTTTGGTATTCATGTATTAAGCCCACATATTTTCCAGTTGTATGTGCATTGATATATGTGTACTTATGTTGTGAAATTTTTCCTAAAACTGTACCATATATTTTGCTTTATCTATGATATCTTACTGTTTCCCCGTTTAGTTACCTTTATTTTTTAACTCTAAGTTAGTAGTTTGCCTTTTGGAATTATGTTTAAGAAAAAGTTCCCTCCCCAAACTGGTAAGCCAGTTCTACTAATACATTAATACAGATTTCATTCTCCTTTTCCTTTAATTCATTTACAGCTCTTATTGAAGTTGGCTTATCTACCTGCTTCTACTTGTGCCAGTACCATGCTGTTTTTATTACAGTAACTTTTAATCATGTTTTTGCCGTATGTTAATCCAAGTCCTGTTCCTGAGCAGCTGTTTTCTAAACTGCTTTGTTTGAACTGACTGTATGTGAAACAGACAGTAAATTATAAAGTACTATCTAATAAAAGATGTGTTTTGAAATATAAAGGTATTTCAGATGACTTGAAAGCTTTTAGTTGTTGGGAAAATATTGAAAATCATTTCCTCAAACAAAGGTTAAAAAAAGAAATTCATCCAGTAGCTACTAGTGATTGTTAAATGAAGTTGAGCAATCTTTTTAAGGTTTATTGTCCTTTTTTGTGTAAAGTCTATTCAAATTGTTTGCCAGTTTCCCTATTTGACTTTCATTTTCTTCTTCTTTTGGAGGTATTTTCATTATATTCCCAATGAGTTCTTTGCTCAATATGTGCATTACAATATATTGTACACTCTGTGATTTGTTGATGAACAACTGCTCTCAATGCTGTGTAACAATTTGTGTAGATTTTCATCTTTGATCATTGCATTTTGTGACCTGTTTTGAGAAATACATTTCTCACTCCAATTACACGAAGACAATCTTGTCAAACTTTATATATTAAATCTTACACATGAAGAGCTACGTTTTATCTTCTATTTCCTTTGTTTATGGTATGAGGAGTGGACATTCATTTTTTCCTACCGATATCTAGTTGAGCTAATTACATCTATTACAAAGACCTCAGAGCACTGAGGATCCCTTGTCATAGCTCTAGTGACGGTGAATGTGCAGGTTCTGTCCATGAGCTCTCTGTTTTGTTCCTCTGTTTGGCTTGTTGTGTGTACTTGTACTGGTACTATATTATGTAATTGAGTACATATTTCAAATGTTGCTAACTTTATAAGTTTCAGCATCTGGCATTGTAAAACATCATTTTCTAAATATGCTTGTCTTGCATATTCTTGGCTCTTTGTTTTTCCATATAAATTAGAAAATCTGCTTGTGAGCTTCAACAAAAACTATCTGCTGGGATCATGATTAAAACTGAGTTAAATTAGTAGATATGGGAGGAAGAATGTATTTATATATTGTGTCTTCTATGTGTACAGATGTCATAGCTCTCTGCCTTTTTAGGCTTTTAAAATTTGTTTTAAATTTAAATAATGCTTTATAATTTTAATATAGCAGTTTTGGAATTCTTATTATGTGTTTACTAGGTATTTTGATATTTTTAGGTTATTGAAATTGATATCTAAAACTTCTTGTTTTGTGTTTCTTTGAACATGTATATAAATAAACTGCTATTGATTTTTGTATGTTGCTCTTATGTCCACTCATATGGCCACACTAATTGCTTATTTTCAGTGTCTCTTGTATGTGTATATCCTTCATCATTTTTCTTCTAGTAATGACAGCTTCATTTCTTTCTTCCAAGTTACAGCCCTCCCTTTGTTTCTGTCTTATTGTAGTGACTTGAACCTCAAGTAGAATAGAACAGAAGTGGTCATAGTGAGCATCACTGAACTGTTCTTATTCCCAAGATGAAGACTTTCAATATTTCTCCATTAGTTATATTCGTGCGAATGTCTAGCAAATATTTTTCTCAAGTTAAGTTCTAACTTTTTAATTCCAGCTTATGGAGAGTTTCTTCTTTAAAAGTGATGAATGGAAGCCACATGTTGGTGGCTCACACCTGCAATCCTAGCTACTTGTGAAGCTGAGATTGGAAGGATCATGGTTCCAGGACAGCTCCAGCAAAAAAAGTTCACATGCCATCATCCCCACTACTTCTGGAAGAATAAACAAGAGGATCATTGTCCAGGGTATCCCAGGGACAAGGCAAGACCTTAAAATAACCAGAACAAAAAAAGGGCTTAGCAAGTGCAAATCCTTGAATTCAAACCATAGTACTGCCAAAAGAAATGATGAGTGGGTATTGAATTTTATCCACAAGTATTTGTACATGTATTAAGAAAATATATGATTTTTCTTTTATTGAATTGTATTATTAATGTGAAACTAAATTAAATTCTGGCTATTGGCTGGCATTTTGGGAATGGACTCAACTTGGTCATCATGTGTATCCTTTATATTACTGAATTTTATTTCCAATATCTTATATATAATACTTTGCATTCTATGTTCTTATTGTAAATTGATCTACAATTTTCATTGCTATTTTCCTATTCTAGCCTCACAGAATGAAATCTATCCTACATTTTCATTGTCATAAGATTATATGTAAATTTTTAATGCTTAAAAAAACAGAACCATGTGATCATCTGAGACTATATATTGGATAGATTCTGAACTACAGATATCATTTGAAAGAAATTATTTGCTTTGAAAGAAAGGGTTTTTTCACATTTTCTTTTAGTGTCATTTTTGACATGGCATTTGCTCAAGTTATTCAAAAATAATCTTTTATTAACGGTGCAATATCTGTGGATCTCTTTCAATGTCTTCCCTTTCATTTTTACTATTGATAAGTTATGCTGTTCTCTCATTTTATTGATCATTTTCATAGCCTAAACAATCTACTAATCTTATTCATGAAGAAACTTTGCTTTGTGAAGTTTTCTATGTTCTGCTTTTCTAAAATTATTGAAAGTAAATTTCCCTTCCTTGTTTTTTCTTTGGCTTGAATTACAGTAAACCCACCTTATTTGCAGAATTCCTTCACATGATTCCGACAGTAAATGAGTAAAATTTCTAAAATAAAAGAAATTAATGTCCCATGCCCGTGTTACGCAGCCTGGTTGAGAAGCTCTGTCACTCCTGCACTGCGTCAGTTTTGTTTAAAGTGTTGTTTGATCTGCTGAGCATGCCCCTGCACTTAATTTTGTGAAAATATATCTCCCGAAAGGTAAATGGTGCCCCCAAAGCAAGGTAAACGTTAATGTGTTTAGTAAGTGATAAACTGTGTCATGTCTTTAGCAGAAGTTGGGCAATGTTAAGGGAAAAATAAATCAATCCCCTCAGTACAGTGCTGGACTCTATGCATTCTGAGCATGCATGGTTTTTCCTCAATGGCGTCTCCTTGGAGCCATAGAGCTTGGAATACTAAAGGTCTACTATACTGCTCCTTTTTTAGAAGTTCTTGAGATGCATGCAGATGCTCCCTAACTTTCAACAGGGAAGGAGCTAATATAAAGTTGAAAATATTGTACGTCAAAGTGCATTTAATGCACCTGATCTACTGAACATCACCACTTAGTCGTTTGATCACATGACTAACTGGGAGCTATGACTCGCTGACGCCCCGCATAGCAAGAAGGCATCACGCTGCATATTCCTAGCCCAAGAAAGAGCAAAATTCAAAATTCAAAATTTCAGTTTCTCCTGAAAGCATACTACTTTTGCATTATCATAAAGTAAAAAAGGAAAAAAAAAGTTAAGTTGAACTATCTTAAGCTGGGAAATGTTTGTACTTAGAAATTAAAGAAAGTTGAAAACGAACTATCTAATATTGTATTTTAGACTAAACTTTCCTCTAAGCAATTCCACGAGTTTTCTATGACATCTATCCATCTATCTGTATACAGTTATGGCAGCATAATGGAGTTTCTCTCAATGGTAGACTCAATATAGGACAATGGTTGTACACGATGATAATGGTGCTGAAAAAATTCCATCCCCTACCTGACATCATAACTGTCAAAAGTCATAATACAATGTATTGTCACGTTTGTGGTGATGCTGGGATAAACCAACCCACTGCCCTGTCAGCTGTATGAAAGTATAGCACATACACTCTTGTGCAGTACATAACATATACTTGGTAAGGAAAGGATGACAAAAAATGACTATGTTACTGGTTTACTTACTTTTCTATACTTTTCATCATTGTTTTAAATATTCCTCTACATATGAAAAAGACTAGTGTAAAACAATATGCCATGTTAACTGGCAATGGCTTTCTATATCTCACATTTATAATGGCTCTTGACTATACAAGAGACCACATGAAGTGATTACCATCTAGGTCTGTGTAATACACACTATGAGGCTTTCACAACAACAAAATTGTCTAAAGTTGCATTTCTCAAAAGTATCCTGGTTATTAAGTGTGCACTTATTTTTATCTTTATATAAACCTATATGGGGCTGGAGGTGTGGCTCAAGGAGTAGAGTGCCTGTTTTGCAAACACACAGCCTGAGTTCAAACTCCAGTTCCACTGGGGGGAAAAATGTTAGCAGGGTGCCAGTGGCTTATGCCTATTATAATCATAGCTATTTGGGAGGCTGAGATCAGAAGGATCACAGTTCTAGGTCACCCAGGGAAAATAGTTCATGAGATCCAATCTTCAAAATAAGTAGAGCAGAATGGACTGGAGACATAGCTCAAGCAGTAGAGTATCTGCTTTGCAAGTGCAAAGATCTGAGTTTTGTAGACCCCAGTCATACAAAAATAAGTAAATAAAAAACATATATGCGATTGGTCTTATACAAATTTAGAATGATAAATTTTCTGGTGAAATGGCCCTTTTGTCATTAACATATCTATTTATTGGCACTAGCAGAGCAATGTGAGCTTTCTTTTGGTTAGGTATTGCTTGGTTTAATTTTAAATTTGCTTTTTTGTGTGGTGCTGGTGATTGATGTGTCTTGCACATGCTAGGAAGTGCTGAACAACTGAGCTATACACTTCCCAGCTCACTTGAAATTTGCTTAAACTTTTTGTTTTTGTATTTGTCAAGAAAGCTATCCAAAATGGAATAATTTTGGTCCATAGCATTCAAAATGAAGTTGAGACTTGGAGGTTAGATCAGATCTCAGATACATCTTCATCTGAGCTTTTGACTCTACTGTTTGGGTGACCCTGTTAACCAAGATGGAGTGGTCTTCTTGGAACAAACCAAACCACCACACCCTGGAAGCTTGTTTGCATTTTCTGCAAAACTGCTGAGCTAAACCATTCCTCTCGTTTCCATAAAACTTCCCACAGACTGTTGGGAGCTTTGCAGCCCTGAAATAACAAGACAACTTACTCTTTACCCCTGAAGTCTAAAATGTGACAAACAACTGATGTAACACTCCCCACACCACAACCCAGCAACACCCTCCAGTCCCTATCAGGTTGTAATCCTTATGAGCCTTAAATAAATGTCTTTCTTTTTTTTTCTCAACAAGGCTGAATTTTTTCAGGGGCTAACATTCAAAGTATTTTTTCAAAAACCCTTCCTCTATTTTTAAAATGTTTATACATAGTTTTTAAAATTCTTTATTTGAAATTTTAGTAACTAGATCACCACTGAAATAATTTCTTGGACATTTTAAAAATTTTTTAGTTCATTTGATCCTGTTTCTTGAAGTGACTTATGTTTTTTTCTCAATAGTATGCACTATATTAGAGTAATTGTAGGAAGAAAGAATAACTCTTCCTGAAGATAGAATTTGATTAATTCCTTTAATCAAATTAGCAACTAATTTGCTCACTTAATCTGAGTGAGTTTCAGATATTATGGGACTATCACTCTCTTATTTTCTCCCATTCTGGTATTCATGTCACTCTGGAGACATAAAATGGAAGAGTGTGATATAGAGCATCTGTCAAAAAGTTCCATATCTATGCATGTGGAGTTCTGTGGGAACAACTATAAGAACGTCAAAAAGGCAAAATCAGAGAACTGATTGTTGGCACGTTTTCAGAACTGAGTGGATACATGCTTTCAGATCCAAAGGCGTCCCAAATGCCAAGGTGGTATATTTTGTAAGAAAAAAAAATCTGGAGCTATTCTAGTAGAATGTCTATGCCACAATAGAAAATCTCAAAACCTTTCAAAGTGGGAAATCTTGAAAAGGTTATTTACAAAATAACCAGGCACAGAATAATAGCATCAGTTCCTTTAATGCATAAGGTCATCAGATAACAGTCACAGTTAACAAATGTAGCCAAGGTTTTGTTCTAAGATTGTTGTTCACAGTTCCTTTTTGAATTTTCTTATCAACTTGATGAAGAGGGTATTTTTTACTAGCCTTATTTTTAGGAAAAGAATCTAGACACAAAGACATTTAATAACCCACCTAAGCTCATACTGCCGATGAGCAGAAGAAAGAGATTCAAACCCAAGAAGGCTGTTTCCAGCATCTGTGCTTTGGACTGCGTTGAGGAAAATGCACTTACATAAACAAAACTATCATTCAGATGCCAGGGCAAAATGAATACTTTTTGGTTTTGGACATGCCAAGGGTCACACGATTGACTTGATGAAATCACGTAGGAAGAAAATGTAGATATAGAGAAAAGGTACAAGGATAGAATCCTGGGTATGTTAATGTTTAGAGTTTGGGGCAATGACCAGCCAAGGGACAGTGGCCAGGATGAAAGACACAAGGCTAAGAAAGTGTTCCAAGAAAAAGGAATGGATGTCAATATCAAATGTGGACTGTGAGGAAGATAAAAATGTAACCACTGGATTTAGTAATGGGAGATCGTTAAGAAAAGCTGGTTGGGACAGAGATCTGCCTGGAATGGAGTTGTAAAGGAAAGCTAGGGATGCTTTGGGCAAACAGGTGTCAACCACCTGCCTACAGGTCTAAAGTGGCCACAGGACCCTTACATGGCACAGAGGACCAAGCCCAACTTGGTGAAAGATCCAGACTTAAATTGCAAAATTTAAAAATATTAGACAAAACTATACAGGAATTTCCTTGTACCTTAAGGTGAGAACTTCTTGGACAAAGCATGAAATTGACAAACTGAACTACATAACACATGAAAGCAATTTTAAACTAAGGAGGAAAAAAAAGCAACAATGGACTGCTGAAAGTATTTGCCATTAATAAAGAAGGTAAAAGATTTCAATTTCTTTTTTTTTCTTTTTCTTTTATTATTCATATGTGCATACAAGGCTTGGTTCATTTCTCCCCCCTGCCCCCATCCCCTCCCTTACCACCCACTCCGCCCCCTCCCTCTCCCTCCCCCCATACCCAGCAGAAACTATTTTGCCCTTACTTCTAATTTTGTTGCAGAGAGAGTATAAGCAATAACAGAAAGGGACAAGGGTTTTTGCTGGTTGAGATAAGGATAGCTATACAGGGCATTGACTCACATTGATTTCCTGTGTGTGGGTGTTACCTTCTAGGTTAATTCTTTTTGATCTCACCTTTTCTCTAGTTCCTGGTCCCCTTTTCCTATTGGCCTCAGTTGCTTTTAAGGTATCTGCTTTAGTTTCTCTGCATTCAATTTCAACAAAAGACAAATGAATATAAAAACTTCAAATAATTTGAAAAAGTAATTTAAAGTCAAAAACCCAATTTAAAGAAGATGAAATACAAATAAGTAATACAAATACAAAAAGGAAAAATTTAATACATAGGAAAGCATGGTAATACAAATTAATAAAATAGGATACTTTTTTTTATCCATTAGTTGTGAGAGAACGAACACAGTATGCTAAGATAGGGTGGTGTGGGGAAAAGAATCACTCTCCTACACTGTATGTGGGAATGCAGACTAATACACTCTGGAGCCATGGAAAGTCTCTGTCAAAATTTAATTGATAAGATATGTTTTTGAATTTAGTCCTGTATACATCATTACTCTTGTGCAAAGTGAAATATGCACAGGAATATTTGTTGCAATATTATTTACAATAGGATACAAACAAGTAGAATAAAACTAAATACTAACCTATGGCTACAAAGCTAAATGCATTTATAGGATAGTATGCAACCTTAAAGAAAAATGAAAGTTATTTCTTTAGAAAATATAAATTATTTTGTAATGTGAGACAACCTCCAAGCAAATGTTTAGTATGAAATATCAAGTTGTGGTTTTCTTTATTGATCAAATTTTATTTAAAGAAGAAATAGAACTAGCTTTTGTGATCTTAATGTTTAATTCATATCCCCTCACATTTAATTCAAATTTAATGTCAGGGAATCAAGAGGTGACACATTTGGGAGGTGACTGGGTCATGAAGGCTTTGCCTTCATGAGTGGGATTAGTGCCCCTGTGGGGCCTGTGGGAGCTCCCTTGCCCCTTTTAGCATGGGTGGACACAGCTGGATGGCACTATGCATTCTCCAGAGTGAATCTACCTCAGATGCCAAATCTGCTGGTGCTTGACCTTGGACTTCCAGCTTTCAGAACTGTCAGCTGTAGATTCTGCATTTATCAGTTATCCATCCCAAGGCCTTTTGTTATATAAGCCTGAACAGGACTAAGACACTAACTCACTAGTAAGACATAAAGTAAAGAAGGTGTGGAAATCTACATGAAAAAATTTAAATATGGTACCTTTGAGGTCTTTGCTTAGGGTGTAGGGAAAAAGAAGTGAAAGCCAATCTCATTTTACTCAAAGGGTCATTGAATCACTTGAATATTTTTAATGACTAATGCTTTATTTTAAATTTTAAAAGTATTTTTACTTTAAAAAGAAAAAAAACTAAAAGAAGGATAATTATGGTGCTTATTATATAATATGGCCAAACCAATTCTACATGGGTAAAATGTTATATGTGATAAGTAAAACCAAAAAGATTCAAAGTTTCTCAAAATTAGCAGAATCATTATAAAGATAAACCACCTAAAAAACAAATCACCGAAAAGTGTTCTATTCTTTTTGTTTAATATGCATGTTTGCATTAAGTATGCATGCATTTTTAATATATGCATACAAAATTAGACATGTGTTCAAAATATGTTAGCAGTGGTTATTTCCTGAATGACATTTACTACTTTTACATATTTCTAAAAACTTTCTTTTTCAAAGAGCAGTTTTTATGTTTTACATTATGGTAACAAGCTGAATCAACTTCATCTTATATAACTGCTATATAAGGTCTCAGAACCTGGCTTGGGCAGCAGTCTTTGCATAAGCAAGAATGTTTTGCTCAGCCAGATCAAGAGCAGAACAAAGGGGACAGCAGAATGGAAAGAATGGATTTTTCTTGTACATACCTGTGCTGACTTTGGCTTTATTACATTAAATAATAAGAGCCTGAACTGGGAGGTTGAATGTTGATTACATGGATTCTTTTTATTTAGCTGCTGGAGAATGTGAACTGGGGAGGGAATGATGGCTTGGCTATCAACTGCACACAGCCCATGAAAATGGGCTTTAGATTCTAAACATTTTCCTTGGAATTGCTTGAGGCTTCTGCCTTGGGATTGCACTGGTTCATTGAAGGAGGAGAGTATTCTGCTTTGCATTTGGCTGAGCCCTGGTCCATGGGAAGAAGCCCAGTCACTGCAAAGCCATGTGGATTGTAGCCATTTTGTTTGATATGTTTATGATTGAGAGACTCCAGTCAGGTGCAAGGAAAGCTGGTTCCAAGTTCATCTCCTTTGCTGGACTATGACCCCTTCCTTCATTCAATAGGAAACAAGATAACCTTGACACTGTATGGGTCAAGTGTTTCAGATTCAGCATTGAGCACCTTCGCAAGGAGTCAAACAATAGCTGAATTATAATTCTAATAAGAACTCTAATGTAGAAGCTTGTTTTGGGCTCAGTTATATTTCCCAACATTCACAGGCTAAAGCCTTAACTTCCAATATCTCAAAACATGACTGTTTTGGAAATACAGCCTTTAAAGAAGAAAAGCCAAAGTGGGGCCACCAGGGCAGGCCCTAATCCAATGTGGCAGGTGTTCTTATATGAAGAAGGAATCAGAACATCCAGAGAGACACAGGGAGGCTCACACAGAGAGTAAAGGCCACCTGTAAGTCAGGGAGAGGGGCTATAGGAGAAACCAAATCTATAACAACTAAACTTGAACTTCCAGTGTCAGAGAGATAAGCAAGTACATTTCTGTGTTTTAGCCACTCAGTCTATGGTGCATTGTTTTGGCATACCTAGAAAAGCAATACAAAGTTTAAAGGCCTTTTATATAGTATAACGGGCAAAGACTGCTTATAAGGGGTAAGGAGAAGCTGTAAGCCTTAACCTGAGAATGACTTCTTATTAACTGTGGTGGTCTTGTGAACACAGTCCAGGTGGAATAAACCCTAAGAGAAATGGGAAAAAACTGAAGGACTTAAACAGGACATCCATACGATCTTTTTGGAAATTTTAGAAGTAAAGCTAATTGCAATACATACGCCAGTACACTGTCAGTTTTGTGCTACCAGAACAAGATACTTGATGCTGGATATTATATAAAGAAAAATAGACTTATTAGGCTCCTATTCTGGTGGCTAGAATGTCCAAACAGCCAGAGTGATCTGTCAAGGGATGTGTCACAGCATGTAGGAAAAGTGGAAAGAGAAACAGCAAGATGCAGAACAGATCAAATATATGGAGTACACTGGCTCTGTAACAGCCCATTCTCATAAGAACTAACACTGCCCTGTAGGAACTACTTTTGTCTGTTTCTAGTATGGTGTCTCCTTGACCTAATCACCTTCCACTAGGTTCCACCTCTCAAAGATCCCCCACCAATTCCAATAACATTAGAGTGAGGATCAACTCTCAGAGCGTGCATCTTTGTTGGGGGAACACTCAAACCTTATCTAAATCATAGCAGATACCAAGAGGAAGTTCATGACATTGAGAGGAAATGAGAAAGGCTTACAGTTACTGAAAGCCAGAAAGTTGAGTGCTCAGCAGGTGCCTTGAAGTTGAGAGAGGTATTAAGATCTTGGAGGTACCTATCTAGCAGCTGAACCAGGTCTGAAGTGGAAACAAATTCAACTGGCCAAATAGAGAATAGGGGTAGAGAAATGGATGCCATATTAAACATCTCGTTTTGGAAGTGTAGCTGTGAAAGACTGGGGTGTGGTGCATGTAACCACTGCCCATTTAGAGGATGCATATGCAGTTTCAGATCATCTAATTTTTAAGACATTTCATTTAATTCTTTAATTATTTTTCCCATTTTAATTAAGATGTACAGGGAGGATTCATTATGACAATTCTGAATGGCATTACATTGTACATTGGTTAGATCACCCCCACCATCTTCTGAACCCACTCCCCATCCCACTTAAAGCAATTGCAAGAGGTTTCCTTGTTCTATTTCATATAAGTATATGAAGCCCATCGACCATATCACCTTCCTCTTCTCCATTCGCCTACCACCTTCCCACAAGTACCCTCCCCCCACGTACACTGTACCTATTTTTCAGACCTGTCTTTCAGTATTAATTCCAAAATCAATTTTCAAAGGGGTGTCTTAATGTATCCCTGCTGTGAGTATATTTTACTTTGCTCAGTTCAATCCCTTCTATTACACTCCCTTACCCATTCCCTCCCATCTACCCATTACTCAACAGCTTTCAATGCATATCAAACCCTTTAATTTTGTACCTTGGTTTTCAGCTGGGAACTTGGTGAAATGCAAATTTTTGGGCCTCACTCCCAAGCTACTAACTGTAACCTTCAGGGGCAGAGCCTGGAGAACTACTGAAAGCCTTCATGATTGATGGAGTTTCCTTCTCAATTTTTGGTTCCTTTACTTTTCTGATTGCTCTCCAACACAAGAGGCTACATGCAAATGTCCATCTATTCTGCCATCTACCCCAGAAATACTAAAGGGTAAATCTAAGAAATGTGAGGCTCCTTGCCATAGTGTCATAGTCAAGTTTTGTGAGATTGTTTTCTTAAATTATAATGGTGTGTTTGTTCTCTATCCACCTTCAACCTGCTTGCATTGACCTAATGTTACATTTGTGATGGGCACTCAGCTCAAGGAGATTTCGTTTTCGCTCTTATTCCTTCTCTTTCTTTTCTACATATAGTAATTATGCCCTTAAGTAATTGTGTAGAACTGCTTCCAGTTTAATACTCTGAAATATGCATCTCCTTCAGATTGCATCCATATGCCCATCACCCATTTCATGTAACTTATGAATTCATAATTTTGGAAAATTTTGCCTCACTCCAGTATATGTGTTATGCCCATTTCTGGCTTCTTTGTGTTTGACCTGTTTCTGAATTCAGTGATGATGTCTTCTTTACCTCTATTCCCCTTTCTTGTCCCAAGTGAGTGGTAAGAGAGTGAACGATAAAGAGGAGCTGCATGCCCCAGTCTATCCTGTAGTATGTCTATTGGGGTCAATACCTTTTAGCCACTCTAGTTGTTACAAGTGTGACTTCAACCAACTCTAATAATGGCACAATCCCCAGATGCTGTGCATAGCATCTTCATTATTGATGGACTCATTCACTCTTTCAAACACTAGTCAGCTTTTTATTGTACGAACTTGATTTTGTTAGGTTTATAGGTCTCATGCACAAAAAAACCTCTTTTGTTATTTTCTTTCTTAGTAAGAACTATAAAATAACCATAATCTTTTCTTAGTGTATCCAAAATACTCTGCTTGAAAATGTACTTAAATTCTAGAAAGCTTTATAAAAATTTAAATTACAATGGCACTGTCTTTTGTACTTGTCATTATCTTTCCTAGGCTTTGTCACTTCCATGGCAACACACACTGTATTTTACTTTGTGTTTAAAAATTATTTATGCTGAGCCATAAACTAGTTTTTTAAATGAATATTCAACAATGCCTTCCAAGTGGTGAAGTGTTCCAACTCTTGTCTTAACTCCTTCCCACACACAATTTCTAAATTCATCCTTTTAAGTTCAACTCTGATCATGTCACTTCTGTGCTCAAAAATCATCAATGGCTCCCCGTAGTTGACCAAGTAAGCCCACACTCCTTTGCCTGAACTCTGTACTCTTATTTCTGACAATCTGTTCCTACCCTGCTTTTATCACCTTCAGACACTGCTGAGCCTGGAAACCACAGATGGGATATGAAAAGTGGGCTAAACAAAATGACATTATTACATAACCAAAAAGGGAGCAGGAAAGTAAAGGGAGCAGTGATTGTTTAATTAAAAATCTCAGTGCCAGCAGGTCCCAGTTCACCTTCTCTGCAGTTCTTTGGGCATCCCTCAAAGTCTTGGGATGGCTTCTTCTCTCTAAGTGCTCACATACTGAAAGAGGAAGAATAGAGAGAATACGAGATAGCTTGTATCTGCTATCAAAAATAAGAAAATCTTCCCAGGATCTTCCAGCAAACTTTCCTTAACATCTGTGGGGCAGAGTGTGTTTCATGGAAGTATACATGCAGACCAAAGTCAGCCTGGATTGAAGAATAAGCAGGCATTGATGCAGAAAGGTGGAGATGGCTTTACTGCGTATGGGCAACTGTGTCATCCAGTCAACTAAGCTTCTGGGAATCATGTGGTTTGTTATTACTACAATTGCATGTAAGGACAATCACATTTGGGAAAGGCTTTTTTTACATCACATTCACGTATTGGTCCTGGATATGTCCAAGTCCACTCAACTCCAATTGGGTCTTTTTGCATCCCTTTGGCCTCTTTCTGGAGCTGAGTTCTGCATCACTTTCAAAAGGCTAAGCTTGCTCATGACTAACCTTTCCAAGAAATGCTTTCCAGGGAGCAGAAAACATTGGTGCAGGTACAGGAAGTCACCAGGCTGAGCTTTCCCTTCTAGGGATTAAAAGTCCACCATCAGCCCCAGACTTCACCATGTTTACCTCTCTCTACTTCCTAGGTAGATCCATCTGAATCACTTAACCTCTGCAGGTGTTTAGACACTTCCTGTCTCCGGAAGATGGCTGTGTTTATTCCTCCCTCCTTAAATTCAAGTGTGAGTTTGATTTATCTTGTTAATCAAATTACATTTTTTAAAATCAAGTTTTTGAAAAAAACGATGTCTTGAGTTGATTTTGGAGGGTAATCTATGAAGTAGGATTATTTTTGTTCACAAATTAAATAAAAACCTAAGTATAACTGAAGTTTTTATAGAATGTTTTATAATTTTCTTTGAAGCAAATTGATTACAAGTATATGGTGATAGACATTCCAATTGCCTTTAAATTCTTCACCCACATATGTAGAAATATTAATTTTGTAAGCATTAATATGCAAGTTAATGCACATACAAGGGAAATATGCAAGTTAATACCTATTTACAAAATAACTTCTAAATTATTCTGATGGATATATCACTGGACGTTTCTTCTTTGGAGATTTACAGAATTTTCTGGTTATATACCTAACACAGACAATCACTTATATAGAGGAAAAGTGATATGAGCCAAGCAAAATCCTTGCATTATTTAATTAACATTAATTATTTATCCATTACTCTAATTGATTTGCACTATACTTAGGAATAAAACAGTAAGGTGTAGGGCTTGAAGAATTTAATCTCTTGAATCTAGTAATGAATGAACATTTTCTCTCAATTGCTGTGTCCAATATGCATAGTTTTAAAGAGACACATGTTATCTCTTGCAATGTTTACATTATTTTGAAATACTATGCAAAACACACATAATTAAAATTTTTATTCTGTGATATCAATGAATGACTGAAGACAGAATTATCTGTTCATTAATTTGAATCAGACTGACTCTAATACCCAATTATTCTCTTTTATTAGATGCCATTTATTTTCCTATTAACTATATGTTATTTGATCTTGCTTTATTTTCACTCTTTCTGTCCTGCCTAAGAAGTAGGTATTTCCTATAAACATGTTGAAAAATTAGATAACAGATCTCTTTAAAAATTAACAGTACTTCCAAGTAAGAAACAAAAAAATTTTTGCTTTTATATTTTTAATTAATCTATTTAAATTTGTGTAAAGTAATTTTTTACAAATTTTCTTTTATTGGATGTACAATATATAATATCAAATAGCACATTGTTTTTTCCAAGCCTTATTTTGTTAACATTCTGCATAAACACGATATATACTTTTGTGCAAATTTTGTGTTCTTAACAATGTCACCATGAATACAAGCAATCTAATCGTCATTTCTAATGATTTGTAATAAATTCGTATATTTCAGCTGGCTCAGGAAATTTATAGTCAGTGAAGACTTTTAATCTCAAAGAACCTCTGAAAATGGATTTATTTGAAAGCTCCCTGCTATTCTAGAAAATTCCTTTTCTTGCTTTATGCTTCTTCAGAAAGTGCCCCTGTGACTGCCAGGTGGCCGACTCCCTGAATTTGCCTCTTCTCCTAGGGTAGCACCCAGGGAGTCTTCCTGAGCCAAGAAACTAATCTCCTCCCTGTGACTTGTGCAATGTGTGGACTCTGTCTGAGCTGAGAGTAGAACCTCTTGGCTGATAAAGTGTGGTGACACTACACATGCTCACACGCACTGATAGACACAAAAACTGAGAAAATGAAAAAGAGCAAGCATTCCATGTAAATAAACTAATGATGTAACTTGGCAGGAGAAGAGATTAAAAAAAATCTCACAATTTTACAAGAAGTTTTTACCTGCTGTCTCCACACAAATTCAGAAATCTTTATCCCAGTTTTTTTTCAGAATGCAGACTCTAATGAGCTCCACCTTTGGCTGGTATCTTCAATAAAGAAAGACAGTGTAGTATGTCTTCCCAGAACAGCATTTTCTATTGGGTAAAGTGCTTGATAAGGAAAAAGTACTGAAGTACAAGCCCAGTGTACTCTCCAATTGTGCTGTGCACGATGACAGGAGACTGGCATAGAGACTGGTTTTGGTTACCTTGACAGTCACTCTCCTTCCCTCCCCTTGGCGTTGGGGATGGGTCTGCATCACAGCCCTTTTATCTGTCTGTGGAGACACTGCACATCTTTTGTCTTAAATCATGGCCTAGCTTCTGTTTATAAAGATCACGGAGGTTTACAGTTCCAGGTGCAATTCATCACATTTGTGTACTCTTATGGCATTTGAGGTGAGATATACTTAGATCTATGTCATATTGAAGATCCAACTGGAGACTTTCCCAATATTAGTAGACAAATGCTATAATTCAGAAGACTTCAAGAGTCCACTCTTCACTAGATATTCTGGGTACAATTACTTTCTGATGCTAGTCAAGGTTCTAAATTCCATCTACTTCTTCTGACAATACTTTGCCTTTGATGGGGTATGTGCTGTTACAATGTTGACTCAACTGGGAGGTATTGGTGATAAATACTGAAGTGAGTAATATACTTTTTTAGCATAAACATTAAAGATGTACTCTTTTAGCTAAATTTGACATGTCTATCAGACATATGAGGTGTATGATTATAAGTTTATATTATACGTTCTTCTGGAACCATGTACTTCTCTTTTGTAGCATTACTATATTATAGCACTCTTAAAATTAGTATTTCTATAATGAATCTGGGAGCCCTACACATTTTGTTCATTATAGCTTCTTTATTACCTAGTTATATAAAAACTGAAATGCTGTTTGCTGAATAGGACAATTACATATTACTTATCTTTTCCCAATGAAAAGAATAATTTAAAATTATCAATCTTTTCTAAATTATCAAGTGTAAGTGTGGAAGTAAAAAATAAATGAGACCCTGAATACAGAGAAGATGAAATGACATCCTCACCTTTCTCGTAATCAAATAGCCCTGAAAGAACCCACAGTTGTGTAAATGTGATTAGGCAGATGTAAGACAGTGGCATGCTTGTCAACAACTTTCTCTCATCTCCTCTGAAATGGAAACAAATATAACACCTACACAGCTTTCACAGATACTTTGTACAAGAGGTCAGTAGAATAGCAATGACTTCTTACATATAAAAGAAGGAGAAGAGAAAGAGAAAGGAGAGGGAAGAACACAAAGGGAGCCGAGCAGTCTTCTGAATTCTATACACACAAACACCCACATAAAAACATTCTGCTAAAAAAACCCCAACAGAGAAAATTAAGGAATTTGGGAAAAGGCAACAATGAATGACATCCATATACTTATTTCCAGGATAGACAATGTATCATAAAGTCATTACTATAATAAAATTCTGGCTCATTTTAAAATGTTAATGTATTTTTGTAGGTTTATGAAAAATAAGCCTGGTAAGTTCACCTTTTCATTGATAAGCATTTGAACGTCTAGTTTAAATGTTAAGTGAAGGAGTTTGCTTCGTTTTTCTTAAAAGTATGTTGAACCTAATATGAGAGTCCTGAGAGGCAACACTTTGGTCCTCCTGCAAAACAATTGGCTTGTGTTTGTCAGGACAGGAAGAAGCTGATGGTCTAGCCATTCAAGTTGAATCCTCCTTTCTCAGTGTAGATGTCCCAGGTCTACAGTGTCCTCTTTCTCACTTTCCCCTAACTGGACTCTACTTACACAGGAGCATCACTGTTGATATAGAATTGCACAGAGGTCAGAAGAGAAGAGGAAAGTGAATTTAGTCACTGTTCACAGTGTCTCCTCACCTGTGCCCATTAGGCTCATTTCTGCTTCTTAGCCACCAGTTTCCCCATCTTAGTCTTTGCAAGTTCAACAAAAAGCCTTTAAAGCCTTCTTTTTTTTTTTTTTCTTTGTGGTACTGGAGCTTGAACTCAGAGCCTTCACCTTGAACCACTCCACCAGCCCTATTTTTGTGAAGGGTTTATCGAGATAGGGTCTCGTGAATTATTTACCACCTGAGTAGCTAGGATTACAGGTATGAGCCACTGACATACTTTCAGCTTGTCCAGTGATGTCTATAAAAGCATGGAGTGAAAAGGCAATAAGGGATTATGTACGTTTTGAGTAGGTAGAGGAGCGTACTAAATGCAGTGTATGCTTGGTCAAACCACAGGAAATGACAATGTACCTGCTTTTGACATACAGGAATAACTTCAGATTGTTCATCTTAATACTTACATTTATCCAAGTACCACTTTAAATTCAAAATAATGAAGCTCTTGCCTACACTAAGCCAGAGTGGGACTCATAACATTTGTCAGAGTTTTAACACACACAGAGTTGTGCTTGAAAGTTTGAATTGATAAAACTTGCATCGCTAACAAAATGTTTCAGGATGCCATCAGATATTGCAGTTCAAGTGTGCTCTATAGCTGTGGCTACCTTATGCTGCTCATCCTCCCAGTAACAACTGAAAGTAACACAAAAATGAAAAGAAGAGCTAACTGTATGTATCCATGCTGAATGGTGACAGGCCGAATATATCTTTTTGGCACACTTAGCACATAGTTTTCCATGTACACAATAACCAGTGTTCACTCCATAGAGGTGTATCAACTTTGGCTAAATCAATGTTCATTTGTGTATATTTACACAACAACGCCATTACAATTAGAAGGAAAGTCAGTATTCCCTTTTCTTTCTCAGTTTTTGTTTTCTTTGGAATTAATAATTGCTTTTTTTTCCCATTTGCTTGGTTTCCTATGTATCACAAATCTCCCATCATGCTGAAAGTTTCTTTCAAGGCAGTTGGGCAAATAGGTATTCTATTATTTTTAATTTTTTTTCTTACACCCTTTCCTCCATATAGGAATACCTATCACTGTGGTTCATATCTAAATGGATTACTCTGAAGGACTTTGTTTTAGCAGTTACTCTGGGATTTTCCTCATTGTTCTGGAAATTCTCTGATTTTTCACATTGTTTATCTTTTTTCCTGGCTCCTATTTTTTGTTTATTTATTTATTTTTAAGTAGAGTATGGTCTCATTAGCATTCCAAAAAAAGAAAAGGAAAAGAAAAAAGGCTCAAAGGAGGCAAATCAATGGATGATTTGTATGTCTGAAAACATCTTAATTCCAACTTTAAAATTAAATGATACTAGATAAATATTTCACAGGAGAAATCTTTGCTCAAATCTTGAGACGTTGCTCAATCAACTTAGTTTCCAAAATAGTAATCTATAAATCTGATATGGTTGCCCCAGAAAGCTGCAGTTAATTGTTAGTGCTCTCTCTGGAAATAAATTTGACTACTTTCTGTTTATTTCTACTCTTCTGAAGTTTTATTAAGTCTAGGTATCTTTTTTTCTTTTGTCTTAATTGTATTCTGCATTTAGTGGACACTTAATTTTGTACCTCAGATCTTTCATTCCTAAGAACTTTTTTGTAATATTTGTTAAATGTTCTCATCACCATTTTCTCAATTTCTCCTTTCTAGGACACTATTCTGATTTAGAATCTTCTGTACTTGTCATCTATATTTCTCATATTTCTCTTTTATTTTCCATTTGCTTGTCTTTTTTCTATTTGTCAAAGAAATTCTTAAACCCTATGCTTTCAAACTGTGTTCATTCATTTAAAAATCCGCTTATATTTAAATGCCCAGGGCCTCACAAGCTCTCAAAATGTCCCCTCTCCTCTTGCTTCCTCTTTTTTCTGTTCCTTGTCTTCTTTCTTCTTTTATTTTCTCTTCATTTAGCACCCAATCTTTGTGTAAAGGATGCAGAACGCTTTCTATTTTCTGAACATATAATTGCTGATGTTCTTTGATTTCACTTTGGTTTTCTGAAGCAATTTTCAACATAAGCTGTCACGTAGCAGATAAAATTATCTTTAAAGATATAATTTAAAAAATATTATTTAAAACACACTCCTTAATGCATTTTACTTCTCACTTTATCAACATCCATTCCTGAGATTATTCTTTTCTTCATCCCTGTTCTAAATTATCTCGCTTTGTTTTTTATATGTCCTTTTAATTGATAGTCTCCACTCTGCTCCCCACTCAAAATAAGTCCTCCGAAAGATGGGACTTTCTCTGTCTTACTCTCACTGATTTTCAGCATTGAGAATAGGGTTTGGCAAATACACTATGACAGATGAGTAGATTAATTAGAAAATATCCTGACTTTCACTGGGAAGTGATAAAGATACGAATTCCTTGTATTAAGGATTGTTGCTAGGTTCCTGCCTTGGTCTCCTTTCCTCTTAGTCTACTGAACCAAAATGTACAGTATTCAAAACTAACAGGAGACTCTAAGAACACCAAGTAGAGAGTTAAGGGAAATATGGGTAAGAAGAATCTACATGTTCTGCTTTTGAGTCAGCCACAAGGCCTGCATGAAATTCAAGCAATTCTAGTATGAAAAGAAAATGGAAAAAAGTAAACAATAAGGAGCCCGTGAAAAGATCCTAGAACCCAATGTCAGTAGAATGGTGCTGAGCAGAAGATTCAAGCATGAGGAAGAGAAGAGTAAATGGTAAAAATAAAAGCATAATGAGAAAATATCAGACTCCAGACAGGACAAAGGCTTCCTCACAAGTACTAGGAAGGGGTTCTTCCAGGTACTGAAACTTTGATTGGCACATGAGCGATGTGCAGGACCAGTCTGAAAGTGCCCTGGAAGCATTTACTACATCCTAGATGGAAGGATCGTGTTGGTGATGTGAGATGGCTGCACCTCCTGGCTCCTCATGAAAAGGAGGCAGGAGGAGAGACGGACAGAAGGCACAGGATGAGGAAATCACACTCCTTCTAATGACCACCACACCACCCCCCCCCGCCACCGAGTCACTTACTGGTGTAAAACACTTGCAGAGTAGTGACGTCGGAACAGTTGGTGATCCTTAGCGAAGCAATTGACAGTACTTTACCCACAGAAACCAAGGACCACCGAAAACCGGAAATTCACTGCTGGACCCGGTATGCTCACTGTGCTGGCCCCTGGGGTTTCACCTCTCTCTCTTTCAACCTTGGAATCTGGCACAGTTGGCCTAGACACAAGTCCAGATTTCCCCACTCTCTTTTTCTGTGAGGAAGTAATTTGGCCAGGTGTCTAACTCATTTCTGAAAGCACCAGTCTTTTTTTTTTTAATTTTTTAAAAAATTTTTTATTGATTTATTATTCATATGTGCATACAAGGCTTGGGTCATTTCTCCCCCCTCCTCCCACCCCCTCCCTTACCACCCACTTCGCCCCCTCCCTCTCCCCCCCACCCCCTCGATACCAGCAGAAACTATTTTGCCCTTATTTCTAATTTTGTTGAAGAGAGAGTATAAGCTATAATAGGAAGGAATAAGGGTTTTTGCTAGTTGAGATAAGGATAGCTATACAGGGAGTTGACTCACAACCTTCTAGGTTAATTCTTTTTGCTCTAACCTTTTCTCCAGTTCCTGGTCCCCTTATCCTATTGGCCTCAGTTTGAAAGCACCAGTCTTGAATTACATAAAAGAATATAACAGCAGAATATCACATGAAGTAATGATTCAAGTTGATAAGACTGAAATTTAAATTAAACCATGAATTTAAATGAAGAAAAAAATAGGTGTTTTTAAAGTCATAGTATTCAACCATACCTTTAGAATCATGAATGGTACTAGACTAAAAAGTTAAAGATTAAATTTTCGTATTTTTCTTACTGGACATACAAAGGAAAATTCTGATATACTTTGTTTTTACTAGATAAAATAAAGAAAAAAATATGAAATCTGACCTTGACATTCTTTGTTTCAACAACCTGGAGACCCAAAAACTCCTCCACACCTGCCTTACACACTTGATCCTCCACCCCCACCCTGGCTCAGTTCATTCTTATATGGAGAGAAAAGGGACATTGAAAGCCAAACCATTGCTACACCTTACTCCTCAGGCCTGCAAGTTTAAAATTATTTCCATTGGAAACAACACAGTTGGGGAAAGAGCCAACAATTTCTCCATAAAGGGGACCAAGGAAGTAATCAAAGAAATAACATTTCGGTTGTTCCTTTACAGGTACACGTATTTCTGAAATGAAGATGTAAACAAAAGTGCATTGTAAGTAGTAATAACTGCATGGCAAAAAGTAAGGAGGCATAAATGTTTTGGAGATCTTTAATGATCATAAAGAAAAAGTCCAATTTCTATGAAATTGCTACTACCTTGTGATGACCAATTTACTTTGGGTTTCCTGTTGGAGACCATGCTGTGTAATGAATATCAGAAGTTCATGAACTTATGGCCATATTACTTGGAAGGCCGAGTATCTGGTTATGGGTGTGATACTGCAGGCGGTGTCCTCCCAGCATTGTTCTAAGAACCATGAATTCCTTGCACACATGATTATTCTGACACTCAATAGTGCTACATGCTGTTTTGCAGAGCAGAGAAACTCAAAAATATATTTTGTTTTGCACAGAGGTTAATTACTACACATGTTTCATGATCAATAGCTATCCACAGCAACTCAATAAATACTGAGGGAGTTAGGCATTCAGGGTCTGAGTCTTTTCTCAAAACCCCAGACTTCCCCTTTGCTTTCAAATTTCAACTTGACTCCGAGTCTTTCTTTTTAATGCACACACCATCTCTCTTCTCTCTAGGTCTGTGACAGTTTCCCATGAACCACACCTGAATTTGACAAATTCTGCAGAAAGGCTAAGTGGCCATAAGGTGGTCTCTTTTTCCACTCAGAGTCTGGAAGGTGTGGAATGGTTCAAGGAACTCAGGGAGAGAGGAGAATGGATGTTGAGAAAGCTCATGTCTGAAGATCTATAAATATTTTTTAATCCTGAAATCTCAGACACATTAACTTCCACTTAAGGCCAAAAAGCATTTATGGCATGCTCACTAAGTCCAGGGAGTACTCTGAAAATTAAAATGGTTGCTGATCTCAGACATCACAGGTGAGGGTAATATACCAGATTGTCTTCCTTGACATTTATGGAGAGCAAATAGGCTTTTGAATATCCAAGTCTATAGATGCCCAAGTCTGTATTCCAAATGGTATTTGCATAAAACCTGGTCATATTAGCCTGTATACCTTTATTTGCCTAATATAATATACCTAATATTCTTAATATTATGTTACTTATAATACACAAATACAATTTAAATTCTATGTAAATAGTTCTTATAATGTATTAGTTAGGAGGCAATGGGAAGAAAAAGTCTGTGCATGAATATTCAGTACAGGTGCAACTCTTTTTTTCCCAAATATTTTTAATGTGTGGTTGGTTGAATCCATGGTTGTGATACCCACCACACTATGGGCAGACTAGCTATTTGGCTTGTCATTTGTTCACATTCCTGACCGGCTGGCTGACTGAATGAAGACGTGAATGGATACTCAATAACCTTGGTTCATAGAAGAGTGAAGGATGTCTGTGCATACATCAAGCAGTGTCAGGAGCAATTAGAGCATCTATTTGCTATCAGCTAAGGAGATAGAATAGATATATATTTGACCAAAAGGATAAAAAGTAAAAATAGTGTCTTTTCAAGTTCTATAGTTTTAATCTTGATTCAGTATTCCACACCCAATTTGTCCTTCCTGTTCCCTAATGACTAACTGCTCCTTTGGAGTGGAATTCAGACAGGGATGCTGCACTAAAGGGCACCAGGAGTAAGGAGAAGCAGCACAGGGCATTCACTGTGACCTCAAGAGGGAAAGAGGAAGGGATTACTGAAGGAGAAAATGAGACATTTTTAAACAAATAAAAACCTTCTTATTACATGCCAATGAAAAACTGAGTCTTCCATGAATTTTAGTTTCCATCACAAATATTTGAGGAGGAAAAACTCCTTAAAAGTCATACCACATTTTATTAAATATTAGTATTTCATTAAAGAAAGCAATGGTAATATCAAGCATGACATGGAAAGAAAAAACAGCTCACTGCAAATGGAAATTTGATCAAGCGCATATAAATTAGAAACATTTTAAAATATCTTAATTAAAATTACAGGTTTTATTCCTATTTCAGGATGTACTGTACTTGAGAGTTCACATGTTATGAAGAATATACTATTAACACATTGAAAAGTAGAGTCGAGTTTAATCCTAAATAGCAAATAGCGGTCAAGTTGAGTCCATAGCTCTGGATTCCTATCGTCAGTACTTGGCATTAGTACTTGGTTAGCTCCTCTTGCCCTTTGCTTAATCAGTCCATCAACTCTGTTCTCCTTCATGCTGTTCCGTGAATTACAACAAATTGACTTCATCATTCTTACAGCTGTGTCATCAGGCCCAGAACAGAGTACTCTAGGTGCAGGACAGTGTCCGAAAATGAAGTGTAATGCTCCTCTTCCATAACATAATGTCCAAATTGTATCACAAGAGTCCATTAGTTTTCTTTTGTTTCAAATCACCAGACAAGCTAATATGTATATAATTTTGACCCTAATAAAATCACTTTTTGAAATAATTTTGCAATGGAATTTTGTGTATTAAAATTTCTAGACTCTCAAGTAATTGACATGAATTATTTATGGATCTAGGCCTTTGAAAATCTATAGCTTAGGAATGGAAATATTTTACATATAATATCTTAAATAATATATCATTATCATCAAAACAGCAGTGTTATCATTGCTATTGCTAAAAAACTGCATATTCATTTTACCTGTCCTTCCTACTTTGTAGACCTGCCTCTCAGGTGTGATAACACGACAAGGACCTCCATTTCCCTGACTCTTCTGTGAATATATGAGGCATCATGCTTGATCCATCAGTACAATGCAATGTGCCTTTCTTCTGGACCAAATAGTCTAATGAAAAATGGTGCCTACCTCACATTCTTTCCTCACTGAACATCTGCATGAAAGGAATCTGAGGCTGTAGACATCAAAACAGGAGAGCCCTTCCTCCAGAGGAAAGAAGCCAGCTTTCCACTGCATAGCCAGTAAGACATACATTTCAAAGGTTGGAGCTGAGACTGGGGGTTAGTTTGTCATGGCAGTTTAACATAACCCTAATATTTTAGCAGAGCACTGTCAAACGGATGCTTCCTGGTGCCAACCCACTATTACCTTGAAATGGAGATTCCTCCCTGGGTCAGTCAGGGCTCTCCAGGGAAACAGAAGTAGTAGGATAGATAGAATTTTCAGATAGATGATAGTTAGACAGACAGACAGACAGATGGAACTCTAGTTTATGTAATTGAACTGGCTCATGTTGTTTTGGGCCTGGCAAGTGTGAAATCTGTAGCACCGAGCAGCAGGCTAGAAACTCAAGTGGTATTTCTATAGTATAGTATTGAGACAGAATTCTTTCTTCTCTGAAAATCTCAATGTTTGTTCTTACAATCCTGGACAGATTGAATGAGCCACACTTCCACTGTAAAAGGTAGTTTCCTTGAATTATGGTTGCTTGATTGCAAATACTAATCACATCTACAAAGTACCTTTCCAGTAACATCTAGAATAGTGTTTGAACAAACAGCTGGGTGCTATAACCTAGCCAAGTTGACACATGCAGCTAACTATCCCACTCCCCATAGTCGTGCTGATGATTGTGAGGGCCAAGAGCCGTCTTCAGTTCCCTGTCCCAGAAGAAGTGCACACCTGATCTAGGGAGAATACAGACAGGGCCTGGCAAGCAATTTATGTTTTGTGACTTAGATGGAAAAAATATATTATAGCAAAAATATTTTTACTTCAGGAGTATGCAATTGGAACATATCAAAGGTAGATAAACAAACCAGGGAGGCAAAAGGTGAACACTTGTTTAAGTCAAGGCCAATGCAGTCTAAATTACAGATGAATTAAAATCATAAAGAAATGATGAATAAAGAGTATTCAGTCACTGAAAGGAAGTACCTGGTTTTTGAGCATCAAAAATAACATGAGATAAAAATGGAGACAAAGTGAAAGAGAATAACAATTCGCTAAGCAATCTAGGGGTGATTTAAAATATATGGCAGGATGTGTGTAGGTGCTATGCAAATATTATGCCATTTCATTTAAGGGACTTGTGAATCTACATGTGTGCTATCCAAGGGGTTTCTGGAAGCAATTCTCTGTGGAAAACAGGGATATCACTGTCCTTGGTAACTGGTGGGGTGCTGACATCAAAAAGGAAAAATAAACATGGCTTCAACGTTCCCGAGTTAAGCAATTAGCAGACATTAATGCTCTGTACAAGAATATCAATGCAAATATCTTATGGCTTTAGTCTAATTCAAAAGAAAACATAATAGGATTATTTTGAATTGAACAAACACATATTAATTCTCATGTAATCTGGAGTAAGAACTAGAATTAAAAACATTTGTAAAAGGAAAGATTCATAGTTAGAGTTACCCTTAATGTTATTTAAAATTGTATTTACAAAAGCGAGGATCTGAGAGGATTTGCTGTTGCCACACAGATGTGGGAAGAGAGAACCAGCTGCATCCCACTTGCTTGTCTTTCTTCTTGAAATTCCTGGGAATTACTAGATGTGGAATTACTTGGATGCTACCACAGGAAACAGGACTGCCAAGACCTCTGTTTGAGAAGGGAAAATCTGAAGGGTACATCTTTGAACTTGGTTGACCTTAAAATTATATGACATTAAGCCAGCACCATAAACTGACAAGGTTGTACATCCAGCTAACTAGTGTCTTGATTGGAACACATTTTATTTTAAGTCATCTAAATTTAACATAAATATTTAATCAAAGTTGCCAAGTGTGCTTTGAAGTATCAAACAGCAGTCATTTCTCAACTCAGGTGTCTAGACTAATCAAACCTTAAGAAAAAGTGCAACATTCATAATGATACCATCATTTTATTGAATCATTCCAGTTAAATTTGATTTCAGTTGAGAAATCACAACATTTGCTTTTCTCTGATAAAAATGCCAGTAGGGCTATAATTTTCATTTTGATTGAATAGTACACAACCTGTCATGCTTGGGGTTCCATATGAAATTCAAAATCATGTGACTTTCATTTAGTCTTATATTTTGTGATCTTTTCTTTAAGCTGGAAATGGAAAGGGGAAACATTTTTCTCCTCAATTTTCTACCTGTCACTTAGGCCAAGCTATACTTCTGCCTTGCTAAAAGAGGTAAATCTTTGGCCAAAGCTGTTAAACTGTGCAGAAAATATTCCCAAAATTTTATTCATGAAATATTAAGAAAATAAAGTTATTGACACCTAGAGTTGAGAAAAAGATTAAGTGAGATGATATGAAATTGATTTTTTTTTTCATTGTTTCACTTACATGAGGACAGCCACAGTTCAAAACTACTAACATTTAATTTTTATTTTTGAGAGAAGGGGAGAGAGAGAGACCATATTCATATAACTTTCAATGTAGCATATTGTTGCAATTGTTTTATTAATGTTAACCTTTTCCTGTACCAAATTTAAAATTTATCATAGCTATGAGGCATATATGCATAAAAAGGTATATATGTAAAGCCCAACACCATATCCCACAGATGTAGTCCCCCCAGATGAGGGGGGACTACTATACATAAGGCTGTTTATGGAAGCATTATTAGGAAAATAAAGAAACTACAAAACTGTGAAAACTTCTATTATAATGTTATTGAAACAACCTTTCTTTGTATGCCATGCTAACTTTTCTAAAATGTTTTAACATACTTGATTATCTTGAGACAGACACTTTTGGATATTGGTTGACTCCTGAATGTTCTATACTTAGACATTAAAAATGTTTACCTGTCTTTAGTACTAACAGATGTCTTAAAATGAGTTGCTCTTGGTTTGGGACAAGGTTTTTATTGAAATCAAAAGAATGTTTCTAAACTTTAGTAGAGAAGGTTTGGCATGTAATTCTCCAGCAATAGAATCTAGGAGAGAGTCTGGTCCAAGGTTTAGCAAATGAGGGAATTGAATAAGGCCTTCAATTATTTTCCAACCCAAAGCATTATTGAGACTTGTGTCCTGGGTATCGTAACAGCTGTGAAGGGAACACGTGGCTGTGAAGTAAAGCCATTACTGAGTTCGGAGAGGGGAAGGTTCATGTATTCCTGTGGAGTGGTAAGAATTGTACCACAAGCATCACTCTAGCATGGCCCCTCAAGAGAATGTGCTCAGCATGGTCTACGTGCTGACAAGGCAGACCTGCAGACATTTCTGCTCCATTGGGTGAGGTCACATTCTTTCCCTCAGATGAGAGCCTGATTGGTCCCCCTGGTTCCCAGTGTCCCCATGAAGAGGTGCAAAATGAGCAACAGTGAATAAGAGGTAATATGGTGGTATCAGTTCATTGCAAGAGCAAAATCCTCAACTCCAACCACTTGCAAGTTCAGAATTGCCTGGGTAAGTTTGAGGCAATGTTGAAAAAGAAGCCAAATGATGGAGAGCAGGTGAATGAGTAGGACCAGGCCAGGAGTGTGGGTGATGTGGCAGTGAGGATGTGGCCTGCCTGGCCTTAGGAGAACGAGGCAGGAGATATAGGTGTCCAGATGTTGGGTTTTAGAAAGCTGCAAATTTTAAGATGTGCTTCATAATTTTGTCTACTAATGTAAGGATGTGCCTCCCAAGGTGTTGCTTTAAGGCCTGTCACCTGGTACACGGGCCTGGAGAGGAGCTGGTGTTTTTAAAGATGAACGTAAAGTTGCTCACGTCATACTACGACCTTGAGGAGACAAGAATTCACCTGCTCTTTATGAACAGCCTGCTTCTCCTGAGACAGGAGTTGACATTGGCTTTGTAGGTAATGTGGTTTACAATTTAAGTTTATTTGATATTGTTATCAACTGTGGCTTGGGGCTTTGGGGCCACAATAAAGTGATCATCAGATTTTAAATTATGTGAAATAATGGCCAATTTAGATGAGAACTAATTTTCCAGTTATCAAACTCAAAGCCTCAAATTGACTTTTTTAATGCAGCAAGTTTTTACCTGCTACTATCCTATAAACTCACATCTCTTCCCTCATTTTGTGGCCAGCAGATTATGAGTAAAATTCCACAGAGTGCTCAGTATTCATGTGTTTGTGGAGATGACTCATACTCAAAAGATAGCAGCAATGCCTCTTCAAAAATTAAAATATCCATCCTACCCTAAATAATCTATAGATGCAATACAATCCCTATCAAAATTCCAATGTTATTCTTCATGGAAATATATTTAAAAATCTTAAAATTCATATGGGACCACAAAAGATTCTGATTACCTAAAATAATTGTGGAACTAAAAACCAAAGCTGTGAGCATCACGTTACTTAACTTCAATATATGCTACAAAGCTATTGCAACCAAAACAGCATAGTACTGGCATAAAAAGGACACTGGCCAATGGAACAGAAAAGGCTCCCAGAAATAAACCCACACATATTTATGACTGATTGATTTTTTAGACAAAGACACCAGCAAACCACAATAAGAATAGGAGAGTCTCTTTAATAAATGATGGTGAGAAAATTAGAGACCCCTATCTCTCACCATGTATAAAAATCAACTCAGAGTGGATGAAAGATATAAATGTGGAGCTTAAAACTATGAAAACACAGAAGAAAACATAGAAAATGCTATGTGACATTGCTCTTGCCAAGGCTTTTTAGGTAAACCTCTAAAGAACAGGTAACAAAGACACAAACAGACAAGTGCAATTACATCAAACGAAAAAACTTCTTCACAGGAAAAGAAGCAACCAGAGGAGTGCAGGGACAACCTACAGAATGGGAGAAAATATTTTTAAACTATACATATGACAAGGAGTTAATATCCAGGAAGTCAAACAACTCAATAGCAAAACCCAAAAAATCCAATTCATAAAGAGGCTAAAGACATGGATAGACTACCTTTGAAAAGGGGACACAGAATGGCCAATGGATATATGAAAAAATGTCAGGGACATGCAAAGCAAACCACAATGGGCTATCACCTCAGTGCAATTAGGATGACTATTACCAAAAGAAGATAAAAAATAAACATCAGTAAGGATGTGAATAAGGGAAACACACACAGCATTGGGGGGAATATAAATTACTAAAATCATTGGAAAGCAGTCCAGAGTTTCCTCAAGAAAAACAAAACAAAACAAAACTAAGTCAGGGGATTATAACTAGTGACAGAGTGCTTGCTACTATTGGAGTTTGATCTCCAGCACTGGAAAAACAATTAAAAGTATGCCATATGATCCAGTGATACCAGTCCTGGATAAATATCCAAAGGACTGTAAGTAGAGACACCTGCACACCTATGTTTATTGCAGAATAAACAACAACCAAGTTATGGAAACAGCCAAGATGCCCTGCAACTGAAGAATGGATAAAGAAAATTTGGTGTATATACATAATGGAGTATTATTCAGCCATAAAGAAGAATGAAGTTATATCATTTGCAGGAAGTTGATGAAACTGGAGATCATGATTTTAAGCAAAATAAGCCAGATTCAGAAAGAAAAATTTCACAAGTTTTCTATCAATCTCAGAACTTAAACCATATATATGCATATGTATACATATATATATACATATATGCACATACATATACAACACAAATATAATATGGGATTAGTGAGTGGGAGGGGAAAGAGAAAAGAGAGGGTGACAGGAGGGTGAATAATATGGAAGTACATTGTGTCTAGGTGTGAAAAATAGCATGATGAACGCCATTAAAAACTGTTAAAAATGGGGGGGATGGGAAAATTAAGTTATAAAACAGGTTAACTTGATCCAAGTGCAATATACACATGCATGGAAATACCACAGTGAAACCTCTTTGTAAATCAATATGCAGTAATAACTTACAACTAGAACTACCATAAGACCCAGCAGCCCTGCTCTTGTCTGCATAGCCTAAGGCAATGAAATCAGAGATAAAAGAGACAGCTACACTGCCACGTTTACAGCAGCACTGTTCACAATGGCCAGGAAACAGCTGATGTAAGCAGTCTCATCAGTGGAGTGCATGGACAAGGGTGTGACATGTATCACATATAAGTCAGTGAAATACTACTGAGCCTTCCAAAGAGTGAGACCCTGTCAATACAGTGACATAATGAATTTGGAGAATACTGTGTTAAGTGAAAGGCTGGCACAGAAAGACAACATGGGATTTCCCTCATATTCACATATGGAATCAGAATGCTGATGTAACTTGAGAGTGCAATGGTGCTTACTCAGAAAGTGTTTCGGGGAGTGCGGACAGTCAATAGGTGCAATGTTATAGTTGGTGTTTATTGCAGAGTACAGAGAATAGAGTTAAAAATAATGCATTCTATATTTCAAAATTGCAAGAAAACAGTATTCTGAATGTTTTTGCCAAGAAGAAATGATAAATGATGGAGGTAATAAATATAATAATTACTCTGATTTGATTTCTATGCAATATATGCATAAATTCAAATATAACATTGAATCACATAAATATGTACAATTAGTATGTCAATGAACAATAAAAAAGGTAAAAAGAAGCATTTAGCTTTCTTAGTCCCCCAAGTTCTTCATATTTTTTGTTTCTAAAGAGAATGATTTTTACACATTATTGTTTAACTAATGTGCGTTGTTCTCTGAAAATTGTTTTATGTGTATGTGTATACATCATCTTCCTTTTATAATCAAAATGCTTGTCAAGTAGTGTTTATGTTTTCCTATGGATGTTTTTTATAGTTCCATGAGATCAGAGGTCTAAATTATATCAAGATGATTCATAAATTAGTTATTTTTGTATTTTAGGCAAATTTTAGTTAAAAATTGTAATCTATTGTTCCTTAATTTTGTATCACTGAAAATTAGATTTGATTTTTCTAATCTGAATGGTAACTCCTTTATGTGCAATTTTACAGTATAAAATGAAAATCCTTCATATTTACTGTGTACCTTTAGAAAATTGTTTTGGAGTTAATAACAATTTTTGAAAACATGGATTTTTATCAAGAATAGAGCTCAAAGCTCTAAGTGAGAGTGGGAGGTCTGGCTCAACAAGTAGAATACCTGTCTAGCAAGCCTGAGGCACTGACTTCAAACCCTTTGTACTGCAAAAACCAAACCAAAATGAAACAGATAAAGCAAAAACAACTTGCCAGAGATACCACTGGCCAAGCACAGTGGCTCAAGCCTGCAATCCTAGCAACTTGAGAGGTGGAGATTGGGAGGACTGCCAATGACGTGCAGCCCACCCAAGAGTTGGTGAGCCTCCATCTCTACTGCAATGACTGGCTATGCTGGCTTGGTGGCTCCTGCTCATCATCTCAGCTATTCTGGGAAACACAAGTAGCAAGTTCAAGACTGAGAGGCTGGAAAGAGGGGGAGACAGCACTGTCCTCCAAAATACCCTACACAAAACAGGGCTGGTGGAGTGGCTCAAGTGGTAGAGCACCTGCCTAGCAAGCACAAAGCCCTGAGTTTAAGAGAAAAGAAAAGAAAAAAAATCCCCCAAACAACAACAGCAACAAAAATCCTCTAACTGATTTTGTTAGGGACTCACTTACTAAATGGCTCATTTTAAGGACAAAAGTTTTAGGAACAGTAAAAAAGAAAAAAAGTGATAATCACCAAATTGTACAGACTTGTCAGGCACAGATATTCTTGTGTGCTCACCAATTAAGATCCACAGTCTATCAAAAAGCCAAACTCCAAGAAAGGATACTTTTACAAAAAGCATTGCAAATTATAAGTTAGAGAACACTCAAATCATCAAAAGATGGGAGATGATTATATTACAATAACAATCTTATCTTCCTTGTTTTTTAACAGGAATGAAAATAAGTACAAGAGGAAAAAGCAAAAATTTAAATGACAATCCTATATTTACTGAAGTGATGATTTATAAAATGGATTGAGTCTGATGAGTATTGGGTACAGGTTGCCAGGGATACAAAGATGACTAAAGGATGGTTCTTTGAAAAGACAGTTATGTAAACACAATCATTTCTGTGTAAAAGTGATTGTCTTGGTTTAGGGAAAGGGTGTGAGAAAATACTTCTTTATTTCTTTTCTGGATTTCTCAACAGGTATCTGTTAGCCTCAGGATTATATTCTTGGCTGTTTTACCATTGCTGACTTTGATAAAGTCTTGTAAATTTTCCTGTACTCTGTTTCAATTGTCAAATATAAACTGAAGTCTGTAATCTACACCTCCAGCTAGATGCATGTATCCCACAATGCAGGACCCTTTCCAAGCCATGTCTAGACCCACTTCAGATTCCTAAACAGGAAACAGAACTCACTCCCCTCATCCTTCTTACATTTAATTGTCTCTGGTCTCAATAATTCACTCATTCCCTATGGCCTGTGGAACTCTAAGTCAGATGCAGAATAAAACTTTAGGAATAAAGTTTAACAAGACAAAATATGCATTTGTGGAGCTTACAACTTTGTCACACATGGGTACACAGAAAACCAAACTATCACTATTGTGATTAACTATTTGGCTTATAGATGGTTCTAAACAAACCAACCAAGTCAAATACAATAGTCCAGGTCACTAGGCAGACATGATATTAGGGATTCGCTTTGACTGGGAAGTCAGTAAAGAACTCTTTATCAAGCTATCCTGAGTTCAAGTCAGAATAACCAGCATGGGTGTAGGAAACTGAATAAAGGGGAACATTGGAAGTTGTAAACAAAACATAGCAGAGACTTAAACTCATAAAACAGTCACAGAATTTTGCCATTAGACCGTCTATTGATATGTTTCAAAGAATCAGTAGCTTGGAAGATGAACAAGCAAGAGGAAAAGGGGGAAAGGAGAGGATGATGGGGGGAGTGAATATGATTGAAGTGTTTATAAGCATGTATGAAAATATAATGATGAAATCCACTAAAACTGTAAAAAAAAAAGGATGGGGGAGTGGGTAATCACTGGCCCTTATATGCAGTGACTTCTCTCTCACTCTTGGCTGTGTTTTTTTTCCTACACTGAGACCAGGTACCTAGATCTCCTCTCCTTTGTCTTCTCTGGGCTCATTAGGTCTCACCAGAATGCACCAAAGTCCTGAGAGATTAAAGGATAATGATTTAATGCTGTACAAATATTATTTCTTAATTTGGAAAAAGTGTACCTACTTAAACAAGTCATAAAAATGGAATCTAATCTGTATTTGAAGATTTTAATCCGCAATCACTCAGTTAAATATATCTGCCATTTTACTTGCCTAATTATATTGATCATCATATTTATATTTCCTACTATTATATAGATTTCCAAAGATCATTACAATCAGGATTTTCATTTCTCCTCAGCTGAAACATCACTGCAGAAGCAGTACAGATTATCTTCATATTTTTCTTTTCAAATGTACTTTGTAGTAGTGCTATAAGCACAATTAATTTTTTGAAATTTGATTTGAGATCTCCAGGCAGAAAAAGTGAAATGTAATTCCCCAGTAGTTGTGATTACCATTAAGGTTTAATGACATATATTATCCACACAAACCCAAAGAGGATATAACTTAGGAACAGGATACTACTGTTTTATGCACAGAAGCAGCCAAAGGATTCTAATTCATGTTAAAAGGAGTCAGTCCCATGGTAATCCTTAAAGCAATGGTTCCAACACCTGGTGTTGTTACAAGTAAACACAAGCTAGGAGATAATAGTTTCTGCAGATACATTTCAAAAACTGCTGTGTTATTTACATAAGCACAAAGTGCTAAAGAAGTATATCTAGACACAAATGACATTTACTTAGTTTCAGCTGATAGTAGTATTTTTAAACCCGCAACTCAGTACAGAATCTTCAAACAAGTATAATGACCAAAATAATAGTAGCATATATTTACTGCAGTGATAAACTAGATCTAATTCTTTTATCTTTAAATATGAAATATTGACAGATTTTCAACTATCTACTTAGAACTGAAATAAATGCTAGGGATAAGTTGCTAGGTAAGGGTCAGTAAAGATCGTCAGTTTACAGAGCAGAAACCTTTAGCAGAAAGCTTAAGCAGTGACCTCCACAAGAAGCACTGCCTACACATCATGTTAAGCTTCCAACAGTAGCAACAAAAAAGTTACAAGGTAAACTTAATTACAAGGCATACTATCAGGCACAGACACCATGATGAGACACCCTCATGAGAGGCCTTGGATCATCATCAAATGAATAATTTTGGCTTTTTCACATAATAAATCCAGAGGGGAAAATGGTAGGTCACACAAAAGACATCAACCTGGACAAACCCAACAATGTAATATTAGGGAGAGAAAAAAACAAGTCACAGAAGAGTAAATAAAATAAGATGGCGTTCGTAGAAAAGCCAACCCAGACAAACTTGAACAACACATTGCTCATAAGCAGGGCATATTTCATTCACCTCTGGTGTGGGAGAGAGGTGATGCTGCGTGGAGGGTCACAGAGCAGGTTTTGAAGGAACTGGTGGCAGTGTTTCTTAAGATGGATTCCCTAGTTTTCACATCATTCTTTAAGCTTAAAACATTCTAGATGAACTCTTTTGCATGCTTGATGTATTTAATAGTTAAAAGGGCAATGAAAGCTAGAAGTCATTTGGAAAGAGGTTACTTACACAGTTCCATCACTACCTAGTCATTCATGCTCTGAAAATCAAATGAAATTTTTATACATTTAAATGTAAAAATGAATACAAAAGTTCTGCTTATGAAATTGGCTTAATATTTTAGAACACCTTTGCTGAAGAGCTTTAATTTAAATTTAAACTCAGTATCTTTGTCCTCTTGCCACAGATCAACACTTCCTTTATGTTTCCTCCATGTGATATTCTAAGTATTTAAACTCTTTGCTTTCAGAAAGCTATTATCTCTTTGGCATGATAGAGAGCTTCCAAACATTCCTGGTCATATTCATAGATTTAAATAGGTCCTGTGGACACTCTGTTCTTCTGTCTCCTGAGATATTTACTGCAGCTTTGCTTTGGCTTCTCTCACTCTAGAGTCTTATGGATACCAGATGAAAGAACTGGAGACACAATCATTTAACACAGGGCCAAAATAGACCCTTTCCTGAAGAGTGATTTTCAGAAACAGTATTCTCTGAAGCAGAACATTCTGGAATATTATGTCCCTTAAAGATTTTGGGTCTTTTAGCCTAAATGCATATCTCTTATCTTAAACTATTACCTACCTTAAAATTCCAGAGTGCAAAAATCTGTTGCTTACAAATAGCATACTTATATGTTAAATGTCTGTGGCTTATGGCCCTTCATTCCTTTTTTTTTATTCTTATTGCCAAGAAGACAATTTCTAAAATGATCTTAGAGATTTAGTTTAGTAAATGAGGTACTCCTGAGAAAGACTCAGGTGTGAAAACAGTTCAGATGAAAATATCTCAAGTTATCTCTGGGCTTCACATCTGTACATCAATGTGGATTAAAATGGGACAAATGAGTAAGAGCTTGACTTCTCACCTGCAATTAAAATGAATCTTAGAGTCTTGTGGAATGCATCATATGACAATGAAGTAACTAAGAAAAATAGAGTGTTATCAGCCAATAGTTATTAGCAAAATGATGCAGATTTTCACTAAACATTTTGCCATGTATTTCTATATGATGTATTTATAATATCACAAAAAGTTTTGAATTAACAATTTAAATAAGTTTCAGAATTTACACATTGACATACATACTACTTTTTTCAGTGTCCAGCAATATGTTCTGTTTTTCTGCTTTCCCAGTTGCTCAATTATTCAAAATAAGCCCAAAACTTAATGAAAGCTATATTCTTAACATGAAGGTTTGGAGTATGTAATTTTCTCCTGATTAAAACAAAAGAAGAGTAGTCTCACACAAACAATCTTGGCCTGAACATTTACTCTGGTTTATCTTAAAATCATTTAATGGCTTACTGTGTCTACTTCAATAGCTGCCTTGAGGCTTTATTTGTTTGTTTGTTCAAATAGCTATCATCAGTTTACAAAGACAAGCATAGTCAGGCTCATTATAGCCTTAGCTGATTTTTCTAAAGTCACCTCTAAGTCAGCTAACATTGTAACTAAATTTTCAACATACATAGCTATTCATCAATAACTTTTCTTAGCTGACTGTAGGGAAAACTGAGGGATTTGCTTCTCTTGAGGGTGAAAACTGTAACCCTAGGGGAGGGGGGTCATTCTTATTCATTCCCAGTTATTAAACTCTACTGCTTACTACATTTTAATTAGAAAATGTTTTTTAAACATAGTAAGTAGATTCATGCAAGTGTACTTCTGAATATGAATATGTGTATGTATGTTGTACATAATGTCAGAATAATATTACTTTACATGTAAAATGTAACATATCATCTATAACATACAAACATTTAAATCTAACATAAACATAGCATGAATGCAAACACATAAATATAAACACACATGAATATAAAATATAACATAAATGTAAATACCAATCAGACAAAATTATTTTTACATTTAAAATACCTTAAAAGAACTTTGTTTCAGATTAAAAATTTTATATATTTTGTAGTTTTCTAATTTTAATAGTCCTTTACTGTTTCATATAATTTTTGAACATTAATTTGCTACTAATGTATTATTTCATTACCATTTAAAATAATAAATATATGCATTGGTCTTTTTCCCACACTCCTAAGACAGAATTTCCAAAACTCTTACAGCTACAGTTACTTGAAGAAGAAATCTTTTGTTTTTTGCTCTAAATACAGAGCTCCAGGGACTTTTGTATTTTCCTGAGTGGTAGTGGTAGTTTAATCTTTTGTTCTAACAACGGAGTGGTTCTTAGTTTGATCCTGGATAGCCTCTGGATGGGGCTGGTTGTCAAGGGAACCAACCAAGTGTTTAGAGTGTTGGAACTTTCAGGCACATTCCCGTCCTCTGGGAGAGGTGCTAAAGTGTGAGTTGATCACCTTTGGTCAATGATTGAATCAATCATGCTTATTTAACAAAACCTCCATGAAAATCCAAAAAGCCTCTGTCCAGAGAGCTTCCCTATTGCTGCCCATATGGAGGTACTCAGGTGGCGTGCCATGGGAGAGGAAAGAGAAACTAATTTCTACTTCCCACATGCCTTGTCTTACCTAGCTGTTCATCTGTTTCTAAAGAGTGGGTAAGCATTACTCATCTAATGAGTGGGGATTGTATGAACCCTGATTTATAGCTGTTCAGCCATAAAGTTGGGTCCAGTCTTTGGGGACTGAGCCCACAAATTGGGATCTGTTGCTACTTCTGGATAAATAATGTTGGAAATGAATTCAACTGTATGATGCTCAGTTAATATTCACCAGAGAACAGCTTGCATTGGTGGGGAGAAATCCTCACACAGCTTTTGGCAAGGACCAGAGGCCAAGTGTTGAGTGTGAGTGGATGTGTAAGGAAGTAGGGGAAAAGAGTTTCATTTTTTCCTTCAGAATTAACTTATCAGTAATGTGTTATTTCACTGAAATAGTTCATGTAAGTTTTTGAACTCTTGCATTAAATTAAATACCAATCACACAGATCAGTTCTATGTAAGAGCTAAGTACAACCAATATTTGGTTTGCTTTTATGGTGCTACAGATGTGAGAGGCCTCCATTCCCCTCAGACTCTTTTATGTAGGGGCCATGAGAGTAAAAACTATGAACATTTTCTTAGTTTGCTCTGTATAATTGTAAGGAGAGCTAGAAATGTATGCATTCACTTTAAAAGAATGCATGATATACAAAAACAGAATATCTACATTTGATTCTCTTCAGCAAGAAATAATTTATATAATAGTAAGAACTGACACAGTATTGACAGCAGCACAAGGATGTTTCTGATTTTCAGGAGAACATATTTGCGACATCTAATCAAACGCCTGCAAGAGAGTTGGTGGTGTACAATGACATGGGAATGTATTCATGATGACTTTTAATTTGGGGTGTATTTCTTAACTATTGAATTTCACTAACCACTGAATAAAAATATTCATCATTATAATATTAAGTGTCAGTTACTGCAGAATATTCTTTTTTTTTTTATTCATATGTGCATACAAGGCTTGGGTCATTTCTCCCCCCTGCCCCCACCCCCTCCCTCATCACCCACTCCGCCCCCTCCCTCTCCCCCCCAACCCCTCGATACCCAGCAGAAACTATTTTGCCCTATTTCTCATTTTGTTGTAGAGAGAGTATAATCCATAATAGGAAGGAACAAGGGTTTTTGCTGGTTGAGATAAGGATAGCTATACAGGGCATTGACTCACATTGATTTCCTGTGCGTGGGTGTTACCTTCTAGGTTAATTCTTTTTGATCTACCCTTTTCTCTAGTTCCTGGTCCCCTTTTCCTATTGGCCTCAGTTGCTTTAAGGTATCTGCTTTAGTTTCTCTGCGTTAAGGGCAACAAATGCTAACTAATTTTTTAGGTGTCTTACCTATTCTCACCCCTCCCTTGTGTGCTCTCACTTTTATCATGTGCTCAAAGTCCAATCCCCTTGTTGTGTTTGCCCTTGATCTAGTGTCCACATATGAGGGCACATATTGTTTTAGTTTCTGCTTATCATGGAAGACTTTTATTGCTCCATCTATTTTGAATGATAGTTTTGCTGGGTAGAGTATCCTGGGGTTGAAGTTATTTTCATTCAGTGCCCGGAAGATCTCACCCCACGCTCTTCTTGCTTTTAATGTTTCTGTTGAGAAGTCTGCTGTGATTTTGATGGGTTTACCTTTGTATGTTACTTGTTTTTTCTCTCTTACAGCCTTCAATATTCTTTCTCTAGTTTCTGAACTTGTTGTTTTAATGATGATATGCCGTGGGGTAGTTCTATTTTGATCTGGTCTGTTTGATGTCCTGGAGGCCTCTTGCATTTGTATGGGAATATCTTTCTCTAGATTTGGGAAATTTTCTGTTATTATTTTTTTGAATATATTACGCATTCCCTTCGCTACTGCAGAATATTCTAGTGTGCATTTATTATAAGTTCAGTTCTAATTGCCACTCTTACAATGGAGTTCTCATTTTAATTATTTGCAGTTGGTATTATATAAATAAATGGAGAAATGTGATTTCTAATTATGCTAAAGCAAATTTCATGCCAGAATTATTTGCATCTTAATCTATGATTACATTTTTAACTCTTTGTTCAGTGTTGTGTAATGAGATAATCTTAGGTGTGTGACAAGAGGGATGTGTTTAAAAATAGCAGAAACGAAAGGTATGGGTTAAAAATTACAATAGAAAAGAAGATAATTTTTGATCATACATTACTTTCTTTTTTTTCTTTCCTGTATTTGAATTTGTATTTTGAGCTAATGTATCATAAAGTGAATTTCCTTCATCATTTCCATGCAAAGTGCTTTTTAAAAGATTGCATAACTTATAACGAGGCTCTAGATTTTTATTCTATTCTAGTCTTTGGTTGCTTGTTTATGAGACACATGAAACCAGACATTAAAGAAAAGGCATTAATTGTTAAGTGTTTTGAATTTTCATGAGTGGACACCCACTCATTTTTCTCCCAGAAACATGTAAGTTTTGTTTGAGTGTTAGTAGTTATTCCTCACCATTAAGGCTAAAGTTAGGATGTTGTGTATTACATGATTTTGTTGTCTGCACATCTTTTCGTGCAGTATCCTATATGCTGAGAGAAGCTTTTCTAGTCTGATAGGAATGGACAAAGTTGAGTAACCTAGAAGGGCCCTGGCCACCTCAAGGACTTATCCATGCTGCCTTCCACTTGCCTGAGTTCAAGGTATTTCAACTTATGTGCAGAATGTCATCTGACTGTGGTTGATGGAGGCAGGGATAGGAAATCCCTACTCATAATACTTTTTACTGATGTAACTAAGGTCGGTTCTTAATTTTCAATTAAAAAACATAATACTTTAGCATTATTTGCCCTGCCTGGACTGTTGTCCAAATGGTAATGTTTCAGTCTATATCTTTACTTTTTGGTAATTTTCCTAATGATTGATTTTTTATTTTGAATTTTTGTATAGCTCCAAAATGCTATACTTGTATAGCAAGTGAGCATTTTGTAAGATATACTCAAAATTCATAAATAATTTATTTGAGCCTTCTGTAACAATGTAATCATTCAAAGTATGTGATAACTGCCAAATGTTTGTCTTACCATTTTACTCTTTACTGATTGGAAAGGCATTTGAAAACAAAACAAAACTAGTCTTTACTATTAGCATAGACATTAATGAACACTTCTATTATTGGATGTTATTTATCCTGATGTTATTTTATAATTTTAATTATCTTCAACAATAAATCACTGTTTATAAATCATCTTGTTTATATTTGATTATACTCTTACATATGTGCCAAGACATTAAATTATTGAGTCAAAGTACATGAGAAAATTTTATAGATATTTAGCATGGTGTCTTAAATGTGCATGTGTGTGTACACAACACACACACACACACACACACACACACTTTCATCAGGAAATCAATCATTTTATCACTTTTAACTGGGCATTAAAAATTACCTGCACTGAACACTAGCAGTGACCAGGCATCACAAATTTAGATGGGAAGCTTAAACTCAAGAAGCTAAAAATGTGTAACACATCAATCTGCAAACTACATTAAATGTGGGATGTTAATTGTAGTGTTAATGATAAAAATTCAAGACGACCTCTTCAGATGGCAAACTTCCTAAAAAAGCTTATTGGGTGACTTCTTTTAAATCATGAGTGCAGAGTACTGGAAAAAAAATGAAAAGTAATTCCATAAAACTAATTTTCCAGAAGGACAATGTAATTTGTTCAAACTATGTATATTGCTTCTAGTCTCTAAAGAAAAATTTGTGAAAAACTAAGCTTTGGAATCCAATGCAAGGGTGGATAAGTTAATTTCTTTTTGAAAAGAGTAACTGAACTAACTCAAAACTAACTAACCATGCACTACAGAGAGCATGGTATGTTTCCAATGGAATCCTAGAGCAAGTTTGCATGTAGGATACCTTAGTTTGTAAAAGCTCTGGTAAAGAAGTGATAAGAAAGCATTTTACAACTCAAGAACAGTAGAATTTTGTCCTTTTCATAGAAAGAAAATACATGTACATAAGACAAACACCCAAACATGGGCACTTTTTAAAGACACAGTTGGGTTTTGGCATCAGACTCCAATATAGAGAGTGAGTCAGCCAAAGTGGAACCCAAAGAAACAGCTGGTCATTTGTTTTTCCTCATGTTCAGTTGACTTGAATCTTCTCTCTTATACTGCTGCTGTTTGAAAAGCATCACAGGATAAGCAAAGAACTCATGGTGAAAAAACAAACGTATACAATTCTTACACTAACCTGTCCTGGGTCTTCCATCATATGCACATAAAATTTTCATTATAGCTTCAACCTGATGACATTGTGGTGGACCTTCTTTCAAAAGAATATTAGCTGCTTTAGAAATAAGTTATAAGAAAAAGAATCATCATTCAGATACCAGAATATTAGTAATATTTTATCTAAGCATATATGTTCAAATAGCTTGTCCAAAGTATAGTTTTGTGCTACAGATTCTATGCCTGCACAGATGCAGTTAGCATTACTTTCTACAGAATCAAAGATCAATAAAAATCCAGTAACATCACAGATACTTTAGTATTATTCTTTATCCATGCAGTGTTCCAAAGTGGAATTATGTGTTTGAAGCTTTCATTCTAATGTATCACTGATGATGTGAAATAATCACACATATCCATTCTTTTAAAACAAGGAAGCACCAATTCATCTCTCTTTTGGTAGAATGTAGGGGAAGAAAAAAATAAGATTCTTTTGACTAATTAATATAAATTGTTATCTGTACACCTTCAAAATTATATACATAAATTTATAAATTTGAATATTACTCACAATGAATAATTAGGGGAAAAAAAAACCCTTAAAGACTGAAAGTTATCTTTCACAGAAATATAAGGACAAGTATTTGTTTACTACCTGCAGAAGGAACATTAGTCATATATATCTATATCTTTCTGTATATAGATATACATATATATTTCATTTTTTAACTCTACTAAATTATTTCTTTCAATAGACTTTCATTATTTAAGGTTGTATTTTCATCACCAGAATGAATAGTTCTTTCCTCTGTTCTGTCCTTCCAGTTTCTCTCACAAGTAGCTACTAATTAACAGAGTCTGTGGTCTCCAGGCTCTATACAAAATCCCATTTGTTAGCACTGGATGAGAGTACAATCCTAAGGAAACAAAATCAAAACACCAAGAAGGAATTACAATGGGAATGTAATATTTTGATTTTATGTAAGTATTGCAAATATTTTAGCTTGTTTGCCTTTTCAAATATGAGTTTTAAATTTGACTAGTCAAAGATTTTAATATTTTAGTTTATAAATTCATACCTTGTATTGATGATCAGAAAGTCTCCCTAATTTCTGGTGCAAAGAAACCCTCATTTTACATTCAGTTAAATGCCATTCTAACATGCTTCTCTGTATGTGTTTCTCATTCAGGCCAGACAACTCAATTCTACCAGTTGTTTGGCTTAATTATGTACTGAGACATAATTCCCTTACGTTCTACCTTGAATGCATCAACATTGCCTGTGAGTTTTACCTTCAAAATGTACCAAGAGTTTGATAATTTTTCATTACTTCTAAGTTTACCACCTTAGTCCAAACCAATATAATATCTTGGTTGGATTCAAGAAACTACTAACTATTTTCCCTGAAGTGATACCCTCCCACTCCCTGCTATGTGCACCCCTAACAATGTCCCCCAGGCCATGTGCTATCTCACTGGTTTTCCATCCCTCTCAGAATAGAGCCTCAATGTGTCCATTTTCAGATCTCTGAGTTTAATTCTTTCTAATCTTTGACTACTCAATCCTCTCAACCCACAGGGCTAACATGGCGATATTCAGACACTGCAGCACACTTCGGCCAAGACCTTCATTTAGGAGTTTTTCTGCCTAGGATGCTCACCCTACTTCTCTAAGATTTTCTTCAATGCCATCTTATCAGTGAGGCTTTTTGTTTTGACTCAACATAAACAGGATGTCTTAAAGCTCACTCTCCAAGTTGCTCTTTGTGATTAATGTTTTTCTTAGAAGAGATTTGCTTTAGGGAATTATCATGATGACAGTAGAAGATTTGCTTTAGGGAATTATCATGATGACAGTAGAAGAGAGTTGCCGTGCACTCCACACCAAGTTTAGTAACACATTTTATGATACATTTTTCACAACTAATAAGCTGATGTTAATCCTTTCACTTTCAGCTGAAGTCCATATTTCACTCACATTTTCTCAGCTTTTTCCTGATGTTCTTCTTCTGTTAATGGGTCCCTTCTAGGCAAGGCAACATGTTACATGTCACCATCATGTGTCATTAGGCTTTTCCTGACTCTGACAGTGTCTTACGTTTCCTTGTATCTGATTACCTTGGCTGTTTTGAGGAGTAATTTTCAGATATTTTGTAGAATGTGCCTATAATGAAATTTCACCAATGCTTTTCTCATGATTAGATGGGATGTTACGTTTAGTAGATGAAGATCACAGAGGTAATATGTCATTCTTATTTCATCACATCAAGAGCACATACCATTAGGAATGACAGTTGTTGATGTAGAATTTAATCACTTAGTTCCAGGTAGTTCTGTCAGTATTTTCCCTGTAAATTTAGTCTTTTTGTATTTCATAGTGTCTCCCTGATAGCAGTCACATTAAAAAGAGTGGGAACCGAGCATCAGCAGCCCATATCTGTAATCGTAGCTACTTGAGAGTCTGAGATTAGGAGGATTACAGTTCAAGGTCACCCAGGCTAAAGAAAAAAGAAAAATGTTCATGAGATCCCATGCCATTGGAAAAGGATTCCTGACATCCCAGCTATGGTGAGAAGCATAAATAGGAGGCTCGTGGTCCAAACTGGCCTGGGCGAGAACTGAGACCTGCCTCCAAAATGATCAGAATATAAAAGGCTAGGGGTGTGGCTCAAGAGGTAGAGTGCCTGACTAGTAAGACAGAGTCCTAGATTCAAACCCCCAAAAAAGAAATGGAAGTATGCTATTGAAAATTTTTCTGCATAGATGGTTTCTCTCTTCCTCGTTGGTTTGGAACGGTGCCACCAGGGCTCAGAGGAAATAGGTAAGGGAGGTGTGACTGAGTAGTTCTAAATCAGGTTGTACAGTTTTTAAAAGTCCCAAACTTTCTCTAACATCTTAGTCTGCCTCAAAAGTGGTAAATCATATAAGTACGACTTTTAACATTGACCCCTCCTCTTATTTCTGGAATAAATTTCTCTTCTTTTGGGACCCATATTCAGTTTTCTGGATTCAGCTTGCTAATAATTTATTGAATTTATATGTTCTGAAACATTCCATTTTGGGATCTGATATCAAGACTATATTTTCTTTAAAAATACTGTTTTTGGAAAGATTTGTAGACTTACCAGTGAAACTGAAAACCAGATATAGGTGACAACTTCAGACCAAACATTTGAGGAATTTCTGTAAGCTGTAAAGTGACTGGAATCATCGTTATGAAAAATTTAATGTCTATCTAAATGAATAAGCTGGTTTTCCCTAAGAAAATTCCACAGCAGCTCAAAGTTCCTAGGAGCAGAGCCTTGGGAAGAGCTGAGTCCTGCCAGTGAGACTCTCAGGGCTGCTAAGCACCTATCTGCTTGGAAGTCAAAATGGCTGGTACAAATGTTTACTAAAAGAACATCTCTCAGGACTACTTAGAGTTTCAGGAGCCTCACAGGAAGCTTCACACTGTATGAAAGAAACTGAAAATTCAAAATGCTTTCAGCGGTAGAATACCCCCAGCTGCCTAGAGAAATATGCACAATAGTATGTTAATTTCCTCCTCCCCTAATCTTCTTGCTTCCCCAATCTTCTTGCCTCCTCTTATGCTTATAACCCCTTTAGGATGTCTTTTCACTGACTGGAATGTTTGCTCATTTTCTTATGAATGCAAAGAATCTTAAATATAAAAATACAACAGGGGATCATCTGACATGTGTCAAATATCTGCAGCTGGTTCAAAGAACCAAATGATGCAAGATCATTTAGTATTACGAGAAAACAGAAGGCTTGGTGTGTGCTGCATGCTAAAACCCCAGCACTGATGTAGCTGGGACAAGAAGGTCATGAGTTTGAGGCTAGTCTGGGCTACATAGTGAAATTGTGCCTTCTCCCCACTATGGAGTTAATGTGTAAAGAAAAGAAAATTCTAATTTCAGAAAAAATTGAGAGAGCATTGTACTGAAAAAGCAATGGCATGCTTTTTAATAATAAATGTTATTATTATTTGGGTTTTATTTTTGCAAGGGGTAGAAACATTTAATCTAATGCTGGAGACTAATGCAACTTTGTTCTCTGTGGCTAAATGAAGTATGTCAGATTCTAAACTTGGTTTAAAGTCCTTTCCAAATCATGGAGCCTTACTGAAGATGATCTTAAATTCTTGGGGTCTGCAGAGTACTGGATCTCTCTACATACAGGCATAGACCACCCAAATGAAGGTAACATATCTAGGCCACACTGGAACTCTGCGGAGCTAACTCCTGCCCTTAAGAAGATGGGCCTTCTTAAAATTAGGGTCACCTAAAAAAATTAATAGATAGCTCAACTTATCTGTAAATGACTGGGCTCTATAGGATTTGAATTTCTGGCTTTGGGATAATAATAAAGCGTCTTTATAAGGCAACCCAGGACTTGATTATAAATACTTGGAATAAAACTAAAAAGCAACAAAAAATCTCTCAAAGCTCACATATTAAGATCACTAATTGGAAAAAATATAACAAAATTACATTTCTGCAAATTGGATTAGAAATAAGGAGAAAACCAAACACACTCATTCTACCAGACTTGGAATGCTAGAAAGAGCTCCTACTTAGGGGACACAGCTTAAAGAGGAATGTAGGATGTATGCAAGATATGTACTTACACTTGATGTTTTTAAAAAATGCAAGAGGATGGAAGAAATGCAAGATCAAAAGAAGCCAGATAAGAAAACATAACTAAGGAAAGATTCAGAACTCAGAATATGTCAACTGAATATTGAACAAACTGTCACTTACTAGGATAAGGAGACCAAAGAGTACCTCCTACAAACATCAAGACAGGAAGGAAAATAAAGGGACACTTGCAGAGAAAATGACAGCTTTCCTGGCATAAGACAAATGCAACAAGACAATGGAAAAATTATACAGAGCACAGTGAAATCTACATAATTTATTATTCCATACTCCCCAAGCCAACCTTTCATTAAAGTGTAAGTTTAAGACATATGATGACTCTGAAAGTAACCATGGTGAATTTCTCAATTGAACAATATAAATAATAAGCAAAATAAAAATAACTTTTAAAATGATAACAGTAAAGGGAAATTTGTAGGATACTATTTCAGTAAAGAGAAAAGACAGTGGAACTGATTATACCCCCTTCCCAGCTCTCACTACACAGAGTTATGTCCTAATAAGTGAGTGGCAACGGAAATCCTAGTTTGTCCTTGTGTGTGCTAGAGCGAAAAGAGAAGTAGAACAGAATCTATGAACCTCTGTTGTGTTGCTTGCTCTCTTGAAGGAGGAGAATTGGTATAGGTATTTTTGGAGTGTATTTATAAAACACTAAGCAAAGGAGGCTGAGACTGAGTGGCAACTATGAATATAATGAAAGGAGGGTGAAAAGGTAAAGATGAACAGATTGAGTATAAAAGAGGTTGTATTTTGTGGTTATTAAGAACCCTTTACCAGTGTGCCAGTGGCTCACACCTATAATCCTAGCTACCTGGGAAGCTGAGATCTCCTGACTATAATTTAAAAACAATTCAAACAAAAATATTGTGAGACCCCTTCTCAACCAATACCTGGGTGCGTTGGTGAGCGCCTGTCATTATATAAGCTATGTGGGAGAATAAGATCAGGAGTTGAATTCTGGTTCCAGGCCAGTCCTGGCAAGAAAAAAAACCCAAAAAAGTGTGTGAGACCCATGTCAATGGAAAGAAGTTGGGCCTGGCAGTGCATGCCTGTCACCAGAAAGAGGGTGGGAAGCCTAAAATTGGAGGCACCGTCCTGGATGGCCTGGGCAAAAAAGCAAGACCCTGTCTTCAAAATAACTGAAGCAAAAAAAAAGGAGGGAGCATTGTTCAAGCAGTACAACACCGCCCAGAAAGCATAAAGTCCTGAGTTCAAATCCCAGTATTGCCCTAAACCCCCAAAGCCCTAAACAAACCAAAAAACCTTTACCAACCTAAACAGTTAGCAAATATGCTATGTACTGTCATTTGGCTAATTTGGGGAGCGATGACTAGGTGAAAGCAGTGTTCTGTGTTTCTAGTGAAGCAGAACTACAGTGGCTGCCAAGGCAGTGAGGCTCACGCACAAGGCAGTGGTTCATACACTTGAGTAATCTGGCAGAGAACTGGCATAGAGCTCATATGCAGGAGGAGCAGGGTGGCGGGGTTACCACCTCTCACCCTCAACAAAGTGCTCCTACCACACATGTGAGGCTCTTCATGGCTTAATCTGAATCTCAATTCAATTCACAGTATTCATTAGCTGATGTATGAGTTAGGTTTAAAAGTCTTGGGGATGTATCTGAAGGAGTGTAAATCAACATTTAAGGCAGATACCTACACACCCACGTTCATCATAGCACTATTCACAATAGCCAAGCCATGGAATCAGCCTAGGTGCCCAACAAATAATGAATGACTAAAGAAAATGACTAAATATATGCACCAGGAAGTACTATTCAGCCATTAAGAAGAATGAAATTATGTTGGTTGCAGTTAATTGAATGGAAGTGGAGATCATCATGTTGAGTGTGATAAACTAAGCTCAGAGAGCTAAGTATCATGTTTTACTCATATGTGGAATCTAGACCTAAAAATATAATAATGGTAACAACAATGGGACATGAATGTAAAAGGGGGACTGTCTTGGTGGTGGGAATCAACAGGAGGAAAGGAGATATTGGGGGGTGAAGAGATCAAAGTAAGGTAGACAGCTAGATCAATCGATCGATCGATTGATCAATCATTAGATAGATAGATAGACAGATAGACAGAGATTAGACAGCATAGTGAAACCCACCAAACACTGTTTGAAAAGGGGGAGCAGAGAGGAGGGTTAAGGGAAGCTAATGGAAGGGTGAACTTGTTCAAATAGTACTGTACACATTGATGGAATTTTCACAATTTCCCTTCTACTACTAATGTGTGCTATTAAAATCATTTTTGATAATGTGACTCTGATGATTGATGCATCTTTAGGGTGATATGTAAAGTGAAAGTGCATGGTGCACAAATTACTGACAAACACAAGCAAAAGTCTTGAGCTCACTCCAAGTGATTTCAGCAAAACACTCAGCATGAGGTGAGGGAGAGAGCAATCCCATGCTCTTCTGTTCTTGCAGGCACTGACAGATTCTGAGGTTGTTAGGAAAACATAGACTGATAATTATTTCTAAAACATGGAAGGCATTCATTAGAAGATTAAAAATAACATAGAAAACAAAATAATTTAGAAAAAAACTTGTACTTGACTCAAATCTGAGAAATGGGAAAAAACATACGTGTTTGTAGGACTTAAACTGAAAGCAAAATTAAGAAGTGAATAATTATTGTGTTTAAAAACATAGACTTTTTATTTGAATAAAAAAATCACCTGCTGTATCTACATTTAGACTACAGAAAGACCAGTGTGAAAGGTAAAGGGACCCATTCAGTATTTGAGGGCTCTGAAAATATAAAATTTGTGTTATTTTCTCCACAAAACAAAGGATTATAGGATTATATTTTATTTCTGAGGTTTTGAGAGTCTTTTCTTTATACTCACAAAATTTGGAAATCTGAAAGTTTAAAATTACACTATGAAATTCCAAATTTAAGAAATAAGAAAGGAATGGAGAAAGACAGAAAGATGGAGGGAGGGAGGAGAGGAATAACTCAGTTACAGTTCCTAATTGCCCAGTTTTCAAAATTGAGCATTAATTTGATGATGGATCAAGGGAACAAGACTAAAGAGTCCAGTCAAGTCACGTAAGTTGGGGGCTGGATTTTCTTAATTTCCTGGGCTTTACATAAAGGTGGGTTGAAGTCTCTTTGATCCCCTGCATGGGAAACTCATACTAAATCAGAAATAACACTGCAAATGATTTATATAAACGGCACAAGCTAGTTCTGTTTAAATCTAATTAAAGATTTATGAAATGTGTCAAATTTGCTTCATGCCTTAACTTTGTCATTGCAGAATTTGGTTGCTCTTTTTTTTCTCTCCCACACTCCCTCAATAAAATCCTTCAGCATCCGATTCTAGTTCTGTTTTCCTTTTTATATTAAACCAATTAGATAATCCATTAAACAAATGGGAAGAAATAGCATTCATGATATGCTGCACTTGCATTATGAAGTTAATTAGATTAACTAAATTAGCTCTTTTACATTCCAGCCTACATATGTTTGTAACATTTAAAGCAAGAAATCATGAAGAGAACCCACATTTCCATGATTTTCTCATTTTGTTAGAAAGCAAGGGTCAGTGAGACCATATACCATTAACAAAAACCACAGCTTAAAGAAAATACAGATTGGAAGAAAGTAAAGTGGAAGAGATCAGGAAAGAACACAAGAAGAGAATTTAAGACAGAGTTTTATAATCTAATCTGCCTTATTTACAGAGTAGACTAGTAATTGCTCTGAAATTATCCTGGACATTTTGATAGGGCTTCAAAATTCCATGACATTCCTAGGAAATTCATTGGGATCATGAAAAACTCCATTTCATGGGTTTCTCTGGTTCAGGCAAGCTTATCTGGAGAGTAAGGCCCTCCTCATGACATCTTGAATAGCTTGCCTCAAAACTGAGACTGACATTAAATTCAAGTTACTGCATCCTAACAACCGTGTATTTTGCAATGACTGCATGTTCCCCAGTCAGGTTAATGCTGGAGTTTTGAGCTCCTGGGAGAACAGTGGTGTGCCTTGACTGCCTGCCGGAAAAGCCCAATTAATCATTTTATACCAAAGAACTCATTGCCTTAGGTAATGGTATTCATTAAGGGATGAAGATTATCAACTATACTAATTGTTTTAAAACAATGAAATTTGACTCTCAAATTTGTGTTATAATATTCCATTAATTTTACATTTAGAAATTAAATTGATTTTAGATCGTATTTATTCAAATTTTGAGCAAGGCATACTTTTGAGTGTCTTTGAGGACATGGTTCTTGATTCAAAGCAATGCAAGTCATCACTGAATTCTGCCAGGGTCCACACTGGTTACGAAAGTTAGGATCATATGGAGTGCAACTCTCATTTTGTAATCACTTTCATTACACCATATAAAGATTGGTTTCAATTAGTCTAAGAACTATTTTGACTTTTACAGGGAAAAGCAGTAAAATTATATTGCAAATATATAAAAATTTAGAAAATTTGGGTAGAAATGTGAAAATTGAGAGGCCAGTTTGAGTTACACATAATTTAACCAAAGAATTTAGGAATTCAGAATTAATCAAGTATATTTTTGTACTATAGAAAATTACTTGCTTTCTGTTACATAATTATCACAATGCATGCAATATCATATTCCACAGTTACATTTGAACACAAACATTTTATTTGTATAGCACAAAGGACATAGGCATCTTTATTAATCTGTTCTCATTACTGTATCAAAATACCCAGCCTTGGGTATTTTGATAAAGAAATGAAGTTTACATGGCTCAAGTTTTGGAGATACAAAGGCATGACACCAACATTGCTGGCTCTGGTTAGGAACTCATGGTGGATGGTGTCATGGCAGGAAAATGGACAAGAGGGAGAAGTTACATCTTGAGATAAGCCACAAAGACTGGGAACCATGAATAAACCATACAGTAGATGCTATAAACGAAATTTTAACCAAGCACAATATTAAATTTTAGAAAATGTGACTTGAAATTAGTTCTTCCTGTACATTTATAATCCAGAAGAAATATCCCATTAAAATGCAATTTGTTAATCTAATCTCAAAGTTTGAATCCAGTTGGAATCCTGACTCAGGAAATACACTGGACATTCTCTTTTGGCAGCTTTGCATCCACCCTTGACCTTTTGACCTTTTCCTACCCCAAGTTTTGCCCACAGAAGCTGACCACCGCGTGCAGCAGGGATGGGCCCTCTGTCCACGGCTGGCAAGTGACTCAGTCCACAGCACTGCAGGCGTGAAGTGAGAACAGAGGAAACCGAGCTGGTCTTCTCCAGGCAGAGGGAAAACACACAATCAAGCCATGCAGTATGGTGCCTGTGTGAGGCTAGCCAAAGTCTCCTGGTGGACTTCTTGAAGGCATTTTCACCCCACTTAGTCTAATTGTAAGCAGGTAGTTCTCATGAAATACCAAACGCATTTATACAAAATTTGATTTTCATTAAGTTGCTTTTGAGAAAAAGGTTTTTTTTTTAAATGAAGAAAATGAACTTTTACCTACAACCTGTTCACAGTGGCTTATTTTTTTTTTTCATTTTTCTTTTATTATTCATATGTGCATACAAGGCTTGGTTCATTTCTCCCCCCTGCCCCCACCCCCTCCCTTACCACCCACTCCGCCCCCTCCCTCTCCCCTCCTCTCAATACCCAGCAGAAACTATTTTGCCCTTATTTCTAATTTTGTTGTAGAGAGAGTGGCTTATAATATAAATCATCGCGGACAAGTTGCTTGTTTGAATGACAGCTGAAGCCCTCTATAAGGACCTGTGAGGATGCCCAGTGCCCCAGCACGTTGTCAGCATAAAAGTGTCACCAGACTTCACTGAACAGTAACATTGCCTCAGACCCTGCAGCCCACAGGAATGTGTAATGGGGTTTTTGTGGACGTCACACACAGGCCACGTGATAGTCCCAATCTGCCTGTGCAGACAGAAGAAAGGAATGCTGGTCTCAGAAGCTGCTGATTCCAGCTGAGAGTCAGTAGCTGTGGCCATCAGATGGTGACCTGGTGACCTTGTAAGTCTCCACCCCCTTGCCCTCTGCCTTCCCTGATTAGTGCATGCCATATGCAGCTGTGGAACCCAAAGTCCACTGCTGTACCAGCCTAGTATGTGCACTAGCAGCAGAATGGCTCAGTCCATAGTTTGCTGCCCAAAACTTTGTTTAACACAAAAGGTCTCAGTCAGAATAACCAAAGTGCATCAGACCTAAATTTGGTTTCAAATCCAAATGAAGCACATAAAATTATAATCATGCTACAGTCTTTTATTTTTAGATAAATTTTTAACCACATAATTGACACACAAAGAAACACAGATAAGCACAGAATCTACTGCAGATGACGGTTAATTTCTCTTACGACTTCAAATTCAATTCCAGTCCCTTGTTTATTCTCTGGAGTTGATCGTACCTATCAGTCTAATGTGACATTTTCAGATACTTGTCTATGTGTATTTACACTATACAAATACGTTATTGAGCTTAGGGGTGCTCTTAATGGTTACATGTTGTCATGTATTGCTCCTTGTTTTCAAGATTCATCTTAGCTATCCAACAGAGATTATATGGACTGAGCTATCTATTTGTGAACTGTGCAAAAGGATTCTACACTATCAATCCAGTGCAATGTTTGTAAACATTCTGTTGCTAATAGGTATTTGAATTACTTCCACTGTTTTCTCTAATAAAAGCTATTTAATGACTACTCTGGTTTCTCCATTTGAGGTATTTCTAGATAGCTATTAGGATACACAGCTAAAAAATGTATTTTGGGCACAAATTCACTAATATTTTCAAATTGCATTTGAGAGGTTGTTCTGGTTTACGCTTTCATAATTCAAGATTGAGATTGATCAAACTTTAAGCTGCTATGTTTGTATTGGTGAATAGTATTTCATTGTTTTAACTTTTTTCCCAATTTCCAGGATTATCGGGATAATTTTATATATAAATTGACTATTTGAGTTTTCTGTGTATTAAATTTCCTATATTTTAGAGTTCAATTATTAACTTTTTACATTAATTTATAAAATGCTTTATTTATTACATACTTTGAATACTTATTTATATTCTCAAAATATTCCACTTACTTTGAAATTCGCAGTGTTTGTTGCAAGAATCATTTAGTTTGCCTACGTTAATGGTTATTTTTCTATGACAAATATTTTTCTCCATGAGAATGACTTTCTCTACTCTTTAAACATTTGGATGTGATTTAGAAATACCTATAAGTGTGTGTATGCTATTTTTGTACATTATTTCTTTAAATAAAGTTTTCTTGTCCATTTTATCTTTTCCTTTTAACTCCTATAATGTAACAGTGTGGCATAAATCCTATGAGTTCCTTCATTCCTTACCATTTTTTTTCCTTTTACTGTATATTTTTTAATAAACTGTTTTTGAGTCATAGATTCTTTATTCCCCATTGAATAATCTGCAGCTAAAATTCTATTGAATTTTTCATTTCATTCATTTTATTCTTTAGATACGTAATTTCTGTTTGAATCTTTTTAAAAGAATATCTGTTTTTTAAATTTAGATTCTTTTTTAAATCTCTTATTTGTGTAGTGTTTTCTTGATTTTTTTGAACTGTCTTTGATCTTTTGAAGTTTCTGTTGCCTTAAAATACTATTTTGATTCTTTGTCAGGCCAATTTCTAAACTTCAATTTCTTTGGAGTCAGTTATTAGGAAATGGGTGTGATCTCTTGGTGGTGTCCTGTTTTCTTTGTTGATATCAGCACATTTGATGGGGTAGTCGTCTCTGGGTTTCAGTGGGGAAACCTGATCACTGCATGTGAGAGTGCCAGTGAAGTTGGGTATGGCATTCCAGTCGTGGTGAGGGTACAATGACAATTTCTGCGAAGCTCCAATATCTGATGTCAGTTTCTGAGAAGATTACAGATATCATCATGGGCAAGGTTACGGCTGTTTACAACAGTGATGAATTCTCTAAGAGGCTTTGGTGGTGAAGGCTTCTGGACTTTCCTATCTCTCTTTTTCCACCACAGATGTCATAACAAAAGGGATTCTTCTTGACACTGGGTCTGACATCAGATGTGACCTTGATGGTGGCAGTGCCAATGTCTGATGTGTAGTTCCTGTGGAAGAGCCAAGGAGCCAGGATCTGAAGCACAAGCATGTACAGAGGTGTCAATGCTCCAAGGTGTGAGGTGATTGGCTCTTGGGCCACACTGGTAATAGTGAGCAGTTCTGTGTAGCAGCTGGGAGTCAAGACCCAGAGCATAGAGCCACAGTGGCTCAGATGCACAGGGTACATGCTAGCCTATGGTGTTCACATTGTGCAGTTATGGAGGCAGGGCCTGTCACATGGGTATAGTAGGGGACATGATAGCTCTGGAATCGAGGGGTGTGTGATGGTGGCTGAGATGTTAAGGACGTGAGCTAGTGTTCATGGTGTGGGCATGTGGAGAGTGACAAGGTCTTTAAAGCCAGGCCAGCCTACAGTGTTGGTGGCGCCACTGTTTGTGACCTGAGTATATACAGTGTGGCTACAGAGCCTGGGTCTGAAACTTAAATGACTCAGGTAAAAAAGACAAACACCAGGACTTGGATGTGAGAATAAAGATACTGGAGGATTATGGATCAATGCTTATGACCTGATTAGATATACAAGTGACAGAGAACATCAGAAAATGGCTCCAATTCTTTTTTGAAATGATTGAATCAAATGTCATTTTATTATCACTTAATACCATGTGGGCAGTTTTCTGGTTTGTTACTTCAATATGCTCATAAAGGAGGAAAATCATAATAAAAATAACATGAATATCTTTTTTCATAAATATCAAGTCATAAATCAACATAGTACATACATTAACAAAATAATTCACATTGAAAATGTGAAAATTTAATATTGGTTTGAATAATAGAGTATTGATAGCCATAAGATTGATTTCACTTTTTAGTTCACTCTGCTTCACAATTAGCACAATTTAATAGAATGAAATCCATTGAACTATGAATGTCCATCCATCTGAAAATATTTCTTAACTACTTGATATAATCGTATCTAGGTGATTACAATGATTTGCAAAATAAGGAAAAAGCCAGCACCAGTATTTTAAGTAGTTTAAGTAGCAAATAAAAATATTAAGCATAGTGAAATTCATTTTAGAAAAATCATAGAGCAAAAACTTATTTTGTAAGTTGTAAAAACTGTATTTTATGTTCAAATCCCCAAAATTATTTGAACTTTTAAAATTCCTTATAAAATACCAAATGTACCATTTGTATAAATTCTTATAATGAGTAGAGTTATTGTGGAAGTCTGGGTTGTTATATATATTTTATCTTGGATATTTAAGCCCTTTTCTGTGGATTTCTGTTTTAGTAGTGGTAAAAGCATTTCTTTCTTATTATTGTGTGCAAAGCTTTTATAACTGTCCTGGCATATTGTTGGCGAGGGACCATTAGAATGCTATAATGGAGGAAAAGTAACTTTGATTTGAAACTCGATTACTTAGGGTTTTGTTGCATTCCTTCACATGTCGAATATTGAACTTGGTAGTACAATAATTATAAACATTTCCTTGAAGGCATTTTATCTGCCACACTTCAAACAGACAGGGGATTGGAATCTGAATGTGCAATGGTAGTTCTTTGATTATCCTTTGAGTGCTAAATATTCAAAGCAAGTTTTAAGAAACCCATTGGAAGATTTTTTACTGGTCTCAATTAATTTTTATTTTGACTTTGTAATAAATGCTTATGTTCTTGATATGAACTTGAAGAAATATTTGAATGCACAGCTTAAATATTTTGTGAATAGCAAGGAAAAAAATGATAGTCTCATACTGTATGAATTTATATTTAAAATAAATCAGTACCTATTTAAAGCAGAGAATTATCTTTTCAAAAACTGCAATACTCTGATATTAATCCATTTCATAAAAATTATTTTAGATTGCTCTTTATGTTGTTGTGCCAAATTATTTGTGCCATAGTATAAATAATTATAGGAAATTTCTCATTTTGATGCTGCTTTAAAAATTACGTTGTATTAGACATTTTGCATCAGAGTTCACCATTTCTCCCGTCAAATGAGCTTCTTCCCCACAATCAATGTGGTTTACACTTCCGGGATAAAAGATCTCTGGATAGCAATGACTTCTCAAAATATTCTTCTACCTGCAAAATGATAGGAAAAAAGTTGAAAAGTCCCCACAAACATTGTCAGGATACTTGTTCCAAACTCTGGGAAGGTTTTCCAATAAATGGTCAATGAAGCAACAGTACAATTAGCTGCCTAGGGACTGGGGCCTTATCGTGGCAAAGGGCCTAGTTCTGATTTAGGCCTGTGTTTCTAGCCCTAGGCTTCAAGAGTCATCAAGCCAGACAGCCACCTGGGCATTTGGGACACCTGCCATCCTGCTTCCAGTATTCTCCATCACAGCCAAGCTTCCCACAACCATGGGAAATCTTCGTCAGCTAAAGGGGGAAAGATGAAGAGCTGTGGACCCAACAGTACATCATTTATAAGAACCTTATGTTCAATGAATGTTTGTATAGGATCTTGAAAGTGTGTAGACCTACATTTAAAAAAACAGAAAAAATCTGAATAATGTATACATGTCAAAATGCATATAAATTGTGGGAAGCTTCAATAGTCTAAATTTGCATTTAATCAGAAGTGGTTTTTGTTTTCTCATGCGAATTTTTTGTGTCTCTCATGTCCTCTTCAAAAAAACAATTGGTTTTAAATGAAACAGTTAATTTAAAATACAGGGGCTTAGATGGTGCTTAAGGCATTTAGAATATAATCCATATCTAATCTAGAGAAAACATTTGATGTTCTTTTTCTATCATAATCTGGTACAGCTGCATGCTCTTCATGCTGTGTGATTGACACTGTCTTTCCTGAAAAATCTGTTTTATTTTTATTCAACTATTCTACATAATAATACATAATATTGGATATATTTTTATGGTTCATAAGACACTTAGGCATGACTTCTTAGTTCACCTCACAACTTTTCCAGACGTAGGTAAAGTAGGAATAACTCTCCCAGTGTTAAGAGATGAAGAAGCCAAAGAAAGAGATACAGAATAAAAGGCCTAAAGATGATCTGGGACCTAGATCACTAAGGTCTTTTGGTGTTAAAGACGGTGTTTTTCTCACCATACTATAAGGCATCTCAAAATTTTAACTAATTCCTTGTGACCTGCCTGAATTTTTTGGGAGACAAAAATATTCTTGTGAAACAGAGGAGAGAGATAGAGTGAGTCTTATGATATAAGGAAATTGTTTAACCTCTAATTGTCTACTTGACAAATACAAAGAATAATTGCTTACACTAGGAAGCCATCATGGAGCCTGCGAGGGCAGGTCTGCAGAGGATTTAATGGTTGATACTCTACTCTCTCCCCTCATTTTTATTAGCGTTTATTCATTGCACAGGGGGGATTTGTTGTGACAATTCTTAATAGCCTTACATTACATGCTGGCTATGTCACCCCCTCCATCATCTACTCTTACCATGTTTTTAAAACACTCCTTCAAAATTTCCACCTGGAGAGGCATCTTCAACAGCTCCATGAAATGCAAATATATATACCACCTAAACATTATGCTCAGTGGATAGACATGTGTACTATGTTAGAAACATGAGTACTTTAGTGCCAGTTTGTCTATCTCTGATCCCCTTCCCACAGTAACCATGAGGAAATCCACTTACCTCTGGAAAGTAGTACAGTGTAATGGAGCTAATATAGATTTTGGTATGAGATACATAAGGTCTCTTCTATGTAAGAACTAACTTTGGGAAAATCACCTACTAAAATGTATGAAATTTTCTCATGATATTTTGAGCTTTCATAATTAGGAATATAGAAAAGTGGTGCTCACGGTTTTTCAGAAGTTTTTCTTTATGATATTATATAACTAATGACACAACTTTGGCTTAACCCTGTGTTTTGCTTCTACTGTGGCCTAAGAAATCCATATTTGAATCTAAGACAAATTTATTTGTTGAAATTTTTGTTTGTTAAACCATGTTTTTACCTTACCACATTCACAAATCTGTCTCTTTTCACATTCTTTTTGTTTCGTTTTGTTTTTGCGACTCTTTCCAAATGAGCTTCAAGCAAAATAAGCAGTGCATATTATTGTACCAACAAGGCGTGGGGCTGCCCTCAAGGATTTTAGAATCTAATAGAGGACACAAATTGTGTGTGTGTGTGTGTATGTGTGTGTGTATACCAACATGTTTTCATGAGTTACGTGCTAGAATTTTCATGATGGAGTTTGTATAAGAGTGGAGACATGGGAGTGATAAATTTAAGCACACAGAGGTAGGAGAGCTGGCTTCATGCCTACAGAGGGTTGTGGATACTTGAAGTGATGCAGTATAAGCAGGTATTTATTTGGCCACTAAACAATAATGAACGTTCCAGGAAAATAAGAACAAGCAGTAGAATCCTAAAGGAATCAAGAAGTAACTTGTTGTAACTGAAATTTAGAAAGCAAAAGGGATAAAATGGTGAAGTCTGAGAATGGAAGAGGAGCAAAGGCTATTGCAAGTAAATTTGGACTCCATCCTGTAGGGAGTATAAGATTTTAAAAAGTGGGGAAAACCCAACTTTTCAGTTTAGAATATCGTACTGTTTGTGAAGTAGGGGAAGGATTTCTGGAAAAGAAGAGGGGATGACTAGATGCAGTAACTGAAGTGCAAAAACTGGACTTCAGCCAAGACTGTATTGCAAGGACACAGACAGGGAACTGGGTGTGGCTCAGAGGCACACTGAAGTATGAGAAACCATAGTAACCCAAGGGTCACCTATACAGAAGTCTAAATCGAAAGAAGCTGAAGTGTTTAATAGAAAACTTTCCTTAGCTTGGGTGTTGGGATAGATTAGCAGATTAAGGTAAGGAATAGAAGATAATCAGAAGGAAGGAACAGATGATGTTTATTCTTAAACAGATCAAGCTAGAGACATTTGTGGGTAACCAGCATGAGAGTGACACTCTGACCATTCTGATCTGTGTAAAAAGAAATTTTATGTGGAACAACCTGATGAATATTTGTATTTATGTTCCAAAGAACCCACAAACTCAAGATCCCATATACTTATTTTTCCTCGCATACACCTATCTTTTCCCTAGGCCTCAGGGTTCTATTTCAAATTCTCAAGTTACATAAGATCAACAAGTTTAAACTAATAAAGCAGGAAAACAAATAAAAAAATTAGCAATTTGTGAATTAGAAACCAGAAAAGTAGTAGGATTAATATAAAGTCCACAAAATATTTATATAGAATTCATTAAAGAAGGTAAATAATTGACAAAAGTGTTGCATCTAACCAAGAAAAGTAAGAAAATTCCCACGTGAGAAAGGACACATAGGCCAAATATAAAAGATACAACTTATTAGATAAATTACTATACCACTCTAGTAATAAATTTGAAAATTTCTATGAAATTATGTATTTAAAAGTTAACAAGCTGGGTATGGTGGTGCATATCTGTAACCCCAACACTTGGGAGGCTGAGGCAGGAAGATTGCAGGTTCAAGGCCATCCTCAGATACATAGTGAGACCCCATTTCAGAAAACAAAAATGAGTTGGCTTAATATGGAAGACATAACTACCAAAAGTAAATGAAGAATAAGCAGAAAATCTGAATTGATTTAGCAAAGAAATTTGAATTGGTAACTTAAAGACTTCTCATAAAGAAAAGCCACTACTAGGCCTCATGGTTGAATGCTACCAAAATATTTAAAGAATTGATTCCAGTTCTTCACAGTCTCTTCAAAATTGTTTTTGATGAGACAGTCAGAATTCACAATAAAAGGGAATAGGCTCCCACCCCACGTCCATGACATTCCAAATGTAACAAGTACCTTGTTACAGGGCTTATATTTAAAGAGCACCCACCTAAGAAGCCCCACAACTGGGCAAATGGGCACATGCCCTGGCCCATTTATGTGGAGTGAAGGGCAGACCCGAGAGTTCCAGCCAACAGATTGATTTCCCTGCCTTTCCCCTGAACAAAGCACCTGGACAATAACAACTCAGGGTAGCCAGTTCTTAATCTGAACTGTGTGCCTTATCTTTAGGTGTACTTTTGCATATTAGGCAGTCAGATTTTCTGAACTGTCTGCCCCGCCTTCTTTCTTCAGGAAGTACTGTTGCTTCTGTTAAAAGCCTCTGCCTTTCTATAAGAAAAGCATCTTTCTTTTCATAATAAAAGTAACTTTCTTTCTTTTGCCTATTTATCTTCCTTTTCCCCACCCTGGGCCAGTGTTTTAATTTTATACACTGGCTAAAGGACTGAGGTTGTTACCCTGCTGAGTAGTCTAAGAAGACACTCTTCCAGAAGACTGAGTCCTTGTGTCACCTGAACAGAGAACGGGACTGAGACAAATTGCAAAACAGGAGCAAAACTTTAGTGAAAGAAAAGGAAAGAAATAGTGAAGAAAAAGAAAAGAAAAGCACAGCCAGAAAAGCAGTAGGCCCCTGCCTGATGGCAAGGAGGTATTGATCTCTTTTTTTAAAGACCAATTTACAAGGTATAAGGTGGGAAAAAAATCTAGGCAGTCCTTAGGGAGGGGCTAGTGGCTGGGAAGAACATTTAACACAGCCTTATCACATAACAAGGGGTATTCTGCACATGTGCTTATTACAATTTTTGACCTTTAATTGCATGTTTGAGATGTGACAAATACTCATGAGGTCTTAAGTAAGACGACTTGGCTTGGGAGGTCAAATGGGGGCAGGTCTTTTTTTTAACTTTTAACAAGCAAGACAGACCCAAAGGCCTTTAGGGACGCTATCTTGCATTGATGTTTATGACCACCAGGGTATTCACAACTTAGAAGGGATTTATTGCTCTAGAGATGATTCAGGGCCTTGCTGGGGTGACTGTTAGCTTTGTTTGCTTAAGAGAAGAGAGCTCTGGTAAGTTACTTTCCCTGCCTGCTAATCTGCCTCAAGGTCAGTGTAATACCATCATATTCACAGAGCACTGAAACCTATAACAATACTTTCCATCTCTTTCTGTGATTTCATTACCCTGATAACAAAACCAGACAAGGGTATCACAAGGGGAAAATATGAGAGGAAAACAAGAAAAAAATGTGTACCAATATCTTCATGATAAATGTAAAATCCTCAAAAGAATACTAGTAAACAGACCCTCGTAACTTAGCTAAGTAAGATTTATCCTAGGAACATAAAATTGCTTCAGTACCTAAAAATCAGCAAATGTAATACATTATACCAATAATAAGCTGCATTAACCATGGCTCTGACTTTTCTATTTTGGTTTGTAAGTTTCCTTGTTTGTTGTTATTTTTGATGTTTTAGCATGTAGGGCCTTGCAGACCCTGAAGAAACTATACCAACTCTTCCTGTCAGGGCTAGCTAGTTCCTGGAGATGCTGGGAGGGTTCTTTGCACTTGCAATATAGTCAGCACAGAGCACACACACCAGACCTCCTCTTCTACTGAGCTCCCACATGAAGGGCTATTTTTCCCCTAGCCCAGTTAACCCAGTGTCAAGAATCCAACTAGACTATTAAGAAAGCCCTTGAACCTCAGAGTCCTCTGAAGTCACTCAAACCAGTCAGTTCTAAGCCTGCCTGTCCTGCCTTGCTGGTTATTTCCTGTGGAAACCACAAGAAAGGCTTTTGCCCGGTTCATCCCCATCACTCTGTCTCCTGACAGACCATAGCTTGCCCTGTGCCTTTGTGTGGCATTCCATATCCTGCTTCTTGGGAACTGTAAGCAAACTTCATCCTATATCACAGCCATGCCTTGTTTGTGTACCTTACTATGTAAATTTTTGAAAAAGCTTAGTCATTCTTAAAACGCAAGCAAAAGCCACATGATTGTCTCAGTAGACACAAAAAGGCTTTGAAAAAATCCAGTTTTTCCTGATAAAAAATGCCCAAGAAAACAGGCCTAGAAGGGAATGTCTTCAGGTTATAAAGAGCATCTATGAAAATCCCAGCACTAACATTGTACTTAATGTTGAAATTCTAACCATTTTTCTAAGATAAGAAGCCGACAAGGATGTCTACTCTTGCCATTTCTATTCAAGATAGTACAGGGGCTTCAAAGGTTCTAGATAGGATGATATTTAAGAAAAAAATCAAAGACATCCAAGTGAGAAAAGCAGAAGTAACAATGTCTTTATTTGCAGATCACTGAGTCTTCTATATCAAAAAATTTCAATGAACTCAGTAATGAGCCATTAGAAAAAATAAAGTAAGTTCAGCAAGATCAAAGATCAACATACAAAAACTAATTTTATTTCTATATACATGTGCATTAACTTTCTCTTCCCGCTGTAACAATATTACACAAATTTTGTGGCTTAAAATAAACTTGGGCTCAGGCACAGAGTGCTCACCTATGTGTGTGAAGTCTTGGGTTTGATTCCCAGCATTGTGAAAAAGATTACTATGTTTTGGTTCTGTAGATTGGCTATATAGCATGAGTTTCTCTGGGCTAAATTAAAAGGAAAAGCAAGCTTACATTCCTTTCTTGAGGTTCTATGGGATAATTCATTTCCTTCTGCTTTTCTACTTCTGCAGGCTGCGCATATTCCTTGAGTCAGGACTCCTTCCTTGCATCATTAGAATTCTTGCATCCACCGTTGCACCTACTTCTCTTCCTCTGGGAACTTGGAGAAAAAAGGCGAGTGATGATTAAGAGGTAAAGAATTTTTTTCAGAGTGATAGAAATGTTCTCAATTTGATTATAGTAAAGATTGCACAACCTTTTGAATACACTAAAATCCACTGATGGTACAATTTAAATGGGTGCTAGTGTGATACATGAACTATATCTCAATAAAACTTAAAGACACACAAAAAAATGGCATGAGCAGTTTCTATAGAGAAAGAAATGTAAATGAATGTTAAATTCCATCATGTAACGTTTTCACAAAAATTGAAATTTTTATTATTTACAATTTTATTTTAAAGAAATATTTAAATTCATATTAAAAATTATAAGAAAGCAGGAAAAATGGAAATAATTTAGAAAAAATCATAAGAAATGCCAGTAATTCAACTTTTAACTTTTATTCCCTATTAAGTTGTGATTTTTTTTCTAAATTGAAGCCAAATAAGAAGAGTTTATGTAAATTGCATGGATACAATTTTTCAAACTGTATTAGTAAGTATAACTCTGTTTACTTTGGTTATTTTTAGCATAATTTAACATCTAAATTAGCAATTACGTGAATCATCTCATTTGATAGGGTGCTAAGCAAAATGTGCAGAATATGGGAACAAAGAGATCCATAATATTTCAAGTGCTTATAAACCAGGAAGATACAGGAGTTCTGAGTTGCTGAAATATTTTGGTTGTGGCTTTAATACCTGGCATTTAAACCTGCTAAGGTCTAGGGCAGCACTCCAGTGGTTGGCAAGAGCATAAAATGTTATTATGGGTTTTAAGTCAGTTATAAGTAACACGATAAATGAGTGTGACTTTCCAAATGCCTGAGTATAAAGTTTGTCATGGAGACACTAAGGGGAATTAAGAAGGCAGTAAATTTAGAGCATAGTAAGATGAATGTCTATGCAACAGATAGTCACCTTGTGAAATACATAACTACAGCAAGGTAGCTAAATAAATATTGAGTCTTAGAAATCTTATGAGGAATAATAAAGGTTTATGTTAACCAAGGCACTGATAAAAATGCTGACAAACACACTGTAATAAGTGAGCTGTGTTAAAATTCAAAGAGATGCAATATATTCACAAAGAAATTTGATCTTGAAAGGTCCCCAAATGAGGAATTAGGGATGAAGACACATTGAGAGCTCAGCTGCCTGATGAGGTTATTCGTTTACAGTTGCTCATTTTCTTGTGAACTCTCCTGCACATTCTAGCCTAGAAATGTGTCTTTGTGCCACTCTTTAGTATATCAGGATGACTCACCTGGAAACAACATGGAGAGGACTTTACTTAACTGAGTCACTGTTACGTGGCAGATAAAACTGCTACAAGGCAGAGGACCACGAAGCAATGGCACTCAGGGATGCTTAATGAGGGAGTGGTATAAGAACACAATAAAACCACGTGCCCTCTGTTTAAAGCAGTTTGGAATAACTGGATAAGCTTAATAGCAGACAATGTATTTTTAATTTGCTTTCTCTGGAAGTTCTATTAAAATATTCATGAAAGTGATAATAATAATCATTATCATTACTGTAGAGATTGTCTCAGAGTAACAGAATGTATAGAGAATATTTTAGGCCAAAGCCCAATTGGAATACTCACCAAATTTATCATTGATGTTATACTAAAACTAAGGCTACCCACAGTAGGTCTTTCCCTGTGAAACAGAACATTGATGCCTCTCAGATCAAAAGACTTACCACTTATTTACCATATTCCAGGCACTGTAATAATTACTTTCACATGTATTAACACATTTGATTCTATGAGGTGGATAACAGAATAGTCTATTAGGAAGATAAGGAAATGGAATGTTAGCAAGATGGTAAAATAGGAGGGTCCAGGCTTCATGACCTCCCACAGAAATTTCAGCTAGCAAGCATTTACAGAATAAGAATACTTTAGCTAAAACCCAAAAAAACAATGAGCCATAGTATCAGTATGGTTCACAGGATGGAATAAAAGTCATATGGAAAGCATAAGAGAAATTTTCTTCATTTGACCTCATCAGTCTTCCATTTCCCTTAAGTCAGAATAGTGCCACACAGACAGGATTCCTCAGGGGTTCCTCAGGTTACTAATAAGGGAACAGAAAAGTGGAGTTGGACATTCAACTTCTTAGCAATCTGAGATGTTTCTCAACAAGCTTTCTTCCATCTTACTTCAAGGAGAACAAAAGGGGAAGTGGCACAGAGCTAGGTCACCTAGAAACAGTAAGAATGTAAAGCCCCTAGCAACCAGCACACAGGTCTCAGTACTAACTGTACTGAACATCAGTGCTGTCCAATCAGAGATTTCAGCTGATAACATAACCAACTTGCAAAGCTGGGTTGCTCACACTCAGAAGTAGAGAGATGTTCAGTTTGGAAAATCCTTAGAGAGCCAGCCTCCAGCATCACCCTGGACCTCACCCAGGGACAGAGGTGACCATCAGAGCAAACTTTGGAGAAGAACAGAGGCTAGTTGGGGCACACCTAGGAGTTTAAACAGTGTTCAAATCCAATCTGAAAGCTCTATTTTGTAGAGAGGCAAACCTCAGCCATGAATTTCTCCCAGTGAGTGATTCTACTTAATACCCCTTCTGCAGCCCTATTCAGCATCTAAACCCAAGTAGTAGTGCCATCTGGCCAAGGAACACACCCTGTAGCCCCATTGACCTGAGGCGAATGTGGTATATGCCTAGGAGCTTAGCTTGACTGCAGAGCTCAGCCAGAGTCCTCACCTGACTGTACTGAAAAGACAACTGCCCAGCCATACAGAGAGGATGAAAGCAGCTCCACCTGCTTGTGGGTTGTCACCACCTGGCCTGTCTAGAATCACAGGTTACACTACATTGTGAAGGTTTATTCCTGCTAAAGAACACTGACAAAAACAGGAAGAAGTAGAGTGTCTACTCAAATGCACAAACACCAATGTAAGGACACAAGAGTACAAATGCTCAGGACCTCATGACACCACCAGAAAGAACTAGCAAAGCTCTAGGGAGCTTTTTAAAAAGGGAGATCTGTGCAGTGACAGATCAGGGCTTTGGAATGATTCTCTTAAACGTAGTTCAGTGGACTACAGGACTTACACAGATAAAAAATAACATGAAATTTGGAAAATAATACATGAACAAATGGTAAGTTTAAAGAAAGAATTAATATCAACAAAAACAAAATGGGAAAATACAGAAAACAAATAGAAATACTAGAGATAAAATAATGATGGAAGTGAAAAATTCAATACAAAATTTATAGCAGGCTTGATTAAGCTGAAGAAAGATAAAAAATGAAATTATTCAATCAGAGGTACAGAAAGAGTAAGAAATGTAAAAGAATTAAGAAATTTTGGGGATCACAGGATAGCAACAAATGAGTCGACCTAGCCATTCAAAAGGTAGAAGAAAAAGAACAATGGTCAGAAAGAATATTTAAAAAAGAATAATGAAACCATCCCTCTTCTTCTGGGTAAAGGAAGAACAGTGGCTTCTGAGATTTAGCCCAACAAGGAGTCAGCAACGCAAATGATAATGAAGATATCAAAAGTTCAAAACAAAGAAAAAATTCTGAAAGGAGCAAGAGATAAGAAACATAACATATTCAGTGGGGTCTTGATGTAACTATCAGTGGATTTCTCAGCAGAAACCCTTCAGGCAAGAAGAGGGTGGATTCAAATTGGTGAACATTAAAAAACATAAGCAAAAACAAAACATCCAACCGAGATTAGTTTATTCAGTAAAGCTGTCATTCAAGAATGGAGGAGAAATAAATGTGTTCCCAGACAAATAAAAACTAAGGGAGTTCATCAACCTAGACTTACATTACAGGAATGACTAAACAGAGTTCTTTGAGCTACAACAGAAGGTTAGTAATAATACTAATGTTATAAAAACACAAAACTCAAATGGCATAACTAATATGGTTTAAGTCATAGTTCATATATTCTAGGACTGTAATGGTTAAGCTATTCTATTTCTACTACAAAACTATTAAAAGTATAGCAAATAGATTTTCAAGGGATACATATTGTAAAATGATATAAATTCTGACACCAAAAACATAAAATGTGTATGGAGGGGAATAAAACTATACATCTATAAGCAATCAAAGTTATCAGCTTAAAATAGACTGCTTGAAGAAGTTCTATATAGGTCTCAAGGTAAATACATGCACACACACACACACACACACTTTAATAAATACAACAAAAAAAATAGAAAGGATTCAAAGCACACCACTACAGAAAACCATCATGGCACAAAGTGAAACAGCAAGAATGAATAAAGAAACTGAGTATCTACAGAACAACTAGAAAGTAATTAACAAAGCAGCAAGAGTAAGTCCTTATTTTCAACAACTAACTGGAATATAAAGTGATTAAATTGTTCAATGAAAAGATATAGGAGTGTGGGTATAGCTCAGGCTAGAGTGCTTGCTTTGCATTCACAAGGCCTTGGGTTTCATTCCCAGCACTGGGAGAAGAATAAAAAGATGAGTTCCAACTATATCCTTCCTATAAGGGATTCATCTCAATGTTAAGCATTCAATGAGGCTGACAGTGAAAGGATGGAAAAAGATAGTCCATGTAAATGGAAACCAAATGAACAGGTTTATTATATTAAACAAAGAGACTTTAGGTTAAAAAAAACTGTCACAAGAGACAAAGAAGGTCACCAAGGAATGATATAGGATCGATGAAGAGGATATAAAAATTGTGAATGTTTGTGTACCCAATATTGGGGCATCTGAATGTGTAAAGCAAACATAATGGCTCAGAAGGGGGAGATAAGCTGTGGTACAGGAGTAACAGGGAACCTCTGCATCCACATTTCAATAACACGTAGATCATCCAGACAGAAAGTTAGCAAAAAACTGTGGACTTGAACAACACGTTAGACCAGGTTGACATATATAGGGAGAGCACTCCCTCTAACAGTAGCAGGTTGCACATTCTTCTCCACTACACATAGAACTTTCACTCTCCAGGATAGATGTGCATCAGGCCACGAAGTTTAGCATATTAAAAACGATTGAAATATTATGAAGTACAAATGAGAGAACAGAGAGACCAAGGTGAAAAGAAAGTTGTCCAACACTTCACATGCAATGATTAAAGGAGCATTAGCTTAAACCTGGGAAGCAACTGCCTGCTTTTAAGCCTTCCCCTGGGCTTTTTGAAGGCCTTCACACCACTCCATAGCACTTCAGCTCCCCTTTCTTCATGCTCTCACTGGAAATAAGCTCTGTGCGTCAGAGCTGTGTGTCAGACAAGGGTTGAGCTGTGTCCACAAATTCTCGCTTATTTCTCCAGAAGGTAAATGAAAACTCTCTTGAAAACTCTCTTTCTACTAGAGAAAAGGTTAGATCAAAAAGAATTAACATAGAAGGTAACACCCACGCACAGGAAATCAATGTGAGTCAATGCCCTGTATAGCTTTCCTTATCTCAACCAGCAAAACCCCTTGTTCCTTCCTATTATTGCTTATACTCTCTCTACAACAAAATTAGAAATAAGGGCAAAATAGTTTCTGCTGGGTATTGAGGGGGGGAGCGGGAGGGGGTGGAGTGGGTTGTAAGGGAGGGGGTGGGGGCAGGGGGGAGAAATGAACCAAGCCTTGTATGCACATATGAATAATAAAAGAAAAATGAAAAAAAAATACAATTATTTGAGTGTTTTTGTCCTTTCTAAGGAAGGCCAATGTACTGGAGAATTAACCCTCCAGATAGGAAGGGGATGGACAAATTATTCTCCTACTATTTCCACAGGAGGGACAATTTTGAGGGATGTTTGACACCATCTGCAGTGACTGAAGAAGCCAGAAGAAATCTATTGCAGTTAGAGCAGCTGAAATGCTGGGGCTTTTTCTCATGATCCCAGCATATAAGTCTAAGCTAGGCTTCTGTACTTGGCAGCTGGAGCTCAAGAGGATGAAAAGACAAGGTAAATGATCCAGAAGTACAAAGAAGAAGGAAATCCTGTTGTTGACAGCACCTTGGACACACCTGGAGAACATTGTGAAATAAGCTAGAAACAGAAAGATAAATATGCATGCTCTCACACATGAGATCTAAAACAGTTGAACTTGTGTAAGTTGAAAGTAGAAAGGCAGTTACCAGCCTCTCGGGTAGGACTGGAGATTAGGGACATTTTGTTTAAGGATGTAAAATTTCAACTAGGTGGGAGAAATAACTTCAGGAAGTCTATTGTACAATATGATGACTGTTATTTTTGTCGTTAGTTTAAAAACATATCCCTGAGCACGGTGGTCCATGCCTGTAATCCTAGTACTCAGGAGGCTGAGGCTGGAGGATGGGCAAGATCCAGGCCAGCCTGGCATACATAGGGAGTTCAAGGCCACCTTGAGCTAAGTAGTAAAATTCTCTCTCAAAAACAACCCATACCCAAGACAAAACTCAAACAAAACCAAAACTAGCATATTATAATTTTGAAAACATGCTATGAGAGTAAATTTTAGGGGCTTTTACCATAAAATTTTAACAATGTCAGCTAATGCATCTGTTAATCATCTCCATTTAACCATTATAGAATGCATATATATTTAAAGTCTTTACTTTATATATCATAAAATATACAATTTAAATTATTAGTTAAGAAAAAAACAAAAATATCAAAAAGAAAAAGAACAAATGAAAGAAGGGAAGGAAGGATAGAGAGAGACAGAGAGAAAGAAAGAAAGAAGGAAAGAAGGAAAAAAGGAAGGAAAGAATGAATGAAGGAATGAAGGAAGGAAGAAAGAAGAAAGCTGTAAGGAATTCCGCAGTCCCAGGTCCCCACCTCTACATTTGATGTAGGTCTGAATAGATGATGGAGCCAGTTCAGATGCAAAGAGAGCAGTGATGGGCTGCATCTTTTGTGACAGGAGTGCTATGTCTGCATGAGGATTCAAAGAGTCATTGGTGGCTATATTGCTCGCAATCTTTCACTCAGCCATACTTCCCAAATGAACTGCTTGGATTTAGATCCTTGTCTGAAGTGTGTACTTCAAGGACCAAACTTAAGGTAATGTGATCTTAAACCAGTGGCACTAAGCCCAGAGTCTGGGCTCAACACCAGAGACCCAGGTTTGTTTCATGTATCTGTGTAGAGTGCTCCCACACTTATCCTTTTTAAGCTGGGGTCCCTTTTAGCACAGCCTAGAGATGCTTTACCTCTGTCCTTGACCATATGGATCTTTTTGTAAGTAGCCAGCAGGATAGAGGATCTGGATCACCTTGTGTCCAGGAATGCTAGGCATCACTAATGGAAGCCCTCACTATTTCTCTGAGCTTGTTGTTAAGAGGTATGCATGGTAAATAATAGTCCTGATGAATAAGTGACTTCAAACATAGGAGACAGTACCTAAGAATCATAGGATGCCACTAGGTTTGAGAATAGATGGACATTGGTGACAATCTGACATCCATATTACCATATGGAATTACCATTTCTGAGTGAACAGACCTAAGAATGGCAAAGCAGGTTCGGAATGGTGGTTCAAACCTGTAATCTTAACTACTTGGGAGCAGGGGGAGCAGGAAGGTGGCTGGAGAGTTGTCTAAGTCAGGGTATTGAGGTGGCCGTAGGGGTGGAGATAACTTTGGAACAAGGTTAAGAGGATTTCTGATGGAAGGATTAGGGAGAAAGAAGAATTGAGATGAATCAACCTGTGTGGTGTGGTCTGGGCAGCTGCATGGAATGTGAGGCCAATCTCTGAGATGACAACAATGAAGGGAGATTTCCAGGCAAGACAGGGAGAAGGGAGTAAATCAAGTAGAGTGATTCAGGCACATGATATTTGAGGTGCTGTACTAGATTGAATAATGCCCCTAAATAGGCATGGCAGATTATGCCTGTAATCCCAGCACTCAGAAGGCCTAGACAGAAGGAGTGCATTCTCAAACCAGCCCAGACAAAACATTAGGGAGACCCTATTTCAAAAACAAACTGAGAGCACGGCCCAAGCGCTAGAGCACTTGCTTAGCAAGCCTGAGGCTCTAAATTGCTGGAGAATGATAAGATCATTTCTGTGAAATTGTTCCTTACCTGCCTCCTGTGTGTCTGAATGCCCCCTTTTTTTGAGTCTCCTACTAAGGTACAAAAGACTCCGATCTTCCAGGATACCATCTGAGTAATTGAAGTAAGTAGTTCTTTTGGTATCATCTCAGCTTGGGGGAATAAGGAGAGGATATTAGCCTGTCCTGTCACACTAAGCACTTGCCTTGCTCATTTTTACAAGTTTCTAGCAGAACACCAGTGTGTACAGTCAGCAGTGGGAAGGACAAAGCCAATACCAGGAAACTTATTGAAAAGTGAGTTGTAATGAGAAGACATGGTCACTCCAGCAGAATATTCATGATGTAATAATGGTGCTCAGAGACAGCTCTCTGTGTGTAAAAGCATTCCAAACATCTGGAAAAAGTGGATGGGGGAAAGGAGCATGAAGTGGAAGGGAAGAGAAGGGAAGAGCCTGGTCAAATTTCTAGGTTGAGTGGTATACTTCTGGCTCTTGAATAAACATAGAAAGCACAATGGGGAAGCAGAGACTGGGCACATGGCAGTATGTAGTTCTAGTGGTTCCTGAGGCTTGATCAGCCTGGCCTTCTCACTGAGGGTCAAGCTTCTCCAAACCTAATGAAAATAAAGGATCAAGACATCTGTGATAAAGGGAAAAGAGGGATTAACCAAAAGACAAGGAGTTCCAGCTAGAGATTAGCTTGTTCCCCTTTCCTTCTAGCAGCCAAAGAAATGTCTTTGCTGCACTCCTAAGATGCATACATGTCTGTCATGGCCTAAAATGCCTACAAGGGAAGCATCAGGTCAGACCTCCTCCCATTTCTGGAGATCTTATTCACTCCCAAACTCAGTTCTGGTGCTCAGCAGCCACATGCCCTTGGCAGAAATCCTGTGCCCCGAGGGATCAAAGGTGAGGAAGAAGAGAAGGATCTCCTGTGACAGAGCTGATGATGTCCTGTTAAATTCTCATTCAGTTGCTTTCTCCTCAGTAATAGGAGGACTCTGGAGCTTGCACATGCTGGAAAATCCAGTTGCATTGACAGAAGAATTTGATACCTTAAAACTAAGTGCTCTCTAGGTAGGGTAAAAAACTAATGCCCTAGGAGCATGCCCTACCTTCACTCCTATCATGACCCAGCATGTCAGGTCACTGACTGGTTAGTGTGGAGGGCAATGTTTATATCTCGGCATGAAACATAAAATCTTGAGGCAAAGGAAAGGAAGTAACATGGTCTCTGATCAGGACTGGACACATCTTCTTCTACCCTTGTCCATCATTTGTTGTCTCCTCCCTGGTAGAGCCTGTACTTCAACCACTGCTCCGGCAGGTGTTGGTTTGGGTCTTGCCTGTTCAACAACCAGGAATGTGCTGTTTGCATTGCCGGACACAAACTCAGTCAGGGTTCCCATGATTCATTTAAGAATAAAGGTAGGAAAAGGCAAATAATTCTCATTATGGTTATAATAGAAAGGGTTAGGTTTGATGAGAGGATGGATGGTTGGTAAGAAGTGGTGTCTATTGAATCTTCTCAAAAGACTCATTTGAGATTTTCTAAAAGGAATTTTGTATAGACAGAGCTGTCTTCCTATAACTCCACATCCTATGAAGAGCCACCTAAAATCATAGAGCTTTGTACCTGAATTTCAATTATCTAATATCTCTGTGCAGGTCACTATCAGAGTCACCCCTTCACAAAAATCAACAGAGACCAGATGTCTCTCTGTTGGCATATGAATGAGTTCTGATGTGCTGTGAGCACGCATGCCTCCTCACAGGTGGCCAAAAGAACAGGGACCACACATTTGTGGACATTCTTCTCTCTGTTCCTTTGTTTCTTCTTCTATCATGCTAATCACAATTTTATCACAGTTGTAGACTACAGCTATGTCAAAGTCTAAAACCTTTTCTTGGTCACCACCCTAGTCATTGATAAAAAAAATAAAAGGAATATACTAAAATATATGAGGGATTCTTTAATTTTTTTAAAAATTTAGTGCATGGAAAGCTACATATATGTATTCATACCTCCCAATATGCTAGATTACACATCTCAGGGTAGAATAAATCACTCTAACAGTTTTCTTTCTAGCATACTGTCACTGGGATCTTCATATTCGTAGGTGAGGATGTTGACGGTGAAGTACTCCTAAATGGTTGAGAGGCTGCCTGCTCTTGGCTTAGAACCTAAGCTTCAAAGCTGCAATAAAACATGAGGGCACTGTCTATCCATGTAGCTTCTATCTCTATAAGCAAAATCCCTGAGGCTTAGTGCTGTCTACAAAAAGGTTTATTTACCCACAGCTTTGGAAGGTCAAGGGCCTGGCCGTGGCATTGTCTTAACTCTGGTGACAGCCTCATGATAGAGGGCATCATGTCGGAAGACCATGCAAGAGTGAGAGATGACATGGTAGGCAGGGAGTCAGAGAGTGGATCAGGAATGAGCTAATCTTGCTGTTTTATAACAACCCTCTCATACGAACTAAGCAGGGTCCCAGAGAACTACATAAATCACTTCCAAGGGCACAGTTCCAGCCATCTAAAGACTCTCACTGGACTCTACCTTCTAACATCTCCATACTAAGAATTCATCATCCAACACATGAACCCACAGAGGCAAACCACATCCAAACCATAAAACCCACATTTTCTTTCTTCATTGTCAAGGTGTTGCTATTGTATTTTAGAGTGTGAGAAACTTAGGACACTGGTTATTGTTATTGATCTTTAAATCTACTTTTATTTTGTCTGCATTGTGTTTATGAAATAAGATCTTGCTAACCCTAGAAAATTCTGACTTCTTATTCTCATTTTTCCTAGCAGTTTAGGTAGTGTGCTGAATGTGTGACAGAGGCCCAGGATCTCCAATTAGTCTTTAATGAAATTGAACTGGGGGCTGGGGACAGAGGATGGCGTGGGGACTCTTTTGGAAAAGTTTGGGCTCCCAAATCAGCCTTTCTTGACATCATTCAGTAGTTAAAAGTTTCATAGTGAAAGTAAAAGTGTAGTCTTGTTCACACTGAGGATCATGGACCTGAGACCTACTGATTTTTGCTGATGGCCCTGAGGGTTAAGGAACCCTGTTCTACTGCATGACATGGGGACCTGTGGAAAGCCAAAGACAGATCAGGAAGAGATGGGCCATGACCACCAATCACCTTGAGAGTCCTCTAAGGTGACTGGGCAGGAGAAGTTGGATTTGAAATGCTCTCTGACAGTGACATTCTTAGGAAGTAACTCTGGCAAGTGTACTCTGGGACAAGATTCCTGGGAAAAGGTCACCCCAAGTAAAGCATTTTGCTATATGCCTGTTACTCTAGTGTGTAGTGAATGCATCTGTCTTCATCATTTTCTCTCCCTCTTCACCACTCTCTCTTCCCCTTTTCCACCTCAACCCTCAGTACCCCAGGGTCTTGTTGCCAGTGCCCTCCCTATCCCTCCATGCTCAGAGGTGCCTTATACCTCTGCTTGTCATCTCTCTTTTTCTAGACAGCACTTTTATCTTATCCCATGCTCTCTCTATTTTTAAGGTTTCTTCAAGGCACATTGCAAAGGTTTCTTTCTTTACATGAACATAATACCAGACTTTTATAATTATAGTGCAGGAATGGTGGTTTCTATTGATTATTGTATGCTGTACTTCCCTCTTGGGTGGATCTAAGCTAGGATTACATCCTGGGAGAAAATTTGTTTCTTGTATATGATGTGGATGGATACCAGGTACAAAATGAAGTGTCAAATTCAAAGGTTTGGGAAAAGATACCAATGTATGTATATATAATTTTGGTCACTTTAGAAATAGAATTAAAGTGTTATTGGAAGGATATATATTAAAATGAGCTTAAATTACAATCAACCACATATGATATAGGTGATTGCATCTTTGTTTATACTGTTTTAAAGAATCTGGTTCAGTATTGATCCACCTTTAGTGACATTCCCATGACACTGTGCATTAAGAGGCATTTCTTTATCTTTTAATGAACACTCAGATCATAATTTTGTTAAAAGATAAGTATATGTGTTGAAAAATTGCAACATTAGCAATGTTTACAATGTTTTTTAAAGTAAAAATAGCTTCCTGATAACATCAAATTTATATTATAAAGCATTCAATGCAATTACTGAGTAAGAATCAAGATACGACTTGTAATATTGGCTACAAGACAAACATTGCTGATCTGCACAAATGTCCAAATAAAAAAAGTCATTTGATTCAAATACAAAATTCTATTTTGATTATTATGTTTTTAAATGTAATTGCCTTTTATCTATGACTTTCATGAGTTCAAATTATCCAACATTTTCCTATCTAAGGGGTATGATCAATAATATTATGTATGAATCACATTTTTAATGAGTCATGGATTTTTAATCTTTAGATAAGCACTTACTGAATTACTTTGGACTCAAAGTATAAAGGATTAATGATAAAGTATATTAATTATTCTTACGTAACTTATCACTAGATTATTTGTTAAATGGGTTATTTTACTTCTACTTATCTCTGAGAAAATGTAACAAGAAAATAAAACTATATATAATGTATATATATATATAACACTGTGTATATAGTTCACACATACATATGTATGTATGTATTTCTAGGAAAGCAGCTTCAAGCTATCCTTCATTCTCTTTTACCCACTTCTGGGAAGATGCAATGCACATATTTTCCCCAATTCTTTCCCACTAAGGAAGGTTTCTATTAAAGACCTGGGCCATAATCTCGAATTCTCTTGAAAAGATTCTGAAGGGTAGAGGCTGTTGGGGACTCCAGGTCTGAAGGAATGATGTGAAGTAGAGTCCCCTTGAGACAGGCAAGACTTAGGGAATTTCCAGGACTCTTAGAGCACACATGACCTAATATTGTATTTCATGTTGAACATTCCTTTCTTTCTCTGAGCCTGCTTTTAATTGCAAATGTGTGTAGGTTATTCACACCCTCGGCTAGGGAGAACTCAAACTACCCTCACCTGGTCTAGGGACTACCCATAACCCTCCTCACTCATTGATTGTTGGATCGGAATCACCAGGTTCTTCCCTTCCCGTAGGTTAGCATAAGTTTTAAAAAGCACCTGGAGAAGAGAAAGACTGTCTGCTTCCAGCTTCTACTTGGTCCCACCATGCCCCTTTTGTAATTCCCTTCCCTAACTTTTAATAAACTCCTTTATACCCATGTGTCCTGCCATGGATTCTTCCATGAGGGGCACAAAGAATTTGGAAGTTTTCTGATCAGAGACTACACCACTGCCATTAACATCTTGAGTTTTCTTTTTCTTTTTGGGCTAGACAAGAGGGCAACCAGCAGAGACCAAAATGCACCCCAATGTAAGACTTTTCTCTTTAGCTGAAGCACAGAGCTAGGGCAACCTATCCAGATATAAATTTTGGGGACAGTATCAGTTCTACTCCAGTTGAGCACTATAGGAAAAATGCCTTATCCCTACTGGTGCCAAAAAAGGCTTAATGGAATGAAAAGTCTTTGGTCATCAAGAGGCTGCAGTGAGGTGTTTGTCACATTCCCACAGCTGCTCCAAGAGGATATGTAGTACAGAGTGAAGTTTCAGTCAGGTAAAAAAGTCCAGGGGAAAAAAAGTTACTCAGTTTGAACAAGATAAAAAATTTTCCCTCTTTGAAGATGGCATGTTCATCTACATAGAACATACCAAGGAATGGCTGGTACAATGGTTCAAGTGGTAGAGTGCCTGCCTGGCAAACATAAAGCTCTGAGTTCAAACTCTAGTACCACACACATACACACACACAAAAAAAGTACTATAGAGCATACCAAGGAATCAAAACCATAACTCCTAGAAACTGAGTTCAGCAAGGTCAAGGTCACAGAAAACAAGTTTAGCAGCACAGATCTTGATACCAAAAGCACAAGATTGTTTACACTGGTGTCAAACACAAAATATGTGCAAATATAACAAATTTATACACAGATTGTGTTCTGAAAGCTACACGAACTCTAATGAAACAAATCAAAGATTTATTGAAATGGAGACCAATCCATGATCATGTATTGGAAGATTTAGCACAATAAACATATGTCAAGTCATCAAAAAATCATATCCAGATTTCTGTATATAATTCCTGTCCTCACACCATCAAAATTTGTAAGCAAAGGCAAAATTAATATACAATTTATATGGCGAGGAAAAGGAAGTAGAATAGTTAAAAGTTTGAAAAAGGAATAAGGTTAGCCAAAACCATTTTGAAAAAGAGTGAGTTGAGTTTGTGGGGTTGCTCTATTAAATATGAAAACATACTATGGAGTTATAGTAATCAAGATTGTGGGTATTTGTGGAAAGGCCAGATCAATCGAACAGAGTGAAGAACCTAGAAACAGATCGGAGCAAATATAGCTAGAGGAATTTGTCAAAGACTCCTAAGCAATTCAAGGTAGGAAAATTGAGTTCTTTTAACAAATGGGTCTTAGAACTGGACATCTGTAGGCAAAAAACAAACAAAGGTTTAACCTATATTATCCATGAAGCTATACAAAAGTAGACTTTACAAAATTACTACACAAAAACTAACTTAAAGTCAATAATAGACTTAAGTATAACATATAAAAACTGTAAAACTTCAGGAGAAAAAAAACCCAAGGAGAGAGTTGTTAGAATCTACTCCTAGGTAGAGAATTAATAAAAAGAAAATTGATTTCATCAAAATTAAAAAACGTTTGTTGTGACAAATACCATGTTTAAAGGATAAGGAACAAGCTACAGACTGAAAGCAAAGATTTGCAAATCACACATCCAACAGAAGACTCAGATAAAGAATGCCTAAAGAATTCTTTAAGCTCAATAGTAAATAATAAAAGAATCTGACTTGAAAATAGGCAAAATGATGAGGGTATAGGAAAGTAAATGAGCAACAAACACATGATGTGGTGTTCACTATCATTAGCTATTAGGAAAATGCCAGTTAAAACCAAATAAAATATCCCCACACATTGCTCAGTCTGGTTGAGATAAAAAAAAAAATAGTGACAATTGGGGGCCTGGCAGAGTGGCTCAAGTGGTAGAGCATCTGCCAAGCAAGTGAGAAGCTCTGAGTTCAAACCCCAGTACTGCTATAAATAAATAAAGAAATAGTGACAATAAATGCTGATAAGGATTAAGGGAAACTTGGCCACTTATAAAATGCTGTTGGGTATGCACAGTGGGACAGCCACTCTAGAATAGAGTTTGGTAATTATCCCAGAGCTAAACATGCCATTATATAAGACTCATCAGTTCACACAAAAACCTAAACACTAATGATGCTTCTAATAGTTTTATTCACAGGGGCAAAACACTGGAAAGAATGCAGACATCCTGCAAGGCAAACTGTAGCACATCACACCGTTGAATAATAGGAATAAAAAAGAAGGGAGAATGAGTACATGCAGAAACCTGATGTATCTCTAGAAAATTCAGCTGAGTGAAACTAGCAAGTTCCAAAACATTCCATTCCATCTATGTAATATTCTTAACATGGCAGAGAAGGAAAATTACAGAAAGGGAAAATGGCTTCATGGTGGCCAGGGCGAAGGGGGGACATGGGTGCAGCTAGAAAAGGGCAGGGTGAGGGATATTTGGATATTTGTGGTGACAAAAATATTTTGTATTTTGACTATATTAACATCAATATCTTGGCTGTGATATTTTGCTGTAGTTTTGCAAAAGGCTGCCATTGTGACAAAACTGGGCAAAGAGTAGCCAGGATCTCTCAGTATTATTTCTATCATCTGCATAAAGCTTAATTAAAAAATTCTCCCTTTCTGATATATGTCTGCACAAGACTGAATTTTCCTCCTGCTTCAATCAAAACATTGCATGGCAGATAGCTGAGTGGAGAACTTGGGACAAGAACCTAGTTGACTTCTCTTAAGCCAGGCACAAAAGATTTGTAAAAGTATAAAGCAAAAACTCTGTTCTGATTCTATATACTTTTGCTTGGGAAATATGCTTACTTTCTTTAAAATATACTTTTTATGGTAATACATAATGACTTTATATTGATAATTTTCTGTTAGTTATGAGAGGATATTTTGAACATGTTTTCATTTCTTTTTTATTGGCAGGTTGTGTTTTTTATTGTTGGGCTGGGTGGGGATAGATTGTGGCATTTACAAAAGCTCTTACAATGTATCAATTATATCTTATTTGAATTCAGCTCATGCCCTTTGAGTATTGACAAATACCTTCACCTGTGATTTTTCTTTTCAAACCTTTTTCCCTTACCACAGGTAAATTAATTAAAAAAAAAAAAACTAAACAGGAAACTCAGGTGGCAGTATTTTGTAACAAGCGCATGAAGCAAATTCTTGCCTTTTCAGAGGTTCCCATTAGGAGAATCTAGACCTCAGCTGAAGGTGACCAGCGAACCTTATGTCTTCTGGTCCTGGATGCACACAGGCACCCAGGCATTTGCAGCTGCTGCCCTGTGGATCCCGTTCCTGGTTTTAGGGAGCATTTATAGCTTCACATTGAGCTGCAAGGGGTGCCAGCCAGTCCTTCCCACTCCTTCAGGACTCAGTGCCTTGACTACCCATGCTGTGCTGCCTTTCTCCTTGGGGATAATCCTGCAGTGAGAAGAACTGCCATGACCAGGACCAAGTCTTTCTTCAGAGGTGGACCGCCCCCAGAGACTGGCCAGTGGGAGTAGATATAGCAGCCCCCACCCCAGCAGCTGGCTTTGAAGCATGTGGTACTGTGGGAGACCTTGTGTCACCTCACAGCTCAGCTTCTCCCTGTCAATGTCCTCCTACACTCTGAGGCAGGGAGGCCCATCTCTTCCTGAGCCTTGACCTTCGTGCAGCACCCGGGCAAATGTTTGATGACAAACACCAATCTGACACAGCTTCCAAGTATGGATCTACAGATACTTAATACTATTAACTATGACACACTTACTTTTAACATTAGAGTGGAGAAATGACAAGGCGCTACCTTAACCAGAGTGATCAAAGCCAGTATGAGCAATAGTGAGACCCAGAAGGCCTTGATGTGATGCAGGGGAATGCACACCACAGAAAACCAAATTGAGGCATTTTCTATGTGGGACCTGGAGTTCTTATTCTTCACAATACCCATCAATTGATGGATGGATAAAGAAAAAGTGGTATTTATACACAATGGAATATTATTCAATCATAAAGAAGAATGAAGTGGGAATGTAAACTAGTACAACCACTCTGGAAAAAAATTTGGAAGCTACTTAAAAAGCTAAACATTGATCTACCATTTGATCCAGCAACACCACTCTTGGGGATATACCTAAAAGACTGTGACACAGGTTACTCCAGAGGCACCTGCACACCCATGTTTATTGCTACACTATTCACAATAGCCAAGTTATGGAAACAGCCAAGATGCCACACCACTGACAAATGGATTAAGAAAATGTGATGTCTATACACAATGGAATTTTATGCAGCCATGAAAAAGAACGAAATGTTATCATTAGAGGTAAATGGATGAAATTGGAGAACATCATTCTGAGTGAGGTTAGCCTGGCCCAAAAGACCAAAAATTGTATGTTCTCCCTCATATGCAGACATTAGATCAAGGGCAAACACGACAAGGGGATTGGACTTTGAGCACATGATAAAAGCGAGAGCACACAAGGGAGGGGTGAGGATAGGTAAGACACCTAAAAAAATTAGCTAGCATTTGTTGCCTTTAATGCAGAGAAACTAAAGCAGATACCTTAAAAGCAACTGAGGCCAATAGGAAAAGGGGACCAGGAACTAGAGAAAAAGTTAGATCAAAAAGAATTAACCTAGAAGGTAACACACATGCACAGGAAATTAATGTAAGTCAACTCCCTGTATAGCTATCCTTATCTCAACCAGCAAAAACCCTTGGTCCTTCCTATTATTGCTTATACTCTCTCTACAACAAAATTAGAGATAAGGGCAAAATAGTTTCTGCTCGGTATTGAGGGGGTGGGGGGGGAGGGAGGGGCGGAGTGGGTGGTAAGGGAGGGGGTGGGGGCAGGGGGGAGAATAATAAAACAATAAAAAAAAGAAGAATGAAATTATTCCATTTGCAGGAAAATGGATGAAACTAGTGATGCATGAGGTTGCACCTATAGTCTTGTTTGGCTGACGTGGATTCTTGTTGTCTATTGCTTTAAAGAATTGAAGCTAGGAACAAAAGGGAAATTGACCAAGCAGTTTATTGAAAAGCAAAAGTAAAGGCCTCTTGTCAGAGAAGTAGAGAGGCTGGATGGAAACTGGTAGTCCACCGGGGCATCCGGGGGTTTTCCTTTCTCTAGACCCAATGATACCCTTCTCCTGTTCCACCCTCTGTCTCCATTGGCCTCGGTGGGCCTCTCAAGTTGTTGCTCAGGTGCCACACCTGCCGGCAGCCGTCCCACGATGAAGTCCACGGGCTGGGCGCAACCATTTGTGCGAGGCCTTCTGGGCCAAAGATGACTTACTGCTCTTCCTCAATTGCCATCTTTAGGATGGTTTCAGGAGCCCCTTCCTTCACTAGAGGTCATCATGTTAAGTAAAATCAGAGATAATGAAAAAGACAAATATCACATGTTCTCTGTCATATGTGTATTCTAGTCCAGAAAATGACAGGAAAGTAAAACAGATTCTTTTTGGGGTAGGTACCAGAAGGAGTAGGGAGGGAGAAAGAGGAAGCAGGGCGAAAAACATGGATGAAGTACTTTATACATGTGTATGAAAACAGAACACCGAAACCTAGTTTAATTGTTTTAAGACGGGGAATAGTGGAGTGAGAGAGGGGAGAGTGTGATCTGGGTACATGAGCCAATAAATTGTCTATAAGGTCATCACTGGCTAAATTAAACCGTATAGTTGTATTTTCAGAAGAGGTCCTACTGACTTCTTAGTAAGGTTTTTCCCCACAACACTTGCTTTAACTCATTCATTTTTGATCCAGCAGAAACCAAACAGTTTTGCCTTCCCCTCATAAGCATTCAGAGTATTTAACAGTCACCATTAGTTAATTCTTACACTCACTTAAACCTGTTCATTCATCTCTAAGGGCCACTTCGGTTTTTTTTCTAATTATTCATTTATTCATTTGTGTATGCGTTGTTTGGGCCATTTCTCCCCCTCCCCTCCCCCCTCTCTCCGTCCCTCCCCCCCCCGTCCCCCCCATCCCCCCCCCCCCCCCCCCTGCACCCACCTTGCTTCCAGGCAGAATCCATTCTGCCTCTCAGGGCCACTTTGAATCTGAGATAAATTTCTTTAAAAATGTTGAGGCTGGGACTGGAGGTGTGGCTCAAGTGGCAGAGCACCTGCTTTGCAAGCACAAAGCCCTGAGTTCAAAACCCAGTTCTACCAAAAAAATTAGAAAAAAAAATGCTAAGACAAGGAAAGACACTGAAGCAGACAAGAGAGACATAAATGGGGCCAGATAGTCAGCCTGAACTTGGAACTTGACCTGGTTTTCCTATTTATCACTGCCCTTAAAATTTGGATTTTACTTTAATATTGATGCCTCGACTTTGTTCTCAATTATTTGGGTTGGTCTTTTTTTTGTCCTGTATATCAGTGTTCCATCATGTAACATTTTACTCCAATTAAAATGCTTAACTCAATTTTTAACTGACTTAGTCATAACATCTTTCATTTACTTTATCTCTCTTTATTTCGACTTTCTCTTCATGTGCTGCTGTGTCTCTTTTAATCATTTATTTTTTGAGAAGCTTCTTTGGTTTTATTTTTCTCTGGAAGATGCTTTGGCTCGTATGTTCTGAGTTTATATTTTTAATTTCTAATGCTCTTTTCTCTGTCAAATGATATTTATCTGGATATATAATGATAGGGTCACAATAATTCCCAAATCTCAGTACTGGATTTTAGTGTGATTTGTGCTAGACATGTGGCCTCCTAATTTAAGCTTCATTCACTCAGTTAGCAAATATTCATAATATTTATTGAGAATCTGTTATTTCCAGGCAGTGTTGTTCTCACAATGTGCTAATAAATTAGACATTATGTCTAATTTAGTTTTTTTTTACATTATGTCTAATGTAGGTTTTTTTACATTTTTCTTTTTAATCTTGAAATTGAAAATTTTCACCAACTTGTATTTTGGTACTAGTTCTTTCTTGCTCTGTGTAAAGTTTTTTAATTACCATTTTCGTTATTACTTTTCCTTTATTTTATATACTTACATTATATGCAGATTAGAAATTCTTGACTCATATTTTAGCTATCCCTTCATTAATTTATCATTTACTTCTGACATCTTTAGCTTTTTAAAATTTCCCTCTGATTTACCCCTGAGCATCCAGCCTTATGTCAGTTACCCCTATACAGTTGTATATTTTGCCATTTTGTAATTTCCTTGTTCTTGGAGTGCATCCTTCATATGTGTATATGTATATGCATGTGTGCATGTGTGTGTGAGTGTTTATGTATAGTAGTTGTTTTTTACTATGGTGAAATTTCTTAAAATTTCTCATTTACCTCAAAGAAATTTTTTTAAAAGACAAAGCTAGTGATTTCTTAAAGTGACCCAGTCCTCCATATTCCTCACAAAGGACACATTTTCTTTTTATCTGACCTTTTCACTAAGCCATTTGCCCTTAACTTATATTTGAAATTTACAGGTGTGATTCAAGATTTGGAATATGAATTCAAGGCATGACAAATTTTCCCTCTCTTCCTGCTGTGTATTGTCTCATAGATCCACCTGTGTAGGCACTTGGAGAGGAATTCCTCCACCCCCACCCCAAAGATTCATGGCAATGTTTCACAGAAGCATTGTCCCTGCTCAGTACTGTGCACTAACAGTTAACCTGGGATGTGTCACTTTTGGATAAGACACTGTCTTAAGTATAACTTTCCCAGGTATAAATTTAATCCAGAGTTTAATGTATTTAAGCCATTAAAATAAATACTGTGTAACAGTGCACCCTTAGTGATAATAATAAAAAGAGCTACAATTTGAAAATAAAATAAGCAGACTATTGAGAATCTGGCCCCAAATTTGGATATGACTAAAATGTTTTTAACATGGCTACAGATGAAATGACCAACTACATTGAATTCAGAAGATGTCCTCCAGATGAGAGGCAACACGTAGCCCTTCTTCAAATGTTCCATGTGAATGTCAACTGATGTCCACCAATCTTCTCGTTTGTAACAGTAAGTAGAATTACCAAGACTGCCAAATAGCTAAGACAATCTTTTAGAAAGATCAAGTTTTGAAGGACTCACATTTTCTGATTTCAAAACTTAAACTAAAAAAACTCTATGATCAAAACCAAGTGATGTGTCTGATGGACATACAGACCAGTGGAGAAGAACTGAAAGTTACAAAAATACTCAACTCTGTAGCCAAAATTATCACCAGAGAACCAAGACCATCCCACATAAGAAAAGGACGATGAACCACTAACTTCACTCCCTACAAAAGTTAGCTCAAAATAGACCGATAAAATAAATATGATAGCTAAGAAGAAAACATAGGGGTAAACATTTATGGTATCAGATTTGGCAATACATTGCAAAATTTGACACCAGGAGCTAGAGCAACAACAACAACAGCAAAAATAGAGAGACTGAGTGTGTAGCATGTGTTTAGTATGTGTGAGGCCGTGGGTTCAATCCAAACAAAAATAGGTAAATTGGATTATATAAAAATTAAATGCTGTTGAGTATCCAATTTTTAAAAATGGGTGAAAGACTTGAGGAGGGATTTCTTCAAAGAAGAAATTCCAAGAGCCAAAAGGAACATGAAAAAAAATGTTCAACATCATTGTTGATTAAGGAAAAGCAAACAAAAGTCACAAGAGAACACTTCATACCCACCCCATGACTGTTAGTAAAGCAATACAAAATATGTGATGCTGGGGATGGTATGGAGAAACAGGAACTCCTCCACATTGCTGAGAATGTAAAATGGTGCAACATTGTGGAAAACGTTTGAGCCTGGTGGTGTGTACCTGTATTCCCAGCTCCGTGGGAGACATGTCTATGAGGATCACAGCCTGAGGCTGACAGTGGGCAAAAAATGTGGGACTCTATCTGAAAAATGACTCAAGGGTCAAGGGAGGGCTGGGGGTGTGGTTCAAGGGTCAGAGCTCTTGCCTAGCAATTCCAAGGCCCTGAGTTCAAAGCATAGTACCACCCAGAAAAAAAAACAAAAACAACACCAACACGTGTCTATACAGAAGTTTTACATAAATGTGTGTAGCATCATTTGTAACAGCCAAAAGGTGGAAGACCTAGCTATCAAGATGAGTGGATAAACAAAGTATGAGACATAAAAGCAATGGGATATCACTGAACTATAAAAGAAAAGGAAGTACTGACTTCTGTGTACTTCAACTTGGATGAACTTCAAAACATTATGCTAAGTAAGAAAGCCAGACAAAAAAGTCTTACATGAAATAGCCAGGATTGCTGAATCTTTAGAGACAGACAGCATATTAAAAGTGTACAGGAGAAGGGCGTGGGAGGGATGGCTTCCAGGTGTGCTGGAGGACTGAAGACCTTTGAGTTGAGGGTTGCAAAACATTTTGAGTGCACTGAATTGTATACTTTTAATGGTTCATTGTATATTATGTGAATTTTGTTTAAATTATAGAAAGTAATGCAAAGGAAAAATCTGTTTTCTTACAGTATTTTGAGAAGACCTATACACAGTAACAAACTGAGCAATCAGTAATTTTCAATAAGAAAGTGGTATTTTTTTAAAATAATGGCTATTGTTATAAAAAGAAATTTTGTTATTAACATAGAATTACTTTTCAACCACTTTTTCTAATGCAGTAAATTAATGTTAACATAATTTCTCAAGTAAGAAATAGTTCTCCATGTCATGATCTATTAAATTCTGTTATTTAATATGTAAGGTGCTATAATAATGCAAAAGTGTCAGTATATTCTTCCCCTAAATCTTAAAGAATAGCATTGGAGAAAATAAAATTTAAGGTTATTTTAAATAAAAAAACAAAACCTCATATGCAGTGCCTATTCATTAAATCTAAAGATATATCTCAAGTAACATGAAATCATCCAGAGACATTCTTCTCAATCCTTATCCAACATGGGAAGGCATGCAAAAATTTGGAGACATGGAAAAGAAAAAGGAAAAGAAAACTATTCTGTTGTTGTTTTTAAGAATACAAGAAAATTGAACTTGCTTTGTTCTGCCTAGAATTACTTCAAATACATACTGCTAAACAGAATATTCTTTTTGATAGAGCTCTACTTATCCAGTCCTTTGCAATCGAGGATTCTGCTGATATTTGATCAAAGAGAAATAACACACTGTGTACTGTGAGTGTTGTGAAGGGAACAGGCTTCAGGAAGTCTCCGAAGAGGAGCTGTTCTTCAGGAGAATCTTTGTAGGCTCATTTCAAACAGTGATTGTACTTAGGGTTCAGTGTACATATTTTTATCTCAGAAGCAGAGTTTCCAATGAACATTGTTTAAGTATCTTTACTTCTTAAAAATAAGATCAACAAGCATAATGGCTCCTTTTAATGTTCTTGGTGGAAATGCGAGTACAGGTAGGAGTAAGACTGTCAAAGTTAACAGAAGGCTGTTGATTTGGACTCAGCTCCTGCACCAAGCCCCTTAGACTGGACCAGAACCAAGTGACTGGTGGTGAGGTCTGACATTACCAAAAAAAACCTAAGTTGTTTTTCTGAACTTCTGAGGAAGGATGATAGCCACATCCCCAAACAGACCGGTTGTAAGGGACTGGCTCTGCTTTAATCCTTAGGAGGAAAGGAACTCGAAGTAAGGTAATAATGACCAACCTGCTTAAGGCACCTTATAAAAACTGGTTGCTCTTTGTTGCTCAGCGCTGCACCTTCTTTTAGATACATGCTACTGAATTTGTGAACTGCAAATAAAAGTCAATTAGATTATGTAAGTAAATATATTAAAATTGTGTCTTTTGACAAGATTTTGCTACGAAAATAAAAGCATGTTATGGTTGCAAGTTATTTGCAGATTTTTAGTAATAATTGTGTGAATTTAATAGTTATTATTTGAGGAATGATATTGTCTTTAGTCTGCTAGAAATCCTTTGACCTTGAAAATAAAGTCACTTTATTGAAAGTAATTTAATCAACACATGTTGGAGAATTTGAAATTGAAGTTCTTCCATTAATTTATGAAGCACTTTCCTTTTCTATTAAATTTTACAACATGACATTTGCATGAAAATTAAGTGCGGCATCATAAAGGTGATGTTGAGCACATACGCATTGAATAACTGCATATGAGCATCAGTAGATAATCCACAAATGTCATCTTCATCGTCTGTATGTAATTTTTAAAAAGAACACTGCTCTTAATTCTGCAAACAAAATTATTTAAAACAAAATATAAAATTTAAAAATACAAAATTTCGATGAGCTTACCCAGACAAATATTGTAGGACAATGACATATGGTGCAAGAATTTTTACATAATCAGCCCCAAGATAGGATAAACTAGTCATGTGTAACCAACAGATGTGTGCCTGCAGCAAACATACTTTGGGAACTCTGCCTTTCTGCTAGATGCACATGGATTAAATATTTGCAGACACTTGGCTTGAATTTGTAATGGCACTGAGAATGACGATAACATGGATAGAATGATTCGAAAGAACTTAATCTTTGTTAAACGTCAACCTTGCCTTTTCATATGTTGAGCAGGTATACTACCCCTTTTTACAATGTTGAAGTGGTTAGAAAAGAATGAGGTTAGAAATAAGGTTCTGACCTAAAATAAGCTGTGGGAATCATCCTTCCTTCACAGTGGGAAGTATTATCAATGTACGGTCACTTGTCGACTTTGACCTTAATTTAATAGAAGTGGCAAATCTGACAGATGCCTGAAACAAGTAATCACTTGACATATTGGAAGCATTTTGATTTGACAGAAAGGAACAAAAAACCCCCATTTTCTTTAATGATGTGAGCTGTCAGTGAACACAGACCAACACTGACCCCTGAAGATTCATTGTTCATTCTAGATGGTTTAGGGCCATATTGAGTTCAGGCAGAAGCTTTATTTTTGTAAGTCAGCTCTTCAGATTTACATAATAAAACTGGTGTATTTGCAATGAAAAAATAAAAAGTGGTGTTGTAACATACAATATTAAGCAAGATGTTGCCTGGTGGATTTCATGATGCAACAAGCAAAGCTTGGTCATGGAAAGCCAATAAATAGGAAGTAACTGACCTTAATAACAAGAGTGTAAGCCTCTCCCACCTCTGCAAGGTCACTGTGTGGATTGTTGATCCCATTGATAAAACACAGTTGCAGAGACAAAGCAATGTCTGGCTTTGTCTTAAAGACAAAAACAAAGACAAAGACACTGTCTTAAAGGCAGTTGACTTAAAGATAGAGTGATTTGTAATTAGTTAAACATTCCCTTGCTCATAATGAAAACTAAGAATTGACTGACATTGACAATGAAGATCTTGAAAAAAGAAAATTACATCTGAGTTTCATTGTGTGGAAGTACGAAAGAAATTCAGGTTGAGCAAGATTTTGATGAGGAAATATCATCACTTAATGAGAAGGAAATGAAGACACATATTTCAATAGACTTTAAATCATTTACAGGTCACTGTATGAGCCTTTAAAACCAACTGTCTGTGGTTTTCATCAGAATGATTATTCAGTCTTTACTTGTTTTCAAAATATTCTGAATGAAAGAATCTTCTTCGTATCAGTATATGCAGAAGAATATTAGATAAAACATATCCCATTTGACCAGAAGTATTAACCTTCTACCTGCAATCCTGGCATAACCAGTATTTTCCATTATTAGTTAATTCTAATAGCTCCTAAGATCAGCACAGAACCTCACCTCACACAGCACATGAAAGCACCAAATCTGTTTACTTATCCATGTTCTTATCTTATTCAAACCACTAATGAATTACGGAAAATGCTGAATATCCTTATGTCTGAAAATACCCTAAAATATGCAAAGTTCACTAAAGTGGCTATTGTTAGCAAGGTAATACTCAGCAAAAAGAGCAATGCTGGCAGTATCACAATACTGACTTCTGGAAAAAATTTTGGAGGATTCTTAAAAATCTAAACATAGACCTGCCATATGATCCAGGAATCCCACTCATGGGGATATATCCAAAGGAGTGCAACTCAGGTTACTCCAGAGGCACCTGCACACCCCTGTTTATTGCAGCGCTATTCACAATAGCCAAGTTATGGAAACAGCCAAGATGCCCCACTACTGACGAATGGATCAAGAAAATGTGGTATTTATGCATAATGGAATTTTACTCAGCCCTGAAGAAAAATGAAATCTTATCATTTGCAGGTAAATGATGGAACTGGAGAACATCATTCTGAGTGAGGTTAGCCTGGCTCAGAAGAGCAAAAATCATACGTTCTCCCTCATATGCTGACATTAGATCTAGAGCAAATATAACAATGTTGTAGGACTTGGGTCACGTGACAAGGAGAGAACATATATGGGTGGTATGGGGATGGATATAAAACCTTAAACATGAAAGCATTTTATGTCCCCACTCCAGAGGAACTAATACAGAAACCTTAAAGTGACAGAGATCAACACGAGAAGGGGATCAGGAACCAGTGTAAAGATCAGTTAGACATGAATCAACCTGGTTTTTAACACATTTGTACGTGAAAGCAATGCTAGGAATCTCTCTGTATAGCTGTCTTTATCTCAACTAGCAAAAATGCTATGTCTTTCTTATTATTGCTTATTTGTACTCTTCAATAGAACTGGAGAAAAGTCCAGAACAGGTTCTGCCTGGAAGGGTGGGGTTAGGGCCAGGGGGGACAAATGATTCAAACAATATACACACATGTGAATAAATGAATAATAAAATAAATAAATAAATAAAGTGGCTATTGTTGTTTACTATATCACATAGATAGTGTTTTTGAACAGAGAGAAATTCAAACAGTATAGTCAGTATTCACAACTAGTCTCATTTTAAAAGGTTACTTGGAAAAAAAGAAACAAAAATAGTTAAGTCATTCTAAGTTTCAAAATATAGAAAAGGGATTAAACACAAATAAAAGTAAGCCATTAATAGTAAAGAACAAATATTTTTATAATCTTGAAGCAAAAACATCTTCTCTAATAGTATTGGAAATGAAACCAAAATGTGTTACAAATAGAAAATCACTATGGGCAGAACAGAATCAGCTGACAATTTAGGGGTGGGGATACTCACACAGTAAGAATGGCATTCTTAAGAAAATGTTCTTGCAAGTCTTTTAGAGAAAGACCAATACCTTCTATTACAATACAGAAAAAACACAAACCAGTAATGCACAGAAGAAGCACATTTGTTAGGTTAAATTGTTCAAAATAAATGTTCCAATTCCCTTGCAACTTAGTGGTGAAAGCAACTTAAGACACCAATACTCTTCCTTTCAGGGGCTTTAAAATTAGCAAATAAGCATGAGGAATGACAGCATGAAAAGAGTAATGAGTATAATAGACTGCCAGAAGCCTTGACTATAATTTTTCCACAGTTTATGTGGCAATGTGTGCAAAAATAAAAATTCCCACAAGCCACTTCTTGAAATTCTCCTTTATGAACTCCTGTGAACATGTGTGGCTCAGTAAATCTTGGTGTGGCTAGACAATCAAGTGATTGAAATTACTGGAAATACAAGAAACATATTAATTGTTGAGCATCTCTGAAATTGATAATGATTTTCATTGTATATTTTTCTTTTCTCCATTACTGAAACTGTATCCTTTTTAATATAAAAAAATTTGTTAGGATATATTTGTTATACAAAGGGGGATTCATAATGACAGTTCTGACTAAGCTTATATTGTGCACTGGTTAGATCACTCCCCATCTTCTCTCCCCCTAACCCCCTCCCTGCCCCACTTAAAGCAATCTGCAACTGTATTTTTAAGAAAATAACCTGGATTCTGAACCAGAGACACATGACAGATTTCCCTTGTATATAACAGTGTGAAGCTTCCTATAACTCTCATGTTTGAAATTAGTTAGTATATAAGGATGCTTTGACATGATACAGCATCTGGAAGGGATAAGTTCCCCTATAGCACGTCATTAATGTAGTGTTCTCACACATTCAAGCACACAGAGTCACATTCAGTTTTGTATTATAAGCAGAAAGCCGTTTGTGAAATATTCAGGACAATTTCAGTTGGGGATAATTTGAATTGCATAACTTAGTCTAAATTTTTAAATGTTTTATCTTTTTAATAGTTTTATTTTAAAAAAAAAACTATTATTCCTCCAAATGCATAGGAAAATGTATATAGTAATGTATTAGTACATATGTTATGAAGTTAATTTTACAAAACAGGCTACGTATTTTTCTGTACTCCATGATCAAATTTATATATAACTCTATGCACAGATTAAAATATGCAATTATAGAAGAATAATTTTTCATTTATATTCTATTTTCACATGTTCTTAATCTAAAATTAGAAAGATATGAAATAAAGTTCATGACAAAATTTTTCTTTCAAATTAGTTCTGTAGAATAACATTCACTTGCAAACAGGCCATATTTTATCTGAAATCCATATAGCATTTCACTATAACCACATTGATTTCAAGGTAGATACATAAGAAATTTTGTGATGTTATGGAAACAGTTCCAGACATTGGCCTCTGGAGTCATGAGATGAGAAATCTTGATGAGATAATTTCATTCTTTTTATTACAAGAAGCTCATTACTTGGACCCCTGTCACTTAGAATTATTAATACACAATGCCATTATGTATTTATAACATTTCAGGGATTTGGTGAAAATATAAAGCAGAAGAAGCAAAATGGCATATTATTTCCAATAGTGCTGTCTGATTATTTAAATGGAAATAAAGCAGATAAATATCAAACAAATGTAAGTCTCATTAACCCTAGCCACACATGATGACAGATGTGATTTAGTTCATGGTAGTTCTGTGATGCGTATTGTGCTAACTGAGTGAAACACAGTCCTCTTCAAAAACAGCATTCTCATGTCATTGAACAAGTTGAATTGGCCTATTTAAAACAGGACATGTTGGGGTACTTTAACTTGCAGCCCACCTAGCCTAAAAATCAGCTATAACTGGCATGACCCTTGGGTAACCTCGTGAAGAGGAAGATAGCCTTGAAACAAGGTTGTAAAACATGGTAAACTGTCAATTAAAAGCTGTAACCATGGACAAAGCTGTGAGAAATTGCCCATTAGAGCCATGCCAAAGTTCGGGACTGAGATGAAAGGCACCATGCAGAGATAAGTACCCATTCCTGCCTTTCTTTATCTCCACTTCTAAATAAACTTTCCAAAACAGGACTCCCCTGATGTTCTTATTTAAACCTTAGGTTTCTATTCCACTACTAACCCCTAACTTATGGGCGAACACATTCCTTGTAACCTGATAAGTAAGCCTCTGGTGTTTCTCCAGTTCCCAATAAATAATCTTACCCCACCACCAGGATGTGGGCAATGTCAGGAAAATGTGACCCCGGGGCATGAGGAATTCCTATGTGACAATGATTGATGCTTTAAAGAGCATAAGACCTGCTTAAACTTTGCATTCAGGGTCTTTGTTGAAACCTGCTGCATCAGGCGGATGCTCAGACCCTAGCTAGCTAGAAAATAAACCTCGCCTTGTGACTTCCTTTGTCTTGAGTGTCCTTTGTCCTCTCAGAAGGTGGCCAGCCTTGTACCCTAACAGCTGGAGGCCCCAGTGAGATCGGCCCCTCCCTGAGAGGAACAAATGGCCTCTGATACCGAGGTTTAATTGGGAAAGACCGTGGAAGGAGGATTGGCCACCTCCGTTTGGAGGGACCTGGGGTCCCCATCTGAATTTGGTTGGGAATTCTCATTGAGTGGAAGGAAGGGGTTACAGCCCTGGAGGCTTCACTATTGGAAGTCGTGGGAAACATCTCCGACAGTCAGGAGCCGCACCGACGTCCTCAGTGGACACCATTTGGGCTGTCTTTGGGTAAGGATCCTGAATCTGGTGTGAATGGAAGTGCGCCTGTGAGAGTAGTCTGGTTGACTGGCCGGTACTTGTGTATGTTGGAGAGTCCTGTGCGAATTTGTTTGTCTGCTGGAATTGTCTCTTTTGTTCTTTGTTGTCTCCTTTGTCCATCTCTTCTGATCATAATGGGACAGGCCCAGGTAACCCCTAAGACCCTTCTTCTGAGTCATTTTTCAGAAATCCACGCTAAGGGACACAATTATGGCATGGAAATTAAGAAAGGTAAGTTTGATGCCCTTTGCTCAGTGGAATGGCCAACCTTTAATGTAGGCTGGCCTCCTCAGGGTACCTTCTCCTTGGACGCAATTAAGAAGGTCCGCGATGTCATTAATAAACCTGGTCTTCATGACCACCCTGATCAATATCCCTATGTCCTTATGTGGCAGACTTTAGTAGAGGACCTTCCTTCCTGGCTGTGGCTGTTTACCCATGAGGCACCTACAGACCAGCCCATGATACTGGCCGTGTTGGGGAATGCCCCCACTCCTGTTAATTCCCCTAAGAAGCCTATTCTGCAGGAAGAACCGACTTCCCATCCGTCCTTGATAGACTTAGATTTTTGAGGCAAGCCCCCCACCATATGCCGCTGCTGCACCGCTCCAGCCAGAGGCAGCTGCCCCCCCCAAACCTCCCCATTCATCAGCCTCCCCGTCTGCACCCCCCGCCCCAGTCTCTGGACTGGCAAAGGGACTCAGGCCCCGTAGGCAGCGAGAAGAAATTCTGGAGAAGGAGCCATCCTCCACTTCCACCACCCCCCCCCCATCCTCCCAGTGCAGGCTCTGGACAATGCTGGTCCCGATGGGGGACGCGTCTATCAGTATTGGCCCTTTTCAAGTAGTGACCTGTACAACTGGAAAGCCCAGAATCCTCCTTTTTCTGAGGATCCTAGAGGCCTGACCGATCTGTTCGAGTCCATTTTACATACTCACAGTCCTACATGGGATAACTGTCAGCAGCTCCTTAAGAGTCTATTCACCACTGAGGAACGGGAGTGGACTCTCACTGAAGCCAGAAAGAATGTCCCCGGTGACAATGGATGACTGACTACCCTGCCAAACCTGAATGATGACCACTTTCCCTTAAACAGACCTGATTGGGACTATGGGAACGCAGAAAGTAGGGAGCGTCTCTGGGTCTACCGCCAGACTCTTATGGCAGGCCTCCGGGCAGCAGCTCGCCACCCTACCAATCTGGCTAAGGTAAAGATGATAGTGCAGGGGGAGAATGAAAACCCGGCCACATTCCTTGAGTGCCTTTACGATGCATACAGACAGTATACTCCCCTAGATCCACTAGCGGAGGTGAATCAGTCAGCCGTGATAATGTCCTTCATAAATCAGGCTGCCCCTGATGTTAGGAAGAAACTATATAATCTGGCAGTGCCAGGGCTGGAGCTCTTAGGAGGTTAACCTCCTAAGAGCTCCAGCCCTGGCACTGCCAGACCCTCTAAAGCCCTTCACCCTCTTTGTAGACGAAAGGAGGGGAATAGTGAAAGGGGTACTAATGCAGTGCCTAGGGCCCTGAAAGCGTCCAGTTGCTTATCTATCCAAAAGGTTGGACCCAGTTGCAGCAGGCTGGCCCCCATGCCTGCGGATCATAGCGGCAGTTGCCCTAATGGTAAAGGACACAGATAAGCTCACTTTTGGGCAACATCTGAAGGTGGTAACCCCCCATGCAGTAGAGGGAGTCCTAAAGCAACCTCCAGGAAGATGGATGACCAATGCCTGACTGACTCATTCCCAAGGGCTCTTGCTAGATGCCCCCCATATCCTCTTCTCCTAACCAGTCTCTCTGAACCTGGCCACCTTGCTGCCAAATCTGGACCTGGAAGCCCCCCAACATGACTGTCAAGAGATCATAGCCAAAATCACCCAAGTGTGCCCCAATCTTCAGGACCTAGCCCTACCCAACAGCAAGCTGGTATGGTGTATAGATGGGAGTAGCTTCGTCTCGGATGGGGTGCGTAAGGCAGGTGCAGCGGTGGTGGACCAAGATGGGAACATAATTTGGAGTGCCCCATTGCCCCCAGGGACCTCAGCCCAGAAGGCCGAACTGATCGTGCTGGCAGAGGCACTTGAGCGGGCTGAGGGAAAACATGGCACCATCTACCTGGAAAGGGGTTTCATTACAGTGGAAGGAAAGGAGCTACGTAACCTCCCAGAGATCCAGAGACTATTGACTGTGGTGCAGAAACCTCAGGGTGTGGCAGAAGTACACATTCCTGGTCACCAGTCTTCCCAGACTCTGGAAACTATGGGGAACCAGCAAGCGGACAAAGTGGCCCGAAATGCTGCTTTGGCCTCCAGGACCCTAGCGCTGATTTTACCCATGCCCAAGCTTCCACACTTGCCACTGTGACCCGAGTATACCTCAGAAGACAGACAGTGGATCCAAGGTCACCGATGCCTGGAGTCCAACCAGCAAGGCTGGTATGATGACGAAGGGTGACTGATCCTTCCTGAAAAGTTAGGACTGTTTCTCTTCTCCAATTTACATCAAGCCAACCATTTAGGCAAGAAGAAACTACTGGCCCTCCTCGAGTCAGCCTGCCTCCAGTTCCCACACCAAAAAGCCCACATTCAAAGGATTGTGGACAAATGTGCCGGGTGCCAGGCTATGAAACCCAGCAAAAGGGGACTCCTACATACAGGTACACGGGTATGGGGGAGGGCGCCAGGACGGAGCTGGGAAGTGGATTTCACTGAGGTGAAGCCGGGAAGGTATGGGTATAGGTATTTGTTGGTTCTATAGACACCATCTCAGGCTGGGTGGAAGCCTTTCCTACAAAACGAGAGACTGCTCAGGTTGTAGTTAAGGTTTTGCTGGAGGAAATCATACCCAGATATGGCATCCCCGAAACTCTAGGCTCTGATAACGGTCCGGCTTTCATCAGTAACGTCCTACAAGGGCTGGCCCGGGCAGTGGGGACTAATTGGAAACTGCATTGTGAATATAACCACCATTGCTCAGGGCAGGTAGAAAGAATGAATCGGACCCTGAAGGAGACCTTATCTAAATTAGCCATCAAGACTGGTGGAGACTGGGTGGCCCTCCTACCCTATGCTATCTTCCGGGTGTGAAATTCACCATATGTACATGGATTGACACCTTTTGAAATTCTGTATGGGGCTCCGCCCCCCATTGTTGTCCAAACTCTACCGGACCAAGACCCCAGTATGGCCCCAAATTACTTGGCTAGCTTAAAGGCCCTACAAGAGGTCCAACAAGAGATCTGGCCCTTAGTGCGCTCCTTGTATGAGACCAAAGATGCATCAAACCTGGAACATGGCATCATCCCAGGGGATTGGGTATGGGTAAAGAGACACAGAGCCCACACTTTAGAAAAAAGATGGAAGGGCCCTCACATGGTCATTCTGGTTACCCCCACTGCTCTTAAGGTTGACGGCATTGGGCCTTGGGTCCATCACTCCCACGTGCATCAAGCCAGTCAGCAAGAACAGGAAGAGGCTAGAGTGGATTGCACGGCGACACCCCAATAATCCGTTAAAACTGAAGCTCATCCAGCCCAGGAGATGTACAGAGCAACTCTCCATGCGACTCTCAATGCCCCCCCCTGCAGTGACCTCCGGACCAGGGCAGACCCCAAGGCCCATTAGCCAGCAAGATGATAAAATTCCTCCTGTGCATTCTAAGCCTTCTGTGTCTATGCTGGGTGGGACCTGCCCAGACCCCTAATCCCCACCAGCCCTACCACCTCACCTGGGTGGTCATAGATACATCCACAGGGGAGATTCTCACTCAGACCTCCAAGGTGACCCCTCCCAACGTCTGGTTCCCTGATTTAACTTTTGATCTGACAAAACTGGTGGCCCGTGTGGGGATTCTGAAGGATATCTTTTATGTCTGTCCTGGACACCTAAAAGGTAAAAGTAATAGTAAACAGTGTGGGGGGTCATCAAATTATTTTTGTGCTTCCTGGTCCTGTGTGTCCACTGGCAACATCTGGTGGCCACCCCCTGAAAAAACAGACCTAATTACCGTGTCTAAGGGCTGTACAACAGAACAAAGAAGCCGCTGGAGGCCCCTCTGTGACCTTGTAAAATTCAAATTTACAGAAAAAGGTAAAGCTGACACTTGATGGATATCAGGCCTCATCTGGGGAATTCGCCACTATGACCCAATGAGGCTCGGGGCCCAAGACCAGGGAGCCCTATTTACCATCTGACTCACACAGCAACCAGCCCCTACTCGGGTGATAGGCCCCAATACAGTACTTAAGCTGCCCTATGTGGAGCCGCCTCCCCGACCTCACACAACCCCAGTCCTTTCCCGACCTCACACAAATGCTAGTATTACAACTCCAGGACCGCTAGGAACTGGCACTTCCCTGGGAAGGCCCAGCCCCACGACCGGGTCTATGGACCCCCTTTGGAATTTGGTAAATGCTGCATTCCTAACATTGAACCACACCAGCCCTAATATGACTACCTCCTGCTGGCTGTGCTATGATGTGAGGCCCCCATTCTATGAGGCAATAGGACTAAATGCCACCTACAATGTCTCGACTAGTGAAAACCCCACTCAATGTTCCTGGGGAAACCGTAAGAGAGGTCTGACCATACAAAAAGTGAGCAGCCAAGGAACCTGCTTAGGGAAGGTGCCGGCAGGAAAACAGGACCTATGCGCTGTTGTAGATAACAACCCCACCTGGGGTGATGGTATTAAGTGCGTAATTCCAAAAGACAATGGAGGGTGGATATGCTCACAGTCTGGGCTCACCCCTTGCCTATTGACCAATGTCTTTAATGGCTCCAAAGAATTCTGTGTCCTAGTGACTGTGCTGCCCTGCCTCGTCTATCATTCTGAGGAGAGCCTATATTCACACTGGAATACAGGAACAGGTGAAAAAAAAAAGAGAGCCTATTTCTGCATTAACCATTGCTACCCTACTTAGCCTGGGAGTGGCTGGAGCAGGAACTGGCATAGCTTCCCTGGCTACTCAACATAGTTGGATGTCCTCACTGCACACGGCCATAGATGAGGACATAGAGAGAATAGAAGCCTCCATTAGTCACCTAGAAAAATCCCTTACCTCCCTATCTAAGGTAGTACTTCAGAACAGACGGTGACTAGACTTATTGTTCCTTCAGCAGGGGGGAATATGTGCTGCCTTAAGGGAGGAATGTTGTTTCTATGCTGATCATTCAGGAGTATTTAGGGAGTCTATGTCTAAAGTGAGGGAAGGACTGGCAAAAAGAAAGTGGGAAAGAGAAGCCCAAGAAGGTTGGTTTGAAGCTTGGTTCAGTAGGTCCCCCTGGTTTACTACCTTAGTCTCCACCCTGGTGGGTCCCTTGGTTATACTGCTGCTTATCCTAACTTTCGGTCCATGCATTCTGAATAAGCTAGTGACCTTTGTAAAAGATCGAGTTAATACAGTCCAACTCATGGTCCTGAGACAGCAATATAAAGGGCTACGTAGCCCTGAAAATGTTTATGCATATCATCCAAATGAGCATGATTCCTCATTATGAACATCTAAAGGGGGAAGTGTTGGGGTACTTTAACTTGCGCCCACCTAGCCTAAAAATCAGCTATAACTGGCATGACCCTTGGGTAACCTCGTGAAGAGGAAGATAGCCTTGAAACAAGGTTGTAAAACATGGTAAACTGTCAATTAAAAGCTGTAACCTCGGACAGAGCTGTGAGAAATTGCCCATTAGAGCCATGCAAAAGTTCGGGACTGAGATGAAAGGCACCATGCAGAGATAAGCACCCATTCCTGCCTTTCTTTGTCTCCACTTGTAAATAAACTTTCCAAAACAGGACTCCCCTGATGTTCTTATCTAAACCTTAGGTTTCTATTCCACTACTGGCCCCTAATTTATGGGAAAACACATTCCTTGTAACCTGATAAGTAAACCTCTGGTGTTTCTCCAGTTCTCAATAAATAATCTTACCCCACTACCAGGATGTGGGCAATGTCAGGAAAATGTGACCCCGGGGCATGAGGAATTCCTATGTGACAATGATTGATGCTTTAAAGAGTATAAGACCTGCTTAAACTTTGCATTCAGGGTCCTTGTTGAAACCTGCTGCATCAGGCAGATGCTTGGACCCTAGCTAGCTAGAAAATAAACCTTGCCTTGTGACTTCCTTTGTCTCGAGTGTCCTTTGTCCTCTCAGAAGGTGGCCAGCCTTGTATCCTAACAGATAGAGCTGGAAAACATTATCTTAAGTGAAGTTAGCCAGAGTCAGAAGGCCAAAAACTGCATGTTTTATCTCCTATGTGAAATATAAACCTTATACAAATACAGCTATTACAAAAAACAGGTCACGCTAAAGGGAGGTCACATACGGGACAGCGAGGGTAAAAGAAGGAAGTTAAGAAGGTGAATATGGTTGATGTACTCTCTATACAACAATGAATATAGAATTTTTAAACTGGTTGAAACCACCATGAGAAAGTGACTAAAGTAGAAAGAAGAAAAATAGACGAGATGAACCAATTTGGGTTATAATACATATATACATGAAAATGTTACAAGGAAATTCCCTGTGTAGCTATCTGAAACACAAATGTCATTTTTTTTTCTTTTACAAAATCAGAGAACAGTAGGGCAGAACAGGTCCTGCCTGGGGGCGTTGTTGATACCAGTAGGAGGGGGAGGAGGTGGGGAAAAGGGTGTAGGAGGGTGAATATGGTGCAAATACTGTGTGCACATGTATGTAAATGGAAAAATGAGACCTGTTGAAACTATTCCAGAAATGGGGGATGCAGCAGTAAAGGAGAAAGGTGGAGGGAGTGAATTCAAGTACTATATATTTGATATATTGTAAGAATTTTTGTGAATGCCACAATGTACTGCCACCCAGCACAACAGTAAAAAACATAAATTTAAAAGACTACTTATAATTAGACATCCAACATTATTGAGTCTTGAGGACTTTGGATGGTACTGTACATAATTTCACTTGTGAAAGCAATAATGAAGATTTTCTTCTTCTGACATGCTAGAATGGGAAAACAATAACATAGAACTAAAGGAATATACTGATCATCTTTTTTTTTGTAATAATTTATTGAACAAAGGTGATTTTTTTCCTTCTGCATCATCTTATTCCTTAGCCAAGATTAGGCAGGCTAAATAGGAAAGGAAAAGGAAATCATTGAGACTCAGGCACCATGAGAACTTTCCTAGTGGCAGAGCTCTTTTCAATTGCAAATCCCTTGATTAAAACACGCATATTATCACACCCCATGCAGGTAATTAAAACACATAAGAGTTAGCTTAAGAGCATGTGCAGAGAAACTGTCAATCACTTAACCCAACCCACCAGAATGCCCAAATCTTTCCAGGTCCACAGATTATTGGCCATTGAAAAAACACTTTGAAAGAGAGAGCCCTCTCTTTTTGCCCTTTGTTTCCTCTCTCCATCTCCTCTTCTGCTCCTCCTGGGAGGAACTACTGCAAACTTCACTATAGTAAACCTTATTATTTCTCCTACTACTCTACCTTTCCTGCTTGGATTCTTCCACGTGGGATGCAAGAATTTAGGAATATTCTGATAGGGGATTGATAAAGGACTGCATGCAACAAATGTATGCCAGTTGGTATATACATCTGTATAAAACATATGCCCTCCTTCCTAAATTCTGTATTTTCTTCCTCTTTTCTTCAGGTTATGTTTATCTTTTATTTATGCACTTTCAAGAGGTCCATTGATGATATAGTCTTCTAAAAACATGTAAAGCAGAGCTCTCTAAGAGATCAATTCACATGCAGTACTATGGGTTCGCCTCTTTGTGTCCCGCAGGTGGATGTGGGTGTGCGGTGTCACACTCCTATGCTGACTGAGGAAGGCTCTTCATTATACTGCTAGAGTACTATTGAGCAGTTCAGCAGCAGAAACGATCTAGGGGACCAAGAGGTGAAATTGACTCGTCCATACAGTTTGTGTTCTGTACAATGTTGAGATGCAGGAATGCCAGCATTCCCTTTGCACCTCTCCTCAAGGAAGATCTTTGTGGTTTTCTACCCTCCACATGCCATGTTACAGAGGATATTTAAAGAACATTGAACCTATGATTTTATTAATCATGTTTAGAATAATATACCTTACAGGCAAACAATGGTCTCATAACATTTAATGTGGATAATGCAAGTTTTAGAACCTTTATATAATCACGCCAAAAGAAAAGAAGCAAAAATGAGATATTTTAGTTTTGAAATAAACACTTTTTACACTAATTACATTGTACTGTTATTATGTATTTACAGTATTTCTGGGATTTGGTGAAAATATAAAGCAGAAGCAAAATATAAAGCTCTTTTTGGTTCTTAGCACTCACATGTGCTTTAAGTTACCAATGAATTCTGAAGTCCTCGCTCACAAAAAACTCAGCAATAAAAATATATAAGTATTATTCTTCCTCTCTTTTCTTTGATAAATGTATGCTAAAATGTGTTGCTACAGTATAAGAAGAAAACCTGCTTAAATTGCAAATATAAGAAGTGACTTCATGTGGATATGAGCAGGGCTTTTAAGCAAACATGAAAGAGCCACCATGAGGACATAGCCTTTCTATACACCAACAATGAAAAGATTGAGAAAAAATATAGGAAAATAATTCCATTTAAAAGCCTCAAAAATACATGGGAATAAACTTAACAAAGGATAAAGGACCTTTACAAGGAAAACTACAAACCTTTGAAGAAAGAAATTGAAGACTTCAGAAGATGGAGAGATCTCCCATGCTCTTGGATTGGCAGACTCAACATAGTAAAAATAGCTACACTACCAAAAGCAATCTACATGTTCAGTGCAATTCCTATCAAAATCCCAATGACATTCATCACAGAAGTTGAAAAAAAATCAACCTTAAAGTTCATTTGGAAGCAAAAGAGACAGCGAATAGCCAAGGCAAAATGGAGCAAAAAGAGCAGACTAGAGGCATCACAATACCCAACTTCAAACTAAACTACAGAGCCATAACAATAAAACAGCAGAGTAATGCACAAAAACAGACATGAAAACCAGTGGAACAGAAGACCCAGATATGAATCCACACAGCTATGCCCACCTGATTTTTGACAAAAGTGCCCAAAACATACCTTAGAGAAAATACAGCCTCTTTAACAAATGTTGCTGGGAAAACTGGATATCCACCTGTAGAAAACTGACACTAGATCCATGCCTGTCACCCTGTAAAAATATCAACTCAAAGTGAATTGAGGACCTTAATATAAGAGCTGAAACTTTGAAGCAAGTGCAAGAAAGAGCAGGGAATACACTGGAAGCAATAGGCACAGGTAATGACTTCCTCAATATAAATCAAATGGCTTAGCAACTAAGAGAAAGGATGGACAAATGGGACCACATGAAATTAAAAAGCTTCTGCACAACAAAAGAAATAGTTTCTAAATTAAAGAGGCTGCCCACAGAATGGGAGAAAATGTTTGCCAACTATACATTTGACAAGGGACTGATAACCAGAATATGCAGAGAGCTCAAAAAACTAAACTCCCCCTAAGTCAAAGACCCAATGAAGAAATGAGTAAAAGAACTGAACAGAGCTTTTTCAAAGGAAGAAGACCAAATGGCCAAAAATACTTGAAGAAATATTCAACGTCCCTAAACATAAAGGAAATGCAAATCAAAACCACAATAAAATTATACCACAATCCTGTTAGAATACAAACAACAACAAATATCAGTGAAGATGTGGGGATAATGGAAGCCTTATACACTGCTGGTGGGAAAGTAAGTTAGTACAACCACTGTGGAAAACAGTTTGGAGACTTGTCAGAAAATAAAAATAGAGCTGTCATATGATCCAGCAATACCACTGTTAGAGAAATACCCGAAGGAATGTGAGTCAGATAAAACAATGGCACGTACACACCCATGTTTATTGCAGCATTGTTCACATTAGCTAAGCTATGGAAACAGCCAAGATGCTCCACTGCTGAAGAATGGATTAAGAAAATGTGGCACTCATATACAATAGAATTTTATTCAGTCACAAAGAATAATGAAATTTTGTCATTTGCAGGTAAATTGATGGAACTGGAGTACAGCACCTTAAGTGAAGTTAGCCAGGTTCAGAGGCCAAAAGCCTTATGTTCTCTCTCATATGTGGAATATAGACCTAATACAAATACAACAATAGAATGAAAAATGGGTCACACTAAGTGGAGGTCACATATGAGAGAGGGAGGGTAAAAGAAGGAAGTTAAAAAAGATGAATATGGTTGATGTGCTCTCTATACAAGAATGAATACAGAAGTTTTAAACCACGTGAAACCTCCATGAGAAAATGACTAAGGTGGAAGGAAGAAAAATAGAGGAGATGAACCAAACAGGGGTATAATACATATATACATGGAAGTGCCAAAAGGAAACTTCCTGTGTAGCTATCTTAAAGATACAAATATGTCTCTTTTTTTATTATACAAAAGCATAGAACAGGAGGGAGGAACAGCCTGGGAGGCTGGAACTAGTGGAAGTGGGGAGGAGCTGAGGAAGAGGGTAGCAGGGTTAATATGGTGCAAATTCTGTGTACACATATATATATATAAATGGGAAAATGAGACCTTTAAAAACTATTCCAAGAATGGGGGAAGTGAGGATAAAAGAGAATGATGGAAGAGTGAGTTCAATTATGATATATTTGATATATTGTAAGAACTTTTGTAAATGCCACAATGTACCCTCACCCAGCATAACGATAAAAAAAATGTAGATTTTAATGATTTTACTGAGATAGGTGTTTAGCCAATTAGGAAAAATAGTCTATTTTTCTTTTCAAATTTTGGAACAAACCACAGACATATTTTATTGACTTTAAAAAGTATTTGCTGGTAAAACTGTTTTCACAGTTGACATTTGCACATTTATTCTATAATTAACCACTTTGATATATTCTTATTATTTTATTTTTTGGTATTTGGTTATACAGTGACATAATGCACCAGCAACTGTCACTTTGTTCTCCTATTTTCAACACATATATCTCTCATTTTCTATCATGTCATCTTTCTACCACATCCACAATTAAAAAACAAAATCAATGTAAGTGAATATTTCCCTTTTTTTTACTTCAGATAAAATCTCTGGGAAATTTTGGAGTTAACTGTGAGAACAACTACAGTTTTGAATGGGCATTTTACACTTAAAGGAAACCTAGTTGCAATTGTACTAAGAATATACTTATTACAATTGTTCACAATGTGAAATGACTAATTAAAACAAAAATCAGATAATTGTGATTTGGGAGAAAAGGAGGGATAAGACTTTCTTAAAACTAAGTATTTTTAAAATTAGTGTTAGAGGCCAGGTGCAGTGTTTAAAGACTGTAATCCTATCTATGCAGGAGGCAGAGATCAGTAAGATCCAATTTAAGGCCAGCCCCTGAAAAATGTTCTGGAGACCCCATCTCAACCAATTAAAGTGGCACACTCGTGACATCCCAGCAATGAAGCACTAGGAGGATTACAATCCAAGCCAGCCCTCCTGTCATAGAGATCTTATCTCAAAATTAAGCAGTGCAAAAGGGGCTGGGGGCATGGCTCAAACAGTAGAGCACCTGAAGCCCTGAACTCATACCCCCAGTACTGACAAAGAAAAAAATAGTCTTAGATTAAAGCAGTAAAAGAAAATATTGCTACTGGGGAAAAAATAACAAGAACATTAGGAATGACATTTATGGAATAAGAAGGGACTGTTTTACTTTTGCATATCAAAGCTCATTACATGCTCTGCTAAATTGAAGACTACTTACTTAGGGTCTTTCTTTTGGGGGCATAGAAATTTGTCAGAGCCTTTGAATTTCAGTCTTTCTCTTCTATGAGCCTCTACAAATGGAAGGAAGCAGCACAATGTGTGGAGTTACCGTTCAGTTTCCCCAAGGGATTGGTTTTAAGATGCCTGTGGACATCCAAGTACCTCATATAGATTGGTATTGTATTTGTGTATAACCTATGTGCATCTTTAAATTGTCTTTAGCTCACTTATAACACTTAATACAATGTAAATGCTATGTAAATAAGTGTTATACCTTATTGTTTAAGTCTGTACATGTTCAATATAGATGCAGTTTTTTTCTGAATATTTTTAACTGAAGGTTGGTTGAATCCACAGATGCAGCACCTGAAGGTATGGACAACTGACTAAAATTTTCCCAGTAATATGAATTCTGCCACTCCACCTTAGAATGAAGAAGCAGTTATAGTCATTTTGGGTTTTATGCAACATTTCTTTTTCTGTGATACACAGGATTACTAATATAATTTTTCTAGAAAAAAGAATAGGACTTTAATAGAGAAAAATTAATTCTATATTATTATCCAAAGAGCAGGACGAAAATATAATAACAGTGAAGTTGTGATAACATAAACAGAAGCAAAAATAAGTTTTTATAAAGCAAGAGAAATTCAATTGTTTATTATGTAAACCTTCCTGTAATACCAACTGCATTCTGATGGATTCTACCAATGATTAAGGGTTAAACTGTGAGCAAAGCAAAGTATGTCCCCACAGAACGTGCAGTAGAATAAGCGAGACAGAGCAGCAAGTTACAGGGTGTGTCTACACTGAAGGAAAGAGCTGTGGAAAACAAAGCCAGACAGAAATAGGAAGAGAGCAGTGAGCTGGAGGGTGGAGAGAGGGAGTAGCTGTTTTAAACCGAATGGCCAAAGAAATCTTCTGCAAAGGTGATGTTTGAGTAGATGTCTAAAGGAAATGAGTCCTGCTGATAGAGTTCAAGATAAATGCAAATCTTTGGGATGGGATGTGTTTGGAGGACCCTTAGAAGCCAATGTAGTTAACATCAAGTACCTGGTGGGAAGAAGGATGGGAGATGTGATGAAAGAGAGGATCATGGAGTCCACTTATGATACCTTTTGGACATTTGTTTGCTTACCCATGGTTCCTGACATTGACTGCCCTTAGAATCACCTGGGATGATTGCAAAACTAAAAAAGCCTTGGAGTCAATGTCAGGGACAGGTTGTGGGGTTGCCCTGGACATTAAGAATTCTCTTTAAGAGATTCCTGAATTGATTGTAATTTATAGTCAGGTAAGACCAGTGCCTCCAATTCTGTAGTAGTTGGGATTATAGATATGTACCACCATGCCTGGCACCTGCCATTTTTCCTTTTTTTTTTCCCTTTGTCTTTTTTGGCATACAGGGATTTGAGCTCACTGTGCACTTGTTAGGCAGGTGTTCTACCACTTGAACCATGCCCCTAGTCCTTTTTGGCTTTACATATTTTTTAGATAGGTCTCATATTTTCATTCAGTTCCCCTCTAGGCTGATTCAAGAAGATCAGTGGGGAAAGGAAAACTCCAAAGAGGGAAAATCTTCTAAAGAAGAGCCTGACATGGACCAAACTCAGTATCAATAGATTCCTAAAGAACTTTCTGATTTAATGATGCTTTAATTGTATCAGTAGTTTTGGTGGTAGGAATCTGAAGACGTTTTCTTCAGAATTTTTAATTCTTAGTGCACTATAAAGCAGAGTCAAGAGCCAAAATGAGGGGCAGGTGGCAGAGCTAGAGTTTTGAGGATTTGAGGATCCACTTGAGGATTCGGTCAGGAAGTTAACATAAGACCTACCAGCAAGATTGACAGTCTGTGTCCCTAGGTACTGGTCTGCATGTTTTCTTTGTATTTTAAACACCATTTGCTTGTTGAATTCCTTCCTTATTCCATTAAACAACCTGTATAGCACTCATTGTATGGACATACTAAAGTTTCTTTCATGTCTCTAGTGGATACTGGAACTATTTCAGCATTTTAGTTCTGAAAATAATGCCTAAACTAAAATTCTGCTTATGTCATTTAACTTTCTCTGTGTGTGTGATCTTGGGTTTTGAACTCAGCCCATTGTTAGAAAGGTGCTGTTCCACTTCAGCCACACCACCAGTCCTTTTTATTTCTACTTTGTTTTTCAGGTAGGTGCTCATGCTTTTACTGTCTAGGCTCAACTATTCCTCAACCTCCAACTTCCAACTAGCTGGGAAAAGAGGTATGTGCCTCTGTCTATACCCAACTTATTTTTGAGACAGAGTCTCCCTAATTTTTTCCTAGGTTGGCGTTGGACCTCTGCCTTCCAAATAGCTAGGATTACAGGTTTGTGCTGCCATCGTTTTATATTTTTTCCAGTGTTTATTTGGGAGTTTACTTGGTCAAAGAATAAATGCATATATCACTTTGCTAGTTTATGTTTAGTTGATATTTTGTACAGCATCAAAGCATTAAACATAGTCCTAGACAATTTCACAGAACTAAAGACCCATAAATTTGTTATCATCAGACATAAATAGGTCCTTAACACACATAGTAAGTGTACTAATTGTCTCTGTGTTCTTTCTCTCTTCAAGCCTACTGTACCTGCTTATCTGTCACCTTGGTCTCAGAGTAGCAACAACCTATTCTCCCATTTAACAGAGAGAAGATAAGTCTCCAGATGGGAAATTTTTATATCTGCAAACCTACCTTCATCTGTGCATCTGCCTTCCTTCCTTACCTGATGGAAGAGGTGTCTCTTCTTCAAATAACGTCCAATTATGGTCCTCCCTTTGACTTTTGGAAACCACAATTATCTATTATCAATTGTTCCTCCAGGATGCAGAAAACGCTTTTCAAGGGAATCAGTCTCAGTAGCATTTAAGTTCCTAGAGTTTTTCATACCTTAAAAAAGATCATCATTGACTTTCACTGACTTCCATGATAACATTTTTTTAATACTTTTCTCCAGTCCTTTTTGTATTCTTTAATCTTCTCTACAGGCCATTATATATCAGAATTCCTAAGTGCTCAGTCATTGCCTCCCTTCTCTTTTCATTCTTAATCTCTGTAAGCAAAGTCATTCATAAGTCTACCTTCACTTTCTACCTAACACTGAGGTGCTTCAATCTCAACAGTCCTGTTTTTAGTTCATATGGCTGTATGACATTTGATTGACAGCTTAGGATTATAACCCAAATCTTGTCCCCAGTTTTCTATCTCTCAGGAACTAAGAATGACTTTTACATTTTATAAGAATTCTAAATGTGTAATAAATGAGTGACTAAATGAATAAATAAATAAATAAATAAATAAATAGAATGAACATTAAAAATCATATGTGATCTATAAAACCCAAATAATTGACTACCTGTCCCCTTTAGAAAGTGTGCCAACTCTTGTTTTACCTGAGTCCATGTATCCTAAAAATTACCACTCTAAGTCTGAGTTCACCATCTGGATCCTCCACCTTTCTACACCATGCTTTTTTAGTGAATTACATCATTATTTATTCATGGTCATATATGAATTTGAAAGCTAGAGCTTATGGCTGGCCCCCTCTTTCTCTGTTACTTCTTATGTATTCAATTTGTCATCACATCCTAAGTCCAAAATAATTCTGGAGTTCACCTGCTGGTATTTATTTACGTATTATTTATTAGTCTATTATCCATTGTCTTGCATGTGGACTGCACATCTAAAGTTCTGGCTTTCTCATAGTCTGTTCAATCATATACCTCCATCTGCCCTTCTCATCACTCATCAAGTAACTCTTCATCAACTCTTCAACAGATTCCAACTGATTATAGGACTAACAACAGCTTACTTAATTCCTACACATCAGTGCACCTAAACATCATCATTTCTTTGGAGAAGACTTTCATGACACCCTGTTTAAATTGGGTACAATTGTAGTGTCTCCTACAATGTTGTTTTATTATTATTATTTGTGTGTGTGTGTGTGTGTGTGTGTGTGTGTGTGTGTGTGTGTGATACTCCACTAACATGTCTTTCCCCTTGGTATGGTGAAGTTTGTCAGAGAGGATTTGCTTACTATTGTGTTCTCTGAACTTGGTTCTGTGCTGATAACTATATACTACTGAAAATAAATATGTCATCAATTAATGAATTAAATCTGGAAAAGCTATTATAGAAAATCACTCAACAAATGACTTACTAATTAAATAAAAGATTGTGGAGAGTGGACTGATAATTCATTTTTAAGCAAAAGTAGGTGTTAACTTGCCACCATTAGTCAAAATAAATCCAGGCTGATGAGATGTCTCATATAAAGTAAAGTCCCTGGAGGAGTGTGCTTATGGATGATGTTCTGGACAGGATCTTAGAGGCTGAAGTTGAAGAAAATACTGACGAGAATTGCCCCAGTAAGATGTTCAAAGAGAGAGCACTCATTCACACTCCAGTCCTCCATATGGAAAAGATGATAATCAAGGTTAAAAGCACCAAATGCTATAACAGAGAAAATTACCAGTCCTTAAGAGTATAAAACTCACTCCCTTGCCTTTTTTGTTACAGGCATTTCAGATAAAATCCTAGAAAATTTCAATTGCTGTGTTTACCTCTCTAACATTCATTTGGATGTCAATTTATATTAAATTTATCATTGAATTGCTAAGAATCAATTTAAACTGATAAGCAGGCATCAATGTTGAGAGGAATTTAGAAGTTCCTTGCTCAGATCCTTCTACAGTGGGTTATTACCTCTGAGAGAAAGCCTGAACTGAAAGACAGAAATAGAAAAAAAAAATCACTGTACTCAATAGATAATACTGCACTAAGAGTTCTTAAGTAATAGAGTGCTTCACGAAGCTTACCCCATGAAACTTGTTCTATTTCTGCAGAGACCATTCTTTTCCTACAAGAAATGATCCCATTATTTGAGCCTTGAATCATTAAATTTTCTATATTCTGTATCTTTAATTCACTGAATAATTTCTGTTTTTCTTTTTATGTTTGCATAAATGATTCTAGATTGATTAGCTGAAAAGTAAAAGTTTCAGGCTTTCCTTCAAACAGTTTCCATGCCATTTGAGCATTGATTGACTAGTCACCATTTTGAAAGTTATAAGCAGACATGTTGATGTGAACATGAAATAAAGGCAATTTGAGGATGATAAAATACTCATTCCTCTCCCACACATATAAGCAGATTTAGAATTAAGATAGATTTTAATGATAGCTTTTCATTTTCCAGTATGTCACATTGTTTAATTCCCAGGAAACACATTTCTTTTTTCAGTGACCAGCATTTAAATTTTATTCTATTTATTTTTAGCTTTTTATTTTTCAATAATTTTTTAAATCAAAGCAAAAATGAACATAGCAGCAAACACTACAGAGAAATTCATGAGCACTGTGAGAAATTCATGAACACTCTAAAAAATTTCATGGACTGTTTTGTCCAAAATTTCATATATGTCAGAACTTTCACTACATATACTACAGTCTTTTTCTTACCAGAGATTATTTAGAAAAGTCCATTCAACTAAGTCCATGCTTTGTTAACTAGATTAAGTTTTGCAGACATGTCATGGAAGTGGAAATCTAACATCATTTCAATAAATAAGTTAACTGCTAAACTGAAAACTAGGATATTGAATAAAACAGTCTGAAGAATATGGAGAAATAAGTCAGATCCAGCACAAAATTATGAAGCATATTGAATAGTTCAAGGGAATAGACTCTTCTCATCTAATTTTTTCTTCTATGTAAATAAAAGTTTTATGGTTATTAAAGACTCCTTCCTCACCAAATATCTTATATGACTTCATATAGCAAAGTCAAATGATAACAAAAATATCTTCTAATTACCACAAAATATCAGAGGTGAGAAGAAAACGGCCCCTGCTGTGCATATTGTAAAGCAGCAGTGAATCCATGGCATAGTTTGCACATGGGGGGAGGCTTGGGTGAGAGCAGAAGCAGGGATGTTGTATTGAGCCAACTCTGACTACAGAATGGAAGCTTTCTTTTGCTTGGTTTACCTCTTTTTAACCAACCCTAGCTTAGCCATCACCTTTCTAAGCCTAAATGGATAGATCAAGAAACTGTTTGACCATATTTGGCTGATAAAAATAGCAATTTCCCATCTCAGACAACAGGAAGATTTTTTTCTCTTAATTTTAGATGGATAGATATAAATATATCCACTTGCCAAATTTATAGAAAGTACTGAGTTTTTCCTTGAATTTCCTTGTCTTTCTGAATGAGTGGTTTCATAAATGACTGATTATGAAATTTCAGGTGAAAAGAACCTTGAAATACATAGAAGCCAAATTCCCATCCTATAAGACAATGTCACTATGAGTAATAATAGGGTTTTTCTTAGACATAGGAATGTTCAGTACTTTATAAAGTGCTTTGCATGAAATATCTACTTATATTTTCATGAAAACCCTAGGACCTAGATATGAATATTAGCCACATTTTATAGCTAGAGGTAAAAATCCATCTTTGGCTTTTGGCTTTTTTGTTTTTGTTCTTAACTCCTGAACTATATCCCTGCCATCTGAAACCCCAATGCAATGAGACAGCCTTCTAATTGTAACCTAATTTCCTAGATGAAACACTAAAGTCAAAAGAGGATATGCCCTTACCCCAGGTCACATTTCAATTTGGTCCACAGCTGGTTCTAAAATAGCCTGAAATATCAGAACAGTGTTCTTTCTCATATATACATATTTAACTCAAAATGGTCTTGGTCTTCTATTTATTCTTTCAATCACATTAGAAGATAGTATCCCTCTCTCTCTTGTTTTTACACTTTATTGACTGGGTTTTAAACTCAGGACCTTGCACTTGCTAGGCAGGTACTCTACCACCTGAGCCATACCCCCAGTCCTTTTTGCTTTAGGTATTTTGTGAATAGGGTGTTATATTTATGCCCAAGCTGGCCTGGACTGCGATCCTTCTAAAGCTTCCCATGGAGCTTGATGACAAGCCTGCACCATGATTCCCAGCTTGTTGTGTGACACGAGTCTCAGAAATACTTTGCCCAGGAGGGTCTCATGCCTTGATCCTCCCATTTGCCACCTCTGGAGTAGCTAGGATTATAGGTATGAGCTACTGCAGAAGGTAGACTATCTTAATTACACACAGTTCTGTGGTTTGTATTTGTCAATTAGGACTTTACATGTTACAAGCAATAAAAAGCCTCAACAACAATGCCAATGGGCTTAAATAATTTTAAAAATGAATGAATTTAATAATTTATAAAACTATGAGGCCTCTAGGGCAAGTTTTAGGTTTGTTAGATTTAGTGTTTGTGGATTGGCAAAGACACAGCCTATTTTTTTTCCCTCCTAAGTCTAGATTCTCCCAATGATGGGAAAATGTGTGGTAACCCTCCCAGGCTTCAAATTTGTGACTTCCAGTAGTCATTTCAAGTGATAAAAAAAAAATGCTACTTCACAAAAATCTCAACATGGTTAAGTTTAATTGGATCAGATTCCATTCCTGATTCAATTCTTTTAGTCGCAGTAATTCCACATGTGGATGGTTAAGTCCAATCAATTTTACCTTACTTTGATTGTAGCAATCAGTGCTATAACATGGGGCAAGATCAAAGCCCCTCACCAGCTCCACACCCACCAAACAAACAAAATGCAAATGGTACCATGTAACAGGAAGAGAATGGTAGGGCTGCTATTGAAATACTAACGCTGGCAAAACCAGGCCAGGAGGTTCATACTACCAAAGTATCCTGTGGACTCTTTGTGCTTCCATTCTTCTGTATTAGACTTTTAATTGTGAAATATACTTTGCATCATAAAAGCCCATAAAATATAAGCATATGACATTATTATTCATTAGAGGTGAAAGGATGATGTAATTTTTTTGGAGGTACTGGGATTTGAACTCAGACCCTTCCAATTCAAGGCAGGCACTCTAACACTTGAGCCACACCCCCAGCCATTTTTGTTTTAGTATTTTTGGGAAGGGTCTTGCTTTCTCTTGCAGGGGTTGACCTTGACTGAAATCTTACTATCTACTTCCCCCACATAGCTGGGGCCACCACGTCCAGCAGGTTGATTATTAACCACAGTCCTCCTGATCTTGGCTTCCCAAGTAGCTGGGATTATAGGTGTGAGCTACTGTGCCTGGTCCTGATGGCATAATCTTTATCTATGCCAAATAATCCCCTTGCAAGCTTAAAGGAAGCCTATCTACATTGCTCTTCATGACCACAATCTTCTCTAGCTTCCCTAAAAGTTAACATTAGTGCAAAAGTCATGGGAAACACTGCCTTGTTCTCACTTATACTTTTACCATGAATATGTGAATCCCCATGTATGGTAATGTAGGTTTGCAGATCTGTGGGCTTCCCTGGCATGGAATTTTGCAATGTGGGTGGCTGGCTTCCAAACTCAGAAATTCCTTCCTTGTGTTGTATGTTTGAGAAATGCATACTACTAAATTAAAATACCAAACTTTTGTTTGTAGAATTTGCTGTCATTGGACATTTGCACAAACTGTCATGAACATACTTGAATGTTTCTTGGCACATATTCACCTTCATTTCTATTGCCTATAGCTTTGTTGAATCACTTGAAATGTATGTGTTTTCAGATTCCAAAATGGCGGCTAGAGGGAGGAAGCAGAAAGCGTGCCTTCTATAGTGAAATCTTGGGGAGATGCTGGAGACACATCTTGCAGGCAAAATCACTGAGAAGAGGCAAAACTTTAACCCCTCCACACCTTCAGCCAGTGCAGAGAATCTCTACTTCATGTTGAATGGAGAAATAAGGAGAGCCACTGGGCCAACAGACGCCCGTGTCCAGACAGCTTTGGGAACATGCAGACAAGGTGAGCTTAGCGGTATGCAGTACTTCCATAGACAACCCTGGGCCAGATCAGCATAGTCCCCTGGACAGACTGACCCCTACCTGGGGAAAAAAGAGAAACTGAGTAATAAGCAATAAGAACAATAAAGACACATAGCAAGGAGGGTGGGGCGCACTGAGTGCCGAAGAGGGGGGAGGGGAATCCTTCCTGGAACTGTAAGTAAACAAGCTGGGCCTGGCCAGAGAGGCTCTGGCAGGAGTGGGGTTACGCACCCAGCAACCAGGAGCAGAAAAGCTTGTGAGAGTGGCGGTGGGAGGAAAACTCCACAGGAGAGGGGGGAAGACCCACTTACCACGTGAACTGTAAATAAACACGCAGGCCAGAGAAAGCAGGTGCAGTGTCACCTCCCCCAGTGTGCTTGGAAAGGGGAAAGCTTGCAGCAGTGGCTCATGCACAGGAGAACTGTGAGTAAACAAACCTGCGGGGCCAGATGAGTGCTAAGCTCACCCCAGAGATCTGTATAAATAACGCCTCCAGCAACAGCAGGCTGAGAGCAGCAGGCAGGCAAGCCACAGCTGCAGATAGCCATTGCAAGAACTGTCTCTACGCTCTTTTTTTCTCTCACCCACCTTTGATGAGAAAACAACTGAACTACACCTGCATGCTGAAAAACTTACTGCAACTGTATTGCATTTGAACTTGGGACACTAGGTGGTTTATTTTTTTTTTTTTTTGTCTGTGTGCAGTGTTGTTCTACTTTATGCATCCCCTTTGATGAGACAATTACAGAACAACAACTGAGGTACCATCTCTAGCATTGGAGGCTGAGACAGACACCAAAATTATTAAGACTGAAATTTCATTGCATTTGAACTTGGAGGGTTTTTTTTTTCTTCTATTATTAATTTTGTTTTTTTTATCTTATTTATATATATATATTTTCTTTCATTTACTTATGTTTTATTTTTATTCTTACCATTATTCTTTTTCTTTTTTATTTTCAATCCTCTCTCTGTCTCTCTAATGCCTTTTCAGCTTACGGTTGATTAGTACACTGTCTCTCCCTCTTTATATCTTTGAAACTTCTTTTGTTTCTTTGTTTTGTTTTTTTTTTTTTTTTTTGATTATTTGTTCTTCCCTTTTCCTTTAACTTCTTTGCTTTCCATCCCCTCTCACCCTTCCAATCTAAATATCACTAGTGCTATTATTATAAGACAGAAAATACTTAATTGCACACACTACAGGGACAAAAACAACACCAAGGGCAATGATGGGAAGACAGAAAAAACTGGGAAACCAGTCTCCCCACAGCAAAAAATTAGTACAGGAACCAGAGGGAAATGAAGAAAAAACATACTCAGATCCAGACTCCAACAAAATGAAGATAAACTATGCCAAAGAACCCAATGAAGCCCACAAGAATAATTTAAAAGAAGACATACTACAGGTATTAAATGAGAATTTTATAGAGATGATATTGGATATGTACAAACAAAATGTACAGGAGACACTCAAGAAATTTCAAGACAACAAAAATAGAGAATTTGAAAAAGCAAAAGAAGAAATAAAGGAAACATAGAAGCACTGTATAAACACCAAAGTGAAACAGAGAGATAAATGAACTCGGGTCAAAAATAGACAACATTAAAGAGGAAACCACCCACGATATGGAAAACCTCAGAAAAAAGAATGAAATAGAACTGCAAAACAAAACGGAAGGCCAATCCAGCAGAACAGAACAAACAGAAGACAGAACTTGAAGATGAAATGGTAATTAAAGGAAAAACCAAAGAACTATTAATTAAACAACTCAAGACCTGTGAAAAGAGAATGCAAGAACTACTGACTCCATCAAAAGACCGAACTTGAGAATCATGGGCATCAAAGAAGGAGAAGAGGTGCAAGGGAAGGGAATGCGTAATATATTCAACAAAATAATAACAGAAAATTTCCCAAATCTAGAGAAAGATATTCCCATACAGATGCAAGAGGCCTCCAGGACACCAAACAGACCAGATCAAAATAGAACTACCCCACGACATATCATCATTAAAACAACAAGTTGAGAAACTAGGGAAAGAATATTGAAGGCTGTAAGAGAGAAAAAACAAGTAACATATAAAGTTAAATGCATGAAAATCACAGCAGACTTCTCAACAGAAACATTAAAAGCAAGAAGAGCGTGGGGTGAGATCTTCCAGGCACTGAATGAAAATAACTTCAACCCCAGGATGCTCTACTCAGCAAAACTGTCATTCAAAATAGATGGAGCAATAAAAGTCTTCCATGATAAGCAGAAACTAAAACCATATGTGACCACAAAGCCACCACTACAAAAGATTATTCAAGGGATTCTGCACACAGAAAGTGAAACCCAACTTAACCATGAAAAGACAGAGCACCAAACCACAGGAAAAGATAAAGGAAGAAAGCAGAGAGTAACCTCAACTTAGGTAACACACAATCAAACCTTCAAACAACTAAGACAACTAAATGACAGGAATCACCACATACCTAGCAGTACTAACACTTAATGTTAACGGACTTAATTCATCCATCAAAAGGCACCGCTTGATGAAATGGATTAAAAAGGAAGATCCAACAATTTGTTGCTTACAGGAGACCCATCTCACAGACAGAATAAGCATAGGCTTAGGATGAAAGGCTGGAAGAAGATTTACCATGCCAATGGCTCCCCAAAACTGGCAAGAGTAGCAATACTTATCTCTGACAAAGTAGACTTTAAACCTACATTGATCAAACAAGATAAAGAAGGACATTCCATACTAATAAAAGGGGAAATAGACCAAAAGGAAATAATAATTATAAACCTATATGCACCCAATGTCAATGCACCCAATTTCATCAAACATACCCTGAAAGACCTAAAAGCATATATTAACTCCAACACAGTGGTTGTGGGAGACTTTAACATGCCATTATCATCAATAGATAGGTCATCCAAACAAAAAATCAATAAGGAAATCCAAGATCTAAAATATACAATAGATCAAATAGACCTAGTTGATGTCTACAGAACATTTCATCCAACTTCTACACAACATACATTTTTCTCAGCAGCCCATGGAACCTTCTCCAAAAAAGATCATATCCTATGGCACAAAGCAAGCCTCAGCAAATACAAGAAAACAGAAATTATACTGTGCATACTATCTGATCACAATGCAGTAAAACTAGAACTCAACAACAAAAGTAAAGACAAAAAACATGCAAACAGCTGGAAACTAAATAACTCATTACTTAATGAAGAATGGATCATTGATGAAATAAAAGAGGAAATTAAAAAGTTCCTGGAAGTCAATGAAAATGAAAACACAACCTACCAGAACCTATGAGACACTGCAAGGGCAGTCCTGAGAGGAAAGTTTATAGCCATGAGTACATATATTAAAAAGAATGAAAGATCCTAAATCAATGACCTAATGATACATCTCAAACTCCTAGAAAAGCAAGAACAAGCAAATCCCAAACAAATAAGAGCTGAAATCAGCGAAATAGAAACCAAAAAAACCATACAAAGAATTAATGAAACAAAAAGTTGGTTCTTTGAAAAAATAAACAAGATCTACAGACCCCTGGCAAAGCTGACTAAAGTGAGGAGAGAAAAAACCCAAATTAATAAAATCAGGAATGCAAAAGGGGAGATAACAACAAATACCATAGAAGTCCAGGAAAACATCAGAGACTACTTCGAGAAGCTATGTTCAAATAAAGTTGAAAATCTTAAAGAAATGGACTGATTTCTAGATGCATATGATCATCCAAAACTGAACCAAGAGGAAATTAATCACCTGAATAGATCTATAACACAAAATGAAATTAAAGTAGCAATCAAGAGTCTCCCGAAAAAGAAAAGTCCAGGACCTGATGGATTCTCTGCTGAATTCTATCAGACCTTTAAATAAGAACTGACACCAACCCCCCTTAAACTGTTCCATGAAATAGAAAGGGAATGAAAACTGCCTAACACATTTTATGAAGCCAGTATTACACTTATCCCAAAACCAGACAAAGACACCTCCAAAAAGGAGAACTACAGGCCAATCTCCTTAATGAACATTGATGCAAATATCCTCAACAAAATAATGGCAAACTGAATTCAACAACACATCAAATGATTATTCACCACGACCAAGTAGGCTTCATCCCAAGATGCAGGAGTGGTTCAACATACGAAAATCAATAAACATAATAAACCACATTAACAGAAGCAAAAACTAAAACCACTTGATCATCTCAATAGATGCAGTAAAAGCCTTTGATAAGATCCAACACCATTTCATGATAAAAGCTGTAAGAAAACTAGGAATAGAAGGAAAGTTCCTCAACATTATAAAAGCTATATATGACAAACCTACAGCCAGCATTATACTTAACGGAGAAAAACTGAAACCATTCCCTCTAAAATCAGGAACCAGACAAGGATGCCCACTATCTCCACTCCTATTCAACATAGTACTGGAATTCCTAGCCAGAGCAATTAGGCAAGAAGAAGGAATAAAAGGAATACAAATAGGTAAAGAAACTGTCAAAATATCCCTATTTGCAGATGACATGATCCTATATCTTAAAGCCCCCAAAAACTCTACTCAGAAGATTCTAGACATCATCAATTGCTACAGCATGGTAACAGGATATAAAATCAACATAGAAAAATCATAAGCATTTCTATACACTAATAATGAACAAACTGAAAAAGAATGTATGAAAACAATTCCATTTTCAATATCCTCAAAAAAAATCAAATACCTAGGTGTAAACCTAACAAAAGATGTGAATGACCTCTACAAGGAAAACTATAAACTTCTGAAGAAAGAGATTGAGGAAGACTATAGAAAGTGGAGAGATCTCCCATGCTCATGGATTGGTAGAATCAACATAGTAAAAATGTCTATACTCCCAAAAGTAATCTACATGTTTAATGTAATTCCCATAAAAATTCCAATGACATTCATTAAAAACATTGAAAAATCTACCGTTAAATTTATATGGAAACACAAGAGGCCACGAATAGCCAAGGCAATACTCAGCCAAAAGAACAGTGCTGGAGGTATCACAATACCTGACTTCAAACTATATTACAAAGCAATAACAACAAAAACAGCATGGTGCTGGCACAAAAATAGACATGAAGACCAGTGGAACAGAATAGAGGACCCGGGTATGAAGCCACACAACTATAACCAACTTGTCTTTGACAAAGGCGCTAAAAATATATGATGGAGAAAAGACAGCCTCTTCAACAAAAACTGCTGGGAAAACTGGTTAGCAGTCTGCAAAAAACTGAAACTAGATCCATGTATATCACCCTATACCAAGATTAACTCAAAATGGATCAAGGATCTTAATATCAGACACCAAACTCTAAAGTTGATACAGGAAAGAGTAGTAAATACTCTGGATAGTGGGTATAGGTAAGAACTTTCTCAATGAAACCCCAGCAGCACAGCAACTAAGAGATAGCAAAGATAAATGGGACCTCATAAAACTAAAAAGCTTCTGTTCATCAAAAGAAATGGTCTCTAAACTGAAGAGAACACCCACAGAGTGGGAGAAAATATTTGCCAGCTACACATCAGACAAAGGACTGATAACCAGTATATATAGGGAACTTAAAAAACTAAATTCTCCCAAAACCAATAAAGAAATGGGTAAGTGAACTAAACAGAACTTTCTCAAAAGAAGAAATTCAAATGGCCAAAAAACACATGAAAAAATGCTCACCATCTCTAGCAATAAAGGAAATGCAAATTAAAACCACACTAAGATTCCACTTCACCCCTATTAGAATAGCCATCATTAGCAACACCACCACCAACAGCTGTTGGCGAGGATGTGGGGAAAAAGGAACCCTCTTACACTGTTGGTGGGAATGTAAACTAGTACAACCACTCTGGAAAAAAATTTGGAGGCTACTTAAAAAGGTAAACATTGATCTACCATTTGATCCAGCAATAGCCACTCTTGGGGATATACCCAAAAGACTGTGACACAGGTTACTCCAGAGGCACCTGCACACCCATGTTTATTGCAGCACTATTCACAATAGCCAAGTTATGGAAACAGCCAAGATGCCCCACCACTGACGAATGGATTAAGAAAATGTGGTATCTATACATAATGGAATTTTATGCAGCCATGAAGAAGAATGAAATGTTATCATTTGCTGGTAAGTGGATGAAATTGGAGAACATCATTCTGAGTGAGGTTAGCCTGGCCCAAAAGACCAAAAATCGTATGTTCTCCCTCATATGTGGACATTATATCAAGGGCAAACACAACAAGGGGATTGGACTTTGAGCACATGATAAAAGCTTTAGCACACAAGGGAAGGGTGAGGATAGGTAAGACACCTAAAAAATTAGCTAGTATTTGTTGTCTTAATGCAGAGAAACAAAGCAGATACCTTAAAGGCAACTGAGGCCAATAGGATAAGGGGACCAGGAACTAGAGAAAAGGTTAGATCAAAAAGAATTAACCTAGAAGGTAACACACATGCACTGGAAATTAATGTGAGTCAATGCCCTGTATAGCTATCCTTATCTCAACCAGCAAAAACCCTTGTTCCTTCCTATTATTGCTTAACTCTCTCTTCAATGAAATTAGAGATAAGGGCAAAATAGTTTCTGCTGGGTATTGAGGTGGGGGGAGAGGGAGGGGGCAGAGTGGGTGGTAAGGGAGGGGATGGGGGCAGGGGGGAGAAATGACCCAAGCATTGTATGCACATATGAGTAAGAAAACAATAAAACAATCAAAAAAAAGAAATGTATGTGTTTAACATAGTAGGCACTACGCCAAATGGTTTTCCAAAATAGTGCCAGATTATATTTCCACTAGTAGTGGAATGGCTGAAATGGTGGTGTGCCTGCCTTGTTGGCATGAAGCCCTGAGTTCAAACCCCAGTACATAGATATATAAATAAATATAAACAGCTTTTCCAAATTAAGGAGAATAATGCCAGAATGAACAGACAACCCACAGAATGGGAGAAACTCTTTGCTTGTTTATTCAGAAGATAAAGGTTTAATATTCAGAATATATAAAGAAAGCAAAAAATTTAACGCCATAAGAAAAAACAGTACAATTCATAAATGGGTAAATGAATTGAACAAATCTTTCTCAGAAGTACAAATAGATAGTAAATGCATGAGAAAATGTTCAACATCTTTAGCCATAAAGGAAATGAAAATGAAAATGATATTGATATTCCATCTCACCCCAGTCAGAATGACGATCATCAAGAAAACAAACAACAAAAGTGCTGGTGCAGATGCAAAGGAAAAGGAGCCTTCATGCACTGTTAGCAGAATTGTGAATTAGTGCATCTGCTATGGAAATCAGTGTGGAGATTCATCACAAAAATAAAAGTAGACCTGCCTTGTAATCACTACACCCTCTTAAATATATCTCAAGGAGTATAAATCAATTACAAAGGAGACGCCTGCACCCCAGTATTTATTGCACCACTAATTACAAGAAGCAAGCTATGGAATAAGCCTAGGTGCCCAACCCCCAATGAATGAATTAAGAAAATGTCGATATATACACAATGGAGTGTTTTCCAGCCATAAAGAAGAATGAAATTATGTCATTTGCAGGAAAAAAATGGATGGAAGTAGAGATCATCCTCTTGAGCAAGATAAACCAAGTTCAAAAAGCCAAATACCATATATTTTCAGTTTATGCAGAATCTAGACCTAAAATGGTGATGATTGTGATGATTAATAATCATGACTGTCTGTAGAAGAGGACTGTATACTAAGACTTCATCTGGAAAAACCCTTTCACCCAGAGTTTCATCAGTAATTCTTTAGTTCTTGTTGGTCTTCATCATTTTTTTTTTCATACATTTTGAAATTGGCTTCTTAGATTCCACCAGAAAACCTCTTTTGGGGGTGACAATAAATTGTATCCATATGTCACAATGTAGAAAATTGCTCTATTTACATGAATATAGTCTATTTTTCCTTATCATTAGGTCTTCTTTAATTCTTCCAATGCTATTTTGCAGTTTTTTATCTATTTTCTATGAAATTAAAAATTATTAGTATGTTTTAAATATTTTAAAGCTACTTTCAATAGTATATTTCTAAATTCTCATTTTAAACTTGTTGTAAAGATGCATCCCTGTGTCCAGTCTCTTTGATAAACCTACAAATTTCATGACCTTATCGATCCATGATTTTGTCAGTTCATCCTTGGGGTGCCACACTTTTCTGTATAAGCAACCCTTCATGTATGAGAAATGATTGGTGAATTAAACTGTCATCAAAGAAGGTATTGCTGTGGTCTTAGTCTTTTCAACTTTTCAAAAGAGCTGTACTCTTAGCACTCAGGAGGTAGAGGCAGGACAATTGCAAGTTACAGACAAGCCTGGGCTACGTAACAAGACACGGCCCCCCGCCCCCCACAAAAGTGAGACTTGTTTTATGACCTCATCTGTATTTAAAGATTCCACATGTGTTTGAACAGAATGTGTATTTCATATTTGTGAGATTGGCATTATATCATATGCGTTTTTTAGATAAAGTTGACTCTGCTGCTTAATTCTTATATATTCTGGTGATATCTGTGATTGCTTTTTTAAAAATCTCTTTCCAAAAGAGTGAAAATAAACCTCCCATTGTGGTGATTTGTCTTTATTGACTTATATTTGGTCAATTTTTCACTCTCTGGTTTTTTAAAATTATTTATGACACATGAATAATACACGGGATTTCACTGTGATGATTGCATACTTGTGTATAGTATAACTCAAAAAGTTCACCCCTCACTACATTCCCATTCCTTGTGTTCTCTTCCACTTTCTTTCACACAGGGTTTTGTGGATTTCATTATGCTGTCTTCACATGTATGTATGCAGTGTACTTCTATCTTCTTCACCCTTCTCCCATTGATGCCCCTTCCAGACAGTCCTCTTCATACATCCATGACCCAATATAATTATCATCCATTGTTGTCATTTTAGGTCTAGGATCCCCAACTTTCTAGGTTTAAGGCCATGATTTTTTTGCTGCATATTAATTTATAATTGCAGAATTTAATTAAGTTATAAATAAATAACCAAGAGAAATATAGAAATTCTATTATATACCTCCAATAAGCTTTAGGCCAGCAAAAATTGAGCTGACTTATTGAAAGGAAGGACATTAGACAGCTATCACATAGGGGAGGTCCTTTCTAGTGAATGAAAACCCTTTCCATTTTATCTCAATGATTAATTAATGAATTGGTTAATGAATTAATGTTCCATCTTGGTATAATTAAAATAGGGATAACAATGTTGTTTAACAGCTAACTTAAAAAAATCATTTGGTCTTTGATCTAAGATGGATGCATCATTCCTTAATCCTAGCGCATCAGTAACTTTGAAATTTATTGTGATATTGTCACCCACACCAGTCTGTACCTCTGTATTCAGAAAATTTGCAAAGTTAAATATAAAATCATGAAATTGTGATTAAAATTATCACTATAGATGAAAGAGTAGATAGATGTCTAATTTACATTCCTTAAATATTAATGAAGATGTACAGAAGGACTAAGTCTTACATTTAAAAGTGACCCATATAAATCACTTTCTATATAATATTTTAGACTATGTAAACTATCTCAACATGCGATTAGAAACTTCAAGCTGTGCCACTCATTATAATTTCCCATGGATATATCACTTATCTGAGTGCCGTTTTATGGACTACTAAGAAATATAACATTCCACATATTTGGAATGTGTACACAAGTGTTTCAAGTGTAGTAAATTTCAAAATAAATTTACTACATTTTCAGAAACACGTCTCTAATATACAACACATAATATATTTTAATAATAATCTTCAGAGGGAACACTTTCTTGTCAGGATAGTGTTCACCATTACCTCACAATCTCTATTCATAGTGAAGGAAGTAGACTTGTTCTTTCAGAATCAATGTCTCATTGCACCATGGGTGGGTCCACCCATCATGCCTGTTAGTGCTGATAAAGAGAGAATTATAGACATGTAGGACTACTGCTCCATAATTGCACTGTTCAATATTCTGAGGATTTAAAAGAGAATAATTTAAAAACTAAAACTAGAACTGCCATTGTGATCCAGTAATACCACTCTGTAGGAATCTGAGTCAGGTTACAACAAAGGCACCTGCACACCCATGTTTATTGCAGCATTATTCACAATAACTAAGCTATGGAAACAGTCAAGATGCCCCACTACTGATGAATGGATTAAGAAAATGTGATGTTTATACACAACGGAATTTTATTCAGCATAAAGATGAAATTTTGTTGTTTGTAGGTAAATGGATGGGACTGGAGAACATCATGTTAAGTGAAGTTATCCAGGTCCAGAAAGCCAAAGGCTACATGTTTTCTCTACTATGTGAACTACAGACCTAGTACAAATACAAACAATATTATTAAAAACAGGTCACACTAAGGGGAAGTCACATACAAGACAGTGAGGGTAAAAGAAGGAAGTCAAAAAGGTGAATATGATTGATGTACTTCCTATACAGGAATGAATGCAGAATTTTTAAATCTGTTGAAATCACCATAAGAAGGGGACTAAGGCAGAAAAGAGAAAAATAGAAGAGATGAACTAATTTGGGTTATAATACATATGCACATGGAAATATCACAAGAAAAGTGTCTGTATATCTATCTTAAAAATGCCATTTTTTTTTTTTTTACAAAATTGGAGAACAAGAGGGTAGAACATGTCCTGTCTGGGGGATGGTACCAGTGAGAGATGGGAGAAGGTAGGGAAAGGCTGTGGGAGGGTGAATATGGTGCAAATACTGTGTACACATGTATGTAAGTGGAAAAATGAGACCTCTTGAAACCATTCCAGGAATGGGGGCAGTGGGGATAAGGGAGAATGATGGAGGGGATAAATTTAAGTATGATATATTTGATATATTATAAGAACTTTTGTAAATGTCACAATGTACCCCAGCACAATGAAAAAACTGCAAAAAAAATAGAAATATAGAACTTTATTTCTAAATAACCAAGAGTGATTAATTTGATAAAGATTGATTTTACTTTAAAATCAAAGAACAATACAATTTGACTTGATCATATGCAATTACAAATATCTATAGGTAAATATTTCCTTGAATCATTTCAGCAACACATACAGAAAGAAAATAATGTCATGAGAAGTGGTAAGTGTTTGAGGACACAGGTATGGTTGCCACTATTTAAACAGTATACAATGTACACATGAATCAAAATGTCTCATGTTGCCTCATAAACATGTGCAATATTTATGTTTTTATATATCATTTAAAACAAATTTAAAGGAAAAGAACATATAGATATTATATACATATGCATTCATATACATATTAAAATTACATAATTTCTATCCAAATAAAATCCAAGATGAGTCACACCAATAATACAATAGAAACAAAACACAAAGATTTGTTCTAAATAAATATGAATTTACAACTTTAGGGAAATAAAGATAATTGAAACTTCCATGAAAAGTGAAAAGAAAAATAAACAGAAAAATATGAGGTGAGGCGTTGGCCAGGGCAGCAAGAGGAACGGCACAATTGTGCAGCAGTTCTTGATCCCTCACCTGCCATGTGACGTGCGCTGAGTTAGGCAAAGCATTGCTAATCTGTAAGATAGTAACGCCAACAACCTGTGCATATCTTCAGCAGTATTTGGTGACAAGGTAGCCCCATCTTTCCCCAAATATACAAGCATGGGGACTTAGATACCAGCATTAAAGTAATTTCTACAACTGTGAACAAGGACATGGACTTTTTTTCTTTTGCAGTGCTGAATTCGAGCCCAGGGCCTCATGAACACTAGGCCAGTGCTCTACCACTGAGCCACACCCCTAGCCCCAGTAAAATGGCTTTTGATGTCTTGTGAGACACAAAACATAACATTCACCCACCACATTGCTCAGCAAGTAAGGCTGGTCTGGGGAAATGGGGTCTTCTGAGCTCTCTCAACTAATTGGCTAAAGATCCTGCCAAGGAAATGCTCCACATAGAGGAGAAATTTCTGATGGTAGAGACCACATGAAAAGGACAAGGACAGTAGAGACAAGAGATAAAAAGGATCCAAGTGAAAGGTAGACAGGGAACTGTGTTTGAATACCTCAAAAAGTTAAAGCCATATTTTTAAAAAACTGTGTGAGAACAATAAACAGAAGTTCCAGCACTCTAGAGCCCTCACAAGTTAAACCTAGGAAACTAAGGAGCTCCATCTGATCTTCTAAGAGCAGAGGAAAGCTCACCTCATTTAAACATGAGGAGACAAATTATTCACACTGTATAAAGATTTTATCAAAATTATATAAAGAATAAACAGAACAGCAATCCTACGAAATAAGGCCATATCAGAAAGACATGACCTCAGAGGGGAAGTGGTCTGTAATCTAGTATTTTAAAACAAAGTAAAACAAATTCCAAAACAACAAATTCTATGAAATCACACATTAAAGTAGTAGATATTTGGAAATAAACTTACTAGAGAAAGGGAGAATTTGAAAAGAGAGTTGACAGAACTGAAGAAAAATTCCCAATAAGTAAATAAAATTTGTCAAACAGAAGACGAGGTGGAACCCAAGAGTGAATAAGTACCAGGGATAATGACAGAAGACAGAATGGGGTTAAGAGCCAAGGTGACCTGACAGACAGTTGCATGGAGTCAACTCTGCTGACCTGACTCGGAAGAGAGATGATGGAGAAACTTTCCTGAGATAATCCAGACTTGGTATGTGGATATCATACTGAGAATTTGGGAAAATCAGCTCTGAGCAGCAAATGAAAAGACATATTTTATTAAAACTTTTGAACTCTTAATTATTTGAAAAAGGGGAAAAAAAAACCCTTTTGACATCCAAGGCATAAGACTTCAGTTGCTTATGAATAGAATGACCTGATAATTTATTATCCAAACCATAAGACTTTTCTTGGTGTGCCAAAGGCAGCCTCAGTTTACTTCACTATTTTGGCATGATTATTAGTATCATTCCATGCTAGTCTCAAAAATGTTTCAGTTTGGACAATAAGTTAAATGGCCACCTAGCCTAGAAATCCACTTCTGGGGAATCAATAGCTGTGTTGTCCTTTTCTCAACCTCTACCACCTCAAACTCTACTGTAAACCTTGAAGAACAAAATATGGTGTAAAAATTAAAAAACAAATAAACAAAAAAACCCAACCTGAGTCTTTTGTGAGAAAAAGAAGAATGCTATTAATTACTGAGTGCTATTAATTACTGCAGTAATTAATAATTAATTGGGCAACTGTTATAAATCAGGAATAGCCAAGTGAAGTCTGATATAAGATTAGTTATAAGAGAAGGAGAGTCATATTGGCTTCAGACTTTCTGACAGCCATGTCCAAAATGAGTCGGACAGTGGATTCACCAAGGAGAGAAAACGGGAACCAAATGTCTTATGTTGACCAATTTGGTCAGCCAAATCGACCTTTACACTTTCAGGGGAGCTGGATCATCATGCAGACACTCGAGTTCTTTCTGACATATCAGAACATGTGGAAGAAGAAAAGAAAAAACTAAAGTATAGAGTATATATCAAAAATAAACTAATATGATACAATTATAATCAAACATACTGGCCACTTTACAATGAAGTTTTGCTTATTTTAAGTCACTTCATAAAAGAAAAACACATTCAGATTGCTGAAAAAGTGAGATCTAACATTGTGCTATGTACCAGATTACCACCTCCAAAGCCCTAGTTAGAAAGTTTAAAATAATGGGATCATAGTATACCACAAGAACAAGTAATGCAATGATTTTATCTAAGATTACATTTGCTGCCTCTCTTTCTTGGCTTTTCTTTTTCTCTTTTAGAATTCTGGATCATGTGCTAAATCTTACTTTCTTCCCATCCTGCATCTTATTTTGAGTAACACCTGATGCTGTCCTCAGATCTATAATTATTCTGATAATAAGGTTTACAAACATCTTTGGTTTCTTGCATCTCAAATCTCCCAAATTTGGGGATCATTTTAAATTTTTTGAGTTACATTTTTCTTTAAGTATATTCTAAATTATTGATAAAAATTGAAGTAAATTCAATGCTCCTCTTCAGCAACTTTATTTTCTCTCCTCTTGAATATGGTTCATTTGGATATAAAAGTCTAGCTTTACTGTTATCTGCCCCAGCAATTTTAACACTGTCTATAGCATCTGTCGTTGCTAATGAGAGCCAGCTGTAAATGCATTATTCTTGTTACTTTATAATACTTATTTTAATGCCAATAATTTATTAGTTACTGAGTCACTAACTCAAAATAGGTATACTGGTATTTATTTGATTTTTGTTGTAATATTTGTGATTATTGTACATATATGGATAAATATATTTTTAAAGCATCTTCCTTATAATACAGGTTAATCATTGACATTCCATTAAATAATTGGAATTATTTTTATGTATTTGTACACAATTCTTAATCTTCTAAAATACTTTTTAATGAAGCAGGGAAATTGTTAAGAGTAAGAAAACATTTTGCTGAGAAAACGACTAATATGGAGACATAGGGGATTAATTAACATGATTAATATGGGAGTGGTGTATCTCACTTCTGGTAAGTACAATAAAGCCATTGGATATTGTCTTTAGAATGTTTAAAGGTTTTCTAATCAGAACAAAAGAATGATTCTATATGTGAAATAATTCTCATAAAAAAGAATCCATGAGGTGTCATAACAGTTCCAGAATAAGCCATATTATTGACAGTAGTCCAACAAATTTTTATTACAACTCAATTAAATCATTCTATATGACAAATTGAGTATAACTGCTAACATATGTAAGTTGCTGGCAGAAATGTCACCACATAGCTAAAGAGAACTAATGGTAGAGGGGTTCCCAGTATACACAATTCCTAACAATCATTTCACAGGAAAAAACTTCTTTGACCAAAATGTTGTTGATCATATGACAGAGGAACAACAGTTTATGATTTGCCTACAGGTGGGCTTTTATCATTTTTGGAGATCTTACCAAGTATTTCAACTATTTATTTCACTAATATTGACAAAATTTATTTATTAAGAGTCTTCATAAGATGCTTGAAAATCATGAATATTGATTTTGTGTTATCAATTAATTCAGCATCAATCTTCAGAAAGATAGATGATGTCATAAACTATAAAAGTGAGGAATAATTTCAACATCTGATTTACATAGAAGATGGATCTCTAAAGGAAATTGAAGATGCAACTATTATTTCATGATATTAATGACATTTTTCCTTCATTAATTTAAAATTAAGGATCAGATTTCTACTTCTAGTTAGAATATAGAAGGATTTTGATGGTCTTCACTTTCAACAAAAAGACAGGATAATATTTAATGGATAAAATGAAATATTTTCTTATGGTGCTATTGACAATTATCTTCAACAAGGCACTGAAGATCAATAGGTTTGAACTGATTGATTAATTCATTAATTAAACTCAGAGTGGTACAAGTCCTTCAATATGTGTGGAGAGAACCATGGGCTTGCCATAGACTGAAAACACTTTATAGTATTTTTCACATATCAAAATTCTTTCTTATTCATTTGGTCTCTTGGGAATTTTTTGAATTGTCTATCACTGTAATTTATTGTTTAACTTTTTCTCTTCTTTTGGTTTAATTTGTTCTTTTTCTAGATTTTGAACTCAGTGCTTAATTCATTTTTATTTTTTCTTTAATTTTCACTTTAAAAAGTGTGTAGTTGTATCAAATTTCCTCCAATCAATATTTTATTTTAGTGGTATAGGGCATGAGCTTAGGATTTCACACTTGTTTGTCAGACGCTTTACTACTTGTACCATGCCTCCAGTACATTTATGCTCTGGTTATTCTAGAGATAGGGTCTTGTTTTTTGCCCAGTCAGCCTGAACCACCATCCTCCTATTTCATGCTTCCCATATTACTGGGATGATAGTTGTGGACCACCACACCTAGCTTTTCTCCATTGAGATAGGGTCTTGCAAACCCCAAACTCTTGCCCGGGCTGACACTGAACTCTGATCCTCTTGTCTGATCAATGCTTTACATATATTAAATAGATCTTGAACTAAAGGATTTTTCATTATCATTCTTGTTAGAAATTACATAATTTTCATTTGTATGTGTGTTTTTCATGCAAGTATTCTTTAACAGAAATTGACAATTGGCATTTTTAAATAAAAATTTAAAAAAACCTTTATCGTAGGGTCTATAAAATATTTGGTGGTAATTATACAAGTATAATAGAAAAATATAGTAAATGTGGATGTAATTATAACCTTGTAAGTAAGGCCTTTGCATTATACATGGAGCAGTATAATATAATCTCAAAGCAGGCATGATTTTTAAAGTATGTACATTATAATTCTAGAACATTTAAAATGATTTAAAATGCAGGTCTAGCAGGCAAACAAACAAACAAAAAAGGAATATATAAAAAGAAATGTCAAAAGTAAAAAGTAAAAAAGAACTGGATTAACCAGACCAAGACAGGAAAGGAGGTGAAAATAAATACAAGATGGATCAAACTGCAAACAAATTGCAAGATGGTAGAGTTAACTTTAGCCACATACATCATTACATTAAATGCAGTGGGACTAAGGACTGGAATTAAAGGCATAGATTGTCAATCTGGATCACTAAAAACAAAAAAAAAAAAAAGAAGAAGAAAAGCAGGTCAAGTAATGCTATTTAAAAGATAGGGACTTGTAATACAAGGACATGGTTGAAAGTTAAATAATTGAAAAATATATGCCATGAAAACTTCAAGCAAAAGATACTCCATCAAGAAGACATTAGTCTGTATACTTCAGCACAGTCCTCAATATAAACGAAGCCAAATTAGCAGTGTTTTAAATTCAGTGCAGGAAATCTAAATTACTTATTGTGGCATTTCCCAGACACTTACTTGGTTGAAAAAGATTTCACTTAAGTTGTTAATGTAAAAACAACAAAATTAATTTGAGAGTCCTTGTAAGATATTTACACCTAGCATTGTTATAGTAACATCACACAGATGAAGGGAACTCATTAATTTTACTCATAACTTGAGTCAAACTTATGTTGTTTCCCATCTTTATATTTTTATAGTTATTGAAGCTGGATAAAAAATCTCCAGTGTGAAATTTGAATATTATATACATTCATCTATTTATTTTGAGTTTGCTGTTTTTATGAAGTAATCCCCAAGGGTGTCTTTAATGTTGCCCATGGATGTCCAGTGTGAAATTGTGCACCATCTTCTCTCCTCTTCTTATCACCTGTTTAAAAGTACCTGAAACTGTGTATATGTGGCAGGACACAAGGTACAAAAAAAAATTTCTTGTGATATTTTTCTGTCATCCTATCCCATCCTACAATGCAGAAATTTATTTTGACATTACACTTTAAATAAGGGCCATGTCATATGCAAGCATATCTCTTTCTCTTTAGACATAATTCATTCTGATTAGTTATCTCTATTTAAGTAGTCATTTACCTTTTCTCTGTAAAAAACAAAAATGACTTATTTCTACCTGGTCCTACACTAATTATTATTTAACTTTTATATTTGCTCTTTCATTTCTCTCTCTCTCTCTCTTTCTCTCTCTCTCCCTTCTTTCCTTCCTCTTCTTCCTTCTTCCCTCCCTCTTTCTCTCTCCCTCTCCTCCCTCCAGCGATTGAACTCAGGCCTTCAATATGCTAAGAATATATTCTACCACCAAACAATGATCTCATTATATATAAAAATGAGGACCTGACTGCTCATCTTATCTTCTAGTTTTGAAATATACTTTTTCTGTAAAATACTTCCTATAAGACTTCTGCATTATAACAAGGGCATTATAAATCATTTTAGAACCCATGTAGACCGTTCATCATCATCGCAATTTCAGTCCTCAGTCATACCTTACAAACCAGCGGCTAAGTGGCTAGGTCTGACCAGTGGACTGCTCATTTGACTTCTTAGTAAAACTTATGGTTAAGTCAGCAGTGTTTCAAGTTTTACTTTCACATATTTCCTTAAGTATGCTTCTCTAATCCTCTATATTTTAGTTTGTTATTAATTTCTGCAAGATGGAGATACATTTTTCTCATTCTAACTGTATAATTTCTGTTTCTTATAACTATATCAGTTTTCCTTTCCTCTATTTTGAAGTCTGAACATTGCTTTTAAGCTTCATGCTTCATTTATGTAAAATATTGCACTTGATTTATTTTAATTATTTCTGTTTGACATTCTCTTTGAAGGAATTACTTTTATTACTCATTTTCCCCATGTTTCTTTTTTTTTGTTTAAAATGACTTTTTTTTTGTTGTGCCAATATGAGGGTATCTGTTTGATTAAGAAATAAAAATATTTATATTTTTCATAAATTCAAAAGTACAAAAAATCACCTCTGTGTTTCAAATTGCTATGTCCTTGAAGGAATAGAGTACAAGTTTATTTTACTCAAAGAACAGTAGGGAAGTGAAGAACCAGAACATCTTTCTTCCTTACTTGATTGGAAGAGTGAGAATGTTGTTGAGAGCTTTCGCATGGCCTGGACCTGTCCCCCAAAGGCTCCAGATTTAAGGAATAGACTCAAGAGATGCCTTTTGTGAAACCAAAGTATAGTGATGTCTCAACTCAGCAGAGTTCATCAACAGAGATGGACTGTAGACAGTACCTAGTTTCTTTGACCCTCGCATAGTGTGTGTGGGCTACCCGGCAGGTAGGTGAGGTAAGTGAAGGGAATGCTGCAGGAACAGATGAGATGCAGTCCCACTGAGGCCATCCACATCTGGGCAGATGTTCAAGTGGGCAACTATGAGTTATTTCCATGCAGAAAGTATAGTAGGTGCTTGCAAGAAAAAAACAGGTTTAATGTACATTGTGGATATAAAATGACCATGCACCAGACATATTACATTCGTACTGATGTGGCCCAAGATTCCAGGAACTGAGATATCCTTTGGAAGAAGAGAAAGCAAGAAATGAGGAATTCCCGATTTTGGAATTAAGTAGAGAAAAACCTAAATCTCTTTCACCATGTTCAGTTTACTTGTGATAATATAGAATTTGGGACTCAAACTAGAATATTGGCACTTTTCTAATACTTTAGAAGAAAAACAGTTGTATAATTTTCATTTAACTGAATTTCTGGCCTAGGAATTGTATCCTATATTAGAATTAAAGACATCTTGTTATAAATGCAGTTTGGTGTGGGCTCTTTTTTGTCAATTTCATTGGCTAGCGCAACAAATTGATTACTCAGATCAGAGAGCTCCTGTGGACAAGGGGACTTTCCAGCAAAGGCAGGGTCAAGAGGATTTAAGGTTTGCAAAGAGTCAGAAAATATGTACAGACCACTAAGCATAATATTGTTCATTCTGTGCTGTCCTAAAGATTGATTTATCATTGAACAGAAAGTCAAATCCAATGGAAAGCAAGTCAACAGACATTCTTTTGTATGTATATCCCAAATGTAGTTTTATAATGTTGCATAATAGCACACTTTAATAACAAGTCACTCCTCACATGATAATTTTAATGTTCTTAATCTTTAATATTCTGCTCAATACTGGTTTGCAGAAATAGTTTAATATGCTAGCTTTCTAAGAAAGCAAATTCTTTTTCAAGTGCTGAGGATGAAGCCCAGGACCTCACACGTGCCAGATGAGCATTCTACCTTTGAGCTACATCTCCAATCCAGAGAACTACTTTTTAAATCAGGTTGAATATGTAAATATTCAATCTATACATTTAAACATATAACTATGCAAGACACAGATCAGAATAACATAAAGTCAATAGAGTTGATGGAGTTTAAATTATCTGAAAGAAAAATTGTGATTTCACATTTACCTCCCTTGATGAAAGTCACTGAGGACATTTTCAAACCCCTGAGAACGTCCCTTTGTGTTCCAGTTCTTCATTCAGATTTGACTCTGAATGGTGTGTTTTGAAACTTTGCATCATTTGTGCCTTGTTGTGAAGTCTCTAATAACTATTGCTGCTCTCAAACTTTAAAGGGCACAGAGGTCACTGGGGACCTTATGACATGGCAGATTACTGGATCCCAACCCAGAGAACACTGACAAAACATCCACTTGGATTCCACTTTTACTTAGTTTTTATACCTGAAAGAACTTATTTCATGGGTTGCTTTTCTAAGACCTCTCCTTTTAACTCTTTCTTCCAGGATTGGAAACATCTTATTATAAGCACCAACAATAATTATATCCTTACCCTCTTTTCCTTATCTTGCCCTTTCTGTTACTACATAGCTTGTACTTCTTAAGACTTTTAATCTGCCACACATACTACTGCACAGCAAGGACTCTGACATAATTGTCTGATAATCAGCATCCCAGGACACACAAGGAATTCTTTTTACATTTTTTCTTTCTTTTACTGTGGTTGTTGCTTTCATTTCAACTCTATCCTTTTGGCTTTCATAAACGAACTGTCACATTGACTCTTACTTTTAAATTCTCAATTTTCATAAGTCCTCTTCCTCCTTGACTGCTGCCAACACCTATGCTCTCTAACATTGTCTTCCTAATGTTGTGTTGTCTGGCTCCTGGTTTTGCTGTGATATTTTTCTTCCTGAGTTTCTGACAGAAAAGCATAATTGTTACATTGGATTTCTCATAATCAAGTTTATCATATCCAAGAACTTCCTTTCCATCATGTTTTGCCTGTCTCAATATGTAGAACCATTCTACTCAGTCTCAGCAGATTGAATCCAGTTTATCTGAATCAATCAACCATTCAAACCATTTTTACTACTGTCATATTCCCCCTGGACTCCCTCTTCACTAGACCAGTGTTTACTGTTCAAGTTGGTGCCATCTGTCAATGAGATTAGTATCCTGTCCTTGGCATTGTTCTATCTGGCTCTTCTTTCACTTGACTTGTTCTTACACACTACACACAGGATGGAGTGCATGTAACAGGAATCACAATCGAAGAAGCTCCTCCCTTACATTCGTTAGCTCCATTCTTTCCAAATGCATCTTACCACTCCATACCTGGTACTAATGGTGAGCACATTCAATTGCCTTCTTCCCTGAAAGCTCTGCCTGCTTTGAATGCACTTTGCTCTGCTTCTTAGTATTAAAAAATTTAATATAGAGAAATTTAATTGTGTAACAAAAGATCAATCATTGAGAATTAAACAATGCTTCCATTTTCTCATATTTGAAATATCTACAGTTATATGTAAAGTGTAGTTGTTAAGAGCTTGGGTTTTAAAATTGGATAATTCAGGTTTGTCATGAACTAGTTGTAAGACTTTAGACCTGTGCCTCAACTTCCTTATCTATGAATCAAGAATCATAGTAGATTCCTCATGGACTCAATGTAAGAATTAAGTTAATTAATAAATTATCCTGGCTATTCAAAAAATACATCTTCTATAAAAATTTTAGGAACACTTTGTTCTGTTGGGACCTTTTCATTGAAGTTTCATGAAATGTTTAGGTTGTAACTAGCAAATTGACAGGTCATCTCTGCTCCTAATTTTCATTATGATACCCAGTTGTTAAACAGCAACCTGCCTCAGGTTCCTGACTTTTAAAAAGAGAATAATCACAGTGCTCAAATGATGTTGTAAGAATTGAGTAAAATATTTTTTGTGACGTTCTTAGGAAATGTACTTGACACATGACAGATGTTCAGTAAAGATTTTTTTATGATTACTAATTTTGTCGTAACTTAATTACTTCATTTATGAAACAGAGTGTCTTACATTTCCAGTTCATCTTCTGTGTACTTCAAGAGATTTTTAAAAAATAATTGTTTTCTACAGTAACTTTCCAGTTAAAATATTTTTTTGATATGAGTTGGGAATCTATTTTACTGCTAGTTTTGCTTTTTTACTAACTGAGTTCTTCTGCTGTTGCAGGTTTTAATTATCTGGCAAATCTGCTCACTCTACCTTCTTGTGTAGATCTTTTGTATTTTCTGCATAAAGCATTTATTTCAAAACAAAGAAATGTTGGATTTTTATTCCTAAATCTTTTTTTTTTTCTTGCTTGTGTCACCACTTGGCTTAGACTTTCAGTAGGATGTGGTGACAAAATACTCACCCTGAGCAAGCAGACTCTCGGTTGCCCCTTTAAGCCTCCATTCTATTACAGCTCTTCCCTGCTCCCATCTGTTGTTCATAACTATTTTAGCAAGCACCCTGTAAGTTGGTTTAGAGATGGTTTCCCCACTCTTGTTATCTGGTCAGCCCTGTGGCCAGCCTTCTGGAGGAACCATTAACTCAGCCAGCAGGACTCCCCTACCATTAGTAATTCCTACCCTCTTACCAGCCCCCCACTAGGCTTTCTTTACTGTATTCAGAACTGAGCCACATACAATCCAGTGCTACTACTCTCAGCATCTATCTCAAGGAATGTAAGCCGTGATGCAACAGAGCCACTTGTACACCCATGTATATTGCAGCACTTTGCACAATAGCCAAGCTATAGAGACAGACCACCTGTTCTACAACTGATAGAGTACCAATATGTGGATGTTAGCCATGTTTAGAAAGACAAAGGTCACGTGTTTTCCTCCTATGTGGAAGATATACCCAAAAGAAAAATGTATACACAAGCATACATATATATATACAAAGGTGTATTTGCAATAATGGGGAACTATTTGAGGGGACTTCTAGGGGAGGAAAGAGGGGAAAAGGGAATGATAAAGAGTGAATAATATAAAAATATATTCATAAGGAAACACACCAAAAGCTGTTGATTAATAGGAGCTAGGGGACAGGTAAGGAAGAGAAACAAAGGGGGTTAATCTGGTTAAAGCACAATGTAGTCACAGGTGAAACACCATGGAGAACCCCTCTGAATGATGCATACACACTTAAGATATGAAGGACAGAAATGTAAAACAGTGCCTGTTAGGGGATAGGTAGTAGTGAGAGGAAAGAAGATGAATGGAGCCAGTGAAGAAAGGCGAATATGGTCTGCATATTTTATATTTTTATGAAAATAGAACAATGAAATCTGTTTAAATTGTTTTTAGTAGGGGGGAAGGGGAAAGGAAGAATGATGGGGGTAGATCTCACCTGTAAGCATACATGGATATGTGACAATGAAACTCTCCTCCACAAGTAATATATGCTAATAAGAAATTTTTTTTTTAAAAAAAAGAATCTGAGGTCCAGAATTCCTATAATCTATTTAGAAACCTCTTAAGAACAGCAAAGCAGATATTACAAAGTACAGAATTTACAAGTCCCCAAGAAGAAAAAGGCCAAAGAGGCCAGAAGAATCAGAGGAACATTTTTTAGTGGGAATTAAACCAGGCCCTGAATAATAGAAAAGGTTTTTACAATAGGGAAAAAAGGAAGTTTGATCAAACTGAGAGGAAACAGTATGTGTTGATGAGGGTGATGGAGTGAAATAAAGGACAGTAAACGTCCACACTAAGGCATGGTACAAGCAAACATCGCTGGGAAATAGTGTTTAGTAGATGCTTTACGAACAGAAGATCTCTGCCTAAAATGAGTGTGACAATAGTGTAAATGATCAGAAACAAAGGAACATAAAAGCAGGGAAACTGAGGCTGCTGCAGGTATCTAAACACAAAGTTACAGGGTGGAAATACGTGATACAGCATTAAGAACAAGGAAGGAATGCATTTGAGACATTATGTGAGAAAGAACTATCAGACCTCAGATGCTGACATTCTGTAAATGCTAAAGAACTAAAGAGCTGAGAACAACGTACCTTCTTGGTTCTCCAAGTTACAGGCTGCAAACCTCAGCAAGGAGAACCCATATCCCGAGGGCCTGAGCCTTTGCAGGGCACCAAAGGATGTACAAATTAGCAAAAGTGAGTGGACATCACTTTTGCCTACGTCTCAGCGCAAGGAGAGCAGGCTGGGATCTGTGTGGGGCTTCACTGAACCTTTTCTAAGGGTCCAGGACATTAAACTTTGCTTGCTGGACGTGAGTCTCTCTCTTGTGAGCTTTCTTTTGCAAGTGGTGTTTCCCTAACAAATTTCTCTCATGAATAAAACAGTGCTTACAAGGGTGCTGTAAGGAGTAAAGAAGAAACATATGTTAACAAAGTAAAAACATACCTGGCATACACAAAAAACAAATAAAAAAACAAAAAAGAACTGGTTCTGGTTCACTTTGCTAACAAAACACCAAGCATTGCAATAGCTGTGATTATTTTCTACCTGACTTTAATTGGAACAGTCCCAAAATTGAATTTTAATTGTGAGATTAATAAAGGTTTGAAAAGATCAATTTTTTATGTTAAAGGCTTTTTTTGGCCTGATCTGAACATTTTGTCACTAGTATGTGTTAAATGTCTCAGAATTTTCTATTGTTAATGCTGCTTATTTTATTTTCATATATTTTTGTGCATTTTCTGATTATTTTCTATTCATTTAAACCTATTAACATGGTGATTTACATTAATACACTGATCATATTGAAATATTTTTCCACACCTGGAACCAAATATACTTTGTAGTGATTTTTTTGCTAGTTTTGATTTGCTATTCTTTATTCAGGATTTTTCACCTGTGCTCACATTGGGTCATATGACTGTGCCATAATTTTCTATTTTTGATTCTGCTTACCTTATTTTCTTATCAATGTTCCACTATAATCATTTAAAGAAATAAAAAGTTTCAACCCTTTTCATACTTTCTGGATCATTTTGTAGGAATTAGCTCTTCCCTGGTAATTAGTACAACATCCTTACAAAACTCTCTGTAACTGATTACTCTGGGTAAGGAGTAGAAATGTCTAACACTGTAATTTTTTCATTTGCTGATTTAATCAGACCTTTTTTCTTTTTAAAATAAATATTTGATACCTTTTATTTTGACACAACTGGGATTTGAATTTAGGGCTTCATGCTTGCATAGCAGGTACTGTACTGTTTGGGCAACACATCCACTCCATTTTGCTTTGGTTATTTTGGAGATGGGATTTGGTGAACTATTTGCCCAGACTGGCCTCGAACCATAATCCTGCTGATCTCAGCCTCCTACATTATAGGCATGAGACACTGGCAATGTTTGATATTTTTATAAATTTTTCTAAAGTTACTGTTTCCACTTAAGTTCAAAATATAATAATGACATAATTTTGTCAAATTATACCTATTTTTGAGATAAGGTCTTGCTGTATGTCCCAGGCTGGTCTTAAACTTAGGATCCTCCTGCCTTGGCCTCCACAGTGGTGGAATTACAGAGTGTACCACTATGCCAAGCTGCAAAATATTTTTTAACCGTTAAAAAGATCTCAGTCAGAGTTATGCCCCATTTTTATTTCTCATAGTATTTATTTATGCTTCTTTCTTATTTAATTATTCTTGTCTGCAGTTTGTCCTTTGGATGGATTTTGAATTTTCCTTCTTTTGTTGCTGTTTGTGGTTATTTTTAGAACCAGCTTGTGGATTGTGGCAAGTACACAATGCTGATTGCTAATTTATGTCCATCCCCTCCATCCCTGCTCAGGGAGCTGCAGTTCACTTAGTTTGGTATTCCTTTCCATGCTCTGTTCTTAGAGAAGCTGACCACAGCCTTATGAATGGATGAGCCTCATCACAATGGGAGTAATTATGTCTTCTTAGACAGTGATTAATTCTCAAATGAGTGTGGGGACACATTTGGCCCAATGTAAGGCCAGTTGATATTTGCAAAGGAGTTTAGAACTTTCTTATTTTTCTAAATGAATTAGTAAAAGATACTTTTTCCTCTTATATTTATCCTGCATAAACATGAGGTCTGTGAATGCTATGATATTTAACTATCTGTCTAATGCCAAAGGCACAATATGGATGAAGAAAACACTAAAGTCAGTGGACGAAGCCATTTGAATCCCATCCTGCATGAGCACCTGGACACATTCTTGTGTCAGCTTATCTAGACCATGGTGATCAGTTGTTTGGTCAAGAACAGTACAGATGTTGTTGCAAAGGTAATTTCTAGACAGGATTAACATATAAAATCAGGTGATTTTAAGTAAAGCAAATTACCTTCCATAATGAGGATATAATTAGTTTTGAAGTATGATTTTTATTGGCATATGTTAAATTATATACAGTAAGGGTTGCAACCTGACACTTGTGTTTAACGTTCTTTGGTCATGATCTCTTTCTTTATTACTCTTTCTTATCCTCCCTCCTCCCTTCCCCTATTTTCCTTACTTTTCCACCTTTCCAATGATTTCTCTTTTATTTCTATGGCTTTGGTTGTTTTGTTTTGATCCTCCCTACTTCCACAAATGAGAGAAAATGTGATACTTACCTTGGTGGGACTTATATCACTTAATATAACAATTTCCATTTCCATCCATTTCGAGCAAATGATATCATTTCATTCTTCCTATGGCTGAGTAAAACTCCATTGTTTCTATGTACCATATTTTCTTTATGCATTCATCCACTGGTGGGTACCAGTATGGCTGACTCCCTAATTTGTTATTGTGAATAGCACTATAATAAAACATGGGTGTGCAATTGTCTCTGTAATAAACTGACTTTGAGTGTTTGAAAAAACTCTTCTACTTGCATAAATTAATTGTGCAAAGGGATTTTATTTGATACTTCCATATACACATACGTTGATCAAATTCATCTCCCCTCTATGTTACTACTCTTAGATTCCCCTCTCTACCTCATTTTTAAATAGTTTTTAGGTGGATTTTATTATGTTATTTTCATTCATATATCTAAACCATATTAACACCCATTACCTACTTTCCCCCTACTCATTCTACTTGTTCCAGCCCCAGACAGTCCCCTTTACAATCATGTCATCATTATTATTATGAACTTATTATTATTAGTAGTAGTAGTAGCAGTTGTAGTTATAGATTCTGCATATGAGAAAAAACATGCAGTATCTGTCTTTCTGAGCTAGGCTTATTTCATTCAACATAATGAGTTCCATTCATTTTCTTTGCAAGTGACATAATTTCATTCTTCTTTATTGCTGACAAATACTCCACTGTGTATATTATATACCACTTTTTCTTTATCCATTCATTAGTTGTTGGGCACTTTGGCTGATTCCACAACCTGCCTGTTGTGATTAGTACTGCTATAAAGATGGGTGTTAGGTATCATAATTGTATGTTAACTTACTTCCTTTGGATATATGCCCAAGAGTAGTATAGCAGGATCATATGTTGTTTTACTTTTAGCTTCTTGAGGAATCTTTGCATTGATATCTGTAGTGGCTGCACTAATTTATACTCCCACCAACAGTATATAAGTACTCTTTTTCTCCCACATCCTCACCAGAATTTTTTTTTCTTGATGATAGTCATTCTCACTGGGGTGAAATGGAATCTCAGTGTCATTTTGATTAGCATTTCCTTTAGGGTGAAGGATGTTGAATATTTCTTCATGTATTTAATAGGTATTTGTACTTCCTTGGAAAACTGTTCAATTTGTCCCTTTATTAATTAAATTATTTATTTTTTGTGTTCCATTTTTTAGTTCTTTGTGTATTCTGTATATTAACCCTTTATCCAATGAATAAGTTTTCTCTTCATTGTGGTAATTGTTTCCTTTCAAGTGCAGAACTTTGTAACTTGATGCAGTTTCATTTCTCAATTCTTGCTCTTATTTCCCCATTGGAGTTCTATTCAGAAATTCATTTCCTATGCCTATATCTTTAAGTGGTTTCCAACAGTAATCTCAAAGTTTCAAGCTTTACCTGAAGGTCTCTGTTTCATTTTTAACTGATTTATGTATAGGGTGAGAAATAGGATCTAGTTTCAACTTTTTAATGTGGATGCCCAGTCTTGCCCCTCCATTGAAGAGACTGTCTTCTCTCTGATGCATTTTTATGGTGCCTTTGACAAAAATCAGATGGTTGTAGCAGTGTGGGTTTATTTCTGGGTCTTCAATTCTATCCCACAGATCTACACGTGTTTCTGTGGCAGTACCACACTGTTGTTGCTGCTATATCTCTGTAGTATAATTTGAAGTCAGGTACTGTGATGCCTCCAATATTGCTGTTTTTCCTTAGGATTGTTTTGCTTATTTGGGTCTGATATGCTTCCACATGAAGTTTTGGATTTATTTTTCTATTTCTGTGAAGAATTACATTGAGATTTTCATGGGAATTGCATTGAATCTGTAGATTGCTTTCAGTAGTACAGCCATTTTTACAGTATTAATTCTGCCAATTCATGAGCATGGGAGTATTTCCATGTTTCAGTGTTTTCTTCAATGTTTCTGACTTTGATTCTTTGAAGTGGTATGGCTGTATCACATGGGAGTTCTGTTTTTAATTTTTTGTTGAACAAATATACTGATTTCTATTTAGGTGTACTAATTTACTTTCTACTAATAGTGAGTAAGAGTTCCCTTTTCTTCACATCTTCAACAATAGTTTCTACTTTTTCTTTTTTTTATTGGTAGCCATTCTGATTGGGGTGAGCTAGAAACTCATCCTAATTTTTTAGTGATTTTAGTGTTTGATGTTTGAGTTCTTTATATATTTTGGATTGTAATTTCTTTTTAGGTGATTATCTGGTAAAGATTTTCTTCCATTCTGTTAGCTGTCTCTTCACTTGTTTATTCTTTTGTTGTACATAAGCTTTTTAACTTGATGCATTCCAGTTTGTCAGTTCTTATTCTTATTTCTTGACCTATTGGAGTCCTCTTCAGAAATTCCTTTCCTATACCTATAACTTAAAGTGTTCCCCCTATGTTTCTTCTAGCAATTTCAAAGTTTTAGGTCTGACATTAAGATCTTTCATCCATTTTGAATTGATTTTCATACAAAGTAAGCGATATGGGTCTAGTTTCATTCTTCTACATCTGGATATTCAGTTTTCTTGGCACCAATTATTAAACAGGCAGTCTACCTATTTTCCAAAGTATACTTTTGATACCTTTGTCAAGAATCATATGGCAATATCTTTCTTCTGGACCTTTTATTCTATTATATTGGCTTTTTTGTTGATTTTGTTACTATGTCTCTGAAGTAGTTGACTTCAAACCTTTTTTGCTCAGGATTGCTTTGGCCATTTAAGGTCTTTTGTGTTTCTATTTAAATTTTAGGATTTGTTTTATTTCAAAGAAGGATGTCATTGAAATTTCGATGGGGATTGCATTTAATTTGTATATTGCTTTTGAGAGTATAACCATTTTAACCATACTCATCCTGTTAATCCATAAACATGGAAGTCTTTGCATGTTCTAATGTGTTCTACCATTTATTTCCTCAGCATTTTATAGATTTCATTTCAGGGGTTTTTAATATCTGTTGTTCAGTTTATGCATGTTGTGAATGGAATTGTTTTCCTATCCTTTTTCAGCAAGTGTGTTGTTGGTGCATAGCTAATTATTTTGTATGTTGATTTATTTTATTTTATTTTTTATTATTTTATTATTCATATGTGCATACAAGATTTGGGTCATTTCTCCCCCTGCCCCCACCCCCTCCCTAACCACCCACTCTGCCCCCTTCTTCTCCCCCCACCCCCTAAATACCCAGCAGAAACTATTTTGCCCTTATTTCTAATTTTGTTGTAGAGAGAGTATAAGCAATAATAGGAAGGAACAAGGGTTTTTGCTGGTTGAGATAAGGATAGCTATACAGGGAGTTGACTCACATTAATTTCCTGTGCGTGTGTGTTACCTTCTAGATTAATTTTTTTTGATCTAACCTTTTCTCTACTTCCTGGTCCCCTTTTCCTATTGGCCTCAGTTGCTTTTAAGGTATCTGCTTTAGTTTCTCTGCATTAAGGGCAACAAATGCTAGCTAATTTTTTAGGTGTCTTACCTATCCTCACCCCTCCCTTGTGTACTGTTGCTTTTATCATGTGCTGATAAAAGAACAGAAGCTTTTTAGTTTTATGAGGTCCCATTTATCTATGCTATCTCTTAGTTGCTATGCTGCTGGGGTTTCATTGAGAAAGTTCTTACCTATACCTACTAACTCAAGAGTAGTTCCTACTCTTTCCTGCATCAACTTAAGAGTTTGGGGTCTGATATTAAGATCCTTGATCCATTTTGAGTTAATCTTGATATAGGGTGATATACATGGATCTAGTTTCAGTTTTTTGCAGACTGCTAACCAGTTTTCCCAGCAGTTTTTGTTGAAGAGGCTGCTATTTCTCCATCGTGTATTTTTAGCTCCTTTGTCAAATACAAGTTTGTTATAGCTGTGTGGCTTCATATCTGGGTCCTCTATTCTGTTCCACTGGTCTTCATGTCTGTTTTTGTGCCAGTACCATGCTGTTTTTTATTGTTATTGCTTTGTAATATAGTTTGAAGTCAGGTATCTTGATACCTCCGGCACTGTTCTTTTGACTGAGTATTCCCTTGGCTATTTGTGGCCTCTTGTGTTTCCATATAAATTTCACGGTAGATTTTTCAATCTCTTTAATGAATGTCATTGGAAGTTTGATGGGAATTGCATTAAATATGTAGATTACTTTGGGGAGTATAGACATTTTTACTATGCTGATTCTACCAATCCATGAGCATGGGAGATCTCTCCACTTTCTATAGTCTTCCTCAATCTCTTTCTTCAGAAGTTTATAGTTTTCCTTGTAGAGGTCTTTCACATCTTTTGTTAGGTTTACACCTAGGTATTTGATTTTTTTTGAGGCTATTGTAAATGGAATTGTTTTCATACATTCTTTTTCACTTTGCTCATTGTTAGTGTATAGAAATGCTAATTATTTTTCTATGTTGATTTTATATCCTGCTACCTTGCTATAGCTATTGATGATGTCTAGAAGCTTCTGAGTAAGAGTTTTTTGGGTCTTTAAGGTATAGGATCATGTCATCTGCAAATAGGGATATTTTGACAGTTTCTTTACCTATTTGTATTCCTTTTATTCCTTCTTCTTGCCTAATTGCTCTGGCTAGGAATTCCAGTACTATGCTGAATAGGAGTGGAGATAGTGGGTATCCTTGTCTGGTTCCTGATTTTAGAGGGAATGGTTTCAGTTTTTCTCCGTTAAGTATAATGCTGGCTGTACGTTTGTCATATATAGCTTTTATAATGTTGAGGTACTTTCCTTCTATTCCTAGTTTTCTTAGAGCTTTTATCATGAAATGGTGTTGGATCTTATCAAAGGCTTTTTCTGCATCTATTGAGATGATTAAGTGTTTTTTCTCTTTGCTTCTGTTAATGTGGTTTATTACATTTATTGATTTTAGTATGTTGAACCACCCCTGCCTCCTTGGGATGAAGCCTACTTGGTCGTGGTGAATAATCTTATTGATGTGTTGTTGAATTTTGTTTGCCATTATTTTGTTGAGGATTTTTGCATCAATGTTCATTAAGGAGATTGGCCTATAGTTCTCCTTTTTGGAGGTGTCTTTGCCTGGTTTTGGGATAAGTGTAATACTGGCTTCATAAAATGTGCTAGGCAGTTTTCCTTCCCTTTCTATTTCATGGAACAGTTTAAGGGGGGTTGGTGTCAGTTCTTATTTAAAGGTCTGATAGAATTCAGCAGAGAATCCATCATGTCCTGGACTTTTCTTTTTGGGGAGACTCTTGATTGCTGCTTCAATTTCATTTTGTGTTATAGATCTACTCAGGTGATTAATTTCCTCTTGGTTCAGTTTCGGATGATCATATGTATCTAGAAATCTGTCCATTTCTTTAAGATTTTCAACTTTATTTGAATATAGGTTCTCAAAGTAGTCTCTGATGATTTCCTGGACTTCCATGGTGTTTGTTGTTATCTCCCCTTTTGCATTCCTGATTCTACTAATTTGGGTTTTTTTTCACCTCATTTTAGTCAGGTTTGCCACGGGTCTATTGATCTTCTTTATTTTTTCAAAGAACCAACTTTTTGTTTCATTAATTCTTTGTATGGTTTTTTTGGTTTCTATTTCATTGATTTCAGCTCTTATTTTTATTATTTCTCTCCTTCTATTTGTTTTGGGATTTGCTTGTTCTTGTTTTTCTAGGAGTTTGAGATGTATCATTAGGTCATTGATTTGGGATTTTTCAGTCTTTTTCATACATGCACTCATGGCTATAAACTTTCCTCTCAAGACTGCCTTAGCTGTGTCCCATAGGTTCCGGTAGGTTGTGTTTTCATTTTCATTGACTTCCAGGAACTTTTTTATTTCCTCTTTTATTTCATCAATGATCCATTCTTCATTAAGTAATGAGTTATTTAGTTTCCAGCTGTTTGCATGTTTTTTGTCTTTACTTTTGTTGTTGAGTTCTAGTTTTACTGCATTGTGATCAGATAGTATGCACAGTATAATTTCTGTTTTCTTGTATTTGCTGAGGCTTGCTTTGTGCCATAGGATATGATCTATTTTGGAGAAGGTTCCATGGGCTGCTGAGAAGAATGTATATTGTGTAGAGGTTGGATGAAATGTTCTGTAGACATCAACTAGGTCTATTTGATCTATTGTATATTTTAGATCTTGGATTTCTTTATTGATTTTTTGTTTGGATGACCTATCTATTGATGATAATGGTGTGTTAAAGTCTCCCACAACCACTGTGTTGGAGTTAATATGTGCTTTTAGGTCTTTCAGGGTATGTTTGATGAAATTGGATGCATTGACATTGGGTGCATACAGGTTGATGATTATTATTTCCTTTTGGTCTATTTCCCCTTTTATTAGTATGGAATGTCCTTCTTTATCTCGTTTGATCAATGTAGGTTTGAAGTCTACTTTGTCAGAGATAAGTATTGCTACTCTTGCCTGTTTTCAGGGGCCATTGCCTTGGTAAATCTTCTTCCAGCCTTTCATCCTAAGCCTATGCTTATTTCTGTCGGTGAGATGGATCTCCAGTAAGTAACAAATTGTTGGATATTCCCTTTTAATCCATTTTGTCAAGTGGTGCCTTTTGATGGGTGAGTTAAATCCATTAACATTAAGTGTTAGTACTGATAGGTATGTGGTGATTACTGTCATTTAGTTGTCTTAGTTGTTTGAAAGTTTGATTGTGTGTACCTAAGTTGAGGTTACTCTCTACTTTCTTGCTTTTTCTTTTCCTGTGGTTTGACACTGCCTGTCTTTTCATGGTTAAGTTGTGTTTCACTTACTGTGTGCAGAATCCCTTGAAGAATCTTTTGTAGTGGTGGCTTTGTGGTCACATATTGTTTTAGTTTCTGCTTATCATGGAAGACTTTTATTGCTCCATCTATTTTGAATGATAGTTTTGCTGGGTAGAGTATCCGGGGGTTGAAGTTATTTTCATTCAGTGCCCGGAAGATCTCACCCCATGCTCCTCACTAGTTTCTCAACTTGTTGTTTTAATGATGATATGCCGTGGGGTAGTTCTATTTTGATCTGGTCTGTTTGGTGTCCTGGAGGCCTCTTGCATCTGTATGGGAATATCTTTCTCTAGATTTGGGAAATTTTCTGTTATTATTTTGTTGAATATATTACGCATTCCCTTCCCTTGCACCTCTTCTCCTTCTTCGATGCCCATGATTCTCAAGTTTGGTCTTTTGATGGAGTCGGTAGTTCTTGCATTTTCTTTTCACAGGTCTTGAGTTGTTTAATTAATAGTTCTTTGGTTTTTCCTTTAATTACCATTTCATCTTCAAGTCTGTCTTCTATTTTTTCTCTTCTGCTGGATTGGCCTTCCCTTTTGTTTTGCAGTTCTGCTTCATTCTTTTTTCTGAAGTTTTTCATATCCTGGGTGGTTTCCTCTTTAATGTTGTCTATTTTTGTCCTGAGTTCATTTATTTGTTTATTCATTGTGTTCTCTGTTTCACTTCGGTGTTTATACAGTGCTTCTATGGTTTCCTTTATTTCTTCTTTTGCTTTTTCAAATTCTCTATTTTTGTTGTCTTGGACTTTCTTGAGTGTCTCCTGTATATTTTTGTTGACCCTATCTAGTATCATCTCTATAAGGTACTCATTGAGTACCTGTAGTATGTCTTCTTTTAAATTATTCTTGTGGGCTTCATTGGGTCCTTTGGCATAGTTTATCTTCATTTTGTTTGAGACTGGATCTAAGTATCTGTTTTCTTTTTTCCCCTCTGGTTCCTGTACTAATTTTTTGCTGTGAGGAAACTGGTTTCCCTGTTTTTTCTGTCTTCGCATCATTGTCTTTGGTGTTGTTACTGTCCCTGTACTGTGTGCAATTAAGTATTTTCTAGCTTGTAATAATAACAATGGTAATATTTAGAATGGAAGGGTGAGCGGAGATGGAAAGTAAGAAGTTAAAGAAAAGGGAAAAACAAATAAACAGATAAGAAGGAGAATACAGAACAAGGAATCAGAAAAGAAAGTTTCAAAGGTATAAACAGGGAATGTTAGTGTACTAATCGACAGTAAGCTGAACAGGCATTATAGAGAAAGAGAGAGGATTGAAAATAAAAAATAAAAAAAGATAGGAAGAAAAATAAAAAATAAGTAAAGGAAAGAAATATCTATATATAAAAATAAAATAAAATAAATGAAAAATAGAAAATTTAAAAAAAACCCAAAAAACCAAAAAACCAAAAAACCCTCCAAGTTCAAATGCAATGAAGTTTCAGTCTTAATAATTTGGGTGTCCGTCTCAGTCTCCAGTCCTGGAGATGGTGCCTCAGATGTTGTCCTGTAGTTGTCTCATCAAAGGAGATGCATAAAGTAGAACAAAACTACACACACACACACACACACACACACACACACACACACACACAGAAACCCACCAAGTGTCCCAAGTTCAAATGCAATAGTTTCAGTAAGTTTTTTTTCAGCATGCAGGTGTAACTCAGTTGTTCTCTCATCAAAGGTAGGGAGAAAAAGAGAAAAAAAAAATGAGTCTGGAGACAGTTCTGAGAATTGTATCTGTGGCTGTGGCTTGCCTGCCTGCTGCTGTCAGCCTGCTGTTGCTAGAGGCGTTATTTATGCAGATCTCTGGGGTGAACTTAGCACTCACCTGGCCCCACAGGCTTTGTTTACTCAGAGTTCTCCTGTGTGTGAGCCTCTGCTACAAGCTTTCCCCTTTCCAAGCACACTGGGAAAGGTGACACTGCACCTGTTTTCTCAGGCCTGCGCATTTATTTACAGTTCATGTGGGAAGTGGTTCTTCCCCCCTCTCCTGTGCAGTTTTCCTCCCACTGCCACTTTTACAAGCTTTACTGCTCCTGATTACTGGGCGGTGCTGCTGCTCCTGCCAGCTGCCATGTTTGTTTACAGCTCACGTGCGAAGTGGGTCTTCCCTCCTCTCCTGTCAAGTTTTCCTCCCTCCGCCACTCTCACAAGCTTTCCCACTCCTGGTTGCTGGGCGCGCACCCCCACTCCCACCAGAGCCTCTCCTTCCCGCCTGACTTGTTTATTTACAATTCCGGGAAGGATTCCCTTCCCCCAATCTTCGGTGCTCAGTGTGCTCCACCCTCTTTCCTGTGTGTCTTTATTGTTCTTATTGCTTATTAGTCAGTTTCTCTTTTTTCCCCAGGTGGAGGTCAGTCTGTCCAGGGGGCTATGCTGCTCTGGCCCAGGGTTGTCTGTGGGAGTACCGCAGTACCGCAAAGCTCACCTTGTCCGTGTCTTCCCAAGCCATCTGTTGTGGGTGACTGGAAGCCTGGGGGCCCTCCTTGTTTCTCCGTTTAACGTGAAGTGGAGATTCTTTGTGCCGGCTGGAGGTGTGGAGAGGTCAAAGTTTTGCCTCTTCTTGGTGATTTTGCCTGCAAAGTGTGTCTCCAGTGTCTCTCCAAGATTTCACTATAGAAGGCTCGCTTTCTGCTTCCTCCCTCTAGCTGCCATCTTGGAATCCCTCTGTATGTTGATTTATAAATCCTGCCACTTAGCTGAAAATATATATCAGATCTAAGAGTTTTCTAGTGGAGTGTTTAGGGTCTTGTAAAATACAGGATCATATCATGTGAAAATAGGGAGAGTTTGACTTCTTCCTTTCTTACTTGTATCCTCTTGATTTCGTTCTCTTGCCCTATTGCTCTGGCTAAGAATTCAAACATGATATTGAGTAAGAGTGAGGAGAGTGGACACCTTGTCTTTTTCTTGATTTTAGAAGCAATATTCTCAGGTTTTCTGCATTCAGTATATGTTAGGTATAAGTCTGTCATATGATACTTTTATTGTTTTGAGTTATGAACCTTCTATTCATTCTACTACTAGTTTCTTTGGGGCTTTTATTATGAAGGGATATTTGATACTGTTAGGATTTTTTGCATATATTGAGATGATTATGTGATTCTTGTCCCTGTTTCTGTTTATATGATGTACTATTTTTATTGATTTGGATATGTTGAATCATTCTTGCATTCCTGGAATGAAGTCAGCTTGATCATGATGTATGATTGCGGTTGTGACTTTGCCCCACTCCTCACTTACCTAGAAGAGCCAGAGTTTGAACTGCAGCTTGTTTCCTACTTCTCTCTGCAAAATTATGCACCTCTGACAATGTAACTATGTATGTTGAAATAAATGCAGTGTAGAACAGAAAATTTGAATTTTTGACACTTGCAACCCAAGTATGCTAAGGTTTTTGTTATATCTGTAATTCTTATTTTTCTGTCTTATACCTTTCTCATTCACATCATCCTATTTTCTTTGGATTTACTCTGCATTTTATATCTTCTTGAGTTAAATTTATTTAATAAAAGAAACTTTTTTTGTCATATGAAAAATATTCTATATTGCTACCTTGCAAGGACTATTGCTACAAACCTTTTCTGAGTAAAGATGCTTTGGCATCAACATTGTGGTTAAAGGACATATTTGTGCTAAAGTTAGTAGTTTAACACACCCAGAATGAGAGTACAACCCTCACCAAACTTTACTTCTCTATAGAAGAATGAGAACAATGATAAAAATCGACAAAATCAACTTTTACAGAACTTAAAATTAACCAGTCAGGCATAGTTCCAAAAATGTTTAATAAAGAAAAACAACTGAATCTTAGTAAGATTGGGCTTTGGACATTTAATTTTCTTCAGGAAGAAACCCTGTGAATGGGAGGAGCTAGCCAAAGCCAGAACTCCACTGCGACTTACACACTTGGAGTAGTTATAGGAGAAGGGGTCTGGAGGGGAAGTTTAGCTAAGTGGAAAGATTTTCTAGGATCAACAATTGCTAGGAGAAGCTAGAGGAGATGGATGCTCAGCCAGCTCTGGATCCCAGAGCAAGGTGAGAGTTTGTAATTCCCTTTAAATTAGGTATGGTTCTTCCAGTAAGTGGTGGGGTGTTTCCCGTAAGCTTCTTGTGAAGATGGGTGGTGTGTATGTGTGGGGGGGTCTGATCCTAACATGGCTTCACTTCTCTTTGCTTTAACCCAGCTCTTGGGAAATCTTTGAAATTGTCAATATTGTAATCAGGGTAGCCGTTCCACCACTGAAGAGGGAACATGGACCGGCAGCTTTCTTAGCTTCTCTGTTCCTAGAGAATTGTCCTTATGTGACCTGTCTGATCATTCCCAACACTTCCCCTGCAAAAGACACACACTTCCCCTATTACAGGGCTTGTATTTATTGGAACTTCTTTAGAGCTTGTTCAATACAATGTTTTTCCACAGGTGTTTGCTGGAAAAAAATCTGTGACAATTGTTTTAACATTCCATCAAAAGCTTAAAAGGAAAAGCTGAAGAAAGAGATAACGATAAGGAGTTTTGAAAATCTTGCGCATATTTCTGAGTTTAGAAAGCCACATTCCTGTACACACAAGGCCTGAGAAAGCCCTAATCTCTTATTTCAGGATGCTACTGAAGCTCTGTGAATGTAGTGAGCAACAAATAAGACAGGGTTTATAAAGTGCCTACTAGAGCAACAAGTGCAAGCTTCAACATGCAAAGATCCATGGAGTCATTTTGGTTCAAGAAAACTGATGTCCAATATTAAACTGGCCATTTGGCTAACTGAATAGAGATTTCATGGCCACACATGATGAGGAAGGCAGATTTTACAGAATTAGTTTAGGGAAGTCAGTATAAACAACATCAATATGACAAAACAACAACAAATAAGACTCCCCCAAGGGGACAGAGAGGAGTCTGATTTCTAAATTTCCTACACAATATCATTCAAAGTATACAGTTTTCAAAAGAAAAATGAGACATGAAATGAAACAGATAAGTCTGCCTATGCATAGGGGAAAAATAATAGAAAATGTCCCAGGCATTGAATTAGTGAACAAAATTTTAAGTTAGTGGAGAACATTTTAAGTATGTTCAAATAATTAGAGGGAGTTATGAAAAGCTGAAGGAAAGCATGTGAACCAAGAGGAAAATGTCAATACAGAGCTACAAATTCTAAAACAGAACAAAAAAGACATTCCAGAGATGAAAAGTACATATGTAAGTTAAAATATTTACTTCAGTAACCCAACAGATTTTTAACTGCAGGTTTAGTGTCCTTGAAAATAGGTTAGTTGACATTATTTGAGAAACAGAGAAAAAAAGTACAGAAAAATCAATAAACTGCAGGACACAACGAGACATATTACCACATGAATTTTGTGAGCTCAAGAAGGAAAGGAAGGAGAAAGAATACTTGAGGAAATAATGATCAAGATTTATGAAATCTGAAGAAAAGTGTTGATTTTTTTACCCAGAAGTCTCAAAAATAAAGCATAGAGAACAAAGTAAATTCCACACCCACCTATGCTGTAATTCAGTAAGTCAAAAGCTAAAGTTGAGGACTGAATCTTGAAGACAGTTAAGAGAGAGTTTTCCCAGTTTGGAAGAAGTGACCCTTGATAAGATCTGTAGCTGATTTTGTGTAAGGATCAAAGGATAGGGGCATAGAGCTTAAAGAAAATGGCT